>NC_090449.1:919953879-921203879 GCF_031143425.1 Pleurodeles waltl
CCTAGGTTGTATTCATTTTAAAGGGGAGGAGGACATGTGCCCCCCCTTCTGTGCCTTTTTAGCCACATAGACCTCACACCCTGGGGTGAGCCTGAAAGAAGGCATTTAGGAACCCATCCCGCAGGGTTGTGTTTTTATTAAAAAGGAAGGAGGTCGAGCAGCCCGCCGCACAGCTCCTGTCACCACACCTGTTGTGGCACATTTGGGGCACCACCAAACACCACTGAGGGGGCTGCAGAAGGAGCCCCACAACCCCCATGACCAATTCCAGTTCCCTGCATGGTGAGAGAGCCAGCATTGCTCCCACGCACTGAAAGTTGCTATTTATGCTGCTCACTCCTGGCAGGAGAAATATCCTGATCTGTTTTTCTGTCCGAAAAGATTCCACACCAGTTTAGAAAAATAGAGAATATTTCGTTTAGTAAAATAAGACCAAAATGACAAAAATTCAATAAGTAGAACTCAAGATATGCATTTTTAAAGATTAAACTACAATATAGTGCATAGAAGCATAAAGCGCAACCTGGGGAGATCTGGTCACGCTAGACTGGGTTAAATTCCAAAGTTCAGGCTGACCGCAATGGAGAACAGGTCGGATACAGTCCCAGGTAAGTCCCACTGAAATTTTACCTTCTCAAGCATTGTGCCAAGAGCCCCATCTGCAGGGAAGAAGATCCCCAGGAGCAAGAATAGCATCACTGACGGTGGTCCATGGGACGCCAAGGGCCCAGGACTGCAAGGGCACCTCGTGGCAGTTAGGAGCTGGTTGAAGACAGGTTCAGGAGCTGTAGTAGGTGTGATGGAACTCTTTTGTGCCCCTCAGACTTCAAAAGAACAAGAGACAAGCCAGCAAGCCCTTGGAAAACTTGGATTCCAAGATGTAGAGAGCAGGTCTCCAGGCAAGAAGCAGCAGGCCAACAAAGCAAAGTGTTAGTCCCTCCTATAGCATACCATACAATAAGCAGTAGGCCAACACAGAAATGCAGTTAGCAGAGTGGCAGTCCCTTCTGGCAGTATAGCAGTCCTTCTTCCTGGCAGAAGGTTCTTAGTTTAACTAGAGTTCTGATTTGGTGGGGTGCGGGGTCCAGTACTTATACCTAGTTGAGCCTTTGAAGTGGGGGAGACTTCAAAGAAAGTCCTTAGAAGTACACAAGGTCCCTGCCCTTCCTTCCCTGGCTCCATACACTCTACAGGGGGGTATGCAGCCCTTGTGTGAGGAGAGGCACAGCCCCATTCAGGTGTAAGTATCAGCTTCTCCCTCCCATCTAGCCCAGAAAGACCCATCAGCCTTCGCTATGCAAATGTCACAACCCAGCTCCCTTTGTGAGCAACTGTCTAGAAGGAATGTACAAAGCCCAGCTGTAATCCACCCCAGTCATGTATTCAGAGACAGGCAGAAGCACAGAATAGTTAAAATAAGAAAATGCCAACTTTCTAAAAGAGGCATTTCCAGACTTATCATTTTAAATCCGACTTTACCATAAGTTGTGGTTTGGAATAGTGAGTCCATGCCCTGTTTATCTTCAAAATAAGAGGGAAAGGAGCCAAAGAATGCAGCACTCTTAGTCTGAGTGATGAATTTATTAAGGCACTTCCCAAGTATCAAACAAAAGCAGACACAAATTTGAACATGAACATTTAACTTGAATGCAGTAAAACACATGTAAATGCCAAAATACTCACAATATTTGAACAATAACAGACCGCAACAATGAATATATGCAGTATATATATAAGTATATGTGCATAACCAAGCTAGATAATTAAGAATAAAAATGTATCCCCCATAGGGATCGAATCCAACATCATCCTGGTGCCAAAGTCAAGCTGAAGAACCCTGGACAGCTGAGATGAAAGAACCCTTCCCCAATGGGATTTTGTTCTGGTCAGTGTGTCCAACTCCAAAAGGAGTTCTTTCTGCCTCAGCGCCAAGCTTCCCCACCTTATATACCTTAAACAAACCCAAGAGAAAGGCTCTGGCAACCTCCCCCCTCCATTCAAGTAAGTTATGAAATACAAGCACTGGCTGTACTTGATCTGTGTCAAAAACACATAAAAGAACTGGCCAGGCCCTAATGAGCATCCCTGAGATAGAGCTATACCTTTCTCTGCTGAAAACATTCTTATGCTGGTACACTCTTATCACCTCCACATCCCCCAAGATATGTTCCCTGCTCTGGTGAGAAGAGCGAAAAACACGTTCAGTGTAGAAAACAAGCTTGATGTGGAAAAATACCTGTGCCACTCATGTGACAGTATCTGAAACTAAGCTAAGCACAAAATGGAGTCAGTGGTCAAGATGGAGTTGGTGGTTAAATAAAGATAGCATTGTAGTCCAGAGACACCAAACTTCAAATTTCTATTGTTCCTCAATTGAAAGTTACTTTTAAAGGCTGCTTCAAGATAAATCTAAGGTTAACCTATTGGAGAGATAGACCTTGCAGTAATGAAAAATGAATTTAACAGTTTTTCACTACCAGGGCATGTTAAACTGAAAATACATGTCCAACTTTTTAAATACATTGAAACATCAAAAAAATATCTCATACAGAAGGCTGCCGCCAGACTCATCCTGGTTCTCCCACGCAGAGAACGCTTCTCCCAACACCGGAGGACCCTCCGCTGAGTCCCAGTCGAGAAACAAATCACCTTCCCGCTACTCACCCACACGTACAAGGCCATACACAATGAAGGACCAGCCTACCTGAATCACTGCGTCTCCTTCCACACCCCCGCCAGATCCCCCTGCTCGGACCAGATGGCCCTGGCCATCATCCCTCGCATTTGTAAAACCACCGCTGGAGGACGATCCTTCACCTACATCGCAGCAAAGAGCTGGGACAACTTCCCCCTGCACCTCAGGCAAAGCCTTTGCTCACCATCTTCAGGAAGAACCTCAAGACATGGCTTTTTGGATGAGGCCCCTCCCCCTTACAAGGTAACCAGGGGTGTTCCCTTCCTATTTGCGACCGCATCGCCATTCTGAGTTGCTTTGTGACCGCGAATGCGGTCGCAAACCAACTCGCAGTTACCACCCACTTGAAGTGGGTGGTAACGCATTCCAAACGGGAAGGGGTCCCCATGGGACCCCTTCCCCTTTGTGAATGTCGCCAAAAATATTTTTTCAGAGTAGGCAGTGGTCCAATGTATTCGATTTCTGCCCGTCTTGTGGTGGAAATCCTGCTGTGGTCATTATTTGGCAGGTGGCTGTTAGTCGCAGCGACGGTCTTTTAGTGGCCGTCGCCATGGCAGCAGGCGGCATTTAACACCATTGTTTTAATGAGGGCCTATATCATGCACCTCCACCATGCACAGCCTTTGGCCTCTCACAATACATAACTCTTGACATCTTAAATTACATCATCAATGAAATCACGGATGACCATCACTGATAAAAGCATAATAACATACAGCAGACTTACTGTGTGAACACATGTATTCATAGAATGGAAATAGCATAAGTCCCTGAAGCAAGTGTAATAGTGAAAGTTACATGGCACACCATTTCAAAGTAACTTAGGGTGCAAGTATTGCTCCAAGGTAGAGGGTGAGCACACCTGATGTGGGTTTCAGAGGTATGTTTCAATGTAAGTTGTGGCTGAAAGTTGAAGCTTGTTCCAAAAAATGTGCAAGAAGCCTAAAGCTTCTGTAGGCAACAGATTATTTATCAATGGATATCTGGGCATGTGCCCATTCTAAATCATAAAAATAAAGTGCTCTAGGCAAATACTATATAACAAGGATGTTTATAAGGTGTTGATGTTTATTGCCAGAAATGTGCTGAAGGTTTTGTGGCATTCCAAATTGTTCAATAATGTAGGAAGTAGTGGTGCCCCACTTACAGGTGGTTTAGCTCACCCTGATGTTCTAAGCATTGCTGTAAGGATGTTTGCCATTGTGTGCATCTCAGGAACAAATGTAATGTGATTTACCAAACTCAGAGAGGGTCATTATGACCTTGGTGGTCCTGCACTGCCACTCCTGCGGTCGCAGTGAGACGACCGACAGCGGGACGGTGCAGGGCTGCCAAATTTTGACCACTGCAGAGAACTGGCTGCATTGCAGCCAGTTCACCCCCTGTATCGCCTGCGGGGTGGGACCGGCTGGCCGAAGGTTGACCAACTTAGCCCGGCAGTCCACCTAACACTGCCTGTGGCATAATGAGTATCCTTACCACCAGGAATTCTGTGGTGGCATCCTGCCACGAAGTCCCTTGCGGTAAGGATAAAGGTGACAGGAATTCTAATTCCTGTTGCCACTACAGAACTCCCCAACTCCCCTCCTCCATGTAGGAGCCTCCCCCATCCCAGACCCCATCAGGAGTCCCCCACCCCCAAAGCAGCAATACCCCTGATCCCCTTACTGCCCCCCGATCCAAACATGCACACACCACACAAACATACATACACACACACATCCATGCTCACTTATTCACACACACGGCTAGGACACTACCCCCCACATACGCGCATTCACACAAGCACACAGACACTTGCACACACACAAACACACACAACACCCCCCAATCCCACCTATTTACACACACACCCCCACTCACGCACACAACACTCAACACCCCTCTTCCCCTGTCGGATAATCACCTTACCTGGTGGTTGCGGTTGTCATCCGGGAGGGAACGGGGTCCATGGAGCTTGTTCCTTCAACACCACCCCGCCAACGCAACACTGCCACACTGTTTACAATGTAGTAATACGGCGGGTGGTGGTGTGATGATGTGGCGGTGGTGACGGAGCAAGCTTCACTAGACAGCCGACCGGCAGTATGGCTGCTGGAGGCTTCTCTGACAAGTCGTGGCAGAGAGCAGCCAGCAGCCACAATATGGCAGTCTGAAGACTGCCAACACTGGCGGTCATGTGGCGGGTGTGACTTCGGTGGTCTACTAAAAAGATCGCTAAAGTCATAATGAGGGCCAAAGTGTTGTTCACAGCCCTGAAAAAAGGCGGAATTTCCCTGGCAAGTGCACACCTGTCAACCTTTTTACCTAAATTTGCAAATAATGTGAAGTATATTACTTGTAATCCCAATAACGTGAATAAACAATTGTACACAGCTTTAACATGTTGAATTACTTATTCAACAAACCCTATAGGAAACTGTAACAATGGCTGGATGATGGCATCAGTGATATCATCAATAATGTCATTTGAGATGTCATCAGTGCCATGAATGTTGTAATATGTTGTCCTACGCAGTGCATGCAGGGGTGCAATTTATAGTTGGCTAGTAAACGATAACTGGTGCATTTCAGTGCTTTTTTGTTTTCTAAACAGTTGTTATCTTATTTCAATACCTATCTTTAACTCATCTTTATGCATCTTTAACCTTTAAACACTGGCTTATGTCTGCCAGCTTAACATTTGGTTAGTAGAACATAGATGCAGATGGATCAAAATGTACCTTACAGTCAGTCAGTGGTTTATTTGTAAATAAAAATGTGCCAGTGCCCAAAGCTATCCTCTGAAACATGTGGCTGCTGCAATTAAATGTACAAGCACGGAATAATGAAGCAGCATAATACTAAAGCCATTTGGGCCTCTTTAATCTATTTACAGGCACTCCCTATCCCTTCAGCTCACTCTTGCATCTCTCTGCTTTCTCCCTTTGTGGCGCTTTTCCGTCTTTCTCTTCCTCTGTCTTTCTCATTAGTGTGTTTTGTATGAAGTAAATGCCTGATGCAACAATTATGACCCTACCCCCAAAAATAAGTGCTGATACACCACACCTGGAAACCACTGGCTCAAATTAAGCACTGCTTATCTTTTTTGACATATTAATTCCTGATTTTAAGGGCTACAAGTAATTGATGTTTAAGGCAGATAATTCTCCTTTCAAACAGTGTGTTTAAGAGGGGACAAAGAGAGGCAAATCATCCTCATGACTGTCCACTGATACAGGAGTTTTGCTCCTTACGGATCTATAATCCCCTTTTATTTCCACTGTCTCTAATGCCTCCTCTAATAATTGTCTGTGAGACCAATGTGAACAGTTAAGAGCAATTATAATTTAAGATGAGAGGCCTGTGATGAGTCATTGTGGAACAGTCTATAGTCATTGGGTACTAGCATTTCAGACTTTGAGGATGGTTAAGTGGCTGAGAAGTCCATCCTTTTTCTGTTTTAAGAAAGAAAGGAATTTGACTCACAAGGGCTTTCACTACACAGTCTCACCCTTTTGTGGCTGAGCATTTTTTGCAGTCTCCTGTACTGATGTTTCTGGGGTAGATATATGGTCTGAATGCAGTATTTCTGGAGATGAATGCTAAAGGTCCATTGGAGTTTCCATGTTTGTATTTTCAAGGCTTGGCAGAAGGGTCCCCGATTATTAGGTTCAGACTATTTATACCATTTTCTTTCAATGGTGATTCACATGTTGGCGGGCTCTAATAGGCCATTTTTTATAATCCAATTGATGAGTATTGGGTGTAATGCCATACAGGCACTTCTTTTATGTTGATTTCACAAGAAAATAGTGCAAAGATGTTAAAGGTGTGACCTCCAAAGAGAATAGAACATTTTTAAAAGCTACATAAATAAGCCGTTGGGCCAGTTCACTGTTTGTGCCACAGAAAGCATACATTTATAGGTCTAGGACAGATAGCATGTAATATGTTCTCTGTCTTAAATCTCTGTGCCCATTGAAATTCCAACAGTGGTGAAAATTCAGAGTCCAGATGTTCAGAAAAGACTAACTGCAAATACCCTTTTCCATTTTCTTTTTAGGGCTTCCCAGAGTCCGCCCCCACTTAACTTGACAGTATAGAACCCTAAAATGTTCTTCAAATCTGTGACTTTGGTGCAGGAGCAATATGTCTTAACACTAGTTCTGTGTATTGCTCATGTGATCTTATATATCTTTCAGACCTTTTCTAGTCTTTGAGAGTCTCTCCTGAAATGTGATGAAATCTTCCAATTTGAACTTTGCTGTGTATTTCATTTTGTACCCATCCAAAGACCCCATCTTTGTTCCAATTGTCATGAGTTCCCTCATGATCATCTCTAAAATAATTCAGTGTGACTCTGAGGTCTTGATAGTTTTCCACACTCCTACCGCCATCCCAAAGCTTTGGAGAATAGTAGTTGTCTTTAGGGCTTTGATGAGGTCACTTTAATCTGTTATATGTGTATGATGACCTATTATGTGGCTGCATTCACAACATGGTAATGGCTTTGTGCAGTAGAAGGCCTTTACAGACCAAAAGGGGAGGACATTTATGAATGCATGTCTTGTGAGCAAATGTGGGTCTACTTAATTGGCATGCCTTTATAAAATGTGTAGTCTTTCTCAAGACAATTCCCCACCATTGATAGCCAGAAGTGGGCAGGCACACCACCATGTAGTTTCAAGGATTCCATAGTCAAGGGAAAGAGTTAATCAGCTTATCTTATGAGCTTTTGCGTACTTGACTACATATATTCAACTTTATTTAAAATGTCCATATGATGCAGAAGCCTATTGTTTCCCCTTGTCCTATTGATGTTCAGAGAGGTAAGAATGGGCCATGCTGTTCTAGTCTCTTTCAACAGCCCCCCCCCCACCCCGTTTGCATTGAATACTGTTCAGTGGGAAAACAATTTGTTGGACCTGGCTATTTTTGCAGGATCACCCTCAGTTTTTTTTTTCTTGTGTTGCTGTACCCGTTTTTGTTTGAAATAGGTGCACCTTTCTCTGCTAAGTAGTGGTAAAGTGCCTGTACTCGCTTTTTAAAACATGGTATAATTGGCTTATGCCAGATTGGTACATTTATTGTAATCCTCTTGTTAATAGTACTGCATGTACCCACAGCCTGTACATTAAATGCTGCTAGCAGGCAGCAGCACTCATTATGCCACCCACTATAGTAGCCTGTAGTGCTATTTTAAAATGCAATTTTAACAAAACAAAATAAGCCTTTTGCCAGGCCTAAACCTTCATTTTTCAATATTTATAAGTCACCCTAAGATAGGCCCTAAAGGCTCACAGGGCAGTGTGCATTGAATTTAAAAAGCAGCACATGAGTACAGCGTTGTCCTGGCAGTGTAAAACTCCTAAATTTGTTTTTCAGTCTTATAAGGTCTATCTCTCAGATTGGCCAACACTGGGTTATGTTACTACATTGATTAACTGCCAACTTTATAATGGGAGCAGATAGAGATATGTTTGGAGCCAAATAAATTATTGTTTCAAATTCTCTTTAATGGTGAAGTCAGATTTTAAATTACAATTCAGAAAATGCCACCTTTAGAATGCTGGCATTTTCTTGTCGCAACCATGTGTGCCTTCTGCCAGTGTCCTGGGTCACATGACTGTGAAAGGGACTGCTGTTGGGGTTTTTGTGTTGCTTAAGACAGTGAGACAAAAGGGGCTTAGTGTGGACATGATGGGCTATTCTGGCAGGATAGCTGGTGGAGGGGTGATACCCAGCCTTGCTTACACTTCAAAGGGCTTTGTCTACAGCACTTAAAAAGGAAACTGACATCATACCTGCCCTGCCATTTGTCACACCAAACAGTTTGGAGACTTGACATGAGAAGGGGAAGAACTTTCCAGAACCAGGCTCCTCCTATGACAGGGAGCCCTCTGCCCAAATGCTGGCACCAGTTATAAATGTTAGACCTCCAGAGCCACTCATCAGTCAGTAAACTGCTGTATCTGTGAAAGATTCTGAGGACTGCCCTACTGCCAGAAAATCTGCCTTGCTGCATGAAGGACTGCCCTGTGACTTGAAGGACTGCCTTATGATTGCCTTCATCTCAGGCTACCCCAAGTGACTTCAAGAGCCATTGGCTAACCAAATGTTTGAGCTACCAAGAAACAACACGCTTCTAGAGGCCTCCCTGGAATTGCCCAGCTGCACCTAGATTTACCTCAACCTAGCAGGACATGCCTGACTGCAGGCTTCTGTGGGAAAGAGTCTTTATCCCCAAAAGGTTTCATCAGGTGATCTTCTCTTGGATGGCATCAGTGGAAGTTCCTCCAAGAAGAAAATGGTGAAAATTCTGAAGCTGGGCTCCTGCAGCCTTCTCCAACATGAATGGAACACTTCACGTCAGAATTACGAAGGCAACTTTTCAGCAGGACTAACCTGGTCTGTGTAACTGGCCTGCACTCCATCATGGTTGACCTGAATTTGTGACTTTCCCTGGTCTAGAGAAACCAGATGACGACCAATGGTGGTTTGTGCCTGTAATTGCTCTGTTCTCTAAGAACTGAAAAAATTATATCTCCATGTTTGCAATTCTGGTATAATTTCATTTATTAAAATATACTCTATTTTTCTGAATATATTTGGGATTTTTCTTGTGTTTTCACTTGATTGCTGTCTGTGTGCTGAATAAATACATTACATATTGCCTCTAGGTTAAACCTGACTCTTTTTGTGCCAAGCTACCAGCGCATTAGGGACTTGTTGATTAAGTGACTTTTGTGGATCACCCTGATAAGGGTTGTGGTTAATGCCTGAGTGGGCCTTCTACTCACCTCAACCAATAACACTTGTCTTGCAGTGAATTCATCCTGTAAGAATTAGGTGTTGTTTGCTTGTAGCCCTAAAAATCTATAAAACTCTATTCTTAGTCACCCTTGGCTTACATCCACGTTTAGCACTCAATGTGATAGGAGTCTTTAAGGTCAATCTCATCACACATACGCAGTATGTCTGTAATTTGTGTTATGTATGCATTCTGCTTTGTTTATTTATAAGCAAAGCTCTTGATCATGGAGCATGAGATCCTGCCCATCCCATTACTTCATCAAGGTCTATAGATTCCTTTCAACCTAGGGGACACCTCACCATGTATTACACAAGTCTGCTGATTTATAACTGCTCAATTCAGCATTTGCTGGGCCCTGTTCAAAGTGGTTCAAAATCCTGCATTAAAGTGAGAAGGGTGGGGCGGGCGGACTATTCCATGATCCGTCCCTATTACACAGCTCAACTAGGTGTCAAAGTCTCATAGTGTCAAAGTCGATTCTCCTCACATTCCCTCAATATATGCCAATATCAAATATTACTCAGGGCACACTAGGTCAGTCAAGCAACATTGAATGCTCCTTGACACAACAGAGCTGTACCTGGAAGTAGGAATATGAGTTGAGACCAGATATTGTCCGAAATGTTTTTTTTCTATTTTTATACCCTTCAGGGTCAGTATTACACTGTGCCCTAGGTGCTCTCAAGGTGTTTATGCCTTCTCTGCTCTTTGCACCCTTGGAGAACGTTTGAATTATAATAGTGGCTGGAGAAGCTTGTGCAACTCATGCTCTAATACAGATTGGACCTGCATACATGTAGCGTTGGTGTGATCCCAAGTAGACTTAACCTCATTTGCATGGGGAATGACCATGCAAATGAGGACAATCTTTCCCTCTGTGCCTTTGCCATACTATAGATGCATGAAGTATACAAAAAGTGATGGATGGAATGCTTGAACTAATCTCAGCCACTGGTATTTACTCCCAATCCATCATTATTTTGCACCTCAAGCTAACTATGTTTGCAAATCAGTCTTGACCCTGCTCTAATGAGAACAGTTCAACTTGATCTGCCAAGCCAGGTCATCCCTGAACCTGAACACAAGCAATCTTGGACCGCTTCCTCCTTCATTTGGGCTCATCTGACAAATATAGCTTTCTTCCAGTGACACAGAGTGCACTAGACCCATGTCTCGGCATACCAGTCCCATAAGGCCAACACACTGAAGTATTCAAATAGTGATGGATGAAATGCTCAAAGTAACCGCATTAACTGGTAGTTAATCTGGGCTGCATCCAAGCCCATTGTTATTTTGACACTGCACTTTGGACACAGCCATTTGCAAGTCAGTCTTAGCCCTGGTCTTAGCCCTGGTCCAATAGGAACAGTCCACCTCAATCTGCCAGGCCAGGTTCTCCCTGAACCAGAACATAACCTAGGACTGGTTTTCCTCTGATTAGGACTCATCAGCAAAGTATAGCTTGCTTCTAAATACAGTGTGCATGAAATCCTTATCTGGGCATACCTGTCCCACTTAAGGCTACACACTGAAGTATACAAAGAAGTGATAAATGGATTGCATGAATTCATCTGAGCTGCTGGTAGTTACTCAAGGCGGCATCTCAATCCATTCTTATTTTGAACAATATGCCACCTCAGTTTGGATCCAGCCATATGCAAATCAGTCTTTAACCTGCTCCAATGTGAACAGTCCAGTCCAACTGACAGGCCAGGTCCTTTTTGAACTGGAAACAAAAGCAACTAAAGACCACTTTAGGCTTGAATAGGGCTCATCAGCCAGGTTTAGCTTCAATCCCGTCACACGGTGCGCAAGCTCCCATGTCTGGGCATAACGTACCGCTTAGGGCGACACACTGAGGTATACAAAAAGTGATGGACAGAATGCTTGAATTAATCTCAACTACCCTAATTACCATATGCAAATCAGTTTCCAACTTGCTCCTCTAGGAAACGTCCAGTCTGAACTTCCAGGCCACGTCCTCTGCTACTGGAACACAAGCAGTGCTTAATTTGTGCTTGTTGTTTCCGGTGCTGAGCACCGGCACTTATTTGTGAGGGCCGGGGCTTATTCTTATGCCTCAAACATTTGCTGCGAGCAAAAAACACATATGGAAAAGACGGAAGAAGGAAAAACTAAAAAACGTCATAAAGGGAGAAAGTAGAAAGTTGCAGGATGAGCTGAAGGGGCAGGGGTGGCCGTAAATGGATTGAAGAGGCCCGAGATGGCTTCAGGATTACGCTGCCTCAGTATTCAGTGCTGACAGATTTAATTACAGCAGCCTCGTGTTTTAAAGAGGGGCTTTGAGCACCGGCACCTCTTTATTTACAAATTAAGCACCGTATCACAAGCAACCCAAGGCCAGTTTTTGCCCTTATTAGGGCTCATCAGTCAGGTTTCAGCACTGTGTTCACTGGACCCATGCTTTAGCATATCCGTCCCACTTAGTATGTCACACTAAACAATACAAAAAACTGATGGAACAAATGCTTTTATTGATCCCATCCACTGATAATTACTCGAGGACACATCCCAGGTCATCGTTATTTTCCAAACCATCTCACCTCAATTTGGACTCAGCCATATGCCAATCAGTCTCAACATTGCTCTGATAGGAACAGTCAAGCCTGAACTGCCAAGCCAGGTCCACCCTCAGGGGGAACACAAGCAACCCAAGACTTGTTTCACCCTTATTAGGACTCATGAGTTTGATATAGCTTGGTTCCAGTGGCACAATGTGCATGGGACTCACATCTGGGCATACCCATCCCACTTAGGGTGTTACGCTGAAGTATATAAAAAAGTGATGGATAGAATGCTTGATATATATTCTCAGCAAGTGGTACTTAATTGGCACTGCATACCAGTCCATTATTATTTTCCACACCATGCCACTTCAGTTTAGGCTCAGTCATATGCTAATAAATCTCAACCCTGCCAGAATAGGAACAGTCTAACATTGACTGCCATGTGAGGTCCTCCACAAAATGGAACACAAACAGAAGACCAGTATTGCCCTTACTAGGGGTCACCACTTTGGTATAACTTGGCTCCAGTGCCTAGTGTACTCAAGACCCATGCCTGGGCATACCTGTCCCACTTAGGGTACAGCACTGAAGTATACAAAAATGTGATGGACTGAATACTTGAATTAATCTCAGCCACTGGTAATTACTCGGACCCTATCCTAGTTCATTGTTACTTTTCACACCATGCCACCTCAGTTTGTTCCCAAGCATATTTAAATCAGTCTCGACCATACTTCTGTAGGAACTGTCAAGCCAGAACTGCCAGACCAGGTTCTCCCTGAACCAGAACGCAAGCAACCCAAGACTGGTTTTGCTCTTACCAGGGCTCATCAGTCAGTTACAGCTTGGTTCAAATAGCACAGTGTACACAGAACCCATGCCTAGACATACCTGTATTGCACTGAAGTATACAGAAATGTGATGTCTGAGATGCTTGAATTAATTTCAGCCACTAGTAATTATTCAGGACAGCCTACCCTTCCATTGTTATTTTACACACTTCATATTACAGATGGTGGACCAGAGACAAAGCTACTGTCGGAAATGTACAGTCAGTGGACCCCAGAAGGCAACTTTTGAAAGGGAGCCTGACAGCTGATCCACCTTTCACTAGTGGACTCAGGGCAGGTGCAAGTTTGCCGCACAAACTAGCTCATTGTGCCATTTACATAATGGGGCCTGGGGAGCTATATCATGATCCCGTTTTTTGTGCTACTCGGTCTTAAAGGGGGCCTGCACGTTTCTTTTTCCTGTCTCTAACCCATACATATCTTAATATTGCACCCCTTTGCTCAGTTGGTAAAATCTAGCCATAGAGTAAATAGTAAAACACTAATCTCACAGAATATGATCAAATTAGTGGAATAATGAGTTAGAAAAAGATTCCTGTCAAACAACTGAAAACATACGCGCAGTATCTCCCAGAAAGCTCTCACTAAGTTATATCAGCTTGAAGTCATCCTGGATAGTCCGTCCTATAACAGATGGTACCAAAATTGTTGACCCTGAAATGATGGAATGCCTAGTTGATCTTGTCAGCGTTCGGACTTGTAAACTTCAGACAACTTCATACTTCAGTAACAAGTGTTCAACTCACTGAGCCACCGTGTGGGCTACTCATAATTGGGTTCAGCTCTTTTCGTCAGGCTCAATATTAAGTCCAAAATAAACATTTTAAGTAGCGGTATGTTCTGATACTCTCCTTTCAATTGGCCTATTACATGTCCCTATCGACACTCTAATTTGAATTGTGATGTGTGTGTTTTAAGGACTTTATGTAGTTTGTAAATGATCTACGCCTACCGCCTCTGCATTCATTTATTGCTTACACTGAAACACTGTTTGAGGTAAAGAGTAAGATGTTCAATATAAAGTGCTATTTTAACATACTATGTCAGAGCCTCAATGGGATTGAAATGCGATCTCATAAGGAAAATGCACGCAGGAAGTAAGCTGATTTGTATCGTTGAAAGCAAGGCCGAATTTGGCGAGTTCAGCCGAAACTGTCAATTAAAATAATGTACTTTAATGGCATTGATTACAGAGAGTAGATGGCCTGTTTAGAAGCAGATCGAAATATGACTTAGTGCAAGACTTTGAACAATGAGTAAAAATAGCAGGAGCGCATCCTGAACATAGGCAAACGTCATAAAAAAACAATTTTGTTTAAGTCAGTTTACTTCCCTGCACAGGATGGTCAAGTGTGCTTACAGGCTGTTAAATACAGGATGCTTCGTCATGCCCTGTAACCAAACTTCATTCCAGCCAGACGATTCCAGAGGAAATGAGTCAGAGGATGCAATTTGTGGAGATATTGACAGCTACTTTAGTTGGTCACGTGAATAATCTTTGTTGGAATTAATAGTGTGATGCCAGGAAATCTGACTCTATTTTAATGCATTAATTAAGCATGCTGAGCATAGCATGTTACTATGCAATGGAAACCTACGCTTCATGGCGTTTTAACACAGAAAACTAATGCTATTTATAAGGATTGCTTTTTAAAGAATTCCTCAAAGAAAATTATGAAGTTGTACCTAATGTAAAGAGGAAAGCTAGGCCTAAATTTATCATTTCATCCCAACGCAACACAGCAAGATACCTTGCTGCGCTGCGTGAAAGAGAGAGTTCAGGAATGCTCCATAGCTATTAAGATATGGCTCATTCCTGCTCTCAGCCTGTGCTGGCGCACAAACTGCTGCCTAGTGCCGACGCAGGCACCCTTGCACCATTTTACAAGGGTGTCTGCATTACAGCAGGATTGTTTTGGGGCAGGAAGAGGCACCTTCTGAACAAAAACAATCCTTTGGGATTTTTTCCTCTTTCTATGAGTGCTGCAGAATGTAGCACACATAGAAAAAGGAACAAATGAGAAGAAATAAAGATATTTCTCCTTGTTACGCCTCCCACAGAGAGGTGTAGCATTCTGACACTCTCCCAGCTTTACCAGTATTAATACATCTGAGAATGCTTCACCCATTAAATGCCTCCCTTGGGGTGATAACGCATGACAGCAACTTGCACTGCCGTGCATTACTCCATATTTACCAAGATGGCCTTGTGTGACTTGTTATTCTCATCTGGGTTTTACGTTGCCCTTGTGCTACCTTGCGTGGTGCAAGGGCAACACAAAACATTGATAAATATGGCCCTTAGTGTACAGTTAGAAAACATTCAGTGACTTCTGTGTGCAGCCATAAATCTTTGGATTTTGAAAAGGTTAATTGCTGATCTTTAGACCTGACATCCTTGGGGTGCTCTTCCCCCATCTTTTTGCCTGCCTCCCTCTATTTGTCTGATCTAATTTTTGCTGGTTTTAGGTTTCTGCTCACTTTACCACTGCTGACCAGTGCTAAAGTGCTGGTGCTCGCTCCCCTAACCATGATAACATTGGCTCATACCCAATTGGCATATTTAATTTACCTATATGTCCATAGTATAGTGCACTAGATATGCCCAGGACCTGTAAATTCAATGCTACTAGTTGACCTGCAAGATTGATTGTGCAACCCACATACATAGCCCCTTAACCATGTCTCAGGTCTGCCATTGCTAGGCCTGTGTGTCACTAAAACTACTTGCCAAGTCCTAAAGTCCCTTTTTCTCCCATGTAAGTCACCCCTAAGGTAGGCCCTAGGTGACCCATAGGGCAGGGTGTTATGTAAGTAAAAGGCAGGAAATAAGTTCTACATGTCCTGTTAGTGAAAAACTCCCAACGTCGTTTTTCACTACTGTCAAGCCTGCTCCTCTCAGAGGCCAACATTAGAGATCCCCTTATGTGATTTTAAATGTTAATTTCTGATAGGAGAGGAATAGATGTGTCATATTTAGTATGGTTGGAATGGTAGTAAGAAATCCTACTTACTGGTAGAGTTGGATTTTACATTACTATTTCAGAAATGCCAGTTTTAGAAAGTAGGCATTTCTCTGCACTTACTACCATCTGTGCCTTACAATCTGTCTCGAGTCAATGTCTGGTCTGTGTCGGTTGACAGCTCCCCTCATGCATTCCACCCAGACTCCCATAAAAACTGGACACTCAGCTGCATCTGCATTCATCTGCATACAGATGGGATTCTCTGGGCAGGAAGGGTGAAGGGACTCTCTTTTACACCTCAAAGGTCAGTGGCCTGCGATCACACAAAGGACTGATAAACCCCACAGGGCTCCTGGTAGACAGGGCTGGGTTGAAAGGGAAACTTGTGCACTTAAAAACCACTCTTTGAAGGAAGTTTCCTCCACTTCAAAGGCACTTTTGTGTATATATACTGGATCTGTGCCCCCACCAAATCAGACACTTCTGGGATAATAACTGGACTCTGTCAGAAGGACTGCTGAGCTGCCCAAAGGACTCATCTGGACTGCTTTTCTAGAAGGACTGCTATCCTGCTTGTTGTCCTGCTGCCTGCCGCTACCTGACTCTGCTGGAAGGACTCCTCCTTCCACCACAAGTGCTCTCCAAGGGTTTGGATTGAGCTTGCATCCTGTTCTGAAGTCTCAGAGCCAACAGAGATTTCATCTACTATCTCCTAGCTAGTCCACTGACTTCAGTGACTCCAGAACAGGCCCCTCTATCTTACACCCGGCCACTGTCTGCTTTGGCTCCTTGGTTCTCGCTGAGCGCAGCAACCGTGGTCTGCAACGTAAGCCAGATGTCACCATTATGCCACTGGAGTCCCGCGGTGTGATTGTGACACTGCAAAGTCGATATATCTCGTCTTGACGTGATGGACTCGTCGACCTCGCCGGGTCACAAGACAGAACCAATGCCTCACCTCCTCGGTGCAGCAGTTAGAAACTGATGCCTCACCCCACCAGCCACAGCCAGAAACGATGCCACACTGGCCCCAGCGACTCCTCATCTCTTTAAACTGGTGCTACATCTTTGTTTCCTTGTTTACCAAAGGTACTGTGCCTGGAGTTCATGCTACTCTGAAACTGGCTCGCATTCCCCAGCGAATGGCATCAGCCTGTTGGGAACGACTTCTTCACGATGTCATAATAACCCCAGTTGGAGCTATTGTGTTTCTAAGTGCTATAATACAATTGATTGTTGCAAAATTCATAACTTTACTTATGTAAATTGAATTATTGACATTTTGGTCTTAATTTAGTCAGATAAATATTATCTATTTTCCTAAAATGTTGTACAATACTTTTTATGGTGTGGTGTTTTCACTGAGTTACTGTATGAGGGTGAGCACAGTATAGCTTAGGTTGTGTAGTGACTTACTCTGACTAGGACTGTTGTCACGAACTTGGACAAGTGTGTATACCTCTGCCAACTAGAGACCCAGTTTCTAACAATGATAGATTTTGAACTGTTTTATTTTTGTCAATTCTTATACCCCAGCACGCATCTCAACTTAAAAGTCTTGCAAGATGTTAGGGGAGACTTGTGCACCCAGAAAAGTCTTACTAAGAGACATTTTCTCCTTGACCTAGTATCCTTTTTAAGATCCTTGGATCCTGCAATCAGGGTTCCCCTACTTAAAGACCTTCTGTGAGCCTGCTTCCTTCATGAAAATTAGTTTGGAACATGTGTTGCACTACAATATTCATTTGCTGATTTTACAAATCCCCTTGAGAATCAGAGGCACTTCAGATTCCATTCCAAAGTTTTTTTATCAGCTCCTAATGCATTAAGGTAATTGTATGTCTTACCCGAGCCTGGGAATTGGAAAGGATGCTTTGGTGAATCTTATACTCTGAACTCTGTCTTACCATTTCCAGCATGCCCTTGTTCTCCCTTGCATGAATTCCTGACATGTTCTAAAACAAGTTATGGTCCTTGTTCCACTCCATTGTTATATCCACTGGTTTATTCCTGGAATCTCAGTGCACTTCTTCAGGCAGACAGATGGAAGCAGGATATTAACTGCTCTCATCTGCACTCTGTTTCAGCTAGCTCACACCTGTTGCAAGAGCCAATCATTCTGTCTCTCTAAGAGCTGCATGGAAGGATGTCAGACTAGATTCAGAATTTGTGCTTCAACTGCCATGACTGGGAGCTCTTTCTTCCTTCACCAGTTGCCTGCACTTGTTAACTTTTCAGTTCCTGAGTACAATCCTGTTTCCTGCTACTGCATTTAGCATTGTCCTGCTTTCTTGTGGCTGCCCTGTGGAGTATTTGCTTTATGAATTTCCCTTGCTTCACAGTCTGACCTTTGCTTCTGCCTATCCATTCTATCCTTATAGCCTTAATTCTGTGTTATGCCTGTTGGCTTTATAACCACACATTTGCTGATTTGGCAGTTGTTCCCTTTACTTCCTTGCTCTGATTTACACTTCTGACCCTGTTGTGAATTCTTATGTTATTCCATGTACCAGCAGGGCATTACATGTCCCACTGTGTGTTGAGTACATTCTAGAATTCCTTGTTCGGAATCCTAATCCCAGTTTCCCTGTATGAACAGGGTGTTACTTGTCCCAGTACCTGTCAGGTACAGCCTACTTTTGGGGGCCCTGTTAAAGTCCTGGGCAGCCCAGTGGCTGGCCCAGTGCTGGCCCAGTGGCATGGGCAGTGCAGGGGCCCCCAGGGGCCCCTAGACACCCGTTACCGCTAGCCTCTTTCTGGCGGTGACAACCGCCAGAAACAGGCTGGCGGTAAGGGGGTCAGAATCCCCATGGCGGCGCTAATTGCAGCGCCGCCATGGCGGATTCGCCAAGCCGGGGTAAATCCGGCGGGAAACCGCCGGACCCGGTTTTCTGACCGTGGCTTTACCGCCGCGGTCAGAATGGGCAGGGAAGCACCGCCAGCCTGTTGGCGGTGCTTCCGTCATTCGCGGCCCTGGCGGTCTTTGACCGCCAGGGTCGGAATGACCCCCTTAATTTTTTGTTATTTTTTGACATACCACATAATTTCTGAAAAGAAAAATAGAAAAGAAAAGTTTGGCCCGTACTTACTTTAAAGGGACCTGCAGGACTTCACCGGGTGTGTTCAATTCAGATGCACCTTTAGTAATGACCTCAGTTAAAGTATGTTTTTGATGACCTCTTAGGGACTTCTAGTAACAGTCTGAGCTGTTGCATCCTTTCTGTTCACTTCATAGGGACCTCCATTAGGTACTTAGTCATTTATCAATTCAGGTACTCACCATTTCATCCAGGCTTCGGTCAATACACTCAGTCAAACAATCCTTCATCCAAGCACTCACACAGTCTATACCATAGTACTCATAAACATTGTTCCAGGGGCCATAGATTTTGGTCTGCGGTGTCACTGAGGGGTGCATTGCTGCCAACAAGTTGGCAGTCAGGTAGGCTGGTGTGGTAAGGTGTGTGTAGAAGAATCGAGGCATGTACATCTAGTGGCTCAGTTACACAATGTAACACCAAAACCCTGGGATCAATCCCAGCTTCCCCAGCCAAATTGTGTGATCCTAGGGAATTGTTTTATTTCACTTTTCCACCTATTTTTCATTATCACATATAACAAGACTTCAAAATACGTGACTTCAAAATGTGTGTTGCGCAAAACCTTCCCTTCTGTTTCATTTAATAAGCTATAATGTAGTTCATGAATAATAGCAACCAATGCCAACCAGAGGGTGCCCATAGCAACTGATATGCCTCTGAGGTCACTATTGACACTGTCGCCAGGATGGGGGAAACATGAATGTTTTGAAATACTATCGCTTTTTAAAAAAAAATACTTCTCACTTCACTGATATAAGCTGATTTAAGATGAAATGATTCTGCATGCTCATGAAATAAAAGTTATTACTTTTGAAGAGATTTTATCATATTTTTACTCATTTGCTGCAAGATATCTTGAAGAATGAAGGTATTATTAAAGTTAGGGGGGGCACGACAGCCTAGCTTCTTCCTTTAATTTCAATTAATCTTTTAATAAATTCAATAAATTGCCCGTTTATTTTAAATATTTCTTATGGTATTGCTGAGTCCAGTAATTAACAGGCCAGTGCTGCTTTGGACTGGGGAAGGATGAGTACATGTAAAGGTCGGGGCAACCGGTCACTTATTCAATCAGCCCTCTATGCAGTCACTCACCAATCCAAATTTTGACTCATCATAACATTCACACACTTAAGAATTCACACCACAACCGCACACAGAAACTTGGCAATCATTGAAAAACCATTCTCACCTATAAAAAAAATACCAGACGCATTAGCTTTGAAAATGCTTCTTTCTAACTTTAAGGCGACTAACTCTTTCTCATAGCTCTGTCGCACAAATGACCATTGTATATCTGTATCTAGAGGCCTGGGAGCCCACATATTCTGCAGCACTGATCTAGCATCGATCCACATAACTCGAAGTCTATTAGGCCTGGCAAAATATATATTTTGCTTGCAAAATTTACAAAGTTCATGAAATTTCACATTATGAAATGTTACACCATAGCTTCTTGGGGCAGATTCGTTTGAGCAGAAAGCGTCTAGCTGAGAGATATTTCCTTCTAGTACAAGTCTCTTGTTGCCCTCTTGCATCGCCTTTTAATTGAAATATGGGTTTGGATGAAAATTTCATGAAAATTAGCGCCAAACGTTATTTTACACAGTTTGTGTATTTTGCCTATTTTCAATTCTGTTATGCACATGTTGTATTGTAAATGTAATGGGCTCGTGCGATAAGCGCGAGTGGGCGAATGGTAGAATGTTGTGTGTCAATGTTTGGGAATGAATGTTACGGGATTCGGGACGGTTGAGAAGGAGGTGACAGGAGAAGAGGCGGTGGTTCTGGATGCAGCCGGGGCTTTTTACTTATTTGGAGTGTACCTGTATATTATCACCAGCTTGAAGAATAAAGAAGTTAATCCTACCATTCTTGTTCTCTTTGGTGTCGCGGCCGGATCATTCTTCAACAAAATTGGCGACGAGATAGCCCCGTTTGCACCAGATTTGTGATCCTCACGATCACCATCGTAATTTTGAACTCCTACGAGTCCACGCAATTCGACCTTGGTAACCTTCGGATGCCTGTGAGTTATTACTGTTTTTTGTTTCAGCGTAAAGTGCTGAAACAGGGACTATACACGCACGCTCTGTGCTCCGCATTACGTGTGCGTGTCTCCTGGCGTCTCCTGACAACGTTTAGCTTGTTACAGAACAACTAGACCGCTAACCTTCATACGGCCTACATAATCTTTTAGAACTCAGGAAATATACCAGCAACCTAATTCTCTGAGGTTTAAGGGATAAACCAAGCATTAATATTGATTCAAGTGAACTTACACCTCATTCCGAATATAAAGACATTAATGTTATATATTTTTGAAGTTGTGGAGTATTTAATATATATTTTTTTTTCCCTCTTGTTGCCACGTACTAATGGCTTCCGGTAATTTGAATCTTCCACCGCCTCAACCTTTTATTCCTGGTAGTAGTGATGTCTCCATTAAATGGCAAGAATGGCGAGAGTATTTTATAAATTACATTTCTGCATGCGATGAAGATAATGATTTTTCAGGAGAAAAAAAGAAGAAAATGTTATTGCATTGTTTAGGGCGGCACGGTCTTAAAATTTACAATAGAATTGAAAAGAAACACAGAGAGCAAGGGGATGTTTTTGTTCATGCATTAGAGGATTTAGACAGATACTATTCTCCCACGGTTTGTGTGGGAATTGATCGCTGCAAATTTTTCCACAGGAAACAAAGTAAAGAGGAAACCATTGAAGAATATTTTTCAGCCTTAAAAAATTTAGCCTTAACGTGTAGATTTGGCACTTTACATGACGAGTTCATCAGGGACCAGATAGTAATGTACGCTGCCAACCAGAATATGCAGGACTGCTTATGGACTAAAGGGGAATCGCCCTTGCAAGAAGTAATAGAAGTAGTCAAAAAAGCAGAACTTACTGGGAGATGTGCAAAAGCTGTCCTACAGGGGAATGCCAAACTGGATGATTCAATAGGAGAGTTGCATAAGTTGGTGAATAGAGTCATAGAGAAGAAGAAATGTCCATCAGATGGATTTTCGAGGAAGACCAATTCCTATAGGAACAGGAAGTTAAAAAGAGACACTCCAAAGGCAGAGGTTACTTGTTTCAGATGTGGATTACTGGGCCACTATGCGAATGATGAAGGCTGTCCGGCACGCAATCAGAAATGTTCTGGTTGTGGTACTATTGGCCATTTTATCAAGGTTTGCAAGAAAAAAAAAAAGTTGTTAGAGGATGCTACTGAATCAGCTTCCTCCTCAGATAGTGAAGACAAGAATATGTGGGTGCTTAATATAAGGAATGCCGGAACAGGAATGCCGGAGGGACAACGGAAAAGACCAAAGTGGGACATATCTATAGAGGGTGCTACCATTACGATTACCGGTGACTCTGGGTCACCTAATACAATTGTTAATGAACAAGTTTGGTTAAAAAAGTTGAAACGCACTGTAGGTGGGGTTTTGGACACACCTGATATCTCACCTAAAAGTTTTACGAGGGAATCAATCCAGCTTCTTGGCTTCAAAAAATTGTCATTTGCATTCAAGGATCGTAAAGCAGAATGTAAGATGTATGTGTCAAAATCTGGGCCCTCAGTTTTAGGTTGGTGGGACCAAGGAGCACTAGGAATGGTTTTAGACCCAAATGGTTCAGAACCCATATCGGTGGTTCAGGGAGATAGTGTGTGCAACGCTACTGTAAAGGACATGTATTCTGTGGTATTTTCAGGAACTGTGGGAAAGTTAAAAAAATTCCAACATAAGATAATACTTAAAAAGGATGCCATTCCTGTTATTCATAAGGCGAGAAATATTCCTCTTAGTATCAGAAATGAGGTTTCCAACGAGTTGGATAAATTACTACAGACTGGTATCATTGAACAGGTTGAGTCATCTGATTGGATTTCTCCACTGGTGGTAGCTAGACGTTCTAATGGCAAATTGAGGTTATGTGTGGATCTGAGGGACCTTAATAAGAATATTTTGGTAGATCAATTTCCATTGCCGAAGATCAATGAGGTCGTAGCGCTAACCAAAGGCAAGGAATGGTTTACCACGATAGACCTTACTTCTGCATATCATCAGGTTCCGTTGCATCCTGACAGCCGTAGATTAACCGCATTTATTACGCCCTTTGGGTGTTATCAATTTGTCAGAGTTCCGTTTGGGTTGGCTTCTGCAGCGGCTATGTTCCAAAGGCTAATGTATAAGCTTTTTAGTAAAATACGAGACGTATTGTTTTTCCAAGATGATATTTTAATTATGGGGGATTCGAAAGATGACCATGCCGCTAGAGTCAAGAATGTTCTTCAAGTGCTAGAAGATAATGGACTTACGGCTGAGCATAGCAAGTGTAAGATAGCCAGGAAAAGTGTCACTTATTTAGGACACGAGATTAGCGGCAAGGGTGTTGAACCAAAAGCAAGCCTTGTTGAAGCCATAAAGAATTCACCTGCTCCTACTAATAAGGACGAAGTTAGAGCTTTTTTAGGTCTAGCGGAGTGTTATGCTAAGTTTGTGCATAACTTTTCCCATAAAACGTTTCCTATTTGGAGTGTACCTGTATATTATCACCAGCTTGAAGAATAAAGAAGTTAACCCTACCATTCTTGTTCTCTTTGGTGTCGCGGCCGGATCATTCTTTAACAGCACACCAATAATCTTCTTTGGAATTTAGAGGCTAAATAACTTGGCAGTATAGATACTCTGGAGAGGGCACCCATGGTGAAGGGGGAACATTGGCTTCATTATTTTCAAAAAGAAAATCGTGCTTCTCTTTTTGAAAAAAAAAAGAAAACAGTTACGTGCATGGCTCCATTATGTTGATGAAGCTGTGTACCAAACTGTAAACAGCATTTAGAGGAACCTCAATGATGGTGGTTTGTGACAATGTTTTAGAAGGGCCATCAACTTATCAGTGGCTGAGACTGCTTCCAGATTGGACACAGGCGTCTATCCAGATGGCGTGTAGTGCGCTGTGATTGAAGGAATTGCTTCCCCCGCTACCAGTTTTTTAGGATCTGCTCAAGACTTTGCAGAATGGAGTGCACTCATCAAATGCCAGACACTCTTATTTGAAACCTGTGAGGAGCAGACCCTGGGCACATGGTAGCAAAGCTGAGGAGTTATCAGTGCCTCTGCCATACCCTGATTGCAGTGTCATTTAAAAAACTGGACAGTTGAGTACCAAGAGGTATGACCACAAAGCTGTGCGTGAATTGGTTGCTGTGAGTATGGTGGTAGATGCAAGACAAAAATTTACACATGTTGCAGCGTCCCAGGTTCGGCATGGCACCTCTGAGCGATTTCACACAGGGTGAGAAGCAATAGGGATTTCTTATGCAAGCAGGACATTTCCCTAAATACAGGCAAGGGAAGGCGGGATTGAAGGGAGGTGTAGAGGCAAGAGAGTGAACAACGCGTGGTTGGGACAACCAGCAGCAACACTAATGTGCACTGACACAACCTGTCATATTTAAAAAAAAAAATTGCAATGGTGGAAAAAACATCCATTTAAAACCATTCAATATTAAATGATTATTACTTAAGGAGACAACTCCGATGCTGTTGTGGATGGTGACTACCTGTGGGGATACTCAGGGAGTGGTGTAGCCTGGGGGGCACATTAGGTGCTCCCCATAGGGAGAGTGAACTTTGGGTGATTGCAGAGGTGGCCCGTATAACACATGCAGCTTGTGATCTCTTTGGTGATCCCTGGCGATTCTCGTAGTTTATTTATTATTTATTTGTAATTTCAATACCACACATTGCTACAATAACTGTTGCTAATCATCTCTAGGTATAAATAAAACAATTTCCAAGAGATAGCTCAGCTAAAGTGTAGCCTCCTGGAAGGATTTCAAGAGGTATGAAGCATCGTAGCCACTCCTTGACCAATAAGGCACCGGGTAGAAAGGCCATGAAAATAGAACTTCAGACTTTCTCCCCGGAACAACTACTTGGCCAGCCTCTCAAAGAAGTAGATGCACAAGCGCAAACATGGGCAACTTCACGCATGATGGCTGCCTCTGCAAAATCAGTCAATGGAATCGAAAACTCTGTCAGCTTTGTTACTCTATTGTTGATTCTGGAAGGATCTTCAAAAGAGGACAATTGACAAAGCAGAATTATGGACAACAATTTGATTGGGAGATTCGACTCTTCAAATATGCAGTCTGATGCTGCATCATTTGAAAGTCACCCTGCTTACCCCGTTTTATGCCAGTTGCACTAAAGAGCCTTAGAAGGAGACCCCAGATCTGGCGAGCATGAAAAAAGGAAGACAATATCAACAGCATGAGCAGCGTGAACAGCAAAGGCGCAGAAGTGACACAGCATACGCCAGGGTCTTCAGCTATTTACATGCCTCATTCAAGCCCTCATCTAAATCTGCAGAGAAAATCTGTAACCCCTCAGTCTCAGTGGTCATCTTTGGGAGATCCAAAGATGACCTGCATAACTTACAAGAGCAGGTGATGGCGGCACCGCAAACTCCAGGGCTATATGCAACCCAGATTAACCCAGCAGATTCAATTCTACACCAAATACTAGATGAATTAAGAGCCATGAAGATCTCCCAAGAGGTAGGCATTAAAAGACCAACGAGCAATTGAATCATACTAGATCCAACATTCAACTCCTTATTTCTAGGGACTCCCAAGTGGAGTAAAGAGTGTTAGACCTAGAGAACTTCAAACATGCCAGGAGCGCACAACTATTCAACTTCAATCTGTATCGGCTGAACTATAAATTTAACTGGATGATGTAGAGAATAGGTCTTGTCACTCCAATCTACAGTTAACTAGGATACCTGAGGGCCACGAGCACGGTCAGCCAATTACCAATTTTTTTCTGAACTCAATAATAAATATGTGTACCCAGATATCGCCATCGAGAAGAAGGACCTCACCATCACCCGGGCACATCGTGTCCCGGCAGGGCAGCCTGCTAACTCCAAATATCCACTGACGTCCTTGTGAATTTTGGTGACTTTCCAATCAAAGAGCGTATCTTGGCCAAATCCATTCGAGATAAAACGTATCAGACTGTAGATAACTAATCTTTTAAACTTTTTTTCTGACATGTCAGTTCTTGCCTTGTGCCGCTGCAAATAATTTAAGAATTCTGATCACTCAGGTCTTTCCCAGAGAGGTAGTGCAGGTGGTACGGACTCAAGGGCTCAGTAGATACTGGTCAGTCTTGTAGTAGGTCACTTGCTTTATCATCTCATTCACTTTTATGGCCCTAATGAAGATGATATTTCCTCCTTGAAAGAGATTTATAACATTTTATCTTCACTGAATGGTCTAGTGATCATTGGGGGGATTTTAACATCATCCAAGATGCTCATTTAGACTGCTCCCAAAAGAATAAGCTGCAAAACAATCCAAAGGCTGTCGATTTTTAGTGCAACTGAGTCAGGATTTTGCACTAATTGATCCCTGATGAATGGATTACCCTAATGAGAGAAAGTATTCTTGCTATTAAAAGCAGTTCAATTAGACTTTGTGAATTGACTTTTTCTAATTTCATATAAATGGGATAAAAATAGATCTGACATCTTGGCAAATCCATTTTCCAATCATTTGGTCCCTTTTTTTGAGGTGATACTTCACAGGCTTTGGGCAGAATGCCCACGATGGCAGCTTGATAAATCATTCCTAACATACAAGAGTTGGATTTAAAGCAAGCGTTCTGATATCGAGGACTGTCTCCGTAGGAATATAGGTACAGCTTCACCCTTTGCAGTTTTGGGTGCTTGTAAGGCTTCCATAAGGGGAAAAGCAATCTTGTTTAAGGGCCAAGTTAGCAAATTAAGACACGAAGAGGCAGTGTCCCTTCAAGCTGAGTTCGATCGGGCAGTTGGTGAACATCTCGTACGTAGCTCTTCTGCATCCAAAGATAAGGTTATGCAAGCTAGGCATAGTATAAAAGATCATTATATGTCCAAAGAGATAATCAAAGCACCTGCCTCCAGACCTATTATGAAGATAGTGAACACCAAGAGCGGTTTCCAACGTGGCCAGTTAAGCACAAACAGAATTGGGCTGCTGTTAAATCAATAATTGATGAAACCAGGAATCTTAAAGTCATGCAGCCCAACTTAATCGGTAAAGTCTTTCTTGACTTTTATACTAAACTTTTTTCTCCTACAAACAGTACTCCAGCAGAGCAAATAGAGGACTTTTTTGTTCCAATAGAGTTCCCTGTGCTGCGTAGGGATTATCAAGCTTTAATCACTGCTCCCATCTCATTAGCAGAAGTGAGTTCAGCTTTCAAATCTCTACCTAATGCCAAAGCATGCAGCAGAGATGGCCTGCCAAGAGAAATGTATAAGGTATTTGAGGAGCAGTTGGCCAAGTTATTAGTGGTTCTACTTAGTGAAGTGTTGGAAGGGAGTGACATCTCCAGCTCCTTTAAGGAAGCAGTTATTGTTAGCTTCCTTAAGAAGGCAAATCATCTGAGCAGCCTGGCTCCTACCGTCCGATCAGTTTATTAAATACTGATTATACACAGATTTTAGCGGTCACTTTAATGCCTGCACTCAAACTGTAGTTCATTGCGATCAAAGTGGGTTTTTAGCCACAAGATCACTCTCATTTAATACCAATTTCTTGGTTGAGGCAGTAGGCTACTACTCGCATAACAATATTAAGGCTGCAGTTTTCATGTTAGATGCTGAAAAAGTGTTTGATATACTTCAGTGGGATGTATTATTCGCCATCCTCTAGCGCTTTGGGTTCCCTCTGAAGCTTGTTGAGCTGTTCCAAAATATATATGATAAGGCTGAGGCGCAAGTTGTAATTAATTTGCAAGCTGTAGGACGCATTTACATAAGAAGGTGTTCAAGGCAAGGCTGTCCTATGTTGCCAGTCCTCTTTGCTCTCTTCATCGATCCTTTGGCAGCTGCACTAAGGCAAGACCCATTGACTACAGCCCCCATTGCTGGAGCACTCAAGATAAAGCTTTTTGTGGATGACATGATACAGAACAAAACATCTACAATGCTTTTGCTAAAATTCAGGGCCATATTTATACTTTTTGACGCAAAACTGCGCTAACGCAGTTTTGCGTCAAAAAAATTAGCGCCGGCTAACGCCATTCTGAAGCGCCATGCGGGCGCCGTATTTAATCCATGATGTTAGCCGGCGTTAGCCGCCGGCGCTGCCTGGTGTGCGTGGAAAAAAACGACGTACACCAGGCAGCGCCGGCGTATGGGGATATGGAGCTTGGGCGTCAAAAAATGGGGCAAGTCAGGCTGAGGCAAATTTTTCGCCTCAACCCGATTTGCGCCATTTTTTTCGACTTAGCAAAGACAGGAGTCATGCCCCCTTGCCCAATGGCCATTCCCAGGGGACTTATGTCCCCTGGGAATGGTCATTGGGCATAGTGGCATGTAGGGGGGCACAAATCAGGCCCCCCTATGCCACAAAAAATAAAAATAAAAATACTTACCGGAACTTACCTTAATGTCCCTGGGATGGGTCCCTCCATCCTTGGGTGTCCTCCTGGGGTGGGCAAGGGTGACAGGGGGTGTCCCTGGGGGCATGGGAGGGCACCTCTGGGCTCCTTCCGAGCCCACAGGTCCCTTAACGCCTGCCTTTTCCAGGCGCTAAAAAACGGCGCAAAAGCGGCCGTATGTCATTTTTTTTGACCCGCCCACTCCCGGGCGTGAATTTTGCCCGGGAGTGTAAATACGGCGCACATGCCTCGGAGTCAATTTTTTAGACGGGAACGCCTACCTTGCATATCATTAACGCAAAGTAGGTGTCCACGCTAAAAAATGACGCAAACTCCATGGACTTTGGCGCTAGACGCGTCTAACGCCAAAGTATAAATATGGAGTTAGTTTTGCGTCGGAATTGCGTAAAAAAAAACGACGCAATTCCGGCGCAAACGGAGTATAAATATGCCCCTCAGAGTTTTACAAATATTGGAGACTATAAGATCAACCATGATAAGTTTGAAGTGCTTCTATTTAACAGCTCCCCCAGCATACTACCCAGAGAAATTTGTCAGCATTATTCTACTACCTGCCCTAGTAGAGATTTAGGAATTTATGTTTCACACAACTTTATTGAGTTGTTTACATTAAACTACACCACAACTCTTCATAAAGTATAAGGACTATTACTGAACTGTCAAGATCTGCCCTTATCCATTGTTGGGTGAGTAGCCCTAATCAAAATGGCCATTCTTACACGCTTCATCTTTATATTCTCCTATGTCATAATTAAAGTTAAACATACGTTCTTTTGATGAGGTTGATCATTCAATTGGGCACTTCCGGTGGCACGAGAAGTGGGCCCGTACAACCTGACGACATTACAATTGAAGGTTGGCACTACCTTATATCAGGATGTACTATCAGGCTTCTTTCCTCGATTGTCTTAATCGAACAGCAACAGTGAATAGCCACATGCACTGTTTTTATCTTCAAGGCATGCTGCAAGAAGTTGAAATTTAGCTAACTGTATTCCTTAAGATCCCAAAATTACACAAACACACTCAATATAAAGTTCCACATACACTTGAATACAGAGTTATGCAACTTAAAAAGCAAAGCCAGTTCCCCCTATTCCATCCCCAGATGCTTATAAGGAAATCCACAACATTAGGACTACATCTAGCAATTGGAGCTATTACAAGATGGTAAAAGGTGGGGCTTTCTAGATTCAGTAATTTTATGGTACAGGGTGCATGCAAACCTGGGCCCAGCAGACCGCTGGTAACTCTGCTATTACCCCTGATTTAATCTATTCCTATCTACAAATTAGACGTGGGCCCTCATTACGACTTCGGCGGTCTCTGTAAAAGACCGCTGAAGCTTTTGCAGTCAACAGACCGCCAGTGCTGGCCGTCTGTTGACTGCCATATTAGGAGACCTAAAAGGACTTCCGCCCATTTACGGGTGGAAATCCGACTCCGGAAAAACAACACCGCCCACCGTATTGCGATTTGTAATATGGCGTGGCGGAGTCCTGTTGGTGATGCAGTGCTGGTGGTGGAATTTGCCAGGACCCATTCCCTCCTAGCCAACCACCTTGCCGGAAAAGGTAAGTTGATCATCAAAAGGGGGGTGGAGGGTTTTGGGTGCATGTGTGTGGTGTGTGTGTCTATGTCTGCCTGAATGGGTGTGCGTGTGTGTATGGATGTGTTCATGGAGGCTGTGTGTGTCTGCATGTATGCAGAGGGGAGGAGGTGTGTTGGGGTGTGAGTAGATGTGTGTTTGTATGCAGAGGCTGGGGTATCTGTCTGAGCGCATATATGTGTGCAAATGGAGGTGTCTGAGTGCATGTTTGTGAGTGAGTGATTGGGGGTGTCTGTGTGCAAGTGTGTGGCTGAGGGTGTGTGTGTGTGCAAGTGTACGTATGCTGTGGAAGAATGTGTGAATGTATGTGTGTGTGTAGGGGGTGGGGGTGTGCATGAATACAGAGACGGGTGTGAATGGTTGCAGAGGGGGTGTGTATGTGTGAGTGCGAGTGGGTGTGCGTGTATGTCAGTGTGAGAGCAGGTGGGGGTGTTTGTATGGATATGTGCGGTTGGGTGGGGGTGTTTGCAAGTGGGTGGGTGGGGGGGTTGCATGGAGGTGTGTGGATGTATGGGGGTGTGTACCAGCGACAGGATTGGGGATTCGTGTTGCTGGGTGTGTTTTTACCAGGGTTTTCGTGGCGGAGCGACTGCCACAAAAATCCTGGTGGTTTGCTACCGTGTAATGCGGGCGGCGGCCTGAGGCCTGCCTCTGGCCAGGAGGAGCTCACCGCCAGCCATGTCAGTGCGACCCCACCGGCAGGCCAGGCGGTGTTGTGGCAATTATGTTTTGGGCAAACCCCAAAACTTGTAATGCAGCAGTCTTTACTGCAGGGTCTCTTGCGGTAAGATCGCCGTCACGAGGCTGGTGGTCTGATTACTGCTAGTCTTGTAATGAGGGCCTTAATGTGTCAGAATCAGGTGGAGATTAACTCATTTTTGGACGGAGGTCAGTAAAGCCTACTTTAAAAATAGTCTTAACTGAGTAGGGGATTGGTATTGCCTACTGTACCAGAAATTGCAGGACGAGGTGGCTCCCGCAGCACTGGTCAAAATTACAACATCGACAGGCTGAAAGACAGACCTGCACAGCTGGAGCCGCTGTCGCTTAATGGTCCACAAAACCATTTTTGGTGCAAATTTCAAAAGAAAGTTTTTTTACTGCTGATAGCAACTCTATAACACCCCTTGTCATTTGTGGAAAATGTACCCCTCCATCTCAACGGTTTGTTTAGATGCGGCCACGGGCAGGCAGATTAGCTCCATATAGGCTTTACCTGTCCAAGCCTTGCAGATTTTTGGAGACAAATATTTGCGTCAATTAGCAAGCGGTGGAAGGTTTGTATAACCCCTGGTCCGTTGGAGGCTTTGTTTGGTATGTTAATGCTGCATAGGCAAGTCTCAATGAGACAGCAGCTTGGTTGCTCGCAGCGATCAAAATCAAGCACTGAAGCCAGAGTGCCATATTGCCCCTGAAACCAGGCTTTCTCATTTCAAGGAGCTGTATTGCTCTACATCTGATCGTGATCTCATTAACTCTGGAGAGATGTCGCTATCCCAATTATCAGCGACTTCTTTCCCTCCCTTCTCACTAAAAGAATCTGAGCTGGCAATCACTACTCAAAAATCAGTGAAGGCTCCAGGGCCTGATGGGATCCCTTCAGACATATACAAAGCAGACTTGAACAACTGGATCCTGTACGTAAATAGGATCTCCAATGCCATCTTGACCAACAAGTCCTATCCTGACTCATGGAAGGAGACAATTATTGTGCCGATATATAAGAAAGGGGAGAGAGGTTTACCAGGGAACTACAGACCAATCAGCCTCCTAGACAACTTACAAAAAATATTCCGTTATCAACTATTAAGCAGGCTGAAGAAATGGATAGAGAAGAATCAAGTATTAAGTCATCTCCAGGCAGGGTTCAGAGACAAGGTTAGCAGCATCGATCAGGTCTTCTGTTCCATCACCATAAAATGGAAAACTGTTGATGTGGATGCAGGCCGTATTTGTGTGGCATATGTAGACCTGAAATCCGCTTTTGATCTTGTCCCACATCATAAACTGTGGGAAGGTATGAGCAGTGTAGGGGTCCCCTGTTCTTTGCTTAATATAATGAGAGACCTCTATACTGGCAATCGAGCCAGAATTCATTGGGGACCGGATGGTGAATTAACCGCAGTTTCCAACAGATTGCGGCATGAGACAGGGTTGTGTACTTGCCCCTACCTTGTTTCTTCTATTCATTAACGCATGTATCCCCTATCTTTTGGAATGCCCTAGTGATACCCCTAAATTGGGAGGGCAGAAGATTCCATGTTTCCTATTTGCTGACAACACCTTGTTATTATCCCACACAGCCATAGGCCTCGCAAATTTGCTTGTGAGGTTCATGGATTTTTGTAAAGATCACGGTTTGGAAATCAATTCATTAAAAACTAAATAAATGGTGTTTGGAGATAAAAAGCACAAGATGAGGAGACATGTTTGTTTAGAGGGTGTGGCATTGGAAAGAGTGGGTACCTTTGATTATTTAGGTTTAAAATTAAAAGACTCACATAAATGGCATGCTTCTATCCAGAAATCAACATTGTGTCTGAAACAAAGGGCGGGCGGTATTACGAGATTTGCTGCTAGATCCCCCAGATTTGCTTTGACTCCTGCTCTTGAAATATATAAGTCTCAAGCCGGGGGGGGGCTCTATATGGAGCTGAATTGTGGGGCCATTGCAATCTGGAGGATTTGGCAAGGGTGGAAAACTTGTTTTTAAAGATGTTGTTAAGAGTTCCTTCAAGTACTCCTTTCTTGCCTATTCTAATAGATCTAAATCTCCTTCCAATTAATCAGATTGCTGCCCTAAGACCATTGTTGTTATGGATTTGTCTATGGTCATTAGATGCTCTCACTCCATATAGACTCGGGCTGACCAACTTGGTGGGCACTAATTTTACTTCTAGAATTAAGTGGTGTGCTCACGTAGAACGGTCCTTCTCTCATCTTGGTTTGGGGACCTATTGGAAGGATCCTTCTTCTATCCCTAAAAATGCTACACAGATCTTGAAAGATGCATTCTGGCTCAATGTTCAAACTTTGCAATTGGCCGCAGTTCCACCCTCCTCTATGACTGATAGCTTCTTACAAATCAAATGTCACCATGAGTTTGAACATTACATGGATATAATACTTTCTTCATTTGCACGTGGTCTGTGTACCAGATCTAGAGTAGGGTATCTTCCTTTGCGTACCCTAACTTACAAATGGTCCAGTACAAACAATAGGTCCAAGCTATGTCCGATTGGCTGTGAGAGTGAAGAAACTGTTACCCATGTTCTTTTTCAATGCCCTGCATATCGCAAACAGAGGGTTCTTTGGATTATCCCTCTATGTAAACAAATGGGTTTTAGGAACTGCTTATCTGCACTGAGAGTACTCAAGTCAGATTCATCTGTACAAATTGCATGCCCTCTGGCAAAATGTTTTGAATCCATTTGGCATTTTAGAATAGGGTTTTTAAAGAACAAATCTTAGCGACAGATATCAGAAGTAGGTCTAGCAGGCTATAGCTGAGATAAATAGTGCATGGATATCAGCTTATTGTACTTATTCAGTTGAAGTTGCATGTTTCTATTTTACATTTTAAACTCATGGATATTTTTAGTCATTGTATTGTTTTGTTTTAAACTGCTGATTTTAGAGTATGACTCCAAATTTTATTATTCTTACTCTTAATCTCATTTTATGGATCGTTTTGTATAGTACCTTTATGGTATGTTTTAACCGAAATAAAGTGATGATGATGATGATGAGAAAGCAGCAATTTTTATATATTGCCTCTTTAGTCACACAATCATTAATCCCCTGAAACCCTTAATTTCATATCATGGATCAATAAAATGCAAGGGGTCAAACAGCTAGCATTTTATGCTCAAAGAATCAGGAACCTTAGGAAAAACAGGGTAATTTGGGGTAACAAGACTGAACACTGAATTGGTGAGCTTTTCTTTTGCACCCTACAGTAATGAAATTATATGTTGCTTTGCTCTCATAAATATGATGTGATTTCTTGTTGACTCTTCACACTTCTACTTGATTTCAGATTAAAGTATGTTATTTTCTAATGTTTTTGAACTGATATTCACAATGCTATCTACCTTTTAACTTTTTTCTTCCTGATCAGAAAAAATGATTAAAAAAATAAAAAAACAATAGCAGTAATTTCTAAATTTGGCAGACATCAGAGTGACAAAGTAATTTACTCCATCTCACTGATGGCAAAATGGGCCACCCTCAGCAAATTAATCCGGCACTTAGTTCCAAAGAACTTTGTCCATTTATGAAGAATTTGTGGCGCTCACCCACAGTTCCCTTAGGGAAAGCCAAAACGTATGATTGATTTAATCTGAAAATGCTTGTACACTATAACTTTGTTTTAATGCATTTGTGTATGGACTGTACTTGCAAATTTTATTACCAAAGTACCAGCTTTGACCGCAACCTCTGGTTGTTTAATTTCCAGGGTATGGTATAGGTTTTCCTTTTAACATTTTGAGCCGTTCTCTTGAACTTGTCCAATTTGTTCCTAACTCTACCTAGTATTTCTTGCACTTGAACCATGGTAGGTGTAGCTAATGTATTTTTTCTTTGTGGTCTCCCCAAGTTCTTTTTCTCATTTGAACCTATATTTTTTTTAGTAGTATGAATGCCTCTCTATCCCCCTTCTGGGGCACAGACACAGGGCCTCATTCCGAGTTTGGTGGGCGGCAGAGGCAGCCCACCAAACTCTTTGGGTCGGACGTCTGCCACTCCGGTCTTCCGCCTGCTGGTCCTATTATGAGTTTCCTGCTGAGCCAGCGGGCCGAAACGGCATTTCCCAGCCGGACACTACCCACAACATTTACGCTGGCTCGTAATCGAGCCAACAGCAATGTTGAGGTGAGTCGGGTGCTACAGCACCCGCTGTGCTTTTCACTGCAAGTAATTCAGGGAGTGAAAAGCGCGACAGGGCTGTCTATGGGGCCCTTGCACTGCCCATGCCAAGTGCATGGTCAGTGCAGGGGCCCCCATGGGACACCCGGCACCCCGTCTCGGTGGACAAGCTGGCAGACATGCAAAAGCTGGCAGACATGGAGGTCTTAATCCCCAGGGCAGCGTTGCCTGCAGCCCTGCCCTGGCGGATTAAGACCACCTGCTCTGCCAGGCTGTCGGCCAGCACAAATGTCGCACAGCCGGCAGTCCGACAGTGGCACTTTCACGACAGTTGTAATTTGAAGGCCGGACCGCCGCATTGGCAACGGTCCAACCGCCACCGCGAGCCTGGTGATCTTAAGACAGCCAGAGAGTTTGGCAACCAACAAGGAAGTAGATTTTTTTTTTTTTTTTAATCTAAAAGAAATCCTAACTGCATCTGGCTACTTTCATGGGTACAGACACACAGTTATTTGCCCTGTGAAGGAGCCTGATGTAGTTTGGATTCCTTCTTAGCCTAAGAAGAAATCCAATCTGCATCTTTGACAGGGGATAAGCACACAATTCTGTGCCTTAACAGGGAACTACACACTATTCATGAGAAGCATTGTGAGAAGCATTAGATGTGTCTCTGTGTCCATGCAAGAAGCCAGGCAATAGTTAGATTGTTCCTTAGGATAAAACAAAAAGCAAACTATTCTGAATGCTTCCTGAGGTACAGAAAACCAGTGGAGAAAAATCCAAACTAACATCTGGTTCTTTCCTGGGACATAGACACAGCTGTGTGCCTGTGCCACAGCAAAGAATAGACAATGATTTTTAGCCTAATAAAACAGACCTTTAAACTAATTTTCCATTTGTAGGGTAAACTGTTGTAAAATTCACAAGTGATCTAAGAAAGCTACAAATTGCTTAGAAACAAAAAAAGTCTGAATTTTATATGTTCCATTTGTGTAGAATTCTTAAATTTTTCCCACGTCTTTTAGAAATAAAAAGAATGAATACATGTGAGCTTGGGAAAAGGATAATATAGGACCTTATTACAACCCTGGCGGCCGAAGACCGGCAAGGCCGCGGTGGCGGTCTCACCATCGACGGGCCGACGGTAAAGATCTCCAAATTACGAGTCTGCCCTGCCTCTTTTCTACAGTCCGCAGGGCTGGAGGTGAGCACCTCCAGCACGGCCCATGCCGTAATACCGCTAGCAGTATTACGAAGTGAGAGACTGACAGCACTTTTCTGGAAGTCGCACCTCCAGAAAAAGCTGGCGGTCTTGCATCCTGACAACAGGAATAAGCATTCCTGTCACCAGGATACACTCACACACATGTCCACATACCCGCATGCATGCACCCACATACTTCCACGCTCGAACGAACACACCCCCACTCACCCATGCACTTGTGTCATACAGCCCCATTCACACTAACATACATACACAAACACTGCACTCACTCACGTATTTACTACCCCTCTCCCCAGCGCATACATACATTCAAATCGCATCCCCGCTCAGCGCATAAATACTTTCACACACCCTCCCCAATGCATACATACATTCACACACCCCTCCCCCTCAATGCATACGTACATTCACACCCCTCTCCCCAGTGCATACGTATATTCACACCCCCCTCAGTGCATACATACATTCATACCTCCCTCCCCCTCTCCCCAGTGCATACATACATTCACACACCCCTCCTCCCCAGGCCATATATACATTCACACACCCCTCCTCTCTCAGTGCATACATACATTCACAGTCCCCCTCCCCCCTGCACCACATACACGTACTCACCTGCTCTCCCCATCCACTCACACAAACACGCACCCTGCTCCTGCATCCACTCACACAAACACTCACCCCTCCTTCCCATCCACTTACATACGCATGCACACGCATACACGCACTCACCCCTTACATCCGCTCAATCGCACTGTCACTCACATACGCACTCATGCACTCACTCCCCTCCCTATCCACACTCACTCCCCCACCCCACCCCATCCACAAACACTCACACACCCTCCTCACCCAGTCCACAATCACTCACACATGTAGACACGCACCCACAAACACCCCTCTTCCCCCGCATGCACGACATTCACACACACACTCACACGCAGACACACAGCCCTCCTCCCCTGTCGGGTGATTCACTTACCTCATCCGTCGAGGAGGTCGTCTGGGAGGGGACGGGTCTCGTGATTCCACCGCCAGCAGGGCCCCACCACCAGGACACTGCCACGCCATATTAAAGGTCGTAATATAGCATGCAGCATGCTTTTGGCATGGCGGTCCCGGCAGTGGAACCGCCTCTTCACTGCCGACCGCCAGCATGACTGGTGTCGGAATAGTACCTGATTTCAGGTGGAATTCAGACGTAATAGGGTGGTCTTAAGACTGCCAGCACTGTTGGTCTTTCAGCACCCACGGCTATGACGGTCCTACGAAAAGACAGCCAAAGTCGCAATGAGGGCTAAAGTCTTAAAATAAAACACAGCACATCATGAAGCCCAAAAGTATAATGTGTTTAATGCAAAAAGAGCATAAAACATAGCTAATAAACAGGCGATGATTGACCTTTCAACGGACCACAGATCCTGCCAAAAAAGAGCAGTTAGAGTATGTAACCTCTGTTAGGTCTTTATACACTATTCCCTCAATATAATTTTAAGGAGCACAAACGTGACAGAAATATGTTATTTTAGTAGCAGGATCTTGTTGGAGAGAAAATGTGAGACATCCATGAAACTAAGATACAAATACATGAAAAATCTGCTGAATTTGTTAATTTTCTAAAACTACGGTTATGGTTGCCAACACTGAAAGCAATGTTGCATTTTGCTACACGATGCAGGAAAAGTGCAAATGTACTACCTGGAATAAAATGACTTCTAGTCCTACTAGGATCATGGTGCTGCAGTACCAGTAGTTGGCCATTTGTGGTGCTAGAATTATCTTCAGTAATTTACTACTTGTTTGGTCATTTTTGGCTGCAGTAAATTTAGAACTGCAGGTTGTGAAGAACAATGGGCTTTCTCTTTTGTGAGTCGGAACATGTTGCTCCCTTAATCCCTCCTTTGTCCTGCATAATCCCCTCCCCTTTAATTGTAAGTGTCCCTCATTTTCCAGCCACTCACATCTGTCCCTCTCATGTTTATTACTACAACATATACATATGTGTGTGGAAACCCAAGAGTCAGGCTAGTGATCTCTGCCCAGGAAAAGATAGGAGAGGCAGAACCTCCACATATAATTTTGCTGACAGCATTTTATATTACCTGCTAACAGGGACCTATTGTAGGAAAGTACCATCTTGCCTGGCATGTTACCCCCATTTTGCACTGTATATATGTTGTTTTAGTTGTATGTGTCACTGGGACCCTGGTAACCCAGGGCCCCAGTGCTCATAAGTGTGCCTGAATGTGTTACCTGTGTAGTGACTAACTGTCTCACTGAGGCTCTGCTAATCAGAACCTCAGTGGTTATGCTCTCTCATTTCTTTCCAAATTGTCACTAACAGGCTAGTGACCATTTTTACCAATTTACATTGGCTTACTGGAACACCCTTATAATTCCCTAGTATATGGTACTGAGGTACCCAGGGTATTGGGGTTCCAGGAGATCCCTATGGGCTGCAGCATTTCTTTTGCCACCCATAGGGAGCTCTGACAATTCTTACACAGGCCTGCCACTGCAGCCTGAGTGAAATAACGTCCACGTTATTTCACAGCCATTTTACACTGCACTTAAGTAACTTATAAGTCACCTATATGTCTAACCTTTACCTGGTAAAGGTTAGGTGCAAAGTTACTTATTGTGAGGGCACCCTGGCACTAGCCAAGGTGCCCCCACATTGTTCAGAGCCAATTCCCTGAACTTTGTGAGTGCGGGGACACCATTACACGCGTGCACTACATATAGGTCACTACCTATATGTAGCTTCACAATGGTAACTCCGAATATGGCCATGTAACATGTCTATGATCATGGAATTGCCCCCTCTATGCCATCCTGGCATAGTTGGCACAATCCCATGATCCCAGTGGTCTGTAGCACAGACCCTGGTACTGCCAAACTGCCCTTCCTGGGGTTTCACTGCAGCTGCTGCTGCTGCCAACCCCTCAGACAGGCAGCTTCCCTCCTGGGGTCCAGCCAGGCCTGGCCCAGGATGGCAGAACAAAGAACTTCCTCTGAGAGAGGGTGTGACACCCTCTCCCTTTGGAAAATGGTGTGAAGGCAGGGGAGGAGTAGCCTCCCCCAGCCTCTGGAAATGCTTTGTTGGGCACAGATGTGCCCAATTCTGCATAAGCCAGTCTACACCGGTTCAGGGGACCCCTTAGCCCTGCTCTGGCGCGAAACTGGACAAAGGAAAGGGGAGTGACCACTCCCCTGACCTGCACCTCCCCTGGGAGGTGTCCAGAGCTCCTCCAGTGTGCTCCAGACCTCTGCCATCTTGGAAACAGAGGTGCTGCTGGCACACTGGACTGCTCTGAGTGGCCAGTGCCACCAGGTGACGTTAGAGACTCCTGCTGATAGGCTCCTTCAGGTGTTAGTAGCCTATCCTCTCTCCTAGGTAGCCAAACCCTCTTTTCTGGCTATTTAGGGTCTCTGTCTCTGGGGAAATTTTAGATAACGAATGCAAGAGCTCATCCGAGTTCCTCTGCATCTCCCTCTTCACCTTCTGATAAGGAATCGACTGCTGACCGCGCTGGAAGCCTGCAAACCTGCAACATAGTAGCAAAGACGACTACTGCAACTCTGTAACGCTGATCCTGCCGCCTTCTCGACTGTTTTCCTGCTTGTGCATGCTGTGGGGGTAGCCTGCCTCCTCTCTGCACCAGAAGCTCCGAAGAAATCTCCCGTGGGTCGATGGAATCTTCCCCATGCAACCGCAGGCACCAAAAAGCTGCATTACCGGTCCCTTGGGTCTCCTCTCAGCATGACGAGCGAGGTCCCTCGAATCCAGCAACTCTGTCCAAGTGACCCCCACAGTCCAGTGACTCTTCAGTCCAAGTTTGGTGGAGGTAAGTCCTTGCCTCACCTCGCTGGGCTGCATTGCTGGGAACCGCGACTTTGCAGCTACTCCGGCCCCTGTGCACTTCCGGCGGAAATCCTTTGTGCACAGCCAAGCCTGGATCAACGGCACTCTAACCTGCATTGCACGACTTTCTAAGTTGGTCTCCGGCGACGTGGGACTCCTTTGTGCAACTTCGGTGTGCACCGTTTCACACATCCTCGTAGTGCCTGTTTCTGGCACTTCTCTGGGTGCTACCTGCTTCAGTGAGGGCTGTTTGTCTTGCTTGACGTCCCCTCTCTCTTCAGGTCCAATTTGCGACCTCCTGGTCCCTCCTGGGCCCCTGCAGCATCCAGAAACGCCAAACGTACGATTTGCAGCTAGCAAGGCTTGTTGGCGTTCTTTCGGCGGGAAAACACTTCTGCACGACTCTCCACGGCGAGACGGATCCGTCCACCAAAGAGGAAGTCTCTAGCCCTTTTCGTTCCTGCAAAAACCTCAGCTTCTTCTGTCCAGTCGAAGCTTCTTTGCACCCGCAGCTGGCATTTCCTGGGCATCTGCCCATCTCCGACTTGCTTGTGACTTTTGGACTTGGTCCCCTTGTTCCACAGGTACCCTAGATTGGAAATCCACAGTTGTTGCATTGCTGGTTTGTGTCTTTCCTGCATTATTCCTCTAACACGACTACTTTGTCCGTAGGGGAACTTTAGTGCACTTTGCACTCACTTTTCAGGGTCTTGGGGAGGGTTATTTTTCTAACTCTCACTATTTTCTAATAGTCCCAGCGACCCTCTACAAGGTCACATAGGTTTGGGGTCCATTCGTGGTTCGCATTCCACTTTTGGAGTATATGGTTTGTGTTGCCCCTATCTCTATGTTTCCCCATTGCATCCTATTGTAACTATACATTGTTTGCACTGTTTTCTAAGACTATACTGCATATTTTTGCTATTGTGTATATATATCTTGTGTATATTTCCTATCCTCTCACTGAGGGTACACTCTAAGATACTTTGGCATATTGTCATAAAAATAAAGTACCTTTATTTTTAGTATAACTGTGTATTGTGTTTTCTTATGATATTGTGCATATGACACTAAGTGGTACTGTAGTAGCTTCACACGTCTCCTAGTTCAGCCTAAGCTGCTCTGCTAAGCTACCATTATCTATCAGCCTAAGCTGCTAGACACCCTATACACTAATAAGGGATAACTGGGCCTGGTGCAAGGTGCAAGTACCCCTTGGTACTCACTACAAGCCAGTCCAGCCTCCTACATTGGTTGTGCAGTGGTGGGATAAGTGCTTGAGACTACTTACCACTCTTGTCATTGTACTTTTCATAAGAGAAAAATATACAAAACAAGGTCAGTGTATATACACATAGCCAAAAAGTTTTGCATTTCCTCTTTTCACTCTTTTCTAAGTGCTGAAAAGTACTTCTAAACTTTCAAAAAGTTCTTAAAAGTTTAAAAAGTTTTTTTCTGTCTTTCCAAAAAGTTCTGAAAACTTTTTTCTCTTTTTCTATCACTTTAACTCGCTCTAAAAAATGTCTGGCACAGGCCAAAATGTTGATCTGTCCAAACTTGCATATGACAACCTTAGCTGGAAAAGAGCAAGGAGTCTCTGTATAGAGAGAGGTTTGAGTGTAGGGAAAAATCCTTCCTTGGAACTGTTACTTAACATGCTTAGAGAACAGGATAAGGCCATAGGTGCCTCATTTGTTGAAAAAGTACCTAATAGTTCCGAATCTGATTCAGGGACTCCCCCAGGAAAAGATTCAGGAAAGAAACTCCCTAGCCTGCCCATTACTAGACAGTCTAGCATAGTTGGGAATGATGATGAGCCACACCATACAAATAGTGTTGTCTCACATCATAGCAAAAGCATTTATTCTCACCATACTGGTAGTAATGTTTCTGTTAACCAAGCTGTTAGGGTGGCTTCTGTAAGGGACAGGTCTCCTTCTGTTCATTCCCATCATACCTCTGTATCTAGGAATGTCCCTCCCACCAACCCTGATGACAGAATGTTAGAGAGGGAACTCAATAAGTTGAGGGTGGAACAAACCAGACTGAAGCTTAAAAAGCAACAGCTGGATTTGGATAGACAGTCTTTTGAATTAGAGAAGGAAAGACAGAAGTTGGGTTTAGAAACCCATGGTGGCAGCAGCAGTATTCCCCATAGTCATCCTGCAAAAGAGCATGATTCCAGGAATCTGCACAAGATAGTTCCCCCTTATAAGGAGGGGGATGACATTAACAAGTGGTTTGCTGCACTTGAGAGGGCCTGTGTTGTACAGGATGTCCCTCAAAGGCAGTGGGCTGCTATCCTATGGCTATCATTTAGTGGAAAGGGTAGGGATAGGCTCCTTACTGTGAAAGAAAATGATGCTAATAATTTCCAAGTTCTTAAGAATGCACTCCTGGATGGTTATGGCTTAACCACTGAACAGTACAGGATAAAGTTCAGAGAGACCAAAAAGGAGTCTTCACAAGACTGGGTTGATTTCATTGACCATTCAGTGAAGGCCTTGGAGGGGTGGTTACATGGCAGTAAAGTTACTGATTATGACAGCCTGTATAACTTAATCCTGAGAGAGCATATTCTTAATAATTGTGTGTCTGATTTGTTGCACCAGTACTTGGTGGACTCTGATCTGACCTCTCCCCAAGAATTGGGAAAGAAGGCAGACAAATGGGTCAGAACAAGAGTGAACAGAAAAGTTCATACAGGGGGTGACAAAGATGGCAACAAAAAGAAGGATGGTAAGTCTTCAGACAAGGGTGAGGACAAATCTAAAAATGAGTCTTCATCAGGCCCACAAAAACACCCTGGTGGGGGTGGTGGGTCCAAATCCTCCTTTAATCAGAACAAGGAAAAGAAACCATGGTGCTATTTATGTAAAATAAAAGGCCATTGGACAACAGATCCCAGTTGTCCAAAGAAAGGCACCACTGCTCCTACCACTACAACCCCTACTGCTACACCTAGTGTCCCTACTAATAGCAGTGGTGGTGGGAGCAAACCTACTAATAGCCAATCCAAGGGAGTAGCTGGGCTCACTTTTGGTAATTTAGTTGGGGTTGGCCTTGTTAGGGAGGCCACAGAGGCTGTGTTAGTCTCTGAGGGGGCTATTGATTTAGCCACCTTAGTTGCTTGTCCCCTTAATATGGATAAGTACAAGCAGCTACCCCTAATAAATGGTGTTGAGGTTCAGGCCTACAGGGACACTGGTGCCAGTGTGACTATGGTCATAGAGAAACTGGTCCACCCTGAACAACACCTACTTGGTCACCAGTACCAAGTAACCGATGCTCACAACAACACACTTAGCCACCCCATGGCTGTTGTTAATCTCAACTGGGGGGGGGGTTACTGGTCCAAAGAAAGTTGTGGTAGCTTCAGATTTACCTGTAGACTGTCTATTAGGGAATGATTTGGAGACATCAGCTTGGTCAGATGTGGAGTTGGAGGCCCATGCAGCAATGCTGGGCATCCCAGGGCATATTTTTGCTTTGACAAGGGCTCTGGCCAAAAAGCAAAAAGGACAGGGAAGCTTGGATCCTGGAACAATGGACCAAGTGCTCCCTAAAGCTAGGGCTAGTAGAAGCAAACCACTTCCTACTATCCCTCCCTCTACAGTGGATTCAACTTCTGAGGAAGAAGAATTCCCTCCCTGTGCAGAACCTACACCAGAGGAGCTGGAAGCAGACACTGCTGAGCTTTTGGGTGAAGGGGGGCCTGCCAGAGAGGAGCTGAGTGTGGCACAGCAAACCTGTCCCACATTAGAGGGTCTCAGACAGCAAGCTGTGAAACAGGCTAATGGGGATGTCAGTGACTCTCACAGAGTTTACTGGGAGGACAACCTCTTGTACACTGAGCATAGGGATCCTAAACCTGGAGCTGCCAGGAGATTAGTGATTCCTCAGGAGTACAGAAAGTTCCTCCTAACACTGGCACATGACATTCCCCTAGCTGGGCACCTGGGTCAAATGAAAACTTGGGACAGATTGGTTCCATTGTTTCATTGGCCTAGGATGTCTGAGGACACAAAGGAATTTTGTAAGTCCTGTGAAACCTGTCAAGCCAGTGGCAAGACAGGTGGCACCCCAAAGGCACCCCTTATCCCACTGCCTGTGGTTGGGGTTCCCTTTGAAAGGGTAGGGGTTGACATAGTTGGCCCCCTTGACCCTCCTACTGCTTCAGGCAATAGGTTTATCTTGGTGGTAGTGGACCATGCCACAAGATATCCTGAAGCTATTCCTTTAAGGACCACTACAGCTCCTGCAGTGGCAAAGGCCCTCCTGGGAATATTTTCCAGGGTGGGCTTCCCAAAGGAAGTAGTATCAGACAGGGGAAGCAATTTCATGTCTGCATACTTAAAGGCCATGTGGAAGGAGTGTGGTGTAACGTACAAGTTCACAACACCCTATCATCCACAAACAAATGGACTGGTGGAGAGATTTAATAAAACTCTCAAAGGCATGATTATGGGTCTCCCTGAAAAACTCCGCAGGAGATGGGATATCCTTCTACCATGCCTCCTTTTTGCCTACAGGGAGGTACCCCAGAAAGGAGTGGGCTTCAGCCCCTTTGAACTTCTTTTTGGACCCCTGTTAGGGGTCCACTCACACTTGTAAAGGAGGGTTGGGAACAACCTTTAAAAGCTCCTAAGCAGGATATTGTGGACTATGTACTTGGCCTCAGATCAAGGATGGCTGAGTACATGAAAAAGGCCAGTAAAAACCTTCAGGCCAGCCAAGAGCTCCAGAAGCAATGGCATGATCAGAAGGCTGTTTTGGTTCAGTACCAACCAGGGCAGAAAGTGTGGGTCTTGGAGCCTGTGGCCCCAAGAGCACTCCAAGATAAATGGAGTGGTCCCCACACAATTGTTGAAAAGAAGGGAGAAGTCACCTATTTAGTTGACTTAGGCACTGCCAGGAGTCCCCTTAGGGTGATCCATGTCAACCGCCTGAAACCCTACTATGACAGGGCTGATCTCACCCTGCTCATGGCAACTGATGAGGGACAGGAAGAAGACAGTGATCCTCTACCTGATCTCTTCTCTTCCACAGAACAAGATGCTCTTGTGGAAGGTGTAGTTTTGGCTGATTGTCTTACTGCTGAGCAGAAAGACAATTGCATAAATCTCCTAGATCAATTCTCTGAACTCTTCTCTACTGTGCCAGGTACCACTTCTTGGTGTGAGCACACTATAGATACTGGAGACAGTTTACCTGTCAAAAGTAAGATCTATAGGCAGCCTGACCATGTCAGGGACTGCATAAAGCAAGAGGTCCAGAAAATGTTAGAACTAGGAGTGGTTGAGCACTCTGACAGTCCATGGGCTTCTCCTGTGGTACTGGTACCAAAACCCCATTCCAAAGATGGAAAGAAGGAAATGCGGTTTTGTGTAGACTATAGAGGTCTCAACTTGGTAACCAAAACTGATGCTCACCCTATACCCAGGGCAGATGAGCTCATAGATACACTGGCATCTGCCAAGTATCTAAGCACTTTTGACTTGACTGCAGGGTATTGGCAGATCAAATTGTCAGAAGATGCTAAACCTAAGACTGCATTTTCTACCATTGGAGGACATTACCAGTTTACTGTAATGCCTTTTGGTTTGAAAAATGCACCTGCCACTTTTCAGAGGTTGGTGAACACAGTCCTGCAAGGGCTGGAAGCTTTCAGTGCAGCATATTTGGACGATATAGCTGTCTTTAGCTCCAGCTGGGATGATCACCTGGTCCACCTATGGAAAGTTTTGGAGGCCCTGCAAAAGGCAGGCCTCACTATCAAGGCTTCAAAGTGCCAGATAGGGCAGGGTAAGGTGGTTTATCTGGGACACCTTGTTGGTGGGGAACAGATTGCACCACTTCAGGGGAAAATCCAAACAATTATTGATTGGGTTCCCCCTACCACTCAGACTCAGGTGAGAGCCTTCCTAGGCCTCACTGGGTATTACAGGAGGTTCATTAAGAACTATGGCTCCATTGCAGCCCCTCTTAATGACCTCACATCCAAGAAAATGCCTAAAAAGGTATTATGGACAGCAAACTGTCAGAAAGCTTTTGAGGAGCTGAAGCAGGCCATGTGCTCTGCACCTGTCCTGAAAAGCCCTTGTTACTCTAAAAAATTCTATGTCCAAACTGATGCATCTGAATTAGGAGTAGGGGCAGTCCTATCACAACTTAATTCTGAGGGCCAGGATCAACCTGTTGCTTTTATTAGTAGGAGGTTGACCCCTAGAGAAAAGCGTTGGTCTGCCATTGAGAGGGAGGCCTTTGCTGTGGTCTGGGCTCTGAAGAAGTTGAGGCCATACCTGTTTGGCACTCACTTCATTGTTCAGACAGACCACAAACCTCTACTTTGGCTAAAACAAATGAAAGGTGAAAATCCTAAATTGTTGAGGTGGTCCATATCCCTACAGGGAATGGACTATACAGTGGAACATAGACCTGGGAGTAGCCACTCCAATGCAGATGGACTCTCCAGATATTTCCACTTAGACAATGAAGACTCATCAGGTCATGGCTAGTCTTATTGTCCTTCGTTTGGGGGGGGGGTTGTGTAGGAAAGTACCATCTTGACTGGCATGTTACCCCCATTTTTCACTGTATATATGTTGTTTTAGTTGTATGTGTCACTGGGACCCTGGTAACCCAGGGCCCCAGTGCTCATAAGTGTGCCTGAATGTGTTACCTGTGTAGTGACTAACTGTCTCACTGAGGCTCTGCTAATCAGAACCTCAGTGGTTATGCTCTCTCATTTCTTTCCAAATTGTCACTAACAGGCTAGTGACCATTTTTACCAATTTACATTGGCTTACTGGAACACCCTTATAATTCCCTAGTATATGGTACTGAGGTACCCAGGGTATTGGGGTTCCAGGAGATCCCTATGGGCTGCAGCATTTCTTTTGCCACCCATAGGGAGCTCTGACAATTCTTATACAGGCCTGCCACTTCAGCCTGAGTGAAATAACGTCCACGTTATTTCACAGCCATTTTACACTGCACTTAAGTAACTTATAAGTCACCTATATGTCTAACCTTTACCTGGTAAAGGTTAGGTGCAAAGTTACTTAGTGTGAGGGCACCCTGGCACTAGCCAAGGTGCCCCCACATTGTTCAGAGCCAATTCCCTGAACTTTGTGAGTGCGGGGACACCATTACACGCGTGCACTACATATAGGTCACTACCTATATGTAGCTTCACAATGGTAACTTCGAATATGGCCATGTAACATGTCTATGATCATGGAATTGCCCCCTCTATGCCATCCTGGCATAGTTGGCACAATCCCATGATCCCAGTGGTCTGTAGCACAGACCCTGGTACTGCCAAACTGCCCTTCCTGGGGTTTCACTGCAGCTGCTGCTGCTGCCAACCCCTCAGACAGGCAGCTGCCCTCCTGGGGTCCAGCCAGGCCTGGCCCAGGATGGCAGAACAAAGAACTTCCTCTGAGAGAGGGTGTGACACCCTCTCCCTTTGGAAAATGGTGTGAAGGTAGGGTAGGAGTAGCCTCCCCCAGCCTCTGGAAATGCTTTGTTGGGCACAGATGTGCCCAATTCTGCATAAGCCAGTCTACACCGGTTCAGGGGACCCCTTAGCCCTGCTCTGGCACGAAACTGGACAAAGGAAAGGGGAGTGACCACTCCCCTGACCTGCACCTCCCCTGGGAGGTGTCCAGAGCTCCTCCAGTGTGCTCCAGACCTCTGCCATCTTGGAAACAGAGGTGCTGCTGGCACACTGGACTGCTCTGAGTGGCCAGTGCCACCAGGTGACGTCAGAGACTCCTGCTGATAGGCTCCTTCAGGTGTTAGTAGCCTATCCTCTCTCCTAGGTAGCCAAACCCTCTTTTCTGGCTATTTAGGGTCTCTGTCTCTGGGGAAATTTTAGATAACGAATGCAAGAGCTCATCCGAGTTCCTCTGCATCTCCCTCTTCACCTTCTGATAAGGAATTCAATGCTGACCGCGCTGGAAGCCTGCAAACCTGCAACATAGTAGCAAAGACGACTACTGCAACTCTGTAACGCTGATCCTGCCGCCTTCTCGACTGTTTTCCTGCTTGTGCATGCTGTGGGGGTAGCCTGCCTCCTCTCTGCACCAGAAGCTCCGAAGAAATCTCCCGTGGGTCGACGGAATCTTCCCCCTGCAACCGCAGGCACCAAAAAGCTGCATTACCGGTCCCTTGGGTCTCCTCTCAGCACGACGAGCGAGGTCCCTCGAATCCAGCGACTCTGTCCAAGTGACCCCCACAGTTCAGTGACTCTTCAGTCCAAGTTTGGTGGAGGTAAGTCCTTGCCTCACCTCGCTGGGCTGTATTGCTGGGAACCGCGACTTTGCAGCTACTCCGGCCCCTGTGCACTTCCGGTGGAAATCCTTTGTGCACAGCCAAGCCTCGGTCCACGGCACTCTAACCTGCATTGCACGACTTTCTAAGTTGGTCTCCGGCGACGTGGGACTCCTTTGTGCAACTTCGGCGAGCACCGTTTCACGCATCCTTGTAGTGCCTGTTTCTGGCACTTCTCCGGGTGCTACCTGCTTCAGTGAGGGCTCTTTGTCTTGCTCGACGTCCCTTCTCTCTTTAGGTCCAATTTGCGACCTCCTGGTCCCTCCTGGGCCCCAGCAGCGTCCAAAAACGCCAAACGCACGATTTGCAGCTAGCAAGGCTTGTTGGCGTTCTTTTGGCGGGAAAACACTTCTGCACGACTCTCCACGGCGAGACGGATCCGTCCACCAAAGGAGAAGTCTCTAGCCTTTTTTGTTCCTGCAGAAACCTCAGCTTCTTCTGTCCAGTCAAAGCTTCTTTGCACCCGCAGCTGGCATTTCCTGGGCATCTGCCCATCTCCGACTTGCTTGTGACTTTTGGACTTGGTCCCCTTGTTCCACAGGTACCCTAGATTGGAAATCCACAGTTGTTGCATTGCTGGTTTGTGTCTTTCCTGCATTATTCCTCTAACACGACTACTTTGTCCGTAGGGGAACTTTAGTGCACTTTGCACTCACTTTTCAGGGTCTTGGGGAGGGTTATTTTTCTAACTCTCACTATTTTCTAATAGTCCCAGCGACCCTCTACAAGGTCACATAGGTTTGGGGTCCATTCGTGGTTCGCATTCCACTTTTGGAGTATATGGTTTGTGTTGCCCCTATCTCTATGTTTCCCCATTGCATCCTATTGTAACTATACATTGTTTGCACTGTTTTCTAAGACTATACTGCATATTTTTGCTATTGTGTATATATATCTTGTGTATATTTCCTATCCTCTCACTGAGGGTACACTCTAAGATACTTTGGCATATTGTCATAAAAATAAAGTACCTTTATTTTTAGTATAACTGTGTATTGTGTTTTCTTATGATATTGTGCATATGACACTAAGTGGTACTGTAGTAGCTTCACACGTCTCCTAGTTCAGCCTAAGCTGCTCTGCTAAGCTACCGTTATCTATCAGCCTAAGCTGCTAGACACCCTATACACTAATAAGGGATAACTGGGCCTGGTGCAAGGTGCAAGTACCCCTTGGTACTCACTACAAGCCAGTCCAGCCTCCTACACCTATAAACATATGTAAACATATAAACTGGTAGGTCTCAGTAGAATCATACAGATGACAGACTATGTATGTAAAATAGAGCCTATACTAGCATACAAATGTGTTGGATCACTTTCCACTCTGAGAAATGCAGCATGTATCATGATCATCATAATATTTTAAAGAATGAATTTGAGCTAACCCCCCCCCCCCCCGGATGAGTGAATAATTTCACATTGTAGCATGTGTGAATAATCATTTTTTTTAAACATTGCCTGATTCTGTTCTAGAGTGGTGTTCCTCCCATTTTCGTAGGAGAAAAAACAGTAGTGCGTCCTTTTAACCTTCGATAAAGTTAGCTCAACTTGTGAACTGAAGTCTAGGTATTATATGTAATTGTTCCACAAGTGTGCACTGTCTCATTCTGCACCACTGTCTATATCTACTATACATGCTGGTAGTGCATCAACTTGCCAGCCCCAGGCATACTTTACTGTGACCCAAAGGTTTGTCTACTGTTATTCTTCCTCATTAATCAATAAATGTTTAGACTTCTTGCATTTTTTTCATATAGATCTCCTTTTATTAATTTTTCCTTTTATGATTTTCTTCATTTACATGATTCTTTTCACATGTTAACATCCATATTCTCAACGTAATATAATGTGCAGCAATTCAATTTTTACATCATCCAGTAAATCCTTGTACCCAATGTATTTCTGGCCATGGGACCCTTCACTAGGGGTCTATACAACAAAACAACACATCACTGTATATATACTGCCATGAGGACCACAATTAAATTTATATCTACAATAAATGAATAACTCAAAACAAATGGAATCTCAAATGTCTTTATGCCTGTTTCCAAATCTAGTACCTTACACACTCCAGTTTCTCTAATAGAAATCATCTTGTGAATGATGGTTCGGATTTTCCAAACAAACATAAATGGTGATTACTTGACCTAATTATTGATGCTTATTGATGTAGCATAATGTCGTCTACCCTGCGCAGAGTACATGATGCTGTTCCCTTCATACTTCCAACAAGCCCATTTGTTAAACGAATAAACTGAATGAACAAAACAAAAATGTTGACTGTGCCTGAATCCTGATACTCAGCTGATGCACTACTGTATTGCAAACTACGCTACTCTTGAATAAAACAAAGTGCTACATGCATAAATGTGCTTGTGCTTGCCCACACAGTGCTATGACCTAAGGTGGTACTTCAACCTTCACCAACATCACCAAATGTTCATTAAGCCACTGTACTACTTACAAATATGGCCTGTTTCTGAAGGGATACCCCATGATATGATTCTGAATCAAAGCACCAGACTGCTGATTTTACCGCTGAGCAGTGATCCAAAATAATCCATATGACCCCATTTAAGGAAACCAATAAGCATCACCCATTCTCTGTGTGATCCTGAACGGACCAATTCCAAATTAAAGAGAACAAAGAGTATTCACCCTTGCAGTTCTAACTGCCACGGGGTCATGCAGACTTGGTCTGTGGGACCCTGAACGGGCCAATAGTGTTAGCCAATGTGCATCACCCATGTTCTGTGTAATTCCAAATGGGCCAATTTAAAACTAAAGGGGCCAACAAATGTTTACTCATGCTCTTGACCTGTTCACAACATGAGGTGCTCACCATGGAGCCTGGAGAAAACTATTTGCTGAAAACCCCACCAGTGTACTAAAAATTAAAAAGAAAACAAATACATTTGTATTGCTGTTCTTTTTGCCCTATCCACCCTGTGTACTAAAATGACTACCCTAGTGTTAAAGTAAAGCCTAACCCACTTCAAAACCTAGCACACTGCTGTAGAGAATGTGTGAGAATCCCTGAGAGTTCCTATTGAAAAAATGTGTCACAGACACAGTGCATAACCACAAGCCCTATTGTCTCAATTTGCCACAGCGAAATGCCAAAAAACAAAAAAGTACAAAACTGTAAACATAATAAGAATGTTCTTCTATCAAATCAAAGTAATATCTCCTGACATTCACGCAAGTCAATTTTATGACCAACATCCCAGACATAACAGACAACTATTATGGGCCTCATTGTGATTTTGGCAGCCGGCTGAGGCCCCCTGTCAAACTCATCATGCCACCATAACGCCACTGCACGCTAAACCCCACTGGCCCTATTTTGAGTTTCCTGCTGGGCTGGTGGGTGAAAACAGTGTTTCCGCCTGCCGGCCTAGCGGGTAACATGGGTGTAAAATTGCAGCCGGCTCGTAATCGAGCCGGCTGCAATGTGGTGGTGCGGCGGTGCCTGTAATACAGGCAGTGGACTGCGCAACGGGGCTGTGACTGGGGCCCGCCTGCACTGCCCATGCCAAGTGCCCATGCCAAGTGCATGGGCAATGCAGGGGCCCCTAGGGTCCCCCCGATACACCCCTTTCCACCAGCCTTTCCATGGCTGTGTAAACCACCATGGAAAGGCTGGGGGATAGGGACCTGGCGAATTACAACTGCTGGGACCACCACACTGGAGGCTGGCGACAGCCTGGCAGTGTCAGCGGTCAGACCGTGACGGCTCCACCACAGTCATTATGTGGCAGTCAGACCGCCACAACCACAGCACAAGGGAGAGACAGTTGAGATTACACTGGATCTGGGACTGATGACGGCAAAAGCATAAGCAGCTGGAAGAAGCCACCTCATGCCCCGCAAGGATGGACTGAAGGACTTTGGCTCCGGTTGACTCCGGGACTTAGTGGGGTATCTTTAAGGCCACTGGTGCTGGCCCTCTTTTGGCCCTAAGTAACAGATGGAAAAATAGATCTGCTTGGGGACCCTGGATGGGTCCCCTGGAGATGTCTTTGAACTGGTCCTGCACTCTGCTGACTCACAGATGGCCCTAAAAGCCAGCATTCACTTGGACCTAGGAGGCTGGAGCAGGGAGGATTTCGTTTTACCTGGTTGTAGAGTGGATGCACTGGACGCCCCCACCAATACGAGAAGAGCATATGGAGCAAGGCAAAAGACAGGTCTGGTGCAGGGAGGCAGAAAATACAGCTCCCCATGAAAAGCATCCCTCAAGAGGCCAGGTGGCTTGAAGTAGGTGCTCCTGGTGACTAAAGCTCACCTTCAGGAGCAAAACTATACCTTACTCAATTATACTCGCCCTATGGGGCCTGAGATAACACCTTCTAAACCTCAGTCCCCTGGGGGGCTGAGCCAAGAACAAACCATGTGGTGCTTTGCAGCCACCTATGGAAATGTTCCTGGGGAAGGGCAGGACCACAGGTTCACCAAAACCCAATGATTCTTTTTTAATGGGAAGGGGTATGCACACAGCCCCCTCCAAGGTGGGTATTTTAGCCAAGGGGACCCAATCCCCTGGGGCCAGGGTGAGTATTCATGTTCAGGATCCCCCAGCCACAGGACACGAAGGTAAGTCACTGTGAGCTCCTGGGGCAGTCAGAAAACTAGGAGCAATGCAGGGAATTTCCTAGCCCCATGCCCATGTCTAGGTTGGATTTTCCGCAAAACAAAGAAAAGTACTGAAGTGTATGGGCCACAAAGTAAGAGTAGCTTGCTGCTCATTAAATATTCAAGGATTGGGTGATAGGACTTCACCATAATTCCGTACCAAGAGGCCAAAATGTTCTTAACTCTCTTTGTGGTGAGCCACAAATTATGACCAGGTATTGTGGGGGAAGTTGCATGATGTGCAGCAGCTCCCAGGAATGTTTTTATGTACAACCCTAAGTATCCTGGGGCCTTACAATTAGGACCCTGGGAGACGTTTTCATTTACTTTAGTCATTCCCAGGCTGGAGCTTTTAGTCTTAATCTCTGAACTTCAGAGGCCCCTTATGGCTTGTCTTATAACTGCATAACCGGTCTGAAAATAGTAAAAGGAAGATTCTCAAACACGTTTTGAATTTTAAATGTTTTATTTATAATGTTCATGATGAACACCACAATATTTATTGTTATAATGAATGCATTTGAATATGATTCTTGTCCTCATTTAATGGTGGCACAATGTTGAATTGTGACATATGGCTGCTTTTACTAATATGGGATACCATGACACAGCTAGTAGTCCTGCCTTATTGATAATGATACTCCTTTATATTGGGATGATGCATCTGATATAGGTGTGGTGGTCATATTGTGATTATAGGGTTCAGGACCCACTAGGGGTATGATGTCATATGAGGACATCACTAACGATATTTCCATTTACTGCTGTAGATAATTGTAGTTTAGTGTGTAGTATGTATTAGTGTTTTGTAATAAAACTCTGTTTTCTTTTTTAAAAGAAAAAGCACTGAATGGACAAAGATTTACTGAGTTTTTGTTGCATACCAGCAAGGTGTTTTTAGAATCCTAAACTACCCCCCCTAAGTAAGATTTAGGTTTCTCTGCTTCACTACCCTGCTAGAGTCAAGTTCTACAATGGGTGTAGTTGGTTCCCAGTAAAAAAGCCAAAAGCAGACCTATTACTTGTGAAGGACTCACATCCTTTGCAACTAGTAATCCAATTGCTTACAAAGCTATACATAAACACTGTAGCCAAATTTGTCCAGGATATTGTCACCAGAATTTGTTTCTCATTGGAAACCACTGCACCTCTTGCTTGCTGATGAATGCCTTTAAAAGCATGATTGGTCAGTGACAACTTCTTGTTAATCTCTTTGAGGGTGACTCAATAGATAGTAATAAATATGTAGTCTGTAGCTTGACATCTGTCCACATACCTGTTGTGAGACAGACTGTGTGCACAACCCTCACCGGCTATGCTCCAGCAACAATTCCTAGCATTAGCTTGTATTGTTGTGACACAGTGATAGTTGAAAGTAGGTCCAGATCAGAAACATCCAATTTGAATGAAGGTACCTACACATTTTAGGAACCTCCCCCTTTCAAACATTGTACAAATGGACCAGTTTAGGGTTTTGTTGGATGTCATCTTTTTGCCCTGTTTACCTCAGTTGTTGTTGCTGACTGGTGCTGATGGTAACTGACTCTGATTGTGCCCTGGGCTCTGTTAGCCAGACACACACCAGTGCTATGTTATGTAAACCACAAACATGCAGTAGAGTACAGTAGGTATAAGGGTACCCTTCCAATTGGCATGACAGCCCCTGTAAGTCCCTAGTATATAATATGGCAAGGGGGTACAATCTGCCTATAAGTCCCTAGTATATAATAGGGCATAAAGATTAGATGTCCAGTAACATTTCTGCACTTGCATGTGGGTACTTCTGTATGCTTTCTAACCTTTTAAATGCAGGCGTGCCTTGAAGCCTGTCTTTAAAAGTTAAATTCTTACCATTTGTGTGACAACCCTAAGTCCCTAGTAAATAATAGGGCAAGAGGGTGCCAACAACATACAAGACCCTAGTACATAATAGGGCATGGAAGTATAGGCCTAGCAGAATTGCTGCCCTTTGCATGTGGACACTGCTTGGGGTTTTCTGACATTTTTACATGAAGCCTGACTCTGTGCCCTGCATTCAAATGGAAATGGTGTCCCAACTTTGGTGCTATAGGCACTTTAGAAAGTGATAATCCCCCTTATTGTCACATATTAGGTTTCCCCAGGGTCTCTCCTAGATGTCCCAGGGGGAGGGGATCATGTAATTATAAGTAGGATCCCTATAAAATATGTTTTTATAAACCCTGGTGAGGGAAAAAAAAAAATTTCACTTTCCCTCATTGTAGATACTGGGCTCCATAGGATAACATTGTAATATTATATTGTATTGTAAATGATAGAGGGAAAAGCATAGACAAGTCATTCAAGGACTTAAAAGATTTGTTTTGATAACTTCAGCAATTTGCCATTCGTGAATTTATTATGACTTCTGATTAGTCGGTGCTAACAGAATCAGCAGAGCTGCTTAATTAAGTGATACATGACTGTTCAGAGGAGAGGCTATCCAGTAAAGGGTAGCTCTGGGGCTACACAGGAATGCTAGAGCAGAGGGAAGGGTATTAAAACACACACCCTCAAAGGAGAGCAGGACAGGCAGGGAATGCCAGATAACCTAACCCCTACCTTCTGGACTCCACAGCCAGATACTAGGGTTAAGGAAGGAATTTGTAGATGTTAGGAGTAGAAGAGCTATGGAAATGAGCCACCCTGGAGTTGGTTTAGTCAGCTTTGACTGCTCTGCTGAAATTTCAGCCATCATGGATTTTGGAAGACTGGTGCTTTCTGGGACAGAAATATGCCACACTTTGGAGGAAGTGGTCATGCATCTGGGTGTCATCCTGCATTCTATTGGTCAGGTTTGCCCCCCTTCCTGATGCCAAGGAGCTGGGTATAAATATGTGAGAGGTGCATGGCCTCTCAGATCTGCTGCCTGAAACTACAAGAGGAAGAAGGACTGCGCTGCTGGAATCTGGATCTGCACCCTTGGCATGCACTTCTGAGTGAACTGTGCCTGCTGCACAATCTGGTACTAAAATTCTGGCAATGGGACTTTGCTTCAAGAAGGACTCAGGAGTGGACTTCTTGCAGCTACAGTTTAACAGAGCTTCACCTGCATCATCTCCAGCAAGAGTTCCCAGCTTGGAGTGCATCCAACTGGACTTTTAAGGATTTGGCCAGGTGTTTTGTGGGAGTTGTGGTCCAACTTTCCAAGGAGATTCCAGACCCTTGGATTTGTGTTTTGGACTCTTTGAACCTACAAGGAGGACTTCAGGAAACACCTCCTGAAGTTTGGAGAAGCTAAGAGAATTTTGATAAAGTTGGCGCTTTGTGTTTCTAAGCACAAAAAATGTTTATTTTTTAAAATTCATATCTTCGGTTCCCTGTATTGTTTTTTTGTTGTTTTGATGTGTATTAACTCATAAAAATATAACTTAGTTTTTTTATAAATTGGTGTGGGATTTTTATTGTGCGTTGAGTCTCACTGATTTACTGTATTGGAGTTTTTAAATGCTTTACACTCCTGTCTCCTAAATTAGGCCTGCCTGCCTGCTTGGTTACAGCTACCAAGGGTGGAGAAAGGGGGTTATTTACTGAGACCTTTACTGAACCTGTATTTGGTTAGTGACTTTATTGTCCTTGGTAGGTTCATACTTACCACTACCAATAACCCACTTTCCAACAGGTATGGCGCTCCTTGCTGAAGATTGATGTAATGGCGCTTTATAATTTTTGTGATGATACTGTCTGAACTGACTTCTGTGAAACTGTGTTGTTTGTTGAGTTTTGTGGTGCTCTTTGTCATATACATTTTCTTATGCTGGCCAGAGATTAGTCATGCTTAATGCAGGCTCATGGCAGGGCTTGGTGTTCTAAGATAAGTAGTGAGGTGAACTTGTCCATCACCATTTTCATGAATATCATCCCCTTTAGGCACTCTGGATTATGTAGCTGCAATTTTAGGTCCCTTTTTTTCCTGCTCTTCCCATTTGATTGCCAGTCTTCCCACTTTGTATTTCAGAGTGGCAAATTGTGTCAGTGGCAAGCTATTTCATGTTATTTTTAATAAGGAAATTCATGAAACAAATGTTTGTGAAGTCAGAGTTTGTGGTACTAGGGTGACTTGGGATTTGGGTGGAGAGTGCTGCTGCTGTTTATTTTTAATTCAAGAGGACAGATGGAGATGGTGGTAGTGCAACACCACCAATAGCGGTGATTCGTACGTCGTCAGTGCCTCTTTTGCAACAAAAATGAGAGGTTCACCGTACTCTCTGTGATTGCTGCCACATTTGTTCACTGGAATATGTTCCATGAAGGCCCTCAGCAGATCACACCTGTTTGTGTTAACCTTCTTTAAAAACTGGGCTTAGACATGCTGAGGGGTTGCCTAGCCAAATGAGGTGCTCAATAAAAAATCTATTAAAGATGAAGCATTCACTATACTCTGCTTTTCTCCTAACACAGTTGAATTCGATTTTTGCCTTGTTCTTTTGGCTGGGATGATTCTGCCTCACTCACAGCCATCAGAAACAATTATGGGGCAACTCTGTAACCCTGGAAACCTGGGCTTTTAAATGCAAAAACAAAATAATGTTTTACACCTAAATGTCATATCACATTACAGGTGCTCCAAAACATGACGCAGTGAAAGTGAATAGTGATATTGGTAAAAGATTGTGGTGGTCATTACAACCCTGGCGGTCGGTGTTAAAAAAGCGGTAAGACCGCCATCAGGCCGGCGGTAAAAAATTTGGAATTATGACCGTGGCGGAAACCGCCAACAAAGGCAGCCACTTTAACACTCCGACCGCCACGGCGGTACAGACAAACAGCTCGGCGGTCACCGCCAACAGAGAGGCTAAAGACAATGTACTGCCCACAGTATCACAACCTACCAATAAAAACACAGCGGAAACAGGAATTTCGAAGGGAAAACGCTCACCTCTACACACTCCACGAGGAATGACAACAGCATGGACCCGGAACTCCAAATCCTACCCGTGATACTCTTCCTGCTCCTGTACCAGGAGCACCAACGTCGGCGGCGAAGACCACGGTGAATACTGCACCTACGACACAGGGGAGGGGGGAGGCAAAAAACAGGGACACACACATGCAACACCCCCACCCCCACCCTCACCCACTACAGCACACACACTAATACATATCTATACATCATAGTAACACCCCCAACCCCGCCGGAAGAATGCAAAGACAAAAGGAAATGAGTGTAACCATTGTAATATATCAAAATGCAGTACGCAAAAATATACATATAAACACTATTTACAAAATATACACTGAGAAAATTAGTCCAGGTATTGCACCATTTATAGTCCGTGGACCACTGGGCCCAAAATGCATGGGCGAGGCCCACACATGATACCAGATAAAAACAGAGAGAACACTGCAGGGGCATCAGATAGAAATACAACAGGCACCTCAGGGGGAAGGGAAGGGGGGGTACCTCAGCCGGATGAGTGCACGACGCCAGATCCACGAGGGGGCTCCATGCCCAATGATGTATCCTGGGGCGTGCAAAGCCACAGTCTCTCAAGTCCATACAGTGGGTGGTTTGCCCACTGTTCAATTCTGGGGAGTGCAAAGCCACAGTCTCTCAAGTCTCTACAGTGGGTGGTTTGCCCACTGTTCAATCCTGGGGAGTGCAAAGCCACAGTCTCTCAAGTCCATACAGTGGGTGGTTTGCCCACTGTTCAATTCTGGGGAGTGCAAAGCCACAGTCTCTCAAGTCTCTACAGTGGGTGGTTTGCCCACTGTTCAATCCTGGGGAGTGCAAAGCCACAGTCTCTCAAGTCTCTACAGTGGGTGGTTTGCCCACTGCTTCATCCTGGGGAGTGCAAAGCCACAGTCTCTCAAGTGGATAACAGTCTCCACAGGTTCTGGGGGTGGGACCGGTGCCCAGAGGGCTTCATCCTGCTAAGGACAGAGGTAGTGGATGCATGTTTCCACTGGTTCTGGAGGGGGACTGGTGCCCAGAGGGCTTCATCCTGTGAAGAACAGAGGTAGTGGATGCATGTCTCCACTGGTTCTGGAGGGGGACTGGTGCCCAGAGTGCTTCATCCTGCGAAGGACAGAGGTAGTGGATGCATGTCTCCACTGGTTCTGGAGGGGGACTGGTGCCCTGTGTGCTTCATCCTGCTAAGGACAGAGGTAGTGGATGCATGTCTCCACTGGTTCTGGAGGGGGACTGGTGCCCAGAGTGCTTCATCCTGCTAAGGACAGAGGTAGTGGATGCATGTCTCCACTGGTTCTGGAGGGGGACTGGTGCCCAGAGGGCTTCATCCTGCGAAGTACAGAGGTAGTGGATGCATGTCTCCACTGGTTCTGGAGGGGGACTGGTGCCCAGAGTGCTTCATCCTGAGAAGGACAGAGGTAGTGGATGCATGTCTCCACTGGTTCTGGAGGGGGACTCGTGCCCAGTGTGCTTCATCCTGCGAAGGACAGAGGTAGTGGATGCATGTCTCCACTGGTTCTCGAGGGGGACTGGTGCCCAGAGTGCTTCATCCTGCTAAGGACAGAGGTAGTGGATGCATGTCTCCACTGGTTCTGGAGGGGGACTGGTGCCCAGAGTGCTTCATCCTGCGAAGGACAGAGGTGGTGGATGCATGTCTCCACTGGTTCTGGAGGGGGACTGGTGCCCAGAGTGCTTCATCCTGCTAAGGACAGATGTAATGGATGCATGTCTCCACTGGTTCTGCATCACGCACCCCGTGACAGTCCCAGTTGCATTGGTGCCCCTGCCGCTCATGGGCTAGCAGTGCTTGAGTTGACTGTGCCCAGCGGTGCTTGAGTTGGCGGTGCCCTGCTCAGCGGTGCTTGAGTTGGCGGTGGCCTGTTCAGCAGTGCTTGAGTTGGTGGTGCCCTGTTCAGCGGTGCTTGAGTTGGCGGTGCCCTGTTCAGCGGTGCCTGAGTTGGCGGTCCTTCATTGCCCAGCTGGGCTGGGGCTGTCGGTCCTTCATTGGGCAGCTGGGCTGTGGCTGACGGGGCCCTCCTAGGCAGCTGGGCTGTGGGTGGTGGGGCCCTCCTGGGCAGCTGGGCTGTGGCTGGCGGGGCCCTCCTGGGCAACTGGGCTGTGGCTGGTGGGGCCCTCCTGGGCAGCTGGGCTGTGGCTGGCAGGGCCCTCCTGGGCAGCAAGGATGGGGCTGGCGGTGGCCTCCTGTGCAGCGAGGATGGGGCTGGCGGTGGCCTCCTGTGCAGCGAGGATGGGGCTGGCCTCCTATGAAGGGAGGATGGGGCTGGCGCTGGCCTCCTGTGCAGCGAGGATGGGGCTGGCGGTGGCCTCCTGTGCAGCTAGGATGGGGTTGGCGGGGCCCTCCTGGACAGCGGGGATGATGGCTGTCTTCTCCGCCGTGCTGCTCCTCCCAGACTTGCTGAGTTTCTTGTGGCCCTTCCCCACCTTGGAAGGAGTCACAGCTGAGTTCACACTCCCACCGGGACCCCTGGGAGCGGCTTGGGTGGCTGAAGTCTTCCCCCTCTCCCGCCAGGCACTGGCCAACTTCTGGTGCTTCACGGGGGGGACTGGCTGTGCTGTGGCTCCATGCCACACCGGCTGTCCTGGTGGCCAGTGCACTCCACATACCTGTCCTCAGGCACAACTGGTCCTGGAGATTTTGTGGCTGAGGTGCAAGTTCGGGACCTATGAGTTGGACGGGGGGCTGGGTGGGAAATAGGTTAAGGCTGGACAGGAAAAGTTGTTTGGACACACTGGGACGGGTAGCTGGAGGGGGTTTGGGAGTGGAGGAAGAGGTGGTGGTTGTAGGAGGTGTACGTTTTGTGGCTTTGGGTGCAGGTGCATGCGCTGGAGGCTGTCGTGAGGTGGATGGCTGTTGGGTGGGTGTGTGCCTGCGTTTGTGTATCTTCAGAGGGGGCATCACAGACACAACGGGAGAGGACACAGCGGACGTGTGTATGGTAGTGGGGGTGGTGACTGCACGTGAGCGGGGTGTGCTGGTGGGTCTGCTGGTGCAGGACGTAGTGGCTGTAGAGGTAGTGCATGCAGGTGTGAGTGTAGACGAGACTGGGAGGGAGGAGTGAGACGACGACGAGGGGGACACAGTGGAGGCAGTGGAGGCAGTGGATGTTGGTGTGTCTGTATGTGTGTGATGCTTGCGTGAACGCCTGACCAGAATGAATGCCCTCCAGGAATGCATTGGTTTGTTGCAACTGCCTTTCTACACCCTGGATGGCATTCAAAATGGTAGACTGCCCAACAGTGAGGGACCTGAGGAGGTCAATGGCCTCCTCACTGAGGGCAGCAGGGGTGACAGGTGCAGAGGCTGAGGTGCCTGGGGCGAAGGTGATGCCCACCCTTCTGGGTGAGCGGGCACAGGGCGAAGGCTGAGGGGCTGCTGGGAGGGCAGTGCTGGCAGGGGGGGTGGCGGCTGTACCTGTAGATGCGGGGGGCACAGATGTTGCCACCACCACAAGGGAGCTCCCATCGGAGGACGAGTCCGTGTCGCTGGTTTCAGCTCCTGTCCCCGCCGTGGTGCTCCCCTCGCCCTCCGTCCCACTGGTGTATTCTGAGTCCGTAGTGTGGTCCTCCATGGCCATGTGGGATGCAGCTCCCTCGTGCTCCGGTGCCACTGCTCATCTGCCTGATGATGCTAATGCACAGAAGAACAGGGAGATCACAAAAAAGGGGGGGAACAGAAGGAAGACATGTTGAGAGCATGGATTACCGCTACCGTTTGCGGACAAGACAGACACAGAAGCCCCCTGCACTACGTCGCGCTGTTGGGCTCTACAGTGCAATTCTTGGGAAATGGCCTACAAGGCTATGGACGACATCTGCACACATAGATGACACAGGTGCATGAATAGCTGTACTTGGCACTCTGCAGAGGTGGGGTGGGGGCCACAGGGCCATGCCTTACGGAGGGGTATAGCCTACGGAACTCGCCCTGGCCTAGGCAAACCCACAGCCCTCCTCCCCCACCCAGACCCCTCCACTGCCCGCAAAGTGAGCAGAATGATAGTGTACTCACCCCCTTGTGTCTGTTGTGATGCCCTCAAGCGCCCATCCAACTCCGGGTAGGCCACCGCCAGGATCTGGAACATCAGGGGAGGTCATGGTTCGATGGGCAACCCTCCCACGTTGGGAGGCCATCTCCAGCTGAGCCTCTGCAGTCTTCTTGCTCCAGCGGCGAATGTCCTCCCATCTTTTTTATGGCAGTGGGTGCTCCGTCTGTGGTGGACCCCCAGGGTCCGGACGTCCTTGGCGATGGCACGCCAAATATCTTTCTTCTGGTGGGTGCTGACTTACATGAAATGTACAGGGGAAGAAGAGAAGTCATTACCAACTGCGCCGTCAAAGTGAGTGGCACCCATCCCTACCCTTGCCATGAGGCACATGCACCCACAGTCTTTCATGCACGCAGAACTCTGCCCCCTTCCTTCTTACAACCAGTCCTCTCCACACAGGCATAGCCCATACAACATGCTCCCTGTGTACTTACCTGTTGGTCTGGAGGACCGTAGAGTAGCGTGTACAGGTGGAGGACCCCATCGACGAGCTTCTCCAACTCCTCCGATGTGAAGGCAGGGGCCCTTTCCCCAGACGCACAAGCCATTGTCTCTTCCAGACCGAGGTCACAGCAGCACTTGCAGTGTAGGTCCTCTCCTGTCGAAGATCAGGTATTGAGTGATTATACAGATAGAAAATGGCAGTCATGTCCGCGGCGGTCACGTCCACGGCAGTGCGTACCATCATCGCCGGTGTACATCGTCATTGGCTCCTGGGACCCATAGGGTCCAATGTTAACCAGTGCAGCATTGTGCCGCGGTCTTCGGCTGCCTACCGCGACGGTGTACAACGCCAGCGCAGTTACCTCACATCCCTTTGTCCCACTTTACAGGTCAGGCAGCCGCCATTTCAGGGGCCCACATGGCCTAATTACTAACTGCGTCACACATACCTAGGCCTAGTCTCAACACACATACAGGCCACATTTTGTGTATGATTGGTGTTCTGTGTAGACTGTGGATACATACCTCTGAGTTATTTGACGCTGTGCTCGCTGTTGTCCTTCATAGGCACCGTCCGCTGGGACATGTGAGGAGATGGCGGAATCCTCCGGTGTACCGACTGCTGGTGGACCTGTCGACAATGGAGGAACGAAATTTGATTATCACCTACAGGTTTGATAGTGCCACAGTACAGGAACTGTGTACCCAGTTGGAGCCTGACCTGATGTCAGCAATCCACCATCCCACAGGAATCCCCCCTCAATTGCAGGTGCTATCAGTGCTCCATTTCCTTGCAAGTGGGTCATTTCAAGCAACTGTGGCCATGGCATCAGGGATGTCCCAGCCTATGTTTTCCAACGTATTGTCCAGAGTGTTGTCTGCCCTGCTGAAACACATGCGGAGCTACATCGTTTTCCCTCAGGTGGAGGATTTGCCTACAGTGAATGGTGACTTCTATGCCCTTGGACATATCGTCAACATCATAGGTGCCATTGATGGGACCCATGTGGCTTTGGTCCCCCCCTACAGGAGTGAACAGCTGTACAGGAACCGGAAGAGTTATCATTCCATGAATGTACAGATGGTATGTTTGGCAGACCAGTACATCTCCCATGTGAATGCTATGTTCCCTGGCTCAGTGCATGATTCCTGCATCCTACGGATTAGCAGCATCCCTTATGTGATGGTTCAACTACAGAGGCACTGTGTGTGGCTATTAGGTGACCCTGGTTACCCCAACCTGTCATGGCTACTGACCCCAGTGAGGAATCCAAGGACAAGGGCAGAGGAACGCTACAATGAGGCCCATGGGCGAACTAGGAGGGTGATCGAGCGGACCTTCGGCCTCCTGAAAGCCAGGTTAAGGTGTCTGTATATGACTGGTGGATCCCTATTCTACTCACCAAAGAAGGTGTGCCAGATCATCGTGGCCTGCTGTATGCTTCACAACTTGGCTTTGCGACAATAGGTGCCTTTTCTGCAGGAGGATGGCCCAGATGGCGGTGTTGTGGCAGCTGTGGAGCCTGTGGACAGTGATGAGGAGGAAGCAGAGGAAAAAGACATGCAGAACAGGGACTCAGTGATCCAGCAATATTTCCAGTGAAACACAGGTGAGAATACATTCCTGCCTACTACATATACTTTTACACTTCTACCTCTATCCTGTCTGACGTTTTCACCCAGTGTATGGTCACTGAGGTGTCACTTTCCCTTACGGTTTCACAGGTGTGGGTCCCAACATGCGTCATCTGCTTAGATTCCTCACGGACTAGAGCTATGTGACATAGGTATGTTGACATTACTATTTCAAGAACATTTTGTCACTGTAATTGCAAATTCACTATTTCGAAATCACAGACAGACTCCAGATCTTTTGGTGCTTTAGGTGGGGGAAGTTAAATGGTGAGGGTTGATGGCGGAGGAGTGTCCATGGCAGAGTCCAGTCTATTAGTCTCACAGGTGCATTGCCCATATGGGCATAGGAAGTGGAGCTGGGGCAGTTTCAATATGGACAGGGTGACAAAGTGGGACAGTGGGATGACAATCAGGGTGGTCTCATTTCTTGGCGGGGGTCTTGGCATCGTGCTCGGTCTTGTTCCTCGATCTCAGGGACCGTTTGCAGGGTGGTTCTCCATCTTCAGGGGGTGGGGTGCTGGTGTGGTGGTCCTGTGGTGGTGCCTCCTGTCCACTAGCGCCGGCAGAGGTGGTGGGCAGTTCATCATCCATGCTAGTGTCAGGGGGCCCTTGTAGTGCCACAGGGTCCCTCCTGGTGTTGAGTACTTCCTTCAGCCCCCCAATGATGGTGCCCAGGGCGGAGCTGATGGTTATGAGTTCCTCCCTGAAGCCCAAATACTGCTCCTCCTGCATCCGCTGGGTCTCCTGAAACTTGGCCAGTACCGCTGCCATCGTCTCCTGGGAGTGGTGGTAGGCTCCCATGATGGAGGACAGAGCCTTGTGGAGAGTGGGTTTCCATGGCCTGTCCGCCCCCTGTCGCACAGCAGCCCTCCCAGTTCCCCTGTGTGCCTGTCCTCCGTCCCCTGGACCGTGTGCCCACTGCCACTGCCCCCAGGTCCCTGTTGTTGTTGGGGTGGTAGGTTATCCTGGGTTCCCTGTAGTGGTGGACACACAGCTAATTGACTTGTCCTGGGGGCGGAGGTATGGGCCCGCTGGGTGGGTGCTGTGCTGGTGTTTCCTGAGGGGGGAAGGTCTGTGGTGGCCTGTGCCTGTGTGAGGGGAACCGACTGTCCCGAGGCCCCCGATGGTCCGGGCTGGTCATCTAGATCTAGGTGGACAGAGGTGCTGTCATCACTGTGGCCCTCTTCTGTGGGTGGAGTGGACATGTCTGGACCCTCCTGTCTGGTGACGTTGGGTAGTGGTCCTGCAGGGGTGTAAAGGCATGATTATTGCATCTGTGTGTGTCATGGTGTGCAATGGGTGGGTGACCGTGTACCCCAATGCTGGCATTCCTGTGTGTGAGCTTGTGTGATGATGGTTTAAGGGGGTGTATGGGTATGTGCAGTGGGCATGCTTTAGTGATGGGTGTCCATGCGTTGTTGTTGCATGCAGGGCTTGGTGTTGGGATGTGTGGTTTGTGATATTGGTACATTTGTGAGGAGTTGGAGTGATAGGGGTGGGGGCGAAGGTGGGGATATGTGATAGCATGCAGGTAGGGTAGGGGATGTAATAGTTAAGAATTGATTTACCAGAGTCCATTCCTCCACTGACTTCTGAGAGGCCCTCAGGATGCAGAATCGCCAAGACCTGCTCCTCCCATGTTGATAGTTGTGGGTGGGGAGGTGGGGGTCCGCCGCCAGTCTGCTGAACCGCCTGGTGGTGTCATGAGACCACGGAACGCACCTTCCCCCGTAGGTCGTTCCACATCTTCCGATTTCTTGGGTGTTGTCCCACTGCGTTGACCCTGTCGACTATTCTTCGCCATAGCTCCATCTTCCTTGCAATTGAGGTGTGCTGCACCTGGGATCCAAATAGCTGTGGCTCTACCCGGACGATTTCCTCCACCATGACCCTGAGTTCCTCCTCCGAGAACCTGGGGTGTCTTTGTCGTGCCATGGGGTGGTGTAGGTGATGTGTGGGGTGGTGATAAGTGTGGTGATATGTAGTGGTGTGTGGTGTTTTGTGCATGGAAGTTGTGTTAGTGATAGTGTTGGGTGCCTGTGGATGCTAGTTTGTTAATGGTTGTGTCTCTCTCTGGCCGTCTCTCGGTAATTGTGGTGTAGGGGGTTTTGGGTGATGTGGGTGTGTGTTTTATATTGTATTGGGTGTGTGGGAGTGGTGTGTGTATGTGTATCAGGTGTGTGTATTTCGAATTGTCCAATGTGGTGGTGTTTTGGAGATGTGTGTGTATTTTGAGCGCGGCAGTGTGTACCGCCAATGAAATACCGCGGTTGAAAGACCGCTGCGTGGATTCGTGTGTCGTGATAGTGTGGGCGTTTTTCTGTTGGCGTGACGGTGGAGGTTTTTTTTTCGCCAGTTTATCACTGACCTTTGGTGTGGCGGACTTGTGTGGGTGTCTGAATTTTGTCGGATTCCGAGATGTGGGTCATAATAGCTGTGGGGGAATTCCACGGCCGCGGCGGTGTGTTGGCGGTTTTCTGCACGGCGGTAAGCGGCTTTTACCGCCAATGTTGTAATGACCGCCTATGTGTTGGTGATTCTCAGCACGACTCAAAATCAGATTACAGTGTATCATGGTAACTGATATCAGTGCACTTGTTCATTAGTCAACATTTTGACCCATTGGGGAATGATTTGGTAGGGTCATCATCAGGAAAGAAAATATGGTAGCAACTTGAAAGGAAGATGAAACCCAAATTTAATTAGCATACTCCTTAAAAGAAATAGGGGCATATAATGAACTATTGAACTGAATGAAACCTACCAGTACAAAGGGAGAAAAACAATAGGTCAGAACATAAATGTAGAGTCTGCAATGAACACAGAACAGTACAAATTCAGAGACAAAACCCATCACAAACAATTACAGGGCAACGCTGTAACCCTGTAAACCTGGGCTCATAAATGCAAAGTCAAAACTATGGTTCCCTTTGGGAGAGGTTTTAGGCCTAAACTTCTTAGTCCAAATATTAGGCTGTGGAAACATAAGAATAGAAGCATATAGCTAGTTTAATAAAGTTCACAAACAGGTGCTCCAAAAGATGTTGCAGTGAAAGTAAATAGTGACATTGATGAAAGGTTGTGCATTGCTGCTGTACAAAATTATATACAACACATATCTCTCTCTCTAGATATATATATATATATATATATATATATATATATATATATATATATATATATATACATTACCTACCTGCGGTCACCAGTAGGTAGCCATTATTTTTGGCACCGTTTGACGAATCTTCATGAAATGTTCCAAAAAAGTGCCCTCTGGGCTCTTGTTGTACATGGGAAGTTTCATGCAATCCATCAAGCGGGGGCCAAGAAAAAGTGGTGTGTGTGTGTGTGTGTGTGAAAAAAACACTTTTCCCATTATAATTTCCATAGAGATTTTAGACATGACTACAGCCTGAACAGCAGGATGGAATCACACCAGATTTGGCAGAAAGGTAGCTCTTGGCCCAGAAAGCACCCTTTTTTATTTGGTGTAAATCTGTTGAGTATTTTTTGAGAAATTAAACGAAATAAAAATTTGTATATCTAGGGTCTCCACGACTTTACAAACACTACCAATCTCATGCAGAGATTTGATTGGCTGCCAACATTTCAACCAGGTAATGTTTGCATCCATTTTGGGAATCGGGTAGGGTACAAATAGCCTAACCCCCTAGCCTTAGTCATGGGGTCCCCCTGGAACTCTGACAGGGCAAAAAAGCATTTTTTTAAATTCACGACAAAATATGCAAATTTTGCCATGAACTATAGAAAACAAGCATAGTCTCCTGCGCTTGTTTAAATTTAGCTCATGGGTGGGCCAGGTCCCAGGGCATGTCAACTATTGTAGAATGGGTCCATGGGGCTCCTCTCCCAGGGATTTGTAAAGATCTGTGGATACCACCTCCCAGAAGCTACATTCCAAAAATATATTGGGGGGGCCGGGCTGACCCCTCCAGGGATCACCACTTCCTTGTGGCTATAATGACAGTTAAGGAGATGAACCACGCGGCCGTCCTCCTGGGCCATATGTGACCCCAGGGACCACTACCTTTCCAGGGCTGGCCATGCTAAAGAAAGGAAGGGGGCTACACAAGCCATTTATGGCCCTAGGGACCGGCACCCCCCAGTGCCAGCTCCTGCTATCTCCCAAGGTGCCTACCCTTGGGAGATGGCTGTTTGCTTTTGCTTGGCGACAGCTGTAACAGCTCCCGCCAAGCAAAAGCAAACATTCTGCTTCCAATCAGCGGAAGTTGTCAAAAAGCTCCTGCTTTTTGGAAGCTACATTTTCATCTCTTTCCCTGCCAGCAGACCTGGGGGCAGGAAAAGTGCTGAAAGTATTGCTCCTGCATGCAGGGAGCCGCATTTCCAGCAGCTCCCAGCGTGCACGAGTGATGCCGGCTCCCATAGGAGGCGGGGAGCGGACTGAAGACCCCAGGGCTTGAGGCTCCTCCGTGATCCCTGATATTTATTTGAAAAATTAATGAATTGTGCTCTGCATGTTTATTTTTTTATATATACGTGGGGCAGGATTTATTCTGGCATGATGCTCATTTCACAGAAATTAAACTTCAACAGGAAGCACTTACAAATATAAATAAAGCAGGTGCCCAAGTTGAAGCTTCACTCCTGTGAAGTACTAAACATCCTAATTTCTTCGGCATGGTCAATGCAAAGCAAGTGTTTTTTTTACTGCATTTCCACCTTGAAAAGTTATATCTAAACCTTGATGGAGGTGTTCCATCCTTTCTTTTTCTAGCACAATATCTCATGTAGTGACTGTGACGAGTTGTTTCTTTATTGTGCTGAAACCAGAGAGTTTGTTCTCCCTTTTAAAAAATGCAATTATGTTAAATAGCCTAGAAGCCCCGCCCTTTTGGCCCTTCCCATATATATTAGTGGTATGCAACGTCTTCCTGTCATTTTCGGGAGATGATGGACAGATACTAAAAGTATGACCCAAGAGCCTTTCTCATCGATTTTAGAGATGCATTATTGGTGCACAGCAATATGATCACATCTCCATCAAACAAAGAAGCTCTTCATGAGCAGTGTGTATTTGGGTGGTTATAGGAGGTAGGCCACAGGGCCAGGCTGCAGGCCAGGTCCGGCGGCCAGCACGTGCCGCACACAGCCAAAGGCTGTGCATGGTTGGGTGGTTATAGGGGGTATGCTGCAAATTCTTGGCTCATTTTGAGGCTTTTTTGCTTTTTTTCTAAATGTGCACGCTACGCACAACAGTTACTTCTATTTATAGAAGTTATGCGGACATAGCTTTCATATCATAGAGTCTACTGCAGGAGTCATAGTAAGTACTACTGTTCCCAAAATTATGGCATTAGCATGCTATTCCTAGACACAAGCATTTTCACAATATTTGGACAGTATTTTCACCAGCAAACATTGGAAAGTCCATGCACCTATCTTAGAAAGGTACCTTTTTCAGCATTTCCAGGCTTGAGGCGGAATTTGGCCACCAATATTTAGCAGTATGCCTGTTTCATGCCTATTGGTAAAATACAGTAGGGTGAAACCTTTTGGCTACGCTATACTAGAGGTTTCTATCACATACTCCTTGATCTTTGTGATATTTTGATGTTAGAGATACATTGCTTTGTTGTTTACATCAACCTCCTCATTATTGCCCTGATTGAATCTTTTGTATTTGGTAACATTTACACATTGTAGTTGGTTTTTATTCTTTGTTTTGTTGTATACGCTTAACTATATATGTACTTAATCTTCCTACTAAGAACCATGACCTCAGTCATTCTTTGGAGCTGTGTGCAAGTGCAAGTGCAGTGTTGTTGTTATATGGGTTTCGTCTCTGCCTTTGTACTGTTCTGTATTCATTGCAGACTCTACATTTATGTCCTGATCTATTGTTTTTTATATGGTGATTTCTCCCTTTGTACTGGTAGGTTTTATTCAGTTCAATATTTCAATATATTCCCCTTTTACGGTGCATGCTAATTAAGTTTGGCTTTCCTCCTCCTTTCAGTTTGCTACCATTATTTGTCTTAATGATGAACCTGACAAATCATTCCCCATAGGACCATAACTTTGAATAAAGAACTGGTGAACTGATATTTTGAGTCATGCTGAGAATCTTTGATTTTATCAGCCCTAGTAAACTAATGTATATATATATATATATATATAGATATAGATATATATATATATATAGAGATAGAGAGAGAGAGAGAGAGAGAGAGAGATACATACATATACATATATATATATATATACATATATATATATATATGTATATATATATTGTATGGGGGGCGTGGCCAAGATGGCGACCGGAGTGTAGTTTGGAGCTCCGTGGCCGGCCAAAGAAATCTCCTGCTTCCCTGTGATCCGCGGCCTACTTGGAGGTTGATCGCCGCCACTCACCCAGTAGGCACCGATCGCATCCCGCCGGCTGACGCGCCACTTGAAGGGCAGCCCGCTTGGGAGTGCCATCAAAAATTTGTGTCTGAATGGGCAAGCCAAAAGCTATTAAGACACCAGCGGTGACAATGGCCACGCCAGACGCCCCGCCTGCGGGCCCAGACATCATCTCCCATGCCCTACAGCAAATGGATGCCACACTACACATTCATACATCACAATTCGAAAAGGTACCACAGGCCATATTGGATACCAAAAAAACCCTTGAGGCAAAGATCCTTGAGGCAAAGATCCAGGCCTCCGCCACCAGGCCCCTCCGCCCATTAATAGCCCGCTTGACCGAGACAGGGATCTGGTGCTTCATCTTTTTCGTAAAGACGGTCTGCGGAAGTTTGAGAATGCACTCATAACTGCCTACCGAGACTTCACCGCTGAAGTCCAAAAGAAATGCAGCTCTTTCTATCAGGTGAAGCAATGCCTTCGGGAGCACAACATCAAGTATGCCCTCTTGTATCCTGCGAAGCTACGTGTACAGGATGGCTCCAATATACACATTTTCGCCTCCTCAGAGGATGCCCGGACCTGGCTCCATACCAAAGGACTTGCCCAACCTATACATCCGGAAGAATCAAGGGGGTAATGGTCGACCCCCAAAGAGAACCGATCTGACTCCGAGGACTCTCCTCGGTGCCCACTGCTCACCTTGGGGTCTGCGGATGATATCTGAGATAGGCTCCTTACATCGGAGGAACACATGATCAGGTGGATCCCCTTGTTAACTTCTTGGTCGGAAATGGGTTGCATTACATGGACCCACGGAGGAGCAATGTCAAGACTTTGTGCCGGTCCCCGGATCCATGGGGCAGCAGGACCCGGGTTGCTATCCAGATGGCCGGAGCACAGGTCCTATTGCCTGGCTTACACCCCCCATGCCTTAGCCCATATGGACCAGTTGATTCCCATGCCTGCACTCAGGCTATGTTATGTTTTTGGATGTGTGTTGTTAGTGAAGCACAATGTTGGTCTCCTGTTAGACTCACACAGGTTTTTCCTTCTATATTCTCTTTGGACTGCTTTGTTATTGCCACTAATCACTATTAGAGAGAAAGGAAGGGGGCGGGATTACAGACTTAAGTGTGGTGTTACAGCCTCAGAGTGGACACAGACAGGCCTTTCTGGGATGGGTATGCATCAGGCTTCTGGGGATCTCGCACAGAGTGGCACTATTACACAGACATGGCTACACAGACACAAGCACATGCACCACGCTACAATGTGATCACCTGGAGCGTAAGGGGCATGGCCACACCACGTAAGAGACAGCATATCCACGCATACCTGAGGCGCCGCCTAGTGTATATAGCCATGCTGCAGGAAACACATTTCTTTGATTCCACCCTCAGGAGGCTATGATCTTGCTGGAAAGGCCTAACCTTTGGAACCACCTCCTCATCGTTTGCCCGCGGTGTGGCAATTCGGATTGCCCCCGGAATACCCTATGAGGTTGATGGCACACAAGTGCCCCCCAATGGTAGATATGTAGTGACCGAGGGCTATCTTGACGGTGCACCACTGTCCCTTGTGGCACTATACGCACCCAACACTAACCAAAGATGCTTCTTGAATATGATGACTACTGGTCTGCTTCGGGACTCTGCTAGGGAGTGCCTATGGTTGGGAGATTTCAACTGTGCTCCTGACATTAACCTTGACCGATCCTTCCCCCCGCTGCCAAATGCACCAAGTAGACACATTTCCCATGAGTTCGAGGCCTGGAGGGTAAAGAATGGATTATGTGACTTATGGCGAATGTGACATCCAACAGAGCATGAATACTCCTTTTACTCCCTTGTTCATAACCTTCACACTAGAATAGATCTGATTCTGGCACCATCAAAATGGTGCATAGGGTGCACGCCTCTGGTTACCTTGTATGCACTGTGCCAGACCACTGCCCCTTAAGGGTGGTCTTAGGATGGGGCCACCCGAACACACTGATACCTACGTGGCGCCTGCAGGTAGAGGTGTTGTCTGACCCCCCCATTGACGAAGAACTTGCCACACGCCTATCCACCTACTTTTTATTTAATAACAACACAACAGCACTTTGGGCAACAGAATGGGACGCACATAAAGTAGTGGTATCGGCCATTGCATGGCCGCCTCTGTGGAGGTCCGGCGGATATTGACTCAGGAGCTGGCCGTATCAGAGTCTAAAATGTGGACAGTAGAGGTCGCTGTAACCAAAGATGAGATGCACACCGAGGAGCTTCGCTCCTTGCGGGCCAGTCAAAGTGAGACTGATGCCAGACCGAGCAAACATGATTACAGACACTACATGACACAACAATATGCAGAGGATGACAGATTGGGCCGCTTATTGGCTTGGCTAGTTTGAGAGGCCCCAGAGTGTTCACCCATGGAGGCAATCAAAATGGAATTAGGCGTGATAGTTAACACCCAAGTGGCTATCAATGAAGCTTTTTATTCTTACTATCAAATGCTATACGCAGCCCCCCCACCCCTCCATCCGGGCGAGCGCCCACCTTCCTGGATTCTCTCCCCCTGCAGCGCTTGCAGCTAGAGCAAGTGGCTGCGCTCAACGGTCCCATTTGCATGGCAGAGATACGTCTTACACTAACCCAAATGGCCCGTAACAAGGCACCGGGCACAGATGGCTTGCTGATAGAGCTTTTATAGATAGATAGAGCATAATGTGACACAAGCGAGCCACTTCTTACAGCCCAAGCTCACTATGTTTATTTAAGCGCATGACAGGGGGCAACTACTGGGATCTCAATGTGAGGCCCTTATAGCGGTGCTCCCAAAGACTGGCTGGGATCCTCTGGATGTCAGGTCATACAGCCCACTCTCTCTGCTGAACACAGATTGTAAGGTCTTGGGGGAAATACTGGCTAACAGACTCCTCCCATTCATCCCGAATCTGATCCATGAAGATAAATCCAGATTTATTCCGGGCAGAAACACATTCCTGAACATTAGGAGACTGCTTCGCATATTGCACAATAATTCAGGGACGTACGGTCAAGGAGTAGCCATATCATTAGACATTGAGAAGGCGTTCGATACACTAATCTGGGACTTCCTCATCAAAACGTTGGGTGCAATGGGATTTGGCAAAGGGTATATAAAATGGATCACTACATTATACTCTAGCCCATCGGCTCGAGTTAAGACTGGGCAAATCATTTCAGACCCATTTCCCATATACAGGGGCACTAGATAGGGATGTCCGCTCTCTCCACTTATGTTTGCGATAGCTATAGAGCCCCTGGCCACCAAACTTCGCAAACACGCACGCCAATGGGGCATTCCGTAACGCCACACTCACCACATTATATCCCTATATGCAGATGACGTCTTGATCTACTTGCGAGATCACATGGTCTCCATGCCGGGGGTAATGGACACACTAGATACCTTTGCCGAAATCTCTGGACTGTAAGTAAATTGTTCTAAATCCTGCATATTCCCCTTAATACCTGTCCCCCCCGATCTCCAGCCGGACCCACCAGAGTACCACTTACCTTGATGTCATACCACCTTTAAGTATTTCGGAATTCAAGTATATCACTCGATGGATGCATTAGAGAGGGCAACATAGACAGGACTATTTGTTCCAAACGGGGATCGCTCCCTTTCTGGGGATCTTTTCCACTATCACCCATGGGCAGAGTAGCTATGGCCAAGATGTTCATGTTTCCTAGACTAGTACACCATTTTGCAGTGCTACTGGTTTTTCTACCCCGTTCAATCGTTAAGTCTCTGCAGAGTATACTAACTGATTTATTATGGGGAAAGGACAGTCGTCGCGTTGAATTGACCACAGCACAATACACAGGATAATGGGGGCCTAGGTATGTCTAATTTCGAATTGTACCATGCGTCTGCCCAGCTACAGTGGCCCATTAGCTGGATAGGGGAACACCGCTTGGCAGAGCAGAAAGTAATGATGGATACACTCGCCCCAACACCATTGTATGCCTGTTTCTCGGTAAGGGCATACTCCACATATCAAAGTAACGTCATACTAGATACTGCTAAAACGCACCACAACATGACTCCATTGCGGGAAGTCGGCCTAGAGAGAGTGGGTGATTTCTACTCAGAAGCTACACTGCTAATGTTTAGCGAACTAGTAGAAACTACGGGGATACATGCGGGTGCCTTCCTGACATATTGCACAATACGGCATTTACTGCGAATCACGTGGGATGCAGGAGAGGACGAACCCCAGACGTCATCCCTGTCCATCGGAGACACCAAAAAAGTTATATCACGTCTATACACTATGCTATTGTCGGAGGCCTGCCCGATTCTAGAGCTCACGCGGTTTCGCTGGAAAGCAGTACTCCCTTCCCCCTGTCACAGAAAGCTTGGAAAGCAGTGCTTTTCTCCATTAAATGTATCTAACATAACCCTGGGCTCTGCTACACCCAATTTAACTACCTACACCACACCTACCTGTCCTCTTCCTGCATAAAACGCATGTTCCCAATGTTGGACCCCTCATGCCCCCGCTGCGCGAAACCAGTCATGGATTTTTTTCATATGGTTTGGGATTGCCCACCGCTAGCGACAGCATGGTGACACATTACCGAAACAACTTGCGGAAATTGCTGACCATGCCTTGACGCTGCGCCCAGACTCCTGCTTGCTGTGACTGAGTCGACGAACCAAAGGAGACAAACAACTACATTGATTTATTGATATGGCCTTCATAACTTTTAAACGCTTAATAGCAACACACTGGAAGGCCCCACACGCTCCTAGCTACACCACATGGCTACACGACCTGCTTCAGTGGTCCCCCGCAGAGGCCAAAACCCTATGGCTTCTACAATTCAGGGGGTTGGCAGATGGAAGTTCAGAAATCTGGGATGCTTTCATTGTACACATTGAAGCTAAAAATGACACACGCCCACCCTGAACACTCCGAGGCCCCCGCCACATCTTCTAGATAGGCACACTGCTCCTAGGCTTTAAGGATCAGATCACGCTGCTATTGAGACTACATTTGCTTCCTTCTGGGGTGCCCCACCGTTGCCCACGCATACACATATATAATGCCACCTTGACACCCTCATTGGCTCCAGTCGCATAGGGTGATGCCACCTAGACATCCTCATTGGCTCCAGTCGCATGGGGTGTGCCCCATCCCGCTACACCAGCGTTGTCACATGGCATCGCCAAGGCCATCAAGAGGCAAAGAAAATACTATAGCGCAATTGATCCTATTATCAAATGACGTCCCCCTCCTTTGTAAATTATACTGGAATACTACCTCTCGATATGTGGCACAGTTTGATGTTGTATTCTTATTTGTTCTCTTTTAGATAAGAATATTCATTATCTCTGTTACTCTATTTCCTATTTATTGCTGTATATGGCTATCCCGTCATGCTTGACTGTGATAAAACCAATAAAGAGATACATGAAAAAAATGCAGATACTGCTGCAGAACCCTAAAAAAAAAAGTACAAAAAAAATTATATATATATGTTGTATCAAATTCTGTAGAGCAGCAACGCACAACCTTTCACCAATGTCACTATTCACTTTCACTGCATTGTTTTTTGGAGCACCTGTAATGTGATATGATATTTTGAATTAAACTAATTGCATGATTCTGTTCTTAGGTCAGTCACAGCCATGACAACAGTTACTACAGTAGAGAGGAAAGTGCTTTTCTCTCTGATGGAGTAGTGATTTTGGTGTTTGTACAATGCGTCCAGCAACACTTCTAATGTCATGTTTCCTAGGTGAGGGTGTCCTTGGTGCACTGTACTGCCCACTATACTAAAACAAAAGGGAGGTTTTGGTACTAGACGGTGCACTCCTAGTGGCCTTTTGAGAAGTGTTAGATGTCTCACTGGCTAATTGTGTACCATCTTCACTTTTTCCTGTTTAGCTGGGAGATCAGAAGTTAGGAAATACCTGATGAGGGGCGGACAAGACTTTAGAAGGGTTTTATGTCATCCAACTGCAACAGAGAAATAAGAAAACCGTTTGTCAGGCTTGGCCACTGTAGTGAATATAATACATGATAGAACACAAAAACAATAATGTCATGGAACGCTATGGATACAAAAGTATCCATTTGTAACCAGGGGCAGACCTAACTTCACCACATGCACAGTGGCATATGACAGAAAGAGAGAGAGAGAGGGAGAGAGAGAGAGAGAGAGAGAGAGAGAGGGAAAGAGGGGGACAGAGAGAGAGAAAGAATATTCTCGCAATAGTTACATAGGAAAGATTAAAATAAGTACAAGACGTAAATGTGTGCAAATTGATAAAAATAAGGCTGTTCAAAAAGCGCAGTCAAGGGGAATGCATCCCTTATTAGACATACAAGTATTCATATTATGGGAAATATAAGTAGGACCCTTTGGAGGCCAGTCTGTCCCTTTATGGCCCCTAGGAGAGCATAGAAAGCCTTGTAAACATTTCTTAAAATCACAATATTATTTCTGGGCCACAGATTGAAACAAAAACCAAACACAACTTCAGAAAATGTAGACAAGATGTCATTAAAATCAGCAATACTATTTGGAGGACAGACAGAGGGCCTCATGAAAGCAACTGGGTTACTGAAAAAATCACCCACAATTTGGCAACAATAAGATCTTAGCCAGCAAATATCCCAAGACACCCTCACACATCAAGACAATAGCAGTACATTTTGGGAAAAATCTGTCAAATTATCTGGGGGTCAGCCAAAGCTGCTCGGACTCCTACCGGAGCATCAGAGAGAATTGTAAAAATCAATAGATATGAAAAATACCAACTATTAAAATGCCCTGAATACAATAGTAGAAAATTGCAAACAAAAATCTGTAAAATCATCAGCGCTAAAAGGAGAGTCGCCAAGGCCCGCACACACCAGGTCATAAAGTAATAATAATTGGGAAAAAAGCAATGACAGTTGGGGCCCCTAGGATAGCATCGTTGAAGATGGCTCCTTCCTTGAGCAATATATTACCACAAGGCCCTCAAACCAATAGAAGAACATTTAGAGACAGGAATCACCAATAATGTCTAGAAGGAAGGGAAGCCATGGCTTCGGGGATCTCTGAGGAACAACAGAGAAAAAGAAACCAAACACAATGTGCGGACATTTAAACAAAAGAAACCAGTACAATTAACAATAATATCTGGGGTCATGTCAGGGTCCCTGGAGCCCCAAAAAAGCAATAGAGTTACTCGGAAATTGACTCAAATTTGTGTAAAGATAACATCAGTGACCTGTACACAAAATACTCCCACCACTGCTTGAGCACTTGCGGAGGTCTTTTTCCTGCCTCTGGTTCAGAAACTACAAACGCTCTGGTGAGGCACCATACCTTATCCCACCACTAGAAGTCAACTGGATCTTTGGACTTAGTGAGGAGTATGGTAGATAGATTCATTCAAACCACAACAATAACATAAAAACCATAAACAATTCTAGACACCGTGACCAATTTAAACACTCAATCAAACTCAAAACTGAAGTTTCAAAGCTTTATTATAATCTCATTAAAATAAACGTAACGTATATGGTGTGCAAAATTAAGTTATAGACATACATGAAAGTCATTGGCTGACTGAAACATCTAAAGAGATTATGGCCCTCATTATGACCTTGGTGGTCATATTGTTTCCGCAGTTTGCTATGCTGGAGGTGAGCACCTCCTGCACGGCGACCCCGCAATACCCCCAGCGGTATTACGAGCCGGTGGACTGCCAACATTTTCCTGGCGGTCACACAGCCAGCAAAATGCTGGTGGTCTTGCATCCTGGCGACAGGAATAAGCATTCCTGTCACCAGGAAACACTTGCACACACATTAGCATACCTCCACGCATGCACCCGAACACTCTTACATGCACACAAACCCACCACCACGCAAACTAGACGTACACACCCATTCACACTCGCACATACACCACTGCACGCATGCATACACTCTCCCCTCCATAACGCATTCACGCACCCCCACTCACCCACGCATTCACACAAACATACACGCACCTCAACTCAGCCCCTCATTCACACAAACATACATGCACCCCCACTCAGCCCTGCATTCATACATTCAAACACACACTCACACATGCACACTTTCAACACCCCCTCCCCCTGTATTCAAACACACATGCAGACACCACACACACTCACTCAACACCCCTCACCCCCGTCCCCTGTTGGAATATCAACTTACCTTGTCCGTCGAGGAGGTCGTCCGGGAGGGGACGAGTCCCGGCACTTCCACCGCCGGCAGTGCCCCGCCATCAGGACATCGCCACACTGTATTACTGGTTGTAATATGGCGTGCAGCGTCCTTTTGGCGTGGCGGTGCCCGTGGTGGGACCGCCTCTTCAGCGCCGACCGCCATCACAACTGCTGATGGATTTCCACCTGATTTCTGGCGGAAATCCCTCAAAACTCGTAATATGGTGGTCATCTGATGGCTGAGGTCTTGAGAAAAGACTGTCAAAGTCATAATGAGGGCCTAAGTCTACGAAACATCAATACCATTAGACACTCCAAAAGGACAACATAAATTAGTGACATTATAATATGCACATTATTTTCAGATTTCAAAGCAGATGATGGTGACATCAGTAATCATCAAATTCAAATTAACAATCAATTTTTTAGGGCTGGGCCATCCTTATCCCTAACACAAATTTGGACTTGCATGTGTGGGAACTGACTAACACATGCGGGCAAAACAAAAGTGAAAGGCAAAATTAATTTGGAAAAAATGATCTAACTAGTGTAACTCACTATAAAAATACACTAGTGTAATTAAAGAACCTGAAAAGGAAACAAGAAACCAAATTTAGTTTATACCTCTCCTCATGGGACAGCAGACAGGAAAGTTTCATCAAGTAGAGTGTTCACTTTCTCACGACTTCAGTAGAAAGTAGCATCAAGACAGTGCAAAATACGGGCTGCACGTAGGACAGGTTAGCAGTTCAGAATTGTTTTGGGTTGTATTAGTACGGAACAGCATAAGCAAATGGGGCATATAGGACTAAAAGGAAAATACTAAATATGGCAGAAGACTTGGAAAGGGAAAGAAAATGGAGGTGACAGCAGCAGCCTATGCCAGATTCTAGTAGACTCAAAACAAGACTAATTAAAACATTCAAAAGTCTCTTCCTAATTAGAAGTGTATATTACTTTTGATTGGTTCTCCAAGTGGGATCATCTGGAGCACAAGAATCAGCATCCACCTAGACTTCCACGGGCCCATCAGGTTTGCAACTATTCTGGATTGCCTCAGAGAAATCTCAATCATCTCAATAGATTCATACAGTTCCGCCAAAGTATTACATTTTCTAGTTAATTGTTACTTTGGGATCCTTTCTCTCTGTACATAGGATGAGTCAGACAATTCTCACATGAAATTAATAAGGCTTCCTATCTTGTTTGACAACTAGAACAATTATTGTTACTTAGTTAACATTGAAACATGTTCTTAGTCTTTAATAAACTAGAACATTCACCAGTATGTCAGCAACCTAGGAATTAATTCAGGACAGAGGGAACAGAATTAATGAGTAATTTTCCTCTACTGCTACAAAAATGGATCGTCAGGCCTAGTCTAGCTACAAAAGGCTAAATACACATTAAAACATATCAATACACATAAATCCTATTGCACACCTTACAATATAAATCAAATATGCAAAACAAATTGTTTAATTGCAAACATTATTTACCACATTTTTTTAACACAATTTAAAAGTGCATTTATTTTTTTGCACACATGTAACTCATGCTAATAAAATCCATTTAACTCGATATAAGTACGATGAATTCATGTTCATTTAGTTCTCATATTATACTTCATTTCTACTGTTTCTCTTAAAAAAATAATACTGTCAATGTTAATTATTGTCAGTAATTCACTTAGATATCAATACACTATGGGGGTCATTCAGACCTTGGTGGACGGCGGAGGCCGTCCGCCAAGGTACCGCCGACAAATGACTGCACCGCGGTCAAAAGACCGCGGCGGCCATTCAAACATTTCCGCTGGGCCGGCGGGCGCTCTCCAAAAGAGCGCCCGCCGGCCCAGCGGAAATGCCCCTGCAACGAGGACGCCGGCTCAGAATTGAGCCGGCGTAGTTGCAGGGGTGCGACGGGTGCAGTTGCACCTGTCGCGTATTTCAGTGTCTGCAAAGCAGACACTGAAATACTTTGTGGGGCCCTCTTACGGGGGCCCCGCGGCACCCCCTACCGCCATCCTGTTCATGGCGGGTTTCCCGCCATGAACAGGATGGCGGTAGGGGGTGTCTGAATCCCCATGGCGGCGGAGCGCGCTCCGCCACCATGGAGGATTCAATGGGGCAGCGGTAAACCGGCGGGAGACCGCCGGTTTACCCTTTCTGACCGCGTCTGAACCGCCGCGGTCAGAATGCCCTTGGGAGCACCGCCAGCCTGTTGGCGGTGCTCCCGTGGTCGGTGACCCTGGCGGTCACCGGCCGCCAGGGTCAGAATGACCCCCTATATCTTTCATGTTAAAACACAGGTCCTCATTTTGACTTTGGTGGTCGATTTCATTGACTGCCAAATCCAAACTCGCCACCAAACCGCCACTGCTGGGGGTCTGCAGACCGCCATACTACGAGTGCTGGCAGCCGTCCGTCCTCTTTGAGGTGGAATGTTACCATCAGTCGTGCTGGCGGTCTGCAGTGCAGAGGGGGGGTGCAATGCCAGCATCGCCACAGCAGCAGGACTCCAACCACCGTATTACAAGCCGCAATACAGCTTGGCGGTGTCCTGCTGGTGATGCAAGACCCTCCCGGATGTCCTCCTCAATGGAGAAGGTAACTGGGCATCCGAAAGGGGGGAGGATGGTGCCTGTGTGTGTGGGTGCATGTCTGCGGAGGGGGGTAGAGGGGTGGTGAATGCATGCATGTATGCGAGTGAATGTGAATGTGTGTGTGTGTGTGTGTTAGAAATTGGGTTTCTGGTTGTCTAAGGTATGTACCTAAGCCAGGCAAAACCCACCCACTCTAGTCAGGACAAGGGAGTTACACATCCAAGATAACCCCTGCTCACCCCCTTGGTAGCTTGGCACGAGCAGTCAGGCCTATCCCAGAGGCAATGTGTAAAGTATTTGCACAACACACACAACACATGTGACACACTATCCCCACCACAATGGAAACACAACACCAAGTTATACGAAAATATACTGCATTGTACACAACGCAATTATTAGACCAAACCAGTAATATCCTGCTACCTTAGCAGTTGTCAGAATGTTACACATTAGTTAATCTGCAAAACTAGCAGTAGTCACATATAACACACAGGTTATTTAGTATTCTGCAACATGAACAGTAGTCAGGAAACACGTTATTACACCAAAGCACTTGTCATAAACATATCATAAATGCTCATATTAGGAACATTATAAAACGTATGGCAAGGCAGAAAGACATATAAGCAAGTCATGCCCATAAAAGGAACATTAGCATACATATGTGTACAACATCATAAAAACAGGTAGGCAACATATAAAACAATAAAGTCTCTAAAAATAACTTATGCCATATATATTGTCTTTTCGTAGTACCTGCTTAAGATGAAGGCACCTCCAGTGCCAGGAGAACAAAGATGGAGCCCCCGGTGCTCCTCTGCGCCAAACAGGGACCTCCCACTAGTTCTGGGGTTGAGGGGGGGTGGCATGCGCCCCCTCTGGATTAATGACGGGCCCCTCCTGGAAGCCCCCCTGAGCCTCAACCGGCCCTCACGAGGGGGACCGAAGTCCATAAAGCAATTAGGGTAGGAGGGGGGAGTCACGCACCACCTCTGATTTGTAACAGGCCCCTGCTGGGGCCCAAGATCTCTAGGGCCCCCACAGGCATCATCTGGCCCTCCAAATAGGGGGGACCCAAAGCCAAGAAACAATTGCACTAGCCCACAAGGGGCCACAAAATGAGACCGGCGGCGGGGGGCTTCTGGCGAGGCTTCTGCCCCACCCACGGTCTCTAATGACAGGCCAAGGATTTTGTTTGGGCAGGGGGAGCCTCCGGCAAGCCTTCCTTTCCCCCTGCCCGTCCAAAAATGAAGAAAAGGGGCCTGGTGGGGCAGGGGAGCCTCCAATGAGGCTTCCTTCCCCACCCGGCTTCTGGTTCATGCTGCGGCCCTCCTGGCCGTCACAGAGGGCAGGCACCAGAATAGATGCCTGCCTGTGGCTCAGTGGTGCTCCTCGGAGCGCGCTTCACCCCGGGTCACGAAAGGAGCGCACTCGCTCCTTTTCTTCCCTTGATGGTGCCCCGGGGCACAGGGTACAGTGCGTCTCCGACACGCTCGGATTTCAAAGAAGCCCGGGTGGGGTGGTGAAATGGGCAATGCAGGAATGCGCTTCCAAAGTGCAGGGCACACACAGGCCCCGGGTCGCGGCGATGATTTCATGATGGCGGTAGATCACTACCAAACTGCTTAAGGGTACAAAAAGGAGAGCGTCAACAAGGCGCTTGGAGAGTATCGGAGAAGCGCTCTCCAGGCACTACATGGCATAAAGATGAAGTGCTCCTCCTGGGCTTCCAACAGTTGCAGGAGTCAGTGACCACAGCACCCTGCCCCTGGGGGACAACAGGACCAAAAAGGAGCACAGGGCGACAGGGCCCAGCAGCAGACCAGCACAAGGAAAATGAATGCAGTGGGCAGTTCCTCAAAGTGACCAAGCAGGTCACAGGTCAGCGCAGCAGTAGCAGTCCATGGCAGTTCCTGGTGGTGAGTCCCTCCAGCAGCATTGTGTCCAGTTCCAAAATGTCACCAAATTGTGCGGCAAACTCCCCTGTACTTATACTCAGTCTTTACAGTGTTTTACAATGGAAGGGGAGAGGAGGTTCCAACCAGTTACAACTGGTTCTGGGAGTGCCCCCTCTCTCCTCCAGCACAGGCTCCAAACATCAGGTGGGGGTAAACAACCCTATTGTGTGAGGCCAGGGCACAGCCTTTACAAATGCAGGTGTGCCCCACCTCTTCGTTCTCTCAGCCCAGGAAGACTATTCAGCATGCAGATGCGCCTGTGTAACACCTCCACCCTTCCTGTGTACAGGCTGTCTGAAAGGTATGCACAAAGCCCAACTGTCACTCTGCCCCGACGTGGATTGGAGTCAAGCTGAAAAACACCAGAGTCATAAGCACAGACAAATTCTCACTTTCTAGAAGTGAAGTAATAAAAAATACACCTGCACCAGTAAGCAGAATTTCATGCCACCATTATAACCATACCAAACACGCCTATGCTACCCCTCATAAATCAGACAATACCCTCTACATATACAGCAGGGCATTTCTAATGCAATCCTATGAGAAGGCAGCACTCACAGCAGTGAGACACCAAGTTAGGCTGTTTGCCCCTACCACTCAACCTGGCACCTGTCCCGCCTTCTACATACATGGCACCCTGCCCATAGGGCCTACCTTAGGGGTGACTTACATGTAGTAAAAGAGGGGGTTCTTGGCCTGGCAAGCAAACTTAGATGCCAGGTCCCTGTGGCAGAAAACTGCGCACACTGGCCCTGCGCTAGTAGCATTTAATTTACAGGCCCTGGGTATAGAGATACCATTGTACAAGGGAATTACAGGTAAATTAAATATACCATTTAGGTATTTGCTAATCATTCCAACTTTAGGTGGGAGAGCACCTGCACTTTAGCACTGATCAGCAGTGATAAAGTGCTCAGAGTCCTAGAGTCAACAGCAAGAGGTCAGAAAAAAATAGGAAGAATTAGGCAAAAAGTCAGGGGATGAACCTGCCACAGGGGCCTGGTCCAACAGTGTGTGTATGTGCACGTGCATGGGGGTGTCTATGTTGATGAATGTGAGTGAGTGGGGGTGTCTGTGTTGATGAATGTGAGTGAGTGGGGGTGTCTGTGTTGATGAATGTGAGTGAGTGGGGGTTTCTGAGTGCATGTATGTGTATGCTGAATGGGTGTGTATGTGAATGCATGCATGCGCAAAGGGGTGGGGGTGTTTGTGAGTGTGTGAACGGGTTGGCGGGATGTGTGCATGTATGGGGACATGTGTGTGCAGGGTTTTCATGGCAGGGTGACTGCCGGAGAAAGCCTGGCGGTTTGCAGCCTCGTCACTAGGCTGAGGCCTGCCGCTGGGTTGGACGTGTTAACTGCCAGCCACGGCGGTGCTACAGCACCACTGGACCAGGAAAGGTCTCTTCATGTGGCTGTCCTTACCGCTGGCTTTGCGGGGGCAGGACCGCCACGGCAAGGCTAGCGGTCTCATGACTGCCAGCCTCGTAATGAGGCCACAATGTCAAATACGAATGGAGGCCACATTGTCCACCATCTTTCAAACAAGCACATTTACATTTCCATGTTAATTTCTCTGTACAGCTTTTAAATGAAGATTTGTAAGTTAGAATATGCTAACTTTTAAGCCACTAATGTATTAGTAAAATTTGATCTCTATCACCACACACTAGAGAAATCTGCAGTATCTGTGTGATATTATTAGGAAAATCTTTAATAATATCTGGGGTTCAGCCCGGTCTCTGCCTTAATCTGTAGTGAAAAGCGTAGCTTGGTTGTAAAACACGATGAAATTATTTTATATAATTTCTGTACTGCAGTGGAGTGCACTTTTGGATATAACATTGAATCAACGTTTCATGAATATCTATTTGAGACTAACGTTTTGAAATAATTATTTTGCATAATCATTTTGTATATTCTCACAATGTAGTATTTAGAATTCATTTAATCTGAAAGTATATCTGTGTTTTATTAACTTGGCTGGAGTGAAGGCCTACACACATTGTACTTTCTTTTACAGTTAACTTTCAATGTGGAATTGTTTTCTTAAATGTTTCTTTCGAGATGCAGGTGTTAGGAGCAGAGACAGAGTCAACAAGAAATGCATTGTGTGTGAGAGAGATAAGAAAGCCTGAGACAAGCTATGCAAGGATGAAGAGAGGAGTATTTTAGGAGCTTGGCAGTCGTAACTCTTTTGAAATTGCTGAGACCGAAGAGTATCAAAATTGGATGTGCTAGCGTTTGGAAAAATTAACTTCCATTTAAATATAATTGGGGTTTCATTCGAGAAGTTTCGACTGTGATGTCATTGTCTTGAGAAACTGTGATTTAAGAAAGGTTTAGTTAGTGAGAGATTCAGATTCCTTTCCTACCCCTAGAGCTGAACGGACCCTTCTGAGGTACAGACCTTATATTTTCAATATGGCTTCATGCTACTGCAACTCTCTTATTCTATTCTACTGAATTTCTGTTGCAGACCTTTCACAAATACTTTATAGAATTAGAATAGTCAGGTTTTAGTTTAAATGATGTCAGGAGAACTTGGTTTTGGTGACCAAGAACTACACGTGTTTTCTGATTTAATGCATTGTGGCAATTTAAGTTTTAGTCTTGTATATGTTAACTAAGTTTAACATTGTACAATGTTTTACTTCTCCTTTGGTGATTTTATATATTTACACTATGGTTTGGAGATTCATTTATGTAACTTTGAGTCTGTTATAAAGCCATTTTAACCATATGAATTGACTCTAAATGTTATTATGTGACATTTGGGCTGTACAGAATGTGATTAAGAAATGTGATAACTGTTACTCTTCACCCTTCAGAGAAGAAAAGATTAATTGACCCCAGAATTAGTGAAAGGGATCCAGGCTCCATCAGTAGTGTTAGTTTGCATGAATTATGGATACATCTTGGTACATTGTCAATAGGCAGGGACTGAGATAAGGAAGTGGGCAAGGCTGTAATGTGTCCATTACATATTGTTAACCACCATCACTTCCAGTCCAGGACTTTCTTGTCACATTCTTCCATTCCCTCCCCCAGGATGGCTTTGATCATTCCTATATGCCACATGTCTTGGCATAAACAAGCAATGGTGTGGCCAGCCAAAGCTTCTCCAGTAAGAGTTAAGAACCATTAAAGAAAGCATGTGAAAGAAATTGAACAGAAGGGTTTAGAAAAATGGGACAAAGCGTTGCCTGTCTCCGAGTAAGTCTCTCCTCCATAAATAAGGACTGTGAGGACAACGTTTGTTGTAATGACGATTGCCAAAAATATTCGTCCATGAATCGCAGCGACAAAAACGCACATTAATTTAGGCCATTGTACTTTTAAATACTGTTACACTGGTGTACGTTTGCGATCAACTGTTGTTCATTAAAATAAATCAGACACACGTCTGTTTCACAGTAGGTTTGTTGGTGTTTGCGGTGTTTCTACGTTTACACGTGTTCTAATCTTTCTGCACGGGTGGATTACGCTGTGTTTAACCACTCTGTGCATTCCAAAGTATTAACATTCATGAAACCGGAACGACCTGTTGTTCGGGTTTCCAGAGGCATTGTCAATGATGTACTTGATGACGATATTGAGCAGTGCAGTCTGGCAAACAGCATGTATTTACAGCGTTCGCTTTTTATTTTAGCTGGGCTATTATGAAAGGAAACTCAGAGAACAACAGTAGGAGCTATTTCCCTTTACAAGCAGGTTGTTACACCGAAACTGCAGTCTCCTCTTAGTTTCAAGTGTAAACTTGTACAAGCTGCAGAGGCCCATGGGAAATGTAGTCCACTATTTCCCTTGCAAAGGTCTTTTAGTTGTTGTCGGACTTGAAATCCCAAGTAGCATTGCAGACAGGTGTGTTGCGGCATGCCACGGGCAGAAAGGTGTGTCAAAGATAAACTGGCTCTGCTTGACTGTGCAGTCGACTTCCTATTGCTTGCTACGTTCAAGGAGGCAGATACAGCGCAGAGTAAGAATGCGAGTTACAGAGATGCTCTAACGTTTTTGTTTCGTGGCTGAACCTGTTACAATCGTAAGTTTGTTTTAAATATTTCCATATTCCTCTGACACTTTTAAATACAACTGGGGCTGTTGCTTTAAAGTGAGCACAATGTTATCTAAAAGGTGGAATACACACGTTATTCTGGTAGTGTTTGCTTTCTGTTGGGTAACAGCTACTACAGGATGTGTTTGTGTGGCTTTCAGCCATTTCATCTGACCTTGGTGAACCTGTCCCTCGTTCCCGTTTACACCTCCTTCCTTGCCAGTGCAGGGACACGCTGCTGAACAGTGGACGTGCTCCAGAGGTAGTTGGGGCGGGGGGGGGGGAGGTTTCAGTGAAGATTACAGGTGGTCTTAAATGGGCATTCATACAATTGGCCCTTGGATTTAGGGGGATCAGAATGGAGAAATCTACTTTGAATAACATTGCGGTTCTTGTTAAATGTCCAGCTGTAGTGCTATATAAGAGCACTTAAGTGAAACAACCAGTCATGGAGTTTATCCAACTTAGGTTATTATGAAAGTAAATGTGAACATTGACATTTTGTAGATTAATTAATGAAAGGCACCAGTGCTCTGGAGGGAATAGCTGCGATCATTGTTACTTATAAAACCTGTTGTCTTGTCATATGTTTGTCAATGCAATGAGTAGCATTGTCACAATCGATTAGATTGTATTCCATTTTGAAGAAGAAAGCAATCTTTATTTTAATAATGGACACGTCCAGACGCTTTTATTAATAAAACAAGCGAATAAACAGAACTATAACCATAGAAATAGAAAAATACCAACTATAAGTGCACTAAAGGATTAAAAAATAGGGAAATCAGTATATATAGGTAATGGGATATAGCAGCCGTACAGCTGCACGCCAAAAGTGTAACGTTTTTCAGTGCTGGCTTTTCAGAAGCCTGTGCTGTATCTGCTATGATGTGGAGGCAAGACCAGCTTTAACCATTCTGGGGCAGTACGCACAACATTTTTGACGCTTGCAACCTGACTGTCCACATGGATTTCCCATCTTGGAACAGTAAAACAATAATAAATTTACAGAAAACGATTCCAGGGTGACCTCTATGTTTAGAGTCACTTGGTGAACCATACAGCAGCACCGGGCAGTAAGAACTGGCAAAGCATCTGAAAAATGTTGGCCACTGTAAATAAAGCAACACTTTATACCTACTTAAATGTTTTTATAGGAGCTCCCTCCCCGGTGCTAGTCGCCAGCTTGCAGACTGAAAATTATCTCAAGCTCTACACAGGAGAATGTTGTCATGTATGAAATGAAGGAGGAAGTACACCCAGCCAGGAGAAGATTTTGAGAAAGAAATGCTCCAGTGGGGTCAGCCAAGATGTAATTGCTAATGTTTCTAGCCATCGGTTCAACATTTGCAATAAAAAGAAGCCAGTGTTTGAAGGAGGCTAACCCAGAGCTCGCTAAAGAATTTGAAGAATACAGAATGTTTGCCATGAATGGTACATGCACCATACATGTTAGGAGTTGGGTTTCTGGTTGGAATTGGTATGCACCCCATCCAAGCAGAAACCACAATCCTAGCAGGGCAAGTTAGATACTAACCCTAAAATAACCTGTGCTCACCTTATGGTAGCTTGACACACAGCAATCAGACTTAACTTAAGAGGTAATGTATAAAGTATTTGTGCAACAATTCAAACAGTAAAACAGGGAAAAACACCCACACAAAACGAATCCACACCAGGTTAGAAGAATAGAGCTTAATTTAATAAATGAAACAAGACCAAAACAACAAACATCTAATAACTAGAAGTTGAGGTATGCATTTTTAAAGAATAAATGCAAAATAGCACTTAGACGCAATAAGCGCTTAAATGGGATATTTGGTTGCACTACACTGGGACAAAATCAAGAGCTCGGGCTCATGTCCTCGGTGCAAGGTCTGTGTAGCCTTGCTTTGCAAAGCTTCCATCGCTCGACATAATTTCCAATGACACTCCCATCTGAGGCCTTGTTGGACTTTGCATCGCTCAGCATCCAATCTGACGAAGCTTGCTGCTTTGCAGTGAGAGTTGCTTCGCATTGCTTGCCGTTGGTTCCATTGAAGATGTACAGTGAATGTGCATGGTTTTGCACCAGATTTGAGGGAACCTGCAGTTTGGCAATGTAGGGTTCTCTCTGATGCCAGCCAAACGTCCTGGACCTGGGGGGCACCTCTTGAAGTTCAGGGGCTTACTCCAGCAGGGCTCAGACAGGTCCAGTCACAGGTCAACTTGTATTTGCAGGGAGGCCTTTGGAGCTTGGGGCATATTTGTAGCTCACGCAGGTCAGCCAGCGGACCCTTGGAGTCTATGTGGGTAGTCTGGGATGAAGGTAAGAAGGCCCAGACATCCTTCCCAGTTAGTTCTTCAGCAGCAGAGCAGTTCTCTGGCAGCAGGGCAATCCTTCCTCTGTAACTTCCATAGGTCCAGGATCATTTTGATGAGTAGCTCAGGAGGTCCAATATTTATTTCTGGTGTCAGGCTTTGTGCGGGGGTATTCCCTCTCCTCCCCTCACATCTGGTTCTGGAAAGTTGCTCTCCACGCCATATCAATGCTCCAAACTGTCTGAGGGTGACACAAGGCATGCAGGACCATGTTTTAAGGAGACAGCATAAGCACTTCAGCACTAGCTAGTAGTGATTATAGTTGGCAAAGTCCTAATGCAAACAAAAATGAGCCCAGCAAAGCAGGAGAAGTGTTAGGGGGAATGCCACACCAAGGATTTCAGGTGTAACAGTGGATTCACACTTTTCTTGCTGCTAGAGCAGGCTAGGCTGCCTTCGCCATCAATGCCCTGCAAGGCTTCAAAATCTGCATACAGCAACAGACTTTTGGCCCACTACCTCAGTCACCCAAATCCACTGAAGGAGAGAACCCCCCTCTCCATGCTCCCTTCATGCAGGCTCCTGCATCGCTGGAGGCCTAATCATTTTGGGATTGCTTGTTTCTGCCACTCACATCAGAGCATGGTAATAACTTTGTATAGCTAAGCTAGTTACCGCTTTTCTCAGTGCATCACGAGTAGGTGAGCACAGGTTCCTACCATCTTTTCAGGGGCACAGAAAAAAAATGAAATAACATTGTCCACTATGGTCCCGCTCATTTAGTATTCGGTATTTTAGAAACCTTTGTTTCTCTCTGCTACCACAAGTTTGGGGAAGGCGGGAATAGCGTGCAGTGGAGGAAGACTGAATAGTAAATATGTGGAACATGAAATGATAAAGGACACATTTTTTTCTCAGTTCATTTGTGTAAATAGATCGCTTCCAGATAGAGCAGGACAGCCAGTCCACTCCTCCAGTACCAATTGAAGTGATAACAAATGCATGAAGCATCAGTTATTAGCCCAGCAGCATTTAGCCATAGATTCCCCTTTGGGATAGAAAATCCAATTGGCTGTGAACTATTGGCTTTGGCAATGCTTTTCCATTCCTTGTTACAAGACTTCGGCCCCACATTTTGTCCTCCTCGCTTTCTCTACCTTTGGGATGTCAATTTAATTAATAAAGTCAAACTGCCCCATCAGACCTTATCAGTAGGCCTGGTGGAAGAGAATATACTCAGTTCTAGTGGCATATTTATAGTCATTCCTTCTTTTTAATTAGATTGGTCGTTATAACTTTCCCATCCTAGATTTGCTTATTTATTAGTGAACTAATAATATCTGCATCCAAGTTTGTCATTAATCAATCTTTGTAGGCTTCCCAAAGATGGCCAAATCTAACTAATTACTGCATTTGATCAAAACGGTGAACAACATCCTATCTGGTGGATTTGGACATATAATTTAAGGACAGAGTGGAAAAAAGGAAAACAATAACTAAGTCACTCAAGAAAATCTGCTATGAAATGACTCGAGTATTAACTCACATTAGACAGCGCACACAGTTATTTTATCTGATGTATGGGGAGGATATGTGTCTATATGAGCAGGGCATCTGATGGCCAGTTGTCACATCTGCTGATTTTCGAGGTATATGTGGTAATGGTCTAAGGGACTGCCTCCTTTGTGCTTACTTCGGAGGGACCGCTGTATAATAACACCCTGTGACGGACATTAAAGGACCTTTACAGTAGTGACCTGAGGTGCTCCACCCTGTCTGCCCACCTCCGTGGGGCATCTAGTAATGACCTATGATACTACACCTGTGTTCAGCTGGCAGCGTAATGGGAATAGAGCACATAAAGAAATGACTGTTGTGAAGTGTTGTGCTATCAGCACGAAGACTATGTTATTTTCTATGGAAATGGCTTAGAGTAATATTGGCATATTTGACTTTTTTGTTCACATGTTTGCAAATGGAATGCGGCAGTATTTGTGAGTAACGGTGCTACTGTGGATCTGTACCAATGACTGTTGAGCAATTGTGGACATATGAGTGTGCACTAAGATGAATAAGTGATGGTGCGATATGCCAATGCAGCCACGTCTTCCTGGTAATGGTGCAGATCTGGACTGGCACTCACGTGGTTGAGTGCGAATGTAAGCAAGTATTCAACACGAATACTAATGGTGCATCAGATGGTACTAAGTGATGATGCAGTAGTAAATATAGAGTAACAATTACTGAGTGATGGAGCGAATGTTAACATGCATTTAGTATTAATGAGTGAGGGTGCATGTCTGAACTTGCCATAGGGAGTACTGAATGGTCTGACAATCTGTACATGCAAAATGGACGATATTTCTGACATATAGTGGCACAGTGTTGCCCATTACAGTGTGCTTTTTGTCCTGGCATAAAGTAAGTCACTTTTAACATAACACTACTGATGTATGACTTCCTATGATATCAATTGGTGCAAGGATTGCACTTATATAACAGGGGTAATTCTTTACATATATTGTTGGAGTTGTCGATAACTATTAATAATGCTGTTTGAGGCTGTCCATCCTTTCACACTTTTATTGAAACAACCTATACTTATCCATGCACCTTGCCTTCATGTCTTCATCCATTCATGCACTAATACATATTCATCCAACTATGACTTATTATTACATTCAGACACGCACATACACACACACTTGACAACCTATCAATAGTCATTTTCACTTTTCACTTATTGCTTTGCCAATCTATGTTCCAAATAGACTAATTGTGTAGCAAGGTCTAACGCATGAGTCCATAGGGGCCTCTCTCACTATTGTTCTGTGTTTTATGTTAATACTCAATGCAGAGGCATCATGAACCTCCCGCTTCAGCAGCTACAGTGGGGGGTTGGGGGGAGGGGGTTGAGGGGGGGTGAAAAGTGAAAGAACAGATGGATGGATGAAAGGGAGGGTGGATGGATGAATGAAAGGGTGGGTGGATGAGTGCACAATTATACAGATAATGAGAAAAGAAAGGGATGCATGAGTGAGTGTAAGTATAGATGATTGAGCGAAAGGCTTAATGGATGAGTGAAGGGATGGATGGTGAGAGAAAATATGGGTGCATGAGTAATTGAAAGTATGGTGGGCTGAGTGAATGGATGGATAGGTGAAGTGAAAACCTGGATGAATGAATGGAGTAAAAGGGTGGATGATGGATGAGCAAAAAGTGAGATGGCTAGATGAGTGAAAGGACGGATGCTGGGGCGTCGTGAATCCTCAACTTTAGTAGCTACACCAGGGGTGAAGATCTTGATGGGTCTGCAACTTGGCAAAAAGAGGTGAGTGAGTGAAAGGATGGATGGACGTGTGAGTAAATGATTGGATGGATGGATGGGCACATGGATTAATGAATGAAAGGATGGATGAGTGAAAGAATGGATAGATGAGGGAAAGGTAGGGACGTGAATAGATAGGTGAGTGAAAGGGAGGTGAATAGATGAAAGGGTGGACGGATGGGTGAGTGAAAGGATGGATGAGTGACAGGATGGATGATGAGACAAAGGAGGATGAGTGAAAGAACGGATGGATGCTTGAAAGGAAGGGTGGATGGTTGAGTGAAAGAACGGATGGATGATGAAAGAAATATGTAATGGATGGTTGGATGGATGAAAAAGGATGGATGAGAGAAAGAAATGGATGAGTGAAAGAGTAGACGGATGAGTGAAAGGTAGGATGGATGGATTAATGGATAAAATGATGGATGGATAGTGAAAGGATGGATGAGTGAAAGAATGGGTGGATGAGTGAAAGGTTGGCTGGATGGATGAGTGAAAGAATCTGCATGAGAGGGAGGGTGGATGGATGAGTGAAAGAATGGATGAGTGAAAGAGTAGACGGATGAGTGAAAGGTAGGATGGATGGATTAATGGATACAATGATGGATGGATAGTGAAAGGATGGATGAGTGAAAGAATGGGTGGATGAGTGAAAGGTTGGCTGGATGGATGAGTGAAAGAATCTGCATTAGAGGGAGGGTGGATGGATGAGTGAAAGAATGGATGAGTGAAAGGGAAGGTGAATAGATGGATGAGTGAAAGTGTGAATGGATGAGTGAGTGAAAGGATGGATGAATGAGTGAAATGGGAAATGGATGGATGATTGCATGAACAGGTGACAGAAAAAGAGTGTAATTCTTCTTGGTGTCTTGCTATTATCGTAAGAAAGTGAAATCCATCTAATGACGTCTAATTTGTGGAACAATTCGTCATTTATTGTTGCTGGTGGGTTCATGTAGTTTGTTACTGGCAAACTATGCTGTTTAGTTGATAATATGAGTGTTAGATTGTATGTGATGTTCTATTACATATATTACATATGTATTTTTCCCCTGTATGAGGTGGCCAGTATGTCATGACGTGACTTTCTCTGGGCCTGAGTGGGCCACGGATTTCACATCTGGTAGCTGCCCAGAATACTAGTGTGTGAGTGGCATGGAGAACCTATCAAGCCATTTTGTGAAAAGATGCCAGAGTGTGACGTTCGTGTTAAACTGATGAGCGTGCACCATCTAAGCTTTTTCTATTAAACCACTGGTGTGCTGTGCAACTCGGAATGAATTTCTGATGAAGATTCCCCCGGATGCGCCTGTGAGGCAGAGTGACAGTTTTCCCACAGAATGTGTGCCTGAACTTCTCACTCAACACCAGCATGGGACAGACCTCAGGCAATTGGTGTCAATAATCGTGTATCCTCTATCTCGAGACACTGAACTTTTCAGCCTGCTTTCCTGTAGTCAGTCACTTTATTTCTTGGTCATCCTCTTCTGGCAGTAATGGCCTCACTTAGGATTACAATGTCCTGCCCTGATGGCTTATGTCTTTGGTGCCCCTTCATTGTTTTTCTTTACATAGATCAGGACCTGGTTTTACAAAGGCCCAGATTGCCTAACTCTGCATGGAGGGTAAGATGCACTATCTGAACTTTGATAGCCGTGATTTCCCATCCTTCACAGCTTCTTTTTCATCATGGTTGGACTGTTTACAGGTCCAGACAGGTCCAGGTTACCTGCTGAACTGTCATAAGCAGCACCATCTCTTCAAGGGCATCAACAGAATGTGATTAGGCGTTGGCAAAACCTCGCTCACCAACAGTCTTGGATGGAAATCAAAAACGTGGATTTACCTGAATGCCTGTGGCAGGTTTCTGTGTGTTGTAAATTTCTAGGGAATGGACATGTAGTGGAAACCACTGCAGGTTAATAGGGCAGCTGGAGCATGTTCTTCTTTTTGTTCCTGCAACTGCCTTCAGGGTACCAAAGTGCAAGGGAGGGGTGGCATTAGTTTTACCTGGCAGCCACTAGTCTGGCATATCTTGTTTCGAACACCATGTGCTAGTGCGCCTACATGTGGGAGTAAACTTAGTTCCTTTTGTTAGTTTCCAATGGACAAACCTGATTGTCTGTGACAGAATATTGCCTTTGCTGTAGTTTAACGGAGAGCTCCAATAGTAGACTAATGTAACATTAGTTTTTCAAACTGAATACCTTATTTTTTCAAGTGCTCATCTAGTTGACGGTTTTCGTTTTTTCAGATAAGTTACATGTATGGTCTCTACCGAATCTTTAGACTGTGATTGCTCCTGTACATTGTAGTGAACTACTTACATTATCTGCATATCAGATTCTCCCCCTCAGATTCCTCCTATGAAGCATAGGACTCAACCGCTGCTCTGTGATTCCAAACTCTATTTACCTTATCAACTTTATTCTATGGTATTTCTCTGACTTCTGTTTTTAACCCAAACCTCCCAGAACACACTTCCTCACAACTCAGACCAACTTTGGTCGTAGCATAATGCTGCAAAAACCCAGAAACTATCTTGAGGTCATCTCACTGCCAACCTCATACAAACTGTCACTGCACCCATAAGTTAGCATTTTCTCTTATTTTGAAAGCCTCTATTTTCTTTTAATTTATGTGAGCATTTGCAAATGGTAAACTTCCACATTTTACAGCTCAGTGGATTGTTTTCCCTCTATTAAAACTAGCAAACTCAGTGTACAATAGGATTTACTTCCTTTCAAGTATGTTTCTAACTTGATACATTTTACTATTTGCTAAAGTCAAGCAACCTATTGTCTTCCTATTCTTCTTGCAGGAAACATTCTAGAAATCTCTTTATATCTAGAAAACAATGTGCATGCCAACATCCAATTATTCAGTAATACTAATACATTTCATAACTCTGGAAAATGGTATTTTGTGACCATGGCTTGCGTTCAAAAGAAAATCCACTATAGAGAGTTTAAGCCTTAAGAAACTGAGCAAGATTTACCAAGGCTCTATTGAAAAAGCTGATGTTGCCATATTAGACACTCCAGGGCTATTCTCTTTATGTATTGTTACAGTCATGGACACAAAAATGTTTCTAGCTCTTGATTAAGGAGTCTTTTTGCTCCGCAAGACCCATTAAAACAATTCAGACAGTCAGGAGGTCAGTTGTTAATTCAACCATGAAATCTGCAAGAGGATACAAAATTAGTTCCCTCATCGTGAATTGGAAGCACTCAAATGAGCCATCTGAATGAGTCAAATGCCTGGTGAAACAAATGCACAATCACCATAGCAAAAAGACAAACACCCAGAGTCTAGCCACCTATGCTCAGAATCAATCAATAGAAATGTTGGTAATATGCAAGAGCCTAGTATTATATCAACGAGAGCAGCTGAGCTTTTCCTTTTACCGGCCACTCCATGAGCACCTTATAAACTAGCGGTACAATATAATATCACCCACAAACACATTGGTGGCATAACTATCACCAATAACATACAGGGCACAAATATCAATTTTACAGATTTTTAATGTGAAGTCAAAAATGTTGACAACAAAAATGTAGAAAACTACAATTTATCTTAAAACAGGTAAATATAGTTATAACTTTTATACACTACATTAACGTTCAAATATGTATAACTTTAAAAACTAAATTAAAAAATATATATGCTTATAATATAAAAAAATATAATGCTGGGAACCCACCTTTTCTGAGTGGTCACTCCAGATTTCTTGCCTTTTGTTGGCCCTATATTCTTGTTGGCGTTAGAACCCTATAAACTTTACGCATGCTAAGTAGTGGTGAAGTTCCTATGCTCCTCCTTTCAACATGGTACAATTACTGTACTCATAACTGGCATATTTAACATATCTCTACATCTCTAGTACATGGTACAAAGTGTACGCAGGGCTTTTAAGTTAAACATCGGGCCCATAAATGATGTCATAGAACATGCCAGGAGGTATGTAATAGGTGAGGTGATAAGCAGTGCATGGCGGGGGCACAAGTTAAAGTTAGCTCTGCCAACTATACCCAGTGATTTATTTATTTATTTTAGTTCAAAACGTTAATGTTGTCACACATTCACCTGTTACTTTAACCTTTTTTTTCTTCTTTCCAGTGAATTAAGCGTACAGCCAACCCCCACGGCCCTGTGCAGTGGGAGTTGGCTACAGACCCTGGCCTGTATCCAGGCCCTGTGGCAGCCCACCCACTGGGGCAAAAGGTGTATATTAAGGAGAGGGGTCATGCAGCACCCTCCCTGACCTGTAATTGGTCCCGGGGACCCTATCTCCAAAGCCAGTTCCAATAAAAAGGGGAGAGGGCTGTGGGGCCTCCCTCCCAAACCCCTAAATACACTTAAACAAGAGAGGCAGGCATGCAGCCTCCTCTTGGTGCCTTATTAGGCCCCATGTACGCCACCCCCTGGGGATGTTGGAACATTGGTGAACAATTACCAATAATGATGTAACATACCCGGTGGCTCGCCACTGCAATTTGGTACATGCAGGAAAGATTAATAAAATTACATTTTTTGGAATAGACAGGGTGCTAGGTACCCCGAGAGGTGGCGACAGAGAAAGGAAACTGAGAAAGTTGGAATCCGAGTACATCATTTGTCTCAATAGTCGACATCCCTGGGGTTTGAATAAGGACGAGGAACTTTTTGTACATATTGGTTAATTAACGCTTTCCGGTACAATGAGTGATGATGGATAATGGGTGTCAATAGTCGCCTGGGGCTATATTTGATTTGATTATGATCGTTTTTTTGTAAATGTGGCCATCCTACAAACAATTTGTATTGCTATGATGTTTATTTTCAATTTGGAAATTGAATTGAAATGGTGCGAAAGTAGTGTTTAGATTAATAAGTTATTGGTTCTGTGGTAATTTTGTAACGTTATTATGTATATACTGTAGGCTTTATTTGAGGGATGAAAGGAGGTAAAAAAATAAGGAAAAGAGAAAAAGAAGGAAAGAAGGAGGTAGAGAGAGAGAAGGAAGAAAGAGGCAATTAAATAAAAAAATAGAGCCCATTTCTTTGAAATTTCTTTTATGTCTATGACTAGTAAGGGATTGTATATTTAAGGTAGGGGGGCCATGGTTAAGTTTGAGAATTTTTTACTTTTTGGGCCAATGAAGAAGACCGTGATGGTTGAAACGTGTTGCCCTGTTTCTGTATGTGAAATCTGAAATATTGACATTTTGACAAGGATTTTTATGTTGTCTAAATAAACATTCCAGTTTCTTGGAGTGCCAACGTCTGAACTTTATTTGGTGAAATATATATATATATATATATTTTTTGTTTTTTTTTGTGTGTGTGTATGTATGTATGTGTATATATATATATATATATATATATATACACATATATATATATATATATATACACACACACACACATTAAAAGGGGAGGAGGTCGTGCAGACTCCCTTCTTGAGCCATTTTTGGCCCCAGAGACCCCATTCCCTGGGGCCCAAAGTATTTCTAAGGGGAGGGGTGCGAAGACCCTCTCCTGAGCCATTTTCAGGGCCCTGGGGACCCCATCCCCAGGGTTCACAGCATATTTTGGAGGAGGCGGCCATGGCGCCCCCTTCTCAAGCATTTAAAAAGCGTCCACAACCTGAAGTCTCAAATGGGATTCACTGCCTCCATCCTTCACTGATTCTCCTTCTTCTACCTATCCAACCAACGCCAGTTGCTTCATATGGTCCTGGAAAATCCCCATTTTCTGCACAGTTCCTCGGGGTTGCACCTTATTTTGCATTATCGTCATACTCTACATGAGCCTTTGGGACCTTAATCACCAATAACAATATCAAAATTAATCAATATATTGATCATACATAACTATAAACTCTTCAGCACTCTGGACATTGTATTCCTCAAATACTGTCTGCACGTTATCCAGAACTGGATGTACAACACTTACCTGAAACTCAACCTCACTACAACAGATCTTCTGTTATTTGCCAAGAGTACCAAGGAACAATTAGTCCAGACTGATTCAATGTCATGGACCTGGATAGATTAAAAACCCAACTTTCTCCAATCGCCAAGCCACATCTATTCCCTCTGGACACCAAACTCGCCTTCAAGGAACACATTGTACAGAAAACAAAGACAGCCTGCAACGAAAATTTCTCTACTTAAGAAATTGAACCTATTCCTCCCAGAAATTGATTTCAGAACTGCAGGCGAAGGCCTTGTACTCCAGCAATTGGATGGTGACAAATTCTTGCGTCATGGCCTCCTAGACTTCATATTGGCCCCCTTACAGAGTATCTTACATGTTGCTTCATGTGTCATTCAGGGCCAGAAGAAATAAGATGACTTTGTCTCTGTCCTGGTAGAACTCCACTGACTCCAAAGCCTGACTGAACCATCTTCAATACCAGCTGCATTATTTACAAGGCAATCACTTCCAGCACACCTACACTAAAAGTGGATAATCTCACCACCTTTGTTGGCTCTTGGTACAATCAAAGCTAGGATACCATCAGACTGGGGACAAAGAAGTGCAAACAAGATAAAATAAGTCTTCTCAATCTATGTACCCAGGAAATGGAACAGCAACCTTTGTTTCCATGGACTGCTCCAACTTTTTCAAGTTTAGGAAAGAGCTGACAACACACGTCTTTAGCGAACACTACATCATAATGAAGTAACAGTCCACATCTGGTCCCACAACCTAACTTCCCCTCCAATAGCTTATTAACTTTATCTTTTGTTTTAGACCAAATACAGTGATCTCTGTCTTTTGACTAGGTTCTTGCACTATAGATACCACAAACATACACACATACATACATAATTAAATACATCTACATGTAAACATGTAGCTAATAGAAGGAATGAACTTGTTACTTACCTTTTTAAAAAAGGTACAATACACAAAAAAGAAAAAAAGAAATGTTGACATACACCAACTTTATACAACAAAAGATAAACATTAAAAGATGAATAAATAAATTGTTTGTACATATTACACTTCCTACCATCAGCACAAAAAACAATAACACGGCAATTAGTTACCCAACACTTTCAGCAAAAAGCATAAGATTTTCGCTCTAATGAGCCCCATGGCACCAAGAACCTTGGCAACAGAAATGACCAGGGCTAATTGGGTGCCCGTCCTAAGCATACATAGAGCAACTGAGTATTTACGGAAGTCTACAAGTATGCATGCTGGAGCTAACCACTTCCTACGAGGCTCTGCATAAGCTGGACAAACAAACAGGATGTGGGGTAGGTCCTTGTTCTGGATATTACAGGCTAGACACACAGTGGCTCCTCCACTCAACCATTTGCAAGTGAATGATCTTAACAGCAAGGTGCCTATTTGAAACTGAAAATAAAGTTTCTTATCCCTGGGTATCAGAACCTTGTCCCAGAATTCCTCACACCTGATTTCACATTTAAAATTGATAATACACAAGATAACTTAAAGCCAGCAGCAATTTCTGCTTCTACAGCATCTACCATTGCCAAGTAGAGCTTTTTCAAATCATTCTTGGGTGGAAAATAGCCCCTGGGCAATCCCACAACTCGGACACCCCTAATGTATACAACATGTTTTAACACACCTGATCAAAGATACTCTGATGAAGCAGTCAACTTTTAGTACAGCCTTAAGAGCTTCCTGATAGTGAACTACTTCAGGAGTAGACCAAAGGCGCCTCCAATACAAAAGAGGACGCAATCCAGCTTTACGTGCCAGCCCTCTAATACCCAAATCCATGAAAAGAGGGATCAGCTGGGTACTCTGTGGGCTAGAAAGTAGGCTCCTCATGAAATTATTTTCTACTTTAGGTAATTCCAAAATACTAGAGAACCCCCACAGTTCCCCACTATATAGGGTGGAACTCGAGGCCTTAGCCTCGCAAATCTGTAGGGCCGGGCAAATTGTATGTGAAGCAGAATGTTCTTTAGTTAGCACACCCATAAATTGCTTTAATTTAGTGGCTGCTTTTGTAATATGTGGCATCCACATCATTCTATCGGAGATGATTTCCTAAATAAGCGAAGAAGTGAACTGTCTCAAGTTAAGTACCTCCCAGGGTAATATTTCCATTGAATGATTTATGCGGATTAAATGTCATTCGTTTGGGTTTAGATGTGTTGATCTCCAGCCCACGAGTATGACAGAACTCTTCAAAGTGAGTTAGGAGTTTCTGCAACACTCTTAGGGTTTTTCGGGATCACAGAATATCATCCCCAAATAGGAGTATCGGGACCTTATTTGCACCAGGTACAAGAGTATCTGACTCCACCTAGGCCAGGAAAGAGACAATTTCATTAATAGCGAAAATAGGCTGGATGCCAGCACACAATCTTGGCATGCTCACCTAGAGTCTGGTATATTGTGGGTCAACTGGCCTTGGTCACCCCACCTAACGTGCATAGTTGCCCTCATGTAAATGTACAATTAGTGAAAGAATGTTGGAGGGCATTGCCATTTCTGAAAGGACCTTCCACAAATCAGCTTGTGGAACTAGATTGAAATCTGATTTTATATCTGTGAATGCCTCGGAGATTACCCTTGCCAATACAACAAAAACCTAAACACTTGAACTATGGTAGAGGTTTTCTTACAAAATCCAGCTTGCAACAGGAGAAGGATTTCATAATCGGACATCCAATCCTGAATTGTTCGAAGATGACCTCGGCACAAAAGTTTCTGCTGGTGATCTATCAAGCTTATAAGCCTGTAATTGCTCGGTAGGGACCTATCTTCCTTTTTGTGTATCAGCATAATTACAGCACCCTCCTGGGAATCTGGGATAGGAGCCTCTGCTGCTGTTGTGTTCGCTATAGTGAGAATATAACTAGACCAGGATTGCCCATAGATTAAAAACAGATCACCTGAGACAACGGCTGGGCTGGGGGCCCTTCTACGTTTAACCACGTCAAGTGAATGTACAATGTCTGACAGAACAAACGTCTGTGTAAGAGGAAGATTAGAAAAAGAGATGGAATAAGAGTTGGACTGGTCAACTGAGGCCAGACATTGCTCTTGAACCAGACTGGTAGAGTCAGAAAAATACAAATGACTGAAGTAGTCCACCCAGTCTGCGGGAGACTCTTGTGCAACCAGTTTCCAACATTTAAAACAATCCTCAGCAAAAGATGCATACTTTAGCGCCACCCACCATTGGTCATCCCTATCTTTCCTGGCTTTACAAATCGCCAGCTTGTAGGATTTTATGAGTATGGGCATTAAAGCTGTGTTCTGGGATGTAACTGCTTTAACCAGTGACACATTTAACATGTGGCATTCCTTATTAAACCATTGCTTCCCTTTGGGTTTAATGTTTCAAGGTTTACTGTCAGTATTAAGATGAGCCGCTATACTCTTAAATAAAATGGTATATAATGCTAACAACTGGTCATTAAAAACTGGATGATCCTCCTCTACAGAGGCAAGTACATTTTTAAGATCAGCATTCACTGCACTCAGTATGTCAGGGCGAGCTACCAACTGTTGGCATTTTATATTGTGTATATCATTAGTAAAGGTTATGTCCCTCATATTTGTGGTATTGTCGTTGCCTGTAAGGTTTTCCCTACACAATATTTGCATTTGCACAGAAGAGGGATTATGATTACTCTCTATCCTCTCTAGCACCACCATATCAATAACAGTTGGTCACAACCTTAAATTGACTAAACAATAGCCTATTCTATGTTAGTGGCCTATGCTGTTGTACATATGACAATCCTTTGGATCAGAACATGTCCGTCCATTCATGGCCCTTAACCCGAACTCAGTGGTTAAGGCTTTTAACTAGACTGAAGCTTGTGGCGACCTTTCAACAGGGGGGATGTTCAACAAAGGAACAGATCACACCATATCCTCTACGTGGGTAATGTGAAGGTCATCCAAGTCAAAGGGCTCAAAGATGAAGTTAAAGTCACCAGACACAATAAGATAAAAGTGCCGGGGACACAAGGAAAGGATTCAAGAGTGAAAAGAGTAGGAGATACCATGCTGCCTCTTATCCATCTTACATAGACAGTAAAAATAATTAAACCCAAATCAGGCCCAAATTCCAGCTGGATGTCCAAAATGTATGGAGAATCAATAGTTAACTGTCGAACACAACAGTTCACCTTGTTTTAACCCAAGTGGTTAAACCACCCGATGGCCTAACCCTCTCACTAGGAAGCATCCGTACAAAATAATGACGGTATCCTGACCTGTGAATTGGGTCCAAAGCCCATGTCTTCTAAGGAAGAGATATGTCATAGTCATCAAACATTTGCTTGCAGGTTGGAAGAAGAACCTTAGATGTCAAACCTGCTACAATGAAGGAAACAAGGCATGCCCCAATATATTGTGATGCCATTAATTATGTAGTTAAAACCATGGCCTGAGTGAAATCCACATTCAAGATATCTTTTGATGAAAAACAATTGGAGCTGAGTACACCGTTGGGGGCAAAGCCAGCAATGGATATAGATTTAAATCCAGAGACCATCGAAGAATCAAATAAACATGAACTATATGGAGTTGTTTGCTCGTGTCCAGTTACAATCATACAAACATAGATGGAGGTTGTGGGTGAGGGAAGAGGAAGGCCCAAGGACAGATCAGACATCTCTATAGGTCGATCATTATCACTAAGACATTAAGAGCGACTCACTGGGCATAATGAAGATTGCATCCTGTGGCGGTGGGTGGGCCCTGGATACTTGAAATGAACTTGAGTTGATCGGAAGACATGTTCTAGCATCCAAAGCCATCAAGTTGTCATCCAAGCTCTTATCCCTGAGAGTTAGTTTGTTTGTGTCATACTGGGAGTGAGAGTCAGTTCTCCTGATAGCCCCAACCGTGTCGTCAGGAATGACAGAATGACAACCTCTAAGATGTCGTAATTAGTGTGTTAGCTCGTTTTTGATGGATTCTTCTCCCTCAATGTACAATGACATATATAAGTTAGGGACATTGACCATCAAAAACAATATTAGAAATGTTTTGTCCACTACTGACTGGATGTACTAAAATCTACTAGACCACTCACTAGTTTTATTTTATGAGGTCGAGCTATTTTTAGATTTCACTTGACCCTCCTGGTGAGTGGACAAAGAAGAGGTGTTTTGTTCAGTCAGAAACTGAATTAGCTATTAAGATGCTTTTAAATCTTATTTTTGTCACATTTGCTCTGTGTTCAGAGACGGAGGTCAAAAGTCAGTTTGTCTTCCTGCAATGCAAACACTATTCCTTGTGACTGCAGAGTTCCAGGATTTTGTAAGGTGAACTGTCTGACCTATGTGAAATGAAAAACTTTTGTTATCCAGTCTTTCCTACCACACAACAGTTATATAACTAAGTCATCTTTACAAACATTTCAAAATATATTTCAGTAGCTGTGAAAGACCTTTTTTTGTAATTCTTTGTGATTAAAAAATATTTTAATAGGATGAAAAAAAAGTCAGAACACTTGGTGATGTGAAAATGATAAATGTTTTCCAAACCCAATTTTCACAGATTATTGTTAATACACTACATAGTTTTATCAGTAAAGCTGCAAGTTAGTGGGAAGGTTTTTGGACATTTACTGTCAGTGCGCTACCACATCATGCTTTAGTAATATATTTATTTAAAGTGAGTGTTTAAACATAAACTGAGAAACACTCCTGCCCTGATGGCAAAGCTATTAGTAAACTAAGAGGCAAGTCATGCATAGATCATGTGTACCCTACATGTGGGCTAGATTTATTTTACATGAAGCAAACATTTAGTGTATTTAATCAAACAAAAGAGGATTTTTTTTACAGCAGTAATGCTGAACTCACATATTTGAAGGTACACTCATGTGAGAATGAAGAAAAAGACGACTGTAAAATATAGTATTTTTCTAGGATCACACAATTTGAGGCCCATTTTCTGGTCAAGCACTTTACAGTTAGGTCGAGTAGATTATTCAAGCTACTAGACCTGCGGATCTAGTAACATTTTTATGATTTTTTGAGGCCTGGGCTGGCTATGCCATTGCGAGTACATCTGGGAAGCAAGCAGCGATCTACTAAAGCTTGATTATCCCTTGGCCTCCCGGAGTAAGAATCACTACACCTAAAGCCCTGACGATAAGCCCCCAATCTACTCCAGTCAGAAGAAAGAATGGGGGAAGGAACAGGTTCTGATGTAACACAATGGTTATAAATAGGAGGAAGATTCTTGTTTTCAAACGACAGGGGCAAATTGGGTGGGACCGTCGATGATCCATTATTATTTGAGTCTAACATATGCACATTAGTTGGTATGTGCTCCCCTTTGGAAACTAACAGCTGTTTAACAATAGAGGTCAGTGAAACAATCATAGGTTTTAACTCAGCCACCTCATCCTTCAAATCCTGTACAAGGGAGACATACTGCATCTGTAGGGAATGAGAGAGCACATTTGTGACAGGGGCCACTGCAGAAGGGGGCTGGTTAGAGGAAAAGTCCTGCTCATCCAGCACATCGCTCAACAGATCAAAATGATTTCTGCATGGCAATACATCATCACCAACACTCACCTGCAGATCAGCCTGACACAGTGGTGGTTGAGCAGAAATTAAGGCCCTCATTACAACCCTGGTGGTCGATGTTAAAGCGGTGGTAACACCGCCAACAGGCCGGTGGTAAACAAAATGGAATCATGACCACGGCTGAAACCACCAACACATACAGCCACTTTAACACACTGACTGCCACGGCGGTAGCAACAAACACCACAGCGGTAACCACCAACAGCCAGGCGGAAGACAATGTACCACCCACAGCATTACAACAGGTCTATCCGCCACCTTTTCCGGGGCGGTACCAACACCATCAAAAGCACGGAGGAAACGACTCACCTCTCGACACTCCATGAAGAACCACGACGCCATGGAGCCCGAGCTGCACATTTTTCCAATGCTGGTGTACCTCCTCATACACCAGGAACACAAACGCCGGCGAAGATGACCACAGTGAGTACTGCACCTAGCAAACAAGGGAGGAGGGAGAAAAAAGAGAGTGACACACGCAACACGCAACACTCCCGCCCCCAACACCATACACACAAACAGATACAACAACATTAGATATACACCCCATAGCCCTCAGGAATAACGCAAGGACAAGAGGAATGGATTAAAATGAGTGTAATAGTACAATTTTAGATAAATACGTACTTGAACAATAAACAGTATGTACAATATATACAAAAGGAGAGACAATGCCCACTCCAAAATGTCCGTGGCCCACGGGGCCATAACACATAGGCCAAGGCCACACTTGACTCCTGCCTCAATACGGAGAGAACACTGCAGGGGCATCAGGTCGAAAAAACACCGGCACCTCAGGCGGTCGGGGAATGGGGGGTACCTCAGGCAGAAGATGGTACAATGCCACTGGCCTGGAGGGGTTCCACGCCCACTGCTTGGTTCTGGATGGTGCAAAGCCACAGTCTCCTTAGTGGGTGGTTTTCCCACTGCTTGGCCCTGGGAGTGCAAAGACCCAGTCTCCCTAGTGGGTGGTTTTCCCACTGCTTTGTCCTGTGGAGTGCAAAGCCACAGTCTCTCAAGTGGGTGGTTTGCCCACTGCTTGGTCCTGGGGAGTGCAAAGCCACAGTCTCTATAGTGGGTGGTTTTCCTACTGCTTGGTCCTGGGGAGTGCAAAGCCACAGTCTCTATAGTGGGTGGTTTGCCCACTGCTTGGTCCTGGGGAGTGCAAACCCACAGTCTCTGTAGTGGGTGGTTTGCCCACTGCTTCGTCCTGGGGAGTGCAAAGCCACAGTCTCTTAAGTGGGTGGCTTCTTCACTTGTTATGGAGGGGGCTTTGTTCCCAGTGTGCTTCATCCTGCCACGGAGGGGGTGAGTGGATGCCTTCTTCCACTGGTTCTGGAGGGGTCTTTGTGCCCAGTGTGCTTAATCCTGCCAAGGAGGGGGGTTAGTGGATGCCTTCTTCCACTGGTTCTGGAGGGGGCTTTGTGCCCAGTGTGCTTCATCCTGCCAAGGAGGGGGGTTAGTGGATGCCTTCTTCCACTGGTTCTGGAGGGGGCTTTGTGCCCAGTGTGCTTCATCCTGCAAGGAGGGGGTGAGTGGATGCCTTCTTCCACTGGTTCTGGAGGGGGCTTTGTGCCTAGTGTGCTTCATACTGCCAATGAGGGGGTGAGTGGATGCCTTCTTCCACTGGTTCTGGAGGGGGCTTTGTGCCCAGTGTGCTTCATCCTGGATGGGGCAAGGTCACAGTCTCTCACCTGGGTGTCACACCTACAGGTTTTGCAGGGGCCAGGATGCACTACAGCCCATGTAGTCACTACTACACACTGCTCGCCGGCGGTGACGGCTGCTCAGTGGATGGCAGTTGCGCTGCATGTGGCGGTGCTGTCAGTGGTGGTGGTAGGCTCCAGCCCTTCACCTGCAGCCTTGGACGGCTGCCCACTTGGGCTGCTGCTGCTGGCAGTGGTGCTGCTGGCGGCAGGGCAGGTGACGGTGCTGGCTGCGGTGCAGGTAGTGGTGCTGGCTGTGGTGCAGGTAGCGGTGCTGGATGCAGTGGTGGTAGGCTCCAGCCCTTCACCTGCAGCCTTGGCTGGCTGCCCACTGGGGCTGCTGCTGCTGCCATTGGTGCTGCTGGCGGTGGGTCAGGTAGCGGTGCTGGCCGCGGTGCAGGCCGCGATGGTGGTAGGCTCCACCCCTTCACCTGCAGCCTCAGATGGCTGCCCACTGGGGCTGCTGATGCTGGCAGTGGTGCTGCTGGTGGCGGGGCATTTGGCGGTGCTATCCGCAGAGCAGGTAGTGGTGCTGGCCGTAGTGCAGGTAGCGGTACTGGCCGCGGTAGTAGGCTCCAGCTCTTCACCTGCAGCCTCGGACGGCTGAAGTGCCATGGCTGGTGTTGTGTGCCCCTTCCTGCCCTTGGCAGATGGTGGTGTCTCCTTCATTCTGCCAGTTGGTGTTTTTTTTCTTGCCCTTGCTGGCAGGTGGTGCCTCCTTCCCCTTGCCGGCTGGTGGTGCCTCCTTCCCCTTGCCGGCTGGTGGTGCCTCCTTCCCCTTGCCGGCTGGTGGTGCCTCCTTCCCCTTGCCGGCTGGTGGTGCCTCCTTCCCCTTGCCGGCTGGTGGTGCCTCCTTCCCCTTGCCGGCTGGTGGTACCTCCTTCCCCTTGCCGGCTGGTGGTGCCTCCTTGCCGGCTGGTGGTGCCTCCTTCCCCTTGCTGGCTGGTGGTGCTTCCTTCCCCTTGCCGGCTAGTGGTGCCTCCTTCCCCTTACTATGTGGCGGACCCATCTTGGCCTTACTATGTGGCGGACCCTTCTTGGCCTTACTATGTGGCGGACCCTTCTTGGCCTTGGCAGGTGGTGCTGACACACTAGCTGTGCTGATGGCTGCCTTCTTGGAGCCTCTCACACCTGCAGTAGCTGCAGAAACCAAAGTGGCTGTGGACTTGGTGGCTGAGGTGCTTGGCTGGGTTCGGGAAACCCTGGCCCGAAGTGAAGGACGGGGGTAGGGAATAGGTCAATGGTGGCGAGGAAAAGCTTCTTGGGGACACTGGGGCGGGAAGAGGGTGAAGGTTTGGGAGTGGAGGAAGAGGGAGCGGTTTTAGGAGTTGTCAGTCTGCTGTGTTTGGTTGCAGGTGCATGGGCTGGAAGCTGTTGTGAGGTGGATGGCTGTTGGGTGTCTGTGTGCTTGTGTAGTTTGGGAGGAGGGGTCACAGACACAGAGGGAGAGTACACAGGGGACGTGTGCATGGATGTGGGAGTGGTGACTGCCAGTGTGGGGCGTGTAGTGATAGGTGTGCTGGTGATGGAGTTAGTGGATGAGGAAGTAGTGCTAGCAGGTGTGAGTGGAGATGCTACTGGAAGGGAGGTGGATGACGAGGAGGAGGGGGACACAGTGGAGGCAGTGGATGTTGTGGGGTCTGCATGTGGATGGTGCTTGTGTGAGTGTCTCTGGGATGAAGTGTGGTGCTTGTGTTTGCCTGAGCCACTTCTGTGTGTTGATTTGGGTGAATGCTGGTCTGAAGGTGTTCTTGGGATAGGCTGGGGTTGAAGGGATTGGGTCTGGGTAGAGGGAGTTGGAGGCGGGAGGCTCGAGACAGGGACAATGGCTGCCATCAGTGAGTTGGCCAGAGCCTGGAATGCTCTCTGTTGGGCCACCACGCCAGAGTGAATGCCCTCCAGGTATGCTTTTGTTTGTTGCTAATGCCCTGCTAGACCCTGGATGCATTCAGTATGGTTCTGCCCAACAGAGAGGGATCTCAGGAGGTCAATAGCCTCCTCACTGAGGGCAGGAGGGCTGACTGGGGCAGAGCCTGAGGTGCCTGGGGTGAAGGAGATACCCAGCCTCCTGGGTGAGTGGGCACAGGAAACATGCTGAGGGGCTGCTGGGAGGGCGATGCTGGTATGGGGTGGTGGATGTACCTGTAGTTGGGGTGGGGACAGAGGTGTCCGCCACTGCCAGGGAGCTTCCATCGGAGGAGGAGTCTCTGTCTGTACTGTCCCCTCCTGTCTCCGCCGTGGTGCTCCCCTCGCCCTCTGTCCCACTGTGCCCTCACCATTGGTGGATGCCCATGTGGGATGCAGCTCCCTCCGTCACCGGTGCCTCTGCTCCTCCGCCAGATGATGCTAATGCACACAAGAACAGGGTGGCAAAACAAAAAGGGTGGGGAGACAGAGGATACACTTGGTCAATGCCAGCAACAACACTACCGTTGGCGTACACAACTCACAGGGAACAGCCCTATGCACTAGGCCATACACTACTGTTACAATGCTAGTCACTAGCCCATGGGGTACAATGCCTAATGCCATTAGCTACACACCTGAAACCCACAGGACCCTGGCCAGTAGTAGATGCCCACCAACATTATTGTGGTTGGAGTGCATCTGAGCTTGCCCATCATGGAACCTACCCTGCCATGTTCGCCCTGGCCTACAGGGAGTGCAGAATTATTAGGCAAGTTGTATTTTTGAGGATTAATTTTATTATTGAACAACAACCATGTTCTCAATGAACCCAAAAAACTCATTAATATCAAAGCTGAATATTTTTGGAAGTAGTTTTTAGTTTGTTTTTAGTTTTAGCTATGTTAGGGGGATATCTGTGTGTGCAGGTGACTATTACTGTGCATAATTATTAGGCAACTCAACCAAAAAAAATATATACCCATTTCAATTATTTATTATTACCAGTGAAACCAATATAACATCTCAACATTCACAAATATACATTTCTGACATTCAAAAACAAAACAACAAAAAAATCAGTGACCAATATAGCCACCTTTCTTTGCAAGGACACTCAAAAGCCTGACATCCATGGATTCTGTCAGTGTTTTGATCTGTTCACCATCAACATTGCGTGCAGCAGCAACCACAGCCTCCCAGACACTGTTCAGAGAGGTGTACTGTTTTCCCTCCTTGTAAATCTCACATTTGATGATGGACCACAGGTTCTCAATGGGTTTCAGATCAGGTGAACAAGGAGGCCATGTCATTAGATTTCCTTCTTTTATACCCTTTCTTGCCAGCCACGCTGTGGAGTACTTGGACGCGTGTGATGGAGCATTGTCCTGCATGAAAATCATGTTTTTCTTGAAGGATGCAGACTTCTTCCTGTACCACTGCTTGAAGAAGGTGTCTTCCAGGAACTGGCAGTAGGACTGGGAGTTGAGCTTGACTCCATCCTCAACCCGAAAAGGCCCCACAAGCTCATCTTTGATGATACCAGCCCAAACCAGTACTCCACCTCCACCTTGCTGGCGTCTGAGTCGGACTGGAGCTCTCTGCCCTTTACCAATCCAGCCACGGCCCCATCCATCTGGCCCATCAAGACTCACTCTCATTTCATCAGTCCATAAAACCTTAGAAAAATCAGTCTTGAGATATTTCTTGGCCCAGTCTTGACGTTTCAGCTTGTGTGTCTTGTTCAGTGGTGGTCGTCTTTCAGCCTTTCTTACCTTGGCCATGTCTCTGAGTATTGCACACCTTGTGCTTTTGGCCACTCCAGTGATGTTGCAGCTCTGAAATATGGCCAAACTGGTGGCAAGTGGCATCGTGGCAGCTGCACGCTTGACTTTTCTCAGTTCACTTTGCGCCTTGGTTTTTCCACACGCTTCTTGCGACCCTGTTGACTATTTTGAATGAAACGCTTGATTCTTCGATGATCACGCTTCAGAAGCTTTGCAATTTTAAGAGTGCTGCATCCCTCTGCAAGATATCTCACTATTTTTGACTTTTCTGAGCCTGTCAAGTCCTTCTTTTGACCCATTTTGCCGAAGGAAAGGAAGTTGCCTAATAATTATGCACACCTGATATAGGGTGTTGATGTCATTAGACCACACCCCTTCTCATTACAGAGATGCACATCACCTAATATGCTTAATTGGTAGTAGGCTTTCGAGCCTATACAGCTTGGAGTAAGACAACATGCATAAAGAGGATGATGTGGTCAAAATACTCATTTGTCTAATAATTCTGCACTCCCTGTAGGGGCGCCCACAACCCCCACCCAGTTAACACCTTAACGTGCGCAAAGTCAAGAATCTGAATCTGTACTCACCCCCTTGTGGCTGCTGTGATGCCTTCAAACACCCATCCAACTCCGGAAAGGCCACCGCCAGGATGCGAAACATCCGGGGGGTCAGGGTACGACGGGCACCCCTTCCTCGCTGGGAGGCCAGCTCCAGCTCATCACTCAAGATTAGGTCACCTAGAAACAGTGCAGCCAACCTCTGCACAGGCATATAAGCAGCGGCTCGGGAAGCTGTGCATATGGTTCCCCAACGGTTACGCCGCAGATGCATGAAGTTGCTCCCTACCCCAGCCCAGCAAATGAGCAGGGTGCACGAACCACAGCTGGCGCACAATGTGCCTCCACCTTCTATATCCAGCAAAAGGCAGTGGCGGTACAAAGAGGCACAGTTGCCCCGAAACAAAAAGCAACCAACAACAACGATGTGTGAGCAATCAAAGCAGGTGTGCGCAAACCTACTCATGTCACTTACAACCAGCATGCATGGCCGCTTCACGACATGAACAATAATAGATTGAGGTGGTGGGGAGGATTTTATATATATATATATATATATATATATATATATATATATATATATAATATACAGGTAGGACTATCATGCCGTGGCTGTCGCAGGGACGAGGAGTACATCATGAGGGGGTAATGCGTTTCCCAACTGCCAAGGTTTATTCTAGCATCTTAGTCCGATTTCTTGATGTCTCACCGATAGCAATGGAAAAAAACATGCAAATTCCGTGTCACAGTGGGGAACGATTTTAAGACTGAGCAGGAGGCAGAAGCGCATTTATGAAGTGTTCCGCACACAGTTCTTACAAAAATGAGTGGGACATTATCTGTGTAGACAAAGAAGGACAAAATCACAATAGAGTGGAATGGCACCCCAGGAGGCGATGTCAAAATGTTGACCTCCCCCAATAAACTACAATGTTCATGAGTATAGATTTAAAGAGGTATGCATACATTGATAAACATTTAATAAATAGTATATATAGTAGAGACAAAGAAATGTGTACTTAGCTACTAAGAGGCAAACATAAATTAAAGAATGCAGGGATTGCAAAGATATGCAATGCATCCTTAGGACATTATTATTATTTATATTTCAAACTCGGTTTCATTCCAGGACTTCGATATAAAGGCAATTGTTAATGATACCTTAACAAATGTGACGTGGTATGATTTTTGTCATCATTTCTAGGTCTGGCGTTAGGGATGATTATTATTATTATTATTATATTTTTTTTTTTTTTCTAATCCTTAAAAAACGTACATTCACATGTACATACATGGGCTTTTCATCAGCTTTCTTTACCTATTTGTCCATTGTCGTGCCAATCACAAGTTGCTTCCGCCCACCACAGTATACAGCATTGGCTCCTCTCTGTGAGCAACATATTTTGCCTCTGCACAATGTGCACCTGTGCTTAAAAAGTAGCCTTCTTCAGTGACTGCTGGAATTTGTGGGCCAATGTGTCCGTACTGATAAAATAAAGGCTTTATAGGGTTTTAGCATATGACTTTGTATTTATTTATTACTTCTCGAGGGTCTGCCAGCTCATCAGATGGTGCTACTGGACCCTGATTTGTTTCGCGAGAAGGCTCACAATCGCAAATGGTGACTGTAGTGTTGCAACGGGATCTGTAGACACTTTCCTCCATTCTAGTTTAGTTCTGTGAATATCCTAAATAGCAAAGTGTCTGGTCAGCCCGGGATTAGCTTCTCACTGGAGCTGGCTGTCCCTTCCCTTCACCAGTGTCCACGAGAAGCGCAGTAAGTGACCTGCTTTTATTCACTGCTGTTTGCACTGGTATCACAGAACTGAAAAATTATGTTACAGTTTTGCACCGAGTCTAAGTCATTGCACGGGTTACAGTATTTGAGCAGTGCAATGTCCTGCTATTTAATCCGTGGACACGAATGCTGCAGTTTTAATGTACAAGTTTGCTCAAATGCACTAAAGCCAATTACACGTTGGGCTGTTATTTTGTACCGACCTTTCCCCTTTCTATAGCTTTTTTACAAATTGAAGATTTAAATGATGAACATATAAAATAGTTTGAGATATGCACTGCAATTTTTTTTTTTAAACGAACTTTCAAATGCTCCCAAAATAGAGGTAGTTTGAAGATATTGCCATAGAGTAATTTTCCAGCCCTTCCACTCAAAATTTTGACTTATTTCTGTCTTGAAAATGGTTACATTTAGAAATGTTTTAAGTCAAATGCCTCCACTCTAACTCCAAGGCATCCCATACGGAACGCACCCCGAGCAATAGGCTGAGAGCAGGGTTGGATTGGAACTGACAATAGGCCTGAGCACCATAATATAAATGGTTGAAGTTAGCAAACCCGATAGCTAATAAAAGTGTGCCACATTTGCAAATCAGGCCAATACTTTATTTGTATGGGTATTTTGCAAGCTATGGGAGATTTTCTGCAGGCAAATTTTGTGGACATATCCTAGAAATCAACTGTAAAAACTGCCCCACCTGGCCATAAAACAGGTCCACAAACTGGTAAAAAAAAACCTGCCCACACACTGATCAGTGAGACCAGCTCATTGGGCACTGCCTGATTGCCCATAGGCTAGTCTGACCGTGCCTCAGAGTATGAGGGGAGGAGTCGCACAATTAACTATGTACCATGCCTCAGAGGCTATCACTTGCCAAAACAACACCCATAAAAGCATGCCTAGCCAGGTTGTGCCCTTGCGATGCCAGAGTACAACGCACGCATGGGATCAGTTAATTTATTCACTACAGTGCTTCAAGAAAAGCATCAAGAACAGATATACTTTCTATCTTCTCGGGGTGTGTAAATGACCAGGATCCAACATTTAGAATCCCGTAGCGTTCAGAGGCACATAGTTCCCAGCACTTTTATCTTTCTTTTGATGTTTTATGGGCAAAATGAACTATCCCCCCTGTGAAACAGAGTCCTATGCTAGGTCTCTCATCCAGTGCTGGATGAAGGGCTCTTCATTGGTAGATGTGGGTTGTAGTTCGAGACACTGGAATTATGCAGCAATGAGGACCACATTTTGCGGCATATGGACTAAACTATACATCGTCAAAGGACAAATCATGCCTCTTAATGTGGCACGTTCTTTAACAGTAGTCTTACACAATTTAAAGGTTTAAGCACAATATTAAAATCGAGGCACAAACTTCACTTCATTTGTACCAATTTAAACCTGAGTGAAGCCATCAGCACCTGAAAGGATGGCAGTTACCATTGCCAATTTGCCGTTTGCCTCGCTCCACTACCTCATTTCACACTTATTCCTTCTGCCAGTGCAGCGCTGCCCTTGGGGTTACCAATTGCAGACACTGAACATTGGGAGGGTGCTAGTGCACCCTTCGCACTACAGCATTGCCGCCGGCTCTATTACAAGCTGGAGACAATGCTGTAGGCCGTTTCCCGCTGGGCCAGCAGGTATAAACTGAGGTTTCCGCCTGCTGACCCGGGGGGAAACTCGTAATGGGCCCAGCAGGGAGGCAGCCACAATGGCCGCAACCTCCCAGTCGGAATTTCGGCGGATGTACTTTTCCGTTTGCTGAAACCGTAATGAGGCCCAATATGCTATGTGAATTACAAACAACTGGTTGTGATGTTATTTAGCACTGGGATTGATTTCATAGAGAAAGATTCTGAGCCCTCAAATATTGTATTTGTTTTCATTTCATTTTTATTCAAGGTTACATGTTGCTAGCGAAGTACTAGAGCTGAAAAGATCCTCTATGATGCCTTAAAATACCATCTCAGTAAAGTAGACAAGGCCGCAAACTCTGTGGCTGAGGGAGTTCTCCAAAATGGACAAGGGGTAGTCTAGACCTTTTAACAGTTTGCCAATCAGTTATCAAACGTCTGTCTCTCAAAACGTGGAAACAATTTGATCTAATGAGCTTTACTCTCCGATAGTTTGCAGCTTGGTTTATGTTCATCATGATTGCACTTTTTTGATGTGTGAAACTTTTTTTCCAGATGTATTTTTGATTACACAATGGAGGAATCCCCATTCTGATGATGGTGTTACATTACTCCTATATTCATCCAGCCATCCATCTATGCATCAACTCACCCATGAAGTATCTATCTATCCAGCATTTCCTTTCTGTCCATTCATGTCCTCTCATTCATCCAGGCTTTCACACATGCATTTAAACAACTGCAAACAGAGCAACCTGCTAATCAATAAAGATGTTCTTTTACTTACAAAATAGCCAGACATATTAGCTTTGACAATGTGTGTTTACGTTTATATTGCCCTCCTGAATTGTCATCCTTATTGTGTGCTGTACAGAAGCAGCAAATAGTGTACAAATATTGACCGGTAAAACTGTGTAGAGAGAATTAAGGTTTCACTTTTAGTTTTTGTAAATCACAACATTCATAGATACTGTGTTAAGCATCAGTTTCATAATAACTATCAAATTGGAGATCACTCCATTTAATGTTTTATCAGGAGCTCTTCCTGCTGTCCATTGGTTGATTTCGTGGCAAGAGGGCTCAACATCGATGCCTCCTAGCAAGATAATAGAAAAAATTATATTATTCATAAATTTCCATAGCTGGTAGCCCTGGGACATTTTTATATCCGGCTAGTCCTGGTTCAAAAATCCCTTAAGGATTCAAATGATGTACAGCATAGAATTTCTGAAGGACAATGTGAAGAATCCTAGAGAGTGAAAGTGATGCCCAATATGGTTAGACATTTGTTGGATAATGGGTTACTGGCTGAGGAGAGTGAAACCCTACTCAAGTAGGGACCACACTCTCTGTCAGGGTGAAACACAAACAAACCTGAGATTAGCCTGCTAATAACTTGGCACAAGGCAGTAAGGCGTATCTTAAAAACATTGCATATGGTATTTTTGCAGCATTTCAAACAGTAATACAATGAAACCACAATACAAGTAAAATCCCACACCAGTGCAGCATTGTAATGTAAAATGTAATAAATTATTTGAGACCAAAATGACAAAAATCCAATCAGTAGGACAAGAGTTATGCAATTTTAAATATTTAGGTAAAAAGAGTGTTTAGAAGCACAAGGTGACAACTGTGGTTATCTGGTTGTGCTGAACTGGGCAAAGTCACAAGTTCCGGTCAACTGCAATGGAACATGGACCAGCTACAGGGACTAAGTTAGGTCAGCTGAACAAAAGCACCTTAAATCCTGGTTTGGCAACTAGCCCTTGGAGACACTCTGGTGGTCCTGAGTTCAAGATACAGGTCAAGTCTTCTCACTCAGGCAGCAGGGCAAAAGAGTAATCTTTCTTGCAGAGCAGCACAGCAGTCGTTCTGCGTCTTTGAGGTGTAATGAATAGTGGATCTGAGGGTCCTATTTTTATTTCTGGGGCCTTCTTTGAAGTAGGAGACATGTTTAGAGAATTCCCTTTGAAGTTCCTGAAGATTCCTGTATCCCCTTCTCTGGATCCAAGATGGCTGCATGAGCAATGTAGTGGCAACAGCTCCTTTGTGCGAAGGCAAAGTACAACCTAATCAGTTGAAAGTGGGTCTGTGCCTGGCTCCTCCATTCCTTCGATCCTGCCAGTTGATGGACCATAAAGGCACACCAAATCCCTCTATTGTGTTTCTGTTTGGAAGGAATGAACAAAATTTAACTGCCAACTGCACCGATGCATATGACCCAGCTACAGGCCAGAGGCACCAAATAGTTAGGGCAGGAAAATGGAAACTCTCTAAAATTGGCATTTTTTAAATGTCAACTTAAAATACAACTTTGCCATTAAAGATAATTTTGAGTGACAATTTCTCAAGCAACAAACCCAATATTTCTACTTGCTCCCAATTGAAAGTCTGCACTTATTAAACATAATAATAAGGTAACCCAATGCTATGTTGGGAGAGGTAGACCTCACAGTAGTGAAGAATAAATTCATGCATTTTTCACTACCAGAACATGTAAATCTTAAACCTTCATGCCCAACATTTTAAATATACTGTAACCTGCCCCTTGGGATGTAATGGCCTACTCTAGGGGTGATGTATATGCATTAAAAATGAAGGCGTTGGTATGGCAGAAGGTTTATTTTGCCATGTTGATATGGCAGTTTTAAAACTAGACACACAGGCTACAATGGCAGGCCTGAGATGTTTGAAAGGCTACTTAAGTGGATGGCACAATCAGTGCTGCAGGCCCAATATTTGCATTTAATTACAGGTCCTGGGTACATGTACTACCACTTTACTAGGGACTTTCGAGTAGATTGAATGTGCTAATTGGGTGTAAGATAATTTTACCATGTTTAAAGGAGAGGGACACAAGCACTGTATCACTGGCTATCAGTGGTAAAGTGCACAGAGTCCTAAAGGCCAATAAGAATTGGTTCAGAAAACAGGAGAATGAAGGCAGAAAAGTTTGCAGATGACCCTGCAGAGAGGGGCAAATCCGACAAAAGTCATTCAAGAAATATCTATAGTTTATATTCTCCTATAGTTGTTTACACTTACATAGCTGAAATAAATAAATAAATATTAACATTGTGATAGGTAAGGGAAAATACCCCTAGGGCATTTGACTAGAACATGGAAAATGAACCCAAGTAAAAATGCACAGACCGTGAATAGCAGTGTGGGGCAGTGCCTGGGGGCCCCTGCACTGCCCATGCCAAGTGCAGGGGCCCCCAGGAGCCCCGTGACTCCCATTCCCGCCAGCCTTTCCATGGCGGTCTATACCACTGTGGACAGGCTGGCGGAAAGGGGACTCGTAATCCCCTGGGCAGCGCTGCCCTGGCAGATTAAAACCTCCAGGACAACGATGGCGGTAAGCTGCCGGTCCCGGCGGTGCTACCGCGGCGCTTCCGCCGCGGTCGTAATCTGTGAGATTATACCGCCAGCCTGTTGGCAGCACAATCTCCAAAACAGGCCGCCAGGGTTGTAATGAGGCGCTTAGACCTAACATATGTGGCAGAACTCTTTCTAGGACTAGGCCACAGGGTGTCAGAAGTAATCTGAAGGGGTAAGTAGTGTTCTCACACAACACACCAAAGCCACATTCATGTTACAACATGCATTGCTGACTTTCACACTAGAGAGAAACATATACTGATGCATCCTTCTAAATGTATAGAGATTTACTGTACGATTTCTCTTGCACTATACTTTTAAAATATAATTAAACTTGTGCATAAAATAATTCAAATATATGCCACTCTTAAAATTGCCAAAAAATGTAGTTAGCAAAGTATAATAAGGCAAACAATATTGTTGCCTCTGCAGAAACAGAGTACTTTACTATTTAAACACGGTTGACAAGATCAAAGGAAGTGACTTTCAAATTAATTACAGAGGTGTGACTGGCCTCAGATTCAGCGAGCAGAAACAGAGTACTTTGCTGACTATGGCCATGGCCAGTCGGGCTCTCACCTGCGAGCCTAACATTCTTTTTTCTATGCAGGTCACAGCAGCTACCATGATTCAGGAATAGATGTGTCATGTATGGTGAAAGGCATTTATTAATGTCCAAGTATTTCTTTTAGGCCATGGCAGGACTGAGGATAAGTGTGGGGGCAACACAGCTCCACTACCATCGTTAATTCAGGCACTGTCTCAACTACTGTTGGTGGGGCACACTGGCTGGCTGTACAGTGTGCAAGTTGGTATTTCACCTGTACCCAGTCACAGAAGAGGGAGGCAATGCCAAGATCCACCCTGCCACCCTCATTGAGGAGCACTTTCCCCTATATAAACCATAGGAGATGACCTCTAATGGCCCTGGGGTGCAGGCTCTGCACAGAGCTATGGGTGAGTCAGTGTAAAGTATAAACATTGTTAATAAGGTGACACTGTGAGGCACTAAGAACTTAGCTGCTACCTCTGATTGTGTGATGATTTTGGATGCTTGCTGTGGTGTGGTAAAAATAACAAACAGTTTATACTTGGTGCTTTAAATGGACAGCTACTGTCTGGTACTGAGTACCTGCACTTCTTTAATTTGAAAGGGAGAGTACCTCCACTTCTCAGCACTGATGCAATACATTAAATGGGTGGTGTGCCAACACTTCTGAGGACTCTGAATAGTGAGTACCTGCTATTACATATTTTCATTGAAAGCACTGGTTATACTAACACAAGAGGCATAGTACTCAACAGGGCTCAAATTCTGCAACATCTGGTCAGTGGGCCCCTTCAGCCTGTGGGCCCTGACTGCACCACAGATAGTTACATCCCTGACTGTGAGATACAGAAATAGTGTGTTAAGTGAGTTGGAATGCTGGTGCCACTACATTTGTTTCTTGTTTATGTTGAAATGTAAATCTCTGGACAGTGGGGCTACAAAATTTGAATTTGGAATGATCTTGGAGGGTGGATCTTGTACTGTATGTATACACCAAGGCAAATAAAGGAGCTTCCACCTGTGCCTGTAGGCTGCAATTTAAGTTTATCTTTGAGCTGGGGTTTACGTACTACGAACGCTTTCTGTGAAAAAACTGGTTATTGTGTGTTAAATAGTGGCACGTTCATTTCGTAGTTACTTAGTCAGATCTTAGCTTTTGCTTTATTTTTTCAGTTGTCACTCTTATGGATTGGAATAATAACATGCCCTCTCTCTTGCGTCATTTGACATGGTACTAGGTGTGTCCATATCTTTGTCACTACACTTCAAATGCCTTTTACCACACTGAGAAAAGTGGATGTGGTTCTTGTTGTCTTTCAGGTTTCTACATTAATGACACAAATTGAAGTACTTACTATTTTTAACACCTTTGTATAAATCCCTTGCCCAACGCCCTTTAAATGACTGTATATGCCTGTGACAGTCCACAACCCCACATTTTTTACATAATATGCATATCTGGGCATCATATATAGGACCTTTTATATGTATATCAGTGGCTGCCACCACAAATTTCAAGGGGAGGGGCAGGTAAAAAATAATTGTAAAATTCATGTTGCTGCCACCTCAATCCTCTTCTTCTGGTGTACCAGCATTCACTGGGACACCAGCACAGGCTCTCCAGCAATCTTGATGCTGCTTTCATGTTAAAGGGAGCATGAAAGCAGTGTCAGGATTGGTCTGAACAGATTGGACTGCCACTCAGACACTGCCTTGGGGTCTGTGCAGTTTCTCCAGCCCCGCTGTTCAATGCAGTCGGGTTGGAGAAACCTAAGTGCTCATGTGTGTTTGGCCGGCCTGAGACGGCCATCCAAACATACAGGTGCACTTAGGTGGACTTTCTCCTCCTCCCCCTCCCCTCTACCTCCTCCGTGGCCCAGCCCCATCCCTCCCTTCACATGTTGCTGGCTGAAACAGCAGCTGAAAGATAAAATGATAAAGAAATATTGTTTTATCTTTCAGCTCCTGGCTTAGCCAAGGTGGCGATGCTCCTCCGCCATTGCAAAGGAGCTGCCCTTGCTGTATATATTATGAACAAAATATAATCACTGCAATGATTTGATGACTATCCTGTCTTTTCTAGGAGTAAGAATGTCGGCTAGCAGGACACAGTCATTCCAAACAGGTGTGATATCACGGAGTCGATCGGAGGGGACATTGATTGACTGGGATGACAGAAGACAGACAGAAACTAGTAAGTCAATAGATGGAGTAGTTAAGAAAATTGTATTGAAGTGTTCACTGTGCTTGTTACTGATGCCACCGTTCCAACATTGTAGTCATTAGAGCTGATATACATCTAAAGATGAGAGTGAAGGAGTGTGGACATGGTCCTTGAAGGTCTTATGGACAGAACTCTTCTAACAGGATCTACTCATAGCAATGTTTTTCTTTAAAAACGTTTCTGCCGGTGGTTCCTTAATATATCGGGAAGTGTTTAGATCGTTGCAAAAATCGCTGCAACCAATTTTAGGAGACCTGCCATTTCGAATCATGCTACAATACAGTGGAGTCAGACAAATGGTTAGTAGTTTTGAGAACAAACAGTCATTCACTGAATCATTTCTTTTAAATGCCGGTGTGTTCAAACCAAATCCTTACTAGAATAGACTGGATACTTGACCTAGGTCACACCAAGCAACTAGAAAACAAACAATAAATTGGGCAGCAGATTCCTCGTGATAGGAAGACAACTTTTATCGCCAGAATGCATGAACATATGCAGAAACCTTATGAAAAACAAACATGATAGAGGCATGAAACGACAAAAGAAAAATAGATGGAGCTTAACTTTAAATATCACATTATTTTTCATTGTATTGAGGCTTCTTAAGTGTTTATCAGTTAAAAGGGTGTTTACTTCTTACCAACAGCATTGTTTTTTTTTTTTTTTTTTTTTTTTACATATTATTGTAAAGGATGCCCAAGGTCAATTGACTGTGAAAAGGTAATTTAACATGTCAGGGGTAATTAGTTGAGGATACAGAATGCTAGAAGTCCATCTGTTAATGGGTCCTTAGAAATAAATGAGTACATTTAGGTGCTATTGTACAGCTTTATATATTGAATTATAGATGGGTAATTGTGAATTACTGTGATGGTTTTCACCAAGGTGTTCTGAGTGACACCAAAAAGACAACAAAAGTGAAAAAAGAGTTAGTGTACCTAAAACTGGGCCACTTGTAATGAGGGCCTTAGCCCTATGTTGCTGTTTGCATTGTCCATATGTTTAAAGATGATATCAGACTCGTGCCAACTATTTTAAAAGCAGAAGTAATCAGATTGTGATAATTGTTGGATAGATAAGGGATGTAACTATGTTCATGATCAGTAAAAGGCTGGTGATTTACCGGTTCAGGCAGCCACTCTTCTCTAACTTGTGATAATTAGTTGAGATAAGCTCTAAAGTCTTGTATTTTACTCCACTTTTTAAAATGGCTTTCCTTGTTCTAGAGCCATGATAATGTGCAAGTATTTTTTGCTGTAATATTATGTAATAAATTTAAAAAATGTGTTCCTTCATGACAGTGGTGGGACGGCATTAATATAATAAAAAAAAAAAAAGGCCCTTACCTTCTTTAGTTACCACAGCACCCTCCTCGCTCCGGTGTCATGTGTCTTCGAAACTCCAAGCCTAGGAAACTGCAGTACCCAAAGAGCATTCACTGAATCATTTCTTTTAAATGCCGGTGTGTTCAAACCAAATCCTTACTAGAATAGACTGGATACTTGACCTAGGTCACACCAAGCAACTAGAAAACAAACAATAAATTGGGCAGCAGATTCCTCGTGATAGGAAGACAACTTTTATCGCCAGAATGCATGAACATATGCAGAAACCTTATGAAAAACAAACATGATAGAGGCATGAAACGACAAAAGAAAAATAGATGGAGCTTAACTTTAAATATCACATTATTTTTCATTGTATTGAGGCTTCTTAAGTGTTTATCAGTTAAAAGGGTGTTTACTTCTTACCAACAGCATTGTTTTTTTTTAGTTTTTTTTTTTACATATTATTGTAAAGGATGCCCAAGGTCAATTGACTGTGAAAAGGTAATTTAACATGTCAGGGGTAATTAGTTGAGGATACAGAATGCTAGAAGTCCATCTGTTAATGGGTCCTTAGAAATAAATGAGTACATTTAGGTGCTATTGTACAGCTTTATATATTGAATTATAGATGGGTAATTGTGAATTACTGTGATGGTTTTCACCAAGGTGTTCTGAGTGACACCAAAAAGACAACAAAAGTGAAAAAAGAGTTAGTGTACCTAAAACTGGGCCACTTGTAATGAGGGCCTTAGCCCTGTGTTGCTGTTTGCATTGTCCATATGTTTAAAGATGATATCAGACTCGTGCAAACTATTTTAAAAGCAGAAGTAATCAGATTGTGATAATTGTTGGATAGATAAGGGATGTAACTATGTTCATGATCAGTAAAAGGCTGGTGATTTACCGGTTCAGGCAGCCACTCTTCTCTAACTTGTGATAATTAGTTGAGATAAGCTCTAAAGTCTTGTATTTTACTCCACTTTTTAAAATGGCTTTCCTTGTTCTAGAGCCATGATAATGTGCAAGTATTTTTTGCTGTAATATTATGTAATAAATTTAAAAAATGTGTTCCTTCATGACAGTGGTGGGACGGCATTAATATAATTTTAAAAAAAAAAGGCCCTTACCTTCTTTAGTTACCACAGCACCCTCCTCGCTCCGGTGTCATGTGTCTTCGAAACTCCAAGCCTAGGAAACTGCAGTACCCAAAGAGCACTGAAGGCTTGTGATTTCTCTAACCCAGCTGTCTTAAGACAGCTGCGTTATAGAAGTTTAAAGTGCGCATGCCTGGCTGGCCGTCGCAAGATGACTGGCCAAAGGGACATGCACACTTTAAACATAGTGTACACCTCCTTGCTGCCACTCATCAACAATTGCCCTGCCTAGTCCTGATAATCGGTTCAGGGCGGGTTGCTGAAAAATAAAATGGTAATAAATGAACGTTATCACAATTTTATTTTTTCAGCTGCTCTGGGGAATTTTTTCAGTGAAGCAACGCTCCTCCACTCTCCTCCACTCTCAAGGAGGAGCCGCTCCTGTTTGTCAGTAGTTCTAAACTGTCACCACTAAACCATTGGCATGTTTCTCCATCGCTCTGTATGATTATACCTTAGTGATTCCTAAAAGTTGATTGCAGGAACATTAGGCACATCTTGGGAACCCCCTGGGGGCAGATTCATATGTGCCTCAATTAAGAATCTCTATTAGAGATTTAAGTTATAAGAAATGAGGACTTAACTGTGTACCAGGAAATGGCTAAATGACCGGCCAGTTAGGGTGGTGCACTCAAATTAAATTAGCATACAAATATCCGCCATCCATAGATTTTCATTTTTTTGCTGGAAATTTCCCACATAGAAATAATTGCATCTTAATATGCTGGATAACCAATGTACTGTAGTAATTTTACTTGGCCTGGACAGCAGCGTTTAGTGTAACAGACTTCTTTTTGTCACTTTTGGGCATTTTCTAAATGGTAAAGCCACTAATGGTCACTCTCAATGTAAGATTCACAAAGCAAAGTAGTATGTTTGTTTAATGTACAGGTGGAAATCACCTTTTTATGGCCCTAATTATAAGTTGGCCATAAAATTTCGATTATGTTTGGCCACAAGTTACTTCACATTGGAATTATGAGTTCTGCTGATTTAATATTCCTAGTAATTACCGGGTGCAATAAAATCCTTATCCCTTAGAAATGTCTGCATGACAAACCTGGGGTAATTTCATGTGGGGGAAAAAGGACAAAAAGTTACTGAAACAGCGGCAAGTGTTAGCATGTTATTCCCCAAAATGTAGGAATAGGAAATATTCATGGCATCATTTAATTTTGAACCCATTTGTGGTAGATTATTCCCCCAACATCAATGCACTCATACTGAGGGCCCTGGAGTGTAAAGCCACATATTGATTCGTAGGGCCTCATCTGCAAGAATCTTGACGCTTCGTCATCAATGCGTCAGTTTTCTTGTGCCTGCTCCACACATCCTCTAACGACGTCAAGGATGTGCTGTATTTACAATGCAGATCTCCATGGTGCACTTTTTTACAGATGCCTCATAATTTTTGATGCATCTGTTGGCGTTAAACTGACTCATTGCTGGAGTTGCAGCGTCAAACAGACACAACTCCAGCAATGCGAGGAGAGTTCCACTGAAAAAAGCCCTGCATCAATTTTACGCCTGCTGTGAGCAGGCAGTAACATTTTGATGCAGTGAAGTCTTAGAATGACGAAGTGAAAAGTTGTTAATTTCACTGTGTCAGTTCTACATGGCTTTTTCCTTGGGAACCCCTACCCTGCTTACATTATACCTGGCAGAGGTAAAATGTGATTCAGGGCTTTACACACTGACACATTGGGCCCAATGTGTCAACTTGCAAATATGGAGCAGTGTAGTGCTCTGCTAGCGCCACCGCTGCGTCAGACATAAATTATATAGTGATGGCACAAGGGGCTTGTAAATCAGGACCTCAGTTTTACACTAATAAAAAAAAATGACTTGCATGTAGATTCCCTAGGGGAAGTAATGGGATACCCCTGGGAGAGGATCACCTGCAAAGTTTGTTTACATCCACAAACAGTTAAGTCTGTGTGAATACATAAAATGTTCTCAATCTCTGTACAGCCTGGAAAGCCATCAGTGATTTATCCCAACATGGATAGAATTCAAGATAATGTAAAGGAATAGCCCAAAAATGTGTATGGCTGCAAAGAAAGGATTGTATCCACAGGAAAATGTTTCTTCACTAAGAAAACAGAAACAAAAGCAAGCAGCAGTGTTCACACTTACTTATGTTTTTCAACACTGGTAAATATGGACATCTTTGGTTGCTTATGTGCAAATTGTATGGACAAACTTATTCTAGGAATACTTTGACATAAACCGAGGAAGTTAATTCTTCCCAAAACGTAGATGTCTCCCTATGATTTTTTTTTGTGACTGAGACCCAGAGTGGTGGGTGAGTTTTGCCAAACGAACAAGACGTCTGCCCTTATGGACCGGATGTAGCCCACAGCTTTGCCTTACTGGACGATTCCATTCCTCGAAAGGAGATGGGTCCTAATGTAAAAAGCTTGACCTGGAGAAAGCTTCGAAAGTATCCAGCCATTAAGAGGAATCTTCTGAGTGCTAAATTTGAATTTCCCCTTCTCTGGATTTCCCCCACCCCCAAAAACGACTCAATGGGGACCTCAACCAATGTCTATTGAATATCATGGTGCCATCCTCGCATACACTATCCTCGTCCACTGAAGGATTTTGATGCTCAGAAAAAAATGAGTCCAAATATTTGTCATTTTGGTGTCAGTTTGCAGGTTGCTGACTGGAACTAACAACTTATTACTTGTGAGTGACTACCATCCACTGTCCACCCCAATTAATAATTTACTTTCTCACAACTAGCAAGTTGATTAAGTGGTTTATTTCCTGAACAAGCAAGAAGTAAGACCCCCTAGTATTAACATTAACATAGTTGCTGTAGCTTTCAGTAGAAATGGCCTGTCAAAAATGATGAAGGCTGATTAAAGTGTAGAAAGGCTTAAAAGAAAGTCACTTTCTCATTAGCAGAACAAATGTCGTTATTATATGTGTATTCTAAATTCTAATGCTGTAATAAAATGTTTTTACAATCCTTATCATCCTCCAGGAATAGAAAAGGCTAAAAGAAATCCAGTTCTGCTGGCATGTGATATTCCCGTTTTTGGACAGGGACTATTATTCATATTTACTGTGATGAAACTTTGGCCCACAAAATCTGTAACCTTTACTACTTGAAAATCTGTACTACCACTTTCAATTGTTATATAGAAGGGGATGGCTCGGCTACCTAACTATATCAGCTGCACACTACTCATTGGACCCTTGTTTGCCTGTATAAAAATGATGTATTAGCCCTGTTTAAAAAGGGTGCCTCTCCCAGCTTTGTGAACTCTCTATATTAGGAGTATTTAGAAATAATTTTCACTCTATGGTGCCCAATTTAGAATCCACAGGCTATATTACAGAACAATGGGGTAACACAAAGTCGAAGGACCTGGGTGTAATGCAATAGAAACGACAAATTGTGCCACAAAAAAAAAAAAAAAAGTATACAAATGAAAATAACATACCTTGATCCTATTCAATAGTCTATTCAACATTCGTGGATCAAAGGAGAAAGAAAAGAATAAATCCAACAAAAGAGTCAAATTTATGCATAATAATACTAGTTGTAATTAAGATCTGTAGTACATACACAATACTTTAAATACAATGGTTGTTCCTTAATGTGTAGACAAAGTATTCAAAAGAGTGTTCATGTGAAAGTGACAGAGAGTAAAGAGAATGCAAGAACAGACAAGTTAAAATTCAATCAGCAGTGCTCACAGGTTGGAGCACTGGTACACGGACAGTGCTCCTCACGCGGGTGAAAGCTGTGTCGGAAATCAAATCCCACCATTGAAGGATGTTCGGAAACCAATGGTAACTCCTCTGTTGAATAACAGCTTATTGAGCAGCTACTCTCTATACATCTAAAAAACAAGGCAGTGTGTTTGATGTCCTGATGAGGCCAGAAGCAAAAGCAAAAGGGGCCGAAACGCGTCAACTATTTTCTGGAGGAATGTTTCTGAAAACTTGAACAAAAGATAAATGGAATGAGATGGCATCATGTATAAGTAATGGGAGGAAATGCCCTCAAAGGAAATGATACCAAACACCATTACCTCTTGAATATAAGACAGTTTACCTGAGGAAGGTTCAGCAGCTTATTTTTGCAAAAAGACTCTAGTGCTAAGAGTTACAAAAATTATATAAATTTATTTTATTTTATTTGTCTGTGATTCTATAACATTGTCAATTCGTTATGTGTCTGTATGTACATTGTGTAGTAATACAGTTATGTATTGAGTAATGTTTTATGTTGTAACCCACCGTTTGATTAGAGTCAAGCAGGGAGACACAAAACACTAAAATAAATAGGAATAATATATAAGACATTAATTGTCCTCAATGACTAATTGACGTTTTCATTTGAGAGATATATTTCTTTATAAGATTTATCCCCTCTGTATATTCATTAACCTCTTCTGTGCCTTGGACGAGATGATCTCGTCCAAGGCTACAGTTCCCCTGTGCCTTGGACGAGATCATCCATGGCACAGGGGAACTTGGGGGCGCGCTAGCGCACCCCCCGTGCACCCCCCTCACCCCCCAAGTCGGGGATGGAAGGGGAAGACCTTCACCTTCCACCCCCGACCCCCCCCCACCCCCCCTGTGACGTCAGCGCGCGCGCGCTGATTAGTCACAGGGGCCTCCCTCGTCGCGCTGGAAGCTCTGCTTCCAGCGCGATTGAAAGAGAAATGCAAAAGCATTTCACTTTCAATCACTTGGGAGGCCCGGAGGGGCTTCAAAGGGAAGGAAAAGTATTTCCTTCCCTTTGAAGTCTCTCAGAGGGTTTCAAAAGCCGGATTGCTTGCAATCCGGCTTTTGAAACCCCACTAGACACCAGGGCTTTTTATTTTTTTTTACTAATCTTCACATAAGGGAGCGACCCCTTGGGCAAGGGTCGCTCCCATGGGAGGCATTTTTTCAGGAAGGCCTTTTCTGCCCCCAGGGGGGGCAGAAACCTCTAGGCACCAGGGACCATTTTTTTTTTTTTTTTGTATGTATCATTTTGTTTTTTAGGTGGGGAGCGACCCCTTAGGCAAGGGTCGCTCCCCTTGGGGGAAAATTATATTTAGGCCATTTCTGCCCCCCTTGGGGGCAGATTGGCCTATTTTGATGAGGCCAATCTGCCCCCAAGGGGGGCAGAAACCACTAGACACCAGGGAGCTTTTTCTTTGCGTGAATTTGACGCAAGGGGAGCGACCCCTTAGGCAAGGGTCGCTCCCTGGGGGGGCAGAAACCTCTAGGCGCCAGGGCAATTTTTTTTTTTCTGTTTTTTTTTGTTTCTTTCTTTTTTTAGGGATGGGGAGCGACCCATCAGGAAAGGGTCGCTCCCCTGGGGGGCAAATTGTATTTAGGCCATTTCTGCCCCCCTTGGGGGCAGATTGGCTGATTTTTGGTCAATCTGCCCCCAAGGGGGCAGAAACCACTAGGCACCGGGTATTTGTTTTTTGGCGCCAATGTCACGCACGGGGAGCGACCCCGTAGGCAAGGGTCGCTCCCGGGGGGGGTGGGGGTTGGAGGGGGAGAAATTTATTTTAGGCCATTTCGCCCCCCCGGGGGCAGATCGGCCTATTATTAGGCCGATCTGCCCCCGGGGGGGGCAGAAACCTCTAGGCGCCAGGGCAAAAAAAAATGTGTGTTTTTTTTTTTTTTGTTTGTTTGTTTTTTTAGAGATGGGGAGCAACCCATCAGGCAAGGGTCGCTCCCCAGGGGGGGCAAATTGTATTTAGACCATTTCTGCCCTCCTGGGGGCAGATTGGCAGAGTTTAGGTCAATCTGCCCCCAAGGGGGCAGAAACCACTAGGCACCGGGGATTTGCTCCCAGATCAGCCTATTGTTAGGCGATCTGCCCCCGGGGGGGGGGGCAGAAACAAATAGGCGCCAGGGGGATTTTTTTTTTTTTTTCTTTCTTTGTTTTTTTAGAGATGGGGAGCGACCCATCAGGCAAGAGTCGCTCCCCTGTTGGACAAATTGTATTTAGGCCATTTCTGCCCCCCTTGGGGGCAGATTGGCTGATTTTAGGTCAATCTGCCCCCAAGGGGGCAGAAACCACTAGGCACCTGGGATTTGTTTTTTGGCACCAATGTCACGCAGGGGGAGCGACCCCGTAGGCAAGGGTCGCTCCCGGGGGGGGGGGGGGGTTGGGGGGCAAATTTATTTTAGGCCATTTCTGCCCCCGGGGGGGCAGAAACCTCTAGGCGCCAGGGGAAATTTGTTTATTTTTTTTATTTTTTGTTTTTTTAGAGATGGGGAGCGACCCATCAGGCAAGGGTCGCTCCCCTGGGGGAAACATTTTATTTAGGCCATTTCTGCCCCCCTTGGGGGCAAATTGGCTGATTTTAGGTCAATCTGCCCCCAAGGGGGCAGAAACCACTAGGCACCGGGGATTTGTTTTTTGGCGCCAATGTCACGCAGGGGGAGCGACCCCGTAGGCAAGGGTCGCTCCCGGGGGTGGTGGGGATGGGGGGGGGAGAAATTTATTTTATGCCATTTCTGCCCCCCCCCCCCCCGGGGGGCAGATCGGCCTATTATTAGGCCGATCTGCCCCCGGGGGGGGCAGAAACCTCTAGGCGCCAGGGCAAATTTTTGTTTTAGTTTTTTTTTTTTTTTTTTGTTTTTTTAGAGATGGGGAGCAACCCATCAGGCAAGGGTCGCTCCCCAGGGGGGGCAAATTGTATTTAGACCATTTCTGCCCCCCTGAGGGCAGATTGGCAGAGTTTAGGTCAATCTGCCCCCAAGGGAGCAGAAACCACTAGGCACCGGGGATTTGTTTTTTGGCGCCAATGTCACGCAGGGGGAGCGACCCCGTAGGCAAGGGTCGCTCCCGGGGGGGGGGGGGGGTTGGGGGAGAGAAATTTATCTTAGGCCATTTCTGCCCCCCCTGGGGGTAGATCGGCCTATTATTTGGCCGATCTGCCCCGGGGGGGGGCAGAAACCTCTAGGCGCCAGGGGAATTTTTTTTTCTTTTTTTTTTTCTTTGTTTGTTTTTTTAGAGATGGGGAGCGACCCATCAGGCAAGGGTCGCTCCCCTGGGGGAAAAATTGTATTTAGGCCATTTCTGCCCCCCTTGGGGGCAGATTGGCTGATTTTAGGTCAATCTGCCCCCAAGGGGGCAGAAACCACTAGGCACCGGGGATTTGTTTTTTGGCGCCAATGTCACGCAGGGGGACCGACCCCGTAGGCAAGGGTCGCTCCCGGCGGGGGAGGGTGGGGGTTGGGGGGGGCACATTTATTTTAGGGCATTTCTGCCACCCCCCTGGGGCCGGCTGAGCTACAGGCCAAACACCACAGGTAGGCACCTTGCAAAAAATACCTCTGTTTTCTGTGAAAAAATATGTTATGTCCACGTTGTGTTTTGGGCCATTTCCTTTCGTGGGCGCTAGGCCTACCCACAGAAGTGAGGTACCATTTTTATCGAGAGACTTAGGGGAACGCTGGGTGGAAGGAAATTTGTGGCTCCTCTCAGATTCCAGAACTTTCTGTCACCGAAATGAGAGGAAAAAGTGTTTTTTGGGCCAACTTTTGATGTTTGCAAAGGATTCTGGGTAACATAACCTGGTTAGAGCCCCGCAAGTCACCCCATCTTGGATTCCCCTAGGTCTCTAGTTTTCAGAAATGCACAGGTTTGGTAGGTTTCCCTAGGTGCCAGCTGAGCTAGAGGCCAAAATCTACAGGTAGGCACTTTGCAAAAAACACCTCTGTTTTCTTCCAAAAATTTTGATCTGTCCACGTTGCGCTTTGGGGCGTTTCCTGTCGCGGGCGCTAGGCCTACCCACACAAGTGAGGTATATTTTTTATCGGGAGACTTGGGGGAACATAGATTAGCAAAACAAGTGTTATTGCCCCTTGTCTTTCTCTACATTTTTTCCTTCCAAATATAGGAGAGTGTGTAAAAAAGACATCTATTTGAGAAATGCCCTATAATTCACATGCTAGTTTGGTCACCCCGGAATTCAGATATGTGCAAATAACCACTGCTCCTCAACACCTTATCTTGTGCCCTTTTTGGAAATACAAATGTTTTCTTGATAGCAATTTTTTACTCTATATTTCAGCAAATGAATTGCTGTATACCCGGTATAGAATGAAAACGCACGTCAGGGTGCAGCTCATTTATTGGCTCTGGGTTCCTTGGGTTCTTGATGAACCTACAAGCCCTATATATCCCCGCAACCAGAGGAGTCCAGCAGACGTAACTGTATATTGCTTTCGATAATCTGACATTGCAGGGAAAAGTTACAGAGTAAAACGTAGAGAAACATTTATGTTTTTTTCACCTCAATTTCAATATTTTTCTTCTTCAGTTGTTATTTTCTGTAGGAAACCCTTGTAGGATCTACACAAATGACCCCTTGCTGAATTCAGAATTTTGTCTACTTTTCAGAAATGTTTAGGTGTCTGGGATCCAGCATTGGTTTCATGCCCATTTCTGTCACTGACTGGAAGGAGGCTGAAAGCACAAAAAATTGCAAAAATTGGGTATGTCCCAGTAAAATGCCAAAATTGTGTTGAAAAATTGGGTTTTCTGATTCAAGTCTGCCTGTTCCTGAAAGCTGGGAAGCTGCTGAGTTTAGCACCGCAAACCCTTTGTTGATGCCATTTTCAGGGGAAAAACCACAAGCCTTCTTCTGCAGCCACTTTTTCCAATTTTTTTGAAAAAACGAAATTTTCACTGTATTTTGGCTAATTTCTTGGCCTCCTTCAAGGGAACCCACAAAGTCTGGGTACCTCTAGAATCCCTAGGATGTTGGAAAAAAAGGACGCAAATTTGGCTTGGTTAGCTTATGTGGACAAAAAGTTATGAGGGCCTAAGCGCGAACTGCCCCAAATAGGCAAAAAAAGGCCTGGCACAGGAGGGGGAAAAGGCCTGGCAGCGAAGGGGTTAAGGTGTTTTGTGCTCAGAGGCAACTGCAGTATGGATTGACAGACTTGAAGCTAATCAAAATACAGCCTTTTGGTAGTGTACAGCCCTCTGATTTATAGTTAATGGCATACAGTTTACCAATCACTCGAGTGAAAGACTGAGGGCCTGATTATGAGTTTAGCAGCTGAACCACCCGAACTCCAATATGGCAGTGGTGAGGCAGCTGTCAAACCGGTATTATGATGTTTCTTCCTGGGTGACCAGAGGAAAGAATGGGGCAGCATTGGCCGTGGCACCTTTGTGGAGCCAAGGCCAATGCCGTCGCGCACAGCACCTTCGGAATGAGCATTGTCTGCCATGAAACGGCCCACCCTCCCCGGCCCGACTCTGCCTTTCCGTCAGCCTTTTCATGGTGGGAATCCAGGTGGAAAGGAAAGTCATGATCAGCCAAAATCGGCACCGCCATGGCTGACCACAACCCATCTGGATCATTGATCCTGGCAGTGGTGCCGGTCTCCTGGTGGTCCGATCGCCAGGATCTGGCGGTCAGACCGTCAGGATTGCGGCAGTCTGACTGCAACCGCTAGTTTGGCGGTCTTAGGACCACCAAACTTGTAATCAGGCCCTGCATCTGCTTTACCAACTCATGACCTTCAGTTTCCCACACAAGGCTGCAGTTTGTGGTAGCTCACTGAGGAACCTTTCCAGCTGTTAAAGGTGACAGTGTTCATCATCTCAACTTAGGGGACTGGCTATGAAGACCCAGCTTTATTTCAATCTTAGCCTTATTAACGCTAAGGAATCAATTCCCTTTCTATGAACAACGTCAACATACCAAAATGTTCCTTTACAGATGGCATTGAGGCTTTCCACATCAGAATCATATTGCAATGCTTAGGTCTAACTTATGGACAACTTTATATATTTTGTTGTAGAAGACCTATTGTGAAGAAGGTGATGTATACAGTTGACTTTGTGCCAGCATCTTACTCATGATTGGTTGACTTTCTACGACCATTTCAGTTTTCCTAATTTATTGATTTTGCTTCTTATTCTTGTGTGCGTCCCACTCAAGAGCTGCTCAGCCTCACCATTTTTTATTGGGTCTTATTACTACTGATGTCAAAAGTATTCCACCAGGGCATCAAGTCCAAAATTTTGTGGAGCTGCAAAAATGAGACCTAAATATTGAGAACCAAAATATTGTGAAGGTGAAGTATACGAAAGGAAAAAATGGTTTACCATATTTCTCATATTTTTACCTTGAAAATATCTGTATCTCCAAGGCATGTATCTAAAGTTAAGATTATTATATCTAATTATCTATAAGCACTTTCCTTAACAATATTTTGATTCTAGATATCTAGTCCTCTGTAAAGTTCCTCCTTGACCCAAGCCCATGCTCACTCCCCACTGAGCAGCCTTCTTAAAAATTATTTTTTCACCATTTCAGAACGTCCAGATGCATGCAGATACATGTGAACAGATTAGCAGCAATTTTCTCTCAGTAGATTTTGCTATGATAACAAAATACTTTCAACAATCGCAGTCGAGGATGTATTTTATTAAATGGCCCGACGCAGAGACTTTGCCTTCTGGAAGTATGCAAATTCTTTGGGTGAATGTTCGGCAGAACAGGGGGAGAACATGTGGGGCTTGCACTGAAACACTGCTTTTTGCATGCTGTCTTATCAGGGACTTCCTGAATCAGGAGGCAGTTTAAGGTGTGCAGGGGCAGAGCTTATAGGTATTCTGTGCAAGCTGAAGATGAGACCAAGTACACATGTTTTAGCTCTTTGAAGGCTGTCTGTGTTTTTGGCCAGTTAAACCACCTCTTTCACATTGCAATTACATATTAATGCTGAGCACTAGTTCAGCTGCTATATCCTGCAATAGAGCATATTTACCTCAAGTTTAGGACTTTCCTAAAACGTGGATTTACTGGATTTGACCTCACTGTTTTACACTCGTGAGTTACATGCTGAAGTTGTTTATTTAGGAAGAATTTTACTCATATGCAGGGCAAAAAATAAAATCAGTTTCAAGAATATCATTTTCATGGTTTGGCTACAGACAGACAGCTTTCATTTCTACTAGAACTCATGTAAAAGAGTTTTAAAAGCAGTATTTAGAGAGACACTTTGGCTCACTTACTGTGTTGATCTTTTCTATAGCCACGAAGTTGGTTGGCAGTTGTGTTATTCCACTTATGAAATGTGAAGTATTCCCATTTCCCATAACTGCAAGAAAAGGGATTAGCACAGGCATTGTGTCAAATGCAGAAAGAAGGTGGTTAAAATTGTTTATTTCTAACAAATGCACTAGGAACGGGTTTTACATTTTGAACAAATACAGTCGGGAGAGGTTTTACATGGTTATCTCTCTGACAATCACAACAGTAAGGATGTTTAATTTGTTTAAATAAGAGAGGCCTTCTTACATAGATCTCTCTTCAGAAGGTCTGGTTTTCGTAATGCACATATTTTTTGTGCTCTGTATTTAGTTGTGTGTGAAATGGGGTACTATTTTGCTTTCAAAAAGTTAAAACAACACTAGCTGGACATGGATTTATTAAATGCTATTATGTGCTTTTTGGATGTCTAAGCTTGTAACCAATATCACCTCACTGTGTAAAAGTGGCTGTAATAATGAAAGGGATGTAGGCCCTTGTACAAAGATCTAATTTAAGAAATCGTACAATGTGACAAATAATGATTCCCAATTTGCGGTTTCTTAAATGGAATGTACACACATTGATTCTGTTGAAGTGCCTCCTTCTACCGAATCCGTTGGTATTTTGAGAACCGACCTAAAACTGGTTTACAAAATACAGGTAGTTGGTTACAGTTCGACCTACGACTTTATTATACATGAGATAGGCCCCAAATTGTGACTTACAACAATTGGCTATACTCACAGCCTGCTGGAGCTTCTTTAAAAAAAGAAAAAAATAATAAAATAAAAAAAAAAAAATATATATATATATATATATATATATATATATATATATATATATATATATATAATAATAATGCAAGCATTCTTCTTGAAAGGAAATAGGATAGGTTTACTAAAAAAAAAACAAAAAAAACACAAATCACACAAAGCATTTTAAAGGCCAGGCACTGCCTGCTCCTAAAACATTTTTACGAACAGTCACAAAGGCAAAGGGTTCCCATAGGTGTCCCTTCCCGTTTGTGAATGGCAAACCACATCCATTGAGGAGGTGGTAAAATGTTGATGTTTTGCAACAGGATTTCAGTTGCAAAACATTAATACATCCCTAAAAGAATCGGAATCTGGAAAGGGTACTGCTAACACATCCCTTCCAAACACCAATTCAGTATCGGTTCCCAAACCCAAACAGTGATTTGGTAAGATTCAGTAACATTCAGTAACATCTTACTAAATGACTAGTTGCCATTTTGCTGTTAAAAAACCTCTGATTTTACGAATCAGAACCTTATCGACCGCAAAATAGCTTAGTAAATGAGTGCCTTGATGCACTGTTTGCGACAATAAGTAAGTTGGTGCCAAGCTTTAGCTTTGCAGCTTTCTTGCTGCACTTGTTTGAAAGTCTTCAGATTTTGTTAGCAGTCCTGTTGGCCCACTTATGAAGCAGTTCTATTGTTTATAGCTTTTAGAGGCAATGGTAGTGTTAACACGTCCCTTTATGATAATTTATTACACATCAGGGCTCGTTTTAAGAGACACCTTAGGACGAGATAACTAATCAATATGTCAATCAATACATCGATAATGTCATCCATATTTATTACCACAATACATTTCACTTTAGTCAGTCATTAATCAATTCAAGACACTGCTATGACCTTGCAGTCATGAATAACCACACCAGTTTAGTAGAATTTTATGAGGTTTATTCCCTATTGATTACAATTCTAAGAGGATATGTGTTAATTTCATTAGCAAAACACTCAATAACATTGTCATAATTTGGCAACTCTAATAAGACTTAAACAACGCAAGAAACGCAATTATTAGAACATAACACAGCGTTAGCATAGATCAACTTTTAGCAGAGTGTCATTAACGTGTCAGTTCAACAAAGCATAGATTCAGTTGTTTGTCTATTTGCGTCAGTTTAGTGAACTCCTGTCCTAACCACTGATTAGCATTAGCATGTTGGGCTTCATGCAAAACAATTTAGAACACCAATTTGGAAAACATCTAGCTATGGTCTCTGTCAAAGTAAGCAGTTGGTACCTAGAAAGGAAAAGCAACAGACAAATCACAAATTCATTGCCATAGTTACCCTCCAAGGTTTAGGTCCGCACTCAGGTTCAGTCTTCGTCCTCAGGACTTCAGTCAAATCGCCATCAGTCAAAACTCAGCTCCGGGGCAAAAAAAGGGGGCACTTCCCTCATAAGGAGGTAAAGTGTAAAATGGGCAATCTAAGAAAAGGATGGTTTAAGTAAAACCAAAGTAAGTCACCAAACAGAGTGACAAAGTTTCTGGATAAAATCAATAGCATTCCCTACCTAATTCTAAATGGCTCCCTGTGTCATGGGTTTTTATCCCTTTTTCGTTGTACATTCCCCTAAAATTTAATTGGTCATTGGTTATACCCAACTGTCTTAACCCAGTTAAAAAACGGATTATGTCATTAATCATTCACCCCATATTATTTTACAAGCTTTTTATTGGTCCACATGATCGACGTCTTTAGAGGTAGCACGTCTGGTATGATTTCATCCTTCTGTAATTCTTTGCACATCTTTTGGTCAGTAGCTCCATTGTCTTCACCGGCTTGAACGACCTTGTACATTACATTAATGTACACTGTTTTAATTTGTCTAATATTTTCTACAAGCAATGTGGATTTCATGGGAACAGATCTACTATGGTTACATTCAGCTTCTAGTTTGAAGAAAAACAAGGGGTCATGTCCTTTTGCGAGTCCGCACACTGCAAGATAGGAAAAATACATTTAATATGAGAGCCAGGCAGCTAAGCTTCGGCTCATGCTAACTTAAGGCCTACAAAGATTTCAGCACAAATTCAATAAAGCAATCATTAATAATTAGTATAAAACTTATTCTTTTGTAGCAATGTATAACATTAGTCATTTTTATTAGTCCACGTATACATTGGCGGCCACTCCCCGTGGTCACATTTCAACTGCACGTTTAAGCAAAATTGATTACTACAGTTTCTATGCAGCATCATCACACATTAATTTATAAACATTTCAGGTTAATATAGATTATATAAGCTACGCTCTCTCAGTAGCACAGACTACATAGGATGACAGTGATTTGCATGGTGTAAACATGCGGAAAATATAGTGGAACAAAGTTTTACATTGTGAACATTATGACAAACTCCTGAAGAAGGGACTTTGCATTATTTAGCACTGAAAGGCCTTTTTACAATTATCTCAGCATAGTTGTTGCTTGTTATTTATTTATTATTTAGTTGTGTATGACTTGTATTACTTTTAGGTCTGGCTGGAACCGCTTTATTTCTCTGAAGTTATGCAAACAACAAAAAATACTTTAAAAAAATAGTTTGACCGTGAGACATTGTTACTCGCCTGTGTTGATGTTCTATCCAATCTCTTCAAAAATGTGTCTATTCAGTTTATATATCATTCTGCATCTTAAATGGTTCAGTTCTATTGCATTGGTAGTGAATTGTTCATGCACTGCTGTGCAGTTACATTAATTCATTTATATTTTTCCACTGAGCAGTATTTATTTTTTCAAATTGCTGCCAGTGTCTCATGTAAAACCTTGTGAACCAACGTAAGCATGGCTGGTTCAGTGGGGTATAACTAACTTATTATTCACACCATTAAAGATGGCTGCTCAATTGAAACATTATGATTTGGAAATGCCATTGATGTTCATATATGACATCATCTAAAGCAGTGTTTCCCAAACTGTGGGACAATTCTTGGTGGGCTGCCAAAGTCCAATCAATAAAGATGTATTTAAATTATGTATTTATCTTATCAAGTTGGCAGCGCTTTAAAGACAGAGATCAGATGTCAGACTACATCTTCTAACAAATTGCTCCTTTTTTTTCAGCTTGAGGACTGATGTTTACAAACTCTTCTCACTTTGCAGTCAGAGAAAGAAATGCACATTTAATTATTTGTCAAACCTTCTTGCATGGAGCCTGCATGTGAAATGTTTAAGATGCCCTGTTTTTATTATCAGACATCTAAATGTGAATACTGGTAGATGGACTGCACACATTCAGCAGTTAGAAAGCAAAAAGGAAGGACATTGATTGTAATATAGAAATGTGTTGGAAACAAGGACCCTCATAATGAGTTTAGTGAACGGTCGAGCCAACCGCCAAACTCGCAGGGAAGATGCAGCTGTTATACCGGTGGCACCCCTCCCCTGTCGCATTACAATGTTAACGCCGGGCAGTCCGATGGTAATATTGTATTATGACATTCCCGGGAACAGTGCAACGATATTGGCCTTGGCTTCTTTAAGGGAGCCAAAGCCAATACCGTAGCACACAGCACCCTTGTAATGTGCACTGTCTGCACAGCAGACAGTATGCATTCCGAAGTTGCTGGGCAAGGGGGCCCCTACCCTGCCCATGCCATATGAATGAGAAATACAGGCCCCCCCTCTGGTCCCCGGCACTGGCTTTCCAGCAGCATTTTCATGGTAGGGTCCCTGCCATGGAAAGTCTGGCAGAAAGCTGAGTTGTAATCAGCTAGGTGGGGCTGAGGTCAGTATCTCCCCTGGCTGAGTACAACTCAGACTGCTGTCACCCCGTCGGGAACCATGTTCGTTGCGGGGATGGCGGTCTCCTGGTGTGTCTGCACACCAGGGTTGTAATTTGGCAGTTGGACTGACACGGTTGCAGCGGTACGACCGTCACCGTGAGGCTGGCAGGCCTTGTAATGAGGCCCAAAGATTTTAATAGGATCAAAATAATTCAAGACACTTTACTTGGTGATGCACAAATAATAAATATTCACTGAAATTGATTTCTATGCATCATTTGAGTGCATTATAGTTGTATGCAAAGTTAGTGGCAATCCCTATTTAAAATGTGCTGCCTGTAAATGACAGTGCACTACCACATGATGCTTTAGTTATATTAATAACTTTTCCCCTCATATTTTTTAAAGCTTGGTGGGTCACTAAGCTTTGTAATACTAAAAGGTGGATCGCTTTTTGAAAAAAGTTTGAAAAGCACGTGTGAAAAGAGGCAAAGCCTATTGGATCCACATATTGCACTACCCATCACAAGTGAGGAGCATTCCCTCACAATGTGAGTGCACAAGATGAGCCATGAAAATCTCTGGCATTCTGGATGCCATACACATCCACCCTTCTATGTCTATAGCTAATATAATTGTGAACACATTCCAAAAGTTGTCCCTTTCTCAGAAGTATACTGCCTCACTTAGCTGTGGAGAAACAACAGTATGTCTTTTTTTTTGCCTCCAAAACTGACTTAAAAAGATTTTCTCCCTTACCTCTTTTGCTGACAATTAGGGCATGTTGAAGGAGTTGCCCATGCAGCCAAGTCTTTGAACTCACACACTTCTTGATGTGGTGAAATAGTCACTTTTAGAAAAAGAGTAAAATGCATTTTCTTACTCTTCATGTTTTTGTTCTCAGCGTTTCTCATGAAATTCTTCCATCAAGACCTGCCTGCTGTTAAGAAAAAAGTAGAATACAGCTGTCTGACAAAATGGCACATGCATAGGCTACAAATTTAAAGGATTGAATAAAAAAAGCTGCAAACATTTTATTCCAAATCCACAAATGAAGGCGGCCTTAAAAACAACAAAGGGGTAAACACAGTTGAAGTTCATGCAGGTCTGAGAATATTACTACTTAGATAGCTCATGTGTTAAAGTGATTTTCCTCAAAATATATATTTTTTATATGTGGTATTCCTCCCAGACCATCTAGTATGGTAGAAGTATTTGTGGCATTAACTTACACAATCCCTTCCAGTCCCCCTCTCTGACAGCCAGAAGTTTGTACATAGATTGCTTTTAATGTCTTGGAAAGTAAAAGCTTGTGTTTACATGCGTCGGGTATATATATGAGCCCTTTTGCATCACGCTTGCACCACATAATGTGGTGCAAGTGTGACACAACTTAAAACTGAGATTTATGAAGCTGCGCAAGGTCACTTTGCTTGGCCCTGAGTGGCTCCATATATGAGGAGCAAAGCAATGCATTGCAAATCACTGTGTTGCCTTACTCTGCCCTTGGAAGGCATTCATGGGCATTGTGTGGGTGTTCCCATGCCACTCACATGGTTTATGACACATTTCCAGATTTACCGGAACTGGTAGACCTGGGAGTGCCCCCAAAAATCTGCCTTTTCAGGGAAGGTGTAACGAGGAAAAATATCTTTATTTCTCTGTATTACTTCCTCTTTCTATGTGTGCTGCATTCTATAGCACACATAAAAAGAAGACTATACCTCTCAGGGTTGCTTTTTTGCAGGAAGGTGTCCCTTCCTGCACAAAAATAATCCTGCATGCAATGCAGGCACCTTGCACATGGAGCAAGAGTGCCTGTATTGGCGGTAGGAAGCCCATTGTGTGCCAGCATTGGTGAAAGGACAGGAATGCACTGTATTGCAATAAATATGTCTGAAGCCTGCCCTTTTCTTGCAGCGGAGTGCAGCAAGGTGACTTGCTATGTTATGTTATGAACAAACTTGTAAATAAACCCTGAAGTGTATTGAACATTAGAACATAACTTTTGATTCATGGATGGACTTCCTTAAAAGGGGCTGCCTACATGGTGAGAGGTAATGCATGAAAACTAACACACACCACAGACTTGTGTGTAGACGTGTATACAAATAGACACATTCACATAAACCACAAACACTTCCATAAATCTCAAGCATCATATGAATTCATACTATTAAATACAAAAGTTTTTGGAAAGCAAAATTTGAAGGCATGTGACTCCAGACCACATTTATCTAAAAGTTATTATTTTTATTTACAGTTATTTTCAAAACAGGGTGGAAGGTATACTGAATGGTAAAGCAAAAGCATGTGTGCCCCCTAGTGAAAGCCTGAGCCATAACTAGAAATTTTAAATGAAACCTTGTGAATCAGTATTTACTGTCCTTAAATTCTGGGAAATAGTGATGCTGGTGCCCCAGATTCCCCGCAAGCAATCTTTTAGGTGTGTTTAGTAAAACCCATTAAAAAAACAAAATTGCATTTTAACTTCTAGCCACAGTCCTGTCATCAACTATCCCAGGCTCAGAAGAGCAGCATCCTATGTAGAGGTCTATGGTATTGATTTCAGAAACAAAGGGCCTCATTACGTGTGTGCCGGTCTGAAGACCTCCACACTTGCATTGACGGTCGGACCGGCACACTCCAGGTGGTCTGACTGCCCAATTACAACTCTGGCGGACTGACCTGCCAGGGGGACAGCTGTTGGTGCCAAAAACACGGTTTGCAGCATGATGACAGTGGTCTGAGTTGTACTCAGCCAGGGTGGTGCTGAACTCAGTGCTGCCTGGCTGATTACAGCTCCCCTCACCTCCAGCCTTTCCATGGCAGTCTGGCCAGCATGGAAAGGCTGGCAGTGAGGGTGTGCTTATATTAGGTAGGCCTCGGTGGAGTTTGTGGTGTTGCACTATGCGGAGCTCCACGAAGTGCCCAAAAAACTCTGCCGTGCTACACTGAGATCTGCAAGTGATGTAGTGCGTTGGGTCATGCTGATTTTTGGCGCAAGGTGTTTGTCCTGTGCGAGTAGCTCCATGCACAGCGCAAGAGGGCACTTCTTCTTTTCCTCCTGCTCAATTTGATTTTCTACTCGAGCCGCAGCTTCCTCAAGGCGAACGGAAGATTTCTCGACGCGAGCAGTTGCCAACAATCTGCGACCGCTCGCGTTGAGAGATTTTGCCGGGAGGTGGTCTTGAGTAAGATCCTTCTTGCTCGCGCTAACCAACTCACCATTGACAACATAGGGAACCATCGTCCCGGCGGGGATGGCTGTCCCCTGGTGGTTCTAATTGGGCGGTCAGACAGCTCATCAACTTGAGTGTGGCGGTTCTCGGACCTCCACACTCGTAATGAGACCCTTATTCTAATTGTTATCTGGGATCATTGACACAATATTGTAGAAAACAATATCGTTAGCCAAGATATTGTCTGAAAAATATTGTTTACCATATTATCATGCTCCTATACTCATAATGGTAATTAAAAAAATATCAGAAAAAATATTACACTACTATTGTCAAAAGTTAGACAAATATATTGTTTCAATGTGAATAGAGTTTAGTTTAGAGTAGTAAGCGTTAAATAGATGATGTATCAATGTCATATAACGTATATGAGATATAGTCCACTAATACTTAATACTATGTGTACCAATATACTCATAACTACTATATATACTGTAAAAAACAAAATACTTTTTTGTATTTAGATACATATATAATAATATAATGTAACAGATCATGTAACATAACTAAATATTAATTGTACATATTATTTTCATTGATATTTTTACATTCTATTAGATTACATGTATATATTATTGTTTGCATTTATACATTTGAATATATAAAATTTAAAAAAATTAAATTATTTTTAAAAATATTTTCAATTTATTGAGTATGTATACACATATAATCATAGTAATAATATATTTAAAATAGTAATTTAAAATATTTGTATTAATTGTTACACTATATATATGTGTGTGTGTATATATACATTATATATATATGAAAAAGTATAACAATGAATGTAGACAATCAATAAAATATTTTTTTAATTGATACGTCCCAAAACACATTTTGCAAAAAACTATAAAACTTTAAATACATTTAAAATTGAAAAAAAATGAAACACTCAGTGATATAAATCTGTTCACCATTATTATAAAAAATATTGAATATACTATTACTACTATAATTAATGCAACAGTAGGGAAAGTGTTGGATTTCAGTGAAGTGAAATTTACTGTCCCCACTACAGTATACTCAACAATAGGGAAAGTGTTGGACTTTGTTGGGGGTTACATTTTCTATTCCCATTTCAAACATTGCAACAGTAGGGAAAGTATTAGACTTTGGAGGGGTGAAGTTAACTGTTCCTGCTTCAGTGTGCGCAACAGTACGGAAAGCATTTGATTTCAGAGGGGTAAAATTTACTATTCCCATTATTCCTACTCCAGTCAGGGCAACAGTAGTGAAAGTATTGGACTTGGGAATGATAATATTTGCTGTTCCCACACCAGTATCTGCAACAGTACAGAAAGTGTTGGAGTTCGAATGGGTGAACTTTACTATTCTCACTTGAAACAGCGCAACAGTAGGGAAAGTGTTGAACTGCAAAGACATACTATTCCTTCTGCAGCCAAAGCAAGAGTAGGGAAAATACTTTGCTTCAAATACATTATATTTTTTATGTATGAGTAACCCTTTAAATGTAGATAAACATAAATGCCTAATACAACGAATACTAAAATATTAATTAACATATTGTATAGATCTAAAATTAAATACAATCAATTTACATAATTACTTTTACTGTTTGAAAAAAACAATTAATAATTGTTATTCAATTATTAATTAGCTTCCTACCCTGTACCCATACAAACTATTCCATAACTTACATATTTATTATAAATTAAGAATTAATAATACATTGTCAATTAATTACTACTTAAATAACTTCAGATCTAGAACACCACAAACCAAGCAATATGCAACTAAAATGTAACATTAAATAGGTATAGCACAATATACATAACTGATAATCAATGAAATAATTAACAAATAATAAATAATTGGTAATTACTGAATGACCTTGCTCCTACAGGTGCAGCAGCCCACACTTAAAATATAGCAAAAATATATAATTATGACATTGACATAATGATCAAGTACATAAATAATATAATAGTTAATTATTATTCAATTAACCTCCCACCCTCTACGCCTATAAACCTAGCACCTGAATATATAATTAAAATACAACAGTATTACTTAAATACATAATTAATACCAACCACATAAATAGGATGTATTAATTAATATCTGGTTAATTAGTTAACTTCCCACTCTATCACTCTCCAAACCCAACAACCCGCTACAACACTATAAATTACTATTAATAAATTCAAAATTCAAAATCACTTAAAATTACAAACGATATTTAAAATCAGTAATAACAGTCACACAAACAACAGTAACATGTAAAATTAATATGAGGCAAAACATGATAAAATTATTATAAAACAATATTTTTGCAACTATAAAATCAAAAACGATATTAAAAAGAATATTTTAAAAAATATTACCTAAAAAAACTATTTTCTTGATAACAATATTTTTGCATCACAATATTTTTGCACAATATGTTTTCTGTCACGTGTCTCCAGATAGTTACAACTTGATATTCTATCCAAATACCATTACCTGTATGGACAGCTTTGCTTGGTACAGATTTAAATGTAGATTCTATTAAAATCACGTGATTTTAAATTGGGATACCATTAAATCTCTAGAGAAATTTCAGTGACAGAAAACAGGGAAGTGTATGCACTTTTTTTCTGCAGGGTAAGTATTTTTTCCTATGAATTATCACTTCAACTAAATTAGGGGGGGATATCCCAGTGGAAATAAATTTACTCCCAGCTAGGGAAGGTAAGTGCAACAACTTTGCAGGTTGGAAATGTTAATGTGAAGATGTTAATGCTTAGAAACATACTTGTGATAGGTAGTCACAAATTTCCAAGGCAAACCAATCCTGGCATGCCCAGAAACACCCTGAATCCCACCCCTAGAGTGGGATTTATGTGGTCTCTGCACCCTTAAAAGGATGTATGCTTTGAATACAATTTGGTCATATGCCTACATTTATAACCAAACCTACCTGTGTGAATAGGCCCCAACAATATTATTTCTGGGCTATGAGGGCCATGCATGCATACTTCATTCAGTCCAGGGATTTACTTTGCTTTTTAGAGCTTGTAATTTATTTTAGTCCACAATGATTAACCACCAGAATGCAACTTAAATATCTGAATGGAATTACTGTGCATTGGAACCTGTAAGATCCACTATCTGTTAGCTTCATGCTTGCATGACCTAAAAATGTAGATGCATGCCTTCAAATAGATTGGATGTCATTTTGGAGATTGTAGAGACAAAATATAAAGTTGATAGTCCCATCCCCCCTGAAGTAGTGCATACAAGAAGTTAAAAGGACTCTGGCGTCTGAGGCTTGGGATGTGGCTTTCCTGTAGCCTCAGCATCATCTGTTACTCACTCAGGCTTCAGTTGTTTCCTTGGAGGGCTTGCCATCGTCTCATTGCTTTTGTAGGTGATTCTGAATCATGGCTACATATTATTCCACAAAATCCCTTCCTGCTCATACATATTTCATGCTCCTGTGAGTTAAATGTCTTAATGAATCAAGTATTGTTGTAGACATCCATAGTCATTTGAACATGTGAAATTCTAGCATGGCCTTATCAGTCATGCTTCAAAAGTCAGTATGTTTAGTGGCCTCAAATTAGGAAACATTAAGGGCCTCATTCTGAGTTGGCGGTCGGATGAGCCGACCGGCAAACTGTGTGGAGGACGCCACTGCCATGGTGGTGGCGTCCCCCCAAGTGTATTACAATGTTGCTGCCAGGCAGACCGGCGAAAACACTGTATTATGCCATGCCCCCCTCGACTGACTGGAAGGAAAGGTGCTCTTTGAACATTGCTATGGTATTGGTCTTGGTTCCCTTAAGGGAGCCAAGGCCAATACCGTAGAACACAGCAACATCAGAATGCACACTGTTTGCAAAGCAGACAATGTGCATTCCTATGGTGCTGGGAACGGTGGCTCCTGCACGGGCCACGCCCTTCCCCCTGTGGTGCTCAGCACTGGCTGACTACCATGGAAAGGCTGGTGGAAAGGTGAGTTGTAACCAGTACAACTCAAACCGCTATCAGCCCATCGGGAACGGTGTTCCTGGCAGTGATGCTGGTCTACTGGTGGGGTCGCCCACCAAAGTTAACATGTGGCGGTCCGACCGCCTGGAGTGCAACAGTTCAAACGTCACTGCAAGTGTGACAGTCCTCAGACTGCCACACTCGTAATGAGGCCCTAAGTCCCAATACAAAGCTTCTAATTTAAAAGACATTTATGTTTAAAAAATGGGGGGCATATTTACAAGGGGAGTTGTGTACCTCTTGCACCACGCAACACGGTGCAAGCACAACGCAAGTCCAAAATGTGATTTATGAATCCACGCAAAGCTACATTGGTTGGCCCTAAGTGGCTTCATAAATCTGGAGTAAAACAACACAGTGCAAATCGCTGCATTGTGCTACTGTTTTCTAGGAAGGCCTTTCACGGGTGTTGTGTGGGTGTTCACACACATTATCCATGGATTGTTGTGCATTCCCAAATTTACCAGAAGTGTTAGACCTGGAAATGCTACACCTTCCCAGGTGAGGCATAAGGAGGAAACATATCTTCATTTCTCCTATCTTTTTTACTCTTTCTATGTGGGCTGCATTCGGCACAACATGTAGAAAGAGGAAAAAGCCTCAGGGGATTGTTTTTGTGCAGGGGGCTGGCCAATCCTCCATACAATGCAGGCGCCCATGCACCATGGAGGCAGGGTGGCTGCGTTGGTGCTAGGCAGCCAAAATAGTGCCAGATTTAAATATGGTGCATTCCTGCCCTTCCCCTGTCATGCAGGGCAGCAAGGTGACTTGCTCCGCTGCGTGACTTGGCCCCAGGTTTGATTTACTCAACAATATGAGTTCTTGATGCAAGATTTATTTTGCTGCCTTCAAAGGAAGTACCAATGCCAGTCAGGGATGTGTTTAATTTGTAACAGAAACGTACTCCGGCTTCAAAGAGAGGTAGATCATCTGAGATAGGCTCAGACACCCTTCCCAAACTGCACCCTGTGATGCTGTCTGTTAGAAATTGGGTCTCTAGTTGGCAGAGGTATGCACCCTGTTCAAGTTGGGACCACAATCCTAGTCAGGGCAAGTCACAACACAACCTAAATTATCCTGTGCTCAACTTCCAGTTGATTGGCACAGAGCAGGCAGTCTTAGCATAGAAGGCAATGTGTTATGTATTTGTGCAATACATCATACAGTAACACTGTGAAAACACCACAAAAAGTGCACCACCAATAGAATAAGACCAAAATGACAAAAATCCAATATGCTCAAGTCACGATCTCACTTTTAAAAGGTTTAAATGAGTCGTAGTCCACAAGAATCAGTGGTTGTATCCTTTTAACACACAGTACCTGGGATGTGTCAAAAATAATGACGCAGATGGGCTGCATAGGAAGAGATGTGTAAAACTTATGAGTACAAGTCCTGCTTTTTACGTACATAGCACCCTGCCCAATGGGTTACCTAGGGCCTACCTGGAGGTATTACTACGGACGTCCACCATAAATGGTTGATTATTACACAAAATTTAACTGCATGTACGTACTCCTCTAAATTCTGAAGCTAGTTTCGCTCAAGAAATGTACTTGTCAAATGCATTTTGGAGGAAATAATGGGGAGGGACATGACAAAAAATTAGGGGGTAACAGGGGAATGAGTTTCTCTATTGAAAAAATATATTCCCTCTTCAGAAAAATGAAAGTTTGCAAATGTAAATGCATTTTTTAAATCACATTTCGAAATACAGAAATGTGTACTTATATTTCCTTAGAAGACCATAGCTACTTATATAGGTTGCGATGGAAGGACTCTACAGTCACAGAGTACTATAAATACTCTTGAAATTCTGTGAAAATTCCTGAAAAGACTTAGATTTACTGTGGGAAATGATATCACTTCAATGGATCCAAAGTTTTATTGGCACATATAGCTACTGTTCCACAAATATCAATTTTCTCAAATCGAACAACCCTAGCAATTATCCTTAATACTCACTATACTTAAAGAGCATCTTTCAACCAAACGTTTTGTAAAATAATTTGAAAGAATGTTTCAGCAATATGGTCTGAAATTTAGTTCACTATAGGAAAAAAGTTATTTTTCAAATGTGTTGGCATCCACATCAGGTAAGTAGATCCTCTCCTAACTTCTGTGCATATACATTGATTTTTGGCTATTATTTATCATGCAGATTAGACTCACTCCTGAACACATTCAGAAGGGTTGGAATGTGATCTTTTTTGGTCAATTTGCTGTCAACCGGTTTGATAAAAATGTGTGAATAATTAATTGCAAAGTGAGCTATTATGTTATAAAATGGCATTTGATTCCATCACAATTGACGGAGCATGCCAGTCCACTTGCCCTGTGGTTTCTGAGACCTACTGTGGTTTTAGAAGTTAGGACCCTGCGTACGAACCTCACAACAATCCTGACAACAAACAATCTTATGGACCAGGAGTGCAGCTTTGATAGCATTGGTTACTAAAGTATATTATTTTACTGCATACATCAAGTGACTTTCAGAAAATGTCTCACTAGAGTGCTAGCTAATTAAAATGTAGCTTTCTTTTTAAAACTGTAAAATGCTTTCTGAACCTAATTCTAAGAAAACTGGGCTAAGCTATGGCCAGCCTTGGGCGACCATCACTAAGTCATTAATAATTTGGTTTTGCAGACGTCGCTTATCTGCAAAGTTGTCAACCTTTTTGACCCTTCTGCCCTCTCCAAGGACAGTAGACCTAGAATGAACCTCTAAAGTCTCTCCCAACAGGGAGAACAGATTTCAGATTTACTTAGGGCTGGATAAAGAGACTGATTCTATACTTACCCAAGTAACAGAGTTGTCTCTTAACTAAGCAGAATACAGGATGTCTATTCAGAAGAGTGGAGAAAAAGCATTATAAATGTATTCATTGTACACATTTTAAATGAGTTAAGGTAAGATCTGCTTCAGATGCCTTCCTTTACAGAAAGGATGAAGTGAATAGGTCAAATTAAAGATAATAAATATAGGATCATTCAAAACAATTAAAATGATAGAATCCAAAAATATATAACCATACTAAAAGTAACGAGTACCAGCAAAAGTGCACAAAAGATACTTGGTAGATGGGGCCTGTCATGGATGAGTTTTTAAAGATGGAAAATACAGTGATTCAGGTATACAGGTATACTAACATTAGCAAATATGGAGATGAATTACTGTATTGCTTGCAAAGTAAAGAATACTGAAAAACAGTTTGATAAAGCAGAAAACAGATTGTATATTAGCTCCTCTTATCAGACAGTTAACCTGTTCCTTAGTTTAATTTTTAACTATATTTTGTTATATCGTGTCTACCCACCTTAAATGATTGAGGGTGCAGCCTGTAAAAGTATGTTCCATGCAGAGCCTCAGCAATTTCTGTAGTGGAAAGGTTGAATTTGGTAGGCTGGAGAAAGCAGTTAATGTCCGTTGAGCTGCCACTGTTTATGTTCTCCCTGGTTCACAATTTTTGCATTGACTGAAAAAAAACTACAACTCATCAGACTGTTGGGTGAACAGGTGAAATATAGATGTTACTGCAACCTGTTTAATATTCAGTTCATTAAAGGACATAAACATGTACAATATGAAATGTAAATCTAAAAATAAAATGTTATGAGAGCACACTGCATTTTGAAATATACCAATTATTCACTTTTTCCAAACCAACTGAAATGATTTTAACATAATCCAGATTGGTGGTGTCATTCTGCTAAAACTGATTAATGTTGAAATGTTTCAAAATGGTTTTTCAATGTTGCTTGAGTAAGCTGCCAAAGTATTAACACATTTATATTTTTTCACAGATATCCGAGGGCAGGAAGTTGATCTTCTGATCGATTGGCCAAATGTGTTCAACCAACAGTACCAGAACAATTTCAGGTCAACAAACCCTTTTCGGAATGAACTTTCAGAATCTAATCCTTTCCTTGATGAAATCGTTAACAAATCTTCTGTTGAAAATGCAAATAAGCATGTGTCTATTTTAAAAGAAGATCCTTTTTTGCTGTTTAGAGATCCCGATGCCCGGGATTCAGTGGCGTCTTCTGGTGATGAATTAGATATTGACTACCTCCTTAAAAACACTTCAACAAAAAAAACTGCAAGATCCAAAAGTGTGTCTGATGTCCTTGATATATTGGATTGCAAAGATCCCGAACCTCAGAGTAATTTAGAATCAGGACAGTTTTCAGCTACAGATCTGGAATGGCTTCAGAATGACCGAGAGGCCTATAAAATGGCATGGTTGAGTCATAGACAATTAACAAGGTCTTGCCTTGATTTGGACGTCATGAGCCAGAGTCCAGGATGGGCACAAACCCAGGCTGCGGACACATCTGTAATGTGCAGGATAGACCATCAAGGAGGATCTCTGCAGCTGCCAAACTCTGATATCATTGTTCATGTTCCAGATGGTCACGTAGCGCCTGGTACATTCCAGGAAGTTGGCTTGAAGGCTCTTCTGAATCCACCATCGTCACTGAACAATGACCTTCAAAACACTGCAAGCCCTCTGTTAGAAATTACCTTAACAAACCTCAATCACATGGAAGCCATTTTACTGGATATGAAAATTGCGACTCAAGTAAAGAAAGATCCACTTAGTCAGGTTATGACAGAAATAGTTTGCCTGTACAGCTACAACAAAGATGGACCATTTGATGAAGTTGATAATTGTTATATTTATAATGACACAGTACAAGTGAAACTGAAAAGCCTCAAACGTGTGACCTATGTTGTTGTTATTGCAAAGGCTAAGGCAATTCAGATGCCTGCTACCTCTGTTTGGGATTACATCAGCAAAACACTGACAGTCGGTATTTATGGACCCAAGCATATTCATCCGGCATTCACTGCAGTCTGTTCAATATTTGGACACAATTACACACCTGAAAACCTTACAGTAAGTGATATAAAAAAAGGGCGAAATAACTTGCCTCCAGCTGTGTTCCAGTTGTGGGGGAAGCATCTTATTACAGTCGATAAATTACAGGACCTAAATGTTTCATTAATTTCAGAAGATTCAGAATTTTCAGTAAAGTCTCACGAACAATCCAAACTAATCCAAGCAGCCCAACTGAAAGCCGGCACAGAGATCCGCAAGCAATTTCCATTTTCTTCAACTGGAAATGGAGAAATGCATTCATTTAATTTTATGGTTCATATTAAAGAACCTGTAAAAGGCCTACTGACAGAATTCAGTATTACAACTCCCGAACCTGCTCCAAAGTTATTTGACACGCCAACAAAGCGAATGTGTCTACAGAAACGTAAAGAGATAAAGTCAGCTCCGTTACCGTTGCTGACATCGATTACTTATCCTAAATTTCACGATAAGATCTTAAATATAAATAAGTGTGCAGTGACATTTAAGACAGTGTTGCGTCAAAGTAAGATTGACTACTTACTTGAATATTTCAAAGGGGATACAATCGCACTCCTTGGTGAAGACAAAGTGAGAGCCATTGGACAGAATAAAGTGAAAGAATGGTATGTGGGGGTGCTAAGAGGAAAGATAGGCCTTGTACACTGTAAAAATGTGAAGGTGATATCAAAAGACCAAGTTATTGACTTTTCAGACATTCAGCTAACAACCAGAATGCTTTTAGATCAAATGACATTGCCATTCAAAAATTTGACATACATCTATTCATCTGTTCTTTCTACTGTGTCAGATAAAATCTATGACTGGAAATCTTTGGCTGACGTTCTAGGGTATAAGCGCTTGAATTTAGATGATTTCAATGATGTAGACACAGGAAAGGAGTCTGAAAAAGTGGCCTATGTGGTGAAGAAGCTGAAGGAAGATTGTCATTCTGACACTAAAAAGAGGAAATTTCATTATGAACTGATTGTGGTAAGTACTACTAATTGATCAATACTGTCTGCTAAACTTCACAAAACTTCAATACATGAAGAATATACGTTTCCATAGTGCAGATTAAGATTGTACCAAACCCGGTATCAAAGATATTTAAATGCCTCCTGGGTTTACTTCAGAGTGAATGATCTGTGTCAACCAAGTGATTACCACTTTAATCATATTATACCTAATCAGAACGACCCACTGTGAAATCTGTTTTCATGATTATTTTACTTTTGCTAGACATTAACCAAAAATGTAGATGTGCAGTTTGTCTCTTTTCTCACAACAACAGATCACATGAAAACATATTCAACCAAATTCATAAAGGTTTTTGCACACCTAATTAGATTGAATGTCCACAGAGCAGAACTTTGTGCTCTGAAATTTCACATCCTGATCGATGAAGTCAGGAATCACAAAATAAACATTTTAGTGGGAAAGTCTACTAGCTTGATTGATATTTTGAAATCCAGGTTTAGTGGTGGGAAAGGAGGCATTGTAGATGACGTGACACCCACAAGCTCATTATTTTACGGTATTCTCAAACATTTTGCAACTAGTTTCTTACATTAGAAATGTATGTAAAAATGTAAAAATCATATTATTGACAGGGTTACCACAGTGGGAAAGTAAAAGTAATTTCCCTATATCTAATGTGGAGATAAGCAGAAGGTTTCCTCTTACACACAGAACTTTAGTTTAGATAAAATGTTAGGTGTGCAAGTGCACATTTGCTCATTATTTACTCATAAAATTGTTCAACAATCTGCATGAGTAGTTTTGGGAAATCGTAAACCTACTGGAAATCCATGCCTTTGATTTTCAGTACAACTACTTTCATTATTTTTTAATGTTAAAAAATTTGGAAATCTGGTCCAAATGCAGAAGGAAACCTACTGTGTTGGATATCTGATAATTTTTTAATTTCTTATTTGGTTCCCTCAGCTGGGCTCTGATCACCTTCATGTATTGTTTTATATGGAAATCTGCATTTCAAAAATATATTCTATTCCTATATGAATAACAATGTTACTTGATCTGTTTGCTGTCTGACTATCTTTTGGCATTTTGCCATGTTTAACCCCTTTTCTGCCAGGCCTTTTCCCCCTAAGGTGGCAGGCCTTTTTTTGGGCTAATGGGTCAGGGCATGCTCAGGCCCTCATAACGTTTTGTCTATATAAGCTACCCACGCCAAATGTGCGTTCTTTTTTTCCAACATCTTAGGGATTCTAGAGGTACCAAGACTTTGTGGGTTCCCCTGAAGGAGAGCAAGAAATTAGCCAAAATACAGTGAAAATTTCATTTGGGAAATGGGAAAAAGGGGCTGCAGAAGAAGGCTTGTTGTTTTTTCCCTGAAATTGGCATCAACAAAGGGTTTTCAGTGCTAAAATCATCAGCTTCCCAGATTTTAGAAACAGGCAGACTTGAATCAAAAAACCCAATTTTTCAACACAATTTTGGCATTTTACTGGGACATACCCCATTTTTACGAGTTTTCTGTGCTTTCAGCCTCCTTCCAGTCAGTGACAGAAATGGGTGTGAAACCAATGCTGGATGCCAGAAACCTAAACATTTCAGAAAAGTAGACACAATTATTAATTCAGCAGAATTCTACATCCCACATCCTAGATCCTACAAGTGTTGCCTACAGAAAATAACAACTGAAATAAAAGAAATATTGAAATTGAGGTTCTCTCAACGTTTTACTCTGTAACTTTTGCCTGCAATTTCAGATTTTTGAAAGCAATATACCGTTACGTCTGCTGGACGCTTATGGTTGCGGGGATATATAGGGCTTGTAGGTTCATCAAGAACTCTAGGTAATTAGAGCCAATAAATGAGCTGCACCTTGCAGTGGGTTTTCATTCTATACCGGGTTACAGCAATTAATTTGCTGAAATATAAAGAGTCAAAAATAGGTATCAAGAAAACCTTTGTAAAGCCAAAATGGGCACAAGATAATGTGTCGAGGAGCAGTGGTTATTTGCACATCTCTGAATTCTGGGGTGCCCATACTAGCATGTGAATTACAGGGCATTTCTCAAATAGATGTCTTTTTTACACACTGTCTTATATTTGGAAAGAAAGAATGTAGAGAAAGACAAGGGGCAATAACACTTGTTTTGCTATTCTATGTTCCCCCAAGTCTCCCGATAAAAATGGTACCTCACTTGTATGGGTAGGCCTAACGCCAGCGACAATAAATGCCCGAAAACAGAACGTGGACACATCACATTTTCACAAAGAAAACAGAGGTGTTTTTTGCAACGTGCCTACCTGTGGATTTTGGCCTCTAGCTCAGCCTTCACCTAGGGAAACCTACCAAACCTGTGCATTTTTTAAAACTAGAGACCTGGGGGAATCCAAGATGGGGTAACTTGTGGGGCTCTCACCAGGTTCTGTTACCCAGAATCCTTTGCAAACCTCAAAATGTGGCTAAAAAGCACTTTTTCCTCACATTCAGTAACAGAAAGTTCTGGAATCTGAGAGGAGCCACAAATTTCCTTCCACCCAGCGTTCCCCCAAGTCTCCCAATAAAAATGGTACCTCACTTGTGTGGGTAGGCCTTGTGCTCGCAACAGGAAATGCCCCAAAACACTATCTGGACACATCAAAATTATCAAATAGAAAACTACCTGTTTTTGCGAGGGCATCTGCGTTTTTGGTCCTGGGCTCAGCAGCCATCTAGGGAAACCTACCAAACCCAGACATTTTCGAAAACTAGACACCCGAGGGAGTCAAGGGAGGTGTGACTTACGTGGATCCCCCAATGTTTTCTTACCCAGAATCCTCAGCAAACCTCAAATGTAGCTAAAACATCAAATCTTTTCCACAATTCTGTGTGGGATCACTGCACCGGGTCAAATTTCATACCACCTAACGTTCCCCTCAGTCTCCCAGTAAAAATTATATCTCACTTGTTTAGGTGGGCCAAGTGTTTGTGACAGGGAAGAGCTAAAAACATGTCGAAATTGAGGGGGTCCTCTTACTTGCCATGGGATAAGATGTTTTAGTGTGCGGTGAGAGCTGAATGACTGTTAGCCCCTTCAGTTTGGGTGGGGGCATAACCAGGCCCATACTGGTTGGTAGCCACCAGCCCTCTATTTACTTGTATTTTTTTTATTCCCTGGCATCTAGTAGACATTCTGTCCCCCCGGGGTGTGGATCAGGGGTAATTGCCCAATCTGCCCACTGGTGGACAGAACAACTTTGGCCCCATTTATTTGGGGTAGGGGTATGGCCATACCCCCAACCTCTTATTTTGGAGAAAAAAAATCTTCCTTGGTCTGTGGTGGGCTTTCTACCCCCCTTGGGGGCAGATGGGCCTTCCAAAAATAGGCCAACCTGCCCCAAGGGGGGCGGTTAGGGCCAACAGTAATGTGCCCCCATGGGGAGCGACCCTTGCCCAAGGGGCTGCCCCCCCCCAAACAAAACACACACACCAATCCATGGTGTCTAGAGGTTTCTGCCCTAACAAAAATAGCCCGATCTGCCCCCAAGGGGGGGGGGGGGGGCAGAAATGGCCTACATTCAATTTGCCCACCAGGGGAGCGACCCTTTTCTAATGGGTCGCTCCCCATACATAAAGCAAATAAAAAATATATATATATCCCTGGTGTCTAGAGGTTTCTGCCCCCCCAGGGGCAGATACGCCTAATTATATTAGGCCGATCTGCCTCCGGGGGGGCAAAAAAGGTCTAAAAATCATTTGCCCCCCCTGGGGAGCGGCCCTTGCCTAAGGGGCCACTCCCCTTATGCGCAAGTATGAAAATAATCTGCCCCTCCATGTGATCGGAGGAGAAATGCTTAGGCATTTCTCCTTCGGGGGGAAGGCCTCTGATGAGGTCAGCGCGCAAAAGCGCGCTGACATCATCAGACGCCACGAGCGCGGGTGGAGGGGAAGCGATTCCCCTTCCATATCTGCCCAGGGAAGCCAGATAGCCAGACGAGCTGGTCTCGTCCGATGACGAGGGCGAGACCAGCTCGTCTGGGGCACCCAACAGGTTAATGAGCATTCGTTTTGTGAGAAAAGGATGTATAATTTGTTTTTACAATATAAATATCAAGTATATGGAATGGCAAACCTGTTGAATTGTATACGAGGAATTGGCTTTACAATCTTTATATTCTGAATGTTGGTGCAGCTGACAGTATATATATTTTTTTTTACTTTTTATGTATTTCACTTTTCTTGAAAGCAGATGTTCTTATTTAATGTTTGTTTATGTTTTAAATGGATTAAGAATCAAGTTGTTTACCTTTCTGGTGGATACTCAAGCTTGCAGCAGATTCTTTACTTTTGGAATAGCCCCCAGGAGACAGTCTGGATCTGGAGAATTTTCAAGCTCTGCTCCTGCATGCCAGTAGGTGGTTATTGCAAGTCAGCATTGTCTCTGTGTCAGTCCAGAAAGTGATGAAGTGTAGCTGAATATAAGCGTCACCAGTGCCCACTGACATCAATTTTTTCCCTTTCTGCACTTTCAGATGCAGTGTGTAAAACATTTGTTGGTGAGTGTGTGCTGAATTTGAGACCTTTTTAGATGTCAAATAGAGAACATTCCACAGAAAACTGAGATACCAGGGCAGTTAGGAATCTGTGGTTAGATTATCCACCAGAAAGTGCATTACTCAAGAAAGTGGCTTTTTCTTCTGAAGAATACTTCTAATTGCCGATTCCTCATGTTTAGAATAGACACCATAGCAGCACCTCCGAAAGCCATAGAATTTGGGGAATGGACTCTAATCATAAACTCCTGCAGGACCCAACAGTCAGAGTTACCATCTTGGCAGACCTGGTTGTCAAAGCAGTAGCACTTCTTGAATGGATGCAGTGACACCCATGTCACAGCCTGACAAATATCAAGAACAGGTGGCCCTCATGCCAGGCCACTTTAGTGACTTTAGCTCTTGTGAAATTGCCTCTTAGACCCTCAGGTGACTGTTTCTTGGCCAATGCATAGCAAATAGTGATGCATAGGACAATCTATACGGACAGGGCCTCTTCTTCAGATCGATCTCGTTCTTCGCTTGAGAAAATCTCACAAAGTGCTAATCATCCCCTTGATTAGCCGTGGTATGATCAGTATAAAAACTCTAAGCTCTGTTAATGTCCTACTAATATTATCGCCTTTTATGTTGAGGAGTAAGGGGGGTAAAGATCACTGGTATAGTGATCAACAACCCAAGAATGAAGGCAGTAACAAGCTTAGGTAAAAAGGTTGCCTGAGTCAGCACCAATTTGTCCAGAAACAAAGTGGTGCAGATGTGGTCACTGAAATTCCCTGTAGTTCACTAACATGACGGCTGACATGAGGAGGATAATATTCATGGTTAAGAGAGAAGATGAGCAACTATGCATACGCTGGAAGGAAGTCCATAGAGGAAATGTCAAGACCAAGTAGAAGTTCCACAGGGCATCACACATATTGCTTGGGAGGAAACATTTGTGCCAAACTTTTAATGAACTCCATCCTGACTGTTAACCTAAACAAAGGTGGTTGTTCCAGCAAACGTAAAAATGCTGAAAGGTCTAACAAATAACCTTTTACAAGGCTCAATATTAGGGCGTTCTGGGCTAAAGACAGAAAAACAAGAGCACGCCTGACCGCTTTGCTTGTAAAGAATCAGTTCCTTGGGTGCCACATCATGTTACAAGTTTGTTCTAGCACCCATCGTAGATCGATTTTGTACTACTGTTTGGTAGCGAGGATGGCATCCACTACTTCAGATGAGAAGTCTAACAGAGGCAAATACCACTGCTTTTTCTCCACACATTAAGTTATAAGTTGCAGAGGTTCAAATGAAGGACCCTGCCTGGTTGCTGAGACAGGAGGTCCTTTTGAAATGGTAGTCTGATTGGAGGGCAGCTGCTTATACACAGGGGTTCTGGGAACCTTTCTGTCCTGGACCAGTCTGAGGCAGTTAAGATGACTTGGACCAGATCATTTTCAATTTTCTTCAGAACTCTAGGCAGGAGAGGTAACGTCAGGCAGGTGCACAGCAGTCCCTTTTTCCATTTCAGCTGAAATACGTCTCCTAGCAAACTTTTTCATGAAGATTCAACCATGCAAAAACCGTAACCTTGTATTTTTTCGATGGTGATTAAAAGATCTACCCTTGAATTTCCTCACTGATCAAATACACCCTTTGCCAAATGAGGGTGCAGATACTACTGATGTTCTGGCAGGTGATTGTCTGTTTACTTTGTCCACTGTGCAAATTAGGGTCTCCTCCAGGTTGTTGATGACTAGAAAAATGTTCTCTTGTTCCAGACTCCTCTAGAGCCTCTTGACACACACCCCTGGGCCCCACTGTACCCTGCCTGTTGCAGTACTACATGGTGTTGGTGTCTGTGAAAATCTGCACTCGTCTCCCCTTGATAGATGGCAGGAAAATGTTCAGGACCAAACAAATAGCCATTAGCTCCGAAAGATTGATTTGAAGCTGGCTTTCCATCAGAGATTTCTATTCTTCACCCTTCCCCCCACCACAGAACCCACCAACCCCAATGCAGCAGTAATGCATACATCACCACTGTCAGCACTGGAAGGGGAAGGGAGAGTGGTCTGCTAAATGACAAATTGTAAGTGGTCACCCACCACTGCAGATCTTGTTTCATCTCCCTCGAGACCTGGATGGAGTTCAAAAGTAGCCTTGATGCTGGGCCCACCTACAAGTGCCACTGGCTATAATCATATCAAGGAGGGACAATGTGGCTCAGGGGTCAAGAAAACTCTGAGCCACCCGCACCACGTTCCAGAATTGAGCCCAAAATGTCAAGATCATAGTACAAATGTCCTGAACACATTTCGGAGGAGGAAAGGCCTTGAACCTCACCTGTATCCTGTAAAACCAAAATGCACAGAGGTCTCTGGTGAGATTTTGGCTGGTTTTTGGTGAAACCCGACATAGTTAGGAGTGCTCTCGTAGTCCAGAGGTGGTCTACCACTGACTGCAGAAAACCCACTTTCAGCATCCAGCCATGTCGGTATGGGAATACAGGAGCTTCCAACTCCTGAAGATGGGCAGAGACCACAGTCATAAATTTTATGAATGCCAAAGGGGTGGAGGTGAGGCAGTAGGCAGCACAGTAAATTTAAAATGTTCCTAGCCCACCTTGAACCACACCTGTGTGGCTGCAGGACGGATGTATGAAAATACAAATCTAATTTCCTTTGTCCAGATCAGAAAGGATCTGAGCCAATACATGCATTTTTAAATTGCCCCTCTGCGGGCAGGCATTCAGGGGTTGAATGCCTGAGGACCCTATACTTTTTAAGAAAGGAGCAGGAGGAAGAACCCTCTCCTATCGCCAGTACTGATTCAGGTGCATCCATGGAGCATAGGAGGAATATCTCCTGCAGCAGAATAGACAGATGCTCCTCTAAATTTCAGTCTGGTGCAGGAGCACTGTAGCCTGGGGAAGAAATTAAGTACAGAGCGTATCCTATTGGACAGTCTGTAAGACCCATTTGTTGGACATGATGGACCACCAGCCTGGGAGGAAATACTGAGTCTTGTCTCCCAGAAGTCAGCCACGAACCATTGAGGATAAGTAACGGTGGCTCGATTTCCATTGTAGCAGGAGAGGGGCGTTGGAGAATTGGTGTCACTAATGGCCTATGCGATGTCTGCCAGTGCTGCGTTGTTGGCACCAAAAGGAATAGACTTGCTGTTTTATTTCTGAGTGGGAGGGTTTTGGTTGCACAGTGCAGCAGACCATTAAACTAGGAGCCAATTATCCCTTTTAGCACGTGACTCCCAAGGATAACATGTAGAGCAAATCAAAGCTTACTGAAGGAGGTGCTAGGGGTTTTTAACTCTAAACCCAGCAACACAACAATTAACACTCAATGACGTAATGACTATGCAGTATTTTGTCTTTTAAAAAGGAAAAGTCTTTTCATAAATGTAAAATTAACCCCTTTGCTGCCAGTCCTTTTCCCGCTCAGGTGCCAGGTCTCTTCTTTGGCTATTTGGGACAGTTCGCACTTAGGCCCTCATAACTTATAGTCCACATAAGCTACCTATGCCAAATTTGTATCCTTTTTTTCCAACATCATAGGGACTCTAGAGGTATCTAGAGTTTGTGGGTTCCCCTGAAGGAAACCAAGAAATTAGCCAAAGTACAGTGCAAATTTCGTTTTTTTTTTTTTTAAATGAGACAAAATGGCTGCAGAAGAAGGCTTGTGGTTTTTTCACTGAATACGGCATCAACAAAGGGTTTGCAGTGATAAAATCACCATCTTCCCAGCTTTCAGGAACAGGCAGACTTGAATCAGAAATCCACATTTTTCAACACAGTTTTGACATTTTACTGGGACATACCCCATTTTAACTATTTTTTGTGCTTTTAACCTACTTCCAGTTAGTGACAGAAATGTGTGTGAAACCAATGCTGGATCCCAGAAAGCCATACATTTCTGAAAAGTAGATACAATTCTGAATTCACCAAAGGGGCATTTGTGTAGATCCTACAAGGTTTTCCTAAAGAAAATAACAGCTGAACTAAAATATTGAAACTGAGGTGAAAAAATAGCTATTTTTCTTCGCATTTTACTCTGTAACTTTTTGCTGCAATGTCAGATTTTTTTATAGCAATATTCCATTACGTCTGCTGTACTCTTCTGGTTGTAGGGATATATAGGGCTTGTTGGTCCACCATGAACCGTAGGTACCCAGAGTCAATAAATGAGCTTCAATGGGTTTTCATTCCATACCAGGTATACAGCAATTCATTTGGTGAAATATACAGAGTGAAAAATAGGTATCAAGAAAACCTTTGTATTTCCAAAATGGGCACAAGACCAGGTGTTGAGAAGTAGTGGTTATTTGCACCTCTCTGAATTCTGAGAACCCCATGCTAGCATGTGAATTATAGGGCATTTCTCAAATAGACGTCTGTTTTACACACTGTCCTACATTTGGAAGGAAAAAATGTAGAGAAACACAAGGGGCAATAACACTTGTTCTGCTATTCTGTGTTCCCCTAAGTCTCCCGATAAAAATGATACCTCACTTGCGTGGGTAGGCCGAAGGCCTACGGCAGGGAACGCAACATGGACACATCATATTTTCCCAAAGAAAACTGACATGTTTTTTGGAAAGTGCCTAGCTGTGCATTTTTGCCTCTAGCTCAGCCGGCACTTAGGAAAACCTACCAAACCTGTGCATTTTTGAAAACTTGACACCTAGGGGAATCCAGGATGGGGTGACTTGTGGGGCTCTCGCCAGATTCTGTTACACAGAATCCTTGGCAAACCTCACACTTTGGCCAAAAAAAAATAAAAAATCCTCACATTTTATCGACAGAAAGTTCTGGAATCTGAGAGGAGACACACATTTCCCTCCACCCAGAGTTCCCCCAAGTCTCCGGATAACAATGGTACCTCACTTGTGTGGGTAGGTCCTAGTGCCCGCAAAAGGAAATGCCCCAAAACACTATGTGGATACATCAAAATTATCAAATACTAAACTACCTGTTTTTGCGTGAGTGGGGACCTACATTTTTGGTCCTGGGCTCAGCAGCCATATATTGAAAAATACCAGACCCAAACATTTCTGAAAACTACACATCCGTGTGATCCCCCATGTTTTCTTACTCAGAATCCTCAGTAAACCTCACATTTAGCTAAAAAAAAAAAAAAAATTCTCACATTTCTGTGTGAAATCACCGCACCGGGCCAAATTTCCTACCACACAACGTTCCCCTCAGTCTCCTGGCAAAAAATAATTCCTCACTTGTGTAGGTGGGCCAAGTGCCTGTGACAGGGAAGAGCCAAACATGTTGAAATTGAGAACCAAAGCGGGTCTGTTAGAAATGGGGTCTTTGGTTGACAGTCATGTTACCCCCGTTCAAGCAAGGACCCGTACTCTAATCAGGGTAAAAGAGAATCACCCTCCGCTAACCCCTGCTTACCCTCTTGGTAGTTGGCAGAGCAGTAGGCTTAACTTCAGAGTGCTAGGTGTAAAGTATTTGTACCTACACACACAGTAACTTAATGAAAACACTACAAAATGACACAACACCAGTTTAGAAAAATAAGAAATATTTATCTAAACAAAACAAAAACAAAACGACAAAAATCCGACATACACAAGTCAAGTTATGAATTTTTAGAGATTAAACTAAAAAATAGCGCTTAGAAACACAAAATGCTTCGATGAGGTGTTAACACGGCATCGTGACGGAGTCGATCCCAACAAGCCGACACCAGCGGCGCCGGACACGGAGTCGCGTAGACCCCCAAGTACAGTACCTTTGAAGAGTGAAAACATGTTGATGCGCGAAGTCGGGGATCACAGCGTCTGTGAGAAAAGTTGAATCCACGCACTTCGAGCGGTGTTGGTCACGACATGATGCAGCAACTTCCACGGAGTCGCGGACTTCAGTGAGGCTGCAGCGGCTTCGGGCCTACAAATGTTGTCGCGTTCCAGCGAAGATCACGCAGTCGGTTGCAGGCGGCGTCACCGGATTCAGCAGCGGCGTCAGTCCAAAGTCGTCCGAAGTCGATTTCCTTAGATTTCCATCAGCTTTCCTTTCAAGGGCCCAGGGACTGGATAGGGCAGCACTTGTCAGAGCAGGAGTCTCTCCAGAGACTCCAGGTGCTGGCAGAGAGAAGTCTTTGATGTCCCTGAGACTTCAACCCACTGGAGGCAAGCTCTAAATCAAGCCCTTGGAGATTTCTTCACAAGATGGAAGGCACACAAAGTCCAGTCTTTGCCCTCTTACTCAGCAGAAGCAGCAACTGCAGGATAGCTACACAAAGCACAGTCACAGGCAGGGCAGCACTTCTCCTCAGCTCTTCAGCTCTTCTCCAGGCAGAGGTTCCTCTTGATGTCCGGAAGTGATCTGAAGTCTGTGGTTTTGGGTGCCCTTCTTATACCCAATTTCTCCTTTGAAGTAGGCCTACTTCAAAGTAAAGTCTCTTTTGAATGTGAAATCCTGCCTTGCCCAGGCCAGGCCGCAGACACTCATCAGGGGGTCGGAGACTGCATTGTGTGAAGACAGGCACAGCCCTTTCAGGTGTAAGTGACCACTCCTCCTCTCCCTCCTAGCACAGATGGCTCATCAGTAAATGCAGACTACACCCCAGCTCCATTTGTGTTACTGTCTAGTGTGAGGTGCAACCAGCCCAACTGTCAAACTTACACAGACAGGGAATCCACAAACAGGCAGACTCACAGAAATGGTATAAGCAAGGAAATGCTCACTTTCTAAAAGTGACATTTACAAACACACAATCTTAAAATCAACTTTACTAAAAGATGTATTTTTAAATTGTGAGCCCGAGACCCCAAACTCCACATGTCCATCCGCTCCCAAAAAAAATCTACACTTTAATCAGATTTAAAGGTAGCCCCCATGTTAACCTATGAGAGGGACAGGCCTTACAACAGTGAAAAACGAATTTAGCAATATTTCACTGTCCGGGCATATAAAACACATTACTATATGTCCTACCTTAACCATACACTGCACCCTTCCCTTGGGGCTACCTAGGGCCTACGTTAGGGGTGTCTGAAATGTAAGAAAAGGGAAGGTTTAGGCCTTGCAAGTGGGTACACTTGCCAAGTTGAATTTACAGTTAAAAACTGCCCACACAGACACAGCAGTGGCAGGTCTAAGACATGATTACAGAGCTACTTATGTGGGTAGCATAACCACTGCTCCAGGCCCACTAGTAGCATTTGATTTACAGGCCCTGGCACCTCTAGTGCACCTTACTGGGGACTTACTAGTAAACCAAATATGCCAATCCTGGATAAACCAATTACATACAATTTACACAGAGAGCATATGCACTTTAGCACTGGTTAGCAGTGGTAAAGTGCTCCGAGTTCGAAAGGCAACAGCAACAGGTCAGAAAAAATAGGAGGCAAAAAGATTGGGGTTGACCCTGCATAAGCAAAAAAGTCCAACAGGGTCCAAAAGGGCAGTTTGAAAAAACACATTTTTAGGCTGACATGTGCGGCAGAATTTTTATCGGTATAGATGAGACAATGCTGGGTGGTAGGAATTTTGTGGATTCCTGCAGATTCCGGAAGGTTCCATCACAAAAATGTGGGAAAAATGTGTGATTTCCAGCAGAGTTGGAGGTTTGCAGGGCATTGTGGGTAAGAAAATGGTATGGGGTTCATGTGAAGCGCACCACCCTGGAATCACCCAGATGTTTCGTTTTCAGATGTGTCTAGGTCTTGCTGATTTTTTTCTACATAGTAGCGTCCCAAAGTCCAAAAAGTGCAGTCCTCACCATTCCAAGTGGGACGATTTCGAGAGTTAGCCAAGCTCTCATGGCCCAAATGTAAATCCAAAACCAAAAATAATCAAATGTCCTCTTGCTTGCCGTCGGATAAGATGTTTTAGTGTGCGGGGGAGAGCTGAAAGACTGTTACCCCCTTCAGTTGGGGTGGGGGCATAACCAGGCCATACTGGTTGGTAGCAACCACCCCACTTTTTTTTTTTTTTTTTTTAAATTCCTTGGCATCTAATAGACTTTATGCCCCCCTAGGGTGTGGATCGGAGGTAATTGCCTCATCTGCCGACTGGTGGGCATAACAACTTTGGCCCCATTTATTTGAAAGAAACAAAAAAAAAAAATTAGCCCTGGTGTCTAGCGGTTTCTGCTCCCCCTGGGAAAGATCGGCCTAGTTATCATAGGCCAATCTGCCCATGGAGGGGTAGAAATGGCCTAAAAATAAATTGCCCTCTGGGGAGTGGCCCTTGCCCAAGTGGCCGCTCCTCTTATTCTATAACAACAAAAAACACAAATTCCCTGGTATCAAGTATGCATGCAGAGAGAGATATCAAAGGAAAGGAAAGGCTTTTCTTTTCCTGTGATGCCTCTCTTGGTCCCTCCATGTGATCGGAGGAGAAATGCTTTTGCATTTCTCCTCCGATCTGCGCTGGATGGGCAGGCCTCTGATGAGCGTGCTGATGTAATCAGACGCCGCGGGGTGAAAGGGGAAGCAATTCCAGTTCCATCCCTGCCCAGGGGAGGGGGATGTGAGGCCCACGGGGAGCGCTAGCACACCAGAGCTGTGCTGCCCAGGATGTAACCATTGCGTCCAAGGCACCCGAGGGGTTAAATACTGTGCATATAATTACAAATATCTGCGAAATGACATGGGAAAAACCTAATGAAAACACCTTTGAAAGGGTCTTTCAGGCTGAAGTAGATGAGCATTATAAAAAGGTCACCAGAGTCAAACAAGCTCCTATCTGTAGAGTAGACACTTTAAGTCTGGGGCAACATTAATGATTCTATGCCAGCAGACCATATCCCTTAGAACCTCAGTAGCCCCAGTCTTTTAGTTGGAAAATTATTTTGATTCTCCTTTACATTCCCTTGTATCAAACATTACAGAGTACAAAAGGCAGGGTATTTATTATTTTGTATGTTTCTCAAAGTTTCATGTGTGATTCATTAACAAATAATTGGACAACCCAGTAATCCTTCAAGAAGCTGGGTGCATATACCAAAAAATACATTCTCTTGAAGGCATAACTTAATCAAAAGTAACAAAGTTAGTACATTAGTAAAAGCAACATCCAACCCGAACATTTCACTGCAGCTTGTCTTTAAATATTTACATTCCTAATTTACCTAAGCAATGATTTACACAAGGAGTTCTTCAAGTGCAAGACATGATTATACATATTCATTGTTATTCCAAGCCTCTTTAGGGCCTGAAAACATCACTAATAAACGATCATAAAAGGTCATGTGATAGTTGTGAGTACCAGTAGTGACCCTTGACAATGTGGAGACTACTCAACCAAAATACAATTCTTTTCACAAAGCCCTCTTAGAATCCTTTTTCGTAGCAGACGGCTTATAAGTCCATTCATGTGTGTATGTAGTAGTTATGATGTCCAATAGGCACTGTGGGCTTCCATAGAAGCCATGTGATATGTTGAGGAACAGATCTGGTATAATGTAACGTATTTGTGTTAAGCAATTTGTTCCGTTCAGAGTGTAGAGCAGTCTACAGAGAGCATGGCATGGTCTAGGAAAGCCATTGAGGGTTATGCAGTCACACTTGACACATCATAAAATACCAGTGCTTGTAACATCTTCTTGAGTTTAGTAAGGAGTTTTATTTTTGTGTGTAGCTGAAGATGGTGTATTGCACATCTTAATATGACAATGGTGTGCGGGCGTTGTTTCATGAAGGCTTTAAGAGAGAAGTTGAGTGATTTAACTGTGTTTTCCATTTGTTTAAGTTTTTGGAAACCATCCAGCATTAATGTTTTTAAAGCATTAATTGACCATACTGATGCTGTTTGATGATGTATCCCATGATTAAGATTATATCTGGTTGTCATTGTTATATTAATGAATAAAGACACCAATGTCTTTTAGCATCTCATATTTTCTGTGAGATATTGGCTGAACTATAGAGGTACCAAGGTAGATCCTTGAGATAATCCATAGAATGTGGACATAATGTTAGTGAGGGACATGGATATCTTGACATGCAGTGATTTGTGAGATAAACCTGGTATGGTCCTATTTAGTATTGTGCCACCAGTACCAAACTTTAATTCCTGTTTGTGGGAAAGTATGCTGTGGTTAATGTTGTCACCTGTTAGTGAAAGGTCAAGAAATATGATATGACAGCATGATCAATGATGTTAAAGATGTCAACCTGTAAATTGAGCTGCAGGGCTTCAGTGTTGTGATCCTATCTGAAACTGGACTAGTAATCTCCCAGGAGCTGGTTATATAATTGGTTAGCTGATTTGGAACTCAGCCTCCATAAATGTATTAGGGGCTTATGATCTGTATATTGATTGTTTAATACAGAGTGGAGGTGACCCATTTTGTGGGAGTAGGTCTGCAGCCCTAGGAAAGTGGGTTTTTTGAGAATTTGAAGCTAGTGTGAAAGAAATGCTTGCATATGTTTTTTTTAGTAATTAATAGGGGTATATGATCAGTAGTACAGGTACAGTGCTCAACATGATTTCCAACAGATTGCACATCTTTCATGCCCAAAATAGCCTGATGATTCCTACTGTTTTGAATGTTAGGTGTGGGGCCCTTGTGATGCATGGCAGTATTTTTCTATCTCCTCTATGATACTGTAATTTCTAATGAGGGCAATGCTGAGTCTTCATTGCATCTGGTACCCTTGATTGTCATGGTGGGTAGTGGAAAGATTTGATTTTGTAGAAAATATGAACATTTTCTTGAACAATTTTAGACTTCTCCAGTTATGCAGATACTTGTTCAGAGTTGAAAAGTTAAAATCTTCATTTGTTTACTTTTCTCTTAAATTTTCAGTGCATTTGTATTGCAGGGGCTGTTTTCTTCACCTATGGCCAAATACATGTAGGGTCTTTCTCTTGGCATTAAGATGTGGGGAAACCACATGGCTTACTTTTTTTTAAAAGCAGGAAGAAATGTGATGGGCTGTGGCGCGTTAGCTGCATTAATGTGTCCAGTCCCCTGTGACCAAGATGCTTCTCTCAATGTTGCCAACACTTTCTTTTGTTGTGTCTTTAGTTTAGTTAGTGGGAAGCTGATGTTTAGGGTAATCCTGCAGAGTCTGGACCAGAGAAACATATTGGGTTTTATTATGAGCAATACAATGGGTTACGGGTGACCAGGCCTAGAATAGACACACTGTAAGGTGTGAGAATGTTGAAGTGCAGTTGAGATTGTTTTCTTCTTGTGTGAGGGGCTCATAGTTTGCAAGTGCATGGTTCAGTACTTCTCCCAAAGCCGATTAAGATTTTCTAGAAATACATCTCTTGATATGGTTATTAGCTCAATGGACATACATGCTGAGTGCTCTGCAATGACCAGAAGAGAAGTAAACAACACTCACCCAGATAACTTTGTGCAGAGCCATTGTTACATCTGCACATAAACACTGGAAGGAGAAATTCACTTGTTCTGTGACCTATTGTAAAAGCATGTGTTTCTAAAGATGAGGGACACCTGACTTCCTGTTTCTCCATCCAGTCATGTCTGACAGTAAAAAAAAAAAAAAAAAAAACTTTCATGGTGCAATTGATAAGTTCCTTTGAGGTTAGGATAGTAGTTGAAGCATAAAGGGCAAAAGAGGCGGAACCACTAGAAACTAATATTTGAGTTGGCATTTCACAGTTGCTTAAATCTAATACTGGTAGGGGCAACATAACTGTTAGGTGAGGAACTTTATAGTGGGTCTGCTCAAAGAAGTGCCACAGAAAAGTCAGAGTTTTTTTACAGAAGACATACTACTATGTGTGCAGCACTTTTCTGACTTTTATGGAATTCAGAAACCATTCCAGGAGTAGTCACAGAAATCAAGTCAATTCAATTCAAATAAGCTTTATTTTGATAACTAGTACCGTAAAATCACAGAACATAGACATAAAGCATCACATTGTATATGCATAAAAATAAGTTAAAACAAGAATAAAATCCATACAGTAATAAGTACCACTGGGCCCAAGTCTTATAACATAAGGTTTTTGCACAGAATACTCTGGCACGATACAAATAAAATTATTAAAAGTTATAAATCAGTGAAAAGTGTATGAGTTTGTTCGGAGATCAACGCCAGATGCAGTGCTAAAAGAAAGAACCTACAAGCGCTTTACCAGATAGTTTGCAAAGTCAATTACAAAAAGTTCACAGTTTTAGGCCACAGATCAAATATAGTCAATGCACACCTTCTTTAGCCCAAAGGCAAAGGAAGCAGTGAATTCTTTCCACAGTGATGCAGTTATTATGTAGCCACCAGCTGCAGCATTGCCCTTTTTAAGCTTAAACAGAAGATCATCAGTTTGTGGCAAAAGCTATGATGGCTAAAATTATATCCCCCTTCTAGATCCTCCTCTATAAAAATATACACCAGCACAGTAGTATTATAAGTACACACACACTAGTTAACAAATCATTTCACGGAGTGAGCTGAACCACATCCATCATCGTAAGAGCAACCTACATTTACATAAAGCTATACATTCAAGGCAGTTTCACGTTAGAGAAGATAAAACATTTGCTCTATTGGTCCACGTAGCTTCAAGAAATTTAGCAACAGTAGTAACTAGAACATGATTGGTGTCGATCTAAGAATTCAAAGGGCTATAGCAGTCCTGCGGATGCAGGTACAAGCCACTTCTGTGAGGAATTGCATAAGCAGGACAGGCAAATAATACATGGGGCAAATTTTCAATAAGGCATTACAAGCTAATGGTAGGATACCTACGTGAAACTGAAAGTACAGCTTCCTGTCCTTAGGAGTGGAAATTGTGTCCCAAAATGTCTCACAACTAAGCGTTTCTTTCAGATCAGCTAATGCATGAGACAGCTTGGAATGAATTGCTACACGCATCTCCTCAGAATCTACCATCCTCCAATACTTATTTTTAGAGTCAAGCTTCGAAGGAAAGGCAGCAGTAGTTGGGTAATCACAGAGCTCGCACCAGTCAAGTGAATACAATGATGCCTTAACATATCTAAGCCAGGGGACACTAAAAGAGCGAACAGCTTCAATTACTGCCAGAAGGGCTTCAGTATATGATGCAAACTCCTGAGTAGTCTAGGGCCAACTCCAGTACAAGAGGGGACACTAGCGTGCTTTGGGGCCTATTCCCTTGATATCCAGATCCTTAAAAAGGTATTTTCAACTGTATATATTTCCTGAGCTTTAGCATAAACCCATAGCTCTGCACCATAGAGAGTAGAACTAACGGCTTTGGTCTCGCAGATCTGAAGTGCTGGGCAGATCGGTTTAGTATATGAGGCACTTCAGTCCCTCACTTGGACCCCAGTGTACTGTTTTTGCTTCACCACCACCTTAGTGATGTGGGATTTCCAAGACAGGTTCTCTGGTGTAGTTAAACTGAAGTAACCAAAGGATTTCACCTTTTCAAGTGGTGTGCCTCCAAGTACTATCTTCCCTTTGAATGATCTATGTGGTTAAATGTCATCAGTTTAGTTTTGGAGGTGATGATCTCCACTCCACGAGAGAGACAGAACTCCTCAAATCGATTAAGGAGTTTCTGTATGCCACTAGGGGTCTTGGAGATTAAGAGAGTGTAATCTGCAAACACCAATACAGAGATCTAACAGGCACCTATACACAGTGCCTCTGCCTCCACCATAGCTAAGAAGGGGATAATATCATTGATATACAATGAAAATAAAGTTGGAGCAAGGACAGATCCTTGTCGTGCTCCTCTTTACACTGGGATTTTGGCAGTAAGCTGCCCCTGGTCACCAAACCTGACGCGTGCATAGGTGTCCTGATGGAGGTGTACTAGTAAGGAAAGGATGCAGGGAGGCATTGCCAAGTCAAAAAGAACTTCCCACAACTTAATGCAGGGTACTAAGTCAAATGCAGATTTTAAATCCACAAAAGCAACATAAAGATTTCCTTTGCCAATTGAGACAGTTTTCCAACATAGAAGCAGGAATCTAAAAACTTGATCAATAGTGGATGGGTACAACCACGGCACCCTTCCACGAATTGCATTAGATAAAATAAGGATGTGTCTGGACCAGGCATCTATGAGAGTCAAAAATAAGTCTGCCAGAACGCCGTCCTGGCCAGATATCCTACCATGCTTAAGTGTGCCTAATGAATGCACATCATCAGAGTGAACAATTGTGAAGCTGGAAAGCTGAGTGGTTGATCAATAATAGTGGGAACAGCCCCGTTCTGCTAATGCATCACACTAGAACAATCAGCAGAGTAAAATTGACTGAGATGGTTGATCCACTCAGATGGAGCAAGGTTAGTCTCCACACGCAACACACCATTATCAGGGCCCCACACGGCCAAGGACCAAAATCTTACACAATCCTATCAGATGCAGCTTCATTCAGTGCAGCCCACCATTGCATGCGCTTGGCTTTATGAATAGCAGCCTTGTAAGACTTCCTGGCAATGGGGATAGAAGCTATATCCTTGGTTTTTACAGCTTTTACCAGTAGTTTGTTTAAGGCCTCACAGCCCTTATTAAACCAAGGATCAAATCAAATCAAATCATTAACATTTATAAAGAGCGCTACTCACCCGTGCGGGTCTCAAGGCGCTAGGGGATAGAGGGGGTTACTGCTGCTCGAAAAGCCAGGTTTTTAGGAGTCTCCGGAAAGCGGAGTGGTCCTGGGTGGTCCTGAGGCTGGTGGGGAGGGAGTTCCAGGTCTTGGCCGCCAGGAAGGAGAAAGATCTCCCACCCGCCGTGGAGCAGCGGATGCGAGGGACGGCAGCGAGTGCGAGGCCAGAGGAACGGAGGGGGCGGGTCGGGACGTAGAAGCTGATGCGTCGGTTGAGGTATTCCGGTCCCTTGTTGTGGAGGGCTTTGTGTGCGTGGGTGAGAAGTCGAAAGGTGATCCTTTTGCTGACTGGGAGCCAATGCAGGTGTCTCAGGTGTGCGGAGATGTGGCTGTTGCGGGGTACGTCGAGGATGAGGCGGGCTGAGGCGTTTTGAATGCGTTGCAGGTGATTTTGGAGTTTGGCTGTGGTCCCAGCGTAGAGGGTGTTGCCGTAGTCCAGGCGGCTCGTGACGAGGGCGTGGGTCACGGTTTTTCTTGTGTCGGCAGGAATCCAGCGGAAGATCTTGCGGAGCATGCGGAGGGTGAGGAAGCAGGCGGAGGACACAGCGTTGACTTGCTTGGTCATGGTGAGAAGAGGGTCCAAGATGAAGCCGAGGTTGCGGGCGTGGTCTGTGGGGGTCGGTGCGGTCCCGAGGTCCGTGGGCCACCAGGAGTCATCCCAGGCGGACGGGGTGTTGCCGAGGATGAGGACTTCCGTTTTTTCAGAGTTCAGCTTTAGGCGGCTGAGCCTCATCCAATCTGCAATGTCCTTCATACCCTCTTGTAGGTTGGTCTTGGCGCTGGCGGAGTCCTTGGTGAGGGAGAGTATAAGTTGGGTGTCGTCGGCGTAGGAGGTGATGATGATGTCGTGCTTGCGTACGATGTCGGCGCAGGGCTCATGTAGACATTGAAGAGTGTCGGGCTGAGTGATGAGCCTTGAGGTACGCCGCAGATGATCTCGGTGGGTTCTGAGCGAAACGGAGGGAGGTAAACTCTTTGGGAACGGTTTGAGAGGAAGGAGGCGATCCAGTCCAGGGCCTGGCCTTGGATCCCGGTGGAGCGGAGGCGGGTGATTAGGGTGCGGTGACAGACTGTGTCGAAGGCAGCCGAGAGGTCGAGGAGAATGAGGGCGACTGTTTCACCGTTGTCCATCAGGGTTCTGATGTCGTCTGTGACTGAGATGAGGGCGGTTTCCGTGCTGTGGTTGGTTCGGCATCCGGTTTGTGAAGGGTCGAGCAGGTTGTTGTTTTCCAGGAAGGTGGTCAGCTGTTTGTTGACGGTCTTCTCTATTACCTTGGCTGGGAAAGGCAGGAGAGAGATGGGGCGCTCGGGTCAGCCGTAGGTTTCTTTAGTAGGGCGTTGACTTCGGTGTGTTTCCAGCATTCGGGGAAGGTAGCAGAAGAAAAAGAAGAGTTGATGACGGCCTGGAGGTGCGGGGCGATGATGTCGTCGGCTTTGTTAAAGATGAATTGAGGGCAGGGGTCCGAAGGGGCGCCGGAGTGGCTAGAGTTCATGGTGGATTTGGTTTCTTCAGTGTTGATGTGGGTCCAGTTGTTGAGGGTGATGGCCGGGGGTGCGGGTTCGGTGGTGTTTGGTTGGGTCTGGTGTCCGAAGCTGTCGTGGAGGTAGCTGATCTTGCGATGGAAGAAGGTGGCGAGGGATTCGCACAAATCCTGTGAGGGCGTAACGGCGTTGGCGTTGGCGTTGGGGTTGGAGAACTCCTTGACGATGCTGAAGAGTTGTCTGCTGTTGTGGCTGTTTTTGTCCAGTCTGTCGGTGAAAAAGTTCCTTTTAGCAGCGCGGATCAGGTGGTGGTGTTTGCGGGTAGCGTTCTTGAGGGCGGTCATATTGTCAGCGGTGTGGTCCTTGCGCCAGGCCTTCTCGAGGGCGCAACAAGTTTTCTTTGATTCTTTGAGGGTGTCAGAGAACCAGAGAGGTTTTTTGGTGTTGGTCTGTCGATGCATGCGTTTGAGGGGAGCAAGGTTGTCTGCGCAGTTGGAGATCCAGTTTGTGAGGCTGAGGGCTGCGTCGTTGGGGTCGGTGGTGAGGGTGGGTTGGTTGGCGGCGAGTGCGGAGAAGAGTTGCTCTTCGGGGATCTTGTTCCACTGTCGACGAGGGATGGGTTGAGTGCGGAGGTGGCGGTCTCGCGTCGGAATGTGAAGTGGACACAGCTGTGGTCGGTCCAGTGTAGAGTGGAGGTGTGGCTGAAGAAGATGTGTTTGCTGGCGGAGAAGATAGGGTCGAGTGTGTGTCCGGCGATGTGGGTGGCAGTGTTCACCAGTTGTTTGAGGCCGAGGTTGTCGAGGTTGTCGAGCAGGGTGGTGGTGTTGGGGTCGTTGTTTTGTTCCAGATGAAAGTTGAGGTCGCCTAGGAGGATGTAGTCCGGTGAGGCGAGGGCGTGCGGGGAGATGAAGTCGGCGATGGCGTCGCTGAAAGGGCACAAGGAACATACTGTAGGACTGGCCCCCCTTACCCCTGTTGCATAGATATTAATAATGATTACTCCAGATGTCAACCTAAATGATAACTGAATACCTAGTATGTCAGGCGAGTCAATGGGTAACTGTAATATGCAAAAGTTTAATGTTGTTTTGACCTATGTAGTTAGACCACCAGAGGGTCTACCCCTCTTGCTAGGAAGTGTCAGAATATGAAAATTCAGAGAACAAGATCGAAAGAGCAGGTCCACTGCCCATGTTTCCTGGAAGAGGCAGATATATTAACCCTCAATAAATTGATCAAAAGCTGGCAAGGAGGCAGTAGAACTTAAACATGGCACATTCCAAGAGACAAGACGTACCCCATCATTATGAGATACTGGGTGCATCATAGATGTAATGATGGCACCACTGGCTGGGCAATTAACTCACTGGTTTTGAGATGCCTGGCAAGAGCTGTCAAAGGTAGAGGAACGTATAGACTCAGGGCCAGGAGCAGAAAGAACACTAATGCAAGGACCAGGTACATTATGCAAAGCGGGGACCAATGGTGAATAGGCTAAAATGATCTCAGATGGTGTACTAAGTAAGTCATTGTCATTTAAACCTGATGAACTACCCCCTGGGCAAGGGAAAGGTCGAACCTTATGGTGTGTAGAGAACCTGGGGCATTTAAACTGGATACAGGAATTCCTTGGTGGGCATGTTCTAGTATCTAAGGCTACCGGATCATAGTCTCCCACACTGTTAGAGGTACCATTAACCATAGGCCTAAAAGATTGACAATAGGCTTTTGGCTCCTTGACCATGCCTGTGCCACTACAGTTGGAAACCTGGCGAAGATCCCCTAACCTCCCGCCTGCTGGCCATTGGCCGACACAAGGAGCCAGACTAGCACAAGCACAGACGGGCAAGGAGGTAAGGCTCTTGTTACTCATTGGCAAAGGAAAGTTAGGCAACATAGACAAAAGAACCAGTAGTCACAGAAATCTGTCACAGTTACTAATTTACAGGTGAACTGAAATTTGTGAACACATCTTCAGTTGTAAATTCACATATGAAAAAGTAATGTAAATGTGCATATGCACTGTGAAGATTTTTTTAGTTAATCTGAAGAAATGTTTCTCTCATGGAAAAAATTATTCCCATCTGTCCTCAATAACATTGTATGTATGTATTATTATTATTATTACAAGTTCACTTTGTGATTACTACTGATGTTGCCTTGAGTGAATGGGCATGATTTCAGAGTTGGAAAGTACAAGCAAATAATTGATAAATACCCAAAACCTACACAATTTGAGGTACATTTGCACAAATTCCCCTATAAATGTCCATAAATCCTACCTTATTTATAGATTCATGAATGCACAATTTCAATAATACTTGAAGGTGGTCGATGTGGAAAGTCTGATTTACAAGAATAAAGGTCCACCATTTTTAATTCTGTGAATGACAAATGTAATTTTGCCCTAGCGAAAACGTAATGGGTGTTAAAAGAATATAATGTTCTTGGACAGAGCAAGAGGAATGCAGAAACTAAAAGCCAAATAGAATTTCGTACAGCTGTGGTGCTAAACAGTGGAAGACACACTTGTTTTTTTTGTTGTTTTTTTTGGTTGATGCTACAAGGTCATAGAGATGTAAGATGTACACAATGACTCAGGATGGGTCCTGGCTATGTAAGACCTAAAATTGTACTTAACTGCTGCTTATTTTTTGGTTGGGTCTGTGTTAGACTATTAGACTTTTCATCCTTGGCGTGGTCTCCCTTAACTTTTTGCCTCTGTTTCCCAGGTTGTTGATGTGTGATGGACTCCTTTTACAAAATGTGTATGTAATTGGCTTATCCATGATTGGCATATCTGATTTACTAGTAAATCCCTAGTACAGTGCACTAGAGGTGCCCAGGGCCTGTAAACCAAATGCTACTAGTGGGCCTGCAGCACTGGTTGTGCCACCCACGTAAGTAGCTCTGTAATCATGTCTCAGACCTGCCACTGCAGCGTCTGTGTGTGTATTTTTACACTGTAAATTCGACTTGGCAAGTGTGCCCACTTGCCAGGCCTAAACCTTCCCTTTTCTTACATGTAAGGCACCCCTAAGGTAGGCTCTAGGTAGCCCCAAGGGCAGGGTGCAGTGTATGGTTAAGGTAGGACATATAGTAATGTGTTTTATATGTCCTGACAGTGAAATATTGCTAAATTTGTTTTTCACTGTTGTAAGGCCTGTCCCTCTCATAGGTTAACATGGGGGCTACCTTTAAATCTGATTAAAGTGTAGATTCCCTTTGGGAGCAGATGGACATGTGGAGTTTGGGGTCTCTGAGCTCACAATTTAAAAATACATATTTTAGTAAAGTTGATTTTAAGATTGTGTGTTTGAAAATGCCACTTTTAGAAAGTGAGCATTTTCTTGCTTATATAATTTCTGTGACTCTGCCTGTTTGTGGATTCCCTGTCTGGGTCAGTTTGACAGTTGGGCTGGTTGCACCTCACACTAGACAGTGCCCAAAGGGGGAGCTGGGATGTAGTCTGCGTTTCCTGATGAGCCATCTGTGCTGGGATGGAGGGGAGGAGTAGTAGGCCTACTTCAATGGGCTAAATGGGTAGAAGAAGGGCATCCAGAACCTCAGACTTTAGAACACTTCTGGAAACCAAGAGGAACCGATGCCTGGAAAAGAGCTGAAGAGCTGAGGAAGAAGAGCTGCCCTGCCTGTGGCTGTGCTTTGTGGAGCTATCCTGCAGTTGCTGCTTCTGCCAGAGTAAGAGGGCAAAGACTGGACTTTGTGTGCCTTCCATCTTGTGAAGATCTCCAAGGGCTTGATTTAGAGCTTGCCTCCTGTTGTTTGAAGTCTCAGGGACAGCAAAGACTTCTCTCTGCCAGCTCCTGGAGCCTCTGGAGAGACTCCTACTCTGCCATGTGGTTCCCATCCAGTTCCTGCGACCATGAAAGGAGAAGCTGACAGCCTAAGAGGAGGAAATCCACGCACAGAACACCGCACAGGGAAAAGATCTACGCAACTCCGATCTGCGGCTGGAAAATCGACTCTCCGCTGGCTTCGTGACTGAAAATTGACGCTCGCCTGCAATACAACCCAAAGATTGACGCCCAGGGCTGCAGAAACGACACACAGCATCGCTGATGGAGGCTGGTGAGATCGCAACCTGCGCTGCGTGGTTTTCAGATTATCGTGCGGCTGGATTTCTGTCTCAAACACCGCTGGGTGTGTAAAAACGACGCAAGGCCTGCCCGGACCTGAGAGTGCTGACCGGATCGACACATCGCTCTCCTGTGGAGAGAATAAACAACATGCCCCGATCCGGGGAAAGGAGAAATCACGCAAGGTCTCGCTCGTGAGTGAAATCGACGCATCGCTAGCCCTTTTTGATGCACCCTCAGCTGTGCAGGGTTATTTTTGACACACCATGGTACATTTTCACGCTAACAGCGTTAGTATGTTTAAAACTACATGAAGACTCTTTTTGCTTTTTAATTGATAACTTGACTTGTGTATTGTGGTTTTTTGTCGTTTTGGTCTTGTTTTGTTTAGATAAATATTACCTATTTTTCTAAACTTGTGTTGTCATTTTGTAGTGATTTCATTGTGTTCCTGTGTGTGATGGTACAAATACTTTACACCTAGCACTCTGAAGTTAAGCCTACTGCTTGTGCCAAGCTACCAAGGTGGTAAGCAGGGGCTAGCTGAGGGTGATTCTCTTTTACCCTGACTAGCGTGATGGTCCTTGCTTGGGCAGGGGGTAACCTGACTGCCAACCAAAGACCCCATTTCTAAAAGTCTGGGTCATGGGGAGATGCTTAGAACCTCTTCAAAAGATAATACGTAAGCAGGAAGTTTTCTTTGTAAGTCCTGCTTGGAGGAAGATAGATTGCTTGCACAGCAAAGTGCAGAGTGAGTGATTTGCACACTGCCTTAGAGTATGTCCAGTTTGTTTCTTCTTCAAAAGGGTGATCTTCAAGCACTGATTATCCTTTCTGCACACGTCTTATGAGCCTCTGGTTAGAGAGAATTGAACATACACAATAACGTTGTTTTCAAATCAGTTTCTGTAATATGATATATATATATGTAGAGAGAGAGATATATATTGATTCTTTTAAATAAAAAGTTGGAACAGGAAGAGGACCAAAACCTGGTGAAAAATTTGTTCCTGACATGAAATTGAGGAAAAAGTCATTATTAATACTGAACACTGAAGTTCAAGCACAATAAAATGAACTATGAGAAAGGTCAGTTATTCATCTTTGCATGAAGGTTTGATATCTTGCAGAGACAGACTGTCTGACAGCAATCAACAGAGACAAGAAGACTGTCACAGTGCTACTTCCTCATTAGTCAGCCCGAAAGTAGAAACAGATCTAGAAGATCTCATCCCCGTCCGTAAAGGTACACAACTGGATGCACATTCAGTAATTGTGAAATTGAGTACAGGCGATGAGCAGAATTAGACTACATAAGAACCCTTGAAGCTATAAAAGTAGGAATAGATTTACAAGGAGAGAGGAAGTATTTAAAATGACGTTTGATGTACTAGGTGCAGCAACCTCTGGTTCTGGAAATTCAAGTAGAAGAGTCTGCACCAAGTAAAATGATTGAAGATCTAGATCAAGCATGACTTAAATAAGTGAATAAATGGTGGAAAATGGCAACATTTAAGAAGTACATTGAGGTAGCATGAATTGTATGGGCATTAAGGATTTTTGTACTACCTATCTTAAGTGACATGGACCCTGATTTATTAAAGCAATGGCAGCATGACACTGAGGAATGCTCAGTGAATCTGATGAATACTTTAATTATCAAAGTAGAACAGAAATTGGAGAAACTAGCACCACAAATAAATGAGATAGAGCAAACCTTAGAGTCAGTAAAAGCTAAGGAAGAAGTAAGCAATACCGTGACTGAAATGGAAAAGAAGATAGAAAAACATGAAAGGGAAGTACAAGCTAAAAAAGCAAACAATTTACCCGGGATAGGACTGATTATGAAACTGGGAGGGTCTATACCTTTGCAAAGAGATTTGATGCCCTATGCATTACACAAATGATGGACAAGGTGTTGGAAAAGAAGGTAACATTGTCTAGACTGGATAGCTTGGGTGCAAGTTCGGGGGATGGGAATCCAAATATGGGACCCTCGAGGTAGGATTGTTTAGGGGAAATTTCTTCTGCTCCAGGTAAAAACAAGAAGAGGGGGCAAGGAAAACACAGAAAAGTTGCCTCAAACTTGAACCAGGAGGTCGAAAAGGAAGGGGCAGCAAGGGAAACAACAAAAGAGAGTAATAACAACAGCAAATAATCTTGTCATCAATGTGACTTCTAAAAAGTTGGAAAAACCGACATTTGGATTTACTAAATAAGGGCTTAATATTTGTTCCCATGACTCGCATGTATCTTCCAAATGTGAGAATGAACTTATATAAGTTTTGTTGTAAGCTTAAATTCAAAAAGCTATTAGAAATATGAAGCAGACACTGATGACAAGACCATGCGTTTCTCGTATTTTGAAAGTGATTTTAAGTGATTTAGGGACACTGTCTACCTTGGAAGACATATCAACAGAACAGACCACTCTTCCAGATTAGGAATTCTGTGAGCAAGCTGGAATATTTACAGATGCCGCTGTGACCAGTGGATGTAAATTAAAATTAATGTTTGTCTCAAACTGCCACCTGGCAATGAAACTGATATCTTTCAAGAAATAATGGTAGAGGAATTGAATACGATCTCCATTAGAGAACAAAAGAGGCATCAGAATAAAAAACAGAAGACCGTCAGGAGTAGAGATGATTGGGTAGCCCTAAAAGAACTGCAAGATGAGAACATAATAAAGTCCTCACACAAAGAAGGAAATATTGTTGTGATGGATCGTGTGAAATATATAAAAGAAGCAATGAGACAAATGGTGACAAAGAGAACTATGTGTTATTGAACACTGATCCCACAGATGAGAACACCAAGATCTATCATCCAAAAGTGTGGACATGGCATGAAAATTGTTTGTTGGATGATCAAGAATATGAGTATTTAAATAATGCAAATCCTGTGAGACCCACCATATACTTTCTGCCAAAAGTATACAACAACATCAACAACTTCACTGGCAGATCAGTAGTAAGTGCCATAGGATCATTGTTGGAAAATACGGAGAGGTTTATAGATATCTTCTGCTTCCCGTATGTGCCGCACATCCTTCATACATAAGGGATTCAATGGATTTCCTTGATCAAACAAATGGGATTTCCTGGAAGAAATACTATTTGATGGTAACAGTTGAAGTACTTTCACTGTACACATCAATAGAACATGTACATGGTATGAATGTATGCAGGTATTTCTTGAGATCTCTATCTGTCAGCCTCCTTGAACATGCTGAGATGATCTTAGACATGTTGTACTTTTGCTTGCCACACAATGTTTTCCTCTTTGACAATAAATACTACTTTCAAACCCGTGGGTCAGCGATGGGACCATCATTCGCACCCATATAAAACAGCCTGACAATTGGCCACTTGGAGGTGGAAAAAATATGGACTGAAGAAAATAAGGAACTTCTGGAACATGTTGTTCTATGGGTTCGATTTATAGATGCTGTATTTCTTTATGAGTTGGGAGTGAACATGACTTTACCAGATTTATTAAATTTTAGGAAAACAGTCCCTGGAAACTCATGTTTACCCATGAGATCAGAGCAACCAGGAAAACATATCAGGAAATGACAGTCTACATTGAGGATGACACATTGTGCACATGCATACATAGAAAACCCTACAAGTTGTAATAACCTACAGTGGACACCTGCAGCCTCCAAAATGGAGCATTCCTTTTGAAGAACTCAGACGATAATGAGTTTGCATATGAAGCCAAAGAAATATGTAGAAGGTTTCAGGCTAGAGGTTATCCTAACAAGTGTGTTGGACGATGCATTGAAAAGAGCATAGTCGTGGAAGAGGGAGGCGCTCCTGGTCTCTAAACAAGCCACCTCACAAATGACAGAAGCAGACTCAGTAATTAGATATATAATGGAGTATGGTGAATCCAGTCTTGAAGTTAAAACGTGCTTGCAGAGAAACTGGCAAGTATTAAGGTTGAATGAGACTCTAAAACAGGAATTACAGGAACACCCCATGGCTACATATAAAAAAAAAAACAGCCTCTCAGGGGAATCTTTTGGCAAGCAGCTTTGTGCAAAATGTGACAAATAAGTCCAATTGGTTAACAAGTCGTCAAACTGGATTTGGTTACTTTCAAAAGTCTGAAGGTTGCCAATGAGGGAAAATTGTAAGTACATTTGTAGCACAGTATGGACGAAGGTTTTCTGTTAAACATTGGATTAACTGTGAAACCCCATACGTAGTGTATGTTTTTAGAATGTGGCTGTGGCAAGAAATGTATTGGCAGAACTGTAAACAAGCTAAAATTGAGGATCCTGTAGCATCATGGAGGACATACTTCAGGCTTGTATTTATATGGAATCCTTCATTAAAAGACCTGGAGGTGGAGACCGAGAAATGGCACTGTGGAAAAAGGAATCTAGATGGATTATCTTAATGGGATCAGAGGTACTACGAGGTTTAAACTCAGATGCTGAACTAAGTGTACTTTTAAGCTTATTTGTGGTTTTATTTCTGACACGCGGAAGATGAATATTTAGAATATCATATGGCTCAGATGTCGCGACTACTGACCTTGAGTATTTAATCATTGTTTTTGAGAACTGATTTGCATTTTTTTTTTTTAGAGTACTTGAAATGTTGCAAATCAATAGGTTAGATATGTAAACACTTTACTGCGCCTTGTTCCACCATGGAAGGATATATGCATTTATATGCATAGGTTGGTGATGTTTTACATGGTTGTCCAAAGATGATTCTCAGTTTGTCCAACACAAGTAATAATGAGATTGTGCTAACTTAAAATGGGGCCCGGAACTTGAAACGTATGTGCTTTTGTATCAAAGGGAGCCATTGTGAATATCTGCCACTATGAAATTATGTAACTTTGATGGATTAATTGTGCAAAAAGAGTTTCCTTGTCTGAGATATATGTAGCTATGGAGAGATAATGTTCAATCTCACAGATGTATTCTGCATTACTTATTTTTTAATAAGAACAAAATGTTCTTAATTATTAGAAAGTGCACTTTACTGAATAACAATTGGCATTTGAACCATGTTATGATAGAAATGAAACTTTTGCTTGCGCAGCCATTATACGTACTATTCACTTTTAGAGAAAGAATACGTACCATCAAATGCTCAAGTCACTTTAAATGAAATAAATATGCATTTGATGATCTGTATATGCACTTTACTATATACCTATCAGTCACCTTGTCAAAGAATTACGCAGTTATATGAGGGTTTAATGAGACAAGTCACTGTTAGAGAAATAATATGTACTCACTTTGTCAATCAATTTCATAAAGCCTATGAGGTGTGAGACTTGTGAATTTGGAACCATCATTCAGAATACTCATTTGTATATGAAATTACCTACTTTACAAAGAGAAAGTGCACATCACTAAATATGCACCAGTTACTCTGAAAAAAACATTCGTACTGTACTTTTCTGGGTTGTGGCAAGAATTGACATTTCATCTGCTCTTGTGTATGAATGAAAAATTCAATCTGCGCTTGTGTAAAAACAAAAATATGAGAATGTGGTGGGGTGAATTTCACAGATAAAATGTTAATTTAAGAGCTTTGGCATAAGTGAGAAATGAGCATTTTAAATTGGTACACATTTAATTATGTTACTGGTGTAAATATGAAGTTCAAGCAATAGTTATGATTTATTTGGAACCATTATACGTACTCGTCACGTTTATATGAAAAGCATACTTAACAATGAGAAAGCGCACCTTAGCGAATATGTGAAAATGACGTACTGGATGAACAAGACATACTGTACATTTCTGGGTTATGGAAATAATTGACATCTCAGTTTCACTCTTGAACAAATGTAAAATGAGAATGTGGCTGGACAAACTTTAAAGACAAAACGTTAATGCTCATTAAATGTAAAAAGATGACTTAGAAGGATCTAATGATATCATGCTGGAAGATATATAAGACAATTATTTTTGGACATATTCAAGAAACGATTACATGCAAAAACTGAAAAAGTCTAATTATATAAGGGTTTTTTGTATGTCTTTTATGTCCCGGAATGCTAGGAGCTTGGAGCCTCTTTTTGAAGGCACCTTGCACTTTTTGTATTCATGGGCAGTTGAAGGGCTTCGGCCAAAATGAATTGCCATTTGTATCTGCTATTACCTGCAGTTATATGCTGAATTCAAATTAATAAATTACCAAACGAGCAGGGAGCATCTGTTCAGGGTGGGGAGGGGCAGGTCAGTGGAGCACGCGCTCCAGAGCAGTTGTGCTGGCAATATCGTAAACTAAGCAACAGAAATGAATAAAAAAATTACTAGCTATTGCGCCAAGAATTTTCAATTTTATTAAGGACACGGAGGCAAGGTTTATGCTTCTCTTTCTTTACTACTCATTAAAACAACAGCCAATCACAAAACAGAAAAATAAAAACTACATTTCCCATGTTGCACTTCGCCATGTCACCACCAATCATGTCTCTACAGGCCCTATTAGAGCCCCGAACAACATCCTGAAGACCTCTTTCTTTGCTGCTCCCGCATGAGATAAGTGCTTTTCACATTTTCTCTTGTCAGTTTTCTTTTAGTGCTTGCTTTTGTGCCACGCTCAGGATTTGATAGTCTTGATAGTCTTCGTTGGTTGCCTTGGCAACATTCTTCACTGATCAGCCCCCGGCGCGCTGATTTTTCCTCTTCAGCGCGGGGAGCGCTGATTGTGTTTCTCAGAGCGCAGTGCGCTAAGTGGTCATTTCTCATCGCACTGTTTTTTGTGTTTTCAGCGCGGGGAATGCTGATTCCTTCTCAGCGCGCACCGTCCCACTGGTGCAGGGTAGTAACCCTTCTCAAGCACCGCGAGGCACGCTGAGGAATAATCTTTTAATATTCTAAAATAAATAGCGATCTGGACATCATAGAATGGAAATGCCCTGATCGGGTACGCATGCATAGATTCAAAGGTGGGCAATTACAGGTTCAAACTAAAAAGTTTAAAGACACATCCGTAATGGGGGAGGCAATAATGAACAAATAAGGCCAACTCACCTAAACTAGCAAGTGAAGCCCAGTTGGGCAAATGTGAGGCCATTCAAAGTCCCTAGGGGCCCCAGTGGCAATTAAGAACAGCCCCTCCCCTGAATATTGCAAAAGAAACATGTCCAGGTTGTCAGACGTATGTCAAACTTAATAAGGAAATTCAAAACATCCCTCAAACACAGAGAAAAATAATCAAGTCCATTTAAACCCAAGTGTAAAAAAAATAACGTAACCTAAATACAAGAAGTCTTGTCTGCAGTTAAATGAAAAACCCAAAGTGCAATCGAAGAAAAGGGTAGGAGGACCGCTGCAGCCAGACTTCAGATAGATGTAAGAGTACCCCTTCATTTCCTCCTGTAATAAAAACAAAGCACGACAGAGTCAGATGAGTCAAAGGAAGTGTTAACATTTACCCACATTGTTGACAACTGTACAATGGGTCAACACAGTGGAAAGCAAAGGGACAGAAAGAATAAATACAATTTTCATGATTTTTTTAATGCAGATGTGTACTGAAGTCTTTATTGAGATTTAAATATCCAGGACTCTAGGTCCCCAAGTCTTTGATGAGTTGGGACTCACTCTATCTCATCCTTTGGGGGAAACTTCTGCTGAGAGCTAAGAGAAATTGTAGTACTGAAGAAATCTTCATGGAAGAACAGAAAACTATCATCTCTAGATTCAGAGAATGTGGTTATCCCCTTTGGATCCTTCAGAAAGCCGTAAAACATGTGAGAGAGTTTGCCAGAGAGTGTATTCTATTTGAAAAGAGGAGGAATCCACCAACAGAGTTATACTCAGATATACCAGCAGTTGCAACAGTACTAGACATATTCTTTCAAAACATTAGGATATTTCAAAATGTGATTTTACCATTGACAGAGAGATTGGAGACAGACCTAACATCTCTTTCCGTAAGGCCAAAACACTGAGGGACTCTCTAGTCCGCAGTGACATTACCCCTACAAAAGGTATTAAAGAATATAGGGCCAGATGTAGCAAAGGGTTTTTCCCATTCTGTGTCAATGGGAAAATGTGTTCGTACATATGGCCCATCGTCTTTAAGGCTTCTTTCCTTGTGGACGTTGCAATGCCTGCAAAAACAGCCACCATAGGATGGAGTATGAGACCATTAAGGGACATACCCATAGCGTTAAGCACTTTCTTACATGTAATTCCCAATTTGTAATTTACATCTTTGAATGCCCCAGTTCTCCCAAATATATGGGTAGTACTGTTTGTGCTGTCATCAATTTCACCTATTTGCACCTGCAAGATGTCTTGGATGTTCATTGTTGGTTACATCATTGAGGAGTTTTTCTTTCTGCTTTTACACAAAAATTATATAATTGTCAATCGTACCAAATACATGCCATTGCCCTGACACCCCCAATATTTGTCCTTCGTGTTTGAGTATTTCTGCCAAAATATCATATATGCATAGTTGCTAATATGAATGCAGCAGAGTATGGAGGCTGTCGCTGAAATAATGCTGTGCATCTACAGTTTGTATTTCGTAGAAATCAAGCAGTGCTGAAGCCCATATCAAAATGTATACCTTCCTTGTTCCTTCCCTCTGCCATATATCTTTATATCTTAAATTGCAGTTTAGCACAGTCAAATCTATGTTTGATTGGCCTGCTCTGCAAAAGGACCTCAATCTTTACATTTGTGTTGTATTCTTAAAGCTTTCCTCCAAGTGACTTAGGTTTTAATTGGAATTACTGAAAACAGTGTGGAGTGTGCGGTGAGAGTGGTTGAGACATATATTATGTCTTTGTCTTAATGGATTAATTAAACTGTTGCATCAGGGGTAGTAAACCTTCCCATTACATTCTTGAATAAGAATTCCCAAAGAGACACTCCCTGTGTGGGAGCAAAGCTCTTTGTTGTTTGATAATGGGAAGTTTTCAGATTTGTGGAGGATATACTAAATCTGAAAGGGAATGCTTCGGGATGATGTGGTGAATGTAATTCTACTGATGGATCCTAGTTCAGATGTAGTACTTTCTCCAGAATGAATGATGGAGAAATGTTGATGTGCACGCTCATACATAGACATCCCTAAGTGTCCATTCCAGGAGAGTTTTAAGATCTATAGCGGTCATCTAACAACCCCCAAACTTACCCCCTGCATACTTTTGGTCAGCAGAGAACCCACATGGCTAGTCAGTGCATATTACCGTTCCAGAGAACAGCTGATTATTTCCTTTATAGTCTTGTTTTCATCTTTTAATTTTAGATTGGGTGATGTTTGTGAGAAAAGGCCTCTTTTGACATGATTAGCCCCCCCCCCCCCCTTTTGCCTGGTAAATGATGCAGCCTCAAAGTTGTTAGTGCCCAGGGCCCCTGCCAATCAGGTTCCCTGGGCCAGATCTCTTTCTACAAAACTGCTGTGAAGCATTGGCACATTTGGAGACACCTTTAGCTGCCAATATAGGTCCCTAGTGAACGGTACTTAGGTACCCACGGCATAGGGTACTAAGGTTAGGCCCCTGAGGGCAGCAGCACTGATCATGCCACTCTCTAGAGCCATGCATTCAGGTGCACCCAGCACTGCCATTGTGGGCTGAGTGTCATGTTGCAAACCCAAAAGTCAAACTTGACATAGCACAGTCTGTGTGCTCTGTCCACCATACACTGCATTCCGTATAGTTAAGTCATGCCCTCTGGCAGACCTTCCAGCCCTAAGGCAGGTTGCACAATAATGTATGTGTGGTCATAGATGCTTGAGCAGTGTGCCCCCACTGTGTCCTTGCCAATCCTGAGACATAGTGATCGAACAGGGCAGCCATTTTAAGTGCATGTGCTAGATATAGGTCAATACGAGTGTCACAGCTACATAATGGCCACTCTGAACCCTGTTTTTTTTGGTAACAAACAACTCAGAATGATAAAGCAAAATTGGTACCTGCATTGGATGTATTGCAAAATGTACACAGGGGTCACCTTAGACATGTCCCCTGCAAAGGCTAACTACTCTGGCATGGTTTTTGGCCTGTCACAACCAGCCTGCCACCACCAGACAGGAGTCTAAATTCATGACGTGAGAGATCCTTCTCTCTGGGATTCAGAACAAAGCCCTTCTTGAGAGGAGGTGGTAACCCTCAGGAATGCGCACTGCCCTGCCAGCAAGCTTCAAAGGGCTTACCACCCTTGAAACTCAGCCTCCAGGCTTGCAGCTAGTAGCAAATGCCTGTCCCTGTTGCAAACCCCCACTTTTAGCAGGGCCAGCGGTGGGAAACCAGACAAAGGACAGGAGGAGTGGTCAGTCCTGGCTTGCACAATCCCTAAAGTGTTGCATTTGAGGTGAACTCTTGTGAGAAAGTAGCCTCTTTCTAGCATGGTTACCCCCATTTTGGCCTGTTTGTCAGTGTTTGTCAGTGTGTTTTTACTGTATCACTGGGATCCTGCTAGTCAGGACCCCAGTGCTCATAGGTTGTGGCCTACTTGTCAGTATGTTTAACTGTCACTGGAGTCCTGCTAACCAGAACTCTAGTGCTTATGCTCTCTCTGATTCCACATTTGTACTTACATACTGGTAACCCAGTAGTCCACTCCAAATTGGTATACTGGACCCCCTTATAAGTCCCCTGTATATGGTACCTAGGTACCCAGGGCCTTGGGGTTCCAGGAGATCCCTATGGGCTGCAGCATTTCTTTTGCCACCCATAAGGAGGTCATACAAACACTTCTTCAGGACTGCCATTGCAGCCTGAGTGAAATAGTGTAAGCACTATTTCACAGCCATTTTCACTGCACCAGGTCACTTATAAGTCACCTATACGTCTAGCCTTCAGACCCTGAAGGTTAAGTGCATAGTAACTGTGTGTGAGGGCACCCCTGCACTAGCAGAGGTGCCTTCACATCATCCAGGCCAATTTTTCCAGACTTCGTGAGTGCGGGGATGCCATTATAATTATGCACTACATATAGGTCAATATGTAGCTTCACAATGATAGCTCTGAATATGGGCATGTAAGGTGTCTAACAAGTGGGAATTGTATCCCAATACTGATTCCAGTATTGGTGGCACAATCCCATTCACACTCGGGGCTCCACCATGGCCCCCCAGTACTGCCATACCAGTCTTCTGAGGTTTTCACTGCAGCCCCAGATGGTGCCACATCACAGATGGTATTCTGTGCTCCTAGGGCTTGAGCAGCTCAATCCCAGGAAGGCAGAACAATGCATTACCTTTAGGAGAGGGGTGATACATCCTCTCCCTTTCGAAATAGGTGTTACAGGCATGGGAGGGGTATCCTCCCAGAGCCTCGTGAAATGCTTTAAAGGGCACAGATGGTGCCCTCTTTGCATAATCCAGTCTATATCGGTTCAGGGCCCCCAGGCCCTGCCCTGGTGCAAAACTAGACACAGGAAAGGGGAGTGACTACTGCCTGTCCATCACCACTCCAGGGGTGGTGCCCAGAGCTCCTCCAGAGTGTCCCTGAGTTCTGCTATCTTGTTTTCAGGATAGTCAGGGAACTCTGGGAGCATCTGAGTGGCCAGTGCCAACAGGTGACATTAGAGACCCCTCCTAATAGGTGCCTACCTGGTTAGGTGACCAATCCCCCTCACAGGGCTATTTAGTGTCTCTCCTCTGGGTGTTCCTTCAGATTCTGCAAAACTCCAGCAGGAATCCTCTGCATCCTTTACTTCATCTTCTACCGACAGATCAATCACTGACTGCTCCAGGAACTCAACAAAACTGAAACAAAGAAGCTAAGATGACTTCTGCAACCTTGTAACTTCAGCTTCTGCCAGCAACAGTATCCAGGTCATGCATCCTCCAAGGACTGCCTGTCTTCAACCTGCATCAGAAGGACCAAATGAATCTCCTGTGGAGTGATGGCATCACTTCCCTGCTTCAGCAGGCACCTCTCTGCAGCAATGACTGGTGGCTTGCGTCCCCTCTCCAGACGACAGGCATGGATCCAGGGACATGGGTGGTGGGCTAAAGTGACTCCGGCAGTCCCAACATCCAGCTGTCCAAGGTAAGAGCTTGCCTCCCCATGCACGACAGTACCCCCATGCACCGTGTGACTTGCAGTTGCCAAGGCTTGCACAGCACAGCTTAGGTCCACAGCACTCCATCCTGCGACGCACAGCTTCCTGAGTGGTTCTCCAGCACCCGGGGAATCCTTTGTGTCATGCTGCGTGGGCCTCCATTTGCACCTTCTTTGTCCCCATACTGTGGGACTCCTGTGCAAGCTGCCTGGTCTTCTGAGGGCTCTCAGAGTTGTTGAGTGCCCCCTCTGCCTCCCGCTCCTCAGTAGAGGCCATCAGGTCTCTCCTGGTCCCATGCAGCGCCATTTCCCCTAACTGCGAGCTTTGCATTCACCAAGGCTTGTTGGCGGAACCCAGCGACGCAAACCAGACTGCATTGATCCTTCCGGCGTGGGACATCTTCTGAACCAACCAGGAACCGGCATCTGTCTTCTTTGGTGCAATTCTGACTTTGTCTTCTCTCCGGTGGTTTCACTTTGCACCTTCATCTGGGTTAACAGGGGCTCCTGTTCTCCCTGGACTCTTCAGTGCTTCTGGGACTTAGCCCACTTCTTCCACAGGTCTTCAGGTCCAGGAATCCATTGTTGGTGTCTTGCAGTCTCTTCTGGTTCTTGCATTATCTTGTATCATGACTTCTATTGTGTTTTATGAAACTTGCTTTGCTTTGCTCCTGCTTTCTTGGGCTCCGGGGTGGGGTATTTTACTTACCTTTGGTGTTTTCAAACACTCCCAGCACCCCTCTGCACACTGCACTTGGCTAGGTGGGAAACCGACTTTCGCATTCCACTATTTGAGTATATGGTTTATGTTCCCCCTAGGCCCTTTGCAACCTATGGTGTTTTCACTATTTGCACTATTTCCCTACTGTGTACTTACCTGTTTGTGGTTACTAGTGTATATATTGTGTGATTTACTTACCTCCTAAGGGAGTATAGCCTACAAATTATTTTTGGGATTGTGTGACTTAAAGTGCCTTTATTTTTGTAACACTGAGTATTGTTTTTCATGTGTGTATGTACTTTGTGCCTACAGTGGTATTGCAAGAGCTTTGCATGTCTCCTAGTTCAGCCATAGCTGCTATGCCTACAGCTACCTCTAGACAGCCTGGCTTCTAGGCACTGACTACACTTCACTGATAAGGGATAACTGGACCTGGTGTAGGGTGTAAGTACGTTTGTTACCCACTACAAACCAGGCCAGGCTCCTACACCTATCCATTTCCTTTTCCTTGATCTTGCATGGAAGGAAAATAGCCAATCAGGTGCAGGGAAGTGACCTCTGCCCAGAAAAAGTGGCCACTTAGTGGGTGTAACCACCCTAAGGTAGATGACCCATTGGTCACTACTATGTTCATCCCTAAAACGCCCACTAAATACAGTATTTAGTAGGCAGCCTTGAAAAAAACTGAAAATCAGATTCCTCTGACAAAAGAAGGTCAGCAACAAATAAGACCCAAGGCTTGAAAACTGAAGTCCTGCTGCACCAAGACAAGGCGACAAACCCTGCGTGCTGCACTCCACAATCGCTGCTGAAAGGTTGCTTGGATATTGGACAGACTCTACAAACTTCCAGAGGACCTCCACTCTTTGAAAATTGCCAAAGATCTCCTTCCAGAGTGTAGGCATCACTCTACAACCCCTAGGAACCAAGGACCAAGTGAAGCCCACTTCCCTGACCGGCAGCTGACCAAGGAACCAGATGCTGCAGCCAGAACAAACTTCACCTGTCGGACCATGAGGACAAAACCTACCAATGTGCCAAGTTTGGTGGTACTGCAACCCCCAGTAGCCAGACTGTGCAATAGCCCCAGGTACTGGTCCACCTTACGTCGAACATCCAGAAGGACAGTCCATTCCGGAATGGAAAAAGGACCAGGAGAAAGCCCAGTCAAGGAACTTCAGGAACCACCCGGATCACCCACCAGATTGGCCCTGCTGACCTGCAAGCGACCCTCAAATTGGGCTACCTCCTGCTTTCAAGGGCACCTTTGTGCCCAGCTCCTGGCTCACTGCTTAGCTCTGCACGCAGGCCACCCTGTGCCTTGCACCAAAGATCCAGCTGTGCCATAAGGGTCCCACACCCCTCGCAACATCAACACCCCAAGGCGACCCACTGGACTTACCTTTAAGTCCGCATGTGCAGTGCTTTTTCAAGTGGTCCCTCACAGTGGCCTGGCACCGGCTCCATTGACATTCTGCAGCTGCTTCCACTTGAACCGGAAGTCGCACAAACTCCTCCAGCTGGTCCAGGGTACCCATTGACAACCTTGACATACCTGCTAAAGGAGACATTGGAAAACACATTGCCTGATTTACTGTGAATTTTCAAAGTATTTCTCCATTGATTTCTATGGTGTGTAATTACTCACAAAAAAGACTAACTCTTTAAAAATTAAAAAAAACATAATTTAAAATGTTCCTACCCAATTTTGATGATGTTGGTCTTAAAACTTTTATAGATACCTGAAGTATTTATGTAAATTGGTCTTGAAGTTATTCTTTTGAGTGTGTGTTGGGCCTTATTGATAATGTGGGAGTACAACAAATGCTTTGAACTTCTCCAAGATTAGGCTAACTACTCAACCAAGCTACCTTGAAAATTGAAGCATTAGGTGGTCTTGTTTTTACCCCTGTAAACCAAGGTGTCATTACCAGGACCTCCTGCACAGTGTGTGTAGCTTTGCACACTACATAGAGGGCCAGCCTCCTACAGCGGTGCATTCGGGATAGGAGCGTAATGTCAGTATTACGTAGAAAAACATTGGCAGGCAATAACTTTTAACATATTCTTATCTCACCAATATATTTAAAACTTTTCGCGCCATCATTTGGCCAGAGATGATTTGCTTGAACAACGTTTTAATGACTATGTAAGTGCTGTAATTCTATTCCCAGCTATACAAGCATGCAGTGCTAGTGCTGCTGGTCTCATTAAATGTAGTCGTTCCTCTGTCTGGAGGATTTGATGTTTAAATTCATGTTCATTCTCGGGTAGGTGCATATCATACTCACACGGTGAAAATAAATGTAGTGGACCCAGCTGGTCAATTCCTGTCGCACGTATTATGTACATCAGTTGCCATGAGATGGATTATTCTACTACTAACCAACTTCTAAATTGTACTGGTAAGCTCCATCATGAAATGCCAAACGAGCTACCAAGGCCTGTTTTCTTTTTACTGTCAGTACTTGCCAGAGGCAATTGAACCTGATCCCGGCGACTTGCTATTTCTCGTGATACAAGAAAATGCCTTTTACCCACACCAGTACTGCATCCTCTTGTTAAAGTAACTGAGCCTTCATTGATCTGCCATGAACAGGAAAACTGTTTGTTTTGAGAAACATAAGAGCACCACAAGTGATTATCAGTATCTGACCTTAGGCCTAGATATGAATTGTATTTTACTTTGTCATAATGCCTCAACTATAAAATGTGTTTTACTTTTTGTATTTACCTTGGAAATGCAGAAGCCCATTTCATTGTGTCAGGCTATAATTATCAGCATGCTGGGGCTTGCTTCTGGATCGCAGCTGATTCTTAATTCATGAATAATTTAATGCTGCTTAACGCACTTATAAACAATCAGGCTGGTTAAACTGGATCCGTACTGAGGTTCATATGTGAAATACTCCAGTAAATTAATTTTACCAATCTCCATTACTGTCTCTCCCTTTTCAGACAGGGATTAGAAGAAGTCTGGAATAGTATTTTTCATACCTTTTTGTCCCTGCATTTCCATGTGTATGCTCAGCTTTTGTTGTTTTTCCGGCTACAACACTTTCTTTTATCTCTTATAAGTCATATCCAGAAATCTCTAGAAAAGCATGAAGGGAATTCACCACCGCTTCTTACTAGATGATGGTTTGCGTGGTTATCAAAATATCCACATATAACTAACCGCCTATTTGAATTGTGCTTCCCTTTTGGTTCCCAAGCTTCTACTAACAACCACAACACTGGAGCCACCTCGTTCGGTATTCCTGGCATCTTCTGGTGCAAACTGTTTGGTCAGAGTGAGCATTTACCGATGTAGCTATTAGTCAAGCCTAATTCAGTACCCATTGTTCTTGGTCAATTAAGAACATTGTTTTCCTGTGGTGTGTAGTGAAAGCTGGGCATGTTCTAATTAAAGTGGATGCACTCTATGCCATCATTTTATAGAAAATGTGTGGTAGGCACTTCTCAGCCATTAATCTTCTTACTTGAAGAATGTATTTAATTAAAATTGATTCTGCCTTAATGTATGTAGTTCCCTTGTAAACTGACATTCATTTAATCAACTAATGAGAGCCTGGACATTCAGGGCATGAAATGCAAAAACGTATGTTAACTCCAAAAGGTGAAATACATTAGTTTTGAAAAGAAAAAGACAACTAAAGGTATTCTACAAATTGTCTGAAAAGGCATTTGCGGTAAAGCGCAGCAAAATGATAAATAGCACAGGACACTGTCAGTACAATGTGTATCAGTTTAAACTGATACTGAATCTGCTTTCTTTCAGTCTTTGGCCAGTCAAATGTACCTCAATTACATAAATATTTAACAATGTCTATTTTGCTAATGTCATCTCATTGTAATTTGATTTGATTGACTCTCAAATTCTCCAACTATGTCCAGGAGTATAGGTATGGAGTTTAGAGGGCATGTCATCCGCTAATTGTGAAATCTTCCAACAATCCAACAGAAGTCATCTACTATGAGCTCACTCCTAGATTAGGCTATACTCTTGATTTAACCCTCACACTCAGATAACACATCAACAACATTGCTAGAGCTGCTAATTATCACCTACACTCACCTAAAAACTTCAAACACCCTTTTATGGGGTGAACGAATATGCTATCACGACTCCGAAATTACCACGCTGACTCTTCTTGGCAGTTCCAATGACAGTATTTACTAACTGACACGACAGAGAGAAAAATACTGCAGACTGCACCTCAGCCCTGAATAACCTGTCTCTACAATTTTCCTCATTCTCCTGTTCACAGACAGGCCCTTTCACACAAATCTGTACAATTCTTTATTACACATGACGAACAAAAGATAACTTGCAAGATAGAGATTAAAATGGAAAAAACATGTGACCCCATAACCCCGAATTCCTAGGCTAAGCCATTACTCACTCTTTATTGTACATTCAAGGTGTATGACCAAGCATTCTTTGACCTATGAATGCATAAGTGCTCTTTTGTAAATCTAACTTGTTTGAAGTGTGTGCTCACAGCATTGTGTGTCTGAGACTCCTGGCTGCTCAGAATTTAGTTTCTTCCCTGCACCCATTGTAAGTCACGCACCTGTGTGTTTTGGGCCAATTCATTTATGTGCCCAATGTCTAATCTGTCCGCGACCCTCTACTCTCCAGCCCTCCGGGAAATTGGCTAAATTTTTCTCTGTGTCTTTGTCACTTTCAGAATGCCCTACCAGTTGGCTTTCTTCAGTGCTCTCAATATCACCCCAAGAACAAGAATGTGATCAAATCTCATCCATTCTAAGAGACTGGCATTGGTTATCACCAGAGGCCATGATGAAATTCATGATTGGGTTCCTGGGGTACTCACTTTCCAGAACTTCTCTTCTCACCATCTGAGAAGGACTCCTTTCACCTAGAAATCAGATAATTCAAATCATCACAGGCATGACATCTGACTTTCTTAGGAGAAACTGCTTCATTTTTTAACTTCTTGTCTTTAGAACCCTAACTTCACTCTTCATGTAGTAATTGAAAACCACAGTTTCACGTTATTGATACAGTAACTATGCTTTCCAGCCCAACTGCAGTCATCATCTATCTTCCTCGGTCTTCTTTGATTCTCCTCCCTTCAATAACTCACTTCCTTTTTTCTGCTGTTTTTATCCAAAGCAGTTCTTGTTATGTTTTAGTAAAACAAACACTGTTGCTTTGAGGCAGCAGCACTATATAAAACTGTTAAGTAAATAAATATGCTTGTGGTACAGTCCCCTTTCACCATCAAATACTGAGAGAGCAGATGTATTTTGACATGAAGAAAACTGGTAACCCTTAGCCCACCACTTATACAGCACTGCTGGTTCCCGTAACACAAGCCTCAGCATGCTACCCATTTGGTGATAACGCCAACACACAAAAACATCAGTCTCAGGCGCAGAAGTCCAGTTCCTAAAACCTAGAGTTCTGTCATGTGCAGATAGTCTACTTCAAGAGAGGTTGAGAAAGACAGGAGAAAATACTTGTTTTCCCTGATCTCTTCAGGTACTGGACAGCTCCTGCTTCCATGGTGCTCACAATTTGTGGGTGGAGCAGTGGGGCTAACATCCTTAGTACACTCTTGTTAGAAATGGAGTCTTTGGTTGGCAGTCAGGTTACCCCCTGTCCAAGCAAGGACCTTCACTCTAGTCAGGTTAAGTCACACACAATCCAAATTATCTTGTGCCCACCCTCTGGTAGCTTGGCACTGACCAGTGAGGCTTAACTTAGAAGGCAATGTGTAAAGTATTTGTGCAATAAATCATACAATACCACAATATAACACCACAAAAATACACCACACAGTGTTTAGAAAAATATATAATATTTATCTGGATAAATGCAGGTCAAAACGATTAAAATGCAATAAGTATAGTTGGAAAATGTCACTGTAAAAATTATATAAAGTGCCTTTAGTCTCTTCAAAGCAATAAATGTCTCTTGCAAGCACAAAGTACCTGGTTTGCTTTCAAAATCTCTGCAAATAACCACAGAGAAGGAGATGTGTGGAAAGCAGGGAGGTGTGCGTTGATTTCTCAGGCTGCACACAGCGATGTGTTGTTTAGTTTTCACGCAAGAAAGGCTTTGCGTTGATTTCCGGCGCTCGGTCTTGGATCCTCTTCGGGTTGCAGGTTTTTGTACACTCCGTGGACGATGTGTGGATTTCTGGTGCTAACAGGACAAAGCCACAGGTGCTGCGTCGATCTGGTGGGCATTGCGTGGAAATTAAATAAGCAAATGTAGGGATATCACTGAAAGTGATATCACGTGTCTTAGAGTTAAAATATTAATGTAAAAGCAATAAAAAGTGTCTTAAGTTCTCCTAGAAACAACAAGTGTCTCTTGCAGGGCAAAGTACCTGGTTTGCATTGAAAAATCCTTGCAAGGGACCGCAGAGGAGGAGATGCGTGGAAAACGGTGCGTGTGCGTCGGTTTCGCCTATTCGCACACGGACTTGCGTCGTTATTTTCCACGCGGGGAAGACGTTGCGTTGATTTCCAGCATGCAGATTTGGATCCTGTTTGGGTTGCGGGCTGTTTAGACGCCCCAGGGACGATGCGTGGAATCCTGGGCTTGCGGAGCGAAGTTACAGGGGCTGCATCTATTCCGGTAGGTGATGCGTGGAATTTTCTTCTGCATGGCAGGCGCTGCATCGATTCCTCTCTGGAAGTCGGGCGGCATCAATCTGAGTCGTCTTGCGGCGATCCAGTAGGGCCGTGCGTTGAAGTTCTGGTCGCATCGCTGGCGACGTCGGGCTGCGTCATTCCGGACTCGGCGTGCAGTGAATTTTTCACAGCGAGCAGGCTGTGCATCGTTCTTGGCAGGCGGTGCATCGAATTTTCGCCCCACAGGGATTTCAGCTGCAGGAGAGAAGTCTTTCTGGTCCTGAGACTTCAGGGAACAGGAGGCAAGCTCTAGCCAAACCTTTGGAGAGCACTTCTGCAGCAAAGCAAGAGAGCAGCAAGACAGCAGGACAACAGCAAGGCAGCAGTCTTCTTCAGAAAGCAGTCAGGTGAGTCCTTTGGGCAGCCAGGCAGTTCTTCTTGTCATGGTGTGGGTTCTGGTTCAGGTGTCTTCTCCAGGAAGTGTTTGAGTTGGTAGGGCAGAGGCCCTATTTTTATACCCAAATGTGCCTTTGAAGTGGGGGAGACTTCAAAGAGTGGCTTAGAAGTGCACCATGTCCCCTTTCAGTTCAATCCTGTCTGCCAGGGTCCCAGTAGGGGGTGTGGCAGTCCTTTGTATGAGAGCAGGCCCTCCACCCTCCCAGCCCAGGAAGACCCATTCAAAATGCAGAAGTATGCAAGTGAGGCTGAGTATCCAGTGTTTGGGGTGTGTCTGAGTGAATGCACTTGCACAGGGAGCTGTCAACTAAACCCAGCCAGACGTGGATTGTAAGGCACAGAAAGATTTACGTGCAGAGAAATGCTCACTTTCTAAAAGTGAAATTTCTAAAATAGTAATATTAAATCCAACTTTACCAGTTCGCAGTATTTTGTATTACCATTCTGGCCATACTAAATATGACCTTCCTACTCCTTCCAGATCAGCAGCTACCATTCAAACAATGTATGAGGGCAGCCCCGATTTTAGCCTATGAAGGAAGCAGGCCTCACAGTAGTGTAAAAACTAATTTAGGGGTTTTACACTACCAGGACATGTAAACTACACAGGTACATGTCCTGCCTTTTATGTACTCAGCGCCCTGCCCTAGGGGTTACCTAGGGCACACCTTAGGGGTGACTTGTATGTAGGAAAAGGGGTGTTTTAGGCTTGGCAAGTACTTTTAAATGCCAAGTCGAATTGGCAGTGAAACTGCACACACAGGCCTTGCAATGGCAGGCCTGAGACAAGGTTAAGGGGCTACTGAAGTGGGTGGCACAATCAGTGCTGCAGGCCCACTAGTAGCTTTTAATATACAGGCCCTGGGCACATATAGTGAACTCTACTAGGGACTTATAAGTAAATTAAATAGATCAATTGGGTGTGATCCAATGTTATCATGTTTAGAGGGAGGGAGCATATGCAATTTAACACTGGTTAGCACTGGTAAAGTGCGCAGAGTCTGAAAACCAGCAAAAACAGTATCTCAAAAGTGGAGGGAGGCAGGCAGAAAGTTAGGGGTGACCACCCTAAGGCTGTCAGGTCTAACAACTCTCTTGTAGGTTAATAATTGCTTTTAACTACCCCATGTAATGCGCTTTCAATTATTGCTCTGCCCCAAAGCTACAGGGAGGGTAATATCCACATACTTAGCAAGTGACGCTTAATTAAGCAACCAAGAGGACTGCGAAAGTGCTGTGCAGCTGTAATAATGAAGGAAAAAGTCAGGCTACCATTTTCAATAAAATGCCTAATTTAGTAGCCTTGAGAAGCGGTCTACAAAATGTTTGCCTACCTACTGACGTTTTAATATTAATATAGTGAAAATTCATAAAACTAAAGCACAGAACCCTGAACTATCACCATTGCTCACCATAATGCCCTTCTTATAGCCATTGTAAAGTTGTTTTAAACTAGTGACAAGGAACAAACCTCCAAAATTAACAGTTAGAGTACCCAGCCTGAATATTGCATACCCGGATGCAGCAACCTGCCAGCACTAAGTACTTTAAAATCCTTACTCAGCACATCTGATTGCATGAATCTGTTTCTTCCTAAGATGGTATTTTTGAACGGTTAAGATATGCAGTCTCTGCTTGATGTATAAAAGGACAAACTGCATACCCCATAATTGCCTACTAAACCATAACAAGTAAAGAGTACTCCAGTAATACCATTCATAGCGAATCAAACTGGGGCATTCAGTACTCCTAATCTACTTTGTGGCTCCTGAAGAAATAGCACCTCGACTACTAAATGCAAGAAAATAAATTCTCATGTTCTCAGGTGGAGGACACATCAGTAGATTACTTTAACCCTCCTTAAGCTTCCTGCAGCCTATGTCATTGTCAAGCATGGTGCCATAAATTACTAAGGGTCTTATTTTTGGGGTCTTATTTTAAGTTTAGTAGGTTGGATACTCCTTCAAAACATTATGCTTATTCCGTCTGCTGACTGGCAAGTGCCATAGGCTATAATGCACTTGTAATTCAGGCAATGGGACATCGTCACATTTGTGACAGAGCATCTCTTCTTAAATGAAATAAGCCTGTAAGAAAGGAATGGGAATCTTAGATACTCTCCTAGACGAGACCCAGTCACTTTTCCAAAACCAGAAGCAGCAGAGTATAATTTGGCCAGTCTCATCTTTTGTAATAAGGCTTTCATATGGCATGATTTAAACTTTTCAGGCAAGCCTACTATTGCTTATATCCTCTAACACTGGTAACTGAACTGCATCACATAGAGTTCCAACAACATCTATCGCCAACTTCACAAAAGAAATAGAACTGTATTTCTGTCAGAAACAGACATGGCCCTAGACAGGTTGCCAGTAACTTCCAGTGTCGGATAGCCCCCATACAATCAGTACCCCCATATTTATTCTCGATTTTAGTTTTTTACTTTGAATTTGGAGCCCCACTTAACGTGTCTTCCTGGGTGACTATCTAGTGTACTGCTTTGACAAGCTGCCACTGCTCAGTTTCAATATCTTTAGACAGCCGAGCTCTAGGGATTGAGCTAATAGTCAAGTGAATCGCTCCTCAAAACATGTTTCACTTTTTATTTAACATTCACACAAGACACAGGTTTTCGTTGCCATATTGGATTGCTTTGGCCCTCTGAAATTAAAGTCTGTACCACTAACTTTGATGATGAATAGGAACCAGTTGGTAAAACCTCCCAACGTACACTGTCCAGGTGTGCTGGAAGACCTGCATTTGGAATCTGCTCTTCTAAACCTTCCAGAATGTGACCATGCTGCCAATTACTCACAAGACGGGAAACAATCACCCATGCATCGGTCTCGGATTGGGTGAACAGTGGACGAGAGCAGCTGTGTTTACTTATGGGTTGTTAAAAGACCTTAAAGAATAGTCCAGACTACCAATGGAATGTGTATATAGAGGAAGAGAGTTTTGTGTGAGTGCACTGATCATCATCCACACCCCACCCCCCACACCACTCATTGACAAAGCTCTTTACTGCACAGTCCCTGTGTATTTATTCATCCATGCATTGACATTAATAATGTACTTTGACCGCGTCTGGAAAAAAAAAAGCCAAACATATGCACCCTTCTCTAATACATCCTTCTTGCCAGGGGATCAAAGATAATAGAGGGAGGGGGAAAAGAGGACAGACTTAAGTCATTGTATATCTAGACGTGTTAAGGTAATTTTAAATTAAAATAACTAATCCCAGAAATATATTTGTACTAGTCTGTTTTAGTGTACTTCCTCCGCATCTTTGTAGACGTATATCTTTACTTTTTAAAGTATTTTGAATGTAGCCATCAACTCCAGCTAACAGTGTTTTAAGGTTGAGCCTGCGAGTGCATGCGCTAGCTCATGCGAGAGACGGTTGTGTTCAGTAAAGGGCTTGTTTTATCTGCAGCGATCTCACTTTCTCCTCGTGAATACTCCTTTCAAGGCCTTTGCTCATTAGCTGTGTTTCCTGTTTCAGGGGCTGCTGAAGATGGACTGCCAAGGGTTAGTGGCGCGCCTCACTCAGGATACTGTACTCCTGACTACTGCTGTGCAGTTGGGTGTACGCTGGAGGGAGTTGGCTGAGAAGGTAGCCAGGCTCACAAGGCAGCAAATTGAGGCCTACGAGATCCCGCACTATGGTAAAAATGGTGAAGTGAATTTGCAGGTACGTTTTGTTGTAGTTTTGCGCCTTGTGTTGCAGTATTTCTGCAACAGGAATGTTGATTTTCAGTTCATAGTTTCAGAGTTTTATATTGCATGTACAGACAGTGTTCGTTAAATAAAATCCACGGGTTCCATAAATGTTAAGATGGACCAGTAACGCTAGCAAAATTATTTAACAAAAATATTCCAAAGGGATGTGTGGTGTTTTGCTTGGATGCCGTTTTCCCACTGCTTCTGAGATATTTTTGTTAGAAATATTTCAGTACTCAACCATAATTTCTTGTGTCTTATTCATAAAAGATACAGATTTAGTGTTCGTGTTGGTGCAACCGGTAAAACACCTGCTTCCTGTGCTGCTCTTGCCAGCCCGAACTTGTGCTTGGACCCTTCTGCATTTTTTTTTCTTTCCAAAAACTTCTATCCATTCAAATACTGATGAAGTGACTTGGTACAATACTGTTTGTTTTACTTATCCTCGGGTGTCTTTCTAAGTAGAAGCACAAGCAGCTCTGCCGAGAGAACTCGTGGCTCGCATCCAGATGCTCTGTGAATTTGACTGGGAACGAGTAAGGGACGTTCGTCACACTTTATGGCTGTCAATGGGTTAGACAAATGTGTTTGGACCATTCTTCCGATTGGTAAACATGGAATGTTTGCCAAATCTCATGGACTAAAAATGTAACCATTCGCAAAGTGTGAGGTGTCGGAACTTAACAGGTCAATAGTTACACAAAAGCAGATAGCATTGGGAGGGGCGAACGGCAGTCTCAGTGACGCCTACACCATCATCCCGATTTCAAATTGATTGTGCTCTGCACCTTGTGCCACTGTGCCCACATACCTCTAAAGGATAGGCATCTCACTGCCAACACACCGTGAGTGTGAGTGCTTTTGGCGGAGGTTAACTGTGCCATGCAGGGCATCGACCATCCCTTTTCTACGCTGTAAGCGTTATGGACACTTTCCCTAAGTATTAATCTCTCGTTTCCAAAGTAATATTACTATTTTACTACTACTACTACTACTACTACTACTAATAATAATAATATTAATACTTTGTAAGGATAGTTTACGGGTGCGTACTGCAACACATTGCATGAAAGTCTCTCTGAAAGGCTTTTATTTGTTTTAATTGTGCGTTTCTTGCAAAAGTAAAGTGTTGCACAATGCTAATAAATCTGAAACTGACAGGGGTGTTCAGAAAGGTCATCTGATAAGGGTAGAGTCCATGATTGAACACTAACATTGATAGCCACCCGTTGCATCAATGAAGACCCTTCACAAGGTTGGACAGTTGAGAGACCCATGAAGGTCACACCCCTCACAGTGCGATTTATGTGTAGCTGGCAGTACGTTAATTATAAAACAGAATCCACCTCTGGTCAAAATGTTCTTAACTCGAAAAAAAATAAACTCTCCCTCTACCAATATTTTAGCTTAAAACCTGCACTAGCAGATTAATTTTTTACAAAAGTATTTTTAGGCCAAAATATGTTTCTAAAGTGAGATAAGTTAGTTCCCATATCATCTGGAATGTGATGCCACAGAATTTGAAAAGAAATGCCTTTAGTGCAAATGTAATTACATTTTCTCGGATAAGGCCTGGTGTCCGTGTAAGTGCACTGATGTAGGTGCTATGTTATTTTGTTCTGCCGGATGAATCCCTGAAAACGTGGTTTTCGAATCAATAAAGCTACATAAGGAGTCCGGTTGCATGTTTTGCTTAGCTTTCCACTGAGCTGCTTTTTAGGTCGAGCGTGCAAGCAGCGCTCTGAACTGTTGGAATCTATTTGGGGGCGTTTTTTCACCAAGCCCACTGCACCCCCTTCACTATCACTCATCCGTGGGCTTGCTTGCCTTTCAAAAATCCTCTGTTATCTTTGGTAAATGGTTTACGTTTGTCCCTCGTTGGGGCCGGTTTGGTTACTGCCTTGGACATCGACCCTTTTACATGGATAATTGCTCGATTGGCGATACATTTGACTGCGAGGGAACTTCCTTTTCCTTTTGTGTCTCTCCTTCGCGCCCATGCTCCTGGTGGCCATTGCACTTTGAATCGGCTCACGTATATCAACTTTTTCACTTTTCATGTTGCTACATGTGCAGCATGATTGACACTGTTTCGACCAAGTTCACTACTTTGAAACTTATTATTGAAATGTTTGTAAACCAATGCTCATGGAAAATAAGGACTGCAAATGACAAGCTTTCTTATCTCGTATTTCTTGTGCCTGCCTACTTTCAGTTTTTCGCACCCATTGTTTCATTTGTTGCATAGCCAGTGAGTGACGGTGAGTGTTAACAGTGAGTGCGAGTGGCAGGAAACCTGTATGTACTACTGTCTATGTGTGTTTGTGTGTCTATGTGGAAATACTTGAAGTGTAATATATTGCGACTATATTGTGGATAAATAATGCTCTATTGGTATAAGTACCTGCAAATTAATTCTGCATATACGAACCCACAGCTCCAAGTATCTGGGGAAGAGAAGGTCCAAGACTTGTGGTCTGAGTGGATTTGACTAGAGACAGACTTTTAATGACTGGTGATTGTTGTGCAAGTGGATGGTGATGGTAATGATGCATGTTTCCGTTGCTGTCCAGCTGGCTTAGGGTGATATGCATGGGGTTGTGGTAAAGTGAGTGGAGCTGGTGTGAGTTATTGATGGTAATTTGAGTGACTGGGTGCTTGTGGTGTAAGTTCCTGGGGTGTGTTAGTGTGGATGGCTGTGGTGATAACTTGCTTGGAGTGGGACAATTTGTGATAATGTGGGTGAGGATGGGGTGAAAGGCTGGGGTAAAGGTATTGTTAATGAATAGAGAGGCTAACGTATATGGCTGAGTGTTAGAAATGGGGTCTTTGGTTGACAATCAGGTTACCCCCTGTTCAAGCAAGGATCCTAACTCTAGTCAGGGTAAAAGAGAATCATCCCCAGCTAACCCCTGCTTACCCCCTTGGTAGCTTGGCAGAGCAGTAGGCTTAACTTCAGAGTGCTAGATGTAAAGTATTTGTACCAACACACACAGTTACCCAATGAAAACACTACAAAACGACACAACACCAGTTTAGAAAAATAGGAAATATTTATCTAAACAAAACAAGACCAAAAAGACAAAAATCCACAATACACAAGTCAAGTTATCAATAAAAATGTAAAAAAGAGTCTTTAAGTAGATTTAAACACCCGCTAACGCTGTCCGCATGGAAAAGTACCTTGGGCGTGTCAAAAATAACCCCGCACGGGCGAGTGCACATCAAAAAAGGGCTTGCAAGGCATTGATTCCACTCGCGAGCGGGACCGTGCGTCGTTTCTCCTTTCGCCAGGTCGGGCGCATCGTTTCTTCTCTCCGCAGGAGAGCGATGCGTCGATCCGGTCAGCACTCTCGGGTCCGGGAAGGTCTTGCATTGTTTTTCCATGCACAGTGGTACTTGAGTCAGGAATCCAGCTGCACGATGATCCGAAAACCCCACAGCGCGGGTTGTGATCTCCCAGCCTCCATCAGCGATGCTGCGCGTCATTTCTCCTGCTCTGTGCGTTGATTCTTCGGTCCCATTTCCTGCGAGGGTCGTTTCTCAGCTGGGGAGCTGGCGCAGCGCGGTTTCTTCAGCCGCAGATCGGAGTTGCGTTGATCCCGCACGGCGTTCTGTGTGTGGATTTCCTTGTCTTTAGGCTGCCAGCTTCTCCTTTCAGGGTCCCAGGAACTGGATGGGCACCACAGGGCAGAGTAGGAGTCTCTCCAGATACTCCAGGTGCTGGCAGAGAGAAGTCTTTGCTGTCCCTGAGACTTCAAACAACAGGAGGCAAGCTCTAGCTCAAGCCCTTGGAGATTTCTTCTCAGGATAGAAGGCACACAAAGTCCAGTCTTTGCCCTCCTACTCTGGCAGAAGCAGCAACTGCAGGATAGCTCCACAAAGCACAGTCACAGGCAGGGCAGCTCTTCTTCCTTAGCTCTTCAGCTCTTTTCCAGGCAGCGGTTCCTCTTGTTTCCAGAAGGGTTTTCTGAAGTCTGTGGTTTTGGGTGCCCTTCTTATACCCAATTTCTCCTTTGAAGTAGGCCTACTTCAAAGTAATGTCTCTTTTGAATGTGAAATCCTGCCTTTCCCCTGGCCAGGCCCCAGACACTCACCAGGGGGTTGGAGACTGCATTGTGTGTGGGCACGCACAGCCTTTTCAGGTGACCACTCATCCCCTCTCTCCTAGTATAGATGGCTCATCAAGATATGGAGGCTCCACCCAGCTCCCTTTGTGTCACTGCCTAGTGTGAGGTGCAACCAGCCAAACTGTCAAACTGACCCAGACAGGGAATCCACAAACAGGCAGAGTCACAAAAATGGTATAAGCAAGAAAATGCTCACTTTCTAAAAGTGGCATTTTCAAACACACAATCTTAAAATCAACTTTACTAAAAGATGTATTTTTAAATTGTGAGCTCAGAGACACCAAATTCCACATGTCCATCCACTCCCAAAGGGAATCTACACTTGAATCAGATTTAAAGGTAGCACCCATGTTAACCTATGAGAGGGACAGGCCTTGCAACAGTGAAAAACGAATTTAGCAATATTTCACTGTCAGGACATATAAAACACATCACTATATGTCCCACCTTAACCATACACTGCACCCTGCCCTTGGGGCTACCTCGGGCCTACCTTAGGGATGTCTGACATGTAAGAAAAGGGAAGGTTTAGGCCTGGCAAGTGGGTACACTTGCCAAGTCGAAATTACAGTTAAAACTGCACACACAGACACAGCAGTGGCAGGTCTGAGACCTGATTACAGAGCTACTTATGTAGGTGGCACAACAAGTGCTGCAGGCCCACTAGTAGCATTTGATTTACAGGCCCTGGGCACCTCTAGTGCACTGTACTAGGGACTTACTAATAAATCAAATATGCCAATCATGGATAAGCCAATTACATACACATTTTGTAAAGGAGCACTTGCACTTTAGGACTAGTTAGCAGTGGTAAAGTGCCCAGAGTAACAAAAACAGTAAAATCAGAATCCAGCACACATCAACAACCTGGGGAACAGAGGCAAAATTTAAGGGAGACCACGCCAAGGATGAAAAGTCTAACGCTGAGCCTTGTGAGTGTGGGTACGTAGAGGGGAGGGTATGTCCAGGGAGAAGAGATGAGAATGGCTGGAAATGTATTGTGGGTAAGTCCTAGTGAATAGTGGTTTGTTTTGCTGGAAAGCGTGTTTATGTAAGTATGTACGTTCCCGAGACAGAGTGGAAAAGGGTACTAGATATAGATGCATTGTTATGAGTGAATCAGACAGTGATGGTGTGTGTGGCTGCGTGTAACTGAGTGAGTGGTTTGGATGATACACATGGGAGTGCCTGAGGTGGGGTTGTGAGTGCCTGGTGGGTTTTGTGAACTTCTGAGTTAGTGGCATAAGAATAACTTGAATGACGTTGCTGTATATGGCAAAATTGATTCGAGTGGTTGAAGTTAGTGATAATGTTAGTAGATGGGAATGGTAGTTGTAGTATAAGTGGTGAAGCTAGTTCCCATGTGAATAGCAGGAAAGGTTGGTTGTATGAATGTCTTGGGTGGTGTGCACACATTGGAATAATAAATAGTGGCTGGAGTGTTACCTGGTGGACAAAGAAGGGCAGTTGTGTGAGTGTTTTGGGTTAGGATGTGCATGACTGGGATATTGGTGGAGTAAATGTCTGGGTGGTAGTGTAAATGGTTGGAACGATGATCATGTGAATCCTAGAGTGTGAACAGCATCAGGGGATAGAGTGATGATGCCTTAAGCAGCTACAGGGACCTGGTTGGATCTTTGGCTAAAGTGATACAATAATAAGTTCTCTGACATGGTGGAGTTAGTTGTTACCTGGTGGTGATATGAGTGGGAGGGCATGGTGGTAATATCAGTAGGTGAGTTGCTTGGTTTCGCACTGTGAACTCCTGAAGTGATAGCCAGTTGCTGATGTAACAGTGCTCTGAGTTGCTGCGAAGGTAGTGTTAGTGACTGGGGTGGTGAATTTTGATAGGATTGCATATTGGAAATTGGGGTACTGGTTGAATTGGGTGAAATCTGGGGTAAAAGGGGCCATGAGGAGCAAGGAGAGCATTGCAGTTGGTCATCACTTTAGCACAAATTTCCTGTCAGGCGTAGCAGGTGGTCCTTGCTGGAGCTTTGTGTTGGCATTAACCACAAGCTCTCAAAACTGTAGAGCGAAGCTTCCTGGCATCATTCGGGGTTGTTTTGTCAAGAAGAGTCAGTTTCACCAAAACTTCACATAGCTGGGTAGTGTGAGATTTTGGCTTGAACTGGCCCATTTACATTTGTGAAGAGCCCAAATCCTCAGGATTTCTCCTATTCTTAGGGAGGAGCTCAGCTGAGACCACACTAAGAGTCCAGGACAATAGGGGCACCTCTTGAGGTTCAGAAACAGACTCCAGCATAGACCATTAGGGACAGACAGGTTGTGTTGCAGGTCCAGGCAGCAGGTCAGCTTGACAGTTGAAGGAAGCCTGTGGAGATTGTTATATCCATGTAGCTCAAAACAAGAGGTCAGCTGGCTGATCCTTGGAGTCACTTCAGCTTGGGTTGAAGGGTGCAGGTCCAGTCTTCCTTCTCAGCATGCAGAGCAGCAAAATAGCTGGGCAGTAGAGTAGCAGTCTTCTTGCAGCCAATCAGCACATCAATCCTTCTGGAGAACCCACAGGTCCAGGAGTGTACTGAAGAGTTGTGTCAGAGGAACCAATATTTATACATACCTGGAGCCTTCTTTGAACTAGGGGACATTTCTAGAGAATTCCCTTTGACGTCCTTGAAGTCTCCTGCCTCCAAGGCCTGTCACCCAATCCCTTTTTTTGTGTGGCTCTCTGAGAGGAATAAGCAAAGTCCAGCTGGCAACTGCACCCAGTCATGTGACCCAGGAACGGGCTGCAGGCCCCAAATAGTTAAGAGTGGGTGATGCCAGCTTTCTAAAAGTGGCATTTTCAACATTGTAGCTTAAAATCTGACGTTACCACTAAAGAAGCTTTTAATTGGAATTTCTCAAACACCAAACATGAAATGTTTTCCTGTTCACACTAAGATGTTAGCACATAATAAATGTAGGAAGGCAACAGTAGTGTAAAACAAATTTAAGAGTTTTTCACTACCAGAACATGTAAAAGTTAAAAGTATATGTCCAACTTTTTAAACTTAGAGCCTACCCAAGGGTTGAATTATATGTATTAGGAAATAAGCATTAGGCCTCGTATGAGGTGTGTTCTGCCAGGTCGAGATGGTTGTATAAAACAACACACACAGGCTGTAGTGAGAGGCCTGAGACATATTTAAAAGGCTACATAGGTGAATGACACAATTAGTTTTGCAGGCTCATTAGTAGCATTTCATTTATAAGTCAGGGGTACATGTAATACCGCTTTACTCCTCTACAAGGGGCTTACAGGTAAATTAAATGTCCCAGTTGGGTGTAATCCAATTTTACCCTGTTTAAAAGAGAGAGAACAATTTACCACTAGTTAGCAGTTGTAAAATGCATGAGTCCTAAGACAAACAAAAACAAATTGGCAAAAAATGCAAGAGTACGGCGAAACGTTGGTGGCAAGACCCACCTAAGGCTGACGGGTCTAATAATGGTGATGTGAAGGGCTGGGGTGGTGTGTGATTATCTTGTGATTTACTGCAGACTAATCTCACACCACCACAGCCAATTACCATAGACTAATCTTACACCACCACAACCAGTGTCATTCACAGCACCACTGACTGAGCCCATTAGACTACCCTTTATAGTCAATCAAAACACACTATCCAACCTTTCATCCACAGACATTTGTATGAGCAACATAGCAAACAACTCACACAAATAAAGTACTGTCTTTGGCAATTACCTACACCATCCTAGTGACTCTAATAACTACTGATAAAGCATTTCAGGTTGGGTTGTTATAGTTACTTGAAATAACTAGAACTATAATTGCTGAATGTCTGTGGTTTTGTAGGTTTAAAATATGAGACCAACTATAACGTCCCTGTTACCTTTGTTTTTTTAAAGTGAATTTCGGTGTTTTATTTAATTCTATTTCCTACCTACAATGTCCCAGTAACCTTTGTGTTTTTTTCAGTGAAAAAAAAAAAAAAACTCTATATACTTTATCCTAGTCACTGGAAAATAATGATCATTGTTTTTCACACTCTCTGTGCCTTATGCCACTTCTTCATGGGAAGACAATCTGTAAACAATCTGTAAACTAAAATGCTAATTAAAGCCTGAGCATGCACTCTTTAAAAACGGTAATGCCATATGCCTTCAGTCCACAATGTTTTTTATGTGATTATGTACCCTGGATGTATGAAAATATAGATTGACATCAAAACAGCGGGTGAGTGCTACGGGTTATTCTGGGATAAATATCTGCAGACAAATAGGACGATGTAAGAGTGTCAAGTGTCAGGACACTCTATCCGAGCAAACGACTCAATGATTCACATTCAAAATAAGGAAAAATAAGGGTGTGCCGCCTACACTGCAATAATGACAGAATCTGTAGTAATGAAAGTGAAAAGCACTTCCATGTATACGATACCAAAAGACAATTGAAAAATTAAACAGTTTATTAGCTTTTCATTTCCCTTTCTTTTGAACCTTATTTTTGAGGGAGAATTTCCTGTCAGTATTTGATGAGAAAATACTTATTTTATTGTGCTTCGAGTTTGCTAGTTAGAGATTTAGGCCCTCACTACGATCTCGGTGGGGAAACCCGCAGAGATCGTCGCTGACAGTCAACAGAAGGCTGCCAGCACGCAGAACCCCCCAGCCGGCCACATTATAAACATCCAGCTGGGTCGGCAGGCGGAAACAGTGTTTCCACCAGCCGGCTGGATGCAGGGCCTGGACATTGATGCCGGGCAGTGAAATGCGCGACGGGGCTGTGCATGGGGGCCCCCCTGCACTGTCCATGCCAAGTGCCCCTGAGTCACTCATTCTGCCAGCCTTTCCGCCAGGAAAAGGCTGGTGGAATCTGACTCATTATCTGGCAGGTAGTACTGCCTGCAGCGCTGCCCAGTTGGATCAGAAACTCCGCCAGGCTGCCTGGTGGCAGAAGCCTGGCAGTGGCAGCATTTCAAATGTGGCAGTTTGGCCACGTTCATTATATGACAGTCTGGACCGCCATTGGGTTGGCGGCAATTACAGACCACTGTGTTCATAATGAGGGCCTTAGCCTCTTACAAGTCATTGTCACCCACAAAGGTCACTTAGAGTGAACTGTTAAAAATATTTGCAACAGTTTGCAAGATGTATAGTTGTGTGTTTAATGTTTATTTTACATATTAACGTACATTCTACGTATGTGCTGATAAAAGATATTTTATTTTAGTGAGGCAAGGGACAAAGAAGTGTTCTAAAGTGAAGAACAAATAGTGTTTGCGTGTGACTGTTGAGAAGATGCAGTATTACTCTCATATTGTATTCTATTCAAAACAATATATCTACATGTGTGTATGTATTTCAATCAAAAAAATACCTACATGCCTGCATACAAAATTACTGAACGCACCTAAGGGTTCTGTGACAGTGTATTGAATAAGGTTTTTTTACCCTTTACTCCTTTGGTTCCAGATGTCATTAGTTACATCAAAAAGACGCATGGCCTACATCAGAAGTCCTTGACACTCATAAAATTTCCACACCAAAAACAATTTTGATTGCTTACCTTCATTTTTATAAATGTTTTGATTAGTATTTTAAGTTAATGTGTGCCCCTAAACGTGAATGTACAAATCTCAAGTTGTAGAAGTTGAAAAGAACTTTTTGACAATTGTTGAGCGCACTATTCCCACAATATTTAGGTTGCCACATTTCTATACATTAAACACCCAGCTCTAGGAGCTTACAAGGCACACTTTAAAGGTGAGTCTTTTGTTATAAATATACATTTTCCCACATGTTAATGAAGTGGTTTCCAGCTGTTTGGATAATCAGAGAATGATGATGCTGTTTTGAAGCCAGTTGTTCAAATAGGTTCTACACTTGGCATTTAATGTCCTTGCTTCTGGTGCATTTTTACACTTCTATACAGTGGCTGCACTAGACAGTTAAGTAAACCAGCTGGGTGAAACCAATTTTGGATACCCATTTTTGGGCCACAGCATATGCACTGTGGCCCTAATTGGCAGTGTCCCAACACAATCCTAACACCAGTAATAATGGGGTATTTAAAAAGGTGAAAAATGCAGGGTGGAGGATTGCACAGAAATGCCTAATTCATGCATCAACAATAAAGCAAATATTAGATGTCACCATGGCCTCTGTTCAAGTGAGATTGTTAATGTGGAGCACCACAGCAGCCAGGAACAGAAGCGTAGAGGTGCAAGGTTGAAGTACTGATTCCATTCACAAGTAATGTCTTCTGCACATTTAATGTTCTTGATCCAGCATGTGCAGTTGGGTGCTCCATTTGTTGATTGTCATACAAGTCCATCAATCACAATTGCAATTAAGGGGTTCACAATAAAAATTCACTTCCAACACTTTCCTTATAGTGATTGTTTTTACTGTTTCTGTTAGGCAAAGTTCATTAAAGCTGACATGTATTTTGCTTATTATGAGGGTTTTTTCGAGGCCAAAATACAATTCTTTAATAGTGACGTGCAGATGTGTATCTCCCACACTGTACCATCATTCTTCAGACGAAAGAGGTATATGTGTCAGGGGCCAGGGGTCTGCCTGCAGCCCCAACATCCGTTTCCCTGTAATACTTTACTGTGTTATTAATTGGCTGGCAGTTTGTTACCTTGGTCAAGGTGGAACACACTGCGCGTTGTCTGGGCTTTTTGAAGCAAGACTGAGGCTGTTTTGGAATGTGAAGAAGGAATTTACAAATATTTAGGGCTGTTTAGGAGAAAATCTTAATTTCAGTTTCTCTCACTTCCCTATTTCAAATGATAAGTCTTCTGAGTAATCAGGAGCTAGTCAGTTTGACGGAGAAGCACTTTGCCACAAGTTAACTAGCTATGTCTAACTTTTTTTGAGGCTTTCTCTTCTTATATAATCCTGGGTAGCATTCTCAATGTACAGATCTCTCTGCACAGAGAATCTGTTGAGTAACAATTCACTGAACAATGCAACTCACTGATAGATAATATTAGGCAAATTATGGTAAGAGGTCTTATGAAAGATTGGACACAATATGCAGAAACACCTATGGTGCAGTCCTTTTAGAGTAATTGGTAAGCCATGTGGTTAAGACCGTAGATTGCAGCACTCAAACAGTAATAAAGTGAAAACACAAAATATGTCCCACAACAATTTTGAACAATATACTAAATCCTAATTAATTATTTGGCACTATAATGGGACAGAAATCTAACCAATATAACCGGAGTTTTGAAATTTTACATTTTTATGTGAAATCTAGCACCTAAAAGATGAAAAGCGCCAGCCACAAACACCTAGTTGCGCAAGATTGGTTTCAGGTGAAGATTCAGGGCTAAAACAGTAGGGATAGCTTCTGAGGATCCTAGGCAGGCTCTGGGCAGCAAAGCAGTCCTTCCCAGTCCAGCAAAGCAGTATTGTGGAGTACACAGCAGGCCACAGCAGCAGGCAGTCATTTGTAAGTCCTTCCACAGGTCCATAAAGTGATAAAATGAACTGAAGGATGGGCCCTAAGCCCTATTTTAATAGATGATGTCTCCTTTGAAGTTGGAGAAATTTCCAGAGGTTTATCTTTGAAGTGCCAGGAATTTCCTGACTCCCATGCCTTTGGCTCCAAGCTGGCTGCAGAGACTATGTGGAGGTGACAAGCCTTTTGTGTGAAAGCAACGCCTATTCAGTTACAAGTGGGGCAATACCCAGCTCCTCCTCCCCCATCTTGCCACCAGATGTCCCATTGAAGCACACTTAATCCCTCTGTTTTGTGACTGTCTGAGAGGAATTCACGAAGTCTGTCATTTACACCCAGTCATGTGTCTTAAGACAACCTGCAGGCACCAAAAGGATAAGGGCAGGAAAATGCCAACTTACTAAAAGTGTCATTTTTCAAAAAAATAATTTAAAACCCAACTTTACCATTTAAGTGAATTTTTCATTACGGTTTCATAGATACCAAACATTCTTATCTGGTCCTAATCAAAAGATAGCACTTATTAATTGTAATAAGGCAATCCAATGTTATCCAGTGGGACAGGTAGGCCTCACAGTAGTGAAAATCTAATTTAGAAGTTTTTCCACTACCATGATATGTAAAACATAAAAGTACATGTTCGAACTTTTAATTACTATGCACACTGTCCTATCGACTGCATAGGGTGTACCTTAGGGGTGACGTAAAGGCAATAAAAGGAAGTTTAAGTCTTGACAAGGGGTTTTCTTGCCAAGTCAAATCGGCAGTTTAAAACTGCTTTCAGGCAGCAGTGGCAGACCTGGGACATGCTTTAAGGGGCTACTTTAGTGGGTGACCCAATCTATGCTGTAGGCCCATTAGTAGTGTTTAATTCACAGGCCCTGAGTATATTGTATAATACTCTACAAATTAGATATGCCAATCAGGTTTACACCACTTTAAACATGTTTAGGGGATTGAGCTCAAGCTCTTTACCACTGGTTCACAGTGGTAAAGTGTACAGAGTCCTGAAGCCAACAAAAACGAATTTCAGCAAATAAGGGGTTGCATGACAGAACCATGCATGGCAGAATCACTCATGGCTTAACAACCCGGTCGGAACAATAACCGCATCTTAGCCACGCATGACTTTAGCACACATGCCTTTACAATGAATTTCATTGTAAAAGCATACTTAGTAAAGGTATATTTGGTAACGCCATGCGTGGTTGTGTGATGCAACCCCCCCAATTCCGTTGCCCCTGCTCTAAACCCTAAAACCTACCCTAATCTAACCAAGTGTTTTTCCACAACACAAAGTCCTATCCATGTACTTTGGCACATACAAACTTCTAAAATGTAATTTAATTAGACTTTAGCTCCAAAAAGGAATGATGATAAATCACTTGAATGCTCAACATTGAAAGACAAGCAAAATGGAATGAATTGGTTTATTTTGCGGTTTTGTTTCCTTTTTCTACAAGTATTTTTTTTGGTTTGGTGCTAGATCTTGGAAAAGGGATGGAAAAATAAGCATAAGAAATGTGTTTTAATTTTTAATTTTTAAAGCACCGCTGCATGTTTTCACTTTCGCCAATCTATTGGCATCTAAGTGGCACATGGAAAGAATTGCAAGCTCCTTTTTGTGAAGAAGCTACTTGCAAGATCACAGAAGTTAAGATATCGCATTAGGTATTATATGTTTTGCTGTTTGTTATTAGGGCATTTCTGCCATTGCCATGGCCTCATCAAGCTGGGGTGTGGGCAGTGCTTATTTTGTAAAAGAATAAGTACCAGAGCCCAAAGCTGTGCTCATGTGGTTCCATTAAAAATCGGCTTCCCGAATACCAAGATAGCATAGTGTTGAATTTACCTCTGGCCTCTGTAATCCACTACCATACTCTGCTGCCCCTTTTTCTCGCTCTTGCCTATCCATGCTTTCGCCCTTTGAGCCTTTTTTTCTGCCTTTCTCTTCCTCTTGCTTTCCCGTTTGTGTGTTTTTCTCTCTCTTGCTCCTAGTCAACACCTGATAAAGAAAAATATGTGTTGATGGGCCTCACCTGCAGTTACTGGCTCAAATTAAGCACTTGGTGTAGACGGTGCATTTCTAGTTGAAAAAAATATTTTACTTTTGCCATATCAATCTTTCAATAATTGTGTATCTCCTTCACTCACATTTGAACAAAATCTAAATTGTCCCTGGAATACTTGTCCAATGCTCTTTCTATTCTGCAGAGAGGCAGAGGATTGAATGACCATGTGTTCTGAGCACCTTTTTGACCCACAGACAGGCACTGTGAGAAACTTCCACTGCCTTCAGTCTCAGCTCTAGAATTAGCAACCATAGCCAGTTACAAACTAGAAATGTGCAACATGAAAAAAGTACAGCTACACAACCTGGAAATAGCTAACACTCTGGGAATGTACTGTTAAGTGTGAAATAAATACAGGAAATAAATCACTGGGGTGCTTTATTTAACGTTTTTCAAAATCGTTTATTTTTAGGTCGAGCCTAGGCAGCGCACATTGCCTGTCTACAAGACATGCTATGTTCAGTCTATGGGCTTTAACCACACCCACTATTGCCGTTTGTTCTTTGTTGTGCTTGTCTTAATTGCTTCCTTTCTATTGGTGCATTTTTTCGAAATGTTCCTCCTTTGTGTGCTTTGTTCCCTCCCAGATGATTTCACTAACAAAACATTTTTGTTGGCCCTCCTCCTATCCGGGGTTTGGAGCATTAGTGTTCTTTTGGTTGTCCATAGCAATGTGTTCAAACCACACCAGTGAAAACACTTTGTTTAGAAAAGCACCAAAGGTTTAAGGTTTTGTTTGTTCTTGTGCCTCTGCTTGGGTATACTTTACTGTTGTTTTCCAAGCTACTTTTCCCCCCACTGCTGTTTTAGAAATAATTGGCTCTGTGCATGATTTGCACCCTTCGGCAGAGACACACTCATCCACTTTCAGGCTTCCTAATTCTAAAGTCCTCTATGCAGTGCTGCAGCAGCTGTTCTGGTCCCAGTGGTAATTCTTCGTTCTAAGTCCTCTGGCTAGTGCTGCTAGCTGCTTCTCAGCTCCCAGTGGTAATTCCTCATTCTTAGACCTGTAGACAATGCTGCAGCTGCTTCTCTGGTCCCAGTGGTAATTCCTCATTGTAAGTCCTCTAGACAGTGCTGCAGCTGCTTCTCTGGTTCCAGAGGTAAATCCTCATTCCTAATGCTGTAGTCAGTGCTCCTTTCTGTCTCTCTGGTCCTGTTGGTAATTTCTCATTCTAATTCCTCTGGACAATGCTGCAAGCTGCTTCTCGGGTCCAGTCAGTAATTCCTCATTCTGACCCCTTTAGGCAGTGCTGCTAGCTGCTTCTCCAGTCCCATTGGTAATTCCTCATTCTAAATCATCGAGACAGAGCTGCTAGGTGCTTCTCTAGTCCTAGTGATAATTCCTCATTCTTAGACCAGTAGGCAATGCTTTAGCTGCCGTTCTGCTCCCAGTGGTAGTTCCAGATTCTAATTCCTTTAGACAGTACTGCAGCTGCTTCTCTGATCCCAGTGGAAATTCCTCAATCTTAGTCCTGTAGACAATGCTGCAGCTGCTTCTCTGGTCCTGTAGACAATGCTGCAGCTGCTTCTCTGGTCCCAGTGGTAATTCCTCATTCTAAGTCCTCTAGACAGTGCTGAAGCTGCTTCTCTGGTTCTGTCGGTAATTCCTCTTTCTAAATCCTCTAGGCAGTGCTGCTAGCTGCTTCTCTGGTCCTGGTGGTAATTCCTCATTCTAAATCCTCTAGCCAGTGCTGCTAGCTGCTTCTCTCGTCCCAGTGATAATTCCTCATTCTAGGTCCTCTAGACAGTGCTGCTAGCTACTTCCTTGGTCCTGTCGGCAATTACTCATTCTAAATCCTCTAGAGAGTGGTGCTAGCTGCCTCTCTGGTCCCAGTGGTAATTCCTCTTTCTAAGCCCTCTGGACTGTGCTGCAGCTGCTTCTATGGTCCCAGTGGTAATTCCTCATTCTTGGTCCTCTTGGAAGTGCTGCTTCTCTGGTCCAGTTTGTAATTCCTCATTCTAACTCCTCTAGACAATGCTGCTAGCTGCTTCTCTGTTCCGGTCATCTCTGTTCATACATCCACTACACTCCAAACCAAAACACATATGTAAAAAACATTGTCATTTACAATGCCAATAGCTTTAACTCTCACAAATGCAAGACGTATTGCATTACAAATGCATGTTTTGCAAGTAAAGGGCATGAATGAATATAGGTCACGATAATGATCACGGGGTCTGAGACCCTGAGGGACCTGTCCCACTTTACATCCGTGCTATCCACATATTTGGAGGTTCCCTTTGATTAAGCAATCTTAAATGAGTCATAAAGCGTAAAGAAAAAAAGTTATTCTATGTAACCGGGTCTGTGTTGCTGACAATCACAAACAGTAGGCATTTCAGAACCTTAATTTGTTAGATGCGGTCTGTTCTGGATTTGAGACCTAGTTTGATATCATTTCCTGCATTGACCCTCCTAAATAAATGATGCCCCTTCGGAAGCGACCTACCACAATACATTTAGAAAATCTGACTCAAGTGACTACCTGTTGTTTACTGGTTGCAAGTGAGGCCTCTCCTTATCAGACCGCACTTTAGCCTGGCCTCTTTCCGTAATGCTATAAATATCCTTCAGCAGATATGTGCAGGTTTACTTTGTTAGTTTACTTTGTAATCGTACATTTTTATAGATTGTTTTTGTAAGCTGACCTGGTGCCCTTAGTTTGATTTTTGGGTTTTATTTCTATAGAAACATAAGGCAGACAATCTGCAGAATTAAGGTAGATATGTGCATTAGTGTATTAAAACTGCTTTTCTTTCTTACTCGTGAAGTTATTTTTTATCTTGGTGAGTAATCCCTCAGGCACACCCCCTACAAATATGGGGTGTTTGTTTAACGCATATAGATTGTAGAAACAAACCTAATGGTTTTGGCCATAAATTTCAGGAAATAAATTCAATGTGATTGCGATTAGAAAGGTGTGTCCTAACGTCCCCATCTCCATTACTGGTAACACCCACATACCTACTCACAACTCTTAACTAGCTATACACTGCAGTCTTCCTGGTCTGATAAAATCCAAAAATCTTGTCAGTGACCACTCACCACAGAGTGGGGTGGGATCAGCATACTCACTGACCCCATCCCATTCTGACGAGCGACGGACCGCTGCCTGAGGAAGGCAGCAGTCCCATCCCTCCAGGGACCGCTGAGCGACCCTCCAGTAGAGCTGCAGTGAAGGCGAGTTTTGTTTGTTTGTTGATGTGTGGTGTGTGTGTATGCATGTGTATTTGAGTCAGCAAGTGCTGTGAATGGTTGTGTATGTGCGGATGTGAATGAATGGGTGAGAGTGAGTGTGCATGTAATGCCCCCACCCCCTCGCTGCTAAAATTACCATCCACCACCGCTAGCCACATTGGAAATGGAACACTTTTCAATTAACTCGGACTAAGCAATAATGGAAAGATATGGTAGGATGAAAGCAGCCTTCTACTTGAAAGTCTACTTTTATCTGCATCACAGTATGTGCATTTTATATAGTTCACACAAGATAGTGAAAAAGAAAGGTACTTTTTAGGAAAAACATTTTTTTTTTATTAAACGATTGTATCTTTCTAATTTTCTGCAGATGATGTGGAAGCCAGCATTCGATTTCTTGTATAACTGGGGAGCTCATTATGGAGAAAGTTACAGAGATGTTTTGCAAGACCTGCATTCCGCATTGGACAGAATGAAAAATCCCATAACCCGGCAGTGGCGAGAACTGACTGGTGCATTGATTCTGGTGAACTGCATGGAGATATTCAGAGCTTCTGCATTTTCTAAGATAGAGGACTGAACACAGTTAAGAATTTGTTTAGTGGGATCTTTTGAAACACCATTACATTAAAATATTCCTCTTTCAAGTTTCGGACATTTCTGAACAGTGAAGAGCAGGTCACTGATCTGTCGTCTTGAAAGTGTACCAGTGTTTTAAAATGCCAAGTATGTTTTTTTTTTATCCATCACATGGATACTCATGAACACTCAAGCAAACAAGAAGCAAATGTTTCCATTTGCATTATGCATATAGTGATATGTTTCTAATATGTAATACACCATTTCCACTCCTTTATTGTATGTTTGCATTGGATAATAAACAAGACATCTGTAGGTACCCATTTCAGCTGGTCGGGACGTGACATCCCACTGTTACACTATACAATGAATTGCTATTAATTTGACAGAAGCTGCACACTGTGTGGCAACAATGTTTAAGTTACACGTTGGGACACAGGCCCTGATTTAGATTTTATTGTATGGGATACTCCATCACAAACATGAAAGATATCCCTTCCTCCTTATTACAAGTGCATTATATCCTATGGCATTTGAAATAAGGCACACAGAATATCCTTCTCATGTTTTATGCAAAAACCCATCCACCAAACTCTAAATCAGATGCTTATTATGGTGACATACTGAGACCAGGAATACAGAATGGGTGAACCTCCCAGGCCAACATTTACCTACATGCAAACTCATCAATGTGAAATAGACATGTGAATACAAACTGATATCAAGCAATGTGCTCTCCGATGTTAAAATGTGTTAGTTTTTTACACTTCCACCAATTTGGCTCAATAGGAGCAGAGGTGTCAGTTCTTCCTGTACTATCCACAGGGCCACTGAAATTATGTGATTGTGCAGCCACAGCAATTTTTGCATAATTTCTGATTTTTTTGCTGCATTTGCCAAATAATCCATCATCTGCCGCTTAAGCAGCATATTTTACCAATAAAAACATGTTTCTTGCTCACGATTCAAAGATTACTAAAAAGCAGGGACACGTTGCCACACATTAGAGCATCCTTTCCAAAGGTTGACTGGCAACCTTTCTGTTGCTTATTGCTATATTTGGGTGTTAAACTGGTAATAATGAGATGCAATCAATGCCCAGACAGTATTAAAAAGTTTTAAAATGTCACAATAATTATGTAATATGATCACAAAATATGCTGCCTTACACCACATAATTTACCTTTTCTTGCCGCATAATTTATCAACCCTACCACATAAGTTGGCCCTCCCCTGCCACATAATTCTAGTGGCCCTGGCTATATATATATCTATTAATACACATTTCTAGAGGACATTACATGCACCAATAATATACGTTTCTGTAGTGTTATTTAAGATGTATAATAAGTTGTTCATGTTAAAGGGTAATTAAAATTGCCATATTTTTACTGGGTAAATGTTTTGAGATTTTTCTAAAGCTTTGCAAGCTTTACAAACATGAAATGGTTTAAATGTTCCCCGGTTGACATTTTGAACAAAAAAAAAAATGATTAAAATAATGAAAATGACAAGTGTATTGTATGATTACTTAAAATCATTACAAAAAATGTGTAGAATTCTAAATATCACACTGAAGAAGAACACGTAATTATTTAAAATCCATAAAAATACTATTTCCTGTGCTGATACATATTCATAATAAAGTACTAGTAACAATAACATCTGTACAACATTTATAGAAATATGAAACGCCATACTAAAGGACAGCTAAAATTATGGCAAAACAAAAATGTCATACTAAAGAAAACCACGCTGTTGTTTGAAAACCTCAGTAAAAAGTATATGTGGATGCTAGTGCATGTGCATAATAAAGTGCTGCATACAATAAAAATATGTGACGGTAGCGTATATGAGAGCAGCTGAAGGTCGTGCCAGACATAGTGATGTTAGAGATACCGCAGGAGTGCCAAATTGCGTTCACCAAGTTGGGTCCTGTTGCATTCAAGTGCAAAACACATAACTTAAGGGGACATGAATTGTGGAGTGCAGACAGCAGAGCTAAAATCTTTGGTGCAAAGGTGCAAGCCACTTTATCGCAGACCACTGATTCACTCTTCATTGATGAGTGGTTTGTGGCTGAGGCTGTTGGCCGTTCCTCCCAATTAACAGATGGTAGGCTTGCAATATGAATTTCCTGAACCTGGCCATGTCAGTCACTGATTCCAGGGCCCCTTTGGGAGCACAGTTGCCCTGTTGTAGGAAAATAGACCTCAGTAAGTTTTGGTGTTGCGGGTGTGTGACAATGCAAGACAGCAGAGTAGTATGTGTCTGAGAGATTTACCTTCTGTAGTTACACAGTCTACAGTGAATTATGGTTTTAAGGGTTCTCCAAGTTAAATTTAGTTCTCTAATTGGAAGCACCACTAATCTAGCTGATAAAATGTGGTTTAAAGCTCGTTTTCCCACTGCCTGGTGAAGGTGAAGTTTGGCTGATTTCTACAATTGCGAGGCTGGTGGTCTCCCCACCGGCTCAAATACAACTTTCCCACTGGGCTAACCAGTGGAAACCTTGCCCATTGGAAAAGGTGCAGCAGCATTGTTCACAGCTCATAATTGAGCCGGCGGATATGCTGCCGCATGCAGGATGCACCAGCTCTCTTGAAATGTGCACTGTCTGCACGGCAGACATGGGTAGGGGGACCCCTGCAATGTCCATGCCACTTGTTCTCCGCCAGCCTTTTCATGGCTAGTGGGGAACAAAGTTGTAAGCAGCACTGAGTTCAGCGCCACCATGACTGATTACTACCAGGACCATCGTCAGCCTGTTGGGATCTTGAATCCTGGTTGGTGTGCCCACCAACCTCGTAATGCAGCAGTCAGACTGCCACTGCAAGTCTGGTGGTCTTGTGACCGCCAGACTTGTAATCGGCCCCTGAGTCATCTGCGTACTGCATGAGTTGGATTCTCCTGTCACCGATTCTTGAAGTGAGTAGGGCCTCTCCAGATAAGGCCGGACCCAAATCAGATGCATAGAGGTTAAATAACAGGGGAGCCAGCATGCAGCCCTGTTTTAATCTTCAATCTTTGTCAGTCATAGCAGTGGCTGTCTACCCCTTGAGTTTCACTCGTACCCAAGTCCTGGTATACAGGGACATGATAGCTTACAGCAGTTCAGGGCAGATGTTCTACCTCTCAAGCTTCTGCCAAAAGATGTTGTGGATGACCCAGGGAGAGATGAGTGAGTTACTGCTTGATGAGCACGGTATGAGAGGAAAACGATGTTGTCCACAGTTGACCCTCCTGTGTGGAACCCTGTTTGGTAGAAGAGAAGTAAATCCTCTGAACAGGGTCATTGGGCTAGCTCCTGGAGCTGTATGCTGGGGTAGGATCTTCTCTTAATGTCCGCTAGAGCTATCAGCTGATAATTTCTTGGGTCAGTGTTTGAACCCTTCTTGAAGATGAGCTGAAGAAGGGATCCCCTCCATGACTGTGGGACGTCTTCAAGAAGCCAATATTCAGCATACACTGGTGCCAATGTCGAGGCCCAATATTGCATGTCTTCTCTTAATAACGACCTAGGGAGACAGTTAGGGCCCAGGTCACCGTCCTTTCTGCTCTTCTTTAGGACTTTGTGGTTTCCATATTCGCTCAATGCTGCATGTTCACTTGATGGGGATTTCATTGGTGTGTCGGTTATTTCTGCATCACTCTTGTGAACTGGATTAGTAACCGAAGGTTTGTCCTGATGCTCGGAATAAAGAGATTTAACATGTGCAATCCATTCCCCTGCTTGAGAAGAGTTCCCTTTGCTTTCGTCCCTGTGGCATATGGCATGGAGGTATTCCTAAAGTTGATGTTTGTTCGCAGCTATCAGGTCGAAGATTTGAATCCACTTGTCGTCCTGTGCTTTCCTCCAGTGCTCCCATACATGATATTTGTGTTCCCTGGCTGCTGACCTTGGCTGCCTCTTTAAATCGATGGTGTTTTTGTGTGTGCCCTCTTTTTGGCCCATAGTTTCTGAATGTTTTTCTTGATATCCATTGCTGGCCCTAACATGTGGGTACTGTTGAATGTTTTGCTGCAATCTGAGGTTTCCCTTGTAGGAGTGCGCACAGGTCAGAAGACAGGACAGACTATGAGTAAAATAATTTTTTGCAGGAAAATATCTGTGACCAAAAGTCGAAGAAGTATCTTTCTAAAAAAATGTTGAAAACATTTTCTGTACATTTTTCAAATTGTACACACTATGCATCTTCTGCTATCTACACAGTTTTAAACATCTACAAACTTTGTTTGCAAAATTTTAAATGTATCCACGCCTACGTTCAATAACAGTTTACTTTACAAGCCATGGATATATCACTCATCAACCTAACAATGCATTTTGCCATCCAATTCAGAACTTTCATATAACTTACTTGTGAAAATATTCCCTCACCACCACCTTTTGTCTGTTGTGCTGCCTGCTAATTAGAAAATAATAATGCATTTTCTGTACTGTAGCAATTGTACTGGCCCAGTATGGTCGTTATGGAAGCATTCTATTCATTATTACAGACGAAACTGTGAGCATGTTGTTCCTGAGCAACAATCCCCTCTGGAGTAAAAAAAAAAGAAAAGAAAAATTAAGATGCTTTTATTTCTTTCAAGGTCAGAATAGTTGTATGCCTGAGGTTTGTGTGTTTGTTTGAGCATCACCCACATTTTGTTCTTACGTTGTTGATGTATTAGGTCCATTGCAGCTTTTAGACTGATGCATTTCTTAGTGTTGGATGAGATGTAGTAACTCCCTAGGAGGCTGTTGCTAAAGGTTAAAACCTGATACACTCAAAATAAATTTGCTCCTCTAGAGTTCATTAAATGATGAGTACTACAGTATAATTTTTTAAGATAAAGCTATATTCCTGCCCTCAAACGGAAAAAAAACCTCAAAGTATTATTTCATCTATTCCAGGCCTCGCTCAAATAAAACAAAGTGTAATAAAGACTCAAAGAAAAAATACTATATGCACCTTACTACATAAGGAATACGGGCTACTAACTATATTCTGTATTTCTGGTATGTAATAAGAGACCTGTAACTCATCACAGAATGTGAGCCATATTTTCAAAGGCAGCCGTGCTTTTGGTATCGAATCAGTTCTGCTCCAGGCAGATGGCTGGAATATGTCAATTTCTTTGTAAACAATGGGCGCAGATTACATATTGACCTAATTGTGGCATGCAATATGTTGTTGCTCTAACAGATTTCCCCTTCAGAATTAAAACCTCTTCAATGCAAACAAGGTGCCTCTAGGGATTCTCTCACTCGGGAAAACAAAAACGTCATTAATGGAATGCTTGAATTAATCACACTAATTTTGTTTACTCTGGGTCACATTTAAGCCCATAGTTTTCGTTGGCCACTATGCCAGCTCAGAAGAGAATGGAGCTCTGTGCAGACCATGCTTAATCGTTCACAGATAGTATGCCAGGCCAAATTTCATTCTAGACCCCTTCTGAGCAGGAACTCAAGCAACCCCAACCGGTTTCGGCCCATTGGGCTTCATCAGTATGGCACAATTTGACTCATATTAAGCACATGACTCAAGTCTGAGCATACCCGTCACATGTAGGACATTGCACCGAGGAAAAAATAAAAAGTAATTGATAGTGTGTGTAAATTAATGTAAGCTGTTGGTAATTATTGAAACCCATCATACACATCCTATTTTGATCACCATGCCACCACAGACGGGAACCAATTTAGAGCTTCCCAGCAAACTAACTCAACAAGTCCAAGCACGCCTTCCTTTATATTATTGTGTGCAAAATTCAGATTAATAATTATGTATTATAGACCTTTATATGAAGGACTGTACCTGCATCATTACCAGAGAACCTGTTTGATGGCAGTTTGATCATAGTAATGTAAAATTATAATTTTCATCATAATTAATACTCTGACGCAGCTTTGGAAAGACACACTTTCCGCTAGCAGTAGTCATTCTAGTTACAGGTGCGCTTTGGGCATTGGTGTGGAAGTAAACAGGAAGTTGAAACTGTGTTCCTCTGTCCCAGATCCTCTCCAACAGACCTCTGGGACCATAACCAACTCATTCATACCTGATACCAGATCATGAAGGCCTTTGGAAAAATGTAGCTCCCAAGCAGAACAAAAGATGGTATTTTCCAGTTTTTACCTTAAAGTCCAACTTAAACCTACAGTGTAATAAAATCACTACTTTCTAACTCTCATTGAATCTTTGTGACATCGTAAGTAGCAGATCTGCGTATCTTGCAGGTATTGTGCATTTTTGGATTTACTATTGCGCACACACAAACTTGTATGTGTTTTGTTGATATCTCTCTCTCTCTCTCTCTCTATATATATATATATATATATATATATATATATATATATATATATATTTATGTATGTTTAAAAAAAAAATAGAAATATACTTTATGGATTAATTACAATTGTTGCAATGTAAAAAATGCAATGATATATGAAATTCATTAAGACAATAAAACTTGTTGACAGTACGATGGCAAGAATGTCTCATTACTCAAAGTTCAATGTCTCAGCATTAGATTTACATCCTATATACCATAGAAATTAAAGAGAACCAAGGGCAAGTTAACTTATATACAAAATAAGGGCTTTATGCTAAAAGGAATTTGTGCAAATAATAACTAAAGTGCATAGAATGAGCCGGGAATTAGAGGTATGTTACCCCTCACTCCACCGTCAAAAACAAAGTTCCAGCTAGAGGAGCTATACAGGCTGGCCAGGTGCTTTCTTTACAGCCTGGTCGATGCCCTGAAGATATTTTACCATTCAGGAGATTACTGGTGGGTCCCAAGAACTTAGGCATGCTATTATTGCTTCTCTGCAGGAATTAACCCCCACCTGGTTTCAGAAATTTCTAAGCCAGTGGTGTAGTGGATCCTGTTTGGTTTTATTGGAAATCAGGAGATAGGTTAACCTTCTGGCTTGCAGGCTTGTGCCCCCGTTACCCAGTGACTTTTAACCTACTTAGCCTGTTCTGTTTTAGCACATTTATTTAATAATTTCTTCCAAAATGGCTGCTACGTTTATAGTTAGGAAGATCTTTTGATTTCACATTATCAGTACCACTCTGTGAAGGCATCAGTATCAGCACCGAAGACAAGTGATATACATAAGTATTCACATCATGTGCCTTTCCCACTTACGTATGACAGGAACATAATGTACTTTTAACACACCTAGCTCTCTTTAGGTTAGAGATTAGGTTCATCATGCTAGGGCATTAGGGCCTATTTCACATCTCGTGTTATTGCAAGATGGTGAGGGTCTTTATATTCATGACTCACTTTTTTACAATTCTGTTTCTTGCATTGTTAAATATCCTAACCATTGGAGCCGATGCAATTTACAGTAGATTGCAGTCTTGTTATTAAAAGCTATAGAAAACTTTACTGCATCTCCTTTATTGCCTGTGTGTGAGTGAGACTTGTTGCTCATGTGAGAAAAGGGTTATCGCCGTTTAACCACGACTCTCCTGAGTTGTCGCACTCTTGAGACAATGCATAAAGGGTACCACAAATCACCATTTACTGTTTGGGTTTTTGGTGAAGTACTGCTTATGATCCGGGAGGGTTGTGCGGACAGTTGCGACTTGTTGTAGGAGTGGCCTGGTCGCCTACAAATAAAAGTGCTATCATCCCTAAACCAGCAGTCTTGCCTAGAGCAAGAGTTCAACTACGACAGTGGCGCCGCAGATCTAATGTAGATATACAAAGGCAGAAGGTATGAATCGCATCTTCTTTTAAGCGGCCGCACAACTTGCCATGAATTTCTCCTGCTGTCCTTAGTCAGGGTGCTGCGTGTGCAATGGTGGGATGGACACCAAGGCGATGTTTTAAAAAAGGTCCCTTGATTCTGCTACTAAAGGCTTCTCCCAAGTATTGTTGTGGTTTTAGCTGTGTGTAACTGTTTAGAACCATCCATGCATGGGTGCTGTTCTCTAGAGAAGCCTTGGCCTCTGAAGATGAAATTAGTCTTGACATTTTTCATCTTGTCTTTCTAAATGATTTAAGGGTGGGAGTTGCGGACCATAGCTGAGCAAGTCCGAGCTGGTCAATTCAGTCTCTAATGAATTTCCTGGAAGCTGAATAGGGTTTATTGATTTCCAGCCAGATGTTGTGATTTACGATGTTCTTATCTGTAGAGTAAAAGCTATAGCACGTGGTAACAATTTTCACGCTTCTGGCTTTCGTTTGCTTAACGAGATCAAATTCTAGCCTAATCTGGGCTGCTGAGGTGTATCCAGTTAGATGGAATATTTCCCTTTAGATTTTGATGACAGTGTTGTCAAGGGTGGCTGAGGCTCTTCCTAGGAGGGCTTCGCTTCCATATGCTAAGTTTGGGACTATTTTCACCCTAACTGTTTCCAGAATGGGGCTATAAGATAGCCCGTTCAGGTTCCTAGAAGGCACACTAATACCTCCAGCCAGGGTTAGCCATTTTCTCTTCATTTCCTCCATGTGTGGCTTAAAATGACCTTCATTGTCGAATGCGAGGCCTAGGTATTTGTAAACAATGACTTCTTCAACCTTTGCGGAGTCAAGGGACCAGCTGATCTTACCACTTGTTCTACTGCAGCAGTTCATGATCCGAGTTTTCTTGGCATTAATTGTGAAGCCGTTCCTTAGCGAGTAATCATAGGTTGCTTTCAGAATGGTTTGCATCCCCACCTTGGTGGGGCTAATCAGTACCACATTATCAGCATACAGCAAGTTTGGGAGTGAGATGGTGCCAAGCTTAGGGGCATGAGAGATTACCGACTCCAGCGATAATGAGAGGTTTGCCAGGAATGGATTTAAGAGGGTCTGGGCCAAAACACACCCCTGCTGAAGCCCTCAGGGTGTTGAAATGGCCCAGGTGTCCATGTGTAAATTTTCGATTGCTCTTAAAAGCGTAGATGGAGCACACCAGTTCTTCAGCTTGCTCCACAGCAGGTTTTGAGGGACACAGTCAAAGGAAACTTTGTAGTCTATGTAACATAGGTGCAGTGGTTGTTTGATTGATTTGGAGGTTTCCGGCAGCAGCTAACAAAGCCATCATGTTTGCCGAAGTGCAAGTTTTTTTTTGTAAACCTCGTCTGGTTCATCGGGATGATTTATGTGGAGTCAGCCTAGTCAAGGAGACGTTTCACTAGGACGCCTATGCAGTACTTCACTTCGTGATTGATAGGGACTATTCTGTAATTTTCAGGTTTTGACTTACCACCTCTTTCAAAGATTGGTGAAATGATAGATCCTTTCTAGGATGCTGGGATGGTGGCACCTGACAAAACGTGGGTGAAAAGTGGGGCGATGTCCTCCGCACATTTTGCCTGGTTTGGTCTTATAGATGGCCTGGGGGATTCAATTTGGGCCGTGAGCACCACTGAGTCTGCCTTTTGTGATCTGTCATTTTATCGCATTCTCATTGAGGATTCGCTCCTCCTCTAAAGTGATGGAATCTGTGTGACATTGCTCATCTGGAGGAGAAAATGCACGTGTCGTCTCTAGTCACAAAATTGAACACAAGTGAAGATCTCCCGTATGAATCAACAAGGAACAGGTGTAGCATTAAGCGTGAATGATTTAATCCAGCTTTATTTTTTTAGTTTTTGCCATGGTGGGAAAATACATTTTTAATTCTCAAACACCTTTTTTTGCAAAACTACACAAAGTTGACAACTTAAAAAAAGCTACTTTCCAGAAAAAGCGAAGTTTGACAATTTTTAATACCCTTCACAGTGTGGTGATGACACACGAAAAAGTTGATCTCCTAATTTCAAAAAAATCTGAACATGGCTTGTTAGGTTAGGTTGAGAAAGATCTAAAATCTGATTCAAATGCTGTTTTTAATATCTATTTAGGCAGTCTTTTTCTGGTTTTGTAAATACATTAATGTTGGCAGATGTTACCTCGCCGGACTTTTTTTAACAACTTTACAGAAGTGTTTTGCTACATGTTAAAAAGACAGAATCAACACCTTCTAAGTAGATGTAACTAACACATTTTTGCGCTGAATACATTTAAACTGTGAGGCAATTCTGCCTCTTCAAACAACTGAATAATGACAGGCTTTGGATTGGAAAGAAAAATGTTTGCCTATGATCAATTAGTTATTTTAAGAAGAAAAAACATCCATTTAATTTTTAAAAATCATATCAACTTAGAACGCCTCAACCTTAAACTTCAGTTTTTTCATTGTGGGAAGGCAATATGGAAGTGAATATGAATGTAAAGCTTACATAAATGTTGAAGTGCTGGAGGTATGTTTTCTACATGGGTTAAAAAATTTACACAAAAGTGATGAGCTATGACAGTGTATACTTCCAGAACTACTTTAGGAAAGTTTTCGAATTCCAAAAAGTCCTCAAGCTTGACCCAATGTCAAGGAGAAGGCTGAGTGGAGATTTAAAACTTATGTTAAGAAGTGGGCCAACGCCATATTATGATCGCTATCATTTATGTTATATGTCAGTAATGTACTGCTACATTTATATTCACCTGGGGTTGTCAAACCCACTCACAAAACAAAATGGTTTCAGGGGTTCACATATATTCAGTTTTCCACTACTAATTGTTTCCACTATTAATTGTTTAACATAATAATGCTGAATTGTATTCGTATTAGAGACATATTGCTAATAGAAGGAAAACCGAGCAAGACGTAGAGGTTCAAGTTTAGAGATATTTTCCCATCATGAATCAAGTGTGTATGAACCATGCATGTTTGTGGATGTCGAATAACTGGCTTATCCACAGATGAAGTTAACACATTATTCAATTTCAACAAAATTGTTTCCTTGCTTTGATGAACGTTGTATCTGGTTACTGGCCTGATACCATCAAATACACATGTGATATCAACTATAACCACTTTGTTCTTTATTGAAATACCCTGACATCCGCTGATCTGAACAAGTGGGTAATGTACAGTGACATCTTCTCTGTTGTCACAGTAGGTTGGTGTGTGAAAGTAAATATACTATACTTCTGCTAATTATATTTAAATATTGTTAGAAATGGGGTCTTTGGTTGGCAGTCAGGTTACCCCCTGTCCAAGCAAGGACCCTCACTCTAGTCAGGGTAATTCACACACAATCCAAATTATCCTGTGCCCACTCTCTGGTAGCTTGACACTGAGCAGTCAGGCTTAACTTAGAAGGCAATGTGTAAAGTATTTGTTCAATAAATCATGCAATAACACAGTAGAACACCCCAAAAATACACCACACAGTGTTTGGAAAAATATATAATATTTATCTGGATGCAGGTCAAAACGATTAGGATGCAATAAGCATATTTAGGAATATCACTGTAAAAATTATATATAAAGTGTCTTTAGTCTCTTAAAAGCAACAAATGTCTCTTGCAAGCATAAAATACCTGGTTTGCGTTCAAAATCTCAGCAAGGACCGCAGAGGAGGAGATGCGTGGAAAACATGGAGGTGTGTGTTGATTTCTCAGGCCGCACTCGGCGATGCGTCGTTTATTTTTCACGCAGGTGAGGCTTTCTGTCGATTTCTGGCGCTCGGTCTTGGATCCTCTTCGGAATGCGTGGTTTTCAGATGTCCCAGGGACGATGCATTGTATTCCGGTGCTGACAGGATGAAGTCACAAGGGCTGCATCAATCCGGTGGGCATTGCGTGGAAATTTCTTCCTCACGGCAGGCGCTGCGTCGATTCCTCTCTGGAAGATGGGCTGCGTTGTTCAGACTTGGCTGTGCGTCGATCCAGTGGGCAGTGCGTCGAATTTCCGGTTGCCACGCTGGTGCTGCGTCGAACTTCTCATTGCAAAGTCGGGCTGCGTCGTTCCGGTTTGGCGTGTGGTGACTTTTTCACTGTAATGCAGACTGTGCATCGTTTCTGGCAGGCTGTGCATTGATTTTTGCTGCACAAGGAGTTCTTCTTGCAGAGATGAAGTATTTTTGATTCTAAGACAGGGAACAGGAGGCAAGCTCTATCTAAACCCTTGGAGAGCACTTCTCAGCACAGCCACAGAGCAGCACGGCAGCAGGGCAACAGCAAGGCAGCAGGCCTTCACAGAAGCAGTTAGGTGAGTCCTTTGGGCAGACAGGCAGTTCTTCTTGGCAGGTTGCAGGTTCTGGTTCAGGTTCTCTTCTCAGGGATGTGTCTGTAAGGTAGAGTGTCTACCTCAGAAGTGACTACGTTGGTAGGGTCCGAGACCCTGCTTAAATACCCAAATGTGCCTTTGAAGTGGGGAAGACTTTAGAGAGTGGCTTAGAAGTGCACAAGGTCCTCTTTCAGTTCCATCCTGTCTGCCAGGGTCTCAGTAGGGGGGGTGTCAGTCCTTTGTGTGAGGGCAGGCTACTGTGCTTTGACATGTAAGTGTCAGGCCCTCTTCCCTCCCAGCCCTGGAAGACCCATTCAATATTTAGATGTGTGCAAGTGTGAGTGAGCATCCTGTGTTTGGGGTTGTCTGAGTGAATGCACAAGGGAGCTGTCAACTAAACCTAGCCAGGCGTGGACTGGAAGGCACAGAAGGATTTAAGTGTAGAGAAATGCTCCCTTTCTAAAAGTAGCATTTCTAAATAGTAATATAAAATCCAACTTCACCATTCTGCAGGATTTCGTATCACAATTCTGGCCATACTAAATATGACCTGGCTTCTCCTTTCAGATCAGGATCTACCACTCAAACAGTATGTGAGGGTAGCCCTAATGCTATTCTATGAAAGGAGCAGGCCTCACAGCAGTGTAAAATGAATTTAGGAGTTTTACACTACCAGGACATATAGAACACACGTTCATGTCCTGCCTTTTACCTACATAGCACCCTGCCCTATGGGCGACCTAGGGCCTACCTTAGGTGTGACTTGTATGTAGAAAAAGGGGAGTGTAAGGCTTGACAAGTGCATTTAAATGACAAGTCGAAGTGGCAGTGAAACTGCACACACAGGCACTGCAGAGGCAGGCCTGAGACATGGTTAGGGGGTGATTTATGTGAGTGACACAACCAGTGCTGCAGCCCACTAGTAGCATTTCATTTACAGGCCCTGGGCACATGTAGTGCACTTGACTAGGGACTTACAAGTAAATTAAATAAGCCAATTGGGTATGAGCCAATGTCACCATGTTTTAAGGAGAGAGCATATGCACTTTAGCACTGATTAGCAGTGGTAAAGTGTTCAGAGTCCTAAAGTCAGCAAAACTTAGGTCAGAAAAAGAGAAGGAGGAAGGCAAAAAGTTTGGGGATGACCCTGCAGAATGGCCATTTCCAACAAATATGATATTGTAGATTTGCGTTTTTGGCCAATATTTCCTGAATATAAATGTATATTTTGTTAAATCACAGTTAATATTACTAAGCAATTATGCTATTGGCAGCTTGATAGAAGGGCTTTGATATTGTTTTAGGGCTTTGTGTAAGTTGATTTTTTTCTATTTGTTGAAAATTGTGTTTTACAGCTGTGGTATATTTTCAGGCATATTCTATTCGAATTTTGTGTATTGAAATTGTCTTTCATTTGGTATGAAAAGCAATACATAAGATAATAAACTGAGAGATCTGATAGAGACTTGTAGTTCCAGATTCCTTACATTAGAATTTTCCTCAGGCGTCAGACTGGATCCGGAGAGTTTTCTTCGAGCAATTCCCTTGTGCGTCAGTAGGTGGCGTTGGTCGACTCCGCGGGCATCGTTGACGTCATAGTTGCCGTGATGATATCAGGAGTAGTACATACACACCCCCTCAGCGCAGAGACGTCAGTTAATTTCTTTCCGCACCATGCACTGATCCGGAGAGAGCTACCCTGGCCTCTTTTTTACGATTTCAACCATTTTGTTGACTTTTCTAGTGAGCTTTTGGTGTATCGAGGATGTCCCTGAAGACCGGGTATGAGGACTGTCACCACATGATGTCGATGACAGATCCACATCAGGTTTTGTCTGTGGTGTCTCGAGCGCGACCGCAACCCGAAGTCGTGCTCCGAGTGCCTGGCCATGCACCGAAGGTCTTGAGGGAGCGGTCCCTCAAGCTCAAGCTCATGGTGGCCCGGCACTTGAATCCGCGCAGGTCCCGGTCTCTCTCGAGAGGAAGGTCTGGAGACCGTTTGCGGAGCCGTAACCACTCGTCTTCCTCAAAATCTTCGGGTGCAGGTAGTAAGAAGAAGTCAAGGCTGTCTCATCGCTCTTCGACTTTGCACGGTCGCTCGGCTGACGCACTGCGGGAGGAGCATCGACACTCTGTCCTTGGAGCCTGCTTCTGGGTCTGCTATGTGCTTCTCTGAGTTTCTGAGTGCCGGAGTGACCCCCGCCCAACTTAAGGAATTCTATGAGGCCATGCACCTCATCTATGGGTGGACCGACCCTGATACGGTGCCTTTGGGCCCAAGGGGTTCTGTTGAGAGTTCTTTCGGTTCCACGCCAGTGGCTTCGGCTCCTGCCACCGAGGTCCCCTCCGGATCTGCTTGCAGAATCCGCACCTGTGCCTGTTGCACCACTGAGACCTTCCCTGGCGCAGGGTCAATTGACGACGTGCCCAATGTCGGAAGCGCCCACTATCAACGTCGACCTGATCCTTTTCCCCGATGAGTCGGAGTGGCGTCGGCCGACGCCACCTTTGTATTTGATGGGGCCTATTCACTTCAGGTCGGATTTGGACCCTTTTTCCTATGGGTACGAATTGGGGAAGGATTGGAGGGGTCCCTGAACCCTTATGAATACCAGGATGACCCATCTTTTGACTGGGCACAGGAATTGTGTGAGACCAGTAGACGGGACTCTTCTCCAGACGCTGTCATGCTGTCTCCTCCTACCGTGGCTATGGCAGAGGGAGCGACTTATGGTATGGTGGTCAGTAGACTGGCCAAGGTCCTTGGCCTTGAGCTACCTACTGTAGAGGTATGGTCCGAACTCCTGACGGAGGTGCTTCAGCCAGGGACTTCCACATCTGAGCCCCTTTTACCTTTTAATGAAGCCCTCACCAATGTCCTTTTGGGTACTTGGTCCAAACCCAACACAGGGGCTCCTGTGAATACGACTATTGCACACCACCATCGGACCGCTCCGAACGACCCTAAATTCCTGTCCCAACACCCCACACCTGAGAGTCTTGTTATCCAGACATCCTCTTCTTCAGGGGCACTACCTTTGGCATCCCTGGATAGGGAATCAAAAAGGATGGAACAATTTAGGAAGAAGTTGTTTTCTTCCTCCAGTCTCGCGCCGTGGTCCGTGAACACTGCATGCCACTCTCTGTGGGATAAGGTTGTGCAAGTCCTGCTGCAGATACTAGAGAAGGAACGTGCTGTTGTCTCCCAAGCTGACAACAATGGGAGAGATGGGGTGAAGTTCACAATCCGATGTGGGCTAGACACGACCGACTCTCTTGGCAGATCGGTTGCTACGAAAGTGGCCTTGAAACACCACACCTGGTTGCGTACTTCTGGTTTTTTTTTGGCGATGTCGAACATTCTCTCATGGACATGCCCTTTTATGGCTCCCGTCTCTTTGGACACAAAGCAGACTCGGCCTTGGAGAGATTCAAGGATTCCCGGGCCACGGCTCGGTCCCTTGGTCCTTCCTCTGCCCCTCACCCCCACAGCCTGCTTTTCGCCCCTTTTGTGGCCATGGAAGGGGCTCCCTGTCATGTCCCCCACCCAGCTACCGTGCCACCCATGCTGTTCAGCCGCTGCGTGGCTGGGGACACGGAATCCCACTTGGACGTGGGACAGGGAACCAGAGGTCTGCCCAGCCCACCTCTGACCCTGCTGCAGCCTGCAAACCCTTCTAGTCTGTCCCCTCACTCCCATCCAGTTGGTGGCAGGATCCGCCATCACCTGCCCCACTGGGAATCTATCACTACGGACAGGTGGGTTTTGCAGATTGTTCGAAAGGACTACTCCCTCCCTTTCGAATCTGCCCCTCCAGCCATGCCTCCATGACTCAGCCAACTCCTGGTGGATCATTTGGAACTTTTCCACCAGGAAGTTGCGGCTCTATTGGCCAAGGAAGCTATAGAGAAGGTCTCTGTGCCCAAAGTAGATCGTGGTTGTTATTCCCGATACTTTCTGGTGCCGAAAAAGGACAAGGGCTTACTTCCTATTCTAGACCTTTGGGACCTCAACTACTTCCTCAAGAAGGAGAAATTCAAAATTCTCACCCTGGCTCCGGTTCTGTGTGCCTGAGACTGGATGGTAGCATTGGACTTGCAGGACGCTTATTTCCACATCCCAATTCTGCCTGCCCACCAATGTTACCTACGATTCGTGGTAGGTCATGAGCACTATCAACGTGCTCCCCTTCGGCCTTACCAGCGCCCCTCAGGTGTTCACAAAAGTGATGGCGGTGGTCATCTGCACAGGTTAGGGGTCTCAGTCTTCCCCTACCTTGACAACTGGCTGTTGATGTTGTCTCCCACCTTCAGACTACGGCGAACCTCCTGCATACGCTGGACTTCACTATAAACATGCCAAAGTCACACCTGACTCCCTCTCAGATGCTCCCTTTCATCTGAGCTGTTCTGAACACATTGCAGTATCTGGCTTATCCTCCTGAAAAGGGAGTCCAAGATATTCAGGCTATGATTCTGATCTTTCAGCCTCTGTCTTGTGTTTCGGTGAGACTGACTCTGAGGGTGCTGGGCCTCATGGCCTCCTGCATCCTTCTAGTGACACATGCCAGATGGCATATGCAGGCTCTGTAGTGGGACTTGTTGTTCCAGTGGGCGCAGCATCAGGGGAATCTCTCCGACATGGTCCAGATCTCGGAGGGGACTGCGAAAGACCTGCAGTGGTGGCTTTCAAGTCTGCATTGGGTCCACGGCAGATCCCTCTCCCTTCCCCAACCATATCTATCTATAGTGACAGATGCATCACTTCTGGGTTGGGCAGTCACATGGGAGAGGTGGAGATCAGAGGCCTCTGGTCTCCGGCGTAGTCTGAGCTCCATATCAATCTTCTCGAGCTCTGGGTGATCAGGCTTGTGTTCAAAGCATTTCTTCCCTCTCTCAAAGGGAAAGAAGTGCTGGTGTTCACAGACAGTACTACCGCCATGTGATACTGCAACAAACAGGGCAGAGAAGGGTCCTGGACCCTTTGTCAAGAGGCACTACGTCTCTCGACATTGCTGGAACATCAGGGCATTAGCATGGTGGTTCAACATATGGCGGGTTCTCTCAATGCCAGAGCGGACGAACTAAGCTATCAATGCAGAGCTGATCATGAATGGCGTCTCCATCCGGAGGTGGCACAAGGTCTCTTTCAGCAGTGGGGAGAGCCTTGGTTAGATCTGTTCGCCCCCGCAGAGAACGCACAATGTCAGCAGTTTTACGTGTCAGAGTTTCCAAGGTGGCACTCGCTCGGCTCGAAGACGCTTTTCGTCTCGAGTGGAACTTCGGCCTCCTTTCTGCTTTTCCACCTATACCACTTCTGCCCAGAGTTCTCAAGAAGAACAGGAACGACTGGGCCCAAGTCATCGTGGTGGCTCTGGACTGGGCACGGAGAGTATGGTATCCAGAGCTATTGAGTATGCCCATCTATCCTCCCCTCAGACTGCCTCTTCGGGTGGTTTTCTGTCGCAGCAGCAGGGGACGGTTCTCTACCCTGACCTGTCCAATCTCTGCCTTCATGCATGGAGATTGAGCAGCGACAGTTGATGACTTTTGAACTTCCACCCGAAGTCTGTGATGTTATCTTGGCAGCCAGGCTTCCCTCCACCAAAACGGTACACGCCTGTCGTTGGCATAAATTTGTGACATGGTGCACCAACAAATATCCCCTCTATCTGAGGTTCTTTTGTTCATTCTTTCTTTGGCCCAGCAGGGCTCTGCTTTGGGCACTCTTAAAGGGTATTTATCTGCCATATCGACCTTTCTTATGTTACCCGACCAGCCCTCACTCTTTAAATCTCCTATTGTGAGTAGATTCCTAAACGGTCTCATCCATTTATTTCCTCCCTCTCCATTTATCATGCCTCAATGGGAACTCAATCTTGTCCTTACTTATTTAATGTGTACTCTCTTTGAGCTGATGCTCAATTGTCCCTTATGGCTCCTCACCTCCAAAACTGTCTTTCTTGTTGCCATCACCTCAGCTCGCAGGGTGAGTGAGCTTCAGGCCCTCTCGTCCAAACCTCCATACTTGTCTGTGCACCCTGACAAAGTGGTGTTGCGCACTAAGGCTTCCTTCCTTCCGAAGTTGGTTACGCCTTTTCATGTGGGCCAGTCCATCACCCTGCCTACTTTCTATGCACCCCCACATCCTTCCCATGAGGAGGAGAGACTCCACCGTCTGTATGCAAAAAGAGCATTGGCATTCTATCTTAATCATACTAAAGATTTCTGAGTAGACGATCAACTCTTTGTTGGGTATGTGGGTGCAAAGAAAGGCAAGACGGTGTAAAAAATTACCATCTCTCGCTGAATACTTCTTTGCATCAAGATGTGCTATGCTTTGGCCAAGAAGAGACACCCTGAGGGCTTGCATGCTCATTCCACCAGAGCAACTGCTGCTTCCACTGCGTTAGCACGCGGAATTCCTGTCCTGGATATCTGTCAGGCAGCAACGTGGGCGTCCCTGCACACGTTTGCTAAACACTACTGCCTGGACAGTCAGGTCTGTCGGGCAGCTACTTTGGTCGTTCGGTCCTGCAGGACTTCCTAGTATGATCTTGGGTCGCAGCCCACCACCAAGGATGGCATTGTTTGGGTATCTATTCCAAGGTAAGGAATCTGCAACTAGAAGTCTCTATCAGATGTACTAGTTACTTACCTTTGATAACAAAATATCTGGTAGGGACATATTCTAATTGCAGATTTCTTACCAACCCAACCATCCTCCCCGATTGTGACCTGATTTCTAGGGACGAGGATTCCCCCTTTCAGGTCCTTAGCTCTGGTGCACCAATCTTAGTGTTCTTTGCGGCTCTGAACTTTGGCGTGGAAAGTCATTAAAAGAAACTGACGTCACTGCGCTGATGTGGTGTCTGTGTACTACTCCCAACGTCATCACAGCGATTACGATGCCAACGACACCCGCAGAGTCAACCAATGCCACCTACCGACGTGCAAGGGTATTACTCAAAGAAAAATCTCCAGATCCATTCTGAAGCCTGTGGGAAATTCTAAGGTAAGGAATCTGCAACTAGAATATGTCTCTACCAGTTATTTTTTTACCGAAGTTAAGTAACTTGTACTGTACAATGCTCCTTTGCACTGTATTCTTCACATTCGCTTTTGGGCTATCTTTAAAAAAAGTATAACCTTAGTAACCAAGTAATTAAATGAATAAAGATCATAAAACAGTTCTCGCAATGCTGAATAACATCATAGCTGAAGAGTGCTGAAACTTGGTACAGGAATGGCTGTGCATGAACAACTCCACTGATCTTTCCTAATTTGAAAGGGCATTGGAGTTCTTTTTCATATGTTCAGTGCTTTACCTGAAAGAAAATTACTTCTCCATTCTTTTCAATGTTTTACTGTCCCACCGGACATTTCAGCAGAGCATTTCGTACGAAGTATATCACATGCAACCAATGTAGCATAGATATGCCATTGAAGTGGATATTGTCATATTTCACCATTACGTAACCTCAACCAGTAGTTCATTTTTCGAAAGAAAGAAGCGGGGTGCCAATATTGCTACTTTCTTCACTAATGCCACCCAGTTTTACCACTGGTGTGAGCGCGTCTGGCCTTATTTGGTCTTTTATAGTTTAATTAATAAGGGGACACGTTAGAGGTTCGATGGACCTTTTGACTCTTATGAGTGATTTACTATGGTCACAACCTTATTCATCACAAAGTTGCCAAATAACACATCAAATTGTCATCATCTTGAGTAAAAGGTTTGAGTCAGTAACTTCACACACCGTGACCTATGCGGCCATGAATAACCACACCTTTTAGTAAAATTAGAATATTTATTTCCCTATATTGACAAAGCTAAAGTCACGTAAAGCAATGTCAGTATTAACTGATAGACATACAGAAACAACACAGATTGACCAAAATGGTGAAAGAACCTTAATTTCACTATCTCATTTAACATCAGATATTCAGTGGCTACTACACAAATTATTATCAACAATATCTGGACTAGCGATATAGTGTACATTTAGTTATTGGCAGTTGAACAGAATCATTCCTTATTTAATTGATTATAGTGCATGGACATACTCACTAACCTTCAAGTAAGCTTCAAGTATTCCAGAGTTTGTCACTCTGCATATCCTGCTCTTAACGTTCCCATGTTATTTTTTAAGCAGGGACCATCAACAAAAATAATTTGGTAATTTTCTTCCAATTGGATATCTCGAATATCAGGTCTTGGTTTGATGACTTTTGATCTTCCACCCAAATTCTGTGATGTAATCTTGGCAGCCAGTCTTCCCTCCACTAAAACGGTATACTCCTTTCATTGGCATAAATTTGTGGCATGGTGCACCAACAAATCTGTTGATTACCCTCTATCTGAGGTTCTTTTGTTTGTTCTTTCAGTCACCTCCAGGCAGTCATGTTCAATTTCTTTCAGTTTATCAATTTCCACATTTTCTTTAGAAAGCAAAGTTGCTGGGTTAAGCACTGTACACCTTTTGAAAGTAACATTTGGTGAACGCAAAATTATAGTTTCATATTGGGTCAATCTTGCATTTGTGAGGTGTTGTATTTTTGTCTGAGTAAGCGAAACTTCAATGGATTGAGGGACCAAAACAGTTAAGGAATGTCTCGCCACAATTCTCTCACTCTGAGTGAGGCTCAAGCCAACCACTGCTACAGGTTGCCAAGAGCCACGTAATACTGCTGCAACTAGGTCTAAAGTAGCTGAAACATATGGTACTGGGCAGTTTACGCCACCATGGATCTGTGTCAACACTGCAGGTGAACAGGTGTCATGCTCACAACAAAACAACATGAATGGTTTTGTGTAGTAAGGCATTCCCAAAGTCGAAGCTTTGCACAGACTTTCTCTCAACTCAGTAAATGCTTTCATACATGCCTCGTCTATTTCTAGGGGATCAGTAACATTTTTGTGGGTCAGCGTCTGCAATGGCTTGGAAATAATTGAGAAATTGGGAATCCACTGGTGACAATAATTTACCAGAAACATTCTGACAGCTCTCTGAGTAGCTGGGGGATTAATCTGCAGTATGGCTGTGACTCTCTCTGGAAAATTTTCGTACTCCATTTTCAATCAAATGTACCAAGTATTTCACTTCTTTCTGGCAGTATTGTAATTTTGCTGGGTGCCCTTCATGTCCAGTCTTGCCCAAATGATTTAGCAATGCAATAGTATTATGCTTGCAAGCTTCTTTTGTCTTTGAAACAATCGGTAAGTCATCAATGTACTGAACTAATGTCGATTGGAAAGGCAATTTCAATGCTTCCAGATTCTTTTTCAGTATCTGATTGAAAATTGATGGGGATTCTGAAAAAACTTGAGTAATTCTGCACCAACAATATACGCGATCCAGAAATTTAAAACAGAAAAGAAATTGGCTATCCTCATGAAGAGGCACCAAAAAGAATGCTTTTGATAGATCCACCACGGTGAACCATTCAGCATCACATGGGATCTGAAAATATCACTGCTGGATTTGGCACAGCTGGACATCATTTGATCACAATATCATTGATTTTCCTCAAATCCTGAAAAATTTGAAATTTCCCACATGGCTTTCAAAATCCCATTATTGGTGAGTTTCATGGACTGCTCAGTATTTCTTTTAGAACCCGTGGCTTACAAATTCTGCAATAATAGGTGCAATTCCGTCAGTTGTGTCTTTGGTCAAGTGGTATTGAGGAATCTGGTAAAAACTGCATTTGGCTTATCTGGGATTCTAACTGGTTCAACTCCTTTTATTAGGCCAATGTATTTTCCAGAGGAATCCCAAACTTTAGTTTTTACTGTTCCCTGTAAATCTGAAGGAAAGACCGGAAAGAAAATTATGAGTGGGTATTCTTCATTTACTGGATTACTATCAGTCGTCTCAGACTGGTCATCCTCATCATCACTATTTGTCTGCATGACAATCCCATCATTTGAACAGGTAATTGAGCATCTTGTCTTACATAGCAAGTCCCTTCTCATTAGGGATAGCAGATTCGAATCACAAACTACAAATTTATGCAGGCCTTTGAAATTTCCAATTTTAGCTGAAACTAGTTCTGTAATTGGGTTTGTCAAATATTGGTTTGCAACTCCTACAATCTGTACTGTCTTCACTGAAAGAGGTAAGTTAGGAACTTCTACAGATATCAAAGTAGAGCTGGTAGTTCCTGGTTGACTAGGAATAAGACTTTGTGACCTATCACTTTTCCCTGCACTTACGGACCTTTTTAGTCTACTTCCAAAGAAGCTGCTAGTACGCAATCTTCTTCAGCTGAACTCTCACTCCCCCATTCATCATTGGTGTCATCCTGACTGTGTAAAGGGTATTGGTGCATTGTGTTATTACCGGTGTTAAACCTTTGACCTGTGCCCTGCTGAGTAAGCATCATCTGTTGCTGGACCCTCGAAGCCTATGGTATTTGAATTTGTTGTCTAGGTACCATTTGAATTTGGGGATGCATTTGCTGTGAATGTGGCACTTGCAAACGTGGCATTTGCATCTGCTGCGTGGGCTGAAGCCCTTGCATTTGATTCGCATTATTTTGGAAATTATAATGTTGACCTCTCAGTGTCGGTCCTCTCATATTTGGAAAAGGATTGGTTTCATTCACCTGTGTAACAACACCTTCCTGTTCTAAAATCCGGCACTCCCGTTTCCAGTGCCTGAGGCCGCCACAAGCGTGGCAAGGTAAAAACCTTTTAATTTCCTGCACATCACTCTGTGTAACCACTGTATTCAAATTGGGCCTCTGATTCACATTCATATTTCCACCACAACCTCTAACTTTTGCCTGATTCTGAAACAATATGATTCAAATTCTAACCTGTAACCCCTTATCAGGTGCTTTGTTTTCTCTATCTTTGTCATATTTGGCTAGGTCTGATTAGTTTACATAGGAACCACAATTCATCTTCATTGTGTGAGTCAATTCTGTTTAAACTAATTGTTCCTTCAATTAACTCTTCTACTGCCGATTTACGTCTGGTCAAATTTAGTGAATTTCCTCAATTTGAATCTCCTGGTATACTATTCAACTTTTCCAGGCATTCGGTTAACTGTTGGCCTGTCAACCCTTGTAATGCGATCTTATTACTATTACTACCTGCAACGGCCTGTCATTGTAACATTAGACATGGATTAAATTCTGGGAATTTCAAGCTGTGGCAAAGGTAAATGTAGTCGGGACAGTAGGGCTAATCCATACTTGTCTCTGTATAATCTCTATAGGCACTGGAGCTGTAGGGTCTGAACTAGTACTTGGACCTGTCTTATGAGCTGTATATAGTGGAGGACGACTTTTTTAGTAACTGTAAAATACATTTTTCTTCATCACCAGTCAAAGACTTTCTAGACTGTGAATTTCTGCTCTGTTGCTTCAGGACTGATTTTTTTTTAACCTTTTGTTTAACACTGCTCTCGCCTTCTTGTGTAATTGCAGGAAACATCTTAATTCCCTCTAACTTGACCACTTTCCAAAATTCTGCTCCCTACCCCATCTTGCCTCAGCCAAAGTCTTCTCAGGTTTTCTCATTCTTTTCTCAAATTTCTGTTGTTGTTGCTGTCTGGACGCTAATTCCTAAATAGCTAATGCTTCCAATTGGAAAGGTCGCGGAGGAGGTTTTGAATCATACAGTACTCTCCTCAAATTCTCTGAGACTCTCAAGTTAAAAGTTCTATGGGCGGGAAACTCTAAGTTCCCCTCCTTCTCTGTAATTTTGCACCATTGTTTTAACCAAAGGCAGGGCGCAGCACCTTGATCCTCAAATACATATATGTGGGCCTACCTTCTGGAGGTGTAACTTCTCCTACTATGACTGGTATGAATGCATCTCCCCCAGGGCACTTTTCAATGCTTTGAAAAACTTTATTTTACGCCTTTAACCAAATCAACAAGTGAATTTGAATCCCAAAATCCTTTTCACTTGCCTTTCTCAACCAATAACGCTTCATGGTTGTCCACCAATCTGTTCGTGACTTTTCTCACCAGCCAACCTATCCCAGCATGGCTCCAGTGACATCACACTCACACGTACAGTGGCTGATAAAGCCCTCCTGCTTGTCTCCTCAACTCATATCTGCATCAAACTAATGCAAATATTGTGAGCACTAATATAAAATCGACTGCTTACTATAGGCAGGTAACACAATTGCTTCGGAAACCTTACTGAATTTTCAACTGCGGCATTTAGCTCTAGCAGATGCTCCTTCAATCTCAGTTCCCCTGACTCGCAAGCAAAATTCGACCAGTAAATGTCACTCTCTACTGATCATTGGATCCTCCTGGTGCACATAGGAATCACCAAATATCAGTTGAAAACTTTAACCACACACTCTATGAATTTGTCAACCATGCCCGGTTGACCTACGAAACAGACAAATTACAACATAAACCTAGTGTCTTCTACACTCTTCATTAGTACCCAATACTCCGGAGTCTTAGCCCTCACAGGGTCCGTATACCAACAACCACGTGGGCAATTTTTTAGCACAAACTGCCACAAACATGCGAAGTTCGACTTTGCTACTCACACACTTTGGAGTACGTAAACTCCCTTAACAACTTTATTAGAGTACGCCAACTCACCTACAATTTGCTTAAGCAGTGTAAAGGAAAAATCAATTTCACTCATATGCCACACTAGAACACTGAGAACATCTTCAAACAAGCATTGGCAAAATCCAAGGTTTTGGGAAAGACATGCTAGGCTCTTAGGGAGACATAACTCTGTGAAACAAAAATTCCCACAAATGAGAAACCATAGTAACCTCTTAAAGTGGCAAACCATCCGACAATGCTACCAAAAACTGTGAGCGCCTCTGGCCTTATTTGGTCTTTTATAGTTTAATTAAAAAGGGGCCGCGTTAGAGGTTCGATGGACCTTTTGACTCAGTTAAGAGTGATTTACTCTGGCCACAAACCTTATTCATCACAAATTTACCAAAAACACATCAAATTGTCATCACATTTAGTAAAAAATTTGAGCCAGTAACTTCACACACCATGACCTATGCGGCCAGAGTAAAATTAGACTATTTCCCTATATTAACAAACCTAAACTCGCGTAAATCAATCTCAATATTAACTGATAGACATACATGAACAACAAAGTTTGACCAAAACGGAGAAAGAACCTTCATTTCACTAACATATTTAACATCAGATATTCAATGGCTACTACACAGATTAGCCAGAGAACATAGATTATGTATTTTGGAATCAAAATATATAATAGACTTTGACATTTTGATCCCCCCAAGGTTTTAATTCCAGTGAACAACTGGAGGTACATTTATAGTAACAAAAAATATGATCCAACTGTAGATAATGGAGTCATTGTGATCTAACTCAAATTAATGGTGAAAATGGGGTTCAATTTTTACCTTTACTCTTCTGTAGGGTACAAGTCATTATAAAAGAGAATAAGACATATATTTACAATTCTGGGTTCTGCTGTTCCCTTAACATAAAAGTGCATATAATTTTGTATTAACAATTGTTTATGATACATTTCTTATGTCTTTTGATTTTCTCCTTCTCTCATCTTTCTTGTTGCATTTATGCAAGGATATAGAGGTCAAGTTTTAATAACATTTTATGTTATATTTGTTTTATGTCTTATTCAGGTACATAGTTTGGAAACACAATAACATTAAATCTTGAGATAGTTCAACGCATATGGGATAGGGCCCTGACTGGACCTTTGTTTGGTAGCATATAGGGGGAAGTGTTAGGCCGCATATCTGAAGTCTGCAATTGGAAAGTATGTAAATGAACTTTGTGTAATGATGCTAAACAAAACTTTACAATACTTTGACGTATTTGGCCCACATGGGCAAGATGCTGTAGATAAAATCATGTATCTATAGCAATAGAAGTACTATAGAAATATTTGAGTAATGTTTATATGATTGTTGTTGTCAAGATGAAAATTTATCGATTACGTCTCTTATGTATAATATAATGAGGGAAATATTATTAAGTGGTGTCTGCTCCAGCGATTGGATGAAATGGTATTAGCTTCCTATCTATTTAGATATACTTTGCAACAAGGTCTCTCTAGGATGTTAGTATGCTATTGATGCTGCCAAAATGTAAAATGCATCCTGAATCGTAGGAATATGTGAATAATCAGTGTAACTTCAGATCGATATCCAATTGTATATCTGGATTATCCGGATAATCAGTGAGCGATGTAGAGCTCAAGTTGGGAGCCATGTTGAGGGTAGCGTTGTAATGGAGATGTTTTCTTGCCACAAGGATATTATCTCTGTAAAGATCATGATAATACATTCACAATTGTGAAAGAAATGTAAGCACAATTCATATAAAATGTTCAGAGGATCCAGGGACAATGATCTCCATGTTTGTGTAAGACATTCCAAGATGAAGCCTGTCGTTTTATGTATATATCATGGTAGTCCTTTGTTGATGTCAAGTGAGGTAACTTTAAAAAAGTTTGTAAAATCATTGACCACTAACCGTGATCAAGGCTCCTGCCGAAACACATTGGTGAATCTAGTGTAATAAATCGCACCTATCTTCTGGACTCTGGTGTTCGTACTCTTCTTCTTGTCCCCTTAACAGATAAGAGGATTTTTTATTTATTGGGTAGCCGGCACCCCAGTACTAACCGCTGTGTCAGTGGCCCCCCGCGTTTGCTGGACTTGGAGAGTTTATATATTCACTTAATAAAAACAAAGTTTACAGGGATGTTATAGTTAGGCTCACATTTTAAATGTACAAAACCATAGAAATTCACCAAAGTTAGTTACCTCAAGTAACTATAACTCGTGCCCTAAGGTAACCATAACTCGCACCCTTGCCATGCACGTTTTTTGTGTGAAATTTTTTACTGCAAATGTTACATTGATATTATCAATGATGTTAGCAAAGATGTCATGAGTGCCGTAATTTGCGGGGTTATTAGTAGTGCATGGCGAGGGCACGAGTTATAGTTACTTGAGATAACTCTAACTATATTGGTGAATTTCTATAGTTTTGTACGTTTAAAATGTGAGCCTAACTATAATGTCCCCATAAACTTTTTTAAGTGAATTTTCAAGGTTTTTTTTATTCTATTTTCTAACTATAACATAATTTTAAACTTGGTTGTTTTCAGTGAATTTCTATGTTTTTTTGTAACATATGTTAATTTTCATTAGTATCTGTTAATCCAACCACTGCAGTTCACAGCCTTTGGCAGTGTAAGCGGTGGTTGTTCATTGGGCCTTACCTGAGGCTTGGCCCTGAAGCCAACCCCTTATAAGCACCCAACCTTGCACCGTGCATGGCCTTCACCTGTGCACAGAGGAGGTTGCCCACAAGACCTGGCCTGCGGCCAACCGTCATAACCACCCATCCCGAAGCTGTGCACAGGCCTTAGGCCGCGCATGGCGAAAGTTGGACGCGGCCTCTCTGGGTGTCAAAATAGTTATGAGAGGGTGTATCTGGGTGTGAGTGGCTGTGAAATGTCTGTCTGGGTGTGAGAGTGTGTAGATCAGTGTTTTATTGGGTGCATGAGTGTGTGTGGGGGTCTGTGGGTGGGTGCATGGGGTTGTCAGTGGGTCTGTGAGTAGGTGGGTGAGAGACTGAGTGGGTCTGTGAGTGGGTGCACAAGGCTCTGAGTGGATCTATGAGTGTCTGAGTGGGGCTGTGAGAGGGTGCATAAGTGTCTGAGTGGGTGTATGAGTGGGAGAATTTTATTCAGAGAGAGATAGAAAGTGAGAGGGAGAGAGATAGAGATAGAGTTTTTTTAGGCTTTGATGTATGATATACTTAGAATGAGATTTCTGTACAATTTAAAATAAAAAATGTATGTGACATATTAAAAAATTTAAATAATTTGTACATTTAAAAAAATGGGAAGCAAGTCCAGTTGGACTCGAACCCTGAGTGTTCAGTGTCATGGTCTGTGACCTTGACACTGAGCAATTGCTTTTCCTTTTTTTTTTTTTAACCCTTTATGGGCTATCTGGGGCCACGAGGGTGCTCTCAAGTGCTCTCCCACGGTCCCTACATATTTATTTATTCATTTATTTTTAATTTAGCAAAATGGCCTTTACGGGCTATCTGGCACCACGGGGTAAGGCTCGAGGCTTTCCTCGCGGTGCCATTGCTTCAGCAAGCAAGAAGCTGCTTTTCCCTGCTTGCCGAAGCATTTCATTTCTGTTCCTGCAGGCATGCAGTTGAAAGAGATGAAAGCTTTGGTTTTTGACTGGACAACCTGTTTGACAGTTTGACAGTGTTTTCTGTGGCTTGGCTGCAGCTTCAAAGCTGCAGCCAAGCCACAGCAAACAGCTATGTCCATGGGTGGGCACCTCGGGACATAGCAGGAGCTGGCCCTGGGGGTGAGTGTCCCCAGTGGCTCCACGAGGGGGGGCAAACAGCACCCCCCTAACAACATATTTGTATGCATACCCAACAGAAGTGGTGTTCCCTGGTGCAGAGAGGGGCCACCTGGCCCCCTATACTAAATTCTAATGAAGCCCCGGGGAGATGCTGATCCCCAGGGTGGGGGAGGGGCTGGGCTCCCCCCATCTATTTATTTTATGTAGATCCATAGAGGCGGCAATTCCTGGGGTAGTGGGGGTGCCGGATGCCCCCATAATTGAAGCCCCATAGAGGTGGCAGTCAACCCAGGATGAGGGTGAGGAGGATGAGCCTCCCCATGCCTAGAAATAATTTCACCCCAAGGAGGTGGTGACCCCTGGGGTGCAGGGGGGGACAGGAGGCCCCCACACAAAAAAAAAAAAAAAAGAATGCCCCTGGCACTTGATCGACCCTGGGTCTTAATAAACACAAACCACGGGAGCCTGTGCTTTGTTTTTTTTAATACAATTTTCATTGGATCTGCTGCATATCTGGGCAAAAAAAATGTTTTAAAATGCTTTTAGCCCTGACGGGTCCGACCCCACCACCAGTGATAAGAGGTCAGAGCGTCTGTATCCTTTCCCCTTTTCTCAAGATGGCAGCCAACACTTCCTGGTTGAAGTGTTGATAGCTAATCAGCTCTCTGCACAAGGTCTATATATATCACATGCCCCTATTTATATATATACACATTTGTTTTCCCCTTAATTTCTCAAAAACTACTGAATGGATTTACACTAAAACAGAAAAGGGTCACTTTCTGGACGAGGGCCTACCTTTCTGCTAAATTCAGTGTAATTCCATCCAGTAGTTTTGGCACTATCGCTGTTCCAAATCCCTATAGAAAAATGAATGAGGAAATCAATCCACACAGTATCTTGCCAAGTATAGGTACGCCCGTACTCAGAAGAAGTTGTGTTCAAGTTTATTATTGGCTTCTCCCTGTTGACCTCTGCTGTGTAATGGAGTATCTATACTTGGTAAGATAAAGTGTGGATTGTTTGTACAGGCAGCTGGACCAACGCCTGGACCAACGTTATGGTACTTGGAGCTCCGGCAGGGATTGTAGATATATATATATATATTTTAATCAAAGTTACAGTTCGGTATAGAAAAACACTTAGAAATACACTGAAAAAACTGAGACTAAAGGGAGGCTATAGGTGGGTGACAATGTCACTCATAGTGTTACATATATCCGCAAAAAACACTAACTTTAACTTTCACTCCCACCATGCAGTGCTTATAACCTCACATATTACATCACTCATGACATGTTCAATGACATCATCAATGACATTTGAAATTAAATCCTTGATGACATAGATATATAGGCCCTCATTATGATCCGGCAGGAGACAGGATGTGGCGTCTGCAAGCCCTACCTCTCTCATAGGATAACATTGGGTTACCTTATTACATTTAATAAGAAATACATTTTAGTTAGGAACATCTAGTTTGGTCTCTAAAAAGATGTAGTTAACATAACCTTTAATGGTGCAGTCCGATTTTAAGGTTTTAGTCAAAATTCTGAAAATGGCACTTTTAGAAAGTTCTAATTTTCTTGTCCCAACCATTTGGTACCTGAACCCTATATCCTGTGTCATATGCTTCTGTGTAGCTGGCATTTGGTCTATGTGCATTGCTCCCAGGCAGTGAGACCAAGAGGAAAAAAGAATTGGCAGGATTCGTCATCTCTAACTTAATGAGGGGGAGGAGCTGTCACCTACTACACACTTGCACATCACAAAGGTTCTGCCTGAGCACACTCTCAAAGGGTTTGACACTAGTCATTTGTGACCCCAGGCAAGCTTGGGCCAGGACATTGAGGCAGGAAATTCCATGCACCTCTGGGGGTGGAACCATCTAGAAACATCTACTTCAAAGCTGGCACCAAGGATAAATAGTGGGCACTCAGACCCAACTCTTTAGTACATCTTTGGACCGGCGGAAGACTAAAGCGGACTCCTGTGCTGCTCTTTTGCAGACTGACTGCTACTCCGTTTCACTGATTGAGAAGGACTAGACCTGCAATTTCAATCCAGGATCATCTGAGTTACTCCTAGGGCTAGTTGGCTGACCTCCTGATTAGAGACCCTCAGGGACAGGAAAGGCTCCAACTCTCTTGGACCCTGCACTTCGATCCTGCCTGCTCTGAGTCCAAAACCCCCAAATGGTGCCCCTATAGTCCTGGACACTAGGAAGTGAGGATATAGGTGCTTTGTCAGACCAGCTGTGGTCTTTAAAAAAAAAAAAAACAGTGAAAAACCAGTGCAAAGCCTGACTGCACAGCCACAAGCTTCATCAGAACTGGTGCAGAATGACACAGAGCTTAACAGAGCCTCGCTGCACAGCTGCCAGCCTCAGCAGAATCAACGCCTAGTAACACAAAGCCTTGCTGCCAGCCAATTGGAACCAATACAACTTGAAATAAAGCCTTGAAAAAACTTCACTGCACATGTTCATGGGAACTGATTCAGCGCAACACAACACAATGCTGGAGCTTGCATCTCAGACCCCTCAGCTTCTGGGAACCGACACCGGATGACATAAAACTTCGCAAACATTGATGCACAGAACGCGTGCCAGGATTTTTAAAGCACTTTGTTCAGTGGACATTACTAGATCCCTGTAGCCGGCCCATACTCCATTGCAGTCAGCCTGAACTTGTGACTTTATCCCAGTCTGGCATGACAAGACAACCACAATTGGCACTTTGTCCTTTTATGCACTATTTTCCCCATAATCTTTAAAATGGCATGTCTCGGGTTCTACTGATTGTATTTTTGTTATTTTGGTCTCAAATAGTTTATTTAGTTTTGCTCCACATATCTAAATTATTGTGGGATTTATCTTGTGGTGTGTTGTAACTTTATTCCAGTTTGAGTATACTGCATAAATACTTTACACTTTGCCTCTAAGTTAAGCCTGACTGCTTTTGTGCCAAGCTACCAGAGAGATGAGCACAGATCAATGTGGGGTTGCTTGTGACTTTACCCAGACAGAAATTGTGGTTTCTGCCAGGCAAGAAGCTGAAAGGGAGTTTAGGCTACTGATGAACAAACTCAAGATGGAGTAGAAACTGCGACCGAGAGAGCCTTGTCAGAAAATAATTTGGACATGGAGAAAAGGAGAATAGCCTATGAGCTAAATTTCAATTAACTTGACGTCAGAACCAACAAATGGAGTCCAGCAATAATGGTGGCAGCATACCCACAATGCCTGAAGGGGATGATATGGTAGAGGATGACATTGCCACATGGTTTTCTTCCTATGAGGTGACTCTTAAAATGCACAGGGTCACAGAATAGATTTGGGGGTGTTACTCTGGAAACACATGCCTACAGTGGGGAGAGATACCTTGCTTACAATGGAGGTGGGGGACCAGATGAAGTACACTCTAATTAACACTATCCTTCATCCAAGTTTAGACTCATCCCAAAGAGGTACAGCATTAGGTTCAGGAATAGCCAAAAGTTGCAGACTCAGTCTTGGGTTGAATTCTTTAATTACACCGCAACACACCATACGGTTGGCTGCGGGCAATGAAGTTAATGTTTAATGTGAAATTGTTAGAGCACATGCTCAGTACCTGTTTTTTGGAGCTTCATGAGTACCTGGTTGGCAGTAGGGGAGGGCGGAAGAATCCATTCCATTCACAGAATTGGCAGATTTTTGGTCAGTCCGCGTTACTCTTTAACTCGGAGTTCTGGTCTAATTCCATCAATCTCTGTGGCAGAATTTTGCTCACATTGGAGCAATGTGATGACACCAAGAGCAACGCTATGACAACAGGAACAATGCATGGCTCCAGCAAGAAAGCTGATGAGTGAGATTTGACATCCCCAAGTGCAATTTCTGGCCCCTAAGAAGTAATTCTGGTCCATTTTCTAATGCGGGCAGTCATGTTCAGTGGGCTGCTTCACATGTAGATATTTTATTCACAAAGTAGCAAAATCAGTTTTTGGTTATAGACAGCTCACGTAGTTTTTTAGGACAAAATTGATTTTTTGCATTTCATTTATTTTTTCAACAGGAAGGAAGTGTCATAGAGGCAAAAACTCACCTCTTCTTGTCCAGAAGGCTGCTCCAAGTGCTTCCATCCCTTGGGTCCTTTTATTTGAATTTAGAGGGGAAAGGATTACTCTTTTCATTATCTGCAATCCCTTTTGTATATTCCATTTAATGTTCTAGAATTTTTTTGAGGGATCAAGTAAGTTAAAGAACTTTTGGATACATTTCTTATTTGATGGAGAGCAAGCACCATTTATTTGTTTTTTATTCAATTTTTAAATTTGATTGTGGCTGGCCTGAAGTTGCAGTAGATGCCTACTTTGCACCAGATTTTTTAGCTTTCTCTAATAGAAAAGGTTTGCACAGGTTTGGGAGTCATGGGGGCCTAGTTGTAAAACATTCAATGTACTTCTCCATTTTCTTGTGTTTAGGAAGTTTGCACTACTTTTTGTTCATTTTACTGTTGGGCTTACTCTGCCCACTCTATGGGCCAAAGCCAGCCAGCTATTACTACCAGGCATTGAGAATATAAAATAAACTAAATGTAGTTTCTCTGGGGTATATGTTTTTCAAAACATCTATTTAATTTAGGAATGGCCTTGGGTTAAATGCAAAATGTTTTTTTATTTTTTATTTTTTGTTTTTCTGCAAAGGGTTAAAGTATTTTGGTGAGGTAATTTTGATATCTTGGGGTGTTTGTGGTTCGCTGTCTTTTTAAAGTTGACAGATAATTTTCATTGCTGAATAAATGGCAGTGTTTTCTTCTTTGTTTACCATGATTCCTTTCTTTGTAACCAAGTGATCAGTTTTTGTGTGGCTAGTGTGTGTGTGTGTATTTGCCATAGGCCGCCACTTTCACTTTGTTCTCTCTCCATGAAATGAGGCCATTTTGTTTTATGTAGTCAGTGTACTTTTTGCCATAGGCCTCCATGTGTTATTTGTTGTCCTTGCCTTTGCACTTGGCGGAAATGTGGCTGGAGGCCATTTTGCAGTCAGTGTGATTTGCTTTTGCCATAGGCCTGCATGTGTTCTTAGTTGTTCATGCCTTTGCTCTTGGTGGCCATGTTACCAGCAGCCATTTTGTATTCAGTGTGCTTGGCTATTGCTATAAGCCTGCATATGTCCCTTTTTGCCTATGCCTTTGCCCTTGGTGGCCAAGTGGCTGGCAGCCATTTTGTAGTCAGTGTGCTCTGCTTTAGCCATAGGCCTGTCTGTGGTCTTTGTCTCCTTGCCTTTGCCCTCGGTGGCCATGTGGCCAGCAGCCATTTTGTAGTCGCTATGCTTTGCTTTTGCAATCGGCCTGCATGAGTTCTTGGTGGTCAATGATTTTGCCCTTGGCCACCATTTTGCATTCAGTGTGCACTGCTTTTGCTGTAGGTCTGAGTTATACCTGTCAGCCTTATGGTGGTCTTCACCTAAAAGTTTTGCTTGCTTTGCCTCACTTTTGCAGATCTGTTTTTTCTGGCCTTAGGACTCTGGGTATTTTACACTTCTTACCAATGCTAAAGTGCACATGCTCACCTCCCTAAAAGATAGTAACATTGATATATCCAAAATTGGCATATTTCATTTACTTATAAGTCCCTAGAAAAGTGCACTATATGTACCCAGGACCTGTAAATTAAATGGTACTAGTGGGCCTGAAGCACAGATTGTACTACCCACTTAAGTAACCCTTTAAACATGGCATATGCAGTTTGATAAGGCACCTCGAACTTCGAAGGCACTAATGTGTATAAGAGCTGGACCTCTGACCCTACCAAATCAGTACACTTCTGGACCTATGAAGAACTCAACCAGGAAGGACTGCGGTGCTGCTACAAGGACTGTGCAGATGGGAACCAATGCATTCCCTGCATCCATAGGGATAAACACTGGCACATTACCTCCTCTGCTCCTCACATCAGATCTTCGGTGTTTAGGCATCCTCCATCCAAAGTACTCTTTCAGCAGGACAAGGTTGGTTCCTGTATCTAATGAGCACTCTATCATGGTCAGCCTGAACAACCACATAGCCCCACTGACGCTTTATGTTTCTAAGCACTATATTTGCAGATATTCTTTAAAAATTCATATCTCAACGTCTACTTATTGGAAGTGTAGGTGTGACTGAGTGGCCATCGGCATATTGATGAGTCATCCTGGGCACAATGGGGAGGGAGGAGCCGACACATCTGAATAGGCAGTGTTTTGCTCCCACACAAAGGACTGCTTAATCCCCCTCTAGTCTGGAGCCAGGGCAGGAAAGGAGGACCTCTGTGCACTTGAAAGACCCCTTCACACAATCCAGTAGGAGGAACACCTTAAAAGGATAGATGGTGGTGATGATGAGAAAGAAGATGCAGCTGTAAGCACAGTGACAGAAGAAGTTAGTCATGAGGAAGAAGAGGATGGCAGCATTTCACAAATCAGCCCAGTCCCCTGTAGTGCGCTAGCATCACCTGCATCAGCAACCTCCAAAGGCACAAGACCCAGATGCAGATACCTCCGCCACATACAGTGATTTCCCCAACACTCACATTGAGCTTACTACCTCCTGGTTCTCTCCAGAAGTTGCCTCTGTCAGTTGCACCCCAAAAGAAAAAAATCCAAGCTACCATTACAGACATGTGTAGGCAGAAGGGGACCTACAAATGTAGCAACCCAACGGCATGTTTGTACAACAGGAAGCTGGTTATAATGTTAGCGCTGGGCTTCCCTCCTTTTTTCTTTTATGGAATTAGTGGGATCTTTACAATTTGTGGTGGCCATCTGCCTGAAAAGGATGGTTCCCCGCTGAACATATTTTGCCACGTTGTTCTAGTGCTTCATCATGATGTGCTGCGATTGGTTGACCAAGCTATGCAGCAGTGTACTGTTCACACTATCCACCTGATGACAGATATGTGAACCAGTAGACAAACAACTGATTACATGTGCATCACTGCAGAGTGAATTGATTTTTGTGGGGGATAGGCAACATCTATCTGCAGGTCTCAGCACTGAAGAAACATTTAAGGGTGTTTGGCATTAGGTAACAGTAGCTCTGTTTGCCGTGGTGAAATCCTATGCCACTTCAAACTTCTTGAAAGAGTTTAACAGCAAGGTGTTTGCATGGCTTGAACCGACAGGTCTCCAAATTTGATTTATTTCCACCCACAATGGCAGTAATATAGTCAAGGCCATTGCAGATGGTGGGTATTTTAAGGTCCTGGGCTTGGTGCACTGCATGGACCATATTGTGCAGGAATTTCTCAAAAAAGGAGGTGTAGTCAGCAACATACTGGCCACCATTCAACGTATCTGTACTTATTTCAGTCATATTTTTAAAGCCTGGAAGTAGTTGCAAATCATTCAGCATGCTAATAGAGCACCAGTTAAAGCCATCATACAGAGGGTGTCAACACAATGAAAGTGGACCTAGTATATGTTGAAATGTCTGTTTGAGTAGTACGGACTATGTCCTTCAAAGAGGAGGGGATGCACCTGGGAATAACATGAGCATGGAGTTGGACAAATGGGAGCTAACCAAATGCCTGAAACAAATGCTAGTTTCTTTTGATGTTTTCGCCCAGGAAGTCAGAAAGGAGGACAGTATTACAAGCCAAGCAATCCCATTTTTGCATCTGCCACAAGACCAGTTGAAAAAGGTGTTGCAAACAGTTGCTGATGTGAACGAAGTATATGAGTTGTCTCAGAGCTTAATCCTTTGGCTGTTAATATAAGGCTGCAAAGAGAGGGAGTGTCTCCCCAAGTGTACACATGTGCCACAGTACTTGATCCAGAGTACAAAAAATACTGGACACTTTTGTTCCTTTTTCAGAAGGTGATTTACTTCATAAGACTAGAATTGTTGATCGATACCTGCCTGAACAAAAGCTGAAAGTTAGAGACTCAGGCAAATGTTTTGTCTTGCAGAGTTCAACCTCCAGAGAGGACAGTGCTGTTGTATCACAACCATCACCATCGTCACCAGTAACAGCACCAACAGAATAATCTGACACAACCTCTGCAATTGCTTGGTTTCAAGTGGGAGGGCTTAAGTCAAGCGCAGATGTGAAGGAAGACAACTGAGTCTGAGCAAGTGGCAGCACCAATGACATTAAGAAAATGGTCCAAGACTATCTTGATGACCCAAAAGAGATCTACGTGGTCCAAAACCCATTGGTATATTGGTATGGGAAAATGCACAAATGGCCAGAGCTCAGCAAACTGGCAATAAAGTATCTGGCTTATCAGGTAGGCGGTGTGTCTTCTGAGCCCATGTTCAGTAAAGCCGACACAGTTGTCACAGTCAGAGGGACCAGCCTCTCACCTCAGAAAGTGGAGAAATTGACCAGGATAAAAACGTCCTCACACTTTCTAAGATTACACTACTCCTGAAACAGCACAGATGGAGGATGAGGGTGGTTCGTCAGACGCAAGTGTGTTAGCTGATCAATGTCTGGGTGAAATCCCTGATTTTTAGGACAAACTCTACTTCCCTGACTAAGTAGGCCACAACAGAACTTTCATACATTATCGTTCAACTGCTTGGCAAAAAAAAACAAAAGAAAAAACTGATATAGAAGAACATTTATTTTTTCCATGTCTGATTTGTGCATCTCCACCATTTATATACATGTATTGAATGGAGTTGGACCAGTGTGCACAGAAGAAGCCTCCCCATTCACTTAAGGGACATGAAGACAATGCTTCCTATCCCTATCCTTCTTTTTTCATTCCCTAGCTGGGCTGCCAGTCAAGATCAATAATTATGCAAGGCTGCCATTGTTTGTTACTTCCATGGGAAAATAGAAGATACAATAGACAGGTATGCACCATGCTTGAAAGAGGTAACTATTGTACCAATCAGTGATATATTGAGCGAATGATGATTCATGTGGTGACTGGGAACGTGTTTTTCAACTAATTTGTGAACTGGATTTGTAATGTTTGGGCCAGATGGATGATTCTCCCTGTTTCAAATGTCACTATAATTTTACTTACATGGTCCACTCCTTTCCTGCACTTCTTTTTTTAGGTTTTTCAAAGACCAGTCAGTTTAGTTAACAAAGTTACACAAAATGCTCAAATTATTTTGCTCTTCTTATTTAGCAAGACTACAGGTCTATCTCTCTCAATCTCATCTGGGTAGGTACTTGGAGTCAGGATGGGACTACCCCAACAGCATGAAGAAGACAATGAATGCCTATCTACTTTAATGGGAAGCAAATTACATGACTCAAAGAGCTCAACTCAGTCCTGTGGACAGGAGAGAGGTATGTTTATTTGGGAAATGCCAATTACTGTGCTGGCTTAAGTTTAACTCTTATATTTAACTGATTGTGCTCTGATTGGGTAGTGGCACTGGGTGTCCATGTCAATGCCATGTCCATGTCCATGTTGATGGACACACACAGCTAAATGTTATGACAATTGACATTTGTAAAATTGATCAGCCAGGTACATGCAGCTACTTATTTGGAATTGGTGGTAAAATATTTTTCTCACTTCTCAGTTAATCACACATGATTGGACCAGCCTATGCTATGCCCTCATGATCCTCATCCACCATGATACTTACCTTCTTCTTGACTCTACCATATTGACATTTACATTTTTGGATTCCACAGGGCTTCTCTTCTGCATGAAACAAAATGTCCATAACACACCTGCTTACTGGAGATGTCCTGTACCCAAGAAGGGCATTCAGAGAAGAAGAATGCAGTTGCACCGTTCATTTTGACATTTATATAGTATGATTTTTCTTTCCTTGACAATACCAATTTGTAGAACTGTGTGGTTCCTCCCTATTTTGTACTTTTGTAACCCTAGGTAACAAAACTATTAAATAACTTGGGACTCTGGGGATGCACAACTGTTTGCAATACATTTAGAAACTGAACAGTGCCATTCCTTGAGTTCCAGATTATAGACTGGCTGAATGTTGTCTTTGTCTTCACTTCAACTTTCACCAACTCCCCGTTCCTATCCATTCAACAAGCCCCTAACAATCTTTCCCTGGGTTGTGTGATCTATTGAGGTATGACCTAAGAATTTACATTACAAATGGATCACACATTAGCAGGGTGGATGTGGTGAAAGCAACACCAACTCTCCGTTACAAGATCTTCCTAACTAAAAAATAGACCAAGCCAGTTCTACTTACCAACCCATGCACAAAAAAGGGACCTCATCTTTATAGTGCAGATTCTTAATTAGAACAAAGTCTGTCCCATGATAAGCAGTGCTAGTGTCAACATGTGGCCTGATTCACAATGGCAAAGTTACAATTGTGGCATCTCTTGTAGTGAAACTGTGCTACCACCAGCAACTTTATGAGTAGTAACTAACTAGTATTATCAGCAACTCATTTTAACGTTATAGGAGTTACTTACTTCTTGCAAGGTTACTACTTGTACAGTTAGTGATGGAAAAGTTACTAGACATAAACTTACACTGCAAGAGAAGAGTAAAATAGCACCAAAGTGTAACTTACTTTACATTTGTGAATCAGACCTTATGCCATGTTGCTTACAATATCTATGTAACCTGGATTAACCTAATTTTCTCCTTAGTCATGACTCCTCACTCAAGGTTTATGAAAGTTTAGTTTTACATGTTTTAATAAAATCAATAGTTATTACTAGCTCCTCAAATTGCTTAGAAATTACTACTGCAAGTGGTGCTTGTAATAGGACTTCTTTGTCATGGTGATCTGGTCTCAGTCTTTGATTACCCACTAACTCTGTATTTTCTTTCAGTCTAGTTGTCTGTGATGGCTAATCCTTCTAAACAATCTCACGGCTAGATTTTATCTCATTTGGAATAGGTGGGAGTGGGATCTTGCTCTGTGATTTATTCCCTGTTAGTGCTGGCCTACAAATACCACCAGTATTAAAAAAAAAGCCCTTTGGAAACCCTACAATAAGGTTTGGGAAGAGGTGGCAGACACAACTTAATCTATTCAGGTAAGAAAATGAAGTTAACAACTTAATACTGATGTTCTTGGGAAGGAGAGCTGTTATATGCTTGCAGACCCCATTAGTGGTAAATAGTTACAGAGGGTAGGACAATGGCAGTAATTAAACCATCTAGTATTCAGTACCATTGGGTAGCTGGGTACTGCAACACCTCATCAAGCAATAAAGTGAAACAGAATACAGTTAACTAGTTTTCTGTTCTTGGTGTCACTCTGGTGGCAGCGTATTGAACTGCAGGAAGAAGTAACTAATCTACTGAAGAATAAATACACGACAAGGGACATCATGTAGGGAAAGTCTAGAGAAAAGTCATTGTACAATATAATGTTTGATAATTTCAGAGGACAGTTTACCATCTCACTGTTGTTACAAAGCCACAATACTATGCTAGGCTAACCTGCAAAGCAAAGGCAGCTATTGTCAAAGAAAAACTAAAGTCCACCTATTTTATGTACATTCAAAATGCACCCTCTCTACCTACAATAGGTCTACCCCCTCCCTAAGCACAAAAATGTAATTTTTACCCTTTCCCCAACTTCCCTCCAACACAACAGGTTCACCCCCAAACAAAAATACCCAAGATTTCCCATTTACCCTTTCCCCAACTTCCTTTCCCATTCGCTCCATGCACAGCAGACGCCCCCAAGCAAAAACCTCAAATGTTCCATTTACCCTTTCCCCAACTTCCCCTTCCACACTCGCCTCACACAATAAGCTCTCCTAACAGAAAAGTTCTTTAAAAAAGGCTTTGAGGGCACTGAGGTCAGTTTTAATGTGAGCCACCTCCCAGGCCACGTTCTGCTGTTCACCCCTAAGCAACACCATCTTGCACCTAAGCAGTGCCAGTTCATGTAGGGCAGGATTGGATATTGATGAGAAGTAGAGACTGGTGGTGTTCCCTGCGGCACTGAACCCCAGCTGCAGGTGGCAGTGGCACTTATTTTAGCATGGCTAGGTTGGAGATGGGCTGGATGATGGCCCTAGGAACGTAAGGCCCATGCTTCTTTTGCTACCTCCTATAAGGCCACCAACAAGTGATATTCCACTGCAATGGCTTCCAACTTCTCGTCCAACAGACAAGGAGATTTCTCATGCTAGGATGGTTGCTGGCAAGCTCAAGCAGCAGGTGTAGCTATATCAATTAAGTAAACATAAAAACATGCATTGTGATGCTCAGTGCAAATAACTTGTTCATACTGTCTATAGCTGACACAGTAGCAGACCATGCTAGTCTCCTTGAGCCACTGGAATATAATTTGGATGTGATGATTAGTCACAGTCTGTGTCACGTTTTTCCCATCCATGCAAAGCATAATGCAATAGCACTGACTGGAAGGAATTAAGCCAGAACACCAACCTAATCAAAAAGTGATTTTAGTTTGAAGGATGTCCGTGACAATGAACAGACACTATATGCATGTTAATAAATTAATTAGCTCCCATTAATGATTGAGGTATATATATGCTGCACAATTAATACTAGACTATGCAACATCAATGGAGCCACGCTAGTGGGTCTGCTTACTCAGAAGCATGTTTTGGGGGCATGTTGTTGTTAGCTTATGATTCCAATGACCCTTCTCTTCTCTTCCCTTATCAATTCTACACTGTGTTTAAACTTAAGGGCTGATAGAGTCTGGCAAATGTACTCTGTCACAGATGTGGTGGATATCCCATCTGCTGTATTACAGTAGACAGTGTATAAAATATCAATGATGCACTGTAGTACAGCAAAAGTGATATATTTTATTTGTCACAGAGTATCTCATCTGCCAAACTCTAAATAGGCACTTAGTCCAACATTACACCCTGGCATCCACCGCAAATTATTTTCAACAAATACCTTCAGTTGGCAGTGGGGAAAGTTAGTCTACAGTGATGTTAGTTATAGGAATCGGGCTAAGTAGAGGTTAACTCTGGAATGGTTGGGTCCCTAGTCATGCACTATGCTTTTGCTTAGTCACACTGGTTGGCAGAGGGAAAATCATGGAATAAATACATAATGGAAGCCATGAAATATAAGTCACTTGGGCAGAAAAATGTGGCCCATGCCGAAAGAGAATTTACATTTTTAGGTAGGCTGGGACAGAAAGAAAGAATGATGAAATAAAGTGCTAGTAGGTGAATGAGTGAGCACATGGAAACACACCTTGTCTTCTCTTTACATGTATTGCAGACTTCGTTGTGCTGCAACAGATGAACATTTCACCGCCTGCACTGCTGCGCCAAATTAAAGCAGGCTGCAGTTTTAGGTGGCAAAATGCCATGGGCTGGAACTGGAGGTGATGGGCAGGATATCTGCCTCACTTAACAAATACAGTATTGTTAATAAGAAAGCAATGTGACTTACCACTTGTCCTTGCCACTGCTGAGGCTTTTCCCCTCCCTTCAACTGGCTGGGTCTCTTCTGGAGTCCCTGGCTGGCTCATGGTTGTTGTGGCAGCACTGGTGGTCTCTGTGCATAGAGAAAAACATAATGTACCTATTTTAGATACCAGATTAGCGGCCTAAATATTAATTTTGCACAACAAACAAAAGCAATACATTACTACAGTTAGGTGGGTGATCTCTCAGTATTTTCTTCTATCCAAAGTATCACTTTGGGAGGTTTTATACTTTGTGGGTTGACAACATTTTAAAAACCAGTGAGTCACTGAGTCAACCAAAAACCTTTTTCTCTTAAAGGAGGGGTAAGGATGAGGAAATTAAGCTACAAAAAGATAAGCGATAGAAAGGAATGCAAAGGACATATGGTTTGTTTTTTGTAGCTCTGGTTGTATCTCAATCCTGCCATACTGCACTGTCATGGAAACTGCTAGAGTAAGACAACACTGGGGGTCCATGACCATGTCCACTCTATCTCTGTCCGCTGCTTTTGACTGTTTGATCAAGAAAGCCTTCTCAACCACATGTTTGGTGAATAGAATATTTGGGCCTGGCTGCGATCCTGTTTATGTTAACCAAAAGTCTGTTCTCCTCTTAACAGTAGTACTACATAACAAGACATGTAAAAGAGGAGTGAGTGAAAGCTTATTAAAAAAGCGAGCAGGAAAAAAGAAATAGACAGGAGAAAGTCAGCTGCTGAAACAGATGATAAATTTACTAGTGAAAATAGAAAGTAAGGAATAATAAACATGACTTACTGTGGCCAGCAGAACCATGGGCTGAGGCAGCGGCGTTGGTGGTCATCTCACCCACCCCGTGTGACATTGATGGTGGTGGCAGGTGCTTGTCCAAGTGCCCTCTTGCATTTAGGTGTTTATGTAAGAAAGAAGATTAAAAACAAAACAATGATTGTGGGTACTATCTAGAAAACAATTTGGGATGCACAACATTGTACTTTTTAAAACAGATTATTCCTAATTTCCTTATCCTAGCCTACAATTAAATTTTGAACTATTCAGCCATTCAAACTGTTGTATAATCAAGTCACACATGTGTTTAGCACACATGCCTTTACAATGTGTGCAGTGCAATGAACTCATTGTTACCACGTGTTCCTTAACCATGCAAGTTGTTGTAACGACTTGCCATAGCGAAGCGCTGGACTTTGGAACAGTATAATTTACTATTTCAACTGCAGTCTGCGTAACAGTAGGGAAGGTGTTGGACTTAAAATCCAACACCAGTTCAACAATGTGCTTCCTAAAGCAAGTCATTGTAATGTGTGGTAAAGGAACATGTGATAACAACGCATTTGTTGTATTGCCCGCTTTGGAAAGGCACTGCGTGGTTCCAGCTGCATGGTAAAGGCTGTCTCTCATTCCAACTAATGACCTTTGCTTTTCTGCTTCCTTTTGTTGGGTCACGTCAGTCTCCCTTTTATGTACTACAGCACATCAGAGAGATTGAGATAGTGAGTTACATAAAGCTGCAGAGCAGAACGCTAACACCCCTGATACACTACTATTGTAAGAGTGAGCAACATGAGTTGACATCCTTTAAATCAGCTCAAGCGAGCACCTGAATAGCTCACACTGGAAAATAATCCTGGCAGTATCATTCACTTGATGTCCACTCCACGTCCACATTCCTACACCCTCCACGTCAGGCTGGCACCATGCACCACTATTCCCTCTATGGTTTGTGTTGCATTGCCTATAAGGATTTTTTTGGCAGGGAAGTGTCTTTTCCTGCACAAAGCAATCCAGGGTGTCGTGCCATGTAACATGACACCCTTTCATCAAGGCGCAAGGGCACCTGCATTGACACTAAGCAGCGCTTAGTGCACCAGCACAGAAAGAGAGCAGGAATGTGACATATTGTGCTGATTAAGTGTCAAATTCCTGCCTTCTGTAGCACAGCAAGTTGCTTTGTTTCCTTGTTCTGCATGACATTTTGATAACTCTGGGCCCTGATGCACTCTGCAAAGTGTATAGATAAACTCTGGCTTATTCACATGCCCAGTCCTTTTGGAACAAAGACAGTTGATGCAGCTCCAAGCACTCTCTGATGCAAAAAGTGCATATATTTATGTGAATCACACACGCTGGAATCTCTTGTTTGAACATTGTAGCACTCTCATAAATAAAATGTCCTGTATGCACTAAAAGGGACACGTGGCCACTGGCCACGTTCATTGCTGCAGTGACAATTATCTATCTATCTTTCATTATATATATATATATATATATATATATATATATATATATATATATATATATATATAGATAGATATAGAGAGAGAGAGAGAGAAATATACACACACACACACACACACACACACACACACACTACTGGCAGTGACCACAAGGTAGTTGTAGTTAAGTTTTCTTTTTCATAGAAAGAGTGTTTCTCAGATTGCTAATAACTTTCTCCCCGTATGACGAATCTTCACAAAACTTTCCACAGAAAAGGTAATACACCTCAGCTCCTTCCTAGAAAGTTTCAGGATTATCAATCTAGCGGGGGCCTGAGAAAAAAGGGGGTCACAAAATGCAAAATCCCCATGCATTTTCCATAGAACTCTTGAAGCAGGACCACAGCAAAAACTGCTGAACATAATTATACCAAATTCAGCAGGAAGATAGATCTTGGTGCACAGATGTGCTTTATGTGATTTGGTGTAAACCTGTTGGGTGGTCTTCAAAGACGTGTAAAAATAATTGTATATTTTGGCATTTGGGCTTACAACAGTCTCTGGGACTCGTTCAGTGGGCACCAATTTAAAAAATAGTGTATACACAGATGGGTAGTAAGGGTGAAAGGCGCCGCACATCTGAGCAATAGAACAGTTGTACCAAGATAAGTAATCAAAGTGAAAGCAGGGTCTGGTGCAGCCTGGCCCAGTGCCTTACTACCCGGTAGGCACAAAGAAGGGTAACAAAATACCCATAGACAAATTAGAACAAGATGGCCACAGCACACAGAGTATAAAGTTCAATGGTGTGACAGGGAAAATCTTCCTGAAAGTGTATTTGTTGAAATGTAAAGTAGACTGGAGTCCAAGTTCTTGTTTTGCAGATGTAGCCTTTAATTGTAGATATCAAAGATCATTGTGTCATCAACGAGATACAGCCAACACGTGTTTCGTCACACAAGTGACTTCCTCAAGGCTGGGCCGTCAGGCCAAAGTGGTAAGTAACAAAGGTAAGTGGAGCGGGAGCCTCGTGTTCAGTTAGCTGGGCTCCAGAGGTCAATTGTAGCTTCTATGAGTTGAACTGTCACTAGTGTACCTGGGTAGGTAGTGAATAAGTAAGAGGAGGACAAAGGTAGTAATGGACCCTGATAAGTCTCTGGTCAAAGAAACCTGAAGTTCGAGGAAGAGGTTTCTTTGACCAGAGACTTATCAGGGTCCATTACTACCTTTGTCCTCCCCTTACTTATTCACTACCTACCCAGGTACACTAGTGACAGTTCAACTCATAGAAGCTACAATTGACCTCTGGAGCCCAGCTAACTGAACACGAGGCTCCCGCTCCACTTACCTTTGTTACTTACCACTTTGGCCTGACGGCCCAGCCTTGAGGAAGTCACTTGTGTGACGAAACACGTGTTGGCTGTATCTCGTTGATGACACAATGATCTTTGATATCTACAATTAAAGGCTACATCTGCAAAACAAGAACTTGGACTCCAGTCTACTTTACATTTCAACAAATACACTTTCAGGAAGATTTTCCCTGTCACACCATTGAACTTTATACTCTGTGTGCTGTGGCCATCTTGTTCTAATTTAAAAAATAGTGTGTTCTGATTGGGTGACGGAGCTTTATTGATCTTGAGCCACCTCACTCCCACAGCAGTGAGACTGCAACAGGAGCGAGCACACTGATTGGATGCCAACCACATGAGAAAAATGATTCTAACTGCCATTATAGGACTAGAGGACTCAGTACTAAAAAAAGGTATATATGGGCAGGGTAGGAATACCATGGTGCCCCCCACCCCTTGGGGGACCCAGTGGGACCCCCAGGGCCAAAAATGAAAAACATAATAGTCTAAAAGAGCTTACCCCTGGGCCAAAAACAATTTTTTATCGGGAGGGGGGGGACACATGGTACCCCTCCCACGGCCGATCGTATGATTTAGGGTAAGGGGACCTGAAGAGGCCCAGTAAGGCTAACCTCTGGGCCGAAAATGCAGTACATGGAGAGGGGTGTCACACAATCCCCTTCTCCAGGCCTTAAAATGCAGAAATTGTGGAGGGGGGCTACGAAGCCCCACCTCCTTGATCCACTAATTACCCCGGGGAGCCAGCCCCTTGGACAGGCTCAGCAGGTATGTCCTGGGGTGCCCACCCCAACGATGTAACTGTTTCCCTGCCTGCATTGGTGCAGGCAGGAAAAACTGTGCTTCCTCTCACTTGGTAGCAGCATTTTTAAATCTCTCGCCAAGCAGGAGCAAACACCAAGTCTGCTCCCAGCAGGCGGGAGCTTCCAAAATGCTCCTGTCCGCTCAAACAGACTTCAGATCTCTTTCCCTTCCGGTAGTGATGTGGGCAAGGGAAACAGATCTAATATTTCTCCCAACCAGTGGAAGCAGCATTATTAGCTGCTCCCTGCAAGCATGAGTGATTCCGACTCCTGCTAGATGTGGGGAGGTGGATCAGCCCCCAACGAGGATACTGTGGGTGGCCTGGGTGGGTAGCAGGGCAACTATCTTTTGTATGGTTCCATCCCGCAGGATATGGTTGGAGATATGATTTCAGAACCGAAACCATCCCAGGAAGGGGGGCCATGTGCTCTCCTCTCCCTTAAATATAGTGCACAGGACCATGTGCCCCTCTCCTCACTGAATATAGTGCCGGGCCCTGGAGGGTTGGGGGCCCTGGGGCCAAACTCTGCCTGGGGAGAGGGGGCATGTACCACACTCCCCCTTCAAAACGGTGCTGGGCCCCAGGGGATGGGGTCCCTGAGGCCAAAATTAGCCCATGGAGGGAGCTGTGTGCCCCTGCCCCCATCAAAATGGCACCGAGCCCCACCGGATTGGGTCCTGGAGCCAACATTAATTTCAATGAGTGGCCCTGGGGGAGGTTGTCCCCAGGCCCTATCAAGGCTTGTGGGGGGTCACGCGGCTTCTCCCTATTAATAAAAAAATGACCGTGGTGGATGGGGTATCCAGGGCTGGGGCTGGGGGAGGGGGCCACACAACATCCTCCCCATAATTCTAATGAGCGGTCCACTCAGTGCCAGGCCCTATGGCCAACCGCCACCGCGCAGGGCCAAAAACCTTTCACAGAGTGGGGTCAGATGCAAAGGGGGTGTTGACTGTCACTAGTTTACCTTTGTTGTTTTCAGTGAATTTCTAAGTAAAAAAAAAAGCCAGTTCTTTTCATCACACCTCACGATAACATTACTTTAACTTTGTTTTTTTTATGTGAGAGAATATATATATATATAAAAACATACACATGTAATTTACATAGTAAGATAAATTACCATATGAACATTATATAATTGACATAGTGACAAATAAATATAGTCCCTCATTACAACCCTGGCGGTAAATCCCGCTTTCCGCCGTGCAGAAGACCGCCAACATACCATTACGGCAGCGGAATTCCGCTGCAGGTATTATGACTCACAGCTCGGAATCTGCCACAATGCAGACACCCACACAAGTCCGCCACACCAAAGGTCAGTGATAAACTGGTGATCCCAAAACCTACACCGCCACGCCAACAGGAATACACCCACAGTATCACGACCCACGAATCAACGGGCGGTCTTTAAACCACGGTAATCCATTGGTGGTACACACCGCCGCGCTCAAAATAAACACATATCTACAAAACACAACCACATTGGACAATTCAAAATACACACACCTGACACACATACACACACCACACACACACACCCAATCCAATATGAAGCACACACCCACATCACCCACAAACCCTTACAACCAAATTCTGAAAGAAGGCCAGAGAGAGAGACTACCTAACACAACACCAGCATCCACAGACACACAACACCATCACTTATACAACATCCACGCACCTCAAACAACACACACCAACACATCCCCTCACACATCACAACAGACAGCACCTCACACATCACCCACACCACATCATGGCACCTCAAAGACACCCCAGGTTCTCTGAGGAGGAGCTCAGGGTCATGATGGAGGAAATCATTTGGGTACAGCGAAAGCTATTCGGATCACAAGTGCAGCAGACGTCCATTGCAAGGAAGGCGGAGAATTGTCAACAGGGTCAATGCAGTTGGACAGCATTTAAGAACATGGGATGACATCAGGAAGAGGTGGAACGACCTACGGGGGAAGGTACGTTCCATGGTATCCAGACACCAGATTGCTGTACAGAGGACTGGCAGTGGACCCCCCTCCTCCCCCACAACTAACAACATGGGAGGAGCAAGTCTTGCAAATAATGCATCGTGAGGGCCTTGCAGCTCTGCACACCTGGATCAAGATGACCAGCCCGGCCCATCAGGGACCTCAGGACAGTCGGTCCCCCTGACACAGTCCCAAACCACCACTGAACCTCCCCCCTCAGGAAACAGCACCCACCCAGTGGGCCCATCCCTCTTTCCCCAGGACACGTCAATCAACAGTGTGTCCACCACTACAGGGAACCCAGGCAACCCCACTAACACAGGACGATCAGAGACATGGGGGCAGTGGCAGTGTGCACACGGTTCAGGGGGACAGAGGCACAGGATAACAGAGAATCTGGGGGACTGCTGTGCGACAGGGAGAGGACAGGCCAGGGAACCCACTCTCCACGAGGCACTCTCAAACATCATGGGAGCTTACCACCGTTATCAGGAGACCATGGGAACGGTACTGGCCAAGTTTCAAGAGACCCAGCGGCTGCAGGAGGAACACTACCTGGGGATCAGGGAGGGCTTGATGTCCATTAACCCCACCCTGGTCACCATTGCAGGGGTGCTGGCAGACCTTCTTAACACCAGGAGCGACACAGTGGCACACCAACGGGCCCCTGACACTAGCCTGGACGATGAACAGCACTCCACCTCTGCCAGCACTAGTGGACAGGAGGCACCACCACAGGAACAACAGGCCACCAGCACCCCACCCCCTGCAGAAGGAGAACCACCCTACAAACGGTCCCTGAAATCCAGGAACAAAACAGAGAACATTGCCAAGACCCGGCCAGGAAATAAGACCCCCCCCCCCTGAATGTCACCCTTCTGTCCCACTTTGTCACCCTGTCCACCTTAAACTGCCATTGCTCCACTTCCTATGCCCCATTGGACAATGCACCTGTGAAACAAATAGACTGGACTTTGCCATGGACATTCCTCCACCATCACCCCAGCCCATTTCACACCCCCTCCACTCATGTTGCACAGAAATAAACACGCTTGAATCACAAAACAATCTGGAGTCTGTCTGTGCTTTCACTATGTGTAATTGCAAAACCTCTGGAATATAGCAATGTCAATGTACTTGTTTACATGCCAATGTAACACAGCTGTAGGCCAGCAGTAAACATAGCAGAGGGCACACATTTGGACCCAGATCTGTGAAATGGAAAGGCAAAGTAACAAGTCGGGGTCCATACACTGAGTGAAAATGACAGATGTATGCTAGCTTCAACAATAGTATGAGATGTGGGAACCAGTTACATCTTCTTACCTGTGTTTCACTGGAAGTATTGCATGATGATGTTGTTTCGGTTGTCGACATCTTCTTCTTCTGCCTCCTCTTCTTCACTGTCCATAGGCTCCACAGCTTCCACAAGACCACCATCTGGCCCATCCTCCTGCAGAAAAGGCTCCTGGCGTTGCAAAGCCAGGTTGTGCAGCATACAGCAAGCCACGGTTATATGGCACACCTTCTTCGGTGAGTAGAATAGGGAGCCACCTGTAAGATGGAGGCACCGGAATCTGGCCTTCAGGAGGCCGACGGTGCATTCTATAATCCTCCTAGTTTGCCCAGGTGCCTCATTGTAGCGTTCCTCTGCCCTTTTCCTGGGATTCCTCACTGGGGTCAGTAGCCATGACAGGTTGGGGTAACCAGAGTCACCTGCAAATCGCAAGGGACAACTGTTAAGCAGACACTAACCCTTAGGGACAACCCCATACCCAGACACCTATGTCAACTGTGTTGGGACCTTGGGCTCACCTATTAGCCACACACTGTGCCTCAGGAGTTGCCCCATTACATAAGTGATGCTGCTATTACTCAAAATATAAGCGTCATGCACAGAGCCAGGATACTTGGCATTCACATGGGAGATGTACTGGTCTGCCAAACACACCATCTGAACATTCATGGAATGGTAGCTTTTGTGGTTTCTTTACACCTGTTCATTCCTGCGGGGGGGGGGACAAATGCCACATGAGTACCATCAATGGCACTAATGATGTTGGGATATGTCCCAGGGCATAGAAGTCACCTTTCACAGTGGGCAAATCCTCCACCTGAGGGAAAACGATGTAGCTGTGCACGTGTTTCAGCAGGGCAGATAACACTCTGGACAACACGTTAGGAACATTGGCTGGGACATCCCTGATGCCATTGCCACTGTTGTTTGAAAAGATCCACTGGCCAGGAAATGGAGTACAGACAGAACCTGCACTAGAGGGTGGATTCCTGTGGGATGGCGGATAACTGAAATCAGGTCCGGCTCCAACTGGGCACACAGTTCCAGGATTGTTGCACGATCGAGTCTGTATGTGATAATGATGTGTCTCTCTTCCATTGTCGACAGGTCCACCAGGGGTCTGTACACCGGAAAATGCTGTCATCTCATCACCTGCCCCAGCAGACGTGCCCTATGGAGGAGAACAGCGAGCAGAAGGTCATCCAACACTTAGGTATCACAATGTTTTATTTGCTAAAACGTTGGAAAATCGCAATGTGCCAGTATCTGTCTGTATTCCAGGCCTAGATAGCTGTGATGCAGTCTTTTTCCATCCCATGTAGCCCCCTGAAATGGCAGCTGCCTGACCTGAAAAGTGGGACAAGAGGAAATGAGGTAACTGCGCTGGCATTGTACACTGTTGCGGTGGGCGGTCAAGGACCGCAGTGCAATTTAGCATTGGTTAATATTGGGCCCTATGGGTCCCAGGAGCCAATGACGATGTAAGCCGGCAGTGACGGATCGCACCGCCACAGACGTGGCCGCCATTTTCTTACTGTTCACTCACTTGATACCTGACCTTCAACAGGAGAGGACCTACACTGCAAGTGCTGCTGTGACGTATGTCTGGAAGCGACAACGGCTACAGTGTCTGGGGAAAGGGCCCCTGCCTTCACTTTGGAGGAGTTGGAGAAACTGGTGGATGGGGTCCTCCCCCAGTGCACGCAACTGTACGGTCCTCCAGACAAACAGGTGAGTACACTGTGAGCATGGTGGATGGCACCTGAGTGTGTGGAGTGTCGTGGATGGAAGAGGGTGGGGAGGGGGACAGGCCAGCATGTCAGGATTGTGTGTGTATGTATGGCTGGGCCAGGGTGGGAGGTGCTTGGCAATGCGTGAGATGAAATGCACAGGCTAGAAACATCCATTTTTACTTCAATTTGCCTCTAGGTCAGCACCCACCAGAAGAAGGGTATTTGGCGTGCCATCGCCAAGGACGTCCGGACCCTGGGGGTCTACCATAGACGGAGCACCCACTGCCTTAAAAGATGGGAGCACCTGTGCTGCTAGAGAAAGAAGACGGCGGAGGCCCAGCTGGGGATGGCCTCCCAACGTGGAAGGGATGCCCGTCGCACCATGACCCCCCTGATGTACCGGATCCTGGCGGTGGCCTATCCGGAGTTGGATGGGTGCTTGAGGGCATCACAGCAGCCACAAGGGGGTGAGTATTCTCTAATTCAGCTGACTCTGAGTGCTTTACAAGGTGTCTGGGTGGTCAAAGTGGGCTGTGGTTTCCCCTAGGCCTGGACGAACTTGGTAGGCTAGGTCCCTTGTTAGGCAGGCTCTGTGGCACCCCAACCCCATTACTGGTAATAGCCATCTACACCTAGTCAGGCTCCTGTGACTTCCAGGTGTGCAGCAATTGGGCTTAGGCCTCGTCCTTCATGGGCATGTGAATTTGCTAGGAACTATTAGTGCTTGGCTTAGTGCAGAGGGCTGCTCCCTGTGTGTTGTGTCCGCCAACGGTAGTGGTGTTGCATGCATTGAACATGTGTTTCTTCTGTCTCCCCCCCTTTTTGTTTTGTCTCCCTGTTCTTGCGTGCAATAGAATCATCTGAGGAGCAGTGGCACCGGAGCAGGAGGGAGCTGCATCCCACTTGGCCCTGGAGGGTGAAGCGAAGGAGTCTGAAGCCACTAGTGGGAGGGAGGGCGAGGGGAGCTCCACGATGGGAACAGGAGCATACACCAGCGACAGTGACTCCTCCTCTGATGGGAGCTCCCTTGCGGTGGCGGGCACCTCTGTGCCCAACGCATCAACAGGAACAGCCGCCACCCCCCCTACCAGCACCGCCCTCCCAGCAGCCCCTTAGCGTGTGCCCCGTGCCCGCTCACCCAGGAGGGTGGGCATCTCCTTCACCCCAGGCACCTCAGGCCCTGCCTCAGTCAGCCCTGCTGCCCTCAGTGAGAAGGCTATTGACCTCCTGAGTTCCATTACTGTTGGGCAATCTATCAGTCTGAATGTCATCCAGGGTATTGAGCGACATTTGCAACAACCAAATGCATACCTGGAGGGCATTCACTCTGGGAAGGCGGCCCAACAGAGAGCATTTCAGGCTCTGGCCTCAGCACTGATGGCAGCCATTGTCCCTGTGTCCAGCCTTCCCCCTCCAACTTCCTCCACCCAGACCCAATCCCCTGTACCTCAGCCTATCCCAAGCACATCATCAGACCAGCATGCACACTCATCAACACACAAGAGTGGACATGGCAAACATAAGCACCACACTTCCCACAAGCACCATCCCCATGCAGACACAGCAACATCCACTGCCTCCACTGTGTCCCCCTCCTCCACGTCCTCCTCCTCCCTCCCTGTCTCATCTCCACTCCACCTCCATGCACTACATCTTCATCCACTACCTCCATCACCAGCACGCCCATCACCACACACTGCTCACATGCAATCACCACACCCACTACCATGGACACATCCCCTGTGTCCTCTCCCAGTGTGTCTGTGAGCCTTCCTCCCAAAGTACACAAACGCAGACACACACCCACCCAACAGCCTCCAGCTTCACCCAAATTAAGCAAACGTACACTGATTTTTCTTGAATTGTGTGTTCTTAATTTCTGTTTGTGTGCTGCATATTATATGACACATTGCCTTTAAGTTAAGCCTGACTTTTGATCCAAGCTATGACAGGTATAAACGGTGGTTTATTTGAGGTTGCTTGTGACCAAACCCTGACAGGAATTGTGGCCCTCCCCTCAACCAGTAACCTAATTTGCTACACATGTCCTGTAGTGAGTGTATCCTTAGAGTGGGTGTTCAGTTCAGCTTTAACAATTCTCACCATCAGAAGGATGAGTCTCTCTTCTCAAAAGGTGGAGTGACTGGTGATGATTAAAGTGAATAAACATTTCATATCCCAAAATTATAGGACTCTTCAAGACACAACCATGTTTTTTTTTGCAAGTGAGAATCCTCCAGGCGACCTCCTTGAATGCGAGAATGAGCTCTACTTTACGAATTAAAACATGATTTTTAAAAAGAAACAATAGTACAACAGATAATAAATTGTATTTTTATATTTGATGTACAGCTACTGTGAATAAACTTAAAATGGCCGGTTTCCACTGCAAAGATAAACAGTCAAGGACGACACAGACATTTTGGCCTGATGACTGAGTTGGGAGAGGTGAAAAAAAAGAAAACTAATTCAACCTTAAGGTCAACCATAACATGTGATGTAAGCAATTAATGGTATCTAAGTCACCACTGTACTCCTCCAGAACATATTCTGAAAAAAATAAAACTCCTGCCTCCCGTGCCAACCTTGCATTCCCATGCTCTGCTCTAAGTGAAGGTGCAAATGAGGGCACAGTTTATGTATGTCGGTTCCATGGGAAGAAAGAGATTGGCCATTTGTGAATTGTACACCAGCTGATGCACCACACTTCAACAACTAATCAAATATTTTTACCTTAACTTTCAAATATTGGCATTTTCCTTTCTAATTCTATAGACCTCTTCTACAGGGAGCCCTGTTGCTCCCATACATGATACTGTATACAAATGGTGCAAATGTATTTTTCTAACATTGTCCATTTGGAAGAATGCAGTTGCACTATTTGTATATCATATCATATATGGGAGTAACAGGACAGAACCACAAAGCAGGATCCCTTAGACGTTTCCTCCTTTTTTTAATTATAAATATGTTTGAACTGTGTGTATCCACAATCCTCCTTTCCATTTTGGATTTCAGTATAGCTAACTATAAATAAGTTTGGTGCCTGATTGTTGCTGCTAAATGCTGCTAAATGCTGGTAACTCAACTGCAGTCTTCCTTCCATGACAGATGCACCGCACTGCTAAATTTGCAGAACGTTGTGTTTGGCACTTTAACCCCTTCGCAGCCAAGGACGTAACGGTTACATCCTTGGCTGAGGTGCTGAGGCAATGGGATGGAAGGGTAATCGCTTCCCCTTCCACCCCTGCTTCCCGTGGCATCTGATGACGTCAGCGTGCTTTTGCATTTATCCTTTCATCACGTGGAGGGGCTGAGAGAGGCATCAAAGGAAAGGAAAGACCTTTACTTTCCTTTGATATCTTTCTCAACATTCCTGCAGCCCGATCGCCATACCCCCACCCCTAATAAATGGGGCCAGATAGAGCAATTACCCCGATCCACACCCTGGGGTGGGGGGGGACAGAAAATCTAGTAGATGCCAGGGAATAAAAAAAAAATAGTGAAGTGGTGGCTTCCAACCAGTATGGACCTGGTAATGCCTCCACCCCAACTGAAGGGGGTAACAGTATTTCAACTCTCCCCCGCACACTAAAACATCTTATCCTGCGTCAAGCAAGAAGACATTTGATTATTTTTGGTTTTGGCTTTACATTTGGGCCATGAGAGTTTGGCTAACTCTCAAAATCGTCCCACTTGGAATGGTGAAGGCTGCACTTTTTGGACTTTGGGATGCTACCATGTAGAAAAATCCACAAGACCTAGACACATCTGAAAACGAAACGCCTGGGTGAGTCCAGGGTGATGTGCTTCACATATAGCCTGCACCATTTTCTTACTCACAATTGTATTGTATTGTAATCGTATTTATATAGCGCTTACTACCCCTGACGAGGCGTCGAAGCGCTTTTCGATGAGTAGCACGCTACTCCGGAACCCAATAAGAATTAGTGATGGATTAGTATCACAATGCCCTGCAAACCTCAAACTTTGCTGGAAATCTCACATCTTTACCCGATTTTTGTGATGGAACCTTCTGGAAACTACAGGAATCCACAAAATTCATACCACCCAGCATTGTCTCATCTATACCGATAAAAATTCTGCCCACTTGGTTTTTTTTTTCCAACTGCCCTTTTGGATCTGCTTTAGGGCCCTCTTTGTTTTGACATGTTTTTGCCTCTTCCCTGTCACAGGCACTTTGCCCACCTACACAAGTGAGGTATCATTTTTACCGGGAGACTGAGGGGAACGTTGGTGGTAGGAAATTTGTCCCGGTGCAGTGATCGCACACAGAAATGTGAGAAATATGTGATTCTGGGTAAGAAAACACTGGGGATCCACGCACGTCACATCTCCCTGGACTCCCTCGGGTGTCTAGTTTTTGGAAATGTCTGGGTTTGGTAGGTTTCCCTGTATGGCTGCTGAGCCCAGGACCAAAAACGCAGGTGCCCCCCCCCCCAAAAACAGGTAGTTTTGTATTTGATAATTGTGATGTGTCCAGATAGTGTTTTGGGACATTTCCTTTTGTGGGCACTAGGCGAACCACACAAGTGAGGTACCATTTTCATTGGGAGACTTGGGGGAACGCTGAGTGGAAGGACATTTGTGGCTCCTCTTAGATTCCAGAACTTTCTGTCACCAAAATCTGAGGAAAAAGTGTGTCTTTGGCCAAATTTTGAGGTTTGCAAAGGATTCTGGGTAACAGAACCTGGGGAGAGTCCCACAAGTCACCCTATCTTGGATTCCCCAAGATGTCTAGTTTTAAAAAATGCACAGGTTTCATAGGTTTCCCCAGGTGCCGGCTGAGCTAGAGGCCAAAATCTACAGCTAGGTACTTTGCAAAAAACACGTCAGATTTCAATGTAAAAATGTGATGTGTCCATGTTGCATTTCTTGTCGCAAGCATTAGCCCTACCCACGCAAGTGAGGTACCATTTTTATCAGGAGACTTGGGGGTACACAGAATACCAAAACAAGTGTTATTGCCCCTTGTCTTTCTCCACAGTTTCTCCTTGCAAGTGTAAGACAGTGTGTTAAAGAGATACCTATTTGAGAATAACCCTGTAATTCACCTGCTAGCAAAGGCACCCCCGAATTCAGAGATGTGCAAATAACCACTGCTTCTCAACACCTTATCTTGTGCCCATTGTGGAAAATACAAAGGTTTTCGTGATACCTATTTTTCACTCTTTATATTTCCTCAAATTAGTTGCTGTATACCTGGTATAGAATGAAAACCCATTGGAAGGTGCAGCTCATTTATTGGCTCTGGGTACCTAGGGTTCTTGATGAACCTACAAGCCCTATATATCCCCGCAACCAGAAGAGCCCAGCAGACGTATCACTATATTGCTTTTAAAAATCTGACATTGCAGGAAAAAGTTACAAAGTATATCGTGGAGAAAAATTGCTGTTTTTTTATCTCAATTTCAGTATTTTTTTTTTATTTCAGCTGTTATTTTCAGTTGAAAACCCTTGTAAGATCTACATAAATTACCCCTTGCTGAATTCAGAATTTTGTCTACTTTTCAGAAATGTTTAGTCTTCTGGTATCCAGATGGCTAAATGGTTTCACTCCCATTTCTGTCACTAACTGGAAGGAGGCTGAAAGCACAAAAATAGTAAAAATGGCTTATGTCCCCGTATAATGCCAAATTTGTGTTGAAAAATGGGGTATTCTGATTTAAGTCTGCCTGTTCCTGAAAGCTGGGAAGATGGTGATTTTAGCACCGCAAACCCTTTGTTGATTGCATTTTCAGGGAAAAAAACAAGCCTTCTTCTACAGCCCTTTCTTCCCATTAAAAAAAAAAATAAGTTTGCTGTATTTTGGCTAATTTCTTGGTCTCCTTCAGGGGAACCCACAAAGTCTGGGGTACCTCTAGAATCCCTAGGATGTTGGAAAAAAAGGACGCAAATTTGGCGTGAGTAGCTTATGTGGACAAAATGTTATGAAGGCGTAAGCGCGAACTGCCCCAAACAGCCAAAAAAAGGCTTGCCACCTGAGGGGGGAAAGGCCTGGCAGCGAAGGGGTTAAAGATTTACCTACTCCTTTCTAACCATGCAATTATTGCATCCCTATCCCTTTAACCCCAATTTATGAAATCTATTATGCTGGTATTTATATCCACCATAAACAGATCTCACGCTGGGAGGGGGCGGATGTGTTACAACCAATGTTAAACTGTTACAGGGGAAGTTAGGTTACAAAACATTGCTAATTTGCCCATGCCATCCATCTTATCTGCACACTTACTTTACTGAATTACTTTTAAACTGAGTTGATTTATGCTGGACATTGCCTCAGATTTTCCTTAGACTATTATGTATTTTAGTTTTGTGTTGCAGAAGGAGAACCCTTCTTTGCTACTTCCCTTGCTTCATTCTGAATAAGAAGAAACAATTGTTTCCTGTGACATCTTCCCTCATTGACCTGATATTGCCAGCAACAAATATTCCCCTTGGAGAAAACACTACATCAACATCAGTAAGTGTTGGGGGAAGGGGCACACAATACCTTCCTGCTCAGATATGAAGAACTAGAAGGAGAAGGAGTTGGTGGTTGAGTTTGGGGTTGGACAGGACTTTGAACTATAATATAATCTCATTTCTTGTATTGCATGGGTTTTTGCATATAGTATTGCTCCTTAGTGATGATGAATATGTGCAGAGAGTATCACATTACACAACTATTACTACTACTACTACTACTACTACTACTACTACTGCTGACTGACGGATGGTTGGATGCTCTCAGGTGATCTGAAGTCATGAAGGAGAGTCAAAAATGGTGCATCACCAGTTTCACACCACTGACTGCAGGACGGTTGACTGCACATCAGCATTGGGCTTAGCTTGGCAGGGAAGCTCAGGCCTGGTTCCTGGCTCAGGGTCAGCTCTGACGTTGAGTATGTGGAGTGTAGTGATCACATTGATGTGTTTCTGTCACTAACAGGAAGTTTAGTTAGCAACTGTGTGACATCTTGCAAGCCAGTCACCACAGCCAACCCCTCAATGTTCCAACATACACAATACCGGAACCTCCATGACTACATCATTGAAATAGTCATTACATAGTAAACATTCTGTGTATTAAATTAAACATAGAGCCTCCTGTTTATCTGTTGTTACAGTACAAAATACAACTAATAGTAACCCCAAATCAGGAAAAAATACAGTATTTATTTTCACAAAAAAACACCTACTTCACCCTTAACAGGCCCATCACTCTACCGAAACCTTCAGAGAGCTATCCTAATTTTTAATCTAGTGCTTCTTCAACTGTACCCACACACATTACTTTCCACAGGCCCAGCTTTCTCCCTAAATTCCTTCAAAGCCCACAAAACTAAACTATCCTAAACTAACCTACCCTTTCACCATCTTTTCCCATCTACAACAGGCTTACAATTCTTCCTTACTCATAATGTTCCTCCAACACATCTAGTCTTTTTAATAATATCCCTCTGGCCCTCCTTTAAATCTTCATGCTTTTGAGAGCCTTATAGAGGAGGACCTCTATGGTTGAGGGGAAGAGGTTGTGGCGGCTGCATGCGGTTGTCTGCTCAGCCATCTATGGTGGATGCAACAATGGTGCCTTGCCCTCGGTTCTACTAGCTGGATATAGGAGACAAAAAGGAACCATGGTTGCCAACTCCTCCTCCTCTGATATCATCAGCTAGTGAAAGGCCACCGTAATGTCCTCCGTTTTCAGGAAGCATAGCCAAACAGCTACATACCGCTGGCATCTATTCTACTTGCTGGACTGGAGCTCAGATCTAGGCCTCTTACAGGAATAGCTGGATCTTGTTGTGAGGATGGAAAAAAGAATAAGAATCAACCACACTGCAAGCACGTTTGTGTAGTAAGTCAAGCACATGGCATTGCTTGTTGTCTATGGTCATTGGAAATTTTATGGCAATCTGTGTCTCTGAGACTTATACATTACTAACATAATTACCATTTACACTACCTTGCATTCATTAATCCCCCACATGAACCTGCATTATCAGGAAAAACATTTTTGTGGTCAAGTGGTGGATGGAAAATAGAACAATTTAACCAAATGATTTCATGGACTGACACATTACTTCACAATACAACAAGATAATGGAGGGAATGCTGCAACTTTTCAGACACTCACCCACCAATCACAAATCTGAGTTGAATCCATTGTTCCTTTGCTCAACCTGCAACCACAGTTTAGACCAAGCCATATGCAAATCAGCCTTGACCTTGCTCCCCATGGGAATAATCCAGCCTGAACTGCAAGGCCGGGTCGTCCCTGGAATGGAAACAAGCACCCAAGGACCAGTTTCGGGATATCACTTCTCATCGACCACCCACATTACTTCAGCAGACACTAAACATTTATTGACTAGACTGCAAAGGTATATACATTGCCTTAAAAAATATTGGTGCTTTAAACTTATGTTGCACAATTGATTTTACTATATCGTTTAACATTAATAGATCTGACCTGGCATGGCAAAATGATTTTTGGACAACTGTTGGCACGTAAGAATAATAATAATTCCAGTAGTCCTACTCCACAGCCCCACCTGGAGTCCCACTTTCCACATGACACCCGTGCCTCTAATTCATTATCAGTACAACAAATATTATTACTCGGTTAGGGAGCAAGTGAATGTTAGTTAAGGTTGATGTTTTAAGGCAGGACCTGGGCCTACTCTAAGGTTTGACTACTTTAAGGTTTCAGACTGGTTGGGTAGATCATGGAGATTAGAAGATAGGCCAGTGAAAGAGATGACATAGCAGGAAGAAATGAAGAACAGTTGTGGGAGAATCTGTGGCACATGTTGATAATGGCAAGCGAGTGTATGGAAAGTGTTAGGTATGGCTGGGCAATGGGCAAGGGCAACAAAAGCACAACTCTTCTTTTTCCCTCACTTTAAATGGGCAAGTAAGGGGCAGAGACAGGAACATAACAAGGTAGATAACCTAAAAAGGATTGGGGACCGAGCAAAGGAAGGAGCAAGAAAGGAAGGAATGCCCCAACAAAAATAAACAAATGCCAACATTTTCACTGGGAATAGACCTAGACTTAATGCTCATCCCAGCAGCCACTTATTCCTCCTCCTCCTCCTCCTGAGAATGTTCCTCTTTCTGCCCCTCTTCAGTATTTGCCTCAGAAAGCTCAAGAAAACAAGCCACTTTCGTATTAATATCTGTAGAAATCAGAATGTATGCACAAGAAAAAAGTAACTTCCAAATCTGAATTTATTGCTACCAAAGAATCACTTTGAAAGGTGTACTTTTATATATTAAAACTCATATAGTCGAAAATGGAATTGAATTTTTAATAGTAGGAGAACGGCTAGGAAAGAATCAGGAAAACAATGATTAAAGGAAGGAGAGGCGAGTAGATAGAAGAAATTTAAGAGGGGTGAAGAAGAGGCAGATGAAATAAGATGGTAAAAAGGATTAAGTAAGGGGAAACAAAGATGAGAGGAGGCATTTGGCTGCGGGAAAAGAAAAAAAAACATAAACTGAAAGACAATGAAGTGTGCTGGGTCTACAGACACTAAAGTAGATAAAGAGTAAGTTAGGAAACATTACAACAAATACAAAAAAGGGAAGTGCAGTTTGACAGATGACCACACTTAATATTACTCTAGGTGGGATTGAAATATAAGAATAATTATACATGACTTACTTTCATTAAGGGCAATGCCTTCCGGCGTAGTGGTGGCAGCAGAGGATGACTTCACTTTGCTGGCCTCCCCTTCTTTGTTGTTCCTTGTATTAGTAATGGTAACTACAAAAATATTAACATGCTTGTAACATGAATCCCACCCCCCCAAAAAAACACAAATGTACTGCTTGAGTAACAGACTACATCCACCACCCTCCCTCATATTAAAGCAATCCACAGTTTAAATGTAGACAATATCGTGTTCCACTTCACACAGAACGAGACTGTGCAGTACAAAAGGGTCAAGGAAGAGTCTTACCACCCTTGAGATATTTCCTTTGCCCGTCCCACTTCCTGGCCATCAACCTATGCATACCTGATTCTAATGTTGTCTGCTCACATCCTAGGTGACCTCTAACCAATGTGAATTTGTTAAACCAATTGGTTTTTACATCTCCATACCTGATACTATGACTTGATGTCAACTCTACCCCCATTTATCTGCAACATAAATAATGCCCCCTGCAAAGTAATACATATAAACGAAATAAATCATAAACATCACTTACTTGCCTCTGCCACCTTGATGCCTAACAGGTGCTGATCACAATCCAATAATGTCAGCCTAGCAGTTCATGACCTGACTCTGGGTGCAGGAGCCTCTGAAAAGTCAGTGCATTCTACACCGCTCTTTCATCTAGAACAAATACCACTACTTCAGGTTGTGCCATTTGCTAAGCCATCTGCCTGCTGCCAACATGAATGGGAGGTAACGCTGTGCAAAAAAAAAAAAAAAAAAAAAAAAAAACAGCACTGTCACCTCCTCTGCAAAGATGTTTCTCAATTTGCTCAGGCTCCTGTGTTCCAGTGTCTGCTTCAAACATAGCCTAAAGGGTGACAAAAAAGCAAGACAGCTAGACAGAGAAAAAACAAACATTCCTCAAATGTTTGCATAATTTGTATGAGTTTTATGTAAAAAAGCTGACATTAATTATGCAACTTTTGCAAACCCTTAGAACCAAGCCATGTCAAAAGCAAGTAACTAACACATCACAAAATTCTGAGGTACCACTGTAAAACACGGTCACTCATCGCCATAGTTTGATTAGCTGTATGATGGTAAGGGCCATATGTACGAACACATTTTCCCATAGACACAGAATGGGTAAAACCCTTTGCTACATCTGGCCCTAAATGAACAATATTGCTGACATTTCAACAGATAACGAAAGTGACAGAGGTATTAGATGAATGGATACTAGTATTATCAATCGTAGTCATAGAGTTACAGTGAAGTGATGCTACATCATTTGTCATGTATGTGCATGGCCTGCTGCTGATGAACATAGAGCTTAGTCCAGCCACCAAAATCTATTTTCTTTTTCATGAGCCAGCTGACTAAGTAGGACTACTTACCATGTATGGGTGGATGATATACAACACTAGAGCCTGGTGCTGATGTGATTAAAGAAATGGGAGGAGGGCACCTGAATTCTGGAGTGGAGGATGCCTTTGCCAAAGCAAGGTACATAGTTTAAAGTGAAGCACCTGACAAGCTTCTTTTCATAACATCTCTGCAGAGTAAATAGAATGTACATTGCTTTATATTTGTAACATGAAGAACAGAAGGCATCACACACACAAGCACATCACTTTCTTGCAACAGTATTTTACCTACACAGTACATATTACTTTATTTGGGATTTTCCTTTAGCTTCTTTTGAAGGGAACATCTTACTGCTCTTGTCATGGACTTAGACATCATAAACCTTTGACATCTGTACTGGTTTTAACAAGCTGTACAATCAGACTTTTGTTTGACCGCCATCAACATAGTCTTGGGTTTTCAGAATACTAGCACTTTCAAAGTGTTTCCTGCCAGTTAGTTAGACCTTTGAAGGGCTGTGTATGAAAAGCAGACTCGCATATTAACAAAAGATGGACATTTCTCTCATCAATGAACAAGGCTGGTGAAGAGTCAACCAGTCATAGGTCAGGATGATACCAGTCCTACGAATCTTTCAGAGGCACATGTCTGGCATGCCTCACTTCACTCAAGTCAACAACTTTTCACAAGCTTTAAATGTGGTGGAATTGTCCAAACGCACTGACCTTTCAGAGGCACATGATTGCTATATAACTAATACTGCAACATCATGACACCTTCAGCACCCAACTCCTGCCCGAAATCCGAGTTCCTGTTACCTAGAGCTAGCAGTTCTATGTTACATTATTGCCTGCCAACACATCTCCTTCACTACATTGTAGGGAAATCCATACATTTGGAGGGGTTTAGTCTCCTATTTGGTCACTGCTGATCCTGTAAGAAGATGGTAGGCTGACAAAGAAGATTCCAGTCCTGGTCACTATTGGTTAAAATATTTTTTTTAATTGCTTGACATGTTACTATTTATGGAGGAGGGGCTCAGCTGCTGAGAGGTTGCGGGTTTCATTCATGGGTATGGAATGTTATGAGTCTAAGGGGCATATTTATGAGGATTTGTCCCAGGGCAGCACAAGAAGTCACCTTGCTGTGCTGCCCTGAGTCAAAGTGAAAGGGCAGGAATGTGCCGCATCTATGGTTTATGGCAAAGTCCTGCCCTTTCCTACTGTGCTGGTGCACTTTTGGCTGCCTACCGTCAACACAGGCACCCTTGTACCTTCCTGCACTAAAACAATTCTGAGAGACATGTTCCTCTTATTGCGTGTGCTTCAGAATGCAACACACATAGAAAGAGGAAAAAATGAGGTGAAATAAAGATATTTATCCTTGTTGAACCTCCCCAGAGGAGGTGTAAAATTTTGGCACAACCCAAGGTATTGTAAATCTGAGAATGTGTCAAAATCCATGGGTGTTGCATGGGAACACCCACTGCAATGCCCATGGAACGCCTCCCCAGCGCAGAGTAAGGCAACACAGCTGTTCTCACTGCCTTGCCTTACTTCATCTCTTTGAAGCCATTCAACGCCACTCAAAGTGGCTTTGCGAGGCCTCAAGGATATTATTTGGTGGATTGCACTGCTGTTGTGTCTCAAAAAGTGATGCAACGGCATTGCAAGGAGCTTGTAAATATGCCCCTAAAAGTCCATCATAGAGATAACATGCACATTTTCCCAAATAGAAAAAGCAGACAAATGTACATATAATTTTGAAATGAATAGCTGTACTTTTAGACATGGAACATTTATAATTGTTTTTCTTTATAATGATGTTTATTATTCATATGTTCAAGGAAAAGTGAAGAAATATAATGCACACTTTAGGAAGCTTCTGGATGCAATGCATGGGGTCAATTTTCACTTTCCTTGCTGAAGAAGTCTACTACTGTTGACATGCTGGATCCGCAATCATGTTTTCTTAGCCATGTGGTTTGGTCTACTCTAGATCCTGGAGTCTTTATTAGTGATTACTTAGGAATAATTTATTAGTTGTTGCCCTTGAAGCTCTTATCAGACCACCATGGTATTCCTAACAGTGTTTCTGCTCATGGAGACACTATTCACCTTCTTATGGCCCAATCTAGTGTCTTCCTTTGTTGGCGACAGTAGTGAAATCTCCAGGGATACAGCCCTTTTTGCCTCTCAGGTGCGATTTGGGGTGCAATTACTAAATAAATCGGGCCAAGGCCACAAAGACTGAACCGTTGATTCTCTGTAATCCTTCTCCACCTCAGTTCAACCTTGGATGGCCCAAGAATTTGGGTATTCCCCTTGTTCTTAAGCCTGTTGTAAAGAGTTTGGATTTCTGTTTGGACAAGGCCCTCACCATGGATCTTGTATTTGGGAGCCCCTAAATCTACAACAAGGAAATTCCAAGTGGTGCAAAATGCCACTGCCCACTTACTTTTTAATTTTCCTAGACCTCTGTCCCCCCAACCTGCTCTTAAATCCCTGCATTGGTTCCCGGTGCTATAGAGGATCACATTTAAATTTCCCTGTATCGCCTGCAGGGCCTTGACAAACACCAGACCAATACTGTGCAATTCTCTTTTAACCCCTTATGTGCTAACCAGGACTTTGCAATCATCGAATGCCTCTTTGGCTATTGTTTCTCACATCAAAAGAACAAGGAGTTGAGGCAGTTTATTTCAGTTTAGCGCAGCCAAGTTGTTGATTTCCCTGCCCTTCCTTTTTAGAGTCCTGAATTCAGAACTTCAGTTTTGTAAGCAACTAAAACATGGTTGTTTACTCAGCCATCTCAATGATCTTCCACTTAGTAGTTTGTCTCCTTCTACATATTGTAGGTAGCATACTTTAGAGCTGGCAGGCCTGTGGGTAGCCATGTGCTTAATAAATAACCATATAATAATATTATTATTATTATTAATAATAATAATAATAATAATAATAATAATAATAATAATTATAATTATAATAATAATAATAACAATAAGTTTGCCTTGCAGCTCTTGGTTGAGTTTTCAAGTTTTAGCATTTGGTTTAGCATCTTCTTGCATTCTCTCTCTCCTTTGAAGTAGAAGAGTACATAAATATGTACTTTTTAGTGTGTCTGGTTTATCAACTAACCTGAAGACCTTGTGATGAAAGGATTGTTGTTTTTAAAATGGTGACAGCACTCAAGAAAGAAAACAGGAGAGTAGTAATATGACTTGGGATATTGGTTCGTTATGGGACCAAACAATACACTGAAGACTCCAGAGTAGAATCTAGAAGGAGACAAAAGACTAAAGAAAGCAAAGGGTAATTTGTGTTGGATGAGTTATATTATAATTCTGCAATGAACAAGACCTCGGGAAGCGCCATCAAGACAAGATGATCATTGCTTTAATATGAATTTACTTACAGGGTAAAATGCGTTAATATGTAAATAAAACATCAACAGTCAAGTGTTGGTTAAAAAGTGATCGTTTTTTTCCTGTTGCAGTCCATAAAGAATGCTCTTAAATATTACTTGTGGTATAGTCATCTAGTCAGTTTGTGGAGCAACAGTCTCATAATACACAGGCACACAACCTGAAGCCAAAGCCTGTGGTAAGAACAGGGGAAACATTTTTGCATCATTGAATTCACTTGTCGAAAGAGAAGTTATGTTATTGGGAATAAATGAGAGGCATTTTGCATAGTTGTTGAGCTTTCTGATGGCTCGACAGATTTCACTTCACCGGTTTGGTAGTGCTTCAAAAGATCCAATTATTTTTCAATGCAAGAGAAAAACGAGTATTCTAACGTTATTATATGCAGGTAGGATTAAGGTCAGTTCAGCAAGATGTCATGGGCCGAAAATCAGGCTACTGGTTGTATCTCATTCTGTGGCAGACATTGATGTTGATGAAGATCTGATTCATAGCGTGTTGAAAGTAGTCAGAGGACTTGTTCATACTTTGAACTACTTCGTGCACCTTTGGAGCCTCTAAAAATCCTGCATTCGTTCATGTCCTCTTTGAAATGGTCACACTATTAGGCAATAGAAAAATACAATTTTAAATTAAGAGTGAATGTTATTGGACCACTTTGAGGTATTTATTATATATACATATTTAGCACATGATGCTAAAATGTAACAGATAACGTGAGTAAACATTCTAAAATAGCCAGTGTTTTTAAAGGAAGGTGCAACATACTCAAAATACAACCTAGAATTATGAAGGGGTAGGTATGGCAGAAAGGGTGAAGACACTGTTAAAATGTACTCATTATCTATATTCTAGTATATGCTTCCCACTCATTTGGCCATGTGTATCCTCTATGTTTATTTCTAGATCACAGAACAGATGTACTTAAGAATAAAATATTTTCCATAAGGAATTCAAAACCTGTTTCTTCATCGCACATGGATTAAAGTGGGATGAGAGTTAGGGCTGCAGTGATGAATGTTCCACTGAGGTAAAAAGAAGCTTGGCTGAAGTCATCAGTGATGTCATCAATGATGTAATTTCAGATGTAATCAGTAATATCATAAATTATGTCATAGGACATGTCACGAGTGTTGTCAAATGTGAGGCCTTAAGCAGTAAATGGCGACGGCACAAGTTATAGTTATTGCTGCTAACTATTACTGATGACTTTCTGTGTTTGTTTAGTACAAGACATTACTGTTGTCACTGAGAAATTCACCTAACTATAATGTTACATTATCCTTTTGGGTTTTTTTTGTGGTGAATTTCTAAAGTTGTTTTTTTTTACACAAAAACATATATTTTTACTACACTGAACTATAAAGTTACTTTAACCTTTGTTTTTTCTGTTAATTTTGAAGGTTTTTTTTTAGAATAAAAATATATTTATAAATACGTAACAACTAGCTACTCCAACAATGTTTGTGCTGAGAATGATCAACTTCTTAGTTTTTGTAACTCACATATACAGAACACAAAAATATTCTCAGCATAGTTTTCATACTCTTTGTATGTATCTTTACATGAACTTCATATATATATTTCAAAAGGGCACTGATCCGTTTTTTAGGTAGAGCCTAGACACCGCGCATGCGCTGTCCCTTAACACGCTGTATCTCCTGTATGGGGCTTCAGCACACCCATCACTTGTTATTGGTTCCTTCATGTGCTTTTTGAAATTCCCTTGTTTTCATTGGTGAGTAGGTTACATTTGTCCCTTGTGTGGCTCTTTTGGTCAGACCATGGAGACTGACCCCATTACATGGATCATCTCACGATCAGCCATATATGTTGCTTTGGGGCACTCATTTTTTTCTTTTGCCTCAGCTTCTGGTTTATGGTTTTTGTGTTTATTGGTGGCCTTCGGCCCCGGGAGCCTATGTTCATGCACCATTGCTAATGTGCTCCCTGTGTGGGTTTCCCCACACATCGCTACTTGACACGCGCCCCTTCAAACTGTGGTCTTCACTTAAGCACCCCATGTGGATGTGTCTGCCTTTCAATTGCCATTGTTTCATTTTATTTGTTACAAGTTTATTTTTATGATCAGCATTTTTTTTAATAGAGCCGATCCTGGGCTCTACCCGGTTCCTCAGTCCCAAAGTCGGCAGCTCTGTGTATAATGCCACATCACTAACTTGTTATTTACAACAAGCACTTTTAACAAGTGCGTGCAACTTTAACATTTTGAGTTCGGCTGGCGGAAAAGGCTGCCCGCCAAACTCCCACATTCAGGAGACCGCCAGTGTGGTCTCCTTCTCGCTGGCCCTATTATGAGGTTCCTGCTGGGCCAGCAGGAAATTCACAACAACATTGACGCTGGCTCATAATACCCCTGGCGGTAATGCTGTTGTGTGTCGGGTGCACCAACATCCATCACTCAAACCACTGTCTGCAAAGTGTCTTAAGACTGCCAGCCTCGTAATGCGGGCCCCAGTCCTAGCTTTCTGATACACAGTGCTAGACAGGCACCGCACAGTGGTTAGTACACACCACCATCTTTAAGTTAAGTGTCTTCCATTCTTTGCAATAAGCACAACTCAGTTATTAAAATGTTTGTACAAATACATAGTCATACTTTCAATATTTATACTACATGTCTTTATTACAACATTTAAAACTCTTAGAATAATTACCAATTAATACAATACTAAACAATGTTACATATTTCATTATACACACACAGAAATAGATTTTTAGAAACACTGTTACCAATACAAACCATAATGGTGCTTTTGTTATTTTATATAGCCGGAGGTCTAAGTGCTCACTGACTGCACACACTGCATCCTGCACACGAAGGAACGTGTGCCCTACACTCAATCTACTGTTTTACTATGAGGACCACTCCTGGCTCATGCTCACTGTTTCCAGCTCCTAAAGCCTCTCAGTGAAAAGTACACCCAGCCTTGAGTAGGGCTGCATTCCAGAAAAGATGTGGAACCCTGATGGATGCAGCCCTCTGGAAGCCTAGACCACAGCAAGGTGGCATGCAGCAAATGCAGGTGGGCACCTTGCTTCAGCCCCACTCCTTATTGTGGACAGACATGCTGTATCCATTGCACTGTGCATACTTATGCAAAAGCTGGGCACCTCTCCTAAAGCCAGTTTCTAGAGGTGATCCCGTGCCTGGTTCTGCTCCCCATGCTTGTGATGATATATCTCTATTCGATGGCTTCCTTCGCCCCTCCTCCTTCCCCTGGCTGTGTCTGCCATCCCGGTTAGAGGTCCCTCTTTTGGTTGTAAGCAAGTTTCCCACATGATGTGAACTCGACCTGAAGGTATCCAGATCCAGTTTAGTGGGTGTCAGATTTACCAGCTACATGTTAAGAAGCACAAGTAAGAATTCTAGTGTTATTCTCAGTCGTTTATCTGAATGAAATCTACTTAAAGCCTTGAGGGCCATGGACCTAATGGTTACATCCATGGCTGCACCTCTCAGGCACCATGGGCGTAACCATTACGTCCATTTACCGGCCCTCGGGGAAAGCGCTAGCACTCCCTCCCCCCTCAGAGGGCCACCCCCCAGGTCACGGCTGGCAGGGGAATCGCTTCCCCTTCCACCCGACTCCCACTGACCCCCCCCCCCCCAGTGACATCTGATGACATCAGCACGCGAGAGCATGCAGACCTCATCAGAGGTCACCTCCCATCGCAATGCTCAGTATTTCTCTTCCACTCGGGAGGAGGGGGCCAGCAGAGGCATGAAAGGAAAGAAAAGGCCTTTCCTTTCATGTCTCTGCAAGTATTTCTGCTTCCCGATCTCAGTGTGATCGAGCAACAGAAATGCCCACTAGACACCAGGGAATTTCATTTTGTTTGGAAATGGACATGAGGGAAGCGACCCACTCCCCAGAGGGCTAAATACTTTTTAGGCCATTTCTACCCCCCTGGGGGCAGAAAACCCCTAGACACTAGGGATAAATATTTTTTTCTTTTATGTGTGGAAAGCGACCCCTTAGGCAAGGGCCGCTCCCCAGGGGGCCAAATTGTTTTTAGGCCATTTTGCCCACCCCAGGGGCAGATTGGCCTAATGAAATTAGGCCAATCTGCCACCGGGGGAGGTAGAAACCACTAGACAGAATGGATTTTTTTTTTATTATTCCGACGCATAAGGGGAGCGGCCCCTTGGGCAAGGGCTGCTCCCCTGGAGACCAAATTATTTTTAGGCGAATTCTGCTCACCCTGGGGGCAGATCGGCCATCTGCCCCCAGGGGGGGCAGAAACCTCTAGACACCAGGGATATATATATATATATATATTTGTTTTCTTTATGTTTTTATGTATGGGGAGCGACACCTTAGGCAAGGGTCGCTCCCCTGGTGGGCTAATTGTATTTAGGCCATTTCCGCCCCCTTGGGGGCAGATCGGCCTATTTTTGTTAGGCCAATCTGCCCCCAAGGGGGGCAGAAACCACTAGACACCAGGGATTGGTGTGTGTGTGTATGTGTGTGTTTTGTTTGAGGGGGAAGCCCCTTGGGCAAGAGTCGCTCCTCATGGAGACACATTACTGTTGGCCATATCTGCCCCCCTTGGGGGTAGATTGGCCTATTTTTGGAAGGCCCATCTGCCCCCAAGGGGGGCAGAAAGCCCACCAATGACCAAGGAAGATTTTGTTTCAAAACATGAGGGTGGGGTATGGCCATACCCCCACCCCTAAATAAATGGGGCCAAAGTTGTTCTGCCCACCAGTGGGCAGATGGGGCATTTAACCCTGATCCACACCCCGGGGGGCCGAACGTCTACTAAATGCCAGGGAATTAAAAAAAAAAAAGTAGAGTGGTGGCCAACAACCAGTATGGGCTTGGTTATGCTCCCACTCCAACTGAAGGGGGTAACAGTCTTTTAGCTCTCCCTCCACACACTAAAACATCCTATCCCATGGCAAGCAAGAGGACATTTGATTAGTTTGGGTTTTGGTTTTACATTTGGGCCATGAGAGCTTGGCTAACTCTCAAAATCGTCCCACTTGGAATGGTGAGGGCTGCCCTTTTTGGACTTTGGAACGCTACCATGTAAAAAAATCCACAAGACCTAGACACATCTGAAAATGAAACACCTGGGTGAGTCCAGGGTGGTGTGGTTCACATGCACCCCGCACCATTTTCTTACCCACAATGCATGCAAACCTCCAACTTTTCTGGAAATCACACATTTTTCCCTCATTTTTGTGATAGAACCTTCCGGAATCTGCAGGAATCCACAAAATTCCTACCACCCAGCATTGTCTCATCTATACCGATAAAATTTCTGCTGCACTTGTCAGCCTAAAAATGTTTTTTTTCAAACTGCCCTTTTGGACCCGCTTTGGTTCCGCCTCAATTTTGACATGTTTTTGGCTCTTCCCTGTCACAGGCACTTGGCCCACCTCCATAAGTGAGATATCATTTTTACCGGGAGACTGAGGGTAACGTTGGGTGGTAGGAAATTTGTCCCAGTGTGGTGATCCCACACAGAAATGTGGGAAAATTTAGATTTTTTAGCTAAATTTGAGGTTTGCTGAGGATTCTGGGTAAGAAAACATTGGGGGATCCAAACAAAGTCACACCTCCCTGGACTCCCTCGGGTGACTAGTTTTCAGAGATGTCTCGGTTTGGTAGATTTCCCTCTGATGGCTGCGGAGCCTAGGACCAAAAAAGCAAGTGCCCCCGCAAAAACAGGCAGTTTTGTATTTGATCATTTTGATGTGTCCAGATAGTGTTTTGGGGCATTTCCTTTTGTGAGCACAAGGCCTACCCACACAAGTGAGGAACCATTTTTAATGTGAGACTTGGGGGAACGCTGGGTGGAAAGAAATTTGTGGCTCCTCTCCGATTCCAGATCTTTCTGTCACCGAAATGAGAGGAAAAAGTGTTTTTTTTGGCCACATTTTGAGGTTTGCAAAGGATTCTGGGTAACAGAATCTGGTCAGAGTCCCACAAGTCACCCCATCTTGGATTACCATAGGTGTCTAGTTTTTAAAAATGTGCAGGTTTGGTAGGCTTCCCTAGGTGCCGGCTGAGCTAGAGGCCAAAATCCACAGATAGGCACTTTGCAAAAAACAGCTCTGTTTTCTTTGGGAAATGTGATGTGTCCATGTTGTGTTTCCTGTTGCGAACATTAGGCCTACCCACGTAAGTGAGGTACCATTTTTATCGGGAGGCTTGGGGAAACACAGAATAGCAAAACAAGTGTTATTGCCCCTTGTCTTTCTCCACTTTTTATTTCCTTCCAAATGTAAGACCGTGTGTAAAAAAGACATCTATTTGAGAAATGCACTTTAATTCACATGCTAGTATGGGCACCCCAGAATTCAGAGATGTGCAAATAACAACTGCTTCTCGTCATCTTATGTTGTACTCATTTTTTAAATACAAAGATTTTCTTGATACCTATTTTTCACATTTTATATTTCAGCAAAATAATTGCAGTATACCCGGTATAGAATGAAAACCCTTTGCAAGGTGCAGCTCATTTATTGTCTCTGGGTATCTAGTGTTCTTGATGAACCTACAAGCCCTATATATCCCCACAACCAGAAGAGTCCAGCAGATGTAACAGTATCTTGCTTTAAAAAATCTGACATTGCAGGAAAAAGTTACAGAGTAAAACTTGGAGAAAAATGGCTGTTTTTTTACCTCGATTTCAATATTTTTTATCTCAGCTGTTATTTTCTGTAGGAAACACTTGTAGGATCAACACAAATTACCCCTTGCTGAATTCCGAATTTTGTCTACGTTTCATAAATGTTTAGCTTTCTGGGATCCAGCATCGGTTTCACACCCATTTCTGTCACTAACTGGAAGGAGGATGAAAGTACAAAAAATAGTAAAAACGGGGTATGTCCCAGTAAAATGCCAAAATTGTGTTGAAAAATTGGGTTTTCCGATTCAAGTCTGCCTGTTCCTGAAAGCTGGGAAGATTGTGATTTTAGCACCACAAACCCTTTGTTGATGCCATTTTCAGGGGGAAAAAAAAACAAGCCTTCTTCTGTAGCCCTTTTGTCCCATTTTTTCGCTGTATTTTGGCTAATTTCTTGGCCTCCTTCAGGGGAACCCACAAAGTCTGGGTACCTCTAGAATCCCTAGGATGTTGGAAAAAAAGGACACAAATTTGGCGTGGGTAGCTTATGTGGACAAAAAGGTATGAGGGCCTAAGAACAAACTGCCCCAAACAGCCAAAAAAAGGCTTGGCACCTGAGGGGGAAAAGGCCTGGCGGCGAAGGGGTTAAAAAATGTAGCGATTTAATAAATATAGCGCTAGTCACATTGTTTTTCGGAAATTAGGCACCCTGTAATGCCCTTTCAAAACATTGACCAATATGTTAACAACAATTTTCCTTGATTTGCGATTGTTAGGGGACTAAATATTTCCTCTGTGCAAATCTATTGTTCCTAAGGTTTGTAATTACCATTATTCAAACATGGCCACTGAGCACCATAAAATACTGGGGTCTATCTCTAATTTCTCTAGTATCTTTGACAAGATGCAAACTGTGTCTGGCTTAGTGGGTTCAGAGAGAATTAATTAAAAAAAATACTTCCCAAAAGCATCCTAGTTATGATGATTGCAGAGGTCCTTGCGTTCAAGTTCAGGTAGGTTTGCAAGCAGTCGCTGCCATCTATGCCCATTGGCCCATCTCCTGCCCCCACCATCGTTGCTGCCTCTCTAATATGCAGTACTGGTATTGCTAGTCAGTGAGGAGCACCTACTGCTGTGAATGGTTCCTCTTAGAGGAACTGTATGTAAAGGGACAGGTTTGATCCAATCGAGTCACTCATCAAAAAAAGACCAAAATGTAATTATGTCCACAGCCTCGAAGAGCCTTTAGCTGAAACTTCCAGATATTGTTTGCTTTCTACTCACAGGCATGTCACATTTGGCACTTTAAAATAACACTTTCTATTTAGGTTGCATTATAGTTCAGGCACTATTTCATGCAGCAGTGCTGCACCACGAGGGCTTCCAGTGGACAGAAGGTTGAATCTTCCTTTCCGAGATTCAAACTCATAACCTGTCTCAATCTGTGTACTTTGGTGACATCGATCAGCTTGCTCAGCCATCCTGTTGTGAGTGGAGATCAGCTCACTGTGCCATCTTGCTTCACGCAGCAGTTGTTTATTTTAGCTAGCATCTTTTATCAATGAATATAATGCTCTATTCTACTCTTACAACATTTGAAAAGCATGAGAAGGTTGTGTTGGATTAGTTTTAATGGAATTTGAACCCATGATTTAAAAGCATTCAGTGCAGTAAGCCAATCAGCTGCCTGTGTAAAGCAAGATTTCCTGGATCATCCATTTATTTCGGCTTCATGTGTGTGTTGCTATAGAAGAGTAGCTATAAGTGATTCAAACTCCAGCCTCTTGTCCATGTTGTTTCTTTCCAATCTTCCCCACTCCAGTCCAAAACAATTTGCCCCACTTCAATCTGCTCCACTCCAATCCAAAATATTCTGCCTCACTCACTCCAAAGCAATCTGTCCCACTCCAATCTACCCCACTTGTATAACTCTTCATTCCCTGGTGGCACAGCATCCAGGCTAATGTGCTGCATATATATACACTTATAGGGTCCCGAAAGCGAGAACTATTGGCTATGCCAATGCTTATTCTATATTGTAAACTATGTGTTTTCACTATGTACAGGAAGACTGGGTGTGGAGTGCCTGGCATCTCCAATGAGACCCCTGTTTTGGATGACCGGTACACATAGTAGGATGTTAGGAGGGACTGGCCCCTCCGCTAGCACCCCTCCCTTCAATTACAAGTACACATACCAGAGTTTGGATGAGACTGGCCAGTTTTCTCTCTGATGACAGGTTTGTGTGGTAGGATGTAAGGAGAGGGACTGACCTCTCCAGTAAGTCCTCTCTCTTAGATGATGGTTGTACTTATTAGGGTGTGTACATTGACTGACCTCTTCTGTCAGACCTCTCAGATGAGCGGGTGTGCATATTAGGGTGTGTACATGGTCTGACCTCTCCCATCAGATCTGTCTCTCAGATGATGGATGTGCATAGTAGGGTGTGTACCTGGAGTGGCCTCTTGTGTTAGACCTCTGTCTCAGATGATGGATGTGCATAGTAGGCTGTGTGGAAAGAGACTGGCGTCTCCACTGAGATCTCTCTCCTGGATTATACTTGTGCATGGGATACTCTGTTCAGGGACTGTCCTCTGTACAAACATCCCTCTCTCTGACAATGGGTGTGCATAGTAGAATGCAGGAAGAGACTATACTCTACTCACAACTCTTAAAAAGCCGATGGGCATAAATAGTAGACTTTGATTGGCGTAAATAGTAGATTCTGATAAACATCATCTCCAGTAAGACTCCATCCTACAGTAACAAGTGTTCATAGTAGAGTGTATTCAAAGATCATCTACTCTTTTCTGCTTCTTGCAATCCTGCGAGAATCTCACAAGATCATAACTTTGATTTGAAATTAAGACTTAACCATCTACTCACCACAGCACTGATTTCTTACACGCTTCCTCCCAAAAACAGTGACCACAATATGCATTCCTAGTAATGGAGTGTATGGAGAACTTAGCCTCTCCTTTTTGCTAATTCGTGATCTCACAAGAGTCCTGCAAGATTGTAAAAATGAGTTCAAAACAATGTATAATTTCTTCACAGTAGTTATCCCTTAGACACCTCCTCTCTAAACTTGGGGGACAGTATTCCTTCTGCTGCCACCTTATATAGCTCTTTTATTTCATTTCCACACCACCTCCAATTTTTCACAGTAAACAGCAATGATGGCAATTTAATTTCTAACATTACAACATCCAGCTTATCAGACAACTTGCTCTTGTGAGACTTACAGGAGTCTCTGACTCCCACAAGATGGTGAAAGCTTCTTGGCCCTCACTTGAGGTGTCCCTCTAAAATACTCTGGGAAGGAGCTAAGTTGAAGGAACTTTTTCTTTGGCTACTAACTTCTAAACAGCATCAAGGGGCCATTTGAAAGGGAAATCATTGACCTATATTATTAACTCCATAACGTAACAAATAAAAATGAACATTACTCTCGCTTTTTAGTGTGTTAGTAAAAGATTAGTGCCATATCTTGTTTTTATTTGAATGAGAGGTATTGTAAAGAACATGACGAGTCAATTTAAAAGCTTAACGATTGCCTGAGTTTTAAAAACATTTATTTAGAAACCAAGAAAAAGACAGTGGGTAGCTTTGAAGTTTCCAAAGGAGACTGCTTTGCGGAAAGAGTTGTGTGCGTTGGAAGTATTCAGTGACCCTTTTCCTAAAGCCAGGGTCAAACTGAAGTTGTTTCACTGTTAAGGAAGCACATGCACTGTCAGCGTAAGTCAGTCTCCCAGTATCATATTTACATTTGACTAGAACATCTTTAAGGTGACCCATAGAATGGGACTGATGTACTGCCAATTAAAATGTCACTTGGGCTAAAGCAGTTACACTTACATTTAAAAATAGCTCCTTCCTTAAAGCGACAACGTTAACACTCACAAATTAAGTTTTTTAAACCCATAGGCCCTCATTCCGACCCTGGCGGTTTCAAACCGCCAGGGTGGAGGACCGCGGGAGCACCGCCGACAGGCCGGCGGTGCTCCAATGGGCATTCCGACCGCGGCGGTAAAGCCGCGGTCGGACCGGCAACACTGGCGGTCTCCCGCCAGTGTACCGCCGCCCATAGGAATCCTCCAAGGCGGCGCAGCTAGCTGCGCCGCCGAGGGGATTCCGACCCCCCCTACCGCCATCCAGTTCCCGGCGGTTCTCCCGCCGGGAACCGGATGGCGGTAGGGGGGGTCGCGGGGCCCCTGGGGGCCCCTGCAGTGCCCATGCCACTGGCATGGGCACTGCAGGGGCCCCCGTAAGAGGGCCCCTAAATGTATTTCACTGTCTGCACCCGTCGCACAGCTTCCACTCCGCCGGCTCGATTCCGAGCCGGCTTCATCGTGGAAGCCTCTTTCCCGCTGGGCTGGCGGGCGGCCTGAAGGCGGCCGCCCGCCAGCCCAGCGGGAAAGTCAGAATCACCGCCGCGGTCTTTCGACCGCGGAACGGTATTCTGGCGGCCCCCGACAGGCCGGCGGCGACCGCCGCCGGCCAATGTCAGAATGAGGGCCATAGTGTCACCACGTTTTTATAAATCCTATTATGTTTAAGAGCAGCAAAACATCTTTGCTTATTAGTCTCTGGCACAATTTATGAGTTATGTGATTAAAGGAAAAAATATCATTGCTACTATTCCTCAAGGTGAAACGTAGACACAGTTTCCACGTGTTTATTATAGTTGTTAAGTTGTGTACATGGAGATCCTGTTGACCGATCAACATAGTTTTGTGATAAGTAAAATTATGTGAATCTTGATTTATTATTAAGGTTTTACATTTTCAGGAGCTTTTTGGAGTAAGAACATGTTGAATTCTATGAAAAGTTATTAAAAGAACATGCAGACACAGTTCAGGATTTTGCTTTGGTCTGGCTTTCCTGTTTGGAAGAAGCTGGCAAAGCATGGATCAGTGCCATAGATCACCTTTTCCCTAATTCCGTCACAATGTTTGGTTACAGATAAAATGACATCCAACGAGTGTACCTCTGACTGTGTGAAAAATTTTTGAGATAGTAAAGGCATGTTTTGGGAATACCAAAAAATGAAAATTAAGGTATTTGTGCATACAGGTTCAATTTAGGTGCATAAAAGACGTTGACTTTTATTGTAGAGCGCTTTTACGATAAGCAAATAAAATTAACATAAAACCAACGGAAATGTAACTATCTACAGTGGTACAACTGCAATGCCACTGGGGCAGGGGTTTGTGTGCAAGTGCACCACAAATATGGCTGCGTTTTACTAACCAGCTGGCGGTGGTGAGGAGCCCATTTTTGCATTTAGAGCATTGGCACCCTTTCTACACCACAGCAAAGGAGGCTTAATACAAATTAGGTTTTGCTGCCTGTAGAGATACGCCACTGAAATGCAAAAGAGGTTGAAGCATAGGGCATAGGGAAAAGGAGACCACAAGAATCGTAGCATTGATTCCACACATCAGGAACAAGTTTGCATTGAAATAAAAACATGAACAAAGTTTGAAACAAAATGTGCAACTATTAGAGAGATACATTGTACATTACAAACTGTAACACGTTTTGGGCATTAAAAGCCTACCGTACCTCTAAGTCCCTCAGAATTGCCAAAAATCAATATTATGTAGCAATAAAAAACATTTCAGAAGAAAGTGATGTGGCATCTGAAACATTGTCCGATAGGATTTATTTTGTTGGAGGTTTCTTCACTTAATGAAGGTAGAGAGCAGCTAAATATCATTTTTTGCCTTGTTTCATATTATTTCCATTCTGTCTTATACAGTTGTCTATTTTCGCCTTGTCTTTCTTATTCATCATTCTATTAATCACATATCCGTTATTCATGTATTCATATACACAATTAAAAAAGCTTTGATCAAAACAAGTAGTTCTGAAATTAATTGAATTTTCTTGAGAAACAACTTCTACATTTTACAACTCCCAGCACTGTCATTCTAACAGTGGCTTCGCACTGTCTCCTCTCATAAACACTTTGCTTGTTTCAAAGTGTATTTCTAATTCCCAGATTGCTGTTTAGAAATTGTCTCATGAGTAACTTCTGTGTTTCGAATCTTGTGACAGTTATTTTCTTTCCATCGTTAATTACTTGCATTTCTGTTTCACCGAAATATTACGACCCACAGAAGTGTTTTTCTTGCAGATAATTACCCTTAATAGCCAATCGGAGAAAAGCTCAAGTAGACTGATGTCCCTTGGAAACCTGAGGTGTAAATTCCCTGCTTTTGAAAATCAAACATCGATAAAATGTGGTTATGTATAGTCACCAGTAGACTTCCTTGTAAAGAGCCAAATACAAAATATTGTCCCTTATCTAACTTCTTGGGACATTTCTCCCTTGAAAATCCTTCCTGACACCCTTCTCAACTCAACTAAATGTATATAACAGAATACTTGGCATCGCCCCTTTTCCAGCAGGGACTCAAACGACTCCTCACTAAATATTTTTTTTAAAAGATGGTCATCCTCTCACCCTCTTCTCCACCCAAATAGAATGGAAGGAGACATCTGAGTTAAAGTTTCTTCGTTTATCTACTATTGCTCCTTGCACACAGTCATCTTTTCTACATTAAGGCAAACAGGCGAAGGAAAGAAGTAGGCTCAATACTAAACAGAAGATATCTTGGGACAGTAGTAAAAGCCTTGAAAGTTGGGGTAAGGAGAGCTTTCTAGTTTGTTCCCAATGTAGCCGAGGCTAAATGTATTAGACTGTATATGGCTCCCACATGAAGCTACCACAGTAAAAACAACAGACATTTCCATCTTCACTCCAGTGCCATCTTTCTCATGCTCCCCACTGCAAAACCTTTATACCATCCTCAGCAAGTCGCCAAAATCCAATAAGAGAATCATTATATCGTGCCAACTTCCCCACCACCTTCAGCAGATCTTTGCCCTTCCAAACCAAATATTAGAAAAATAGCATGTGAAAGAGCTCAGTGCTTTGCATGTGGGCATCCTCCCTACCTCCATGTGAGTTGCTCCCAATTAGTAAATGATGCATTTCCAATCAGAGAAGCAACCTATGTGCTAGGACTACACAAACAGTGGCTGTGACTGAGCAGTATAAATCGAACTTGGTATTCACTCTTACACAACAAAGAAAGTTTTTCTACCTTGCGTCTGGAAATGCAGTAAAAGGGGCAATCTTGATTAATGTTCATCCTTTATCTTCTCTTGCATCTTTGCACACATGGTTGTAGCTTTCATTGGTGCAGTTTGTTCTGTGGCTCCTGGACCCAGAGGCAGGGGGTGGGGGGACTGTACCCTGAATATTGCTGCATGTTATAATTCAAGCTGCAGCCAAGGGGACTATTTGTCTCCTTGCAGTAGGGACTGCTCAGTGGAAGCTTTGATGACTGCAATCCGACCTTTTGCAGTCTGGTTCACCTGTATCACTTGTAGGCCATTCACACCACCCACTAAATGTACACATGCTCCAGAAAACTTTGAAAAGGAAAGCAACTTAAAGTGTTGGATCTCTTTAATGACCTCAGATGTTGAAAGACAGCCCCTCCTGCTGAAGGTTTTCCTTTTGACTCTGTCTGAGTCGACAACCATTTGGAAGGCATTCATGTTTTCAGCATCTCCATATTAGACGAAGACCAAATTCTAGAAAGATTCATGAAAACTTTCTAAAGCCAAAGGTCAAAATTTGACTATAACAAAACCACAAATTCCATCAGACATATGTGCTCTTGACGTCCTACAGTCCTTACAGCATTTTTACTGTTCTCACTGAATTTTACTGTAACAATCTTTTAGATTGTTTTACATGGAACAGTTAGTTTGGCTTCAATGACATCAGAACCTCTTTTTCAATTAATTATTATTTTCTTAACTGTTCTAGGGTTAAACTTTTAATACGTTTTAAAAACAAAATAACTGTAGTGTTGCTTCATTCCATATATTATAAAGACATATTGCAAACATTTCTGGGAAGACTTGAGTTTTTCTTGTTCTGGCCAGCCTACTCATTACTGTTCGACAGGGAAAAAAAATAGGACCGTGCACCAAAATAAAAATGCCCCTATTAGGAAAATAAATAGATTAAGAAGTAGCCCATTATTGCAGATTGGGGCAGTTTTTAACTTGTAAAGGCTGGCTGTATAAGTGTGTTGCAAAGTATGTAAGAATGCATGGGCCTGAGTTTGCTGTAGGCAATGTTTAATTTAATAGCAGGGAAATCAATAGTAAAAAAATACCCTATCGTCCCCACAAGAGCCAAAAAACGGGCCACACACTGATCTGTTTGCCTGATCGCCCCGTAGGCCAGTCCAACTCTGCTACCTATGCTACCAAGTATTCATTTGTGAAATCTGGTTTAACTTTCAGACTGCTTCCTTTTTGGCAAAAAGTAGCTGAACTGTTGGTAATCAGTCACACCTCACATAAATATTGTCAAGAGGTTGTTATTTGCATTCCCTGCAAGAGTGAATTGTTTCATTGTTAATTTCACTTTGAGGCATCCTTAACTGGTAAAGATAGGTGTACAACTTCATGTAGTAGAAGAAGTGTAATAAAGACACATTAAAATATAAGTAAGGTTCATTCATATATCAAAGAATAATTATACTATGCTCTTTTTGGTCATAGGAGCCTCAACGCATTTAGGGGGTCATTACAACATTGGCAGTAAAAGCCGCTTACCGCCATGCAGAAGACTGCCAACACACCGCCGCGACCGTGGAATTCCACCACAGCTATTATGACCCACAGCTTGGAATCCGCCAAAATCTCGACACCCACACAAGTCTGCCACACCAAAGGTCAGTGCTAAACTGGCGATAACAAAACTGACACCATCACGCCAACCGGAATACGCCCACACTATCACGACCCACGAATCCACGCGGCGGTCTTTCAACCGCGGTATACCATTGGCAGTACACACCGCCGCGCCAAAAATACACACACATTTACAAAACACTACCACATTGGACAATTCGAAATACACACACCTGATACACATACACACACCACTCCCAAACACCCAATACAATATAAAACACACACCCACATCACCCACAAACCCTTACTACCACACATTTTGACGAAGGCCAGAGAGACAGCACAGCAAAGACAACACCAGCATACAGAGGCAGGCAACACCATCACTCACACAACATCCACGCACCTCACACAACACACCTCTAAATATCACTCCACACATCACAACACACACCACCCCACACATCACCCACACCACCCCATGGCACCGCAAAGACACCCCAGGTTTTCTGAGGAGGAGCTCAGGGTCATGGTGGAGGAAATCATCCGGGTAGAGCCACAGCTATTCGGATCACAGGTGCAGCACACCACCATAGCTAGGAAGATGGAGCTATGGTGCAGAATCGTGGACAGGGTCAATGCAGTGAGACAGCACCCAAGAACTAGGGATGACATCAGGAAGAGGTGGAACGACCTACGGGGAAGGTGCATTCCATGGTCTCAAGACACCTCATTGCAGTTCAGAGGACTGGCGGCAGACCCCCACCTCCTCCCCCAGAACTAACAACATGGGAGGAGCAGGTCTTGGCTATAGTGCATCCTGAGGGCCTCGCAGGAGCAGCTGGAGGAATGGACTCTGGTAAGTCAAACCTTTAACTACCATATCCCCCAACCTACCTGCATGCTAACACATACCCCCACCCTCGCCCTCGACCTCACCCCATAACTCCAACTCCTCACACATGTCCCTCTATCACAAACCACACATCCCAAACCCAAGCCCTGCATGCAACACCAGAGTATGGACACCCATCACCAAAGCATGTCCACTGCACATACCCATACACCCCCCTAAACCATTATCACAGAAGGTCCCACACAAGAATGGAAGCATTGGGGTACAGGGTGACCCACCCATTGCCCACCATGGCACACACAGATGCAATAATCATGCCTTTACACCCTTGCAGGACCCCTACCCAACGTCACCGGACAGGAGGGTCCAGGCATGTCCACTCCACCCACAGAAGAGGCTCACAGTGATGACAGCAGCTCTGTCCAACTGGATCAAGATGACCAGCCCGGCCCATCTGGGACCTCGGGACAGTTGGTTCCCCTCACACTGGCACAGGCCACTACAGAGCTTCCCCCCTCTGGAAACACCAGCACAGCACCCACCCAGCGGGCCCATACCTCTGTCTCCAGGACACGTCAAGCAGCAGTGTGTCCACCACTACAAGGAACCCAGGCCAACCCACCACCCCAACAACACCAGGGACCTGGGGACAGTTCAGGGGACAGAGGCCAAGGAACACAGGGGAACTGGGAGGGCTGCTGTGCGACAGGGGGAGGACAGGCCCAGGGAACCCACTCTCTACGAGGCCCTCTCCAACAACATGGGAGCCTACCACCATTCAGAGGAGACAATGGCAACGGTACTGGCCAAGTTTCAGGAGACCCAGCGGCTGCAGGAGGAACAGTATTTGGGGTTCAGGGAGGAAATCAAATCCATCAATTCCACCCTGGGCACCATTGTAAGGGTGCTGAAGGAACTCGTCAACACCAGGACACTGTGGCACAACAAGGGGCCCCTGACACTAGCCTGGACGATGAACTGCCCACCACCTCCACCGGCGCTAGTGGACAGGAGGCACCCCCACAGGACCATGACACCAGCACCCCACCCCCTGCAGATGGAGAACCACCCCACAAGCAGTTCCTGAGATCCAGGACAAAGACAGAGAACAATGACAAGACCCTCGCCAAGAAATGAGACCACCCTGATTGTCATCCTTCTGTCCCACTTTGTCACCCTGTCCATACTTAAACTGCCCTAGCTCCAATTCCTATGCCCCTTTGGACAATGCACCTGTGAGACTAATAGACTGATCTCTGCCATGGACATTCCTCCACCATCACCCCTGACCATTTTACAACCCCCTCCACTATACACCCTTAAATCACAAAACAATCTGGAGTCTGTGCTTTCACAAATGTGTATTTGCAATAACTGTGGAAAAATGCTATATCCAATGTAATGTCAACATACCTATGTCACACAGCTCTAGTCCATGCGGCAACAAAGCAGAGGTCACACAGTGGGACCCACATCTGTGAAATCGAAAGGGAAAGTGAGAACTCAGTGTCCATACACTGGGTGAAATGACAGACAGATGAGAGGTAGAAGAATTAAACAGATGTAGCAGGCAGTGTTGTCTTCTTACCTGTGTCTCACGGGAAGTATTGCTGGATCACTGTGTTCCTTTTGTCTATGTCCTCTTCTTCTGCTTCCTCATCTTCACTGTCCAAAGGCCCCACAGCCGTCGCAAAGCCAAGTTGTGAAGCATACAGCAGGCCACGATGATCTGGCACACCTTCTTTGGTGAGTAGAATAGGGAACCACCTGTCATATCGAGGCACCGGAACCTCGCCTTCAGGAGGCCGAAGGTCCTCTCTATAATCCTCCTAGTTCGCCCATGTGCCTCATTGTAGCGTTCCTCAGCCCTTGTCCTGGGATTCCTCACTGGGGTCAGTAGCCATGACAGGTTGGGGTAGCCAGAGTCACCTGCAAATGGCGAGGGACAACTGTTAGACACACACTAACTCTTAGGGACATCCCCAGACCCAGACACCTAGTCACACTGTATTGTGTCCATGTCCTCACCTAATAGCCAAACATGGTGCCTCTGGAGTTGCCCCATCACATAAGGGATGCTGCTATTCCGCAGAATGTAAGCGTCATGCACTGAGCCAGGAAACTTGGCATTTACATGGGAGATGTACTGGTCGGCCAAACACCCCTTCTGTACATTCATAGAATGGTAACTCTTCCGGTTTCTGTACACCTGTTCACTCCTGCGGGGGGACCAAGGCCACATGTGTCCCATCAATGGCATCTATGATGTTGCGGATATGTCCCAGGGCATAGAAGTCACCTTTCACTGTGGGCAAATCCCCCACCTGAGGGAACACGATGTAGCTGCGCATGTGTTTCAGCAGGGCAGACAACATTCTGGACAACACGTTGGAGAACATAGGCTGGGACATCCCTGATGCAATGGTCACTGTTGTTTGAAAAGACCCACTTGCTAGGAAATGGAGTACTGACAGGACCTGCACTAGAGGGGGGATTCCTGTGGGATGGCGGATAGCTGACATCAGGTCTGGCTCCAACTGGGCACACAGTTCCAGGATTGTGGTACGATGAAGTCTGTATGTGACAATTACATGTCTCTCCTCCATTGTCGACAGGTCCACCAGCTGTCTGTACACCGGAGGTTGCCGCCATCTCCTCACCTCCCCCAGCAGATGTGCTCTATGGAGGAGAACAGCGAGTAGAGAGTCAACCAGCACTGAGGTACGTAAACACAACTTTATAGCAAAATGTTTGAAAATCGATATATGGCTGTATTAGTGTTTAAGCAAAGCCTAGATATGTGTGACGTAGTCAAAATGAATGCCATGTGGCCCCCTGAAATGGCGGCTGCCTGACCTGTAATGTGGGACAAGGGGATATGAGGTAACTGTGCTGGCGTTGTACACTGTTGCAGTAGGCGGTCGAAGACCGCAGCGCAATCCTACATTGGTTAACATTGGACCCTATGGGTCCCAGGAGCCAATGACGATGTATGCCGGCGGTGACGGTACACACCGCCGCGGACGTCACCACCATTTTCTCTCTGTTCAATTACTTGATACCTGATCTCCGACAGGAGAGGCCCTACAATGCAAGTGCTGCTGTGACCTCAGTCTGGAAGAGACAATAGCTTGTGTGTCTGGGGAAAGGGCCCCTGCCTTCAGCACGGAGGAGTTGGAGAAACTAGTGGATGGGGTCCTCCCCAGTACACGTTACTCTACGGTCCTCCAGACAAACAGGTAAGTACACTGTGAGCATGCCGAATGGGCAATGCCTGTGTGGAGTGGTGTTGATGAAAGATAGGGGGGGGAGAATGAGGCGTGCATGATGCGACAGTGAGTGCATGTGCATCATGGCAAGGGTAGGGATGGGGGACAATGACTGTGACAGTGCAGACAGTTATATCTTCTCCTTTTCCCCTGTACTATTCCTGTAGGTCAGCGCCCACCAGAAGAAGGATATTTGGCGTGCCATCACCAAGGAAGTCCGGACCCTGGGGGTCCACCACAGACATTCGCCGCTGGAGCAGGAGGACGGCGGCGGCACAGCTGGGGATGGCCTCCCAACGTGGGAGGGGTGTCCATCGACCATGACCCCCCTGATGTTCCAGATCCTGGCAGTGGCATATCTGGAGTTGGATGGGCGCTTGAGGGAATCACAGCAGCCACAAGGGGGTGAGTACACTCTCATTCTGCAGATTCAGCGTGCATTGTAGGTGTCTGAGTCGGGGAGGTGGGCTGTGGGTTCCCCTAGGCCAGGGCGAGTTTAGTAGGCAAGGTCCCTTCTTAAGGCAGGCCCTGTGGCATTCCATCCCACCTGGGTTCAGAGCCAACTACACCTAGTCGGGCTCCTGTGACTTCCATGTGTGCAGCAATCAGGCATAGGCCTTGTAACCCATGTCCCTTTAATTAATTAGGGAATTCTAAGTGCATAGCGTAGTGCAGGGGGCTTCTGTGTCTGTAGTGTCCCCCAACAGTAGCGGTATTGGATGTACTCAACATGTCTTTATTCTGTTTCCCCCCCCAACCTTTTTGTGGTCTCCCTGTTCTTGTGTGAATTAGCATCATCAGGTGGAGGAGCAGTGCCACCGGAGCAGGGGGGAGCTGCATCCCACATGGCCCTGGAGGGCGACACAACTGAGTCAGAAGCCACAAGTGGGACGGAGGGCGAGGGGAGCTCCACGGTGGGGACAGGAGCAGAGACCAGCGACACGGACTCCTCCTCTGATGGGAACTCCCTTGTGGTGGTACCTGCATCTACAGGTACAGCCGCCACCCCCCCTTACCAGCACCGCCCTCCCAGCAGCCCCTCAGCGTGTGCCCCGTGGCCACTCAACCAGGAGGGTGGGCATCTCCTTCGCCCCAGGCACCTCAGGTCGTGCCCCAGTCAGCCCTGCTGCCCTCAGTGAGGAGGCCATTGACCTCCTCAGGTCCCTCACTGTTGGGCAGTCTACCATTTTGAATGCCATCCAGGGTGTAGAGAGGCAGTTGCAACAGACCAATGCATACCTGGAGTGCATTCATTCTGGTCAGGCAGCCCAACAGCGAGCTTTTCAGACTCTGGCCTCAGCACTGATGACAGCCATTGTCGCTGTCTCTAGCCTCCCCCCTCCAACTTCCTCCACCCAGACCCAAACCCCTGTACCTCAACCTATCCCAAGCACACATGTCAACACACAAGGGAAGCTCAGGCAAACATAAGCACCACACATCCCACAGGCACTCACGCAAGCATCATACACATGCAGACATACCAACATCCACTGCCTCCTCTGTGTCTCCCTCCTCCTCGTCTCCCTCCTCCCTCCCAGTCTCATCTCCACTCACACCTGCATGCACTACATCTTCAGCCACTACCTCCATCACCAGCACACCCACCACCACACCCCGCTCACGTGCAGTCACCACCCCCACTACCATTCATACATCCCCTGTGTCCTCTCCCAGTGTGTCTGTGAGCCCACCTCCCAAGGTACACAAACGCAGCCACACACCAACCCAACAGCCATCCACCTCACGACAGCCTCCAGCCTAGGTATGCACCTTCACCCTAAGTCAGCAAACGTACACTTCCTACAACCACTACCTCTTCCTCCACTCCCAAACCCCCTCCATCTACCCGTCCCAGTGTGTCTAAAAAACATTTCCTGTCCAACCTTGACCTTTTCCCCTCACCTCCCCCACCCCTTCAGTCTCATAGGGCCCACCTTTCTATATCCCAACCCAGCACCTCAGACACAACATCTGCGGGAACAGTGGTGCCAGTAGTAACCGGCTTCTGGAGTGCGCCAAACAGCAGGGCAGCCAGTGTGCCAAGGACCCAGACCACGGACAGTCCCCCACCTCAAAAGCACAAAATGTTGGCCAGTGCCCGGCGGGAGAGAGGCAAAACATCTACCACCCAAGCCTCTCCAAGGGGTACAGTTGGGAGTGGGAAGACAGCTGCGCCACCATCCAAAGTGGGGAAGGGGCACAGAAAAACAGGCAAGTTGACGAAAACGTGCACGGCAGACAAGACCACCACAAGCACCGCTGCGAAGGACACCGCCGCCAAAAGCACCACTGCCAAGGACACTGCCGCCAAAAGCACCACTGCCAAGGACACTGCCGCCACCAGCACCATTGAACAGGACACCGCCACCACAGGCACTGCTGCCAAGGACACCACTGCCACCCAACAGCCATCCACCTCACGACAGCCTCCAGCCCATGCACCTTCACCCAAAGTCAGCAAACGTACACCTCCTACAACCACTACCTCTTCCTCCACTCCCAAACCCCCTCCATCTACCCGTCCCAGTGTGTCTAAAAAACATTTCCTGTCCAACCTTGACCTTTTCCCCTCACCTCCCCCACCCCTTCAGTCTCCTAGGGCCCGCCTTTCCAGATCCCAACCCAGCACCTCAGACACAACATCTGCGGGAACAGTGGTGCCAGTAGTAACCGGCTTCTTGAGTGCGCCAAACAGCAGGGCAGCCAGTGTGCCAAGGAGCCAGACCACGGACAGTCCCCCACCTCAAAAGCACAAAAAGTTGGCCAGTGCCCGGCGGGAGAGAGGCAAAACATCTACCACCCAAGCCTCTCCAAGGGGTACAGTTGGGAGTGGGAAGACAGCTGTGCCACCATCCAAAGTGGGGAAGGGGCACAGAAAAACAGGCAAGTTGACGAAAACGTGCACGGCGGACAAGACCACCACAAGCACCGCTGCCAAGGACACCGCCGCCACAAGCACCGCTGCGAAGGACACCGCCGCCAAAAGCACCACTGCCAAGGACACCGCCGCCACCAGCACCATTGAACAGGACACCGCCACCACAGACACCGCTGCCAAGGACACCACCGCCACCCAACAGCCATCCACCTCACGCCAGCCTCCAGTCCCTGCACCTTCACCCAAAGTCAGCAAACGTACACCTCCTACAACCACTACCTCTTCCTCCACTCCCAAACCCCCTCCATCTACCCGTCCCAGTGTGTCTAAAAAACTTTTCCTGTCCAACCTTGACCTCTTCCCCTCACCTCCCCCACCCCTTCAGTCTCCTAGGGCCCGCCTTTCCAGATCCCAACCCAGCACCTCAGACACAACATCTGCGGGAACAGTGGTGCCAGTAGTAACCGGCTTCTTGAGTGCGCCAAACAGCAGGGCAGCCAGTGTGCCAAGGGGCCAGACCACGGACAGTCCCCCACCGCAAAAGCACAAAAAGTTGGCCAGTGCCCGGCGGGAGAGAGGCAAAACATCTACCACCCAAACCTCTCCAAGGGGTACAGTTGGGAGTGGGAAGACAGCTGCCCCACCATCCAAAGTGGGGAAGGGGCACAGAAAAACAGGCAAGTTGGCGAAAACCTGCACGGCGGACAAGACCGCTGCAAACACTGCTGTCAAGGACACCTCTGCCACAAGCACCGCTGCCAAGGACACCGCCGCCAAAAGCACCACTGCCAAGGACACCGCCGCCACCAGCACCATTGAACAGGACACCGCCACCACAAGCACCGCTGCCAAGGACACCACCGCCACCAGCACTGCTGAACAGGACACCGCCACCACAAGCACCGCTGAAAAGGATACCGCCGCACCAAGCACAGCTGAACAGGACACCGTTGCCACAAGCACCGCTGCCAAGGACACCGCCGCCACAAGCACTGCTGCCAAGGACACCGCCGCCATAAGCACAGCTGAACAGGACACCGCCGCCACCAGCACCGCTGAACAGGACACCGCCGCCACCAGCACCGCTGAACAGGACACCACCACCACCAGCACCGCAGGCCAATGAGCGCCAAAGCTTCCGACGCTACTGAGGCCGCCACGAGCAGGATGAATCGCTCTGGGCACAAGGCCCCATCCAGAACCAGTGGAGATTAACATCTACTACCTCTGTCCTTGGCAGGATGAAGCACTCTGGGCACAAAGACCCCTCCAGAACCAGTGGAGATTCACATCCACTACCTCTGTCCTTGGCAGGATGAAGCACTCTGGGAACAAGCCCCACTCCAGAACCAGTGAAGAAAGGCATCCATTACCTCTGTCCTTGGCAGTAAGACGCACACTGGGCACAAAGCCCCCTCCAGAACCAGTGGAGATTCACATCCACTACCTCTGTCCTTGGCAGGATGAAGCACTCTGGGAACAAGCCCCACTCCAGAACCAGTGAAGAAAGGCATCCACTACCTCTGTCCTTGGCAGGAGGAAGCACTCTGGGCACAAGGCCTCCAGAACCAGTGGAGATTCACATACACTACCTCTGTCCTTGGCAGGATGAAGCTGAAGCACTCTGGGCACAAGGCCCCTTCCAGAACCAGTGGAGAAAGGCATCCACTACCTCTGTCCTTGGCAGGATGAAGCACTCTGGGCACAAGGCCCCCTCCAGAACAAGTGGAGAAAGGCATCCACTACCTCTGTCCTTGGCAGGATGAAGTACTCTGGGCACAAAGACCCCTCCAGAACCAGTGGAGAAAGGCATCCACTACCTCTGTCCTTGGCAGGATGAAGCACTCTGGGCACAAGGCCCCCTCCAGAAACAGTGGAGAAAGGCATCCATTACCTCTGGCCTTGGCAGGAAGACGCACACTGGGCACAAAGCCCCCTCCAGAACCAGTGGAGATTCACATCCACTACCTCTGTCCTTGGCAGGATGAAGCACTCTGGGAACAAGCCCCCCTCCAGAACCAGTGAAGAAAGGCATCCACTACCTCTGTCCTTGGCAGGATGAAGCACTCTGGGCACAAGGCATCCAGAACCAGTGGACATTCACATACACTACCTCTGTCCTTGGCAGGATGAAGCTGAAGCACTCTGGGCACAAGGCCCCTTCCAGAACCAGTGGAGAAAGGCATCCACTACCTCTGTCCTTGGCAGGATGAAGCACTCTGGGCACAGGGACCCCTCCAGAACAAGTGGAGAAAGGCATCCACTACCTCTGTCCTTGGCAGGATGAAGCACTCTGGGCACAAGGCCCCCTCCAGAACCAGTGGAGATCAACATCCACTACCTCTGTCCTTGGCAGGATGAAGCACTCTGGGCACAAAGCCCCCTCCAGAACCAGTGGAGTAAGGCATCCCTTTGAGAGACTGTGGCTTTGCACTCCCCAGGATGCAGCAGTGGGCAACCCACCCACTGTAAAGACTTATGAGACAGTGGCTTTGCACTCCCCAGGATGCAGCAGTTGGCAACCCACCCACTGTAAACACTTGTGAGACTGTGGCTTTGCACTCCCCAGGATGCAGCAGTGGCAACCCACCCACTGGAGAGACCTGTGAGACTGTGGCTTTGCACTCCCCAGGTTGCAGCAGTGGACCATCCACCCACTGCAAAGACTTGTGAGACTGTAGCTTTGCACTCCCCAGGATGCAGCAGTGGGCAACCCACCCACTGGAGAGACATGTGAGACTGTGGCTTTGCACTCCCCAGGATGCAGCAGTGGGCAACCCACCCACTGTAAAGACTTGTGAGACTGTGCAATTGCACCCCCCAGGGTGCAGCAGTGGGCAACCCACCCACTGTAAAGACTTGTGAGACTGCGGCTTTGCACTCCCGAGGATACAGCAGTGGGCATGGAGCCCCCTCGTGGATCTGGCATCGTGCACTCATCTGGCTGAGGTGCCCCTCCTTCCCTTCCCCCTGAGGTGCCTGTTGTATTTCTATCTGATACCCAAGCAGTGTTCTCTCCGTTTTGATCGGGTATTGAGTGTGGGCCTCGCCCATGCATTTTGGGCCCAGTCGTCCACGGACTATGATGGTGGAATACCTTGGACTTGTATTCTTGGTGTATATATTTGTTTATAGTGTAAATATGTATATATATATATATATATATATATATATATATATATATATATATATATATATTTATTTTTTTGATTACTGTATTTGAATAGATTACAAATGTTCGACTCATTTCCTTTTGTCCTTGCATTCTTCCAGGGGGGGTTGGGGGTTGTAAATGTAATGTATCTACATGTAATTGCATGTGTGTTATAGTAAATGAGGGTGGGAGTGTTGCGTGTTGTGTGTGTGTGTCACTCTTTTTTCCCTCCCCCCTCCCCTGTGTCGTAGGTGCAGTACTTACCGTGGTCTTCGCCGCCGTCTTTGTTGTTCCTGGTAAAGGAGCAGGAAGGTAAAGGCTGGGAGTATCTGGAGCTGGGGTTACATGGTGTCCTGGTTCCTCGTGGGATGTGTAGAAGTGAGCATTTTCCCTTCCAAGTCCTGTTTCCGCAGTGTTTTTGTTTGCGGTAAATCCGCCCCGGAAAAGGTGGCGGATTGGCCTGTTGTAATACAGTGGGCGGAACCTTATCTTCCGCCTGTCTATTGGCTGTTACCGCCGCAGTGTTTGTTTGTATCGCCGTGGCAGTCGGAGTGTTAAAGTGGCTGTCTATGTTGGCGGTTTCCGCCACGATCGTGATTCCATTTATTTTACTGCAGGTCTGTTGGCGGTTTTACCGCCGCTTTAACACCGACCGCCAGGGTTGTAATGACCCCCTTAATCTAGTCACAGAATAATATTTGTGTCAGCATGTAGCTCTGCAAAAAACCACAGTTGATTGAGTGTTTAGGGATATCACAGGCACTTCTTTGAATAATCTATTGTGAGGCTGAGAGAAATGAGATGTACCCTTTGTGTAAAGTGAGGTGATGCAAATATATTTGAAGATTTTGTTTAGGAATGCCGGGTGGTTTACGAAGTCAATGCAGCTTGCACATCCAACATGGAGAGCAAGCATTGGTTATCTGTTTGTGATATCCATAACATCTACGTGCATAAATGCAGTTTCATTTTGGTCCCTAGGATGGAGACCCAGCTGTAATAAATGTGAGACTGTAATTTGAGACTGCTTTGGATTTGTTGAGGATTTTATCTGGAAAATGTTGGATGAGCATGGGGTAGAAATTGGAAATGGCATGATAGCTTCCTATGAGTTGAGTAATGTCCTCTTAGAGACAGAAGTACTGATGATGGTGATTCAAAAAAGAAACCTATACTGTGTTTGGCAATTAATCATAGAAGATAGTCTTAAGTTATATTAATTTTATTCATAGTTTGTGGTGGATTTTTTTTTTAAAAGAGGTTCTTTAAAAGGTTATCGTTAATGAGTTGCGGCAATGGTATTTGGGGATTTTGAATGAGGGTGAGAAAGGCAGGTTTGTCTGGAAACTTTATGGTCAATGATGGTTTGTGGGGAACAAGGGTTATTGAATGCTTTATGGATTTGAAAAGTTTTGCTCTTGTCGAGTCGTGAAATTATTTGTAGGTATGATTTGACTTAGGTGATGCATTTTGTGTTACTTTTATATGCAATTTCCAATAAAGTACCATCTAAGGGAGACTGATGTTTATATCCTGGTTGACACAGATTGGATTCAGCTACCAGTTGTACGATGGACTAGGTGTTTGATGTGTTAATGGATGGTATGTTTACAGAAGAGAAACATGCATAGGAATGTGTTTGATGGGTTTTGAAGTGTGTCATTATTTTGAACAAATGTGGATTATATGTTGAAGTGTTTTAGCCATATTTTAGACATGTTACTCTAGCAAACTAGGCCTGTTGTTGTGCACTTTTGTCCAGTTACATTTTATTGAGCATCGCTTTATTTTTCTAGCATTAGCCACAGTTGCTGTATTGTTTTCTTTTTTCTCTATCTAGTTGTTTTTTCGCCTAGGAAAGCATTACGTTCTTAGCAGGACATTCATTTCACTTTGTGCTTTCCTCAAGGCTGCAGTCAGATATGGGTACTGGCAAAACTGGTATGCTGTGTCTCCAACATTCACAGAAACATACACATTCCTATGTGGGGACCCCTTCTTAGACTATCAACTGTTTTATTATAAAAATACCCCTTTGTCCCATACATGTTAGAGGGAGATTCCAGGCAGATGACCACAACTGCATGCTGATTGCTGACTGCCTTTGTTACAGCTGCTTGCTTAGACTACTGAATCCCTGGCCTATATGGGCATGGTGTCTCTCAAGACCACAGGCTTCCTTGCTCAGGTATGGGTGATGATGTCTTCCCACAGGGAAACCTGAAGGGCGGCTTAGGCTAATTATGCTGTGCTCTAACATAGCTTAGGTAGGAAAGATGTATATCACTCCTGGTGACAGTATGGTTTCACTCTACTTGTCACAGTCTTACTTCTATTGTGTTTTATCATCCTAGTTATTGCAATACATGCCATTTTATCTAAGATGCAGTTACTTCAATTAACCCCTTTTGAAGGAAGCTTTATCTACAGCATTCCTTAGCTAAAATAAAGGAATTGAATGCACCCAGTAGCCCTACCCCTGTAATATTTCACAAATGGCAAAAACATAGAAATGCATCTGAAGATCAACTCGATGAATGGGTCCAGAATGGAACATTTAACACATCACTTTCACGTCCAAGTGGGTGGGTATTGTGGCCTGTAGACACCAATGGATGCCATACATGTTTTGTAAACTCCACTGAGGGTTTTAGAACAAATAGGACGGAACCCTCGCTACGTGTTGTCGGAATACTTGGGTACAGTGACAACATAGAATGTAGGAAAACTATGCCAGCAATGGTTGAAAAGTTCCTCACTAGATGCTGTTAAGGAAAACCCCAGTCTCTTGTCTAATGGAACAGATTTACAGAGCTTCCTGTTAGGCCCCAGGCGACAACACAGAAAACACTTTTTCTATGCAGTATTTAATTAAATTTGGAAACTTTCCCTACAAGAAACAGCTGCCCAGGTAAGGCAAATTGATCAGGAAAATTTACAGAAAGCATTAGCTTATGTAGATAATGGGATTAACACCCTAGCCAACCGGATAAACACTTTAAATAACATTGTATCCTCTGCGATAGACAGAGTAGAGAGTGACATTTCATCTTTACAACATGGACAGAGTCAGCTAAGGTCCATTCTGCAGTTCCCTGGCAACACGTTAGTGCAAGGGACATATTTTCAACATTTAATTTAACCCGACAACAACAAATAATGGCTAAGAAGGAAGCAACTTATGTCATACTTAATATCCAGAAATTAGAAAAGCTGTTTTTACTGTGGCTGAAATACCATCTGCTGAATGGCTAATACATGGGGTTATAAGTCTGCCTATTTTAACACTTAAGTTTACATCCTGTTTGAAACACATTCTAGTAGGCAGATATGAAAGAGTACTGGGAGATAGTTACATACACGAGGTGTGAGAGCTTCCCTTTTCGTACAAATGCTTCAATGGCATGAAAGAGCTCTTTCTTAGTGGTAGTGAATGCGAGACTTCTGTGAGCCATTTGATAGTTTGTAAACAGCTGTCCTTGCACAGGCATGTAATGCCTCGGCAGCAAACTTGGCTTGTTATCTGAAAGAAGTTCCAGTCCCCTTGATTTGACCTGCACTCCAGGTGCTCTCAAATGGCAACTATGTGCTCCTTAACAGTGAGAGCTGTTGTGGAATGCGAGCCGTAATAGCTCATGTCATTTCAGTCTCCCAAATTGTCACGTTGCAGGAATGTCCTCTTTCTCCCTGCACAACAACGAGGAGTAGCAGACATTTGGCCTCATATTACTACTTCAAATGTGAATTTTGACAAGTTGAGCAGACTCAAGGCTTTGTTTTTTCAAAAACATGCGGCGCTTACATCTACGCATGAGTCCTATTTGCTTCAAGTTGCGAGGTCATCTGCAGAAATTCAGTCCCTTTTAAATGCAAATGTTTCGAGAAGCTTTGGTGAACTCGTGGGATGAATATTCAATGCGTCCAGTACTTCTGGAATTGCGAATTTCTTGATGGCTGTTGGTTCTGGTTTTGTTCACACTTTCTCCTCTATATTTGGCTTAATACCTTCTGCCATACATTCTATATGTTCGAGTATTTTCTGGGGATTTCCGATTACTTTCGCTATAATAGGTGCTATCTTGCTGTTGCTACTTTTTCTGCACAATGGCTATCCCTTCACAACAAAGAGGACTGAAAGCGCTTCCACCAGCGCAGCTGTGTCGTGAACACATGATGCTCTATTTTGGAGCACCACTCCTGATGGAACTGGAGTGCGAATGGTCTCTGTCATTCAGACCGGTTTTGCATTGTCTGCAGCTTGTGTTTCGATGCATTTGGCGCCTTTTCAGATGTGCACTAAAAGTCTGCCTTTCTACGTGGTGATTACTTTAATTGGACACCGATCTGTTGATATTCTCGATGAGGGCTCATTACCACACGTGTGTTGAGGGTGCGTTTGCTAAGGAAAGCCCTTTGTGATAATGCAACTCTTAACTCAACGTTGGACACAACACGGAATGCTGCTGCCTCAGCTGGAGCTCAGGCTTTGGAATATGAGTGCACTATGGTTTTCCTTGGCAACGATTTGGATATTTTACCACCTGCCAAAGTGGACATTTCATGGCTTCAATTATCCTGGACAAAATTAGCGATTTAAAAAAAGTGACTGACTTTTGGATTTGGGTTTTTTGGCACCACAACTGAAGTTTTAAATTGTCCTTCCTTTTCCTTCATGCTCAAGTGTCTTTTAATTTGTCATTGTTGGCATTCATGTTTATGTGCTTGTATAAATAGATTTTATTAGGCTTTTATTTTATTTTAGGCTTTAAACCACCACTGAACTGGCAAGGGGAGGGTGTTGTATAGCTATTTTAGCCATATTTTAGACACATTATTCTAGCAAATTAGGCTTGCCGTTGTGCACTTTAGCCCAGTTACATTTTATTCAGCATTTCTTTATTTTTCTAGCATTAGCCACATTTGCGGTATTGTTCTGTTTTTCTCTATCTAGTTGTTTTTTCACCTGGGAAAGCATTACATTCTTAGCAGGATATTCATTTCACTTTGTGCTTTCCTCAAGGCTGCAGTCAGATAGGGGTTACTGGCAAAACTGGTATACTTTGTCTCCAACATTCACAGAAACATACACATTCCTATGTGGGGACCCTTTCTTAGAATATCAACTGTTTTATTATAAAAACACTCCTTTGTCCCATACATGTTAGAGTGTGATTCCAGGCAGATGACCAAGCTGCATGCTGATTGCCTTTGTTACATCTGCTTGCTTAGACTACTGAATCCCTGGCCTATATGGGGATGGTGTCTCTCAAGACTACAGGCTTCCTTTCTCAGGTATGGGTGATGATGTCTTCCCAAGGGGAAACCTGAATGGTGGATTAGGCTAATTATGGTGTTATCTAACATAGCTTAGGTAGGAAAGATATATATATAACTTTTCGTGAAACTGTGACACCATGGTGGAACTGTTTTTGTGTTTCACAATCTTGCTTCTATTGTGTTTTATCATCCTAGTTCTTGCAATACATGCCATTTTATCTAAGATGCAGTTACTTCAATAACCCCCCATTTAGCTATATTCTGCCTCTGTTTGTCTTTGCCTGTGTGAGACTAACGTAACTGAAAGGGACGAGATCTGATTGACCACTACTCCACGTAGGGGTCCTTCTTGTCATACGCCCGGTTGCCACAATCATCCATGCTCTTGGGCAGAGATGTGGCGCTGCAAGCTAGCTGGAAAACCCGGATTAGGCCGACAGGCGTCACATGGTGTGGAACTGTACTTAGTACCCCACATTCTATGCGATTCTGACGCCCAAATGGAGTAGGCTCATTAGTATAGTGAGAATCTAGGCGACAGAAATACTTCCGTATAGAAATATTTGGTGGAGTGAGTAGTAAAATTAAAGTCCTGTGGTAAATCATCTGATATTTGGACGGGTCGGACATGTGGTAACAGATGGTGTAGTCATCAACCCAATAAAGGAATGTGTTGAAACCTTGCGGCATCTAGGTTTCCTTTACAACCACATACAAAAAAATCACAGCTCTTTAACTTTAAAATCTGCCACTTGCTAACATGTCAGTGCTATGGGCTTGTCTTCCACAAGGTTTCCCCCAAACACATCCAGAAAAGAAACTGGCTAGCTTTCATGGTGGAGAGTTAGAAGGAGTGTCATTTGACCTATAACTGTTAAAGACATCGTGAGCATGTATCTTCAAGATCTTGTATTAAACTTTGAGTTCACATGGAGTTTTGTTGTGAAAATGCACCTATGAAAAACATGGCCTAAACAAAGTGACTGAAATGTTCAACTGTTTACATCTCATCACTGCAATAGTTAATGTTTTGGAAGCCAGAAGGAATCTGTGTAACGAGATCGGTATGGAAAATACGCCTGATCTGTGTAAGTATTGTAATTTTGCAGATGCTTCTCCATACACGTCTCTTTGAATCTTGCACTAGGCATCCAGAGGTTACAGTAAAATTGTTGAGACTCAGGCGGGTGAAATTATTGTGGAGGGCAGTGTTAGGACAATAAGAACAAGTGTTTCTCAGTAACCTTAGTGTATGTTAAGCAGGTAGAGAAACTCAGATGTGGATTCTCAGTTATTTTTTTCAAAATTGTTCGATCCCTTTCCTCTCCTTTGACCTCTCTCCCCAGCGGAAGTAATTCTGTTTTCCAGTGACTTCGTAGTGGTGGTATGAGACCACTGTTTGAAGGGAATTCGGAATTCGGAATACAGCTATTGCCAAGGGGAAAGCCCCGGTCCTTGAAAATGGCAGTGCTCTCATTGCCTCAAAGGTCACTGAAGGCTGCTTGCCTTTCTAGAAGATAGGAGGATTTTTATGCTAAAAAGGTTAGCAATAATTTGCTATTATCATTGTAGAATATCAAATTAAACAGTAATATGTGTACGAACTTCCTAACAACGAGGTTACATCACAGTATTTATGAAGGTTATTTTTGTAATCTTTAGATTGTGCAGAAAAGAAAACAAGGGAATCCAGAAATAATGTTTTTACATAGTTTATTTCCTGTGGAGAAGTCTTACATGCACTTGTCTGAAACACATACTTGTTATTTCTGTGTGGTTTATACAAGGAACGAGAATGCCCATAAGTGTTCACAGGTAAGTTGTCTACACTCGTTGTCTGCTTGAATTACATATGAATGCGTCAGACTGCACGACTGAAGGATGTCCGGTGTTTCAAGGGTTCTATTATTTTACACGATCACTGAACCCATGCATTTGTAATAAGTCAATATGTGATTTAACAGAATGTGTTTTAACCCCTGATCTACATGTTTTGTATAGATGAGATCGAGAATAAGAAAAGGACGAATACAATTAGTTCTTCGGTGTTAGTGAGAAATGTGTGAGACACTCAGGATTCAACATCCAAAGACGTTGCTTGTCAACTTATACTAGTGAGGTTGTGGCTAAGTAAGGTTCATTCTAAAGACAGACTCTGTTGTAAGTCTGGCACAGCCAAGAGCCTTTTGTTTTTTTTTAACACATACATAGAGAGTAGGCTTCAGGTCAGCCACCTTCAGCCAAATGCATTGAGGCATAGCTTTGAGAGAACAACAAATGCTTTGAGAAAGTGTCCTTTACTTCAACAACTCAGAGGAGTATTTCTCTCTCACCTTCATATTGCTGCTTTCTGAGTTGATATTAGACTCCGATTCACAAAAGCATATGAATACAGGAAGTAGTACTAGAGGCGTGCTCTTTTACGTTCTCATACATGCCTTTGTGATTTCATTCTGAAATGTCCAACTCTCTATTACTCTATTAGTGAAAGTAAAAAAAGCGCCACTTTTCTTGCACCCCTTAGCATCCCCCGAATGCCACCATGTATGTGTCGTGTCTAACATATGACGCACCATGGTGGTAGTTAAGGAACTAGCGTAAAACATTTTGATGCTAGTTTGCAGCTTTGGAGGATTAGCATCAATAATTTTGATGCTAATCCTGCAAATCCTATGGAGGACCATTGTAAACAATGGTGTGCTTCCTTTTAACGCCTGCACTGAGCGCAGGCGTTAAAAGTGCCAAAACAATGATGCAAAGAAATCTCTTCTGCACAGGCAGAATGTAGCGCAAAGGGTTGTAAAATGGAGAAACGCGTGCACAAACAACTTTGTAAATATGGCGCAGCAATTTTGGCCTCAATAGGCCACATTTAGTGTAACAAAATGACACCAATGTGGCACAAAGAGGCAACAGGAGCTCTTAAATCTGCCCCATGTGTACTACTTCTATATTCATAGTACCTGAATAGTCATGTTATTCCCATATTTTGGGGCAAGCTCACAAAGGCATGTATAAGTAATTTAGGGCCAGATGTAGCAAACTTTTGCGAGTCACAAATGGCCAAATTCGCAATTTGCGACCCCGCAAAATCGGAAATGGGATGCAAAAATCCCATGTCCGACTCGCAAAATGCGATGCAAGCCATTACCAACTCGCAAAAATAGTGACCCCATTTTGCGACCCGCAAATAGGAAGTCGCAATTTGCGAGTCACAAACCAAATGCAATAGCCACTCGCAAATTGCGACTAGTCGCAAAAAGCCCATTTTGCACTTCCAATTTACCACTAACTCAGAGCAGGTAGTAACCAGAACCAAATATAAAAGGAGACCCAGAAGGCACCTGGGTGACTCAAGATGGCGGAGATATATGTGATAGCAATGAGGAGAAGAGCCCACGCCACATGGAGGAGGAGCCAGAGACAGGAGAAGATATACAGAACCAGGCAGACACTTTTCCAACAAACTGAGGAGGAGATCTATGATAAATATAGACTCAGCAGTGCAGCAATACTAGATTTAATAGATTTACTCAATCCGCAGCTACAACGCCAGACTGTGCGTGGCTGCGCCATCCCTACGCATGTGCAAGTGCTATGCTCACTGCACCTCTTGGCCTCGGGTAGCTATCAGGGGGGTCATTGCTGTGGCAGGTGGGGTATCCCAAAGTTCACTCTCACGGTTCTTTAGAGCATTCCTAGATGCCTTACTCACACACATGTCCAGATACATATAGCTACCCAAGAATGAGGCAGAAATCAACAGCACCAAGTTGGAATTCTACAGGATTGCCAACTTCCCCCATGTCATAGGGTGTGTGGACGGGACACATATTCAAATCTGCCCTCCTGCAAACCTGGAATATCTGTTCCGCAACAGGAAGTGTACCCACTCACTGAACATTCAGGTGGTATGTGACGCCCATTATGTTATCACTGACATGGTTGCAAAATTTCCAGGGAGTACACATGACTCCTGCATTTTCAGGCACAGTGGGATACACCAACGCCTAGAGCGTGGGGAGTTTGGAGACGGATACCTCCTAGGTATAGCTGAATACACTTTGCAGACATACACACAGGTCAATGTGGAAACCATCTATGCCCAGCTAACATGTACATTTTGTGCCACACAGGTGACAGTGCATATGCACGACGACCATGGATACTTACCCCGTACTTAACATCCAGCAATGAGAAAGAGAGGCGATACAACAGTGCACATAGGAGGACCTGAAATATCATAGAGAGGACCTTTGGACTGCTGAAGGCAAGATTCAGAAGAGTGCAAGGTCGCCGACATGTGTGTTGAGTTGTTGCAGCTCTGTGTGTACCAGCTGTATACCACTGTTTTGGTTTTGCTCCATGCGCCGCATTGCCCCTGATATTCTCCTTATCTCCCTTGTCTGCAGGCGCTGACCCCATAGGAGTGCGGCCTCGGCGGGCGACATGGAGGCGTCCCCTGACTCAGCCTGCGGCTCTGGTGGTACATTTACACATCGCCTGCGACGCAGTGGAGGCTCCGTGTCATCTACAGTGGCACTGTGGCTGGAACCAGGTGCTGGCTCACTCACCAGTATGGCAACTGGTGCATCATGAGGGGACTGTGTGTGGGTGGTGCAGGTCTCTGTGATGGCTGGTCCTGACTCCTTTGCAGGCTGGTGGCTGACCTGTGGCCCCTGGATGCTTTGGTTGGCGGTGGTGTCATCTGGGAGACCTGTGGGACATAGGGAACGCACTGTCAGTATCTACCATCTGTTATCAACTTCCTAATAAACTCTTGCCTATCAACTGCCTACTTGACTACATTGCCCATAATGCACCATTCTGGTGGTTGCTACTCTGAAATGATATTTTGGTTGTGCATGCTGCTGTGTACAAGGTGGGTGGGGGTATGGCATATATGGGTGTACATGCATTTCTCATGGTACTCACCGGTTGATGGTCCTGGCTCTGAAATATCCTGCTCTCCCATCCCGCACACTGCCTCTGGCTCCAAGGTCTCCTCAACTCTTTCCTCCAGGGGTGTGGGTGGTGGTATATTGGATGGTCCCCCTCCAGTGCCCCTCATCTCCCGGAGCCGCCCTGCCACCCTCTCCTTGGTCCGGGAGCGCAGGTCATACCACTGTTTCTTTAACTCTTCTATACTCCGGTGGCTGACACCCATGGAGTTCACCTTGTCTTGGATTCCGTCCAGATTCTTCTCTTCTCCACCTCTGGCACACTGAGGGCTGCCCTCCCAAAAAGTTGTTCATGGTGCTGGCAGCATTCCTCGGTCAGCAACTCCAGCTCTTTTTCTGCAAATTTCAATTTGCACTTCCTTGGTGTCTCTGCCATGGTAGCTGCTGTTCTCTCTGTTTGCAGTTCAGCAGTTTAAAATGGGTGTGGTCCTCCCTCCTCCCAGGTGTATTTGTAAACTTCTTGGTTGTGATGTCATCATCAGGAGCCAGGAAGTGTTTTCCAGAGTGTTCTGCTGCACCTGCATTCAATTTCCAGCACAGTCGCAATTTGCGACACCCACTCGCAAATTGTGTGTTTGTTTTTAACGCGGTCGCAAAAAGCGACCTCCCAAACAGCGGCCTCGCAATCTGCGGTGCGACTTCATTTGCGAGTCGCAAATTGAAGTCGCTTTTTCTTCTTGGATTCCATTTAGGGAGTTGGAAATTGCGAGTCGTTATGACTCGCAATTTCCGACACGATAACTTTTTCCTACCTACATCTGGCCCTAAAAGACTACCACACGATTATTACTTTATATAATCCAAAATGCTTTTATGTACAAGCCCCTACGTATTTTAATTTTCCTGTAGAAATAGCATCCACTGGCAGGTTGGTGGTACACTGTTGTTAGAAACAGCACTAGATGGCAGGGCTTTTTTTCAAAGTGGAAGCCATCTGAAAGCAAAAGCTTCCCCCACTAAAAGCAATCTACGACTAGGGATGAACAAAAGCTTGTGCCAGATTAGATCTAAATAAGTGTGTGCATGCAGTATATCATTTGACAGGTCCTATTTTGTCAAGTAAAGGTTTTGTGTGCAACAACACTAAAGTAAATACAGAGAGCACAGGTTTGGTTTTGAAAAAATACTAATGGAGAACTATTTTTAAGTATTTTTTTTCTTCTTGCTTGTATGGCTTATGTTTCAGTGCAAAGTGTCTGGTCTTTTGTCCCTATTTTCATTTGATGTGCTTTATTCACACAAAGCCAGTGCCTAAAACATTGTCTGGGTGGAGGTAGCATTCTACTTTTATAGCACCTCCAACATCACTCTCCCATTCCAGCCCCTTTCCCATGTCAGCTCAGCCAGGTACAACAAAACAGTCACTCATTTTTCTCATGTTAGGTCAGCATCATGGCGAGGGACATGTTCTCTGTTCAAGATGGCAGGTACTAGAAGGACTCTACATGGGTCCTCAGCCTCTATTAAATCAAAGAGCGCATGTCGGTTACCTACACCACCCCACTATTGCAGGCATATTGGGAAGCCATGAATAATAGACCGAGGGCCGCCATTATATGTGGAGGCCCCTTCTAAATCGTGCTGGAGGGACTGTGGAGATGATTGAGGCATTCCCCCACCACTGAGCACTCCGATTTTCCCTGGGCCCTTACATCTCTTCCATATCTTTTGGACACTCAGATTGGCCTTGGAGTAAGGTGAGTGACTGCAATATGATAGGGACTGACCAACACCCCAGACGTCTCCCTCTGGTCGTGACCATGGTAGCAGAGCTCCTGTGCTGCAAGTGCGGCAGGAGTGAGCTCTCATCCCTGACAGGGTAGATAACTTCCATAATGGGATGACCCTTCTCTCTCTGTGATAACGGAGTCCAGATTAAGCCGTACAATGAGCAATAAATTACCAATCAGGAGTCAAAAGGCAGGGCTTCTGCAATAATTTTAGAATTATTTTTTTGAGGCTTACCAAGAACCCTAAACTGAACTACAGTTTCTTTATCATCCTGATATTAACTATTCCACATTATTCAGTTATTGATACCCTGGACAGTTTATATTTCTGTGCATTTACTGCTTAATTTATAATGTGTGTTACCTGTGAATGTTCTAATGTAAACTGCAGATGGCAATGTTTTCATATAAAGCTCTCTGATACACCTTGGGTCATGTTCGCAGTACATAAAACTACGAAGTAAATAAATAAATAAATAAAAACAGTGTACACAATAAGCTCTCAAATACGGCACAACTCGCCTAATGCTATTTTGCCCATTTTGTCAATGGGAAAATGCGTTATTACATATGGGCCAGTATTACTACCCTCGCATATAATGGAATGTAAATCATATGCTTTCCCGAGCACAAATATGCACAATCAGTGCCCTGTTCTTTCAGAGAAGTGATGTGTAGCGCATGCAGATCCGTCACAGGCATGTGCATCTCTTTTTCATTCAATTTTGAAGTCTGAAATTTCACAGTTAGAAGGCATTATTACGGATTGGTGTTATTTGCATTTTGTCCATAATGTTCAAAGATTTACTGAATGCTAAACATTGGCCGTAATCATTTACACTTTTAAGAGTGAAGCACTACTACAGTGAGCGTGCATGAAAAGGAAACACGAGGCCTAGCTCCAGGCCCCCAGAATTAAATACAGGCAATGATTTCTGGGCTCCTTGGGAGCTGCAGTCTGGTCATTTTCTGGTAGAGAAACCCAGTCTGACAGCAGCTTGTATTTCAAAGCAGGGTGCCCAACACATTCACCCTCTCTGGCTCTGCTCTCACCTACTCATTTCCAGGAAACAGGAGTTCTTCCTGTGTTCCTTCTTTCACTTTGGCAAAGCTCTGAAAAAAGTCAATGCGTACTACCTCTAGCAAGGGTGCATACCTGCAAAGAATGCTGCAATTGGGAGGTAATGAAATACCCATCTATTTCCGGTAACATCCAACTCGGATATATCTTGCTCAGTAAGGCAGAGACCCACAGGAGGAGCAAACATCACTGCTACTGCCCACCGTACTATACCAATAATGTAATGGCATGGGGTGGTCTCTCGGGACACCCCAGCGTATGTGTACTCAATGGGTGACACCGGCATACCCTGCGGTGTTAATAAAAGGAAGGTGGGGCATGGCTAGTCAGTTACGTCTGACCACTTGGAGCACAGCACAGGAAGGATATTGGTGAAACAAGTGGGGCCAAACGGCCCAAACTCACATCCACTGGACATGTGGCTCGGCAGAGGCTCCCACCGCCAGAGGGAACCAGGAAGACATGCGCTCAACATGCTGGTGAAGTAAGGACACGCTATTGAACAGTACAATCCCAGGTCAGTAGTGTCACAACAAAAACCCAACAAGGGTACATAAATAAGAGAAAAACTCAAGGGAACCCTCCAATCTTTCATATGGCTTTATAGTACCTGCTGAGCCCCCACCAGTGAAGCAAAAAAACAAAAAACACCAGGGAAGTCTCAGACTGGTGGCTGCCCCAGCTCTTATTGAGACAGTGCTCATGCCACGAGCAGATAAAACAACAGTGACTTCTAGCCGGCCAAACCGGAACCACATAATAGACTAATACAATATAAGTATGGCTGCATCTCAGCCACTGAACCATTCACCATTGATGGGGCACCCTTTGCGCTTGTACCAAAATGGAAAGACTGGGTGGAGTTCCTCAAGTTCTACTTTGAAGGGGCAGACTTTCCCACAGAACATCGGAGAGCCCTACTGCTACACTTAGGTGGGAAGAACCTTTATAAAATATATTAAACTTTGACTGAGGAAATGCCAAAATCATTCGCCACGCTGTTAAGAGCCCTGAACTGCCATTTCAAATCGATGTTGAACAGGGACTATGAGAGATTCATAGTTCGCCAAGCCTAGCAGAAGCCCGAAGAATACCTAGATGCATTTCACAGTCATTTAATTGAACTGGCCCGTACCTGTGGGTTTGTAGATGAGCAGGAAGAGTTACGGGGCCAAATCATACAAGGGTGCTCCTCAACAAAATTGTGAGAAATGATTCTCCTGGAGCCCGGCAAATCACTAACAAGCATCCTGACCTTCAGGAGACTAAAAGAACTATTGACAGTCAGAGCATTTTACATGGAAGAGGCACTCCATAGAACAACTAAAAGGGAACAGGTCAACGTAATTCAACCTCACTCCAACACTACACCGAAGAAGGGGCTTTTGGAGAAACACAAGGAATGTGGATACTTTGGGGGATCGCCTCATTGACTGAATGACTGCCCAGCAAAAGGGCACCGCTGTGCTGCATGTGGGAAATACAACCTCTTTGCGAAAATCTGACGATCCTCCAAACCCAAGGCCCCAAAGAAGTTACCCAGATAGTCTCTAAAGACCAAGAAGGATCAGAGGACATGGACGATGATACAGACAGCTATGTGGTTCACACCGTTTTTTCCATGGGAGCTAAGTCTCAAACCCATCGTCCACTCCAGAAGTGGCAAATTAAGATGGAGAATCAATGGCTCATGGCAACCATAGATGCCGGCCCATCCATTGAGTTGATGTCAGAGAAAATTCACTCTTCCCTAATGTTAGAAATGGGGTCTTTGGTTGGCATTCAGGTTACCCCCTGTCCAAGCAAGGACCCTAACTCTAGTCAGGGTAAGCCACACACAATCCAAATTATCCTGTGCCCACCCTCTGGTAGCTTGGCACTGACCAGTCAGGCTTAACGGAGAAGGCAATGTGTAAAGTATTTGTGCAATAAACCATACAATACCACAAAAATACACCACACAGTGTTTAGAAGAATATATCATATTTATCTGGATAAATGCAGGTCAAAACGATTAGAGATGAAATAAGCTAATGTAGGAATATCACTGAAAGTGATATCAAGTGTTTTTACAGTTACAACATTACTGTAAAAGCAATAAAAAGTGTCTTAAGTTCTCCTAGAAAGAGCAAGTGTCTCTTGCAGGACAAAGTACCTGGTTTGCTTTGAAAAATCCTTGCAAGGGACCGCAGAGGAGGAGATGCGTGGTAAATGGTGAGTGTACGTCGGTTTCGCCCCTTCGCACACAGACTTGCATCATTATTTTCCCCGCGGTAAAGATGTTGCGTCAATTTCCAGCGCACAGACTTGGATCCTCTTCGGGTTGCAGGGTTTTGAGACGCGCAGGGGACGATGCGTGGAATCCTGGGCTTGTGGAGCAAAGTCACAGCGGCTGCGTCGATTCCGGCAGACGATGCGTGGAATTTTCTTCCGCATGGCAGGCGCTGCGTTGCTTCCTCTCAGGAAGTCGGGCGGCATCATTTTGTGTCAGCTTCTGATGATCCAGTAGGGCTGTGCGTTGAAGTTCCGGTTGTGTCGCTGGTGCTAACGCGTCCCAATCTAGATAATTTATTTACTCTGGGACTCATTTTAGGCCGATGAATCTTTTGACCCTGATTGAAGACACCTTAAAACGAGATAACTAATCAACATGTCAATCAATAAGTCAATAACATCATCAATATCCACCATAACAATTCAATTCAATTACATTAATGAGAATCGGGACACACCATGACTTTTCAGTCATGAATAACCACACCGAATTTGTAAGGATTTGATTTTTATTCCCTATTCATTACAATCTACTAGCAAGTTTATTAGTCTCAAAACTATAAAACACATCAATACCGTTTTAATATGGCAGCTTGAATTGGATTTCATCAAAGCAAAGATCATAAACATTAGAACATAACACAACGTCAACATGAGTTAATCTTAGCAGAGTATCATTAGCGCATTATTCAACAAAGCATAGAGTCAGTCATTTGTCTATTTGCATCCGTCTGGTGAATTCCTTATCTAACCTCAAATAGCATTAGCATGTTGGGCTTCATGCAAAACGTTTTGGCAACACAAATTTAGAAAACATCTAACTAAGGTCTCTGTCAAAAGAAGCAGTTGGTACCTAGAAAGGAAAGGCAAACAGTCAATTACAATTTCATCATCATATAGTTACCCTCCGTAATGGGTCAGCATACAGAGTCAATCTTCATCCTCAGGACCTCAGTTGATTCGCCATTAGCCAGGAAACACAGCAAAGTTCAGCAAGATGGGGTAAGAAGGGACACTTCCCTCATAAGGAGGAGAAGTATGAAATGGGCAAGGTAAGGGTGAGGATGGTTTAAAGAGTCAAACAGCAAAGTCTTCAGGCAGAGCGACAAAGTGGCTGGGTAATAGCAAGAATAGTTCGCAATGGCATCTCTGATGGCTCCTTGTGTCAAAGGGTTTTATCCCTTTTCTGTTGTACAGTCCCCTAATTTCCAATTGGTCAGGTTTGGCGCACCATTGTCTCCGTCCAATAGTTTACTACTCGTCCTATCAAAAATTGTCACCTCATGGCAGTTCTCACATAGTTTATCGGTTCCTGTGATTGACGTCTCCAAGGGGTAGAATGTCCGGCATGATTTCATACTCTCATGGTCCTCTCGCATCCCCAGTCAGTAATTCCATTGTCTACACCGGTTTAGGCGACCTTGTACCTGTTGCAAGTTTACACTGTTGAATTCAGCGAGAATGTTTCCTTGAGCAAGTTGAGTTTCATGAGAACGGATCTACTACGGTTACACTCATCTTCTAGCTTCTGGAAAAATACGACTACATGTCCTTCAGCAAGTCAGCACACTGCACGTTAGAAAAACACATTTAATATGCAACCGGGCAGCTAGGCCCTGATTAATTAGCAAAACCTTAACTTATAATTTTTAATACTAATACAAAATTCTACATTAATGCATCAATAATTCATCATTAGTCAATTTTATTAGTCATCATATATATTTGCGGCCACTCTCCGTGGGCACATTTCAAACACACATTTAGTAAACACAGCAACATATTTTCTATGCAGCATTGATATGCATTAACTCATAAGCATTTCATGTTAATTTTCGATTATAAAAGCTACGCTCCAACAATCCCTCCTCTGATGACACTTGTCATCACACAAAACCTTTCCCTTCACAACCTTTCACTTTCTTAATTCACGCATTTCAATCTCTTCCCCCCTTTTTGATTTTTCATAAATTTCTTTGAATATTTTCTCCTTTTTCTTTTCCTCTTTCCTTTTGTTGCGTTTTGCCAATTTTTCTTTAATCCTTTTACTAATTTTACATGATAACCATAGTCCGAATGAACAAGCTAGAACAATTAATATTCCCCATATTATTTTTTCAAGAATCCCATTCCAAATATTACTAAACCAACTTCCCACTTTAGCAAGTCCCTTTCCTACCTTTTCCCAAACTCCAGGTTCTTTTAGTTCTTTCAAATCTGTACTATCTCTCGTTAGATTAGTAATTATACTTCTAATCTTATTACTATTGTCAGGTATAAATGCACAACAGTGGCGCTCATTAAGCATCTTACAGACTCCGCCACTTTTCGCTAAAAGAATGTCTAAAGCAAGCCAGTTTTGAAAAGTCATAGGGGGTCATTCTGACCCCGGCGGTCTCAGACCGCCGGGGCCAGGGTCGGCGGGAGCACCGCCGACAGACCGGCGGTGCCCCGCAGGGCATTCTGACCGCGGCGCTTTGGCCGCGGTCAGTGCAGGAAAACCGGCGGTCTCCCGCCGGTTTTCCGCTGCCCGTCAGAATCCTCCAAGGCACCCCCTACCGCCATCCTGTTCCTGGCGATTCGCCCGCCAGGAACAGGATGGCGGTAGGGGGTGTCGAGGGGCCCCTGGGGGCCCCTGCAGTGCCCATGCCAATGGCATGGGCACTGCAGGGGCCCCCGTAAGAGGGCCCCGCTTGTATTTCACTGTCTGCATAGCAGACAGTGAAATACGCGACGGGTGCAGTAGCACCCGTCGCATCTTCCCACTCCGCCGGCTCGATTACGAGCCGGCTTCATGGTGGGAAGGTCGTTTTCCCCTGGGCTGGCGGGCGGCTTTTTGAAGGCCGCCCGCCAGCCCAGGGGAAAACTCAAAATACCCGCCGCGGTCTTCCGACCGCGGTACGGTATTTTGGCGGCTCCCGCCGGGCGCGCGGTGACCGCGCCCGGCGGGAGTCAGAATGACCCCCATAGTCCTCTCCGCAGCAAGTTCAGTATCCATCAGGAGTATAGCCCCTGTGAAGTTGGTTAACATGTTATCCACAATAGTAGACAACTTTCGAATCTTTATGGAGTTTAAGATAACCCCTACTGAAGGAATTATGGCTCCAAATATATCACCTACGACAGCAGCCGCTGTCTCTCACTTCTGTCTAGTATGATGTAATTCAGACAATTTAGGAAACTTCTTTAAGTCGTCAAATTGGTAGATCTTTGGAAAAACTATTCCCAAATAACATGTCCTATACCATCCCTTAGGAAGACGGTAATAAGCATTAAGTCCACATATGTAATAGATCCCAGGGATCGCTGGATTCTGTCCATTTAACATGAACGTCCACTTACTCTGAAACAAAAACACATGTCTGCACTCACTCGTTCCCACAAATAAAGTGTCATGATCAGATTTTGACCTATATATACAAAGTTTTCCTACGTGTAATGCATCTATAGCTAACTTGCATTGCGTCTTTATTGCACTATAAGCATAATCATTTGCAAACGTTTGTTTTTCAAAACCCTTTTCTAGCTTTTTCCTTTAACGCTTTTCTTCTATCATCAGTGTGGTCTAAAAAGCTCTTCTCTACAGGCGTTAGTAATCAGGTTAGATTATTGCAATGCACATAAGCTGTGCCAAATGTCAATGTAGGCTCAAAGAAACCCCTAACTAATTTTATACTATTATCTCTAGCTATCTTGCTCCAATACTTATTTATAGGCACAAAGGAAAACACTACGGGGGTCATTCTGACCTCGGCGGTAAAAGGCCCTTACCGCCGGTCAGAAGACCGCCATAACACCGCCGCGGTTAACCGCCACGGTCATTCTGACCCACAACGGCCAAACCTCCAAAATTCCGTCCTCCACTGCAGCCCGCCACATCAGCGGGCAGCGATAAACTGGAGATGACCAAACCTCCACCGTCACGCCAACAGAAATACGCCCATGCCATTACGACCCACGAATCCACGCGGCGGTCATTCAACTGCGGTATTCCATTGGCGGTACACACCGCCGCGGTCAGAATACACACACATCACCAAAACCCAGCCACATTGGACAATTTGAAATACACACACCTGATACACATACACACACCACTCCCACACAATCAACCAACTATAAAACACACACCCACATCACCCACAAACCCCTGCGACCAGAATTACTGAGAGAAGGAGAGAGAGACACAGCAGACAATCCAAAGCAAGACACACTGAGGCACACTACACCATCACACACACCACATAGTAGCACAAAGCACCACTCACCAACATACTTATCATCACATACACCACCCCACACCATACCCACACCACCCCATGGCACCCCAAAGTCACCCACGCTTTTCTGACCAAGAACTCCGGGTCATGGTGGAGGAAATCCTAAGAGTGGAACCCCAGCTCTTCGGCTCGCAGGTGCAGCACACCAGTATAGCTAGGAAGGCGGAGCTATGGCAGCGGATCGTGGACAGGGTCAACGCGGTGGGACAGCATCCCAGGAATAGGGAGGACATACGCAAAAGATGGAACGACCTACGGGGGAAGGTCCGATCGATGGTCTCCCGGCACAACATCGCGGTCCAGAAGACTGGCGGCGGACCCCCACCCACCCCTCCCGAATTCACATCGTGGGAGCAAGACGTCTTGAACATCCTGCATCCTCAGGGCCTCGCAGGAGTATCCGGAGGAATGGACTCTGGTAAGTCCAATCTCAACTACTATATCCCCCCCCACCCCACCAGCATGCCAACCCACACCCCCACCCTCACCCCCAACCCCCCAGCACACATCCTCCCTGACAATGTCTCACCAGCACAACCCACCCATCCCAACACCAACTCCTGCATGCCAACACAAATCATGGGCACCCATCACCTAAGCATGACCACTGCACTAACCCCCCCCCCTAACTACCCTCACAACACCTCCCTCAAGGGAATGCCTGCACTGGGGGACAAGGACACCTATAACACGCACGCTATAGCACACACAGAAACAATAACCAAACTCTCTTACCCCATGCAGGACCCGAACGACAACACACCAGCCAGGAGGGTCCAGAAGTGTCTATCCCACCCCCGGAACAGGCCCACACTGAGGATAGCAGCTCTGTCGACAGTGAACCTGATGACCAGTCCGGACCATCAGGGACCTCTGGGCAGTCGGTTCCCCTCAGGCAGCCACAGGCCACACCAGACCCGACCCCCTCTGCCAACACCAGCACAGCTCCCACCCAGCGGGCCCATGCCTCTGTCTCTAGGACAGCTCAATCAGCGGTGTGTCCGCCACTACAGGGCACCCAGGCTAACCCAACACCCCAACAACAACAGGGACCTGGGGGCAGTGGTAGCGGGCACACCGGCCAGGGGACAGAGGCCGGGGGAAACCGGGCAGCTCGGAGGGCTGCTGTGCGACAGGGGGGGGAGGAGAGGCCCAGGGAACCCACTCTCCAAGAGGCCCTCACCACCATCATGGGGGCATACCACCACTCCCAAGAAACGATGGCGACGGTACTGGCCAGGTTCACTGAGATCCAGGCACAGCAGGAAGAACGCTACATGGGGTTCAGGGAGGAGCTGAGAATCATCGGGACCGCAATGGGGACCATCGTCCTGGCCCTCCACAGGATAGAGGACGCGTTGCGGGACCATGGTGCACCACACAGGGCCCCTGTCACTAGGCCGGACCAGGAACAGCCTACCACCTCCGCCGGCGCTAGTGGACAGGAGGTCCCAACACCTCGACAGCCCCCCAGAACCCCACCTCCTGCTGAAGAACAACCACCCCGTAAGAGGAGCCTGAGACCAAAAAAAAAGACAGAGTAGGATGTCAAGACCCCCGCCAGCAGGACATACCCCCTCAAGTCTTCCCACTGTCCCACATTGCCACCCTGTCCAACCATGAACTGCCTATGCTCCATCCTTCCACAGGCAAAAGAACAATGCACCTGTGAGACTGAGAACTGGACTCTGCCATGGATATTCCTCCACCCCCACCCATCACCCTTAGAATCACATGTACCGATATCTAGCACTGTAAATAAATCACATTTTGCACACAAATCAGTTTTGAGTCATGCTGTATTATTAACAAATGTATTACATATTACTGTTCAATTTCTGTTCTGTCAATTAGTCATGACAACATACCAATGTCAATACGCTGTATTTCAAGGGCGAACCAAGCAGAAGTCAGGTACTGAGTCAGACAGCACTGAGAAGGGAAGGGAAAGGCAAAAATTAATGAAAAACATCTGTGGGGAACTACAGAATGTACAGATGCAGGAGGCTATAAGCAATTGTAAAATGGCGTGGGTGATTCTTACCTGGGTGTTACTGGAAATACTGTTGTATCACTCTGTCCCTATTGTCCCTAGAGTCTTCCTCCTCTTCACTCTCCACAGGCTCCACGGCTTCTACAACACCACCATCTGGACCATCCTCCTGCAGGAAAGGCACCTGGCGTCGCAAAGCCAGGTTGTGGAGCATACAGCACGCCACGATGATATGGCACACCTTCTTTGGTGAGTACATTAGGGATCCACCTGTCATATGCAGGCACCTAAATCTGGCCTTCAGGAGCCCAAAGGTTCGCTCAATCACCCTCCTAGTACGCCCATGGGCCTCATTGTACCGTTCCTCTGCCCTGGTCCTGGGATTCCTCACTGGGGTCAATAGCCACGGCAGGTTGGGGTAACCAGAGTCACCTATTAGCCACACACGCTGTCTCTGTAGCTGGTCCATCACATAGGGAATGCTGCTATTTCGCATCACATACGCGTCGTGCACTGACCCAGGGAACTTGGCATTCACATGGGAGATGTACTGGTCAGCCAAACAGACCACCTGGATATTCATTGAATGGTAATTCTTCCTGTTCCTGTACACCTGTTCATCGTCATTTGGGGGGACTAAAGCCACATGGGTTCCATCAATTGCACCAATGATGTTGGGGATGTGTCCAAGGGCATAGAAATCAGCTTTCACTGTAGGCAAATCACCCTCCTCTGGGAAAATGATGTAGCTCCGCATGAGTTTCATCAGGGCAGACAACACTCTGGATAAGATCTTGGAAAACATAGGCTGAGACATCCCAGATGACATGGCCACTGTTGTCTGGAATGAGCCAGTTGCAAAGAAATGGAGGACAGACAGAACCTGCACCAGAGGGGGAATTCCTGTGGGTTGGCGGATGGGGGACATCAGGGCTGGCTCCAGCTGGGCACACAGTTCATGGATGGAGGCACGGTCAAGTCGGTATCGTAGTATTATATGGCGTTCTTCCATTGTCGACAGGTCCACCAGCGGCCGGTACACGCGAGGATTCCTCCTTCTCATCGCTAGTCCCAGCGGACGGTGCCTAGGAAGGAGAATATGGAGTACAGAGTCAATCCACTCACAGGTACGTACAACACAGCTTGCACAGTACAGGTAAATGTATGGTTTGATATGTTTGTATGTGTGCCATTGCAAGGCCTAGGCCTGTGTGACGCATTAGAAATTAAGCCATGTGGGCCCTTGAAATGGCCGATGCCTGACCTGTGAAGTGGGACTATGGGATGTGAGGTCACTGCGGTGGCGGGGCGCACCGTGGCGGGAGGCGGTCGAAGACCGCTGTGCGAAGACGCATTGGTTAACATTGAAGCCTATGGGTTTCAGGAGCCAATGACGATGTGCGCCGGCGGTCGCGGGACGCACCGCCGCGGTACGCACCGCCGCGGGCGTGACCGCCATTTTATATCAGCTCAATCATTCGAGACCTGATCATCCACAGGAGAGGACCTATACTGCAAGTGCTGCTGTGAACTCAGTCTGGAAGTGACAATGGCTGCTGCGACTGGGGAAAGGGCCCCCGCCTTCAGTTCAGAAGAGTTGGAGAAGCTCGTGGACAGGGTCCTCCCCCAGTATGCGCAACTGTACGGTCCTCCAGACCAACAGGTGAGTACACTCAGTGCACATTGAATGGGTTATGCCTGTGTGGAGGGGGGGGATGTAAGTTGGTCGGGTGTGGAGGGAATGGGGAGTGCAAGGCACGACAGATGAGAGAATGGGAACCATGACAAGGTTGGGGAGGGGGGGGCATGTACCCCAAACATGCAGATATGTGACGGTTTCTCTTTCCCACCCTGTACATGTCAAACAGGTGAGCGCCCACCAGAAGGTCGATATTTGGCGTGCCATCGCCGAGGAAGTCCGGAACTTGGGGGTCCACAACAGACGGGGCACCCACTGCCGCAAGAGGTGGGAGGACATCCGCCGCGGAACGAGGAAGACCGCAGAAACACTGCTGGGGATGGCCTCCCGACCTAGGAGGGGTGCCAGTCGCACCATGACCCCCCTGATGTCCCGGATCCTGGCGGTGGCCTACCCTAATTTGGATGGGCGCTTGAGGACAGCACAGCAGACACAAGGGGGTGAGTATCCGCACATTCTCCCATCTGTATGCGCATTGGAGGCGTCTGGGGGGGGGAGGAGGGCTGTGGGTGACATTAGGCCCGGGCGCTCTCTGTAGTGTAGTCCGCTCCCTTAGGCATGGCCCTGTGCCCCCACCCCCCACCTCTGTAGGGTGCCAAGTGCAGCTACCCATGCTCCAGCATCACCCATGTGCGCGTGTGTTGTCCCTATACCTGTTTGCCTAGTCAGAGGTACTGAGTAGTGTACCCCAAGTTCGCGACTTAGTGCACGAGGCACCTGTGTCTGTCCTCTCCGCAAAGGGTATTGCTAAGGCATGCACTCAACTTTGTTTAATTTCTCCCCCCACCCTAAATCTTTGTCTTCTTGTGTTTTAGCATCATCCGGCGGAGGAGATTTGGCGTCGGAGCAGGAGGGAGCTGCAGGTCACCAGGCCCCGGTGGACAAAGACACTGAGGGCACCAGTGATCCGGAGGGCGAGGGGAGCACCACAACGGGGGCCGGTGGAGACACCAGCGACACGGACACGTCCTCGTTTGGGAGCTCCCTGGCGGGGGCGGCACCATCTGTGCCCCCCGCAACAACAGGTACAGCCGCCACCCAGCGCACCAGCACCGCCCTCCCAGCAGCCCCTCAGTCTTCGCTCCGTGGCCGCTCGGCCAGGAAGGCGCGCGTCTCCTTCGCCCCAGGCACCTCAGCCCCTGCCTCTGTTACCCCTGCTGCCCTCAGTGCGGAGCTCATTGACCTGGTGAGGACGCTCATTGTTGGGCAGACTACCCTTCTGAATGCCATCCAGGGGGTGGAAAGGGAGGTGCATCGGAGCAATGCCTACCTGGAGGGCATTCATTCGGGTCAGGCTGCCCATCAACGAGCGTTCACTGCTCTGGCCTCAGCACTGACGGCAGCCATTGTCCCTGTCTCCAGTCTCCCTCTTCTATCTGCCTCCACCCTTTCTCTGTCTCCTGTACCTCAACCTATCCCATCCACACCATCAGACCAGCCTGCACACACCTCAACACCCAAGGCCAGCTCATCCAAACATAAGCACCACAGAAAACACAAGCATTCACCCAAGCAACACACAGATGCAGACATATCAACAGTCACTACCACCTCTGTGTCCCCGTCCTCCTCGTCTCCCTCCTCCCTCCCTGTGACGTCTACACTCACACCTGCATGCACCCCAACATCAGCCAGTTCTTCCACCACCAGCAAACCCTCCACTACAGTCCGCACACCTGCAGTCACCACCCCCACTGGCATTTACACGTCCCCTGTGTCCTCTCCCACTGTGTCTGTCACCCCCTCTTCCAAGACACATAAACGCAGGCAGACACCCAAACAACAGCCAACCACCTCACCACAGCCTACGTCCCAGTCACCTGCACCCAAGGACAGCACACCTGGCTCTCATACAACCACATCCTCTTCCTCCACTTCTCTCACCACTACTCCTACCCCTTACCTTGGTCCCAAGAAAAATTACCTCTCCAGTTTTGACCTCTTTCCCTCCCCCGACCCACCCCCTCCAACTGGGAAAAGTCCCAAGGGCACCTCAGCCACCACCAGCCCAACTACTACAGTGCAAGTGGTGCATGGCATGTGGAGTCCACCCTTTGGCGGCAGTTACACTTCGGTGAGCAGCAAGGGGACAGCCAGCCCCCCCCCAGGCAAGAGGACCCGGAAATTGAAGGGCCGCCGTGAGCGGACAGAGACGGCTGCCCCCAAGGAGGTGACTCCGGCCACTTCACCGGCCACAGCAGCCAGGGGAGGCAAGGGCCCGAGAGCCCCATCTAAGGAGCGGAAGGACAGCAGGGCGGAGAGGACAACCACCAGGTGCGCGGAGCAGGAGGGCCCACAAGCCCCATCCCGGCTGCAATGGACAACACCAAAGGGCCCAGGACTCACTCCCCGAAGGGGCCTGACACAGCACGGTCGGAGGGCGACTGAGCAGGGTGTCCAGGCCAGGTATGACTCCCTTGACATACTGCAAGAGCACCGCTAAAGAGGGCCCCGCCGTGAAGACCGGTACCGCTGAAGAGGGCCCCGCCGTGCAGAAGAGCACCGCTGAAGAGGGCCCCGCCGTGCCGAAGAGCACCGCTGAAGAGGGCCCCGCCGTGAAGACAGGTACCGCTGAAGAGGGCCCCGCCGTGAAGACAGGTACCGCTGAAGAGGGCCCCGCCGTGCAGAAGAGCACCGCTGAAGAGGGCCCCGCCGTGCAGAAGAGCACCGCTGAAGAGGGCCCCGCCGTGAAGACAGGTACCGCTGAAGAGGGCCCTGCCGTGAAGACCGGTACCGCTGAAGATGGCCCCGCCGTGAAGACCGGTACCGCTGAAGAGGGCCCCGCCGTGAAGACAGGTACCGCTAAGGAGGGCCCCGCTGTGAAGACCGGTACCGCTGAAGAGGGCCCCGCCGTGAAGACCGGTACCGCTGAAGAGGGCCCCGCCGTGAAGACCGGTACCGCTGAAGAGGGCCCCGCCGTGAAGACAGGTACCGCTGAAGAGGGCCCCGCTGTGAAGACAGGTACCGCTGAAGAGGGCCCCGCCGTGAAGACAGGTACCGCTGAAGAGGGCCCCGCCGTGCAGAAGAGCACCGCTGAAGAGGGCCCCGCCGTGCAGAAGAGCACTGCTGAAGAGGGCCCCGCCGTGAAGACAGGTACCGCTGAAGAGGGCCCCGCCGTGAAGACCGGTACCGCTGAAGAGGGCCCCGCCGTGAAGACTGGTACCGCTGAAGAGGGCCCCGCTGTGAAGACAGGTACCGCTGAAGAGGGCCCCGCCGTGAAGACCGGTACCGCTGAAGAGGGCCCCGCCGTGAAGACCAGTACCGCTGAAGAGGGCCCCGCCGTGAAGACCGGTACCGCTGAAGAGGGCCCCGCCGTGCAGACAGGTACCGCTGAAGAGGGCCCCGCCGTGCAGAAGAGCACCGCTGAAGAGGGCCCCGCCGTGAAGACAGGTACCGCTGAAGAGGGCCCCGCCGTGAAGACCGGTACCGCTGAAGAGGGCCCCGCCGTGAAGACCAGTACCGCTGAAGAGGGCCCCGCCGTGAAGACCGGTACCGCTGAAGAGGGCCCCGCCGTGAAGACAGGTACCGCTGAAGAGGGCCCCGCCATGCAGAAGAGCACCGCTGAAGAGGGCCCCGCCGTGAAGACAGGTACCACTGAAGAGGGCCCCGCCGTGAAGACAGGTACCGCTGAAGAGGGCCCCGCCGTGAAGACAGGTACCGCTGAAGAGGGCCCCGCCGTGCAGAAGAGCACCGCTGAAGAGGGCCCCGCCGTGCAGACAGGTACCGCTGAAGAGGGCCCCGCCGTGAAGACCGGTACCGCTGAAGAGGGCCCCGCCGTGAAGACCGGTACCGCTGAAGAGGGCCCCGCCGTGAAGACCGGTACCGCTGAAGAGGGCCCACCGTGAAGACAGGTACCGCTGAAGAGGGCCCCGCCGTGCAGAAGAGCACCACTGAAGAGGGCACGCCAGGCAGAAGAGCACCGCTGAAGAGTGCCCCGCCGTGAAGAGAGGTACCGCTGAAGAGGGCCCCGCCGTGAAGACAGGTACCGCTGAAGAGGGCCCCGCCGTGCAGAAGAGCACCGTTGAAGAGGGCCCCGCCGTGCAGAAGAGCACCGCTGAAGAGGGCCCCGCCGTGAAGACAGGTACCGCTGAAGAGGGCCTCGCCGTGTAGACCGGTACCGCTGAAGAGGGCCCCGCCGTGAAGACAGGTACCGCTGAAGAGGGCCCCGCCGTGAAGACCGGTATCGCTGAAGAGGGCCCCGCCGTGAAGACCGGTACCGCTGAAGAGGGCCCCGCCGTGAAGACCGGTACCGCTGAAGAGGGCCCCGCCGTGAAGACCGGTACCGCTGAAGAGGGCCCCGCCGTGCAGAAGAGCACCGCTGAAGAGGGCCCCGCCGTGAAGACACGTACCGCTGAAGAGGGCCCCGCCGTGAAGACCGGTACCGCTGAAGAGGGCCCCGCCGTGAAGACCGGTACCGCTGAAGAGGGCCCCGCCGTGAAGACCGGTACCGCTGAAGAGGGCCCCGCCGTGAAGACAGGTACCGCTGAAGAGGGCCCCGCCGTGCAGAAGAGCACCGCTGAAGAGGGCCCCGCCGTGAAGACAGGTACCGCTGAAGAGGGCCCCGCCGTGAAGTCAGGTACCGCTGAAGAGGGCCCCGCCGTGCAGAAGAGCACCGCTGAAGAGGGCCCCGCCGTGCAGACCGGTACCGCTGAAGAGGGCCCCGCCGTGAAGACCGGTACCGCTGAAGAGGGCCCCGCCGTGAAGACCGGTACCGCTGAAGAGGGCCCCGCCGTGAAGACCGGTACTGCTGAAGAGGGCCCCGCCGTGAAGACAGGTACCGCTGAAGAGGGCCCCGCCGTGCAGAAGAGCACCGCTGAAGAGGGCCCCGCCGTGAAGACAGGTACCGCTGAAGAGGGCCCCGCCGTGCAGAAGAGCACCGCTGAAGAGGGCCCCGCCGTGCAGAAGAGCACCGCTGAAGAGGGCCCCGCCGTGAAGACAGGTACCGCTGAAGAGGGCCCCGCCGTGAAGACAGGTACCGCTGAAGAGGGCCCCGCCGTCTCAAGCACCGCTCCGCTGGGCCCCGCCGTCTCAAGCACCGCTCCGCTGGGCCCTTCCTGTCAAGCACCGCTCCGCTGGGCCCCGCCGTCTCAAGCACCGCTCCGCTGGGCCCTTCCTGTCAAGCACCGCTCCGCTGGGCCCCGCCGTCTCAAGCACCGCTCCGCTGGGCCCTTCCTGTCAAGCACCGCTCCGCTGGGCCCCACCGTCTCAAGCACCGCTCCGCTGGACATCGCCATGTCATGCACCGCTGCGCTGGGTCCCGCCGTCTCAGGCACTGTTTATGGTTCACTGTGCCCACCATGCCTCCTCCTTGACCAGTGGACTCTGTAATCCACCTGAGAGACTGTGGCTTTGCACTCCCCAGGATGGTACAGTGGGCAATCCACCCACTGTAGAGACATTGAGAGACTGTGGCTTTGCACTCCCCAGGATGGTCCAGTGGGCAACCCACCCACTGCAGAGACTTGAGAGACTGTGGCTTTGCACTCCCCAGGATGGTACAGTGGGCAACCCACCCACTGCAGAGACTTGAGAGACTGTGGCTTTGCACTCCCCAGGATGGTACAGTGGGCATGGTGGCTCCTTGTGGATCTGGCGTCGTGGACTCATGTGGCTGGGGTGGCCACCCCTTCCCTTCCCCCTGAGGTGCCTGTAGTTTTGACATCGGATGCCCCTGCAGTGTTCTCTCCAAAGGACTCAGGTCTCGTGTGTGGGCTTTGCCCTTGTTTCGCAGAACCTTGGCCCACGGACATGTTAGATTCGTAGGATGTGCAGGACTTGTTACTTCAGTGATACACTGATGTGTATATATTTTTGGTTTTTGTAAATATTTTTCACGGTTGCTCAATTATTTCCAGGTGCTTTTTTTGAACATGAAACTTATTCAAAATTTGGTTGTGTCATTGTATTTTTTAAGGGTGTTTGTGTGGTGTCACTGTGACTTCCTCCTCTGCATTGGTGTGTACATATTGGGGGGGTGGGGGGGTCGCATATGTATATGCCCGTAACCTTTCTTCCTCCCCCCTCCCGTGTGTCGTAGGTGCAGTACTCACCGTTGACGTCTGCGCCGGAGTTCGTACTCGTGGTAGATGAGCAGGTAGACGAGAGCAGGTATGATGTTCAATTCGGGTTCCATGCTGTCCGGATTCCGCGTGGAGTGTCTCGAGGTGAGCGTTTTCCATTGGAAATGTCTGTTTCCGCCGTGTTTTTATCAGCGGTGCTCCCGCCCCGGAAAAGGTGGCGGATTGGTGGGTCGTGATAGGGTGGGCGGTACATTGTCTGCCGCCTGGCTGTTGGCGGTGACCGCCGCGCTGTTTGTTTGTTCCGCCGTGGCGATCGGAGTGTTAATGCGGCGGGCTGTGTTGGCGGTTCCCGCCAGGGTCAGAATTGCCTTTTTTTGACCGCCGGCCTGTTGGCGGGTTGGCCGCCGCTTTATCACCGACCGCCAGGGTTAGAATCACCCCCTACATCTAGATTAGAATAGAAGTATTGAATGTATTCCTGATTATACAACCTTGTTAATAACAAACTACAACTTATCCCATAGTTTAGTGGCAAACTATGGTAAGTAACCCCTTCTTGTACTGATGAAGGAAGTTTCATACACACATAACAATTCTTTGCATCCATTGTCTGAACATACTCATTCAACAAGCAATAGAAAACATTAGTAGATAGTTCACTTTTTGTGTTAGTTCCTTCATGCAAATATTTCATATCCTGCTCAAACCTCTCACATTGTGTTAGTGTAGCCGTCTCAGGAATTGAAGCATTGTTAATCGCACTCTTATCCATCAATGGAATTCCCACAATCACACCTATAATTATTATTGCACACACAATACCCAAAATAACACTCAACCATTTACGAATCCTACCCCTATTATCATTATCTCTAATGTTAGTCATGATCTGTAAAGAATCAGAGAGCAGAATAATATAAAGCAGACAATCAACTTGAGGAAGATCTAAAGCTCCTTTTTTTTTACACTTTTTCTCGAGCAAAGTCTTTCTTTGGCAAGTATTTACAGCGTTTTCACTCACTCCCAGGACCCTTTGTCAAATCAGTTTAGCAGCTTGTCATAATCAGAGTCAATTCAGGTTAACAGTGTTACATCCGGTAATTTATCAGTCTCTTTTCTCAAGTTTCTCTCTCTATTCAATTTCAGCTTAACACAGTCTCTTACATGTAGGCGACTTCGCGTACCATAATATTGACTTGGAATTTCACGATCAAAACAAAATGCCAAGAATTCTTGTTGCCACTCAGCTGATGTCGCATAAGCCCATTCAGGACCTGTGTACCTCCTGTTTGCAACTCTTTTTCTTTTCAGTTTGCTATCACCCTGCAACTCTCCTTCACTGAGATCTTCCTTCCTTGTTGTGTCAACTTCTTCCTGTATTGTTTCGCTAATTACCACTTTCTCTTTTGCAGCTTGTCGCTCTGGCCAGTTATCTCCTTTAAGTGATTTCCTACCGCTCGGCCTTTCAGGATGTTGATCAGTGCCCTCCTCTTGTGCTATGGTGTTTTCTCTTAATGGATCTGCAAGCGGCTCAGGAGGAGTCAGAACGCTTTGACCTCCGTCTGCCTCACCTCCTTTGTCTTCAGGGTCTGTCAGGGGTTCAACTTGAAACCCGCATCCATCTGCTTCTGGGAGAACCTCTCTTTGGGTCGGTCCTCCTGGCGCCTCAGTTGAGATAGGCTCACCGTCACCCCTCTGGATTTTGTTTGCTGGTTGAGTGACCAAGCCATCCTCAACGGGCTCTCCTTCAGTCTCAGTTCCCCTTTGATTACTCTCCGACCCTGAGACTTCCTTCTCTGCAGCTGTTACTTTCAACAACTCAAGTTCCTCATCAGTTGGACACGCCACCTTCTTTGTGTGACTGGCATGGATCCAGTTTGGGAGTCCTGCACATTTCACCGCAGTAGTGGTTGTCAGTATCACTTGATACGGCCCCTTCCAACGTGGCTCCAAACACGACTTCCTCACGTGTTTCTTGACAACAAACCAGTCACAGGCTTTCAGGGTGTGACCTTGATCATTTATTAGTGGCAGTGTGGTTGCTTCCACCTGGTGAGAAAAAGAGCGGACCACGTCAGCCAGACCCTTGCAGTAGTCCAACACCATATCATCCATGATATTCACAAGAGCATTTGCAGGCACTGCGGGCATTCTCATAGCTCGGCCAATGAGAATTTCATGAGGAGACAGTCCTGTTTTCTTGTCGGGTGTATTTCTCATTGACATCAGCACTAAGGGCAAAGCATCTGGCCATTTTAAATTCGTAGCTGCGCACATTTTTGCCATTCTCAATTTCAAGGTACCATTCATCTGCTCCACTAGTCCTGATGCTTCGGGACGGTAGCTACAGTGCAACTTCTGTTCAATGTTCAATGCGGCACATAAGAGCTTGATCACCTCATTGTTGAAGTGACTTCCCCTATCTGATTCTAAAGAGATCGGAAACCCGAAACATGGTATCAACTCCCTTAGCAGCAACTTCGCTACTGTGAGACTGTCATTCCTACGTGTAGGGTAAGCTTCAATCCAGTGACTGAAAATGCACACAATCACCAACACGTACCTCAAACCTCCACACAAAGGCATCTCAATAAAATCCATCTGCATGCTGCTAAATGGACCTCCTGCTCTCCCAGTGTGGCTCAAATTCACACCGGTCCCTTTCCCTGCATTCATCTGCTGACAGATGATGCACCTGTGACAGATCACTTCTGCTGCTTTTCTGAATTTTGTATTGAACCAATCGACTTTGAACAACCTGATCATTGCGTCTCTCCCAACATGTGCTTGACCATGGTAAAACCTTGCAAACTGTGACAAAAGGCTGTTTGGCAAAACCATTTTCCCCTTCTCTGAAACCCATAAATCATCAGGTCTTTGTACACATTTCATTTTGAGCCAAGAGCGTTTCTCCTGTCTGCTGGCACATCCTTGCAATGATCTTAACTCATCTAGTGTGTCAACCACCCTTAATGCATGAGCATGTTTCATTTTCAGTTTCCGGTAACAATTCCCATTGGTCTTGGCACGATATACAGTTCAATGCACAAAACCTTGCAACTTGTTCTGCATATCCATTTCCCATTGACACAAAGTGTTGTGATTTATCATGAGCATTGCATTTCACCACGGCAATTTGAAGAAGTAACTGAATCGCATGCAACCATTCCTTGATTCTTTTGCCTTTTTTCACTGGAGAAACAGAAACCCCTTTGTGACCATAGCTGGCCAAAATCATGGACAATTCCAAAACTGTATCTGCTGTCGGTATAGATAGTGACTTTCAAATTTTCGGCAGCATGGCATGCCCTTGTAAGAGCAATCAATTTGGCCACTTGAGCAGAGTATACTTTTTCGAGCCAGGATGCTTCTAGGATACCAGAGATTGTACACACGGCATATCCGGCTCTCAATTCTCCTACTGAGTTTCTCAGGCATGAACCATCAACAAAAATAATGTAATCATTCTCTTCCAATTGGGTATCTTTAATGTCAGGTCTCGGTTTGGTGCACAACTCTGTCACCTCAAGACAATCATGTTCTACTTCCTCAGCATCATCAATATCTGCATTGTCATTAGGAAGCAAAGTTGCCGGGTTCAACACAGTACATCTCTTCAAAGATACATTTGGTGAGCCCAGTATAATTGTTTCATACTTAGTCAGGCGAGCATTTGTCATGTGCTGAGCCTTTGTTCGGGTCAACAGAATTTCAACTGAATGTGGGACCATCACTGTTAAGGGATGTCCCATCACTATACCTTCACACTGAGTGAGGCTTTGACCAACTGCTGCAACTGCACACAAACAACCCAGTAAGGCTGCTGCGACTGGGTCCAAAGTAGCTGAAAAATATGCTACTGGGCGGTTTGCACCTCCATGGACCTGTGTCAGGACAGACGAAGAACAAGCATCACGTTCATGACAAAACAGTACAAAAGGCTTTGTATAATCAGGCATACCTAAAGCTGGTGCCCTACACATGCTTTCCCTCAGTTCAATTAATGCCTTCATCTCTTTTTCGGACATGGTTATAGCACCTGGGCCATCCTGAATTTCTTTGACAGTCAACCTCACCAAAGGTTTAGAGATAATCGAGAAATTGGGAATCCACTGGCGACAGTAGCCCACCAGTCCCAAAAACATCCTAACATCCCTCTTGGTTGTCGGGGGATTCATCTGCAATATGGCTGTCACTCTCTCTTTAGAGATTTTCCTCAACCCTTTCTCAATTAAATGGCCTAAATGTCACCTCTTTCTGACAGTACTGCAGCTTCTTTGGGGACACTTTGGGGGTCATTCTGACCTCGGCGGTAAAAGGCGCTTACCGCCGGTCAGAAGACCGCCATAACACCGCCGCGGTAAACCGCCACGGTCATTCTGACCCGCAACTTGCAAACCGCCAAAAACCCGACATCCACAAAAGTCCGCCACACCAAAGGTCAGCGAAAAAATGGCGATGACCAAACCTCCACCGTCACGCCAACAGAAATACGCCCATACCATTCCGACCCACAAATCCATGCGGCGGTCTTTCAAACACGGTATTCCATTGGCGGTACACACCGCCGCGGTCAAAATACACACACACATAGAAAACTCAGCCACATTGGTCATTTTAAAAAAAACACACACACCTGATACACATACTAACACCACTCCCACACACCCAACACAATATAAAACACACACCCGCATCACCCACAAACCCCTACGACCCGAAATTATTGACGAAGGCTAGAGAGAGAGCACAGAATAGACAATCCCACAACACAGAGGCACACAACACCATCACCCACACAGAATCCACGCACCAAACACCACACACCACCACACGCACCACACTCATCACCACAAACGCCACCCCACACCTCATCCACACCACCCCATGGCACCCCAAAGACACCCCAGGTTCACTGACGCAGAACTCAGGGTCATGGTGGAAGAAATAGTCCTTGTAGCGCCCCAGCTCTTCGGGGCACAGGTGCAGCACACCACAATTGCCAGGAAGATGGAGCTATGGCAAAGGATAGTGGACAGGGTCAACGCGGTGGGACAGCATCCACGCAATCGGGATGACATAAGGAAGCGCTGGAACGACCTACGGGGGAAGGTGCATTCCATGGTATCAAGGCACAACATTGCGGTGCAGAAGACTGGCGGCGGACCCCCACCTACTCCCCCAGAATTTACAGCATGGGAGGAGGAAGTCTTGCACATCCTGCATCCTGAGAGCCTCGCAGGAGTAGGCGGAGGAATGGACTCTGGTAAGTCGAATCTTCACTACTGCTTCCCACCCCCACCCCACCTGCATGCCAAATCATACCCCCACCCTCACCCCCACCCCCATCACACCAACTCCTTGCAAATGGCTCACCATCACAACCCACCCATCCCAGCACCAAGCCCTGCATGCGACCACAAAGCATGGACACCCATCACCAAAGCATGCCCACTGCACACACACATCATCCCCACAAGCCACCCTCACAAAAGCCCCCACAAGGGAATGCCTGCACTTGGGTACACGGACACCCACCCATCACACGAAATGCCACACACAGAAGCAATAACCATACCTTTATACCCCTGCAGGACCCGAACGCCACCACACTGCCACAGAGGGTACAGAGATGTCCATCCCACCCCCAGAAGAGGCCCCAAGCGATGACAGCAGCTCTGTCTCCCTGGACCCAGATGACCAGCCCGGCCCATCGGGGACCTCTGGACAGTCGGTTCCCCACAGACAGCCACAGGCTACACCAGACCCAACCCCCCCTGGGAACACCAGCACAGCTCCCACCCAGCGGGCCCATGCCTCTGTCTCCAGGACACGTCAATCAGTGGTGTGTCCACCACTACAGGGCACCCAGGTTGACCCACCACCCCAACAACAACAGGGACCTGGGGGCAGTGGTAGTGGGCACACCGTCCAGAGGACAGAGGCCCTGGAACACAGGGGAACTGGTAGGGCTGCTGTGCGACAGGGGGGGGACAGGCCCAGGGAACCGACTCTCCAAGAGGCCCTCTCCTCCATCATGGGAGCTTACCACCACTCCCAGGAGACGATTGCGACGGTACTGGCCAGGTTCCAGGAGATCCAGGCACTGCAGGAGGAACGGTACATGGGGTTCAGAGAGGAACTGAGGAACATCGGTTCCGCAATGGGGAACATCGTCGTGGCCCTTAACCAGATAGTCACCACATTGCGGGACCATGTGGCACCCCAAAGGGCCCCTGTCACTAGCCCAGGCCAGGAAAAGCCTACCACCTCCGCCGGCGCTAGTGGACAGGAGGCCCCCACACAACAACAGGCCACCAGAACCCCACCTCCTGCAGAAGAAGAACCACCCCGCAAGCGGAACCTGAGATCTCACAAGAAGACAGAGTAGGATTGCAAGACCCCCGCCAGCATAAGATACCCCCTGATGTCATCCCACTGTCCCACATTGTCACCCTGTCCAACCTTTAACTGCCCCTGCTCCATCCTTCCACAGGCATATGGACAATGCACCTGTGCGACTGAGAACTGGACTCTGCCATGGACATTACTCCACCCCCACCCATCACAGTTTTACAATCATGTACCTATCTGTAGCACTTAAAATAAATCACTTATTGCACTTAAAATAACAGGAGTCTGCTTGTATTCTTAACAAATGTATTACACATAACGGTGCAATAATGTCCAGTTACTTTGTGATGACAACATACCAATTTCCATAAGCTTTAGTCCATGGGCAAACAAAGCAGAAGTCACGCAGTGGGGCCCACAGCTCCGAAAAGGGAAGGGAAAGTCATAAATCAGTTAACAGGAACTGGGGGGAAACACAGACAGTGGAGACGCATGAGGCCTTAAGTAAATGTAAAATGGCGTGGGTGATTCTTACCTGTGTGCTACTGAAAATATTGTTGTATGTCTATATCCCTGTTGTCCGTGTCGTCCCCGTCGTCTTCCTCCTCTTCACTCTCCACAGGCTCCACAGCTGCTACAACACCACCATCCTCCTGCAGAAAAGGCACCTGGCGTCGCAAAGCAAGATTGTGAAACATACAGCAGGCCACGATGATATGGCACACCTTCTTTGGTGAGTACATTAGGGATCCCCCTGTCATATGCAGGCACCTAAACCTGGCCTTCAGGACCCCGAAGGTCCTTTCTATGATCCTCCTAGTTCGCCCATGGGCCTCATTGTACCGTTCCTCTGCCCTGGTCCGGGGATTGCTCACTGGGGTCAGTAGCCACGACAGGTTGGGGTAACCAGAGTCACCAATTAGCCACACACAGTGTCTCTGTAGCTGTTCCATCACATAAGGGATGCTGCTATTTCGCATGACATACGCGTCATGCACTGACCCAGGGAACTTGGCATTTACATGGGAGATGTACTGGTCAGCCAAACAGACCACCTGGACATTCATCGAATGATAACTTTTTCTGTTTCTGTACACTTGCTCACTTTCTTTGGGGGGAACCAAAGCCACATGGGTCCCATCAATGGCACCAATGATGTTGGGGATATGTCCAAGGGCATAGAAATCACCCTTCACTGTAGCCAAATCGCCCACCTCAGGGAAAATAATGTAGCTCTGCATGTATTTCATCAGGGCAGACAACAATCTGGACAAAACCTTGGAAAACATAGGCTGAGACATCCCAGATGATATGGCCACTGTTGTCTGAAAAGACCCACTTGCCAAAAAATTGAGTACTGACAGAACCTGCACCAGAGGGGGAATCCCTGTGGGTTGGCGGATGGGGGACATCAGGTCTGGCTCCAGCTGGGCACATAGTTCATGTATAGTTGCTCTGTCAAGCCTGTATGTAAGTATGATATGTCGTTCTTCCATTGTCGACAGGTCCACCAGCGGTCGGTACACGGGAGGATTCATCATTCTCCTCGCAAGTCCCAGCGGACGGTGCCTAGGAAGGACAACATGGAGCACAGAGTCAAGCAACCCACAGGTTCGTTCACACAGCTTGCACAGTACACGAATCGCTATGCATTGAAAGGCTTGTATGAGTGGCAATGCAAGGCCTAGGCCTGTGTGACGCAGTAGAAATTATGCCATGTGGGCCCTTGAAATGGCGGCTGCCTGACCTGTGAAGTGTGACAGTGGGATGTGAGGTCAATGCGCTGGCGTGGCACACCGTGGCGGTAGGCGGTCGAAGACCGCGGTGCTAAGCCGCATTGGTTAACATTGCACCCTATGGGTTTCAGTAGCCAATGAGGATGTGCGCCTGCGGTCGCGGTACGCACCGTGGCGGTACGCACCGCGGCGGTACGCACCGCCGCGGGCGTGACTGCCATTTTCTATCTGATTAATCACTCGAGACCTGATCATCCACAGGAGAGGACCGATACTGCAAGTGCTGCTGTGACCTCGGTCTGGGAGATACAATGGCTGCTGCGACTGGGGAAAGGGACCCTGCCTTCACTTCTGAAGAATTGGAGAAACTTGTTGATGGGGTCCTCCCCCAGTATGCGCTACTCTACGGTCCTCCAGACCAACAGGTTAGTACACAGGGTGCACGTTGAATGGGCTATGCCTGTGTTGAGTGGGGTGTATGTAAGATGGTGGGGAGGGGAGCGAATGAGGAGTGCAACGCACGAAAGATGAGAGCATGTGCCACGTGGCAAGGTTGGGGAGGGGAGGGCCACTCACATTGACCAGGCAGAAAAGTGATGAGATTTCCTTTACCACCCTGTACATGTCACATAGGTCAGCGCCCATCAGAAGATTGACATTTGGCGTACCATCGCCAAGGACGCCCGGGCCCTGGGGGTCCACAACAGACGGGGCACCCACTGCCGAAAGAGGTGGGAGGACATCCGCCGCGGGACCAGAAAGACCGCCGAGTCTCTGCTGGGGATGGCCTCCCTACGTAGGAGGGGTGCCAGCCGCCAATTGACCCCAGTGATGTCCCGGATCCTGGTGGTGGCCTACCCCGATTTGGATGGGCGAGTGAGGACATCACAGCAGACACAAGGGGGTGAGTATCAGCACATTCTGCTATCTTTGCACACAGTGAAGGTGTCTGGGTGGGGGAGGAGGGCTGTGGCTATCTCTAGGCCAGGGCGCATTCTGTAGGCTAGGCCCCTCCGTTAGGCATGGCCCTGTGCCCCCGCCCCCCACCTCTGTAGGGTGCCAAGTACAGCTATCCATGGTCCGGCCTCACCCATGTGTGCATTTGTCGTCCATAGACCTGTAGGCCTAGTCACAATAACTGAGTAGTGTACCCCGATTGCGCGGCCTAGTGCAGGGGGCTTCTGTGTCTGTCCTCTCCGACAACGGTGTTACCAATGCATGCACTCAACCTGTCTTCATTTCTCCCCCCCCCATTTTCTTTGTCTTCCTGTTCATGTGTGCATTAGCATCATCAGGCGGAGGAGAAGTGGCATTGACGCACGAGGGAGCTGCATCTCACATGGCCCCGGAGGGCCATGCAACAGACTCCGAGTACACCAGTGAGACGGAGGGCGAGTGGAGCTCCACAACGGGGACCCGTGGAGACGTCAGTGACACCGACACGTCCTCGGAAGGGAGCTCCCTTGCGGTGGCGGCAACATCCGTGCCCACCGCCACAACAGGTACAGCCGCCACCCAGCGCACCAGCCCCGCCCTCCCAGCAGCCCCTCAGCCTTCGCTCCGTGCCCGCTCGCCCAGGAAGGCGGGCATCTCCTTCGCCCCAGGCACCTCAGGCCCTGCCCCAGTTACCTCTGCTGCCCTCAGTGAGGAGGTCATTGACCTCCTCAGGACCATCATTGTTGGGCAGTCTATCCTTTTGAATGCCATCCAGGGTGTAGAAAGGGAGGTGCATCGGAGTAATGCATACCTGCAGGGCATTCATTCGGGTCAGGCTGCCCATCAGCGATCGTTCAATGCTCTGGCCTCAGCACTGACGGCAGCCATTGTCCCTGTCTCCAGGCTCCCTCTTCTGACTCCATCCACCCAGTCCCAGTCTCCTGTTCCTCTGCCTATCCCATCCACACCATCAGACCAGCCTGCACACACCTCTACACCCAAGGGCAGCTCATCCAGACATAAGCACCACAGATCCCACAAGCATTCACCCAAGCAACATCCAGATGCAGACATGCCAACAGTCACTACCACCTCTGTGTCCCCCACCTCCTCATCTCCCTCCTCCCTCCCTGTGACGTCTCCACTCACACCTGAATGCACACCACCATCAGCCAATACTTCCATCACCAGCACACCCTCCATTACAGTCTGCACACGTGCAGTCACCACCCCCACTGCCATTTACACGTCCCCTGTGTCCTCTCCCAGTGTGTCTGTCACCCCCTCTTCCAAACCACACAAACGCAGGCAGCCACCCACCCAACAGCCATCCACCTCACGACAGCCTCCGTCACAAGCACCTGCACCCAAAGACAGCACACTTGACTCTCCTACAACCACATCCTCTTCCTCCACTCCCATACCCACTACACCTACCCGTCCCTGTCCTTCCAAAGTGCTTTTCCTTTCCAACCATGACCTCGTTCCAACCACTGACCCACCCCCTCCATCTGGTAAGAGTCAAAAAAGCACCTCAGCCACCACCAGCCCTGCATCTACTATGACCATAGTGCAGGGCTATTGGAGTCCACCAGCTCCTAGGGCAGAAACATCAGTCAGCAGCAAGGGGACAGCCAGCCCACCCCCTGGGAAGAGGACAAAAAAAACTAAGGGCCGGCGAGACAAGCCTGAGATGGCTGCCACCAAGGACAGTAGCCTTGCCCCGTCACCTGCCACATCATCAAAGGGAGGCAAGGGCCACAGAGCTTCAGCGAAGGAGGGCAAGGGCAGCAGGGCGGAGAAGTCAGGCAGCAGGCGAGCTGCCCAGGAGGGCCCCACCAGCCCCATTCCGGTTGTGACGGATGACACCCACAGGCCCAGGACTCCATCACAGGAGGGCCCCGCGACCGCAAGGTCGGATGGCCACTGAGCGGGAAGTCTTGGCCAGGTCTGGCTCCCTAGAAACACAGGACAAGCACCGCTGAACAGGGCCCCGCTGTGAGAAGCACCGCTGAACAGGGCCCCGCCGTGACAAGAACCGCTGAACAGGGCCCCGCCGTGAGAAGCACCGCTGAACAGGGGCCCGCCGTGAGAAGCACCGCTGAACAGGGCCCCGCCGTGAGAAGCACCGCTGAGCAGGGCCCCGCCGTGACAAGAACCGCTGAACAGGGCCCCGCCGTGAGAAGCACCGCTGAACAGGGCCCCGCCGTGAGAAGCACCGCTGAACAGGGCCCCGCCGTGACAAGAACCGCTGAACAGGGCCCCGCCGTGAGAAGCACCGCTGAACAGGGGCCCGCCGTGAGAAGCACCACTGAACAGGGGCCCGCTGTGACAAGAACCGCTGAACAGGGCCCCGCAGTGAGAAGCACCGCTGAACAGGGCCCCGCCGTGAGAAGCACCGCTGAACAGGGCCCCGCCGTGACAAGAACCGCTCCGCTGTGCCCTTCATCTCAAGCACCGCTCCGCTGTACACCGCCGTCTCAAGCACCGCTCCGCTGGGCCCTTCCTGTCAAGCACCGCTCCGCTGGGCCCTTCATCTCAAGCACCGCTCCGCTGGCCACCGCCGTCTCAAGTACCGCTCCGCTGGGCCCTTCCTGTCAAGCACCGCTCCGCTGGGCCCTTCCTGTCAAGCACCGCTCCGCTGGGCCCTTCATCTCAAACACCGCTCCGCTGGGCCCTTCCTGTCAAGCACCGCTCCACTGGCCACCGCCGTCTCAAGCACCGCTCCGCTGGGCCCTTCCAGTCAAGCACCGCCCTGCTGGGCCCTTCCTGTCAAGCACCGCTCCGCTGGGCCCTTCATCTCAAGCACCGCTCCGCTGGGCCCTTCATCTCAAGCACCGCTCCGCTGGCCACCGCCGTCTCAAGCACCGCTCCGCTGGGCCCTTCCTGTCAAGCACCGCTCCGCTGGGCCCTTCCTGTCAAGCACCGCTCCGCTGGGCCCTTCATCTCAAGCACCGCTCCGCTGGGCCCTTCCTGTCAAGCACCGCTCCGCTGGTCCCTTCATCTCAAGCACCGCTCCGCTGGGCCCTTCCTGTCAAGCACCGCTCCGCTGGCCACTGCTGTCTCAAGCACCGCTCAGCTGGGCCCTTCATCTCGAGCACCGCTCCGCTGGGCCCTTCCTGTCAAGCACCGCTCCACTGGGCCCTTCCTGTCAAGCACCGCTCCGCTGGGCAACGCCGTCTCAAGCACCGCTGGCCCATTGACAGTGCTGGTTCTGTGTCGAGCAGGGCTTCACGAAGCACTCTGGGCACCATGCCTCCTCCATTAACAGTGGAGTCGGTAAGCCATCTGATGGACTGTGGCTTGGCACTTCCCAGGATGGAACAGTGGGCAAGCCACACACTGTAGAGACTTGAGAGACTGTGGCTTTGCACTCCCCAGGATGGTACAGTGGGCAAGCCACCCACTGTAGAGACTTGTGAGACTGTGGCTTTGCACTCCCCAGGATGGGACAGTGGGCATGGAGGCCCCTCATGGATCTGGCGTCGTGGACTCATGTGGCTGAGGTGCCCCCCCTTCCATTCCCCCTGAGGTGCCTGTAGTTTTATCATCTGATGCCCCAGCAGTGTCCTCTCCAATGGTATCTGGTCTCCTGTGTGGGCTTTGCCCATGTGTTTGTGCACATTGGCCCACGGACTATGGAACTTTGACAGAATGGGCAGGACTTATTGCCTATGTATATATTTTTAACTATGTTCATTCCTTATTTTGTATCTTTCATATTGCATATTTCCCATAACTTCAATGGAGCTATATTATACATATATTTTATAGATCATTTTAATTGTGTCTTTGCATTATTCCGGTGGGTTTGGGGGGTGTCACTCTGACTTGTTGCTCTGCATTGGGGTGTAGGTATTTGGGGTGGGGGGTGGGTGTATGGCATATGTGTGTGCCCGTAAGCTTTCCTCCTCCCCCCTCCCCTGTGTCGTAGGTGCAGTACTCACCGTTGTCGTCTGCGCTGGCATTCGTACTCCTGGTAGATGAGCAGGTAGACAATAGCTGGTAGGATGTTTAATTCGGGTTCCATGCTGTCCTCCTTCCTCGTGGAGTGTGTAGAGGTGAGCGTTTTCCCGTTCGTAGTCTGTTTCCGCCGTGTTTTTATCGGCGGGGCTCCCGCCCCGGAAAAGGTGGCGGATTGGTGAGTTGTGATAGGGTGGGCGGTACATTGTCTGCCGCCTGCCTGTTGGCGGTGACCGCCGCGCTGTTTGTCTGTCCCGCCGTGGCGGTCGGAGTGTTAAAGTGGCGGCCTGTGTTGGCGGTTCCCGCCAGGGTCAGAATTCCATTTTTTTGACCGCCTGCCTGTTGGCGGGCTGGCCGCCGCTTTATCACCGACCGCCAGGGTTGGAATGACCCCTTTTATGTCTGTTCTTTCCCAAATGATTCAGTAAGGCAATAGGATCATATCTGCAGTCATCTTTCGTTTTGGACGCAATCAACAAATCATCAATGTACTGTACTAGAGTCGAAATAAAAGGCAGTTCCAATGATTCCAAGTCCTTCTTCAATATCTGATTGAAGATGGAAGGCGATTCTGAAAACCCTTGAGGAATTCAACACCAACTGTAAACCTTGTCCAGGAATTTGAAACTGAAGAGAAATTGGCTGTCTTCATGAAGAGGCACCGAAAAGAATGCTTGAGACAGGTCCACAACTGTGAACCACTCTGCATCACATGGAACCTGAAACATAATCACGGCCGGATTTAGCACTATGGGACAACATTTTACTACAATCTCATTAACTTTTCTCGGGTCTTGAACAATTAGAACTTTCCCACAAGGCTTTTTCAGACCCATTCTTGGTGAATTACATGGGCTGCTCATCAATTCTTTCAGAACCCCTTGCTTCACAAAGTCTGCAATTATCTGCGTCACCTGTATAAGGACATCTTGCACCATGTGGTACTGCGGTACTTTGGGAAACACTGCATTTGGCTTCACCTCTACCTTGACTGGTTCTACTCCTATTATCAGTCACACTTCCTTTCCTGTCAAGTCCCACACTTTCTATGTCACTGTCCCCTGTAATTCGATTGGTAAATCAGTCATTGTGAACATCGGGAAGAAGGTTATCAAAGGGTACTCCTCGTCAACGGTCTTGGTCTCAAGTTCTGAGATCTGACCATCCTCCCCTTCATCATCACTGTTTGTCTGCACCTCAATCCCTTCATTGGAACAGGTGATCGAACACCTCGTCTTACATAGTAAATCTCTTCCCAGTAGGGATATGGGACTCGAGTCACAGACTACAAAGCTGTGCAATCCCTGAAAGGTACCAATCTCAACTTGGACCAGATCTGTAATTGGGTTAGTCAAAAGCTAATTTGCTCCTCCTACCACCCTTATGGTACGCCCCGAAAGTGGCAATTTCGGAACCTCTGCACTTCTTACTGTAGAGCGTGTAGCTCCTGTATGAACTAGGAATGAAACCTTGTGACCCATCACCTTCCCTTGCACATAAGGTCCCCTCTGATCTACTTCGAGGGACGCTGCAAGCCTGCACTCCTCACTATCTGAACAATCACCCAACCATTCATCATTTATTCCATCCTCACCGCACAATGGGAACTGTTGTACTGTATTATTTTGACTCATTGTTTGGCCTGTGACCTGTTGAGGAAACATCACCTGTTGCTGTCCCATTGGAGCTAGTGGTAACTGCATTTGCTGTCTAGGTACCATGGGAATCTGCTGCTGTACCTGCTGCATCTGTGCTGGTTGAACACATGGCATTTGTATTTGCTGCATGGGCTGGAGACCCTGCATCTGAACCATATTATTCTGAAAGTTCGGATTTGGACCCCTCATTCTCGGACCCCTTACATTTTGAAATGTACCAACATCATTGCTTTGTTGAACAACACCATCCTGCATCATCATTGGGCACTCCTGCTTCCAGTGTCCCATGCCCCCACACGCATGGCCTGGTAACATCTTTTTCATTCCTTGCACATCATTTTGAACCACAACGGTATTCGAATCTGGACCACGATTTACAAAACCTCCTCGCCCTCGGCCTCTTGGTTGTGCCTGAAACATCCCGTTCCCTTGCTGTTGCTGCTGAACCATCTGCTGTACTCCATTTCCCTGCATCCCTGCTTGAGCTGCTTTAATTTGCATCACCATCACCTTCTCTTTCAGGTTTTTCTGCTTCAATTCAATCTGATCGCTAAAGTATTTCGCATACTGCAACACCTCATCAATCGGCTTCGCTTGCCAACAAATCAAATGATTCTTAATCATCTGGCTAATTTCTGGCCTCAGCCCCTCAACAAATCTGAACACAAGGTGGTTCATGTCTTTCGGTTCTATGACCTCTGTGCCACTATAGTGTTTAAATGCCTTTAACAATCTCTCATAGTAAGCATGTATCGATTCTTTGCCTTCCTGTGACGTTCGATCGATTTTCTGCCAATCAGTAACTTTCGGCGACACCTTCTGTTTCAAAAACTCAATCACCTTATGGTAGTACCTCATCACATCAGGAGACGGTGCTCCAGTAGCCTTATCCCTTGTCGGCTCCTCTGTCGGCCAGTCCACACCCCTCTTGCACTCAAAGCCACAAGTCAGCTGGGACTATAATCTCAAACAATGTATTCAAGTCTTCCCAAAGACATTTTGCAAGCTTCACAAACCTGTCCGTCTGCTGATACCACTCTATTGGCTTCTCCGTAAACCTGGGGTAGTCATTTGTGAATGACAGAATGTCACCTCTAGACCATGGCACATGGACTAGAACCCCCCCAGCTGTTTCTCTCATTGGTAAAAATGTTATTGTTCCCGTATCTGGTGCAGCTTTCACCTGCTTCGGTCCCGGGTAGTCACTTTTCTCTTTATCTCTCTTCTTTGCCCATCTGCCTTCCCACTTCTCTAATGCTCCCCAAATTTGAGCACTCTGCAAAATCTCCGTAAGGTGCGCCTTCATTCCAGTGGATCTCATGTGATCGAAATCCTTAGGTTCAAAGTCTAACCTATAACTCCTTTTCAAATGCTTCGTATTGTCTATGTCAATGCCATATTTGTCCGCTAGGTTTGCCAACCTCTGATGCACCCTGCTCACTTCTTTGGTTATTTTGGGGCACAGAAACCTCAATTCTGCTTCAGTGTATGACTCTAATCTGTTCACCCCCATCGTTCCTTCCACTAACTCTGTGGCTTCCACACCCAGCCTCACAACATTCAGATATTCCTCTCTTTCTGATCGCTCTGTAGTCACTGAAGTAGTTTGCGGAGTGTTGAGTTTGTCTAACCACTCGTTCAATTGTTGCACTGTTAAGCCTTGCAACGAGACATTTCCAGACTGCATCATTGGTGTCTGTGACGTATTTGTACTCATTACCTGTGGGGTTAGTGTACCCAACCCTGCTTGCCTCATTGTCTCCATTGAACCCCAATTGGACTGAAGTCCATCAAGGACCTAGACCTTTCAGCTGTCTGTTCCCCCTGTGTCATTCCCTGCAAGTTTCCTGTGAACCCTCCTCTTATTGCCTCTTGAGTCATCACTCCTTGGTCGCATACACCAGGCTTAGCTTGCGCATACAGTGGTACTGGCGGACCAACAGTAATTGGAAATGATATAGCAGCGGGTGTCTGTCCAGTTACCAAACCCTGTGGAGCATTAACTCCCATAGCTTGATTCATCATGGGCGCTGTAGCTGACTGCGGTCCTGCGACCGAAGTGTAATTAGGAACCACCTGTTGGTGCGGCTGGGGCAGCAATTGTGGAGTTGGCTCGATCTGCACTAACTTTGATCTCGTGAATACCGGATCAGACGGTACCATCAAACTCTTAGTTGTCTCTAGTACTGGGACATCAGGGTAGAGCCTCTGAATTGGTGGTGGCTGCAACTGTATCTGTGTGTTTGGTGCAGTGGATACACTGACACCATTCTGTATCGGAACTGTATTGCTTGTCTGTATTGTATTCATGATTCCCTTATTTTGTATCGGATCCTCAGGACCCGTACTAGTACTCGGTCCATTATCATTCATGGCATATGGTGGCGGTCGCTCATGTAACAACTGATTAAGAAATTCATCATCATCTGAATCATCTGCATCTGCCCAAGACTTCTGAGTCTCCTTTGGCTTACTAGAGCCCTTGTCTGTTTTACCAGTGGCGTTCTTTCCCTGTGTTTCGGCTTCTTGAGTTATTGCCGGAAACATTCTAACTCTGTCTACTATTCCCCTTCTCCACATCTTGGTCTCACTGTCCCATCTAGCCTCTGCTAGAGTTTTTTCTGCTTTTCTCATTCTCCTCACGAATATCTGCTGCCTCTGTTGTATGGCCATTAAATCCCAAATCGCTAATGCCTCAAACTAGGCTGGTCTCGGAGGCGGCTTCTGCTCACTTAGCACTCTCTGCAAATTCTCCAAAATTCTTATATTGAACGTTCCATACTCCGGAAACGCCAAACATCCTTCCTTTTCTGTCATTTTGCACCATTGCTTTAGCCAAAGACAAGGCGCGACTCCCTTCTCCTCCATTACGGTATAAGCTGGAGTATCCTCTGGCGGTGTAGGCTCCGCCACACTGGCTGTAATATATGTATCTCCCCTCAAAGCACTCTTTAGAGCCTTGAAAAACGTCATTTTTGCGTCCTTTTATTTTGTTTAGAATCTAATCAGGAAGTGACTTTAATTCCCAGAACACTCTTCGCCTACCCTCTCAACCAATTGCCTCTCACGGACGGCTGACAATCCGTGCGCGACTTCTCTCAGCAACTGACCTATCCCAGCGTGGCTCCAACGACGTCACACTCACACACACTGCGGCTGACAAAGTCTTGCGGCTTGTCTTCCTCACTCCGAATCCACACAAACTAGCGCAATATATTGCGAGCACTTTAACAATAAACTCAAATTTGCCGATTTACTACAGGAAGGGTAACACAATCGCTTCAGAACTTTACAGAGATTCCACTTGAAGCCTCGGCCGCTACTCTCTCCTTCTCAGATCCCGCACTTGCAAGCAGAATTCGGCCCGCAAATCCTACTCTCGACTTGTCAATGGTTCATTCTAGTGCACTTTAGAACTTGCCAAATCTCCATCGAAGGTTTCATTCATACAATTTGACTCAAACTTGACTCGTCAACCACGCCCGATTGACCTATTAAACCGCACAAATTACAACATAAACCAAGTGTCTCATACACTTCTCAATATACTCCGGAGTCTCAGACTACGACGGGTCCGCACATCACCAACAACCACGTGGACAATTTTTTAGCACAAAGCGCCACACTCACATGAAGTTCACCGACTTCCCTACTCTCATACTGCGGAGTATGCCCACTCCTACTAAAACATTACCTGGCCTAAATTCTCACAAACTTCACAAATCACCTGCAGTACGCGTAAGCTGAGCAAGCGGAAATTCTACACCACACATGAACGCCGAGAACATACCCAACTCACTTAGGCAAGCTCCGAGATTCCAGGAAAGTCATTGGGGACTTAGGGGCACATCATACCTCCAAATTGCATTATCTTGAAAACACATTTTAAACAATGGTCCCTCGTCCTAGGGCCCCCAAAGGCCCTAAACCGTCCTCTGCTACCAGAACTGCTAACGCGTACCAATCTAGATAATTTATTCACTCTGGGACTCGTTTTAGGCCAATGAATCTTTTGACCCTGATTGAAGACACCTTAAGACGAGATAACTAATCAACATGTCAATCAATAAGTCAATAACGTCATCAATATCCACTATAACAATTCAATTCAATGACATTAATGAGAATCGGGACACACCATGACCTTTCAGTCATGAATAACCATACCGAATTTGTAAGGATTTGATTTTTTTTCCCTATTCATTACAATCTACTAGCAAGTTTATTAGTCTCAAAACCATAAAACACATCAACACCGTTATAATATGGCAGCTTGAATAGGATTTCATCAAAGCAAAGATCATAAACATTAGAACATAACACGACGTCAACATGAGTTAATCTTAGCAGAGTATGATTAGCGCATTATTCAACAAAGCATAGAGTCAGTCATTTGTCTATTTGCGTCTGTCTGGTGAATTCCTCATCTAACCTCAAATTAGCATTAGCATGTTGGGCTTCATGCAAAACGTTTTGGCAACACAAATTTAGAAAACATCCAACTAAGGTCTCTGTCAAAAGAAACAGTTGGTACCTAGAAAGGAAAGTCAAACAGAAAATTAAAATTTCATCATCATATAGTAACCCTCCGTAATGGGTCAGCATACAGAGTCAATCTTTGTCCTCAGGACCTCAGTTGATTCGCCATCAGCCAGGAAACACAGCAAAGTTCAGCAAGATGGGGTAAGAAGGGACACTTCCCTCATAAGGAGGAGAAGTATGAAACGGGCAAGGTAAGGGTGAGGCTTGTTTAAAGAGTCAAACAGCAAAGTCTTCAGGCAGAGTGACAAAGTGGCTGGGTAATAGCAAGAATAGTTCGCAATGGCATCTCTGATGGCTCCTTGTGTCAAAGGGTTTTATCCCTTTTCTGTTGTACAGTCCCCTAATTTCCAATTGGTCAGATTTGGCGCACCATTATCTCCGTCCAATAGTTTACTACTCGTCCTATCAAAAATTGTCACCTCATGTTCTCACGTAGTTTATTGGTTCCTGTGATTGACGTGTCCGGTATGATTTCATACTCTTGTGGTCCTCTCGCATCCCCAGTCAGTAGTTCCATTGTCTATACCGGTTTAGGCGACCTTGTACCTGTTGCAAGTTTACACTGTTGCATTAAGCGAGAATGTTTCCTTGAGCAAGTCGAGTTTCATGAAAACAGATCTACTACGGTTACACTTATCTTCTAGCTTCTGGAAAAATACAACTAAATGTCCTTCAGCAAGTCAGCACACTGCACGTTAGAAAAACACATTTAATATGCAACCGGGCAGCTAGGCCCCGACTCATGCTAACTAAGGCCTAGTGATTAATTAGCAAAACCTTAACTTATAATTCTTAATACTAATACAAAATTATACATTAATGCATCAATAATTCATCATTAGTCAATTTTATTAGTCATCATATATATTGGCAGCCACTCCCCGTGGGCACATTTCAAACACACATTTAGTAAAACACAGCGATATATTTTCTATGCAGCATTAATATGCATTAACTCATAAGCATTTCATGTTAATTTTTGATTATAAGAGCTACGCTCCAACACTGGCACTGTGTCGATCTTCTGTCGCAAAGTCAGGCTGCATTGTTCCGGACTCGGCATGCGGTGAAATTTTCACCATGAGCAGGCTGTGCGTCATTCTTGGCAGGCAGTGCATCGAATTTTCATCGCACAGGGATTTCAGCTGCAAGAGAGAACTCTTTTTGGTCCTGAGACTTCAAGGAACAGGAGGCAAGCTCTATCCAAGCCCTTGGAGAGCACTTCTGCATCAAGGCAAGAGAGCACCAAGACAGCAGGGCAACAGCAAAGCAGCAGTCCTCTTCAGAAAGCAGTCAGGCAGTTCTTCTTGTCAGGGTGCAGGTTCTCGTTCAGGTTTCTGCTCCAGGAAGTGTCTGAGGTGGTAGGGCAGAGGCCCTGTTTTTATACCCAAATGTGCCTTTGAAGTGGGGGAGACTTCAAAGAGTGGCTTAGAAGTGCACCAGGTCCCCTTTCAGTTCAATCCTGTCTGCCAGGGTCCCAGTAGGGGGTGTGGCAGTGCTTTGTATGAGAGCAGGCCCTCCACCCTCCCAGCCCAGGAAGACCCATTCAAAATGCAGATGTATGCAAGTGAGGCTGAGTATCCTGTGTTTGGGGTGTGTATGAGTGAATGCACAAGGAGCTGTCAACTAAACCCAGCCAGTCGTGGATTGTAAGGCACAGAAAGATTTATGTGCAGAGAAACGCTCACTTTCTAAAAGTGGCATTTCTAAAATAGTAATATTGAATCCAAATTCGCCAGTCAGCAGGATTTTGTATTACCATTATGGCCATACTAAATATGACATTCCTACTCCTTTCAGATCAGCAGCTACCACTCAAACAATTTATGAGGGGAGCCCCAATGTTAGCCTATGAAGGGAGCAGGCCTCACAGTAGTGTAAAAACGAATTTAGGAGTTTTACACTACCAGGACATGTAACCTACACAGGAACATGCCCTGCCTTGTACCTACACAGCACCCTGCCCTAGGGGTTACCTAGGGCACACCTTAGGGGTGACTTATATGTAGAAAAAGGGGAGTTTTAGGCTTGGCAAGTACTTTTAAATGGCAAGTCGAATTGGCAGTGAAACTCCACACAAAGGCCTTGGAATGGCAGGCCTGAGACAAGGTTAAGGGGCTACTGAAGTGGGTGGCACAATCAGTGCTGCAGGCCCACTAGTAGTTTTTAATCTACAGGCCCTAGGCACATATAGTGCACTCTACTAGGGACTTATAAGTAAATTAAATAGCCTAATTGGGTGTGATCCAATGTTATTGTGTTTAAAGGGAGAGAGGATATGCACTTTAGCACTGGTTAGCAGTGGTAAAGTGTGCAGAGTCTAAAACCCAGCAAAAACACTATCTCAAAAGTGGAAGTAGGCAAAATGTTAGGGGTGACCACCCTTAGGCTGTCAGGTCTAACACCTAAAAGGTTTGCCAACACTATCCAAAGCAAAAGTTTGTATGTTCACATATGGCCAGGAGAAACCAATATTCCCACTAGGGTGTTTCACACTAGCACTAGAGTGCTTTACCACGGAAACACAGAGATCAAAACAATAGTCTATGTCGCTAAAAGTGAGACGGGCATGCTGATCAGCGGAGAGACAGCTGAAGTGCTTGGACTAATATCCTTTACCTTAGCCTTAGGGGGTGCAAGAAGAGGAAATTGTAGATTTTCTCCAAGAATATAAAAAATTCTTTAATGGCATTGGCTGCCTCAAGGGAAGTGAAATCAAACTCCACATTGATAAGTCAGTTCAGCCAGTTGCCCTATGACACCGCGTTTCATCTCTGGCCACAGGTAGAAGAGGAACTGCTCAAATTTGAGAAAGCTGGTATTATTGAAAAGATGTCATGACCCACTCCGAGGGTCTCCCCAATTGTCATCACCAAGAAACCCAAACAACCCGGGGAAGCCTGCATCTGAGTAGATATGAGACTGCATAATATGGCCATCAAATGGGAGCGACACCTGACACCCACAGTAGAAGATGTTCTTCGTGAGCTCCCAGGAACTCCATGGTTCTCCAAAGTGGATTGCCAATCTGGATATCATCAACTGCCACTCCACAAGGACTTATGTTATATCACAACTTTACCGACCCATCTGGGGTTGCAACACTATTGCCTCCTCAATTTTGGAATCTCAAGTGCATAAGAAATCTTCCAGAAGATCTTCTCAAGCAGAAGATAAGTTTCTCCGTGTACACTTTCTCGTCCAACGGCATCACCCCAGACCCTGACAAGGTAAAAGATGTACAAGCTGCCCCTGCTCTCACTTATGTCTCAGAAGTCAGGAGCTTCCTACGAATGGTTAAATTATGTGGGGTGTTTCATTCCTGATCTTACTGGCCGCACTCAACCTCTGAAGGAGCTTACCAAGGTCACTACCCCGTGGACTTGGGGCCCAGCAAAAGAAGAAGCGTTTCAGTGGACCAAAGAAGCACTGTCAGCCTGCACCACCATGCCCTATTTTGATCCAACCAAACTAGCGACCATTGCCGTAGATGCCAGCCCGAAACGGCTTGGGGCCTTGCTCACTCAACAACAATCTTATGGCAAATAGATCCCAGTAGCATATGCCAGCACCTCCCTTACCAACACTGAACAGCGATACAAATAGAGCGGGAGGTCATCGCCATACACTGGGTCTGCAGAAACATTCACCTGTATGAGTATGGTCACCCATTTGTCATTACCACTGACCACAAGCCACTGATACCCTGTTCCGAGGGTCAGCGTAAAAAAAATAACACCGCTGCACATTGAGAAAGGAATGTTGTTGTTACAAGAACTCAACTGTCAAGTAGAAAATTGGCCTGGCTCGACAAATCCTGCTTACTACCTGTCACGGCACCTCGAACTGCAATTCCTGAAGAAGAAGCAGATGCGACCGTGGCTATGTAAATTTTGTTACGGAGCGCTCTCAACCAATTCTGATTTCACTGGCAACGTTGCAACAAGCCACGAAAGAAGACAGATGCCCACAGCTTGTCCTAGCCACACATCAGTCAAACAGTTGATGCCCCCTCAAAACACAGCTCCCACAAAGAACTCCAGAAGCCAGAAAGACTCTAGAATCCCTACTACATGTACAGCATGAACTATCGACCACCAAGGGAGGCTGTCTGTTACGAGGTCCACATCTGGTCATCCCCGCAAGTCTGACATGATATTCAGTTCAACTAGCCCATCATGGACACCAAGGAATCACAATAACAAAAATTCGATTCTGCACCAAAGTCTGGTTTCCTGGCATGGATGCGAGGATAGAACAGCCTGTTCAAGACTGTCATTGGTGTCAAGTAACCGGCCCTCCTGAGCCACCCCACTGGTAATCACTTTGAAGAACCCACACCAGACACAGGAGTCTGACAGCATGAACTTTGGACATCTCACAGATGAAAGGTATGCTTTAATCATTATCGATGACTATACGAAGTTGAGATTCTGAGCTCCCAGTTGGCTATTGACGTGATCACGAAACTGGAAAAAGTAATTACCTCCCATGGCATAATACGAGGCATACGGACCGACAATGGTCCCCATTCCCAATATGAGAATTTGCAGAATACCTAAACTCTTGGGGCATCCACCACCAGAAGGTGACTCCTAGATGGCCTCAAGCCAAAGGAGAAGTATACCATTCATGAGGAACCTCAACAAATGATCCGCACTGCCGATGCTGACAACCAGTCCATTGAGCGAGCCATCTACAGCTTCCTACAGGAGTATCGTCAGATACCCCACTCAACAACAGGTCCAACTCCCAGACGTGGCAGAATGGGGCGGATAGGCAATGATACGTTCCCACATCATCCTACATGATTTCCCTGCCCTATTGATGATTCTGTAGTACTTCGACAAAGAACTAAAACCAATCAACAGGCCATTGCAACAGAGCAAGCTCATCCCAGCCTGATCCAAAGTGGGGACTGGGTCCTCATAAAGGACAGATATCTAGGCAGCAATTTTTGATTGCTGTTCGAGGAATGGCCATGAAGGGTAGTCAGAAAAGTAGGTACCCTAATAACTGCCTGTCAAGGTGAGAAGACTGTCAGTCAAATGTGTTGTTCTTCAAGATCGTGATAGATAGGAGGATAACCCTGCTCAGGATAAAGGTCAAGACCTAGTTTTTGAGAACTTGAGTCAGACCTACTCACCGGAAGCCTTGCAACCAGAAACAAAAACAGTGAATCCAGCATGTGCAGGACGACAGGCAGTGTCTCTGAACACTCATCCAGAAACAAACAGGTCCCAGCCAGAAATTAAGGACAGCGCCAAACAAACTCAAAGCTGTGGGGCCCATCCCAAGTCATGAGTTCTTGACATAACCACTAAGGAGGCAGAGCGAGACACCCTGATCAAGAGAGCAACTGATTATGATTAATCTGTGCTATGTTGAGGTTTGTGTGTGTTGTTTGTTTATTGAATTTGGGGAGGGATGTACTATACCAATAATGTAATGTTGCGGGGTGGTCTCCCTTGGGAACCCAGCATACGTGAACTCAAATGGTTGACTCAGGCCTACGCCGGGGTGTTAATAAAAGTGGGGCGTGGCTAGTCAGTCACACCCGACCACTAAGAGCGACCTTTGTCGGTGTCTGTCATTGCTGTCTCGGGCCTGCCTGCAAGTCTTTGTGCTGTGCACATTCGGCCTGATTGCCCCCCGCACAACCACTTTGCCTTATAATTGTCCAGCACTTTCCTCTCTGCAATTGCAAGCAGTGTCAATTGCTTCTAGTAGCTTTGTTCTTTTCTCCCTCTGGAAATGGAGAGTGCATGCATGGGATGACTTCTGTAAAATTAGATAAACCAGCACAGCACTTGTCTGCAGCAGAGACTCTCTAATGCTGGAATATTCATACAAACTCAAACCTTACAGCCTTGAGGTCCTGCCCCACTATCAATGCTTACTGGTGGCTGCTGTTCATTTTCTCAGCAGACACAACACCTGCATGGTGGTGGTTGTTGATTGTTGAAGGAATAGCTTATATATAGATTAACACGATTTCAACGTTTAACAAAATATGACTGTAAATGCAACACATAGAGAGCTGCAATATTTCTCATATGGTATGCATGGCTAAAAAAGCATCAACATATATACACACGGAAACTGCAGTGTGTTAGGCATAAGCCAAAGACAAACAGAACACACACTGGGCTAGTTATGCCCATATGACATAACATAATGTGAGCAGGGGTGACTGCCACAATTTTGTAATGACTGGTGTCTTTTGTGATGGAAGTACTGGGGTAGTACTATTTTTCCACCTCAGACATTGGTAAATAGTTTCATGTCACAGGAAATGTTAAGGCATGTGGCTGGAAATATAGCTGTGTTTATTAACATATCTAAAGAAAACAATTAAAAACAATGTGGGCATGGTCAGGCAAATTATCCAACAGCATGCAATGTTAGGGAGCTCTGAGTAGCATTGGTGAACATTCACCAACAACCTGATATCTGCTACTATTAAATAGCCTGAATATGCCTGAAATGCTTCTTGGGCCGATAGCAGTCATTTTCCGCTACTGGTGGTTCTGATAGAACGGACTGACTCCCAACTGGTGAGTTGAGGCCTGCCGAGTCATGAGGCTCAGAAGCCTGGTAGGAGAGAAGAGGCAAACAAGAAGGAGTAGTGCCATTGCACATAGCATGAAAAACAGACCCTGCAGCATGAGAAACAGACCCTGCTGCTGCAGCACTGATTAGTGGACAGATGAGGCAGGGCCAACAACTTTGGATCACTGAAACTGCGTTGTGTGGTGATGGAGATGGACTCTGTCTGCTGCTTAGGGGTCACTTGCCCCTGTCACTTTCTGCTTGGGGTGCAGCATGACTGCTCCTGCCTGCAATAGCCTGCTGGAGGTACCAGGGACAAATGAAGGCAGCAAGGAATGGGCACATAATAATGGCCCCGGGACCAGGGAGACGGTACTGTTGGAGTGAGGCTGAGCAGCGGTGAGGTCTGGGTAGACCCGGGCAATGGAGCTGCTGAACTAGGTCAGTCGAGATCAGGTGTCTAGGCTGAGCGGTGCTTCCGGTGGAAGCCTCAAATCGGGTGACCAGGAAGTAAATAAATGGAAGGAGACGGAATGTCTGGGATACAAGTCTTCACATGCTTATAGGGAGGAGGCAAATCAGCAGTGAGGCATGAACTACTCAGCCCCAAGACCAGGGCCAATCTGGTGTGTGCAGGAGGTAGAACGTTGCAACTTGCACAACACTGGAGCTAGGGAGCAGCAACAATGTGGGGTCTGAACTTTGAGGAGAGTCTGAAAGAGCAGGATACAAGTACTTTCCTCCAGAGAACACACTGCAGAGTAGACAACCGAAAAAAGGTATTTTGTGCACTGTGCAAAAGCCAACCTGTGTATTGTAGTAATATACCTCCCCATGATGGGTTGAGAAAGGGTCCCACACTTCACACCAGTAACTCCAGAGGGACACAGCCATCTACTGAGAGGGATACTCATAGTTCCTCACAGGCCTCTGGCATTAATGGGGCTAAATCCCTAGCAGCCATAGAGAAAATATGGCACCTACTAGTAAATAAAATATACTTGGTGTCTATATAAGTGAATCTCTTGCACTCAGATCTATGCAGGATGAATGGGAGAATGTTAGCTACTGACAAATGGTAGCTGGATTAAAGGCTAAGGCAGTGGACCTGAGAACTATAGTCAGATTCTTAGTAGACTTCTCACACCAACTACATAAGAGGTTGTAAGATGCGGAGGGAAGATTCCACAGAAGTAATCTCTGGTTTGTTGGTATACCCAAGAGAGCAGAGGGGACCATGCCAGAGCACTACATAGCCTGCTGGATCACAGAAAAGCTCTGCACCCCAGGCCTACCCAAAATGTTTATAGTGGATTTTGCACATAAGGCATTGGCATTGGCGCCCTCTCCCGGAACCACACCTTGGGCCATTATAGATTGTATTTTGAATTACAAAGACAGGGATATCATACTGCAACATGCACAAAAAATGGAAGAAAAACAATGTAAGGTCTGCCCGGTCCGCATTTTTCCGGATTACACAGAAAGAGCACAGAAACAGCCTAAATATTTTGACACTGTTAAGCAGAAACAGGGGTAGAGTACATGCTGTTGTTCCCAGCAAAGCTGAAAGTAATCACAACAGATGCTCCCATTTTTCACAGTCAGAGAAAGCATGGGAGTGGCTGTAGATGGGAGACAGTGCCAGGCAAGGTCTGAAACCTTCTACAGCAGCAGAGAGAAGGCGACAATGGTGTTGGACAGGCATAACCCACACTGCAGTGCTGAGGGAGTTAGCTGTACCCACTCAGACGGTGCAGAACACAGTGTGCCAGGATGGCACTCTAGTGACTGAGACACTTGCTCCTAGTGCTGAGGACCTATTATTGAACACTGTTGAGGTGCAACAGCTGAGGGAGGGGGGGAGAAAGCCAGGCAGTAGATGCAACAATTCAATAGATAGTTATGGTGGAGGGATAACCACCTCTTGGGCAGGCTTCTTGATTTCTGCCTGGCTCCTCCTGGGTGAAAGGAGAACTAAATTACTGTAATGTCTCTAATGTCACTGCGTTATGCATTATTCTAATGTTGTCGATGGCCAAAACGTGTTTTTTGTAATTGATTGCACAGCTGCCTGCCGACCGGCAGTGTACCAATGCACTACCCTGTGTTAGATAGTTTAGGGCCTTTAGGGGTCTCTGGTCTTAAGCGGGTGCATGCGCCTTCTCCTGAACAGTGGGTGTGCAGCTCGTAGAGAAATGGACTCCCTCAGACTATAACTATAGTGCTAGGGTTTGTATAAGATATAGATGTGCTTATGTTTGTTTACTGCACAAGTGAAGTAACACTGTTCAGGGTTGAACAAAGTGAACAAACATGCTTCTAGGTTTATAGGTGTTTACCTGGGGAGAGGATTAGTGTGAAACTGGAGGGGTGGTTTCACATGAAGAAGGTCATGCGACACACGACAAGTGTAAGTGACTGGGAGCGCAGGACCTGAACAGTACACATAGTGGTGACTATGACTATATTGCTGAACAGGACACTAGAATGGTCAGAGGCACACACCCCATAGCTCATATGTCCGAATGGAACACGCTGATAGGAGCTCTTTGAGAATGACAACCTGGAATGTGCGAGGCCTAAAAGAGTATATAAAGAGCTATAAGGTGCTCACCTACCTTAAAATGCAGGCAGTTAGAGTAGACGTCCTACAAGAAACACATTTAACAGTTGTGGATAAACTGTGTAGGAAATGGAGGGGTCAGATGTATTCTTTCACCTAGTCATCCTACACACAAGTAGTATTTCTATGGATAGTCCTTTTCCCACACCGTGGTTAAGAGGCAGACATACTGGGGAGGTATTTATTGGTGCATTGATTGTTGGACAGAGAGGAGATCTGTTTAGTTAACATTTATGTGCCAAATGTATATGACAGTCACTTTTAGAGGACTTCTAGAGCTTTCTGGGTCATACTTACCCATATCAATAATAATATGGGCTGGGGGTTTTAACTGCATGTTGGATGGTGAGTGGAACCGGCACCTTCCCTGAATAGACACAAAACCCAACATAACATGTAGCTCAAGGGAGGCAATGAATAGCCTAGCATGCATTAATATATGGAAGGTGCTTCATCCACATGGGAGGGAGTACTCATGCCACTCAACTCGTAAAACATACAGCAGACTGAACCTCATGCTAATCACTTACGATATAGTACACAGAGTAGAGAAGGGATGTGTCACTATACATATTTGTCACAGCATTCTCCAGTGATCATTGACTACTTAGGAATTGAGAGCAGGCCCTTATTGCCTACCTGGAGGTTATGGCCAGAGACGCTACAGAATGCTGGGTTCAGAGCGGAAATGGAGGAGCTTATGACTGTATATTATGAGCAGAACTCAGGAGAGGCAGACACTGGGACGGGACCATGGAGGGGTAAGCATTTAAATGTTTGGTTGAGGAGAATGTATTGGTAAGACTCTGCAATTACAGCATCAGCTCTGCAAAGACCTCTTATGACATTAGGAGGCAGTGACGTTTCTACAAAGCATGGAACCACTCGCCCTCACAGATAAACTTGACTCGCTGACAACAATAAGGTTCCCCATGCCGCATGGGATGAGTTGGACAGATTCACGCCTCAAAAGTAAAGGCAGCTGTTGCACAGAGAAGAGGACAACTTTGATAAACTACTTGCATAGCTTCTGCATGGTAAGGCGCCACACCCGCAGATCCTCTCCCTCATGACAACAGACTGTATGCAGGTTAACATGCAGATGGACCTTATGGAAGCACTGAGTCACTACTTTTCTAATACATGTAAAAACCCAAATGGTGGGTGGACATATAGCACAGATGAGTACCTGATAGGATGCCCACTCCCTCACTCTCAGAAGGACAACAAGAGCGACTAGATGGAGATCTCGCACAGGAAGAGCTGACACAGGCACTCAAAGAGATGCTACATTACAAGACAGCTGTGCATGACGACTTACCTCCTGAATTTTATAAAAGCTGCACGCCCCTGGTCACTGACAAATTACTAGCCATGTTCTGTGAGGCTATTATTGCAGGTAATCTCCCATTCATGATCAGGGACGCAGTGATGCTTCCTAAACATGAGAAAGACCCCATGCAAATGCGACCCTATGGACCTCTACCCATGATAAATGCAGATGCTAAAATATTGTTCAAGATTTTGGCTAACAGACTCCGACCAATGGTTAACACACTGGTGCATGAGGACCAGTCTGAATACATCTCGAGAGCAGTACCACATATAATATTTGCAGGTTCACACAAGTAGTCCACTTCACTGCAGGTATGGATATAAATGGGGCCTTGGTGGTCCTGGATTTAGAAAAGCCTTTGACACTCTGAGATGGGACTATATGTTCGAAGTGCTGTGGAGCGTGGGTTTTGGCCTGTGCTTTGAAGGGTAGGTGAGATTCTCTGCGATCTACCATTCTCTTGCACTGACTGCTGTCTTCTGTGTGTGTAGGGCTAGTGCAGCACTATTTTATCAGCCTAAACAGCGGTAAATCTGTTGGATGCCAGGGAAACTTTCTAGGCATATAGGGGCATATTTATACTCTGTTTGCGCCGAAATTGCGTCGTTTTTTTTGACGCAATTTCGACGCAAAACTAACGCCAACTAACGCCATATTTATACTATGGCGTTAGAGGCGAATAGCGCCAAAGTTCCCGGAATGTGCGTCATTTTTTAGCGTGAACCCCTTCCTTGCGTTAATGATATGCAAGGGAGGCGTTCCCGTCTAAAAAATGACTCCCAGGACTTTACGTGGTATTTATACTCCCGGGCAAAAGAGACGCCCGGGAGTTGGCGTGGCTAAAAACGGCGCTTTTGCGCCACTTTTTAACGCCTGCTCAGGGCAGGCGTTAAGGGGCCTGTGGGCTCAAAATGAGCCCACAGGTGCCCTCCCATGCCCCCAGGGACCCCCCCTGCCACCCTTGCCCACCCCAGGAGGACCCCCAAGGATGGAGGGACCCACCCCAGGGACATTCAGGTAAGTTCAGGTAAGTATAATTTATTTTTTTTTATATTTTGTTTTGGTGGCATAGGGGGGCCTTATTTGTGCCCCCCTACATGCCACTATGCCCAATGACCATGCCCAGGGGACAGAAGTCCCCTGGGCATGGCCATTGGGCAAGGGGGCATGACTCCTATCTTTACAATGATAGGAGTCATGTTGATGGGGGATGGGCGTCGTTAAAAAATGGCGCAAGTCGGGTTAAGACGATTTTTTCGACGTAACCTGACTTGCCCCATTTTAAGACGCCCATGCGCCATTTTCCCCCTACGCCGGCGCTGTCTGGTCTACGTGTTTTTTTCCCACGCAAACCAGGCAGCGCCGGTCTGATTGCGCCGTCTAACGCCATTCCATAAATACGGCGCCCGCTTGGCGCTTCAGAATGGCGTTAGACGGCGCAAAACTTTTTGACGCTAAACTGCGTTAGCGCAGTTTAGCGTCAAAAAGTATAAATATGGGCCATACTCTTTTTGCTGGAAATGCAGCAGCATGTGTGGAACGTGACACATACAAAGTTACATAACAACACAAATAAAACAGCACATGACATCACAACAAAACTGACCACAACCCAACACTCACAGTATAACACAGCTCTATCACATTGCAATAATGAAGCATTAAAAACAACAGAACACATCATCGCCACAGCCACACAACAAATGTACACAAACCTTCTTGTCACAGCACCTCCAGAATCCTGTTATCTAAATACAGTGGTAAAAGGGGATTGGAACAAACATAGCCGTACTTTACCACCAATGACGTGCATTTATGAGTGTGAGAAGGAATATGATTGTAGTAATCCTCAAAACACTTTTACCTTGTCTTTGTGAATTTATCCCTAAATATCTGAAATAGGAATAAAGTGGGAATAACTAGGGAATACTTATAAACAAATAGTACAAATAGAAGGGCCTGTGCCCTCGTTGCACCTTTATTAACAGAGATGGACATGCCAGGCCGATTCACAAAGGCATGTGGCAGTGCATGAAAAAGTACCCCTGAAGTACTGCTTCCCATGTTGCAACATACTTTTTTGAACCAGCCCCAATGTTCCTGCCCTTAGTAGTCAAACTATATCAAATAATATAAGGACCAGAGAGAATTACAGCATGTTTAGCATAAATAGATAGAACACAATATACAACAAAGCCCATTGAGCGAATGATGCCATCATGAAGTTCATGAGCTAGTGGCTGGGATGTCAGAAGAACGCGTCATTGAAGTGTAAGAGAACAATCTGCAGAGTACCCGAGTGTTTGGCCATCTGCGATTGAATGGCATTAACACAACTCAAAGATGGATGGAGAGCCAAGTAGGGGCGGTAGAACGATGTCGGCTTTAAAGCAAATGTTACTGCTGTTTTTGAAGAGAGGGAAGGAGGAAACGGTGCAGATGGAGGGGATTAACAAGTTCCAAATTGTATTATGGAACAGGCTGGACTGATGTGCCAGTTTCCTTTTTTATTTTGATTTTACAAGACTGTGAAATATCAACATCTGATCGTTTTAACAAGCTTAGATAATCTCTATTAAGAGTTGGCCATAGGCAAGATGCGATTTACCCCCATGTCCACAATAATTACTGTGTTGTTAGGTTAATCCTGTGTACTAGCCACCCAAGTTTGCAACTCCCGGCAACTTCTCAGAAGAGCGGGCCTCACTTCCTCTACTACTTGTGAATTGAAGTTCGGTTTAGGGATACTTGATTTATGGAAAGGGTTGGGTGGGTAACTGCACCAGTAAAGTTTTCTTTTTAGGCCGATACCTCATTGAGAGTACAGTGCCTCTTTTCCCCAAGTTGTTGGAGAATCATTATTAATTTTAATAATAGGGCTATTTGTGTATTGAAATCCCACCTATGGAGTATCCTCCCGTTCGTAAAAGAAGTTCTAATGCTGGCTCACAATATACTAGGACCGGAAGATGAATGCACTCCATACCTCATTGTCGAAATATTTTCCGGAAGATCCTTTACAGACACACTGTAGGGTTCAGGTTCTCCTTCCATTCCTCTCCAGAGGTGAGGGTTAAAGCCCTCCCTCAAACTAGTAACACGAAGCCTATGTCGAATGACGCAGCAGAAAGAAGGTGCAGTTGTACTGGTTATAACTAAAAGGAAACGTCTGTTAACTCAGAGGTTTCTTTTTCTTTTGTGGGGAGGATCATGATTCAGTAGACCCGTTTCTATTTCATAGTGTAGTGTAACTCTGAGGTACGGAACATTTTCTTGTAATCAAAGAGACGGAACATTTGTATATTGTGAGGTGATTGTAGTTGTTATTCTTTTGTTCAGTTTCTTTTTTGAGTGGCAGCCAAATTACTCAGCAATTCTTTAAATAGCTGGCATTTGCAAAACCCGATGTCAGTATGATAAGAGCATTAAGCGAGAATATTAATTTGGTTTGACCTCACTTGCTAAATTGTATGTTTTCATCTTCTTATATAATATAAGGTTACCAGAGACTGTTAGAGCGGGCAGCCGTGCCTTACACATTTCTCATTTTGAAAATAGAAAGGTTTACCCAGCCTAACACATTTGATCATGGTGGGCTTAATGAGTGTTAATATGCAGCCCACAAAGATGAAACAGGAGTCCCTTCACTAGTCATACTACATAGCAATTGACAAAAGGCTTGATTGTTTTTTCAACATCCAGCTTACACCTGCTAATCCTTTATTTCGATAGTATTGCAGTTATGTCTGTGCATCGATCTGCTCGGATGAACTTGTGTTACTCTGATTTACACTTTTGTTGCTGTAATCCACCTACCTCTCCAATTACCTGTTGACTGTGTGCTTGCATTTGTCTGTGTGCAGTGCTCTGCTCCAGGCAAGATTTACACTACAAAAATACCACATGTATGCATATATACATATTGTATTGTGTTGCATTGAGTCGTTATAAAGCACTTTTTATGAGTTATGTAGTCCCAAATTGCTGTGTTGTTTATGCACAGCCCCATCTTGTACCAATTAATAATATAATGTATATCGTAGAGTATCAAATAAGGGAAGCATTTGGGGTCATGAGTATCAGATATTTAATGCAAATCATTACATACAACCATACTCGGGAAGACCTTGAGTAATGATTGTTTCACTAGGCATTGATGCAAACAAAGAGCCATCCAGTATTTCATAATTTACAAAGAACACTTACACAATTGTGTAATGCTGATTTGAAGACAGTCTATATCATTTCCTTATGTAATTCATCACAGAGTCAACCAGCCTTCTCTATTTAGTGCTTCAAGTTAATTTACTGGAATGTTATCACAGTGAACAGGAGAACCAGTGCCTTTGTATTAAAATGTGAAAGTCATATATGCTCCTGAGCTTTATGACTTGGACTTTTATTCTAATACAATGATGACTAACTGGTAAGCAATATCTCAAATAATCCTCTTTCTTCTGTAATCTTATTCTGCATGTGAGTAAGCTGTCCCTGAACTATTTATACACAAATCAATTTAATTGAACATTCCTCTTGTTACCCTGGCTCCTATAATAATGACTTTGATCACTTGTTGTACATAAATTGTGAAAGTACGTGTCTCCTAAGTGTGATTTGGAAGAGTAGAAATCATAGAAAATCCCATGCCAGGTGTGCACTAACACCAATGGAATAATACCATTCCCAGGTATTTCTGACAATTAGATGGAAATGGGAATTTAGATTGATGCATTTCTCATTGAACCTGTCATGTTTTCTTATTCAGAATGCCATTTACATACAATAACCAAAATAAGAGCAATGTCCTCACAAGGTTCAAGGAGGATGTCTGCAGCAGTTGGGCCACCATGCTTCAATCACCCAGGAATCCCCAAACTAACTGGGAACTAAGGGCCTGGAGACAATTAGGTGGTTTGGTTCTATGGCTTTCATCACTTTTTTACCCTGCATGCCTTTCAAACATCAACTTTTACATTAAAACACACTTTCCTAATTTTAAGATATCTAGAACACTTGAATTTGAAACAATAGCAAACTTTGTCATTGAGCATTACCCACTTTGGGGAAGGTGTATTCCTGAAATATACCCAGACACAGTGATCATTTTTGTCAAGCGAACTAACTGATATAGCGTGAGATGGTGTTCTTCTCAGCTCAAGGTATATTTGTTTCCTATCTCCAACCACCATTTGCACTTCACCTACCCCGGGGTGCAAGGAGACACTACAAGATTAGGACAAAATGTACTAAAAGAAAGTTTTCTCAATGTGCTTGCAACTTGTGAACCATGTTTTGCGGCACGTTTTGAATATTAAAATGAAAAGTATGTACTAATAGGTTGTGCTAACGCGTCCTTCTATGTCAGTTTATACACATCAGGACTCGTTTTAGGTCGATGAACCTTTTGACCCAGTGGTGAGTCTCCGTAAGACGAGATTACCAAGCATCAAATATATTTCACAATAACGATTAATGAACCTTCGGCGCATTTATTAATTCTTAGACTCAAATAACCACACCTTGAAGGAAGATTTTGTGAATTTATTCCCTATTGATTACAATCTAATAATAAACGTATTGATCTCAAACCAAGAAGCATAAAAGCATAATCACAAAGTGGCAATTACGATGAACTTTCAACAATGCAATGATCAGAATCATAGGATAGATACGTTAGAAGAGAATAGACCATAGTGCGTGATAAACAACAGAATATCAGTTCAGCATAGCTACATGTCAGTCACGTCAGTTCCGTCCGTCAAATGAATACCTCATCTAACCTCAGATTAGCATTAGCATGTTGGGCTTCATGCAAAACAATTTAGAACATCAATTTGGAAAACATCTAACTCAGATACCTAATTAAACATACAGCAGTTGGTACCTAGAAAGAAAGGCATATAGATTCTATTAGCATTAATAATTACCCTCCTCGAGTTAAGTCAGCATACAGGATCTGTCTTCATCTTCAGGACATCAGATGGTTCACCGTCAATCTATCTAAATAGAATCAAGGGACACTCTCCTCATATGGAGGAAAGTATAATAAGGCAGTCTATGGGCTAGGATAATTTTGTCTAAGTCTCAAATCACCAAATAGAGTGACAGAGTTTCTGGATGCAATCGGTATCATTCCCTACCTAATGCCCCTTGTCTCTTGTGTCATGAGTTTTTATCCCCTTTTCGTAATCCATTCCCCCAAAATTCTATTGGTTAATAACTACACCCCATCATTGGTAACCAATCAAATTATTCATTAAGTAATGTATTTGTTATTTCTTGATACAGAATTGTTTCTCAATTGGTCTTCATAATCAGCATTTTTCGTAGGTGGTACGTCCGGGGTTACTTCACCATCTTGGCACACGTCTCGGGTCAGGAGTTCTTTTCCCCTCGTCTCATCGCCCTTGACAGGGTCCATTACTGTTTCGAAGCACATATCTTTTATACTAAAAGCTGCTAGCATGCGGATGGGAAGATTTCTTCATGTTTCGAATTAATACAGAAAGAACAATAGCTGGGTCATAATCATTCGCGAGTCTGCACACAGAAAAAGCAGGAAAAATAAGCTTTGAAATGAGAGTTACACAGCTAGCTCGTAACTCATGCTAACTTAAGACATACACGTTTTAATGAATACAGTTTTGATTGTAATAATGCATATATCTTATTATTATTATTATTAGTGTTCAAAAATGAGTAAATCTTCACGTTTATTAATGCACTTTAATTATTTTTAATTAATATTGATTTGCCAAATGTAAGCGTTTCACGTCTATAATATATGATATTTAAACTACGCTCTCTCAGTCCCTCCTCTGATGACGCACGTCATCACACAATTCTTGATTTTCAATTTTTCACCTTGCGCATAATACGCATTTCAACATCTTGCCCTTTATGTGAACTTTCCCATATTTCATTAAACATTTTCTCTCTTTCACTTTCTTCATTCTGTTTTACTCTTTTTGACAAGTTTCTTCTAATTTTGTTGTTAATTTTGCATGCTCCCCATAATCCTAATAGACAAATTAAAACAATTAGTAGGCCCAACATAATTTTTGCAAGAACACCATTCCAAATATTGGTAAACCAGTTTCCTACCCAGGCAATTCCTTTTCCAAACTTTTCCCAAATTCCAGGCTCTTTCAGTTCCTTCAAATCTGTACTATCTCTAGTCAGGTTAGTAAGCACGTTTCTAATTTCCTTACTATTATCGGGTATATAGGAACAGCAGTGACGCTCATTAAGCATTTTGCACACACCTCCGTTCTTTGCTAAAAGAATGTCTAAAGCAAGCCGATTTTGAAGAGTCATAGCTCTTTCTCCAGCAAGTTCAGTATCCATTAATAATATTGCTCCTGCAAAGTTTGTCAGCATGTTATCCACAATAGTAGACAACTTTTGAATTTTCATAGAATTTAAGATAACCCCAACTGATGGGATTATTGCTCCAAACATGTCACCAATGACAGCCGCCACTGATTCTCTTTTTTGTCTAGAATGTTGTATTTTAGAAGATTTAGGTATTTGTTTTAAGTCATCAATCTGGTATATCTTTGGGAAAACTATTCCCAAATAACATGTCCCATACCATCCCTTTGGGAGACGATAATATGCATTTAACCCACAGATGTAATAGATTCCAGGAATCGCTGGGTCTTGTCCATTTAACATGAAGGTCCATTTACTCTGAAACAAAAACACATGCCTACATTCACTCGTACCCACAAACAAATTGTCTTGATCAGATTTTGGTCTGTATATACATAGCCTACCTACGTGTAATGCATCTATAGCTAACTTGCCTTGTGTTTTAATTGCAGTGAAAGCATAATCATTTGCATAAGTACGTTTTTCTAAACCCTTTTCTAATTTCTCTTTTAGTGCTTTGCGTCTATCATCTGTGTGATCTAAAAAGCTTTTCTCTACAGGAGACAGTAAGCATGTTAAATTGTTGCGGTGTGCATAAGCAGTTCCAAATGTTAATGTTGGCTCAAAGAATCCTCTAACTAGTTTAATATCATGTTCTTTAGCTAGCTTATTTAAGAATTCAATAACAGGCACAAAAGAAAACACAACATCCAGATTCAAATAGAAGTATTGTACATGCTCTTGATTATAGAATCTCGTTAGTAACAAACTACAGCTAATTCCATAATTAAGAGGGAGACTGTGATAAGTAACCCCCTCCTGCACAGATGAAGGAATTTTAGTACACACATAAAACATTTTCGTATCCATAGTTTCCACATACTCATTTAATAAGCGATAGAAAACATTAGTAGAAAGTTCCCTCTTCGTATTAGTTCCCTCATGAAGATGTTTAGTATCTTGTTCGAATTTCTCCCACGGTGATAATTTATTAGTCGTAATGGTAGTCTCAGGTTTTGAAGTTGCATTAATAGTTTCACTCTCTCTCCACGGCATTCCCACAATCACTCCCACAATCATTATTGCGCATACAACACCTATCATAAGTCCTAACCAACCACACACTTTACTTCCTTGGTTGCTATAAGCCCTGTTTGTATAGAATCAGAATAGCAGATCAACAATCAACTTAAGATGGCAAACTCTTTATGCGTATTTACAGCGTCTTCTTTCACTCTAGGACCCTTTTTGTCAATTCAGGTTAGCAGCTTGTCGTAATCAGGTTTCTTGATGTCAAATCCAGGTTTGATTGTCTCTTTCCGGTAGGTTTATAAAGTCTCTTTCCTTTTGATATATTTTCTGTATAGTTTTCCTATTGCTTTCCTTCAGGTACCGTAGTATTGGCCAGGTACTTCTCGATCAAAACAGAATGCTAAGAATTCTTGTTGCCACTCAGAGGTTGTAGCATATGCCCATTCAGGACCTGTGTACCTTCGATTTGCTATTCGCTTTCTTTTTAATCTTCGTTCGCCTTGCTGTTCTCCTTCACTCAGATCATCTGCTTGTGAGGTATCACTCTCTTCTATTATTGTCTTGTTTGTTAATTTTCTTATTCTAAAAGGCGACTTTTCTGGCCATGCATCACCTCTATGTGTCTTGTTTCGGTGATTTCCTTCAGGACGCTGGACAGCACCCTCCTCTTGTGATAAGGTGTTTTCTCTCAGTAGGTTTGGAATTCGATCAGAATAGTCTGATTCGTATTGATTTGTATTTGTCACTATTCCGTCTCTCTCTCCTTCTGGTTCAATACTGTATTCTGGTTCTGAATTGTATTCGTCTGCTTCTGGGAGAACCTCTCCTTGTCTTTGTTCTCCTGCTGCCTCCACTGAGATTGGCACTCCGTCACCTCTCTCGAACTCTCTGATAGTGTGAGGGACGCGGCTGTTCTCAGCGGGCTCTCCTGTAGTCTCAGATCTTTCTTGAATGATCTTTGATTCTGAGATTTCTTCTCTGTTGTACTGGAATTTTCAAGTTCCTCTTCAACAGGACACGTTACCTTCTTTGTGTGGCTGGCATGTATCCTGTTAGGAACCCCAGCACACTTCACAGCAGTAGTGGTCGTCAATATCACTTGATATGGCCCTTTCCAACGCGGCTCAAGACACGATTTTCTTACGTGTTTCTTGACAACCACCCAATCTCCAGCTTGCAGAGAGTGTCCTGGTTCGCCGATTGGTGGTAACGTGTTAGCTTCCACCTGGTGAGAGAAAGAGCGTATCACGTCAGCTAAATTTTTGCAGTAATCCAGCACCATATCATCTGTAATATTCACTAGTGCATTGGCAGGTACCGCTGGCAACCTCATTGCTCTACCCATGAGGATTTCATGGGGGGACAGTCCTGTTTTCTTATCTGGTGTATTTCTCATGGACATCAGTACTAGTGGTAATGCATCTGGCCACTTCATGTTTGTTGCTGCACACATTTTCGCTATGCTTGATTTTAAGGTACCATTCATCTGTTCAACTAGTCCTGATGCTTCAGGGCGATAGCTACAGTGTAATTTCTGCTCGATGTTGAGTGCTGCACACAGAAGCTTGATCACCTCATTGTCGAAGTGTCTTCCCCTATCTTTTTCTATAGAAACCGGGAACCTGAATCGTGGTATTAATTCCCTCAGTAATAATTTTGCAACTGTGAGACTGTCATTTCTACGTGTAGGGTATGCTTCAATCCAATGACTGAAAACACACACAATCACCAACACGTACTTCAATCCTCTACAAACAGGCATTTCAATGAAATCCATTTGTATTCTATTAAATGGACCTCCAGCTCTTCCAATGTGGCTCAAATTTACCACTGTTCCTTTTCCAGCATTCATCTGTTGACAGATAATGCACCTGTGACAAGTAATTTCTGCAGCATGTCTGAATTTTGGATTAAACCAATCAACTTTAAAAGATCTGATCATGGCGTCTCTTCCTAAATGTGCTTGCCCATGATATATTCGGGCAAATTGTGATAGAAGACTATTAGGTAAAACCAACTTTCCATCATCTGAGACCCATATATCATCTGCTCTTTGTGTACATTGCATTTTCTGCCAGGAACGTTTTTCTTCTTTGTTAGAATTGCTTTGTAGTGTCTTTAACTCATCTAAGGTATCAACCACTTGTAATGCTAGATTCAAAGTTGTGTCATTTTCAGGCTGAGGTAGCAATTCCCACTGTTCTTTGAATGATATACAATTTAATGCTCAAAATCTTGCTACCTGATCTGCATAATCATTCCCCATTGACACAAAGTCTTGTGATCTGATGTGAGCACTGCACTTTACCACGGCAACTTCAAGAGGTAACTGAATTGCATGTAACAAATCTCTTATCTGGTCTCCATTTTTCACAGGTGATCCGGAAGAGGTCATGAAACCCCTTTGTGACCAGATCTGACCAAAATCATGTACAATTCCAAATCCATACCTACTGTCAGTATAAATTGTAACTTTCAAATTTACAGCAGCATGGCAGGCCTTTGTAAGAGCTATTAATTCTGCCACTTGTGCTGAAAATACCTTTTCAAGCCAGGAGGCTTCGACTATGCCAGACATTGTACACACTGCATAGCCAGCTCTTAATGTTCCAGTTGAATCTCTTAAACAGGACCCATCCACGAACATAATGCAATCATTTTCTTTTAATTGGGTGTCCTGTATGTCTGGGCGAGGTTTGGTACAGAGGTCAGTCACCTCAAGACAATCATGCTCAAATTCTTCCCCTTCTTTTATTTCTGTATTTTCATTGGGAAGCAGAGTTGCCGGGTTCAGTACTGTGCATCTTTTCAGTGTAACATTCGGTGATCCCAAAATAATCGTCTCATATTTGGTAAGTCTTGCATTTGTCATGTGCTGTGTTTTTGTTCTTGTCAACAGGATTTCAACAGAATGTGGAACCAAAACTGTCAAAGGGTATCCCATTACTATGCCCTCACATTGGGAAAGACTTTGACCAACTGCTGCAACTGCTCGCAAACAACCCGGTAGGGCTGCTGCGACAGGGTCCAAATTAGCTGAAAAATATGCTACAGGGCGATTTGCATCTCCGTGGACCTGTGTTAAAACAGACAAAGAACAAGCATCACATTCATGACAAAACAACAGAAAAGGTTTTTCATAATCAGGCATCCCTAATACTGGGGCCCTGCACATGCATTCTTTCAGCTCCAAGAATGACTCAAGTTCTTCTTTTGTCAAAGTGATTGTATATGGCTCATCTTTAACATCTTTTCCTGTCAATTTTATTAAGGGTTTTGCAATGATTGCGAAATTGGGTATCCATTGGCGGCAATAACCCACCATTCCCAAAAACATTCTGACATCTCTTTTTGTTGTTGGGGGATTCATTTGTATGACAGCTGTTATTCTCTCCTTTGATATTCTTCGGGATCCTTTCTCAATTAGATGCCCTAAATATTTTACTTCTTTCTGACAGTACTGCAGCTTCTTAGGTGACCCCTTACGCCCGTTTCTTCCCAAATGATTCAATAATGCAATGGTATCATATTAGCAACTGTCTCTGGTTTTGGATGCAATCAACAAGTCATCAATGTACTGCACAAGAGTTGAATTAAAAGTCAGTACAAGAGGTTCCAAATCCTTCTTTAAGATCTGATTAAAGATAGATGGCGATTCAGAAAACCCTTGAGGGATCCTGCACCAACTGTACACCTTATCTAGGAATTTGAAACTGAACAAAAATTGGCTTTCCTCATGCAGTGGTATTGAGAAAAATGCTTGTGATAGGTCTACTACGGTAAACCATTCAGCATCCCAAGGAACTTGGAACATTATTACCGCTGGGTTAGGAACCACAGGGCAGCATTTTATCACAATTTCATTTATTTTTCTCAAATCCTGCACAATCCTAATCTTCCCACAGGGCTTTTTTAAACCCATAATAGGTGAGTTACATGGACTGCTCAAAACTTCTTTCAAAACTCCCTGCCTGAGAAAATATGCAATTATCTGTGTCACTTCGATGAGTACGTCTTGAGTCATGTGATATTGTGGTACTTGTTGGAATACTGCATTTGGTTTTATCTGCACCTTGACTGGTTTAACTCCTTTAATTAATCCAACCTCTTTTCCTGTCAAATCCCACACTCTCTCTGTCACGGACCCTTGTAGGTCAGCAGGTAAGGCGATTAGTGTGAACACTGGGAATAAGGTAATTAGAGGGTAATCTTCGCTCGTCTCCCCTCTTCCTATGAGCTTGTCCTCATCACCTTCATCATCACTGTTTGTCTGAACTTCTATTCCATTGTTGAAACAGGTAATTGAACATTTAGTTTTGCATAGTAAGTCCCTTCCCAGTAGGGATACTGGACTCGAGTCACATAGGACAAACCTATGCAGGCCTTGGAAATTTCCAATTTCAACCTGTACTGGATCGGTAATTGGATTTGTCAAATACTGATTAGCCACTCCAACCACTCGTATTGTGCGTCCTGATAAAGGTAACCTTGGTACTTCCACACTGCGGACTGTAGAGCGTGTAGCTCCAGTCTCAACCAAAAATGAAACCTTATAGCCCATTACTTTTCCTTCTACATATGGGCCTCTTTGATCTACTTCTAATGAGGCTGCGAGCCTACACTCTTCACTGTCTGAACTGTCATCTGACCATTCGTCCTTCGTTTCATTTTCACCTCACAATGGGAATTGCTGTACAGTGTTGTTTTGACTCGACACCTGACCTGTGACCTGCTGAGGAAGCATCACCTGTTGCTGACCCATCGGGGCTAGAGGTAACTGCATTTGCTGTCTAGGCACCATAGGAATCTGCTGTTGCATTGGTTGCATGGGCACGTTTTGAAAACGCGGCAGCAACATTTGTTGCATTGGTTGCACCCCTGGCATCTGCGCCGAATTATTTTGATAATTCTGATTTTGTTGTCTCATTCTTGGACCTCGTGGATTCTGTTGTGCCCCAACATTCATGCTCTGCCGAACTGTAGCATCATGCACCATATTTGGACAATCCCGCTTCCAATGTCCCATGCCCCCGCACGCATGACATGGTGACATCCTCTTCACTACTTGCCCATCATTTTGAATGACAACATTATTCATGTCCAAATTACGATTCAGAAAGCCTCGACCTCTACCTCTCTGCTGTACCTGAAACCCACCGTTCATTTGCGGTTGCTGATGCATTATTTGCTGAATGCCATTTCCCTGAATTCCAGCCTGTGCAGCTCTTATCTGCATCACCATCACCATCACCTTTTCTTTCAGCTTTTTCTGTTTTAACTCAATTTCATCACCACAGTATTTCGCATACTGCAACACCTCATCAATCAGTTTAGCTTGCCAACAAATCAAATGGTCCTTAATCATCTGACCAACCTCTGGTCTCAGCCCTTCAACAAATCTGAACACAAGATGATTCATGTCCTTTGGCTCAATCGTTTCAGTACCACTGTAATGTTTAAATGCTTTTAACAACCTCTCATAATAGGCATGTATTGACTCCTTAACCTCTTGCGAAGTCCGGTCGATTTTCTGCCAATCGGTCACCTTCGGTGACACCTTTTGTTTAAAAAACTCAATCACTTTATGATAATATTACATCATCTCTTCAGAAGGTGCTCCTGTCGACTTATCCCTTGCCAGTTCCTTTGTGGGCCAATCTACCCCTCTTTTGCACTCAAGCCACAAATCTGGTGGAACAATAATCTCAAACAAAGTATTCAAGTCCTCCCAAAGACATTTTGCAAGCTTCACAAATCTATCTGTCTGCTGATACCACTCGATCGGTTTTTCTCTCAACCTCGGGTAATCGTTTGTAAAAGACAAAATATCTCCCCTGGACCATGGCACATGGACTAAAACACCACCAGCTGTTTCTCTCATGGGCAGGATTTTTACTGAATCTAGATTGGGTGTGGTCATTGTTTCAATAGACCCTGGGCTATCCCTCTTCCCTTTGTCTTTTTTCTTTGCCCATCGTTTTTCCCATTTCTCTAATGCTCCCCAGATTTGCGCATTCTGCAGCAATTCTTTCAGGTGTGTCTTCATGCCTGTGGATCTCATGTGTTCAAAATCTTTTCTGTCGAAGTCTAATCTGTAACTTCGTTTCAAATGTTTCGTGTTCCCAATGTCGATATTGTATTTGTCTGCCAAATTCGTTAATCTCTGATGTATTTTTCCCACTTCTTTAGTAATTTTAGGGCATAAATACCTCAGTTCTGCCTCAGTGTAAGATTCTAACCTATTCACCCCCATTGTTCCTTCCACCAATTCAGCAGCTTCTGCACCTAGCCGTACCAGATTCAGGTATTCATCTTGTTTTCCTTTTTCGGGATTGACTTCGGTTACTGTAGTTGCTGTAGCCTTTTGTGATGTACAAGTTTTCTCTAACCACTCATTTAACTGTTGTACTGTAAAACCCTGCAGTGAAATGTTCCCTGTATGTATCATTGGGGTACATGAGGTATTTGTACTCATAGTGTGGGGAGTCAAGACTCCCAATCCTGCTTGTCGCATTGCCTCAAGAGGTGCCCCTATTGGACTGAGGTCCATTAAGGGTCTTGATTGTTCGCCGACTTGTCCTGTCTGAGCCATTATTTGTGGAGTTCTAATAGACCCTCCTCTTATGGCTTCATGGGTCATGACTCCCTGTTCGCATGTCCTGGTTCTCTCTTGGGCATATAACGGTACTGGGGGACCAACAGTGATAGGTAGTGATATTGCGGCAGGTGTCTGACCTGATCCCAGGCTTCTAGGAGCTGCAACACCATAAGTCTGCTCTAAAAATCCTGGTGCAGGTTCTTTCAAAGGACCCGCTACTGGGTTATACCCCGGTATCAGTTGTGGCGGTTGTGACACCAACTGTGGGGTTGACTCGATCTGAACCAATCTTGGTTTTGTATATATCGGGTCTGGCGGCACCACTAAGTTCGTAGTAGTCTTGAGCACTGGAACATCGGGATAAATTCTTTTTATCTGTGGTGGAGGTTGTAACTGTATCGGTATGTCTGGAGCAGTAGGTACACTGTCACCATTCTGTATCAAAGCTGTATCGCCAGTCTGTACCGTATCAGTAACTCCCTTCTCCTGTGTCTGGTTCCCAGGATCCAAGCTAGTGCTCGGAACATTGTCACTCACTGCATAAGGTGGTGGTCGGTCATGTAGTAACCTATCCATAAACTCCTCATCCTCTGAATCATCCTCTTCTTCCCAGGTCCTTTTTTGTTCTTTAACTTTGTCTGAGTCTTTGTTAGTTTTACAAGAAGCTTTCTTTCCCTGTGTCTCTTCTCCCTGTGTTATCGCTGGAAATAGCTTTAACCCATCTACTATTCCCCGTCTCCACATTTTATTCTCATTGTCCCACCTTGCTTCTGCATAAGATTTCTCTGCTCTTGTCAATCTCCTGTGAAACCTTTCCTGCCTATGTTTAAGAGCCATCAGATCCCAGATCGCTAGAGCCTCATATTGTGCTGGTCTCGGAGGTGGTTTTTGTGTGCTTAACATCCACCTCAAGTTTTCTAAAACTTTTTGATTGAACGTCCCATGTTCCGGAAACGCTAGACACCCTTCTTTTTCTGTCAACTTGCGCCATTGTTTTAACCACAAACAAGGTGCAACACCCTTTTCCTCCATAACTGTATAAGCTGGAGTACCCTCGGGTGGTGTAGGTTCCCCGTCGGTTGCGACAATGTACACATCTCCCCTCAAAGCGCTTTTGAATGCCTTAACAAAATTCATTTTATTTTATATTTAATCAGAAAACGGCTTAGTTCCCAGGACACTCTTCACCTGCCCTTTGCTCACCCTATTGCCTCTCACGAACAGCAGCCAATCCGTGCGCGACCCCTCTCGACATCTGACCTATCCCAGCGTGGCACCACTGACGTCACACTCATACACACTGCAGCTGACAAAGTCTTGCGGCTTGTCCACACCTCGCTAAATTCTTACAACTCATACAAACTAATGCAATTTATTGCAGACACTTTAAATGACAACACAACTCTGCCGATTTACTACGAGAAGGGTAACACATTCGCTTCAGAACTTTACAGAAATTTCACTTGAAGCCTCGGCCGCTACTCTCTCCTTCTCAGTTCCCTCATACGCAAGCAGAATTTGACCCGCAAATCCTACTCTCGACTTGTCAATGACTCCTTCTAGTGCACTTTAGAACTTGTCAAATCTCCATCGAAGGTTTCACACATACGTTGTGACTCAAACTTGACTTGTCAACCACACCCGATTGACCTATTAAATCGCACAGATTACAACATAAACCATATTTTTCATCCTACTCCGGAGTCTTAGACCTCAATAGGCCTGTACTTTTGCCAACCACGTGGATAATTTTGAACAATAAGCGCTGCATTCACATGAAGTACGCCGACTTCCCTACTCTCATACTGTGGAGTACGCCCACTCCTACTAAACGACACTTATTTTGGCCTAATACACACAACCTCACAATCTCCTGCAAGTTGCATAAGCTTTGAGCAAGCGCAAAGACCCTAATCACACATACTATGGCGCCGAAAACATTCCCAACTCATCTTAGGCAGGCTCCGAGATCCCAGGAAAGCCCATGGTGAACCTAGCCACTCATCATTTTGCCAAATTTCATTATCACAGAAAACAAAATTAACAATGAAAACTCCGTCCTAGGGCCCCCAAGGGCCAAACCGTCGCTCTGCTACCAGAACTGCTAACGCGTCCTTCTCTGTCAGTTTATACACATCAGGACTCGTTTTAGGTCGATGAACCTTTTGACCCAGTGGTGAGTCTCCGTAAAACGAGATTACCAAGCATCAAATATATTTCACAATAACCATTAATGAACCTTCGGCGCATTTATTAATTCTTAGACTCAAATAACCACACCTTGAAGGAAGATTTTGTGAATTTATTCCCTATTGATTACAATCTAATAATAAACGTATTGATCTCAAACCAAGAAGCATAAAAGCATAATCACAAAGTGGCAATTACGATGAACTTTCAACAATGCAATGATCAGAATCATAGGATAGATACGTTAGAAGAGAATAGACCATAGTGCTTGATAAACAACAGAATATCAGTTCAGCATAGCTACATGTCAGTCACGTCAGTTCCGTCCGTCAAATGAATACCTCATCTAACCTCAGATTAGCATTAGCATGTTGGGCTTCATGCAAAACAATTTAGAACATCAATTTGGTAAACATCTAACTCAGATACCTAATTAAACATACAGCAGTTGGTACCTAGAAAGAAAGGCATATAGATTCTATTAGCATTAATAATTACCCTCCTCGAGTTAAGTCAGCATACAGGATCTGTCTTCGTCTTCAGGACATCAGATGGTTCACCGTCAATCTATCTAAATAGAATCAAGGGACACTCTCCTCATATGGAGGAAAGTATAATAAGGCAGTCTATGGGCTAGGATAATTTTGTCTAAGTCTCAAATCACCAAATAGAGTGACAGAGTTTCTGGATGCAATCGGTATCATTCCCTACCTAATGCCCCTTGTCTCTTGTGTCATGAGTTTTTATCCCCTTTTCGTAATCCATTCCCCCAAAATTCTATTGGTTAATAACTACACCCCATCATTGGTAACCAATCAAATTATTCATTAAGTAATGTATTTGTTATTTCTTGATACAGAATTGTTTCTCAATTGGTCTTCATAATCAGCATTTTTCGTAGGTGGTACGTCCGGGGTTACTTCACCATCTTGGCACACGTCTCGGGTCAGGAGTTCTTTTCCCCTCGTCTCATCGCCCTTGAGAGTGTCCATTACTGTTTCGAAGCACATATCTTTTATACTAAAAGCTGCTAGCATGCGGATGGGAAGATTTCTTCATGTTTCGAATAATACAGAAAGAACAATAGCTGGGTCATAATCATTCGCGAGTCCGCACACAGAAAAAGCAGGAAAAATAAGCTTTGAAATGAGAGTTACACAGCTAGTTCGTAACTCATGCTAACTTAAGACATACACGTTTTAATGAATACAGTTTTGATTGTAATAATGCATATATCTTATTATTATTATTATTAGTGTTCTTAAATGAGTAAATCTTCACGTTTATTAATGCACTTTAATTATTTTTTATTAATATTGCTTTGCCAAATGTAAGCGTTTCACGTCTATAATATATGATATTTAAACTACGCTCTCTCAGTTGCATCACAAAATGTCCAGTTACAGGGAAATGCAAAATGAACTACTTATTGAATATTAGGCAGATCTCCGTTTGCGAAACCTTGTGATAGTCAACAAATGCAACAATGCTTGCGTGCAAGGAACAGGACACATCCCTGTGTCTCGAACAAGAAACAGTTTTTTTCCAAACCCCCGTAAAAAAATGCTTTAGAACACCAGGCCCTATATTCAGAATTCACCAGTCCTGGAGATGTCACAGTTATGCAGTGGATCTTGTCAAACATCATAATCACGCTTTTACTTTCTTTTTTACTTTTAAGAAATGTAATCAGTTGTACTCAGACTATGTCAGATGATTACTAGCATCGGGTTTCTCAGAGAACTTAGAAGGAATATCCTTGTGACTGTTATAGCCAAAAGCTTAAAAATCTAATAAAGGAGTACACATATGTCACTGTTAATCCAAACAGGAAGTTTGTGTTGTATTAAGAATTCAGCGGCTGCAAGTGCCCTACCAAAAACAATGTAAGATACATTGCTGATCGTTTTGGTAAGGGTGGGCAACATGTTGGTTCTGAAGACTGATGTCAGACAATCCATGCATCCTTGGAAAATAGCAATAGTCAGTTGAGGAAAAACATATTCTCTCTAAAAATCCTACAAAAGAAAGTACTGATATTTCGGTGTAGATTTTGTGTACGTTCTCTCACTTTAGTAACTTCATACCATCTGCTGCTTTGGGAAAAAAGGTGAAAGCTACATTCCGAACATGGAATCCATAATGGGTTAAGACTGGTAAACAAACTTGTGAAGAGTTAACTTCATTACAATCTTGATTCTCATGATCTAGTTAATTATCAACCAATCGTGCGTAGTTCTTTCCAAATAAAAACATTTGGAAAAAGCTGCTATAAATCAGATTCACAAGTGTCTTTAAAGAGAGTGCCAGTCGGGATTTTGCTCCAGGAGACCGTCAGAAAATGTTATATTAATTTATGAGTGCGGTATCCCTACAAAATTAAAAACTCAATGTAGTTAATTAACAACACAGTTCTAAGAGAAGCTCTGCTTATTCCCTTGAGCTTTTGTACACGCAGAAGGCAAGTCCACTCCGCATAGAAGTGTGTGTTAAGTTCAGGCAATGCCAAAAAATATGATCATCAAAATAGGATGATAAAATTCCCAAACCAATTTAGAAAAGTACAGAACATTTATTGGGCAAGAAAGATGCAAAAAACAATGATCAGACGAGGGGAATCGGACAATTTTTTTTTTTTTTTAAACTTGACATGCACTAAGTGGATGACAAGCCTTAGCCACTATTTAGGGCAAACCAACAAAGGAGCTGAGGTTGGGCAGGCCAAGCGTGACACAATAGTAAACCTACAAAGCTTATCCCTCTGACTTTCTTCTGTACTTTCTATAGTTCCAAATTTACCAGCAGGTCAAGGCAGGAAGCTGAGTCATCCCTTAGAATCAATTTGCTATCAAAATTCACTGAAAATGTTACTTTTGATGCAGTGAGGGACAAAGTAGGATTTGTTTGCTGCTGAGGCCCATTCACAGCAGGAATAATTTTGCTACATAACCACAGGCCCAATGTTTTCTGTTGGATTTAGGACCTGATTACGAGTTCTGCGTTCGGACAGCCAGACCGCCATGTTGACGGTCCCAAAATGACCACCATATTGGCGTTCCTACAACCAAAAAAGGCAGACTGTCAGTGGCGCGGAGGGCTGCAATTAGTCGGTCTGACCTCCAACCCCAACAGCACAGTGACTAACCACTGACCTTATTACAAATCCAAAGTCGCAGTGGTGGGCATCCATGGCGGCCAGCCAATGGCAGTCTGAACAGTGGCAGTCCACGTCACAAAAGTAATACATAACTGCACATTGAATGCATTTGCAAACATCATAGCTGACACGCATTGTCACACTCAACACACCTGCATATCACATCATAAAACACACCCCTTCATACACCACAATCCTTTGCATTTTCACAGCAAGTCCCACCAAGACAGGGCACCTTAAAAAAAATATATATATACAACAGGCCCCCCTTCAATTTTTCATACAACATATACCACACCAGGCACACACTTTTTCCAGTCACACCCTTTTGCACTTCCCTGCTTTAGTAAGACACTGGCTCTCATTATGACATATGCAGTAAATACCGAATTCCGCCTCGGTGACAGCCGCTAACATACTGCTGCGGAGGCGAACATCCGTCCACCAGATTATGACACACACACACACCAAATCAACAGAAACCAGCCACAACCACAGATCAGCCAGTCCCAATGAACGCAATAAACTGTCGGAACTTGCACCCATACCGTTTTGACACCAAAACAATGCCCTCCACATAATGACCCATGAATCACTACAGCGGACATACACAGCGGTAAACCATTGGCGGTGCACACCACTGTGGCTGAAATGGCCGCTCCAAAACAAAACAAGACAACATTGGCCAGAACAAAAAACCCACACCTGACACAAATACACCCACCCCACACACCCACCAACAGCACCATAAAACACCCCCCACATCACCCACAAACCGTTGCAAACACGAGAAGACAGCTACACCTTGCCATTTCAATCCCAGAGACAACTACACACACACACACAACTACCCATACATCCATCACACACCACACAACACACAACCCACAGCATTACTCAACACCCTTCTGCACAACACACACACCACACAACACCCATGTCCCCATAAAGGCACCCCCATTTCACTGATGAGGAGTTGCAGGGAATGGTGGAGAAAATAGTCAGGGTAGAGCCAAAGCTGTATGGAGCACAGGTACAGCAGATCTCCATTGCCAGGAAGCTGGAGCTATGGCGGAAGATCGTGGACATGGTGAACGCTGTGGGACAACATCAATGCACATGGGGCGGCATCTGGAAAAGGTAGAACGATCTATGGGAGAAGGTGTGTTCCATGGCAGCAAGGTACCAGCTTGACATCAGGAGGACTGGCGGTGGACCCTCACCTGCTCCCCCACAGCTGACAGCATGGGAGGAGCAAGTCTTGGCAATACTGCATCCTGAGGGCCTCACTGGAGTAGCCGGAGGACCTGACACTGGTAAGTCAGCATTACCAACCTACCACCACCCAATACCTGCATGTCATCTCACACCCTCACCCTGACTCCCTTCACCCCACTCCATCCCACACATTGCGCCACCCCAATTACCACACCTAAATGTCTACTCCTGCATGCCATACACACTGCAAGCACATCCCTCCCAGCTCTGCATCCACACCCACCACCAATGCATGGACAGCATGTAGGACTACCATTTCTACAATCGATCACCATACAGTACCAAAGGTGGGAGGACAACACCAATATCTTTTGGAACAGTAGAAATGCGCAATATATGACAGACAAGTACCTTAACAAATCACTCACATCCCCACAGGTCCCCTAGCCAATGTCAGCGGTGAGGAGGTGCCACGCCAACCCAGCCCCCACCAGAAAATGCCCTCAGTGATGACAGCAACTCTGGATGTCTTGATCTGGATGTACTCCCTGGCCCATCTGGGACCACTGATCAATGGGCTACCACATCCTACAGCAAGTCCACCACAGCCCCCCCTTAGACTCCAACACCACAGCAGACAGCCAAAGCCACCAAACCTCTGTCCCCAGGAAACATCAATCATGGTGTGCCCACTTGTACAGGGACCCGAGTCAACACCCCACAGGCAAGACGATGAAGGTCCTGGTGTCAGTGGGCACACCTACAGGAGGCCAGGGATGGTCAGAGGACAGCTGTGCACCGGGGAAGCCAGGCCCAGAGAACCCACTGCCAAGGAGGCACTTACAAATGTCCTATGGGCATACCAACAATCACAGGACAGGATGGGTCAGGTGTTAAACATCATGCAGGAGAACCAGCAGCTGCAGGGGGAACACCAGCAGGCAGTCATGCAACAATTGCAGGCCTTGAGTACCACCATGGCCTCCATTGCAGGAGTGCTGAGAGACATGGTGACCATCATGCGGGAGTACACATCACACCAGCAGGCCCCTATCACTAGCCAGTGTACTGACCAGCTCTCCACATCTGCTGCAGCAAGTGAACAGGAGGCCCTGCCACAGGACTCACAGGCCACCAGCACCCCTCCCCCGCTGAAGGTGAACCACCCCGCAAACGTTCCCTCTGACGTTCCCTGTGACCCAGACATACTCAGGAGACAATTGCCAAGATCAAGAACACCGCCAGGAAATGAGCCCCTCAAGAATGTCCCCCTTGTGTACCACTAAGTCACCTTGTTCACTTTGGACTGCCATTGCTCCTCATCCTATGGCCCCTTGGACAATGGACCTCTGCAACAAACAGACTGGCCCACTACACTGGACTGTTCGCAATCATCACCCCTCTCAATTCCACTTCCCATTGTATATGTACAAGTCAAATAAACACCCTTGAACACAACTTGAGTAATAGTGCTTTATCAGAAATAAATGTGCAATGTATTGAACTGTATTGAACTTAATTACCCTGTGCAAATGTCTTTCCATGTGTCAATCCATCCAATAAATGTGTTTTAGCAGTCTGTAGTCATCACATCAGTACACAGTTGTATCACACCAACATCTGCAATAAGGGAAGGCATAGATGACAGTCAATTGTGATGCAAAGGTACTGACTGGCACAACACTACTGCCACACAGCACTTCACAAAAATGGAGACATGTATAGATCAACAGTCTTACCTGAGTGTCATTGGAAGTACTGCTGAATGATATTTGTCCTGTTGTCCTCATTCTCCTCCTCGTCCTCCTCACTGTCCTCAGTGTCCACTGCTGCCACAGGTGCATTGTCACCCCCCCTCCAACTGCAGGTAGGGCACATGGCGCCTGAGGGCTAAATTGTGCAGCATGCAGCAGACTACCACAATCTTGCAGACTTTCTCAGGGGAGTAGCATAGGGATCCATCCTGTCATATGGAGACTCCTGAACCTGGCTTTCAGGAGACCGAAAGTGCATTCCACAATCCTCCTGGTACGCCCATGAGCATCATTGTATCTATTTTCTGCCTGTGTTCTCTGTTGCCTAACAGGGATCAAGAGCCAGGACAGGTTTGGGTAGCCGGAGTCACCTGTAGGAAGTGAGGGACACATACTAGCCTTGTACAATGGAATGGGTTATGATTTCAGTAGGCATACACTGACATACATTGGGTGGGGACTCAAGCTCACCTATGAGCCACACCTCTGTAGTCATACCATCACCTGTGGGATGCTGCTCTTTCTCAAAACATAGGCATCATGCACAGATCCTGGGTACTTGGCTGTGATGTGGGAGATGTACTGGTCAGAAAGGCACACCATCTAGACATTGAGAGAGAGGAAACTCTTCCTATTCCTGTACACCTGTTCATTTGCCCTGGGAGGGACTAAGGCAGTATGGGTCTCATTAATGGTCCCAATCACATGTGGTATGTGTCCGATTGCATGAAATTCTGCCTTTACAGTGGGAAATCTTCACTCTGGGGGAATGAAATATAGCTGCACATTTGTTTGAGCATGGCAGCCAAAAACTCTGCCAAGCACAATCAAGAACATTGGCTGTGACATTCCTGCAGCCAAGCCCACAGTCACTTGAAATGAACCAGTTGCCAGGAAATTGAGCACTGACAGTACCTGCACAAGAGGGGGAATAACTGTGGTGCAACAGATAGCAGGTAGCAGATCAGGATCCAATTGTGCATACAGCTCAGTGATTGTGGCCCTGTCCAGACGATAGGTGAGTATGATGTGCCGGTCCTCCAGTGTAGCCAAGTCCACAAGGGTTCTGTACACAGGTGCTTGCCTCCCCCTCCTGCAGTGGTTGGTACCTAAGTGAGCCAAAAGTAAAATGGGTGCCACTACAGGACCTATGGACACACAACATTATAGTACACAGAGCATGTATGTATGTAGGACACTAGAATTGTCTATGTGTGTACGCTCAACACCGATGATGCACAGATGAATTTCAAACATGAGTAGTAGCAGTAGGAAATGGCAACCACCTGTCCTATATGCAGGGACAGGTGGAAGTGACCTCACTCAGCCAGCTTTAGGTGCCATGGCGGAAAGGCAGTCTGCACTGCTGTGCAATTCCTCCTTAGTTAACATGGGGCTTGTTAGAAATGGGGTCTTTGGTTGACAGTCAGATTACCCCCTATCCAAGCAAGGACCCTCACTCTAGTCAGGGTAAAAGAGAATCACCCTCAGGTAAGCCCTGCTTACCCGCTTGGCACGAGCAGTAGGCATAACTTCAAAGTGTTAGGTGTAAAGTATTTGTACCAACACACACAGCAACTTCATGAAAACACTACAAAATGACACAACATAAGTTTAGAAAAATAGGAAATATTTATCTAAACAAAACAAGACCAAAATTACAAATATCCACAATACACAAGTCAAGTTATCAATTAAAAAGCAAAAAGATACTTCATGTAGTTTTAAACACACACTAACACTGTTAGCGTGAAAAATGTACCTTGGGTGCGTCAAAAATAACCCTGCAGGGGTGAGTGAGCATCAAAAAGGGCTTGCGATGCATCGATTTCACTCACTCACGAGACCTTGTGTTGTTTCTCCTTTCGTCAGGTCGGGGTGCGTCGTTTCCTCTCTGGAGGAGAGCGATGCGTCGATCCAGTCAGCACTCTTGGGTCCGGGCAGGCCTTGCATTGTTTTTACACGCCCAGCGGTGCTTGCATCGGAAATCCAGCCGCACGATGATCCAAAAACCAAAAAGCGCGGGCTGCGATCTCACCAGCTTCCATCAGCGATGCTGCATGTTGTTTCTCCACCTCCGTGCGTCGATTCTTCAGCTGCGTTGCATCTTTTCCCTGCACTGCGTTCTGTGCGTGGATTTCTTCCTCTTCGGCTGACAGCTTCTCCTTTCAGGGTCCCAGGAATTGGATGGGAACCATTTGGCAGAGTAGGAGTCTCTCCAAAGACTCCAGGTGCTGGCAGAGAGAAGTCCTTGCTGTCCCTGAGACTTCAAACAATAGGAGGCAAGCTCTAAATTAAGCCCTTGGAGATCTTCACAAGAAGGAAGGCACACAAAGTCCAGTCTTTGCCCTCTTACTCTGGCAGAAGCAGCAACTGCAGGATAGCTCCACAAAGCACAGTCACAGGCAGGGAAGCTCTTCTTCGTCAGCTCTTCAACTCTTCTCCATGCAGAGGTTCCTCTTGGTTTCCAGAAGTGTTCTAAAGTCTGTGGTTTTCGGTGCTCTTTTAATACTAATTTTCTCCTTTGATGTAAGCCTACTTCAAAGTAAAGTCTCTTTTGAATGTGAAATCCTGCCTTGCCCAGGCCAGGCCCCAGACGCACACAAGGGGGTTGGAGAATGCATTGTGTGAGGGCAGGCACAGCCCTTTCAGGTGTGAGTGACCACTCCTCCCCTCCCTCCTAGCACAGATGGTTCATCAGGAAATGCAGACTACACCCCAGCTCCCTTTGTGTCACTGTCTAGTGAGAGGTGCAACCAGCCCAACTGTCAAACTGACCCAGACAGGGAATCCACAAACAGGCAGAGTCATAGAAATGGTATAAGCAAGAAAATGCTCACTTTCTAAAAGTGGCATTTTCAACCACACAATCTTAAAATCAACTTCACTAAAAGATGTATTTTTAAACTGTGAGCTCAGAAACCCCAAACTCCACATGTCCATCCGCTCTCAAAGGGAATCTACTCTTTAATCAGATTTAAAGGTAGCCCCCATGTTAACCGATGAGAGGGAAAGGCCTTGCAACAGTGAAAAACGAATTTAGCAGTATTTCACTGTCAGGACATATAAAACACATTACTATATGTCCAACCTTAACTATACACGGCACCCTGCCCTTAGGGCTATCTAGGGCCTACCTTTGAGGTATCTTACTTATAAGAAAAGGTAAGGTGTAGGCCTGGCAAGTGGGTACACTAGCCAAGTCGAATTTACAGTGAAATCTGCACACACAGACACTGCAGTGGCAGGTCTGAGACATGATTACAGAGCTACTTATGTGGGTGGCACAACCAGTGCTCCATTCCCACTAGTAGCATTTGATTTACAGGCCCTGGGCACCTCTAGTGCACTGTATTAGGGACTTACTAATAATTCAAATATGCCAATCATGGAACCACAAATTACTTACAAATTTTGTAAAGGAGCACTTGTACTTTAGCACTGGTTAATAGTTGTAAAGTGCCCAGAGTAACAAAAACAGCAAAATCAGAGTCCAGGGAGGGAGGGGTGGCCATCAGAGCCTGACCCCGTAATGGCCCGCATATTGGGGGTGGCCAATCCTGAGTTGGATGGGTGCTTCAGGGCAGCACAGCAGCCACAAGGAAGTGAGTACAGTGTGTGTGTTATTCACCTTTTTTGTTGCCTGACATGAGGTTGCCCCACTATGCTGGTTTAGCCATTCCTGAGTGGTCCTGCTTAGCTATGTAGGGTGGTATCCATTTTTGGTATTGCTAGGTAGCTAGCATGCCATGTCAGACAGGGCTTAGTTGGTCCAAGTAGGTGTGCAGATGGTAGTGTTTGTGTTCCACCTGCTTTAGTACCTCGGCAATGGTTTGTCACTCTGGTCCATTCTGCATACTGTAAGTCGCAGGGCGTGATTATGATGTGTATGCCATCTGTGCTGTTGGTGCTGTGATTGACCCCGTGCTCTCTTTCTTTCTCCCCCTCCTCTCCTTTTGTCATCCTGTCTATGTGTGCATTAGCACCATCTGGCGAAGGAGCAGGGGCACAGAGGAGTGAGGGAGCTGCAGCCCACAGGCCCCAGGAGGTAGAGTCCACCAACGCCGAGGGGACCAGTGAGACGGAGGGTGATGTGAGCACCACGGGGGACTGGACCTGATACAACTGACTCTGATTCCCCCTTCAATAGAAGCTCCCTGGTGGTGGCAGACACCTCTGAGACCACCCCAGCTACAAGATCTTCTGCCACCCCGTACCAGCACCGCCCTCCCAGTAGCCCTCCACTGAGTTGCCTGTGCCCGCTCACCAAGGACGGTGGGCGTCTCCTGTGCCCCAGTCACTTCAGGCCCTGCCCCAGTCAGCCCTGCTGCCCTCAGTAAGAAGGCTATTGACCTCCTGAGATCCATCTCTGTAGGGCAGTCAACCATAGTGAATGGCATCCAGGGGCTGGCATCCCAGATGCAGCAATGCAATGCCTACCTAGAGGGCACTCCCGGTGGCTTGGCTGCCCTACAGAGATTGTTTCAGTCTCTGGCCTCCTCTCTGACGGCAGCCAGTGTCCCTGTTTCTAATGTCCCCCCACCAACTACCTCTTCCCAGTCACAAAGCCCTCTCCCCAACCCATCCCACACACACAATCTAACAAGCATTCACCCAAATCAACAGACAGGACTCGCACAGACAAACACAGGCACCACAGTTTAGTCCACAAGCACACACAAAGCCAACACATACATGCACATACTTCAACAGACACTGCCTCCACTGTCTCCCCCTCCTCCTCCTCCCTCACAGTCACATCATCACCCACACCTGCATTCACTCCATCAACAGTCCCAGATCCTGCCACCTGTACAGCCTTGCCCACAGTCACCACAACACTAGCAGACATGCACCCCACACACCACTTGCGCAGTCACCACCACCACCATCACCACCTCATGCAGCACACCCATCTCACTTGTAGACACCACCACAACAGACATACACACATCATATGTGTCCTCCCCCACCCTGTCTGCCCTCCTCCAAAGACACTCAGGCATCGAACAGCCATCCACCTCACACACGCACACTGTTCATGCTCCTGCACCCAAGTCCAGCACACCTCTTCCTCCTACAACCACTCCTTCTACCTCCACTCCCATTCCTCCTCCCAAACCTCGCCCCACTGGTTCAAAAAGCTTTCCCTTTCCCGCCTTGACCTCTTACTTCCCTCACCCCCCCTCCTGCCCGTGAGAGAAAAGTCCCACTTCTCCAGCCCCATACCTCTAGCACCAAATTGACTCCTGTTCCTCCCCCTAAGAGTGCTCCTGACACTAAGGTGCAAAAGAGTGGGACTCCGTCCCCCCTTCCCAAGGCCACTCCTCTGCCCCCAAAACAGAAGGGCAAGGACCACCCCAGCCCAAGTCCAAGGACCCCTGCAGCCCCCCCAACCACCCAGCCCCTGAACTACCTGCCTTCCATCTCAATGATGCCTCTGCCCATTGGAGTGCCAATGTTGTCAGGAGTCAAGTTGGGCCCTAGGACATTGCCCTGCAGGCATTTGTGGGATTTGGACTTGACAATGACTCTACTTGTAAATATGTAATTTTTTATTTATATTTACAATTGTTCTCCAACATGATTACAGTGGTTGGACCAGAGGTATGTGTCTTAGCTTTCTTTGCTCCTGGGTTCTGTTGCTGTTGATTAACTGTGCAGTTGGTCCTGAGTGTGGTATGTGTGTGTATGGTGTGTGTTGTGCGTGCGTGTCACTCCCCCCCACACTTGTGTGCTAGGCAGCTGTAGTCACCGTCGACGTCTTCGTCGGCATTGGTGCTCCTGGCCTGCCATTGCATGGTACAGCATCGGGAAGACTTCCTGTTCTGGTTCCATGGTGGCCACAGACTTCTCTGAGTCCCTGGAGGTGAGTGTCTCCTTTTATATGATGTGTTTCCTCCAGGCTTTTGGTGGCGATGCTACCATCCCGTAAATCCTGGTGGTCTACTATGTCAGTATATGGTGGGCGGATCCTTGTCTTCTGCCTGCCTATAGGTGGCTACCGCCGTGGTCAGTGGTCGTACCGCACCGGCAGTTGGGGTGGTACATTGGCTGTCTATGGGAGGAATCACCGACATGGTCATTATTTGGCGGTCATTACTGCCAGCCTGGCAACGGTACTACCTCTATCGCTGGCGTGGCGGTCAACTGACCGCTAATGTCATAATGAGGGCCACAGTCACCTGTTACTGTTTTTTTTTTTACCGCCATGCCACCTACGAAAAATCCTCATATCACTGATGATGAGTTAAGAGTTATGGTAGATGAAATCATAAGAGTAGAGCCACAATTGTTTGGACCCCAAGTCCAGCACACTACTCTCAGTATGAAAATGGAACTGTGGGAGAGGATTGTAAGCAGAGTGAATGCTGTAGGCACCAACCTGAACACAAAGGAGGACATCAGGAAGAGGTGGAATGACATCAGGAGCAAAGTCTGTTCCATGGTCCCCAGGCACCATCTGCAGGCCAGGAAGACAGGAGGCGGAACCCCACTCCTCCCTTACGACTGACTTCCTGGGAGGAGAATGTCTTGGCCATCCTGCATCCTGAGGGCTTGACAGCAATACCTAGGGGATTGCAGTCCGGTAAGTGACAACAGTAAAAATGTCACCTAAATTTCATGCCATGAATGCTCACAGCTCACCTTCTGTCACCTTCATGGGCACCCCACTCATGAGCCCAGTGTGCACCTATCACAAAGACCCCTGTCTGGCATCTTACAATTGAAGTAGACACACCTGGGGGAACACCATCTGTGCATAGTGTGTGTAGTATAGGGACTGACAGGACTACATCTCCCAGTAGGCACTGTTATAATGACTCCATACACCAGCAGAGTGATCTCTCTTCCAAATACTCCTGTTTGTGAAGTCACCATTGAAGTGTACCCAACTGAGAGGGTGAAATCTGTATAGTGTGTGTAGTACAGGGACTGACATGACTACACGTCTCAGCAGGCACTGTTCCTCCAACTTCAACCACCAGACCAGTGTTGTTTCCTCAAAAGACACCTGTATCTCAACTCCCCATTGAAGTTTACTCACCTGAGAGACAACCATATGTATAGTGTATGTAGTACAGGGAGTAACATGACTGGAACTCACAGGAGGCTATCTTACTGTCACTCCTACAACCGTTTCAGTGTCTTCTTCTCCAAAGACTCGTGGTTGGAAATCCACACATGAACTGTACTCACTGGGGGGATGACCTTTACCAAGTGCATATAGTAGAGGGAGTGACATGGGCTGCTAAGGCCAGGAGGCTCTCTCTCACCAACTACAAACACATGTCTAGTGTCTCACGCCCAAATGCCCCTGTGTCTTAACTCAAGAATTAAGTTTACTCACCTGGGAGGATTATTTGTGTATGCTGTGTGTAGCAGAGGCAGTAACATGACTGCAACTCCCGGAATGCCTTGTGTTTGTAACTCCACTCAGCAGTCCCGTGTCCACCTGTCCAAAGATCCCTTTCTGACATCTCACAATTCAACTAGACTCACCTGGGAGGATAACATCTGTGCATAGTGTGTGTAGTACAGGGACTGTCAGGACTACAACTCCCAGCAAGCAGAGTTATAATGACTCTATAAACCAGCACAGTGTTCTTTCCTCTCAATATTCCTGTTTTTCAAGTCACCATTGAAGTGTACCCGCCTGGGAGGTTAACATTTGTATGATTTGTGAAGTACAGGGACTGGATGAATTGCCAAGTTTAGGAGGGCCTGTGTATGTAATTCCGCCCAGTGTACGATTGTCTAAATGCCCCTGTTTGGTCAGTCCAAATTGAAATGTATTCACCTGGGAGGATAACATTTGTATAGTGTGCATAGTAGTGCGAGTTAACTGTTTCTGTAACTCCAAACACCAGACCAGTGGCCACTTGTCCAAATACATCAGTCAGTCAACTCTCAATTAAAGTGTGCTCACTAGGGGGAGAACATTGGTCAAGTGTGTGTACTAGAGTGAGTGGCATGGCTGCAACTATCATCACGCACTGTCTCTGAACACAACGATCAGCAGAGTGTTCTCTTCTCAAAACACCACTGGATGTCAATTCAAAAATGAAGTCCACTCACATTGGGGGATTTGCCTACTGTTGGGAACTAGAGGCAATGGCCTGAATGCCGAGCCCAATGGGCCCTGTTTTGCTCATTAAATCACCAGCTCAGTGTCCACTTGCCACCAATGCATATTCAAGTGAACTCTCAAAGGAAATTTACTCACCTTGATGTATACCATTTGTCAACTGTTGGGAATTAGAGGGAGTGACCTGAATGCCACTCACAGGAGGCACTGTTCAAGTGACTCCAAATAGCAGAACAGTGGCTACTTGTCCAAAACAGTAGCCTGATCACTCTCAAATGACATGTACTCACCTGGGAGGGACCAAAATACAGACCATGCTCAACGCTGAACTGCCAAGCCAAGATGAAACTATTGAGGACAGGAAGGACAGCACAACCAGTGTGCAACATAAAGGATCAACAACGCCTCAAGATGCATCACCAGAATGGTATTGGCTGCAGACATATTCACAAAGCACTGACCACATGATGTCTTCAAATACTTGTACAGCAGACTACTGGGTTTGTCTCCATAACAATCAACCAGACCTCAAAATTGTCAAAGCCACACCCCGCCCAGCCACTGTTTTGCCTGCACTGGTGGCAAGATGTAATTCTCTGCCCATCCTTCCAAGTGCCAGTGAATGCCCACATTCAGCAGCTGTTTTAAGTCAATGGAATTGACATGTTCTTCAACTGTCATGTCAATGCAGCCAATATCATGGCTACCTGTCACAACAGGATAACCCGCAAATCAACTATCTACAAGGTTTTTGCTAAATATCACTGTAAACTTTTGGAGGTAGATGTCACAGTACAACCAGTAACATACCTTTCACATCAACAGGCCGAGGTGCCACTGGCCACACAGAGCCCACAGGAGACTGCCACTGCTCCCAAGGATGAAGCCCTCAGTGACGACAACACTCCTGTACATCTGGACGTGGAGGATGGTTCTGGTCCATCTGGAGAACCTGGTCAGACACCAACAGTGACTCTCACTGTGCCCACATCAAGGCCTCCCAGCCTGGTTGCAAAAACCTCACAGGCAGCCATTCGCCCCACAACCTGTATGCCTAGCACAGTGGCAACCATCCTGTGTCCCCCAGTCCAGGATCCTGAGTCACATCACTACATCTTGGACAATAATGGTCCTAGTACAGTAGTAGGGAGGTACCCTGTGGCAAGGGCACAGGCTTGTGGGGGTAAGGTGCATGGGAGGTATGCCGTGGGCCACTAGGGATGCCCCTGGACAGGACATGATGAGCCAAGTCTTGGGGGTTGAACAAGAGTCCCAAGGCGTGATGGGCCAGGTACTTGACGAACTCCAGAGATGAAGCAGCTGCAGAGGGACATGCAAAAAGAAAAGGTGGGAGGCCACAAATATCATCCTGGCCTTCCTAACAGGAGTGTTTAGGTAGGTTAGCAGTACTATGATTAGGGACCCTGAGCAACACCATAACCCTTCCTTAGGCCCAGCAATACCAGGCCGTTCATCATTGGTGCAAACCACTGGAATGGAGGCCCTGTCAGGGGAAGGACCTGCTGCAGACACCGCTGCCTCTGTAGCAGAATATCACCCTCCCCGTCTGCAAGTGGGGACATCCACCTAAGAATACTGGAGGCGCAGATGGCAAGACACCCACCACTGCCAGCAAGTGACTTCTTACGAAATAAACTCCTTTGTGTGCCACATATTCACTATATTGAATGTCCTTCAACAACCTTTAATTTTCTATGGGAGTAGTACACTGGACTTTGGACTTCAAATGCTGTGGCAATTAATACAATGATTTCATCCACCATGACTGAACCCCTCGCTGTTCTGTTCCGTCATGTCCCTTATTTTCATTCTATGCACTAATGCACAATTAATACCACCTATCACAATGTTTGTGTTTGCTTGCTTCTGTTTCAATTATTGCTATGTAGAGTTGTAAGACCACGTGAAACAATGAGGAAGACACAAGATACTGGTGCAAGGAGGGATGTGTAATTGGAACATTGTCCTGCATGGATTACAAACAACACACACAAACAGATTGGTACAAGTGTCTGGTCACAGGAAACATATTTCACTGTACAGCACAAATACTGTCAAAATATCTGGCCTGTCATAGCCAAGAATGACTTAATCCTATTGTGTCAAAGTAGATATACCAAGGTATAGTCCCCCAGACCACAGAAGGAAGGGTCTTGACAGACATTAACATGTGAAATAGGTAAACAGAAAAGTGAATGGTGTCACCAGCTTGAGCCTTATCACAAACCAAACCAAAGTAATCCAACATCACATAAACCATTTAATAACATACCTACAACACAAATCACATAGCAACCATCTGAAAAGGAAATTGCATGGCCATGAGAATGACACAAACAAAGCACCTACATCAAGATTGAGATATGTCCAAGGCTAACTATTCAAGAACCCATTGGGTGAATGTTGGATAGCATTAGCTCTTTATTGTCTGGCAAAGTCACTTTACTCCACACAATCTGACAACTACAGTTCTTCATACAGTCACAAGTCATTACATCATATGACATACTTACACTCATGAAAAGTAATTATTGATGACATCTTCCTGCAAGTCAATTCCTTCCTCTTCGCCACTGTAATCCTCACTTGGCATTTCAGGAGGCTCACCCGATGGAACTAGAGGGTCCCCCTCCTCTAGGACATGTAGGATAATCCTCCACAGGGCAATGTTGTGGAGCATGCAGCAGGCCACAATGAACTTACTCACTTTACCTGGTGAGTATAGGGCTCCACCAGTGTGGTCCAGACACCTAAATCAGGCCTTCAGGAGCACAAAAGCCCTCTCACTGCACACCTTGTTCTTCCATAGGCCTCATTGGAGTGGACTTCCCCTGGCGTGGTAGGATTCCATAGTGGCATCAACAACCACGGATGGTTTGGATATGCATAGTCTCCTGTTAAGGAATAGGGCATAGGTGCAACTATGAGTCCCTCTTATCAGAAGTATTGCACAAGACATTGCACACACACAACCAGGACAGACGTGACTTACCAACCAGCAAGGCCCTCTCTGGATACAGTTGTGACATCAGCTGGGGGATTGTGCTGTTCTGCATTATGAAGGCATCATGGACTGAACCCGGATAATGGACAAAGTCCGCCAAACATACAAGGTGGATGTTAATGGAATGGAAGTTGTTTCTGTTGTAATATACTTCTTCATTGGCATGTGGTGGGACCAAGTCAACATGTGTGCCATCATTAGCCCCAACAACATGTGGGTTACGTGGAAAACCATAAAAGTCAGCCTACACATGGGTTAAATCCTCACATTGGGGAAACTGGATGTAGCTGTCCAGGTATTTCAACATTCCTGAGAGGACATGCTTAAACACCAGACTGACTATAGGTTGGGGCATACCAGCAGCCAGGGCCACTGTATGTTAGAAGGACCATGTGGCTAGGAACTGCAACACTGACATGCCCTGTACAATGGGTTCCATGCTGTTTGGATTGCTAATAGCTGGCATCAGATCTGGTTTCAACTGCCAACATAAGTCCACTACTGTTTGTCTATCCAGGTGGAAATATGTTATGATGTGCCTTTGCTCCATGGTCTGAAAGTCTGGTAGTGGACGGTAGACATGTGGTTGTCTCATCCTCCCACTCCCTGGGTACCTACACATATCAAAAAATGAGTTCTGACATGAGTCATTGTGCCCACAGCAACATACATGATGCATGTCAAGGCTTACATGTGACATGACAATTATGAATGGCTAGGCATTGCAAACAGTAGACATCACAACTACTCAAAACACAAGGGTCACATGTTACCCCTTGATTTGCCACACATGTATAGACGTCATGTATCAGGAACAAAAGCAACATTGTGCATCACACATGCCACTCTGAATGTGAATGGATGTCCTGGGCGCAAAAATGAGCAGAGGTTGACTATTCCCCACTGTGAACTGCCTTATGTGCTCAGCAACAGACTACAATGGTTTTTGAGTGGTAGGACTAACATAACCAAAAAAGGGAGCAGGTTTTAGTGCTCAAAACAATGTTATTCGAAGTGTGATGCGGTTTATGACTCCAAATACTGCATTTCTGGCCTCTAAAATGGCAGCTGCCAGACCTACTCCATTGGACATTAGGAACCGCCTGTGACTGCTGGCGAAAGTCATCATGGCGGTAGGGGGTAGCAACCGAGGCAGACACAGCCATAGGCTAACATTGTTGCCTGTGGCAGTCTTGGGCCAATGGCTGTGTCCACCAGTGGTGATGACCGAGATTGTGGCGGATGCGATCATCATGTTGTGAAAAATCCCTCACTTGATTCGCAACACTGTGCCACTAGATTCAAGCTTGCGTGGATGATGAAGGGTGATACCCTGAAACCAGTCCCAGGATGCCTGATTCTGGTCCAGGAATGACCTGGCCTGGCAGTTAGGGCTGGACTGTTCCCATAAAGAACAGGGACAAGACTGATTTGCAAATGTCTGGGTCCAAATTGGGGTGGTATGGTGAGCAAAAGAACGATCGATTAAACCTAGATCTGTAACTGGGGGTGAGTGTATGCATTGCTCAGCACTCCGTCCATCATCCTTTTGTGTTGCTAAAGTTGCCCTAAGTGGGAAGGGTATGCCCAGACATGGGTCCCGTGCTCACTGTGCCACTGGATTCAAGCTAGCCTGATTGATGAAGGGTGATACCCTGAAACTGGTCCGAGTATGCTTATTTCGGTTCAGGGAGAACCTGCCTTAGCAGTTCATATGGCAGGGTCCAAAATGGGGTGGCATGGTGAGCAAAAGAACGATGGATTAAACCTAGATCTGTGACTGGGGGTGAGTTTTTGTATAGTTTAGCACTCCGTCCATTATCCTTTTGTGTGGATAAATGTCTATCTGTGGTCATGGTCCAGTACTTATTGGCTTGTATATTCCACACTTGGGGAGTATTGACAAAATGGGAAAGGCCAAACTTTATGGTACTGACATGTATGTGACTACGTTTGTGATGGGACTGGTGAACATGATCTCTTGATTTTTTTTTTGCATCCATGCAGGTCAAGGCCCATCAAAAGAAAGGGCTATGGAGAGCCATTGCCTGCAAGGTACCGACCCTGGGGATCCACAGCTGGGAAGCTCACTCCAGAAAAAAGTGGGAGGACTTTAGACGATGGACCTGGCAGATCGCTAAGGCCCAGCTGGGGCTGTCCTCCCAACATGGGCCATGTGCCCATCAGGCAATGACCTCCCTAATGGCCCACATCCTGGTGGTGGCCTATCCGGAGCTTAATGGGTTTTTGAGGGCAGCACAGCAGCTGCAAGGGCGTGAGTACAGGGCATATTCCTGCTGTCCTATTGCCAAGTGATTGAGTGAGGTTCTGACTGCTCCCCTTGACATTTAGGGATGAATCATGTGTCTCACAGTGGATGAGAGATTAAACTTTGAAGACATGTCATGTGTTTTATGCAGATGTGCCTTGGCCTATTGTACCAGGGACCTAGGACTTCACTGGGTGGGAATCTCAAACCACTAGCTTTGAAAGGACTACATATGACTGTGTGCAGGTATCTATCATGTACTTTTTGGTGATGTTGTTTGTGTATTTTCTATGCAACAGACTACTACTTCTCAGTGTTCCAGGCCAAAGGTAAGTAGGTGATGGATCACTGTCCTCAACCATGTGTCTGTGGAAATGTGTATGTTGGCATCTGCCAGCCATAAGATTGCTTTCTTCAGTATCTGATGGGTTTTGGTGCCTCACTACAGTCTGTGAAGGTGCCCAGCATGCATGTGACAGGGCTTACATTTTACTTTGTACTCAGCTAGGGATCATTACTTTCCCTTGGTAAGTGGGGACTGTCCATTGACATGATTAATGTGGCATGACTGTTGCCAACATTCATTGGGCCTACATGTCAGCATGTGCCCCTTTCTCTTTAGTTTACATGTATGAGCTGCAGTTTCATGCATGGTCTAACTATATTGATGGGATGATGCCTTTATTCCTATATATATATATATATATATATATATATATATATATATATATATATATATATATATAGAAAAAACGAAGTTGTCCTCATGTGAAAGCTCACTCCCAACAGGTTAATATAAACAGGAAGAAAAAGCAAAGCCAGCAACTCACAGTGAATTCTTTAAGCAGTTTCATTATTCCAGGCCTTAAGTTATAAAATCATCTCTGGACACGTGTTTCAAGGTCAATCCTTTCTTCAGCAGAGAAAAATATAAAAGTGTTTCACCCTCGTAGGTGCAGCCAGTGCTGGAGGTGTTCCAGTCATCTCTTTCTTACTGCAAAGACCGGCATGGCTTCAGCTTGTCTAATTACAGGCACCTGATTAGTCTCTTTAAATACTAGTCCGCCCCAGTGGGCCTCTCAAGTGAGCAGTGCATGCTGGTTGTGGTGGTCCTGCAATTTTTTCATTTTGCCCCAAGTGGGCACCTGATTAGTCTCTTTAGTCTCCAGCAACCCACTTGGGGCAAAATGAAAAAATTGCAGGACCACCATAACCAGCATGCACTGTACTCACTTGAGAGGCCCACTGGGGCGGACTGGTATTTAAAGAGACTAATCAGGTGCCTGCAATTAGACAAGCTGAAGCCATGCCGGTCTTTTCAACAAGAAAGAAATGCCTGGAACACTTCCAGCACTGGCTGCACCTACGAGGGTGAAACACTTCTATATTTTTCTCTGCTGAAGAAAGGATTGACCTAGAAACACGTGTCCAGAGATTATTTTATAACCCAAGGCCTGGAATAATGAAACTGCTTAAAGAATTCACTGTGAGTTGCTGGCTTTCCTTTTTTCTTCCCGTTTATATAACCTGTTGGGAGTGCGCTTTCACATGAGGACAACTTCGTTTTTGATAATTAACCGGCCTGTCCAGCCGGGAGAGCAGCACCACTGCACATCGAAGCAGGTCTGTGTGACTAAAAATGGATTGTCACATAAGAGCAATCAGGTTGGGATATTCACAGCAAATCTGACAATTTTACTTTGGATTCGCCTACAAAGGTTTTAAACTTTGGTTCATGATTTCGTCTGGCTCCAGCAACCCACTTGGGGCAAAATGAAAAAATTGCAGGACCACCATAACCAGCATGCACTGTACTCACTTGAGAGGCCCACTGGGGCGGACTGGTATTTAAAGAGACTAATCTGGTGCCTGCAATTAGACAAGCTGAAGCCATGCCGGTCTTTTCAACAAGAAAGAAATGCCTGGAACACTTCCAGCACTGGCTGCACCTATGAGGGTGAAACACTTCTATATTTTTCTCTGCTGAAGAAAGGATTGACCTAGAAACACGTGTCCAGAGATGATTTTATAACCCAAGGTCTGGAATAATGAAACTGCTTAAAGAATTCACTGAGTTGCTGGCTTTGCTTTTTTCTTCCTGTTTATATAACCTGTTGGGAGTGCGCTTTCACATGAGGACAACTTCGTTTTTGATATATATATATATATATATATATATATATATATATATATATATATATATATATATATATATATATGTGTGTATGCTAACCTGTATGTGGAATTGTCGCGTAGGCTATCATTACCATAATGAGACTACTGGATTTTGAGCGGCAAGATCGTTCACGGTGTGGGGGACTAAGTCTGACCCACAGTGAAGGACCCTTGTCACTCTAAATCCGGGTTTTGCTCCGGCTAACTAGCAGTGCCTCATCTCTCCCAAAAGGAAGAGACAATTGGGCAGCCAAGTGCATGACATCTTATTACTTATCAGGGAAGTCGTGGTCACTCAGGTCACAACCGGTTCTCTCATACACGGTACGGTCTCATATATAAATGACAAAGGCAGTTTAAGTTTTAAAGATTGGTTTAGTAAAACATCTGCGTTTTAGATAGCAAAGCGTGAGCTGCAATAGCCAGAACTACACAACACAGTAGGATTAAAATAGTAACGATGGGCTTGATGATTCACAGTGTTGTGTATTTAGTGGACATCTCTCCCTGACATCTTGCAATTGATGTTTACAGTGGTAAATTCCATGCCACACATGTGTCCTATCTGAGCAACATCAATGATACTTTCTTGACACTAATGGAACAGATATCACTTGGTGAAGTGTACATAGTGTAACTGCTTTCAGTGTGACATGAGTATTTCCTGTCACCTTCTCTAGGCTTTCGTACTCTTGTCATCAACAGTGCAGGATTTTGGAAAATCATTTGTTTATGTTAGGTCCTTATGTATGTGACAATTAGATGTGTGCATGCCACTGTGTGGGAAATGTGGGAATACATTTGTCATTGGTCTATTATTATGCGACAACCTGTAACTGAGGTCTGCTCCATGGGGCAAAACCCTGTAGATGATGAGGTCTCCTACTAATTCAATGGTTACTGTGTTTGCCCAACATCAGCCATGCAATTGTAGTTTACATGGATCCTGATTTTTCTGTGGTCAGCTGTGGACATTTCAGTTGACATGCATGCATTTGGTATGGCAGACGTATGTGCCACTTAGGTGGAGTTAGTAGCTGGGGCCTACTTCATATTTTGATAATGTTTGCTAATCAGAGCTGTTGTTTAAGTGTGCTCATGGCCATGTGATGACCCTATTTGTATTTGCAACATCCTTACCAGCAAGCCAAGGAGACGGAGCCGAGCCAAGTGGGGAAGCATCTGGCCATGAGACCTTGGGTCAAGACACAACTGACACAGAGGGACCCAGTGGCCCGGAGGGCGAGGGTAGACCCACGGGGAGACCGGATCGACAACCTCAGCATCATCATCGGATTCCTTCTCCAGTCTCCACTCCCTAGTTTATGGCAGACCCATTGGGGAATCCCCCAGTGCCAACCTTGTCCACCACCCCCTATTCTATCACCACCCTCCCCGTTGCTCCCCACCAAGTTGGCTGTGCCCACTCACCCAAGAAGGTAGGCGTCTCCTTCACTGCAGGCACCTTTGCCCCAGCCCCTGTTAGAGGCTATTCACCTCCTGAGAAGTATTTCTGTGGGTCAGTCAGCCATTGTGATTGCCATCCAGGGATTGGCGAGCCCAACTCCAACATACAAAAGCATTCCTGGAAGGCATTCATGGTGCAATAGCTGGCCAACAGATATCTTTTCAGGCTCTGGCCTCCTCACTGAAGGCAGCCATTCACCCCCCCCACCTCTCATCCCCCCTCCACCTCCCTCTTCTCGCTCCAAATACACCCTTCCCCTGCCTACCCAAAGCACGCAGACAGATCTGCAGACATCCACCTCAACAGCCAAGAGGAGCACACACAAACACAAGCACCAAAAAACACAACACACACACAAACAACATCCACCAACAGACACAGTAACATTCACAACTTCCCCAGACTCCCCTACCAACCCAAGCATCAGGCACACGTCATCATGCAAACCCACAGGCACCACACCAACAGTCAGTGATACAACATACCTCATTAAGACTTAATTGCCCTTATTACTTAATCCACCACCACACTGGACCACGTACCTCAAGCGGTCCAATGAGGGGACGGATTAGGCGCATACCGAGTGCCTCCTTTGAAGCAGTGAGTGCCGGAGCACCTCCTCCTCTCCTTCAGAGATCTCACTTTATTGTACCCACTCTCTTACTGAGTGTTGGATGTCTGTCTCTGCAATGCCGTTAAGGGATCCTAGGCCATGAAGAATGCCCCCAGACCTTCCTTGACTCTTTGTAGAGGGCAGAAACATGTCGGCCAGTTTTAGATAAGTGACCCAGTGAGTCCTTGTTCTCACTAAGGTGTCCCATCCTTGTTTTTAAACACACCAGCAGACACTATTAAAAGTGTAGATTGCACACTGGTAACTGCTCAGGTGTTTTTATATCTTTCCCTAGCTTAGCTGGATCCCACTAATTCCAGAAAATAGAAATGTGCGCACTCCCTCCCGTTCTTTTAACAGTGAGGTTGAGTCCGTCCAGGTGGCACTGTCCTACCTGGCTGGGGCTAGGTGGTCAAATGATGAAGCATGACACTATATAGTGTGTGAGACCACCTACTCCATAAAGGAAACACCCTCCCATCACCACTTCACAGCACGTACACTTCATTCATACACCCAGTGAGGTCAAGGAGCTCCAGGAAAATCTCCTCTGGGTACAGCTCCTCATTATAACTGAACCCCATACCTTTTTGTGTTTTTTATACAACCACCACACCCATCCTTCCAGTAGACACCACCTCAGCAGACCCTCATACATCCACCACAAGCATCACACCCACAGACACCACAACTACAGACACACAGTCATCCACCACATCCACGATAACTACAGTCACCACCCCTACAGGCACACACCCACCCATCATTGCATCCCCCAGCACCTCCACCCCCCTAAGCCCAAGACACATAAATGCCATCACTCATCCACCTAACAGACATACACAAGCATACCTCCCATAAGTACACACCTGTGACATCCACAACTACGCAGCCTACAACCACTCCCTCAACCTCCAAATCCCGACCCCCTTCTGCTGACCGTCCCCATGTCCCTAAATAACCTGGACCTTACCCCTGTTTCCTCCACCACATCTCAAACCCAAGATGCCCCCATCTAGCTCCCAGCCTGTGCCTTCAGCCTCCAAGGCCTCCCCTGCGGCTCCTGCAAGCACCTATACCTCTCTAGCCACCAAGGAGAAGCCCGCCCCTCCCAAGAAGACCACCCCGCCCAAGCCCAAACCCCCTGCCAAATCCAAACCAGCCCCACCTGATGATCCCTGATGTGCCTACATGTCCCTTTGACCCCCCCTTCTTCTGGAGGTTCCATGGCAGTTGGGAGTCATGTTTATGCACAACACTGTTATTTTATTATGGATTATATGGACTGGCTGATGGCCTTTGTCTTTTTTGAATCCCCTAGTTCATAAACCCAAAGAGTTGTATTGTTTTGGTTAAACATTTGTCCTGCAATTCCTTTGCTACCGTAATGTTGTTCCTGAGTGACTTGTGTTGTGTGCCTACACGTGTGTGTGTGTTTGAGCTTGCTTGCTGCTCCATTTGCTATTGTTTGAATTATCTCACTTTGTGGGCAGTGCTGGTGCCCCCCACGAGGAATGTATTTGTTAAGTGTATGTCTCTGTGGGTGTCAATGCAATGGTCGTGCCATGGTATTGTGTGGTGTTTGGTGTGATGAGTATCTCATCTTGGTTGTCCAGTGTGAGCATGTATGGTCATGTCCCCTGATATGGCTTATGTTTTAATCTTATGTGTGTCAGCTTGAGTTTTGTCAGTGCAGACATGGAGTGTGTTCAGTTGTGCTAGATTTGTTTGTAGTTGCCTATGCATGTGTCCATTCATCTGTGCGTCCCTTGCACCTGGTCCCTACTGGGGTATGTCCCATGTATTTGGAGTTGTATGCCAGGCTGGTGGTAGTGACATTTATGTATGGTACTGTTTGTCCCAGAAGCACATGTAGGTCCCTTTCCTGTGCACATATTGTTTGAGGGCATGTGCAAAGTGATATGTGTCCCAGTGCAGCATCCTTCCTTGAGTGTTCCTGGTGCCCCCATTCCAATAGTGTAAGTATTGTGTGGATATTGCCCTTTGACTATTTGTATCTCTGTGTAATTTGCATGACATTGTCCTTCTATTGTGCTGTGTTGTGTGTGTCCATCACAGGGTTTTTTAATGGTGGTGTTGTTTGTGTTTAATGCCACATTGATGCATATATGTGTTGTAGGGGACAACAGACCCTGGTCTGTGTGGAATGTGAGTGTGTGAGTTGTATTTATATGTGTGATGTTTGTGTGTTGGTGGTGATGTGTGGGTGACTGTTGTGTAGCCTTCACTTTCCTGAGATGTGGGCCGTGTGTTTTTGGGTAGTGTTGCAGTGCAGTGTGAGTGAACTGCCCAAAGGGGGCATATTATGACTGTGCATGTGTCCTTCTTTGTATCTGGTTCCAACGCGGGACACATTGTCAAGTGTACTTGCTGATGTAGCGTGGCCCCCATATGATGTGGACGACAGCGCTACAAACTTTTGTTGAGGTTAATCACACAGGTAGGTGTGTGTACCTGCAGTCAGTAGTGTCCACGATGGTGTTGATTTTGGTCTCCTTCAAGGATCATCAGCAGCAGAAGGGTGTGTGTTAAAGGTTCCAAGATGGCAGTGAACGCTTAAGGCTGCCTGCAGGTGAGTGTCTCCCTTTATACTGTTCATTTCTGACTTATGAGATGTAATGGCAGGACCGCCATGGCCACATTGGCGTTGTGCAACCTCTTAATGTGTCCGGCGGAAACACTGTGTCCACCGGCCTGTTTGTGGCGCCTTGTGATCTGTGCTGCCTGGCGATGCCAGCGGAACCTCGGCAGTCTTTGATCCATAGACCTGCATGACTAATAATACGGTGGTCTGACCGCCAACCTGATAGCGGTCGGACCACCACTGCTACCATGGCAGTGGATGGACCGCCAAATTCATTATGAGGCCCTTAGTCACTTCTGTAGTTCTCAAAAACTACCAATGGGTCTTGATTGGAAGCTGTAGTGGGAAAGCACTCCATGAAGTTGGATACTTGTGCCACAATGTTTGTCTGAATCATTTATCAAAGTTCAGAGTGAGACAAACCTGATCCACTTGCCCACTGAGGGAGCTCTCTCCCTGAAAAAACATCAGTTCCTTGTCCCAGTCCTCCCTAGGAGGGAAAAATGAATACATTTCTCTGACTGCTGGGAAAGTTTCACCTGGATCGTTTTTAGCACTCTGGTTCCTTTCTTAGTTTACTGCAAACCTTCCCAGAGTCCATCAACCAAAATGGCCCTATTGTTCTCACTGCTGCAGAAGTCCAAGCCTCCCCTGTAGCCTCTTCCATATAAATAAGATATCTCTTTACCTCTTTCAGAACTAGAACCAGTCTTTCCTTCCTACTTGTGACACTGGCAGAAAATCTAAGGTGGTTCTGAGAATCAGTACTTGCTGTTCAAGTCAATCAATTTGGTACATCCACTTCAAAGGAAGAGCTGTGAAAAGTGCCCCTTAAGCGTCCATCTGGTTCTGTTCTCCTCCCATATAGCTAATCTCTATTGACTGGTAACTGTTAACACCACTCCTGCCTCCTTGATATCAGAAGCCAACCCATCAATTTCCTGGAAGAGGGTCAATATAAGTATGAGACAGGTTTATGCATTGTAAAAATTGCGTAGTAAATATATGTGTGGTAAAGGCATGTGTGTGGCAATGGATGCATGGTAAAGGCATTGTGTGGTAATGACCATGTTGTTAATGCTGTTTACCACTCCAAGCTGCCATAGTGTTAAGCACAGGTTAAATTAATGACTTGTGTGGTTCACCCTGACCAGGATTTTGGCTGTTGCTTGAGAAGTGCTCAGACCCCCCTCAACCAACAACCCAAACTCTTACATAGGTGGTCATTGGTGGGGTCCAGTACTTGTATTTGTATAGTGATTTATGTAACACAAAATTCCATTACAAATAGTTTGATACCAGATTCAACCTTTTTTCAATTCTCCTTAATTGGCCACATTTGTTTTTTTCCATATTCACTCTATTCTACCTGACTGTCAATGCCTGTAGCCCTACCAGCAATATGGAGTTTGAGTTCAGCAACCTGGAGAACTACACTGTAGCTGAGCTCATAGGATTTTGAAAGGACAGGGGCCTTCTAGCAAAAAGGAACTCCATTAAAGAGGGTCTTTAGAAGCCCCTAATGGCCTATGAGTAGGTCCACCAAGTGGAGGCAGCCAAGGAAGAGGTTGCTGCTTAGAGGGCCCTAAAGGAAAAGAAAATGGTCTATGAGCTACGTTTCAGAGTGATAGACCTCATAGCCAAGCAAATAGAGTCCAGCAACAATGGGGGCAGCATACCCTCTGTGGGCACTGGAGAGATGAGAGTCTGCAAATCGCAATACCTGGTGCCCAGCTACGTGGTGGGGGATGATATTGACAGACGGTTATCATAATAGGTAGCCCTAAGGATGAACAGGGTCCCAAAGGGCACTGGGGATCAAGCTTTGGAAGCACATGCCCACAGTGGGGAGGGACACCCTTCTAATACTAGACATGAGGGAACAGATACAGCATGCTCCCATGAGTGCAATTTAACTTGGTAAATTTAGGTTGACCCTGAAAGGTGCAATCTTAGCTCCAGGGACAGCCACAAACTCCCACTCCATTCTTGGGAAGATTTTGTGGATTACTCCCACAAGACACTGAATGGTTGGGTGAGGGGCAGCAAAGTTGATGATTTTACTGGGTTGTTTATTCTGATACTAGGAGAGCACGTTCTCAATATCTGTTTCATGAAGCTGTGTCAATACCTGGGTTTCTAGTGAGCTCACTGACCCCAGGGAGCTTGCTAAGGAGGCAGACCTCTGGATTAGTATTGGAGAATAAAGGAAAGTCTCTAAGAGTGCCCCAAGAAGGATGGTTCAGATTCCCCTAGCAGAGTGAGCGAGAGGTCCAGGGAGACACAGACCAGTCCCAAAATAAGGTGAGGGTAAAGGGTTCCCATGCCCCTTCTTAGAAACATCGAGAAGGTTCTGCTGGGCGACGGCCCAAGGCACCTCACTTCCAATGGGAACTGTGTTCTTGAAGGCAAGTCATTGTAATGAATTGCGTAGTAAAGGAATGCATTGTAAAGACGCATTTGTGGTTCGGGCCCCATACTTAAGACAGGCGTGCTAAATGCCTGCGTTGTTCCAATACAACCCTTCACAAGCAGAGTTTATACTAGTGTTGGACTTTTGCTTATGCAGGGTCATCCCCAGACTTTTTTGCCTCCTGCCTCCTATTTTTTTCGGACCTGTTGCTGTTGGCTTTTCAACTCTGAGCACTTTACCACTGCTAACCAGTGCTAAAGTGCATATGCTCTCCTGTTTAAATTGTATGTAAGTGGTTTATCCATGATTGGCATATTTGATTTACTAGTAAGTCCCTAGTAAGGTGCACTAGAGGTGCCAGGGCCTGTAAATCAAATGCTACTAGTGGGCCTGCAGCACTGGTTGTGCCACCCACATAAGTAGCTCTGTAATCATGTCTCAGACCTGCCACTGCAGTGTCTGTGTGTGTATTCTTACACTGTAAATTCGACTTGGCAAGTGTACCCACTTGCCAGGCCTAAACCTTCCCTTTCCTTACATGTAAGGCACCCCTAAGGTAGGCCCTAGGTAGCCCCAAGGGCAGGGTGCAGTGTATGGATAAGGTAGGACATATAGTAATGTGGTTTATATGTCCTGACAGTGAAATACTGCCAATTTCGTTTTCACTGTTGCAAGGTCTGTCTCTCTCTCATAGGATAATATGGGGGCTACCTTTAAATATGATTAAAGTGTAGATTCCCCTAGAGAGTAGATGGACATGTGGAGTTTGGGATCCCTGAACTCACAATTTAAAAATACATCTTTTAGTAAAGTTGATTTTAAGATTGTGAGTTTGGAAATGCCACTTTTAGAAAGTGAGCATTTTCTTGCTTAAACCATTCTGTGACTCTGCCTTGTTTGTGGATTCCCTGTCTGGGTCAGTTTGACAGTTGGGTTGTTTTTCACCTCACACCAGACAGTGACACAAAGGGAGCTGGGGTGTGATCTGCATTTCCTGATTAGCTATCTCTGCTAGGAGGGAGGGGTGGAGTGGTCACTCTCATCTGAAAGGACTGTGCCTGCCTCTGACAATGCTGTCTCCAACCCCCTGGTGTGTGTCTGAGGCCTTGCCTGGGCAAGGCAGGATCTCACAAGAAGGTGTGAGTCCCCTTTGAAGAAAGGTGACTTCAAAGACTAAAATGAGTATAAGAAGGGCACCCAAACTTACAAACTTTAGAAACACTTCTGGAATCAAGGGGAACCTCTGCCTGGAGAAGAGCTGATCGCTGAGGAACAAGTGCTGCCCTGCCTGTGACTGTGCTTTGTGGAGCTTTCCTGCAGTGCTGCTTCTGCCAGAGTAAGAGGGCAAAGACTGGACTTTGTGTGCCTTCCATCTTGAAGAAGAAATCTCCAAGGGCTTGATGTAGAGCTTGCCTCCTGTTATTGAAGTCTCAGTGATAGCAAAGACTTCTTCCTGCCAGCACCTGGAGTCTCTGGAGAGACCCCTACTCTGCTCTGTGGTGCCCTTCCAGTTCCTGGGACCCTGAAAGGAGAGGCTGGCAGCCTAAGGACAAAAATACACGCACCGAGCGCCGTGCGGAGAAAAGATCGACGCGAATCCGATCGCGGCTGAGAAAACGACGCGACGCCGGCTCCGCAGCTGAGAAACGACGCCGCAGGAAACGCGACCGGAGAATCGACGCCCGGAGCAGGAGAAACGACGCGCAGCATCGCTGACGAAGGCTGAGAGATCGCAACCTGCGCCGCGGGACTTTCGGACCGTCGCGTGGCTGGCTTTTTCGACGCGCATCGCCGTGCCGAGTTGTTTTCGACGCATATAACCGTGCAGGGTTATTTTCGACGCGCACCGCCCGTGCGGGGTTATTTTTGACGCAAACCAGGTACATTTACACGCTAGCAGCGCTAGTGTGTTGTTACAACTACCTAAAGACTCTTTTTATTTTAAACCTTTTAAAAATCATAACTTGACTTGTGTATGTTGCATTTTTGTCGTTTTGGTCTTGTTTTGTTTAGATAAATATTTCCTATTTTTCTAAACTGGTGTTGTGTCATTTTGTAGTGTTTTCATTAAGTTACTGTGTGTGTTGGTACAAATACTTTACGCCCAGCACTCTGAGGTTAAGCCTACTGCTCTGCCAAGCTACCAAGGGGGTAAGCAGGGGTTAGCTGAGGGTGATTCTCTTTTATCCTAACTAGAGTGAGGGTCCTTGCTTGAACAGGGGGTAACCTGACTGTCAACCAAAGACCCCATTTCTAACAACTAGATATACAGCTACATAAACTCTACAATACCTTTTTGAGTTGATGTTCTACTTGAACAGATGGTTCAATTTGTTTTTTAGTGCAAAAATGTTTTTTTATATATTTTATTTCAACAGGAAAGGAGAGCTCCAGAGACTCCAACTTTCTCTTCCTGTCCACAAGGCTCCTCCCAGTACTTTGTCCATCTTCTAATCACTTTTTGTTTTGATTTCAAAGTGAAAGAATCACTATCTTTGTCTTCAATTCCTGCTGTACTTTTACTATTGGATTTTAATGACTTTGGGTCTGATATAGATCTTGGCGGTAACGGTCCTGCTGCCAAATTTTGGAGTGAAAACCCGCCTGCCACCACAATGGTCCTGCTGCCGTATTTAGATGTTGGTGGTCCCATAGATGAAAGTCTTCATTGGAACTGCTGTCTCTGCCAAGAAACACTGCCTGTGTCAATGGCGGGAGAGGGAAAAGTGTCTGACAACGGAATCCCAGACACCCTTCCCCGTGCAGATTTGGATGTGCCTTGCTGCCAAGAAAAAAGGGACAGTCCAACCTCCATGTTCCACCCCTGTCTTTGACTAGACATGACTGCCATCACTCCAGTCACCGACCCACGGAGAAAACATGCCCCCATCACCAGACTCAAAGGTAGGGTTGCTGCATTATGCTGCAATACCAGGGTATGTTCGGTGGGCACTGCACGGGACATCAGAGCCACTGCAGGCATATACATGCTACAGTATTTTAAAAAAATTACTGTGACATGCATATGTGGGGTACACAATGGTATCACTCATGGCTAGGGACACATAGGCACAACACACATATCACAGACATACACAACTGTCATTGAGATGTCATCATTCCAAAAGGAATGCTGGCACCACAGTGATAGTACACTCACACTGGACAATGGTGCTCATGTGTACACATTGCAAGCTGACCAGTATGAGTAGGTTTGTGCTATCTGTTGTGTATGTGTGCCTGTACGTATATGTGTGTTTGTGTGGAATGGCTGTTTGAGGTGGAGGGAACTGAGTTGGTGGTGTGGTTTTGTCTGTATGTGTGTCAGTTGCATGTGAGCCTGATGCTGTTGTGTATGTTGTGTTGCTGTGTGACACATTCAGGTGAGTGTTGTTGTGTGACAGACATTGTGGTGCTGTGTATATTTGTGCTTGTGCGTGTGTTGTATAGCTAAGTGTGTAGTTGTGTTGGTTGTTGTGGTTGTGTCATGTGTGGGTGCAGTGTCAATGGTGTATGTATGTTGTAGCATTGATGTTTGCCAATGTGTCTTTCCAGCATGTACAGGTTGTGTTCTGCTGGAAAGGCAATGGGTTATTGTGTGTATGTGGTTTGTTGTGTAGTGTGTAGTGCAGGGGTACACATGTGGCTAAGGGACAGTGCATGCGTGTCACTTACCTCTATTCCATAGCTCCCGTCATTGTACAAAGTCCATTGAGTTGTGCCGCCGTCTCCCTCTGTCAGCAATCTGTCGCCAGTCAATCCGCTAGCAGAACTGTAACATCTAAATACGACGGGCGGAACACAGTTGGCTTGATGGTCTTTTCGGGACCGCCATCCACGCGGCTTAGTGGTAACACCTCCAAGATTTAAATGAGCCCCTTTGCTTTGGTGACATCATAAAAAGTATGTTCAAAACCTTTTGGTTAAAGGTGTTGTTTGATAGAGTGCATGCACCAGCATTTTTATTTGTACTTTTATTCAATTTTTACATTTGATTTTGGTTGTGTTGAGTGGCCTGCAGTTGAAGTAGGGTCCTAGTATTTGTTTGCATTTAATTATTTATCTTTTATAAGGGAAAAAGGATGCACACAAAAGTACATTTTCTCCATGTTTGTTAAATTTGCACTATTCATTTATTTCACCATGTGGCCTAGTCTGCTGCCATAGGCCATCCAGCCAGTAGTAATCATTGGCTATATAAAACAACTGTTTCTGTGGTGTATGTTGTGTTAAAACATTTATAATTTAGGCCATGGTTTCACTTTGTTTTTCTGCAAAAAGTGCATTCTGGTGGGGTAATATCCTGCCTTGGGATGTTATGTGTTGTAAAAATGTTCATGGCTGACTTAATCTTTTAATTTTTTGCATTGTGGAATTAATGGTAGTGTTTTCTTTTTTCTTCATTGTTTACCATGTCCCTGTTGTCTGCCTAGTGTGAAAGTGTGTGTGTGTGTAGGGGTGTGTGTGTGTGTGTGTGTGTAGGGTTGTATGTGTGCGTGTGAGGGTATGTGTGTTTGCCATAGGTCACCATTTTATCTTTGTTATCCATGCCATGTGGCCAGTAACCATTTTGTGTAGTCAGTGTCCAAAGATCTGCATGTGTTCTTTGTTGTCCGTGCCCCCTTGTTTGTTGTTTTTTTTTTACCACGTGGCCATTTCGTGCAGCCAGTGAGTGTACTTTTGCCATAGTATTGCATGTGTACTTTGTTGTCTATGACTCCAAGCTTATTGTTGTTTGAACATGTGGCTGGTGGGTTATAGGGCTGAATTTACCTACACACTCTAAAATAGAAAACATTAGATTTGCAAGTGCTCCTGGGACCCCGGTTTCTACTGACAAAAGAATGCATTGACTGAGTAACAAAAGAGTTACATGTAGACATTTCTAGAGGGGATCTTTCATCAAATGTGTATAATATATTGCTTTATGAATACATTGACAGTAAGGATGCAAAGACTTGCTACATGTTTACGTAATTGGCTGCATCCGCTGCAGAGGGAATAACTTATCACCATATTCCTTTGACCTATGGTGTTACTTGTAGCCTGTTGACAAGCCTTTTGTATGGACAGGGACACTTTCAATATTATTATTCAAATTATGACTTGATCTTTTTAGATGTTCCCATCTTAAAACATTTGAACATGAATGGTAAAACAAAGAGGTTAGAGACAGTTGGAGGATAATTTGAACCTACCATGGCATTTGGTACGGCTTATGCTTATTGAAACAACTTGACATGTGCCTTGACAGAAGTTAAAAAGGATGTTCTCACTCTAGTTGAAGACAGTAGAGGAGGGATGAAAAGGAATGCAGAGAAGAGTATAGTAGTACAAAATTGGGGGCCAGAAGAAGTAGCGCACTCAGATGCAGGGAACCAAGCTGCCATGACACTAGATTGGAAATATAGAGGAAAATTATGCATGTATAGAGCAAAATCAACAACCAACACAGAGTTTGTGGGAAAGAGTGAGTGAGTGTGAACATGTATTTGCATGTCAAAGCATTTAGACCTTCATGTCATCTGGAGAGCATTCTGCTATACCTTAGGTGTATTTCAGTTGTGGAGATTGTGCAAAAGTTTGGTTGCCGAATGGATGGAATGGGATATGCTATCTAGGAAAAGTTTTTCGAACGATTCATCACATGGAACTTTTTAATGATCCTGTCTGGGAGACCAAGACAAATGCAAAAACTTATAGAGGTGCTAGTGCTTCAGAAATTGTAGGAGATATTTTTGGTGCAATGACTCCAACTGTAGGAGCGATTCTGAATGATCTCAAGATAAGAAAGTTGTCAGCTATTGTAGATAAGTTGTCTATTAGAACAACAGGTGCCTTATTACTAGTCGGTACAAAGATGGTTGCCAAAAGATCAATGGTTTTGCAAAACAGAATTTCGTTAGACATCCTTCTCACAAAGGAGGACAGAGTCATCCAGATGTTAAAAGTTCAACAATATTGTACTTACATCCCTGATAAAAGTAAGGAATTGAAGAAATACATGACAAACATTACTGACTTGAAAGGAGACAAAAAGGAGATAGAGGCGACAGGGGCATGGTTAGCTATAGGGAGTGGATTTTCAGCTGTTGGAAGATGATTTGTGAGTCTAAGTAGTGGAATATTTGAAAGATCTTGAAACCTTTGCTGATAATTGCCCTATGTCGATAAGTCATATAGGGATGTTACAAGATGTGCAAGAGAGTGCAGAGGAAGAAAAGAGAAAAGGGGGAGAAAATGACAAGTAGAACTTAGAAAATAGATGATGCATATATTATATTAACATAAAGAAGTTAGAGGAATCCAGAAGATCTTCCCTCGATCAACCTCTGAGATTTTGATTAATCTCTCTCATAAGAGATTACAGTTTGATGTGATGGGTTGATTCGCCATCAGTGGGGGGACTTGAGCAGCGTAGGATTTTTTACCACCCCTGATGCAACAATCTTGATCTCTATATACCCGTCACATAGCCTAAACTGTGTGTTTTAACATTTCACTGATGCAAAGTGGTGCACTGGAAGCCAATAATAATGTGCATTCACTGTAGTGTTAGGAAAATCATGTATGATGTTCCTTAACCTCATTAAATGTGAAATAATCATTGAGTATATTTTTATAACCATCCTCATGTTATTTTAATGCATTTGCATTTAAAATTAAAACAGTTTATGTAATGTGTTCATTAATGTTTGAAGTTTAATGTTTAAAATGTACTTCTACATCACATTTATGTTAATGTATTAGTAAAGTCTGCAGTTAATTTAACTGTAATATGAAATCCCAAACCGAGTTTACATAATTGATGATTATATTAATTTAGAAAATAATATATTCACAGCATAATGTGAAATTAACTGTGTGTTAACGTTAGCTTGACCAGGCCTGAATTTCTTTAACGTGAGAAACTGCTCTGCTAACATACCATTTTTGTTGCAGATGCATTCACATGAAATGTTAGTTTGGAAAAAAATCTGCTATTGTTTGACTAGTAGAGAGTCTGAAAGGAAAAACCTTGAACGCAATACACCGGAGCTCAAGAAAGAAATGAGTGTCCCTTATTCATAGTTGTTGCAAAAGATGTCCAGAGGACCAAAGACAGGAACATTCTCAGGACTGCTCTGGGAGCTGAAGCTGATGTTGCAAGTTGCACGTGGGACAGGAGAATATAGCAGAATTTGAAGTGGTGTGATCAGAGGGGTGTTACCTGACTGGACTTTGTGCTATTAACTAGGACTTTCACTAATTGTTATTACAGACATTCTTCTGGGCTTTGAGTGGTACAGACCCCTGATTTTCTCTTTTGTCCCCCATGCCTTGCTGACTGTGGCTTAGGCTTAAACATAATTCCATAGGAAGACTGTTGTCCAAGCTTGTGAAATGCTAACACCTTCCTCTTTATTTTTCCAAATCCTTTTGTCTTATTTTAATTTTTTCACCTTTTGTCCTTATGTATTTTAGTTAGATTTTTCAATTTTTCAATAGATTAGACTTGTAAGAGATTTATCGTATTTACCCATAGTTCATCTTAGTTAGATAATTTTAACTTGTGTGAGAAGAACGGCCAGCGTTGTTTTCTGAGCAGCAAATACTTCTGCTAATATTTTGCACTGCTGTAACCAAATTCATGGTTTGTCTTATGCTGATGTGTCTAACTGTCTTCAGAAGACGTAGCTGCCCAATTGTTACTCTGTATCGTTGCAGCATCATTTTGAGATTGGTTTCCATTAACCTGGCTGTTAATTTGTAATAAAACCCTTTGATTTTATTTCCATTTTGGGTCCTTATTGTATTGCCACATTAGTTACACTGTAAATTAAATGGTTATTGATTGTTACCTGATTCCCTAGTTAAACCCTTTGCACGTATTCAAAGATCATCGACCTTAGAAATAGAGCATACAACATGTTCCATCAACCATGTGGCAGGCAGCCATTTTTTCCATGCAGTCAGTGTGCCATTTCCATAGGCCTGCATGTGTTATTTGTTCTCCATACCTCCTTGTTTGCTACAGATGTTGTTTGACCATGTGGCCAGTGTCCATTTTGTCTAGGCAGTCTGTGTGCCTTTGCCATAGGACTACATGTGTGCTTTGTTCTTCATGCCTTCTTTCTTGCTATTGTTCTTTTTTGACTATGTGGCCGGTGGCCCTTTTCAGCCAGCCTCCTAGGTCATGAATCCACTTTTTCAGGTTTTCAAAGCCATTTTCTAGGGACATTGATTGAAGAGGCGCCAACCAAATCGGAGGAGGAATCGCCATCATCTACAAAAGCTCCATCAACGTCACCACCTCCACCGAAGACACCCTCCTCGCCGCCGAACACATGCACTTCCAGATCCACGCCGACCCCAGGACCACCCACAGAGGCACTCTCGTCTACAGGCCCCCTGGCCCACGCGCTGTATTCAGCTAATCCATCACAGACTTCATCACCCCGCACGCCCTAGCCTCACCTGACTACATCCTCCTCGGGGACCTGAACTTCCACCTGGAGAACAACAACAACACCAACACTGCCACCTTGCTCGCCAACCTCGCCAACCTCGGACTCAAGCAACTGGTGAACACCCCCACCCACACTGCCGGCCACACGCTCGACCCCATCTTCTCCGCCAGCAACCACGTATCCTTCAACCACTCCTCCGAGATACACTGGACCGACCACAGATGTGTTCACTTCACCTTCAGACGCAAGACCCACCACCTTCGCACACAACTAATCACCCGCAGACCCTGGAACAAAATCTCTACAGAACAGCTACTTTCCACTCTCAACCATAACCAACCTGCCCTCACCCCGACGCCAACAATGCAGCCCTCAGCCTCACACAGTGGATCACCAACTGCGCCGACAACCTCGCCCCCCACAGAAACCTCCCAAGACAGACCGACATCAGGAAACCGCCTTGGTTCACAGACGCCCTCAAAGAATCCAAGAAAACCTGCCGCACCCTCGAAAAAACCTGGTGCAAAGAACACACTGCAGAGAACATGTCAGCCCTCAAGATCGCCACCCGTGAACACCACCAGCTGATCCGCTCCACCAAAAGGGCATCTTTCAAAGAGAGACTGGACAAGAACACCCACAACAGCAAAGAACTCTTAAACATCGTCAAAGAGCTCTCCAATACCAACGCCAGCTCCAACGCCATCACACCCTCACAAGACCTCTGCAACTCCCTTGCTACTTTCTTCCATCGAAAGATCACCGACCTACACGACAGCTTCGGACCCCAGATCCCGCCGACCACCACTGAACTCACAGCCCCAACCATCACCCTCAACGCCTGGACCCCATCAGCTCCGAAGAGACGAGAACCACCATGAACACCATCCACTCCGGCGCCCCATCGGACCAATGCCCCGATCACATCTTCAACAAAGCTGACGCCATCATCGCCCCCTACCTCCAGAGCATCATCAACAGCTCATTTGCCTCTGCCACCTTCCCCGAGAGCTGGAAACACGCAGAAGTCAACGCTCTCCTGAAAAAACCTACGGCGGACCCCAACGACCTGAAAAACTTCCGCCCCATCTCGCTCCTCCCCTTCCCGGCCAAGGTCATTGAGAAGGCCGTCAACAAGCAACTGACCAACTTCCTTGAAGACAACAACTTGCTCGACCCCTCCCAGTCTGGCTTTCGGGCCAACCACAGCATGTAAACCGCTCTCATCGCAGTCATCGATGACATCAGAACTCTGATGGACAACGGAGAAACAACCGCCCTCATCCTCCTTGACGTCTCGGCTGCCTTTGACACCGTCTGCCACCGCACCCTAATAACCCACCTCCGCTCCACTGGTATCCAAGGACAGGCCCTGAACTGGATCATCTCGTTCCTCTCGGACCAAACCCAAAGAGTCTACCTCCCACCCTTCCGCTCAGAACCCACCGAGATCATCTGCAGCGTCTCACAAGGCTCCTCGCTCAGCCTTACCCTCTTCAATATCTACATGAGCCCCCTCGCCAACATCACTCACAAACACAACATGAACATCATCTCCTACGCCGACGACACCCAGCTGATACTTTCCCTCACCAAAGACCCAGCCAAAGCCAACCTGCAGGATGGAATGAAAGACGTCGCACAATGAATGAAGCTCAGCCGCCTGAAACTGAACTCAGACAAGACGAAGGTCCTCATCCTCGGAAACTCCCCGTCCGCCTGGGACGACTCTTGGTGGGCCACAGCCCTGGGCACCGCACCAACCCCCTCAGACCACGCATGCAACCTCGGATTCATCCTGGACCCCCTTCTCACCATGACCAAGCAAGTTAACGCTGTCTCGTCTTCTTGCTTCCACACCCTTCGAATGCTCCGAAAGATCTTCCGCTGGATCCCCGCAGATACCAGAAAAACTGTTACCCACGCCCTCGTCACAAGCCGCCTGGACTACGGGAACACCCTATATGCTGGCACCACCGCAAAACTTCAGAAACGTCGTCAGCGCATACAAAACACCTCTGCACGCCTCATCCTCGATGTACCCCGCCACAGCCACATATCAGCCCACCTGAAACACCTGCACTGGCTCCCCATCAACAAAAGGATCACCGTAAGGCTCCTCACCCACGCACACAAAGCCCTCCACAATAAGGGCCCCGAATACCTCAGCAGTCGCCTCGCCTTCTGCATGCCCACCCGTCATCTTCGCTCAACCAGCCTCGCTCTCGCCACCGTCCCTCGCATCCGCAGAACCACCGCTGGAGGTAAATCCTTCTCCTACCTGGCAGCCAAGACATGGAACTCCCTTCCTGTCCACCTCAGGACTACCCAGGAACACTTCGCCTTCAGGAAGCGCCTCAAGACCTGGCTCTTTGAGCAGCAGTAACCCCCCCCCTAGCGCCTTGAGACCCTCACGGGTGAGTAGCGCGCTCCATAAATGCCTTGATTGATTGATTGATTGATTGAAGAGGTCTATGGAATTTTTGTTTGTTTCTATACTTGTTTCCCTGATATCAGTTTAATGTGTTTGAGGATCACTGTATTGTATGTAGGAACAGTGTTTATAAAATGTTGCATTTTTCTATGTTTTCCTGCACCCCCTTGCCTCAAAACCGATCTTGCATAGTCCCTAGTGACACACCATTTTCTCTCCACCCTCTGCCTGCCATAGGTCTTCTCGTAGGCCATAGATGCCCACCAGCATTCTTTTTAAGTATTATTCCATTTTCCCCACAATCCCTGCCTTCCATAGGCACACACAGTAGTCAATAAAGTTTATTGTTTTAGTCAATAAAGACCATAACATAATAAATATTACTTTACAATAAAATACAAGAGAAACCATTCACAAAACATGCACAATAAAACTATTCTTATGAACAAAACAAATTCATTAGCGAGGCTATATTACTTTCATATGATATCAGGTGCATTGAGATCATAGAGTACCTACTGTTCTTTATCATATGTATGCTCAGGTTCCCTGCATTAATGAAATACCTATATCTCCTATCTCCTTATGTACCCCTCACCAGTCTCTCACTTCGGGGGGAACCAGGTGTCTTCTCCCTTGTTTGTGCAGGCTACTTCTTAGTTTGGATGGTGCAATGGTGGAAAGTGCCATATAAGTTTCTTTGTGCAAATATTCATAAAGCGTGATTTAATTCAACATCTCTGGCTTAAGGGAGTCTGGCGTAATCCTCATTGTGTAAAGTGCTGTGTGCAAATAATCTAAGGTTGGTAATATCCTTACATATCCTGACATCTCAGACATTTAGGGTGAGTTGACAGGATTCTTTGTAAGATACAAATAGAAATAGATGTAGCTTGTCTATGAGAACTGTTGAGGACATGTTAACTCAGTGGGATAGCGGACGTTTTGATCTCACTTGTCACACTCCACTATCAGCCACACTGGTGGGCAGTTAGAGTCCGAACTGACCATGGCCTTCCCTCAGGCACGCTAAATCTAGCTGAGTCCCTCTTATAGAACTAGTGATCCCTTACAGACCTAATGAGTATAATGGTCAGTTATTAGTTTTGAAATTGTCCTTGGAGGTTGTGCTTTGGTCACTTGTGAGTGCGACAAGTCTCTGAGTTCATCGACAAACATTCTGCACCTAGCTAGAACCCCATGGACTGGCTTTAGAAATGCATAGTGCTGATGCCTCTTGATAGAAGCAACTTCCTTGTCCTAGGAAGATTGGTTTCACCAGCCTCCTCCTGGGCTGATCTAACTTGGGGCAGAAGCACAAGAGGTGAACACCAGATTCATTTTTAAGGATTATTCTATTTTCCCTGCACCCCGCCTGCCCTGGCACAAAGTGATGGGACCACAACACTTGACTTCTCTGCTTCCACTTGTGCAGCTAAGTGCCAACTGACAGAGCCTGAAGATGGCCCCAAAGAAAGGTGCTGCCAAGGAAGTGAACGGTGAGGAGGAGAATATGAAGCAGATTATCACCACTGGCTTGACACCCTCCTCCTTTTTCAGGCAACATTGTGTGCCTGCTGCATCGTCCACCAGGCAGCAAGGTGGGAGCACCAATTCTGCATCCATGACGGGACTATCCCAACCTAAGCTCAAGCCCATGCCTCTCAGAGAGGCAGCCACTGCAATCATGGCAAAGAGTTTGAGTACAAACTCTACTTCCCTGACTTAGTAGGCTGCCAAATAACTTTCAGATTATCATTGAACTGCTTGGTCAAAAACAAAATGGACATAGAGAAACATTATATTTTTTGTAACTGATTTATGCAGCATCACTATTTATTCATATGAATGGCTGGATTGGAGTTGGACCAGTGTGCAGTGAAGAAGCCTCAACAATCTCTTAAATATTATGAAGACAATACCTGCATCTGTTTCATGCCTATCCTTCTTTTTTTCGTTCTATAGCAGGGCTGGCACAGTACAGATCATTAATTAATTTATAAGACTGCCATTGTGTTGTTTCTATAGGAACAAAGGAGATACATACAACACGAAAATAGTGTACCAACGAGGTTGAATTGGAACAGGTAACTAGGGCACCAATAATTAATATATATTTAGTGAGTGTGAGTGATGATGTGTTATGTGGTGGCAGACAATGAGGATGCTCAGCTAATTTATAAACTTGATTTCGATAATTTGCAATGTTTGGATGAAGATGGGCGATTTTGCCTGAATGCGATTGGCCCTTTCACACTTATGGCCTGATTTAGACCTTGGCGAATGGGGTTACTCTGTTACAAATGTGATGGATATCCCGTCCACCATATTATTATTCCATAATATCCTATGGAAATCGTAATATGGCAAACAGGATATCTATCATGTTTGTGACAGAGTAACCCATCTGCCAAACTCCTTAGCTAGATTTACGTGCATGGTTTACTCCTTGCTGTACTTTTCTTTTCTTTCGGGGGTGTTCTTCAGAGACCAGATTGGTCAGTTTATACAAATCTATATAAAATGCTCACATTTTTTTGCTCTTCTTGTTCATCAACAGCAGTACACTACAGATATATCTCTCTCAATCTCATTTGTGTCATGAGTCAGACTGATTTGTTACTTGGAGTCAGAACTCAGGGTGGGAATATCTCAACATCCAAAAGAAGGAAGTTATCTATTTCAAAGGGACGCCAACATGATTATGATTCTGAAGCTTATTGAGTCCTGTGGACTGGAAAGAGGTGCATTGATTTGGGAAATGCAGAGTAGATAGTGTACCGACTATAATGTCATACTTCTCTATTATGTGGTTGGGGTTGGGGAGTGCTGTAACTGGAGATATCAGTTACCCTAATTATCATATGATGGACGTATTCAGCTAAATATTTTGACAGTTGTGAGATTGATTAGCAAGGTACATGCAGCTACTTGTCTGGGATTGCTCTCAGTTATCCACACAAACATGAGTCATCATGAATGACTCCATCAGCCTGTGCTCTTGCTCTGCCTATTTGTCCATTCCTCATGAAGTCTACCTTCTGTCTTGGCATCTCCTTGACTCTACAATATCGTTACAGTTGTACATTCCACAGGCCTTCTCTTCTTCTACGCAAAAGGTGAAAGCTCCATAACACTGATGCTTAGTGCTTACCTTCCTGGCCCGATTAAGCCAGGCACCCAAGACGGACAGAACAGTGTGTGTGACATGAACGTTTTGATATATAATATCTGGGGTTTCTGGGGCTGAAGGACTGTTTCCAATGCATTTAATTGAACTGTGACCTTCATTTCCTTCCACAATAGATTTGATAAAGTTCTGCTAATTGACCTGATGAATATTGTTGTTGTGTGGTGTTTGTCTTTGTCACATCTTTCCCCAAATCGCGTTTCCCATCCATTCATCCAACCCCTACCCTCTTTCCCCCAGCTGTGTGATTTATTTGAGGTATGACAATTTACACCATAAATAGATCACACACTTTGCGGGGCAGATGTGGTGAAAGTGACACCAACTCAATACAGAATCCTCTTACCTGAACAATACAATAGCATATACCAATCCCACTTACCCATCCAGGAAAAAAAAGATACCATAATCATCATAGTGCAGAAGAGTCAATGTCTGACTCTAGTCCAGTGTCCCATGATAGTGCACACTAGTGCAAGGTTTTTTGTCATGGTCTTCTGTCCTCAGTCTTTGATAATAAACCCACTAACTCTGTGCTATCTTTCAGTCTAGCTGCGTGCAATGAATAAATAATCTGATTAATCTGACAATTGGAGTTCACCTCATTGGGATAGGTGGGAGTGGGTCCTCACTTTGTTATGTTTTCCCAGAGAGCACAAGAAGAGAACACTATTACCACCACCATTATTAAGGAGAAACCCTGCAATAAGGTTTATGAATATTTTCTTTTTTGTCTATTATGGCGGAACCCTACCTGGCAAATAGTTACAGGCAGTAGAACAAGATCAGATACTACACTAAGTACTACTATACTGTATAATTGATTGTTGGCTGAATGCTGCAAAACCTCAAAACAAACACAAAAAGCGAGCCTGCTCCACTGTAAATCAGTTGTTGTAGCACACCCAGATCCATTAGTCATCTTGATGGGAACCCGATGATGAAGTATGCCACTAACTGATGTTAGTGGGTGAGGGTTTTTCTAAAAAGTAAATAGGAGTTTCCTAGTTATTGGGTCAGAGGTGACTGCCGTACATATGTTGCAGTGTAGCTTTTTATGTTTGTTTTGGTACCTTTGAAGTTGGAGTGAACCCTCATTCCTCTCACCCTCATGCTGCACAACCTCATCAAGTTAAACAGATTTAAATTAAACAGGTTTGTATGTCACTCCACTGGGGCATAACAGGACTGTGGGAAGAGGTAAATAACCTAATGAAGAATAATACATTGCAATGACTTCAGGTAGGGAAAGTGTAGGAAAACAGCAGTACACTCAACAATGATAAAATAAATTGTACTACACCAACTAGAAACAGAAAGACAGATAATGAATGGTAACAAAGAAGAAAAAGTGAAACCCATTTATTTTTAGGACCTACCATCTCCACCCACAACAGACCCACCCACTCCCCAAGCCAAAATGTCCTAGAAAATAAGTCAAAAGTTGACCCTCAAAAAGTCCAAAGTAAAAACACTTCCCCCTGCATTGTACTCTCACCCTCCCCACCCACAACACGCCAAAACCAAAAATCAGTAAAAAAAGAGTTTTGAGGGCATCTCACGCATAAGGTGCAACAGCCATTGTAGGAAGTGGTGTAGGAGATGGTGTGTTGTTACTACGAGGACAGCTGGTTGTTGCTGTACGTTGCTATCAGCAGGAATAGCTATATGAAGAAAGTAGGAGAAGAACAAAATAAAAAACACAAATTATCATGCTCACCTCAAACACTTGTTTATAGTTATACTGTCACAGTGTAGTAGCAGAACAGTGCTGTTCCCTAGGGCCATTGGAATTGTATTTGGATATGATTATTGATTATATTGGTAGTGATACTAGTCAGTCACACACAACCTGGGGCAAGGTTTTCCCCTCCCATGCAAAACATTATAGTTAGGTAATCAATCAAAACACTGACTGCAGGGAATAATTTTAAGCCAGACTACCAACATAAAATCAAAAGAAAGTATGATTTTTCAAAACCTTTTAATTGACACTGAACAGAACACACACTTTGGGGCTTACTATGACTTTGGTGGATGGAAAAGTTTGTCCACCGAAGTCCGGACGAGTAGGCTGCCGCCAGTGTGTCAGCCTCCCCGAGTGTGTCAGCCTCCCCGCCGGGCCCATTCCAAGTTTCCCGCTGGGCCAGCAGGAAACGGCCTACAGCATTGTTGTCAGCTCGTAATAGAGCCGGCGGCAATGCTGTAGTGCATAGTGTGCACCAGCACCCATCGCAATGTGGCTGGCAAGGGTCCCCCTGAACTGCCCATGCCACGTGCATGGGCAGTGCAGGGGGGGCCCTGGGGCACGCTGCACCCCGTCTCCACTAGCCTTTTCATGGCCTTGTTGCCGCTATGAAATCGCTGGCGGAGAAGAGGGTCGTAATCCCCTGGGCAGCGCTGCCCTGGCAGATTAGGACCACCAGCACTGCCAGGATGCCATTAAGTTGAAATCTGGTGGTGCTGGTGGTCCAACCGTGGCGCTACTGCCACGTGGTCATAATATGATTATTGGACCACCAGGGGCGTAATGAGGCCCTTTGTGTGCTATAAAGTTTGGATTACTTTACCTGCCTTTAATGAGCAAGCCATCTATGTATGCTGCACAATTAATCCTTGATTATGCAACATAACGGAGTCATGCTGGCGGGTCTGGTAAGGTTACTCTCCAGAATGATTTTTGGAACAGCCTAGCTGTAGCATGTTATGTAAAGTTTTAATTCCAATGGCCCTGCTCTTTTTCAGCTCAATCCTCCATCTACTACTCTAAATCCAAACTTAGGTTATAGTCTTAGGCTGATAGTCTGGCAGATGGGACACACTTGGCGCATAACAGATATCCCATCCGCCATATTACAGTAGACAGTGCATGGAAGAATATGATGAACTATAGTGCAGCAAACAGGATATTTAATTTGTCACAGAGTATCCCATCTGCCAAAATCAAAATCAGGCCCTTAGTCCCACATTACACCCAGGCTTTCAATACAGATTATTCTAAAAAAAAATACCATCACTTGGAAGTGGGGAAAATTAGTGCACATGGGGGTAAGTTATAGGGATTGGTCTAGGTAGAGGTTAAGCTATGCAATTGGTGGTTGCTGTAAATAATGATTATATACTACAGTCAGTTTACTGTCAGTTTCAATGGTTTTCCTCCCATCAGTCAATGTGAAGAAGAACTTCAAAGTCACTTTGATTGAGTGGTGGAAAAATATTGGAACTTTCAATCCGTAATGGATAACTTCACTTGGGCAGAGAAATGTGGCACAGATGTCACATGACGAAATAGAATTTACTTTCTCAGGTAAGCAGGGACAGAAAGACAGAATGATGACGGGAAGCACTAGTAGGCAACTGAGTAGTCACTGGTTAGCACACCTTGGGGGTCATTACAACCTCGGCGGTCTTTTAAAAAGACCGCCGAGGCTCCGGGAGTCAGAATACCGCCATTGACGGCGGTATTCCTGGCTCCCTATTATGACTTTTCCGCTGGCCCAGTGGAAAAGTCACATCAACATTGCTGCCGGCTCGTAATAGAGCCGGCAGCAATGCTGATGTGCAGCGGGTGCAGTAGCACCCGTCGCACATTTCACTGCCCGAAATTCAGGCAGTGAAATGCGCGACGGGGCTATGCCTGGGGGCCCCTGCACTGCCCATGCCAAGTGCATGGGCAGTGCAGAGGCCCCCAGGGGCACTCCAAGTTCCCTTTCCGCCAGCCTTTCAATGGCGGTGTTTACCACCATGGACAGGCAGGCGGTCGGGGACTCATAATCCCCAGGGCAGCGGTGCTTGCACCGCTGCCGTGGGGATTATGACCGCCAGGCGGAAGCCTGGCGGTATAATGGAGGGGCCGACGGTATGGCCGTGGCTATTGCGCCACGGTCATAATAGCTGGCGGAACACCGCCAGCCTGTTGGCGGTGTTACCGCCAACTTACCGCCGGCCGCCAGGGTCGTAATGACCCCCCTAGTCTTCGGTTTGTGGCTTGTGCATTGCAAACTTAAGGCCATACTTATACTTTTTTTGTGCCGCATTTGTGTAATTTTTTAGGCAAAAGCGGCTCAAACTTAAAAATATAATAGTATTTTGTAAGTTTGCGCCGCTTTTGTGTCAAAAAATGATGCAAATGTGGCGCACAAAAAGTATAAATATTGGACTTAATTCCATCAAGCCGCTCTGCCGCTGCAGAAGCATATGATTCCAATCACTGCCTGCACTCACTGCAGCAGCAGCACCCGAGATTCTGCAGGTGATGGGCGGGATATCTGCCTTGCTTAACCAGAACAGTACATTGTCAATAAGTATGGTGACTTACCACTTGTCCCTGCCACCACTGGGACATCTCCCTATACCTCGGTCACCTGCACCTCCACTGACATCCCAGTTGAGAAGCTGGTGGTGGTCTCTCCACCTGGTGAAAAACCTAATGCACCCATTTTAGATAAAAGATTGCCACCTAAGTATTTATTTTGCACAATATACAACAGCAATACCTCACTACAGTTAGGTTAGCTATCTATTAGTATATTTTTCTATTGAAAGTAATCAATTTGGGTGGTTTGTGTTATTTACAGCTTGACAACATTTTAAAAAACAGGTAGTCGTGTCAACCATAGAAAGCATTTTTTTTCTAATGTATGGATGGGGCTGTGATTCTGAGGATTCGGGGAAAAGGGAGGGGCATAAGGTAAGGCTAGGTTACGATTTTATGTATGGATAAGGGGTAGAAGGGAATGCAAATTTCATTTTGGTTCTAGACGTGATACTTTCCTGCCATGCTGCAATTTCATGGAAACTGCTAGTAAAAGACATCATTGGGTGTCCATGACCATAATGACCAGTCTGTCTCTGTCCCTGTACTTTTCAACTGTTTGTTTGATGAAGAAAGCAACCAACATGTTTGGTGACTAGAATACTACTTGGGCCTGTCTCTGCAATGCTCTTTACTTACCAAAAATTATTTCCCCTCATAGAACTACACAACAACAACAAGACATGTCATTGTAAAGGAGGGGCAAGGGGGAGCTTAAGAAAGAAAGAGCAAAGAAAAGTGCAGACAGGAGAAAGTTCTCTGCGGAACCAGGAAATATAGGAAAACACATGGAAGTGCGGATATCAAACAACCAATATGAAAACAAATAGTAATTGTACTGAAGGCCATACTTTTAGGAGTAATGGATAAAAATGACTTACAAGGGGTAGCAGAACCCTCAGTCTTACAGGGGGCAGCAGAACCATTAGCAGATCAATTGATGGTAGGGGTGGTGGTAGTATTCACACCCGCCACGGTGCATGTGATCTCCAAACTGAAGATGCTCTCTTGCTGCTTTGATGCTTAAGAAAGAAGATTTAAAAAAACAATGATAGGTTGTACTGTGTACAAACACATTTTATTTGACAGGCAAAGCACTGTTCTGTTTAAATTAGATTACCTATCCCTTGTTTCGTAACCCTAAACCTCAAACCCGTACATGCATCTCAAACAATGATCTTTATTTCTCCGACCACTGGTGAGGAGTCAAACCATTCCCCCTTTACATACTGCACAATCCGTAGATTGGGACTATGAGCTACATAAAGAGATAAAGCCACAGATGATAGCACAAGTTAGTTATGTGACACCCATAATAAACTTCACTAAAATTGTATGAGTAAGCGACAGGATGACGAGTTTACAATCATGCCTTAAATTAGCCTAAGAGAGCTCCTGCCTAACTCACATTGGAACATGATTCTGGCAGTATCATTCACTTGACTTCCACTACCCTCCTACATTTCCAACTTCTTATATCCTGCACATCAGGCTGGCACCATGCAACACTACTGTACTCTATGGAAGGTTTGTGTTGAACTTACTTCGAATGGTTGTTTTGTGCAGGGCGGTTTCCCTCCCTGCACAACACAATCAAGGTATATATCAAAACCAATACTAACTAAACACAACTTAGCTGAGATCATGGTACCTGAAAAAATAATTGGTATTGTTTTAGAAAACGAAGATATTACTAAGTCACCAAGCCCCGCAAACGTGACAGCTAGCAGTAGGTCCTATTTCTGGTCAAGAACAACTGCTCTGCGGTGTGTCATCTGCTGGTTTGAATGATTCCAGTGCTGCGTCGCACGCACTACCGCACCCCCATAGCAGATGATGCTCCAGGAGGGCATAGCCCTTGCTGGCTCTGCCGCCAGCTGCTAGCATGCTGGCAAGGTGGTGCTGCACCCAAAAAAAAGAGTGGTGCCACCTCTGCCTCACTAACGATGGGGCAAGGGTGCACCCCTGCGCTTCTGTGAAACTGACATGAGGTGCAGGTGGTGCTAGTGTTGCCTACTTCTTCCATAGAGGAGTAAGAGTGAGAGACTCGAGAATGAAGGAGTGGGACTGGAGCAAAAAACAGGAGGAGGACAGACAGGAGGTCAGAAAAGGATCAAGGATTAAATATAGTACGAAAAGTTGACAAAACGTAAAATAAACACAAAAATAAACACAGGGACAATGACACAATAAGAAACTAGGGGCCATATCTATGGAAAAGTGGTGCAGTGCAGCAAGCCACCTCTCTGTGCAGTACTGCATCCCTGGGAAAGAATAGGAATGTGCTTTATTAAAGGCATATGGTGCATTCCTATCCTTTCCCCTTGCGCTGGTGCACAATGGGCTGGCTAGCACCAATGCAGACACCCTTGCATCAATTTGCAAGGGATCCTGCATTGCATGCAGGATTGTTTTTGTGCAGGAGGGGGCACCTTCCTGCACAAAAACCTTAAAGGCATATTCCTCTATCTGTGTGTGCTGCAAAATGCAGCATACATAGAAAGTGGAAGTAGTTAGGAGAAATATATAATTCTTCTTGTTACGTCTCTCCTGGGAGATTTATGTTTTTGGTGTATTCCCAGGTTTACCAGCTTTGGTAAATCTGTGAATACATCAGAAACCATGGGAGTTGCATGGGAACACTCATGCAACACTCATGGAACACCTCCCTTGCACAGAGTAATGTATCACACAGATTTGCATTGCATTACTCCAGATCCACACAAAGCGGCTTTGCGTGGCTTCAAAAATCAGACTTAGAGGTGCAAGCATGACCCAAAACTCTCAGAACTATGCCAACAAGTATATAAATATTGGGATGGAGGAATAAGAAAGAGGTGATGGGGTATAATGGATCTATATAGAAAAAATAACACAGCCATCAAGGAAAGACAGATGTCAGCAAAATGAAATGGTTGCACACTTGCGGCCCATGTGGTGCCATTCACATTGATTTTTCAGTGCAGAGCACATTCTTGTCTAAAAAAACAGCTAAGTTTTGCTCCAGAGAATTCCATGGAGCAAAACTCAGCAAGTTCCGCCCAGGCATAGTACAGAGGCCCAGATGAATTGGTAAGGGGTGACAAGGCTCACTCCTAACCCCTGTTTAGCATCAGGATACAGACCCTGAACTGGAGAACCAGCCTCAGTCTACCCCTGAACTAGTAGGAAGGAGAGTGAAAGAAAGGGCCCAATTACTGGGGCTGTTATTCCCCACTTTGAGAAACCTCAGAGAACCCTGGATGGCTTGGGGCCTGGCTTTTGACACTGACAGCTCTTAGTGACTTCTGTTGGTTGCTGCTCATACGGCCATAGCTTTCCTTGGGTTGGGGATAGAAGTCTGAACCAAGGGGTGAAATGGCACACAACACTTTGTTGGCCATGGGGGTACGGTCTGCCTACTGGGCTGCATCTGGTAGGAAAATCACAGCTGGGCCCAGAGATGAGAAAAAGCTCGCCCCAGGGGTCAGTTCAATGGCCCAAGAGAGTGTAGAGAGAAGGATCCAACTGGGTTCAGGAGGACACAGAACTAGCAAGGGCCTCTGCAATAGATGGCCATTGTCTATGTTCTCTCCCCAAGCAGGGAAGCCTATCAATGTATTGATAAGTGTTTCCTGGATTGTGGCAGGAGGGGGTTGTGTTGGATGTGGCATTCTCTGCAAAGTCACCCCAACTGTTTTATCTTAACAGTTCTTAAGAATCTACACTAATGGTAGAAAATACCTTTTCATGATTGCTCTACCATTTTGCCATGCCTAAGTACGAAAAGGAATTTTATTTAAAACTAAGCCTGTTCATGCAAAATACAGTGTTAGCTACATGATGAAAATAGCTATTTGTTCATTTGAGGGCATACTTTTCCCAGTATCTTGTATGCACTGTGTTGTACTTGGCCCTCTATTCAGGGTCCCCTCCAAACTACTGTTTTCACCCCTTTTGTTTTCTGAACATTTGTTTTGTTGGATTTTAGAATTCTGGCCTCGTTACCATGCAAACCAATGCAAAAGTGCATGTGCAGTCTCCTTTATACAAGGTGAAATTGGCTTACACCTAATGGGCATATTAAATTTACTTGTAAATCCCTAGTAAAGTTGTACTACATGTACCCCAGGCCTGTAAATTAAATGCAATTAGTGGACACTTACTATGCCACCTACTAAAATAACATTTTTAAACATGTCTCAAGCCTACAGTTGCAGTCTGTGTATGCAGTTTTAAACTGCCATTTTGACCTAGTAAAATAAACCCTTTGCCAGGCCTAAACTTTCATTTTTAATACATTTAAGTCGCCCCTAGGGTAGGCCCGAAAGCAGCCCATGGGGCAGGGTGGTTCGTATTTAAAAAATTGGGCTTGTACTCTCAAGTTCTATATGTCCTGGTAGTAAAAAGCCCCTAAATTAGTTTTTCACTACTGCAATGCCTACCTCTCCCTTAGTATTTAATTAGATTACCTTATTATATTAACTGAATGATACATTTTGTGTGGGAGTGGATAGGAATGTCATGTTTGTTGTTTGAGGAACTATAATGAAAACCCCATTTAATGGTGAAGGTGGATTATAAGTAATCATTCCGAAAATTCTACGTTTAGAAAGTTGGCATTTTCTTGTCCTAACCATTTGGTGTCTGCAGCCTGTTCCTGGGTAAGGTGCCAAGGTGTATTTGGCATTTGGCCTTTGTGTATTCCTCCCAGGCAGTATCACAATAGAGGATCTGGGTATGATGACATGATAGGCAATCCTGGCTTGACTGGGGGGTGAGCTGTTTCCTACAACACTTGTACTTGGATGGCACTGTCCCAGCTCAGACACAGAGGACTTCCCATTAGCCTATTGTGCCTCCTGAACACTCTAGGAGTAAGGCAGAGAAGAAGGAAATATAGATATTTCTGTAAGGGGAAGACTCCAGAATCTTCTCCCACTTCAAAGAGGGCACCAAGAATAGAAATAGGACCCTCAGGCACAGTCTTCAGTACATTCCTGGACTGGTGAATACTGCAGAAGAAGGACTGCTGTGCTGTCAGAGGCCTGCCCTGCTGCTCGTGGCCTGCCCTGCTGTATGAGAAGGGAGAATGGACATACACTCTTCATCCCAGGTTAAAGTGACTCCAAGTGTCAGATGATTGAACTCTTGTTCAGAGCTACATGGAAACAACAAGCTCCAACGGCTTCCCTGCCCAGCACACCTGCTACAACAGACCTACAACTGGACCTACCTTAGCCTTGCTGGCATCTGCTGGAGTGAATTCCTGATCCCCAAGATGTGTCCCTCAGGTCCTGGACCCTTAGTTTGGCATCAGTTGAGCTCCTCCTAAAAGAAAATGAGAAATCCCGAAGTTTTGGGCTCTTCGCAAACTGACTTTTTGTACCAAGGACTTGCTGCCCCCACTGACCACCAACGCACACCTCTGGTGAACCAGACTCTTTGCACTGCAGTGACAGCCAGTGATGATTGGCAACCTGAGATCTGCAATTCGCGCTACAGCATTGATGGCCCACTGTGTTTATCAATGTTAATCTCCAGCAACGACCATCCATGGTTTTTTTGATGTCAGATAATTTATTAACTTTTACTCTAGTTTTCTAAACTGGTGTAGAATTGTTCTTGTATTGTGTTCTCACTTAATTACTATTTGTGTTTGTATGCTGCCTAAGTACTTTAAGCCTTGCTTCTAAGTTAACCCTGACTGCTTTTATGCCAGGCTACCAGAGGGTTAAGCACAGGTTAATTTAGTGACCTTAGTGGTTCATCCTGATCGGGATTGTGGCTATTGTTTGAGTTGTCACACTTCCCGTTAAACAACAACCCAGTATCTCACACTCCTTTTTTATATCAGACAATCAGTTGTGTGGGTTTATAGGCAAAACGTGAGTGATGTCTTAGCTTATGTATAAACATAGGTTTTTGAACATGCAAAGGTTTAGTACTTCAGCTTACATTTATTGACATTTATCTTCCTTTCCACTGGTTGATTTCTCTTGCAAATTACAGTGATCATACTGGACAGGTACATGTGCCAATGAGGCGAAAACAATGCACATTATGACCCAGGTTCCCTAACTTCATTTTGTTGTATGTAAAACAGTACTACAGCAACACTGCTTATACTCTACAAAATGCTATTCACTAGCCTATGTGCAGAAACCTCTGCCACCTCTGCTCCTAACTCTTCTGTTCAGAGATCTCCATCACATGCATGGAGATCTCTGAATGTGTATGTACACATTTTGGTAGTAAATGGGTGTAGGAAGTTGGCTCTGTATGTGCTATTTCAAAGTAAGGAATAGCATGCACAGAGTCCAACTTCCTACATTGGTGGATCAGCGGTGGGGTACAAGACTTTGCATTTGCTGGACTACTCAGCCAATACCTGATCACACGACAAATTCCAAAATTGTCATTAGAAATTGATTTTTGCAATTTGAAAAGTTTTCTAAATTCTTAAAAGACCTGCTAGGGCCTTGTGTTAGATCCTGTTTAGCATTTCTTTTAGAGTTTAAAAGTTTGTAAAAGTTTGAATTAGATTCTAGAACCAGTTTTAGATTCTTAAAAAGTATTCCAACTTTTAGAAGCAAAATGTCTAGCACAGATGTGACTGTGGTGGAACTCGACACCACACCTTACCTCCATCTACAGATGAGAGAGCTAAGGTCACTCTGTAAACTAAAGAAAATAGCAATGGGCCCCAAACCTACCAAAGTACAGCTCCAGGAGCTTTTGGCAGAGTTTGAAAAGGCCAACCCCTCTGAGGATGGCAACTCAGAGGATGAAGATAGTGACTTGGAGGGAAATTCTCCCCCTCCAGTCCTACTTAGGGAGAGCAGGGCTTCTCAAGCCCTGACTCCACAAATAATAGTCAGAGATGCTGGTTCCCTCACAGGAGGGACCAACAACTCTGAAATCACTGAGGATAACTCCAGTGAAGAGGACATCCAGTTAGCCAGGATGGCCAAAAGATTGGCTTTGGAAAGACAGATCCTAGCCATAGAGAGGGAAAGACAAGAGATGGGCCTAGGACCCATCAATGGTGGCAGCAACATAAATAGGGTCAGAGATTCTCCTGACATGTTGAAAATCCCCAAAGGGATTGTAACTAAATATGAAGATGGTGATGACATCACCAAATGGTTCACAGCTTTTGAGAGGGCTTGTGTAACCAGAAAAGTGAACAGATCTCACTGGGGTGCTCTCCTTTGGGAAATGTTCACAGGAAAGTGTAGGGATAGACTCCTCACACTCTCTGGAAAAGATGCAGAATCTTATGACCTCATGAAGGGTACCCTGATTGAGGGCTTTGGATTCTCCACTGAGGAGTATAGGATTAGATTCAGGGGGGCTCAAAAATCCTCGAGCCAGACCTGGGTTGACTTTGTAGACTACTCAGTAAAAACACTAGATGGTTGGATTCAAGGCAGTGGTGTAAGTAATTATGATGGGCTGTACAATTTATTTGTGAAAGAACACCTGTTAAGTAATTGTTTCAATGATAAACTGCATCAGCATCTGGTAGACCTAGGACCAATTTCTCCCCAAGAATTGGGAAAGAAGGCGGACCATTGGGTCAAGACAAGGGTGTCCAAAACTTCCACAGGGGGTGACCAAAAGAAAGGGGTCACAAAACCTCCCCAGGGGAAGGGTGGTGAGACAGCCAAAAATAAAAATAGTAAAGAGTCTTCTACAGGCCCCCAAAAACCTGCACAGGAGGGTGGGCCCAGAGCCTCTTCACAAAACAATCCTGTGTACAAGGGTAAAAACTTTGATCCCAAAAAGGCCTGGTGTCGAAACTGTAGTCAGTCTGGACACCAAACTGGAGACAAGGCCTGTCCCAAGAAAAGTTCCACTCCAAACTCCAATCCAGGTAACACTGGAATGGCTAGTCTCCAAGTGGGATCAACAGTGTGCCCAGAGCAAATCAGGGTCCACACTGAAGCTACTCTAGTCTCTGAGGGTGGGGTGGATTTAGCCACACTAGCTGCCTGGCCTCCTAACATGCAAAAATACAGGCAGCAGCTCTTTATTAATGGGACAAGTGTAGAGGGCCTGAGGGATACTGGCACCAGTGTCACCATGGTGACAGAGAAACTGGTTTCCCCCGGCCAATACCTGACTGGAAAAACCTATACAGTCACCAATGCTGACAATCAGACTAAAGCACATCCCATGGCAATGGTAACCTTAGAATGGGGAGGGGTCAATGGCCTGAAACAGGTGGTGGTCTCCTCAAACATCCCAGTAGACTGTCTGCTTGGAAATGACCTGGAGTCCTCAGCATGGGCTGAGGTAGAACTAAAAACCCATGCAGCCATGCTGGGTATCCCTGAACTGGTGTGTGTAAAAACAAGAGCACAATGCAAGGCACAGGGTGAAAAAGTAGAGCTGGAGTCTGGAAAAATGGCCCAGCCTACCAAGAGAAAAGGAAAGTCAGTTGGGAAACCAACTGCAACACAGTCAGAAAAAGAGAACCTCTCTTCTCAGGAAGAAGTTCTGCCCTCTGAGGGAACTGAGCCTTTGGAGCTTGAACCTTATCAGGTTGAGCTCTTAGACCCAGGGGGACCCTCAAGGGAGGAGCTGTGTAAGGGACAAGAAACCTGTCCCTCTCTTGAAGGCCTTAGGCAGCAAGCTGCTGAAGAGTCCAAGGGCAAGAAAAATGGAACACATAGGGTCTATTGGGAAGATGGACTCCTGTACACTGAGGCCAGAGACCCCAAACCTGGTGCCACTAGGAGAGTGGTAGTGCCTCAGTCGTTCAGAGAGTTTATTCTGACCTTAGCCCATGATATTCCCCTTGCTGGGCATTTGGGACAAACCAAGACGTGGGAGAGGTTAGTCAACCACTTCTACTGGCCCAATATGTCCCAGAAGGTTAAGGAGTTTTGCCTCTCCTGCCCCACCTGTCAATCCAGTGGTAAGACAGGTGGGCACCCAAAGGCCCCCCTCATTCCACTTCCAGTGGTGGGGGTCCCCTTTGAAAGAGTGGGTGTGGACATAGTTGGTCCACTAGAACCTCCCACAGCCTCAGGAAATATGTACATCCTAGTAGTAGTGGATCATGCTACTAGGTATCCTGAATCTATTCCCCTTAGGTCGACTACTGCCCCTGCAGTAGCCAAGGCCCTCATTGGTATCTTTACCAGAGTGGGTTTCCCTAAGGAGGTGGTGTCTGACAGAGGTACCAACTTCATGTCAGCATACCTAAAACACATGTGGAATGAGTGTGGAGTGACTTACAAATTCACTACACCATACCATCCACAGACTAATGGCTTAGTTGAGAGATTCAACAAGACATTAAAAGGCATGATCATGGGGCTCCCAGAAAAACTCAAAAGGAGATGTGATGTCCTCTTGCCATGTCTGCTTTTTGCTTACAGATAGGTGCCACAGAAGGGAGTAGGATTCTCACCCTTTGAACTTCTGTTTGGTCACCCTGTAAGGGGACCACTTGCTCTTGTTAAAGAAGGCTGGGAGAGACCTCTTCATGAGCCTAAACAAGACATAGTGGACTATGTACTTGGCCTTCGCTCTAGAATGGCAGAGTACATGGAAAAGGCAACCAAAAACCTTGAGGCCAGCCAACAGCTCCAGAAGTTTTGGTATGACCAAAAGGCTGCAATGGTTGAGTTCCAACCAGGGCAGAAAGTCTGGGTTCTGGAGCCTGTGGCTCCCAGGGCACTCCAGGACAAATGGAGTGGCCCTTACCCAGTGCTAGAAAGGAAGAGCCAGGTCACCTACCTGGTGGACCTGGGCACAAGCAGGAGCCCCAAGAGGGTGATCCATGTGAACCGCCTTAAGCTCTTCCATGACAGGGCTGATGTAAATCTGTTGATGGTAACAGATGAGGATCAGGAGGCAGAGAGTGAACCTCTCCCTGATCTTCTGTCATCAGACCCAAAAGATGGCTCAGTAGATGGAGTGATCTACTCAGACACCCTCTCTGACCAACAGCAAGCTGATTGTAGGAGAGTCCTACAACAGTTTCCTGAACTCTTCTCCTTAACCCCTGGTCAGACACACCTGTGTACCCATGATGTGGACACAGGAGACAGCATGCCTGTCAAAAACAAAATCTTTAGACAGTCTGACCATGTTAAGGAAAGCATCAAGGTGGAAGTCCACAAGATGCTGGAATTGGGAGTAATTGAGCGCTCTGACAGCCCCTGGGCTAGCCCAGTGGTCTTAGTCCCCAAACCTCACACCAAAGATGGAAAGAAAGAGATGAGGTTTTGTGTGGACTACAGAGGGCTCAACTCTGTCACCAAGACAGATGCTCATCCAATCCCTAGAGCTGATGAGCTCATAGACAAATTAGGTGCTGCCAAATTCTTAAGTACCTTTGACTTGACAGCAGGGTACTGGCAAATAAAAATGGCACCTGGAGCAAAAGAGAAAACAGCATTCTCCACACCTGATGGGCATTATCAGTTTACTGTTATGCCCTTTGGTTTAAAGAATGCCCCTGCCACCTTCCAAAGGTTGGTGAATCAAGTCCTTGCTGGTTTGGAGTCCTTTAGCACAGCTTATCTTGATGATATTGCTGTCTTTAGCTCCACCTGGCAGGATCACCTGGTCCACCTGAAGAAGGTTTTGAAGGCTCTGCAATCTGCAGGCCTCTCTATCAAGGCATCCAAATGCCAGATAGGGCAGGGAACTGTGGTTTACTTGGGCCACCTTGTAGGTGGAGGCCAAGTTCAGCCACTCCAACCCAAGATCCAGACTATTCTGGACTGGGTAGCTCCAAAAACCCAGACTCAAGTCAGGGCATTCCTTGGCTTGACTGGGTATTACAGGAGGTTTGTGAAGGGATATGGATCCATTGTGACAGCCCTCACTGAACTCACCTCCAAGAAAATGCCCAATGGACTGTGGAATGCCAACAGGCCTTTGACACCCTGAAACAAGCAATGTGCTCAGCACCAGTTCTAAAAGCTCCAGATTATTCTAAGCAGTTCATTGTGCAGACAGATGCCTCTGAACATGGGATAGGGGCAGTTTTGTCCCAAACAAATGATGATGGCCTTGACCAGCCTGTTGCTTTCTTTAGCAGGAGGTTACTCTCCAGGGAGCAGCGTTGGAGTGCCATTGAGAGGGAGGCCTTTGCTGTGGTTTGGTCCCTGAATAAGCTGAGACCATACCTCTTTGGGACTCACTTCCTAGTTCAAACTGACCACAGACCTCTCAAATGGCTGATGCAAATGAAAGGTGAAAATCCTAAACTGTTGAGGTGGTCCATCTCCCTACAGGGAATGGACTTTATAGTGGAACACAGACCTGGGACTGCCCATGCCAATGCAGATGGCCTTTCCAGGTTCTTCCACTTAGAAAATGAAGACTCTCTTGGGAAAGGTTAGTCTCATCCTCTTTCGTTTGGGGGGGGGGTTGTGTAAGGAAATGCCTCCTTGGCATGGTTGCCCCCTGACTTTTTGCCTTTGCTGATGCTATGTTTACAATTGAAAGTGTGCTGAGGCCTGCTAACCAGGCCCCAGCACCAGTGTTCTTTCCCTAACCTGTACTTTTGTATCCACAATTGGCAGACCCTGGCATCCAGATAAGTCCCTTGTAACTGGTACTTCTAGTACAAAGGGCCCTGATGCCAAGGAAGGTCTCTAAGGGCTGCAGCATGTCTTATGCCACCCTGGAGACCTCTCACTCAGCACAGACACACTGCTTGCCAGCTTGTGTGTGCTAGTGAGGACAAAACGAGTAAGTCGACATGGCACTCCCCTCAGGGTGCCATGCCAGCCTCTCACTGCCTATGCAGTATAGGTAAGACACCCCTCTAGCAGGCCTTACAGCCCTAAGGCAGGGTGCACTATACCATAGGTGAGGGTACCAGTGCATGAGCACTGTACCCCTACAGTATCTAAGCAAAACCTTAGACATTGTAAGTGCAGGGTAGCCATAAGAGTATATGGTCTGGGAGTCTGTTTTACACGAACTCCACAGCACCATAATGGCTACACTGAAAACTGGGAAGTTTGGTATCAAACTTCTCAGCACAATAAATGCACACTGATGCCAGTGTACATTTTATTGCAAAATACACCCCAGAGGGCACCTTAGAGGTGCCCCCTGAAACTTAACCGACTATCTGTGTAGGCTGACTAGTTCCAGCAGCCTGCCACACTAGAGACATGTTGCTGGCCGCATGGGGAGAGTGCCTTTGTCACTCTGAGGCCAGTAACAAAGCCTGCACTGGGTGGAGATGCTAACACCTCCCCCAGGCAGGAGCTGTAACACCTGGCGGTGAGCCTCAAAGGCTCACCCCTTTGTCACAGCACCGCAGGACACTCCAGCTAGTGGAGTTGCCCGCCCCCCTCCGGCCCCGGCCCCCACTTTTGGCGGCAAGGCCGGAGAAAATAATGAGAATAACAAGGAGGAGTCACTGGCCAGTCAGGACAGCCCCTAAAGTGTCCTGAGCTGAGGTGACTCTAACTTTTAGAAATCCTCCATCTTGCAGATGGAGGATTCCCTCAATAGGGTTAGGATTGTGACCCCCTCCCCTTGGGAGGAGGCACAAAGAGGGTGTACCCACCCTCAGGGCTAGTAGCCATTGGCTACTAACCCCCCAGACCTAAACACGCCCTTAAATTTAGTATTTAAGGGCTACCCTGAACCCTAGAAAATTAGATTCCTGCAACAACAAGAAGAAGGACTGCCTAGCTGAAAACCCCTGCAGAGGAAGACCAGAAGACAACAACTGCCTTGGCTCCAGAAACTCACCGGCCTGTCTCCTGCCTTCCAAAGAACTCTGCTCCAGCGACGCCTTCCAAAGGGACCAGCGACCTCTGAATCCTCTGAGGACTGCCCTGCTTCGACGACGACAAGAAACTCCAGAGGACAGCGGACCTGCTCCAAAAAGACTGCAACTTTGTTTCAAGAAGCAGCTTTAAAGAACCCTGCAACTCCCCGCAAGAAGCGTGAGACTTGCAACACTGCACCCGGCGACCCCGACTCGGCTGGTGGAGAACCAACACCTCAGGGAGGACCCCCAGACTACTCTACGACTGTGAGTACCAAAACCTGTCCCCCCTGAGCCCCCACAGCGCCGCCTGCAGAGGGAATCCCGAGGCTTCCCCTGACCGCGACTCTCTGAAACCTAAGTCCCGACGCCTGGAAAAGACCCTGCACCCGCAGCCCCCAGGACCTGAAGGACCGGACTTTCACTGCAGAAGTGACCCCCAGGAGTCCCTCTCCCTTGCCCAAGTGGAGGTTTCCCCGAGGAAGCCCCCCCTTGCCTGCCTGCAGCGCTGAAGAGATCCCGTGATCTCTCATTGACTTACATTGCGAACCCGACGCTTGTTCTAACACTGCACCCGGCCGCCCCCGCGCCGCTGAGGGTGCAATTTCTGTTTGGACTCGTGTCCCCCCCGGTGCCCTACAAAACCCCCCTGGTCTGCCCTCCGAAGACGCGGGTACTTACCTGCAAGCAGACCGGAACCGGGGCACCCCCTTCTCTCCATTATAGCCTATGCGTTTTGGGCACCACTTTGAACTCTGCACCTGACCGGCCCTGAGCTGCTGGTGTGGTAACTTTGGGGTTGCTCTGAACCCCCAACGGTGGGCTACCTTGGACCAAGAACTGAACCCTGTAAGTGTCGTACTTACCTGGTAAAACTAACAAAAACTTACCTCCCCCAGGAACTGTGAAAATTGCACTGTGTCCACTTTTAAAGTAGCTATTTGTGAATAACTTGAAAAGTATACATGCAATTGAAATGATTCAAAGTTCCTAATGTACTTACCTGCAATACCTTTCAAACAAGATATTACATGTTAAATTTGAACCTGTGGTTCTTAAAATAAACTAAGAAAAGATATTTTTCTATAACAAAACCTATTGGCTGGATTTGTCTCTGAGTGTGTGTACCTCATTTATTGTCTATGTGTATGTACAACAAATGCTTAACACTACTCCTTGGATAAGCCTACTGCTCGACCACACTACCACAAAATAGAGCATTAGTATTATCTCTTTTTACCACTATTTTACCTCTAAGGGGAACCCTTGGACTCTGTGCATGCTATTCCTTACTTTGAAATAGCACATACAGAGCCAACTTCCTACAATGGGGAACAGACAGGGGGTAGCTGAAAAATGAGGAATACTTAGTTCTAAATTGGTGTGGTTTAGGGAGGGGTAAGGAGGCTTAGGGATGTACATGCAACCAGAAACACTTACCTACAAAACAGAAATCCCTTTTCTAATCACAAACTACATGTCGAAAATTGCTACAATTAAAAGGTCCTAAAACAGTAATAATTGTACTCCAGCTCAGCATTTAAGAAATCTGGCACCACACATGGTTACCCACAGGTATTATAAATCACTCCCATAGAAAATAATGGTGGCAGGGACTTATTAAAACACCCTACATGAAATAATATTATATACATTTAGCTATTTCAGTTTTTAAATTCCATTTAGTGTTAAAAACAGTTAGATTGAATTAAAATTTAGTGGTTTATAATTTTAAAATAATTAACATCTCATTTTTTAAAACTTAAAATAAACTTGTAATCTTTTTGTTACAAATTTTATAATTTTAAATAATTTTTAATTTTGATTGAAATAACATTTATCAATTAAATTACTGAATTCTAAATATGCAATTATTATTTTACAATGTAATAAACATTGAATTTGGTGAGCCGTGATGTTACATTTTGCTTTGTTAGTACTAAGTTAAAAACTGGTTTAAATTAATGCACATCATTATTTTACATTAAGTTATAATTTGTTTTCATAATTTACACCTTATTTTTTTATGATTTCCCTTATGTAGATTTCTATCCTTGTGACTGAGATCACCTCCATTTCAAAAGTTATTAGTAGTAACTTTGCAATCACAAATTCTGTCTTAGATGTTTCTACTTCTTGAACTAAGGAGAAAGAGACTTATAAGTCTGCACTTACATGTAAATGTTCTTTTGAAAATGCAAAATATCGAAAACATGTAGACTTACCCCTAGGCGCAAGAGTAAATGTACTTGTCAGTAAATCTACACATGCAAATTTACCTTTGTGAATAGAACTCTATGTTTTAAAGGGAAATCACAAGCACTGGGCAACTATTTAGTAATGGTATAGATCATACAGTACTAAAGCCAACATAACCAAACAGGAAAGAGTGAGGGAATTACAGCAAGAAGGATGACCTTTCCTAGATGTACAGATGAATCATCCTAAAGTCCATGATAATGGTTGTTCATCTTTTCAAATACTTTTGGACCTTTGAAGTGCGTTTAACTCCTTCAACTACCAAATTGTGTTAAATTAGCAGAAAACATTTGCATGGGTGTCAGAGAAATCACAGAACAGTTTTTCATCCTTCCTGAATAATAGCAAGCTGACAGGCCTAACAAATACCAAGTATTGCCATGATCTGTTGAACACCCCAGGATCATCTTTTAATAATTAGGCCTTCTGCAGCACACTTAGAAAGAGGAAAATGACTCTGAGGATTGTATTTGAGCAGGAAGAAGCATCTTTCTGCACAAAAACAATCCTCCCTACAGTGTAGGCAGCCATACATCACGGCACAAGGGATTCTGCATTGGCTCAAGACAGCGCATTGTGTGCTACCACAATGAGATTACAGAAATGCACCATATATTGTTAAATATAGAACATTCCTGCCTTTTCACACAGTGCATCAAGGTGTCTTGCTGCATTGCATTTTGTGACAGTATGAGACTCTTGTGCTACTTTAGAAAGATTTACAAGGCTAATATGATCTTTGGACTCAAAGAGAGTGCTCGGACAATCTTTTCTTTCTAGGCACTTGATCAGATATACTGCTATTGTTTGGATTTATGTCAGTCTGTCAAGTGGTCGAAGTAAGAGACAAGCGCTATCCTCATAGTAATGCAATGCTTCCTCTTTTACCTGAAATTAAGCAGCACAAGTGCAGTGGTGCCAGCATACAGTGTGGTAATCAGTAGTAGTAAACAGAACCTTTTCACTCTGTGTCTCTGGGGTGAGGCTTACAGGCTTGCACACCTTTTTTAAAATATCTGTTGCTGCATTCTTAACTCACCCTAGGCCCGCATCAGATAGGTGTGTTGTACTGAACAGAGCAGGAGTAGTGACTCTACACTGGATCTATGTGGGCCTGGGGAGGGCAAAGTTCAGGAATAGTGCAGTACGGGATAGTGCATGTATGGATAGTACATGTACTGGTATAACTATACCTGAGAGGAAAATATTGCTTGAGAGATGTAGTGCTGTGTCGTACGTTCACAATGAAAGCTTGTGCTAGGTGTATGTGTGTTTGCGTGAAGTACAATACATGAAGGGTGAACTGTTGTGTAGCATGCACACATGAGTGTGTGTGCAGACAGTGAGTGTTTGTACAATGCAGACCCTGGTTAAACAAATAAATGTTTCAGTGCAGCACAGTGCATTCAGACTGAGTGTGTGTGCTGAATGCATGTGTACATGTAATGGTCAAATTCATAGAGGTAACAGTATCTTGTATGCACTGTGTTGTACTTGGCCCTCTATTCAGGGTCCCCTCCAAACTACTGTTTTCACCCCTTCTGTTTTCTGAACATTTTTTTGTTGGATTTTAGAATTCTGGCCTCGTTACCACTGCAAACCAGTGCGAAAGTGCATGTGCAGTCTCCTTTATACAAGGTGAAATTGGCTTACACCTGATGGGCACATTAAATTTACTTGTAAATCCCTAGTAAAGTTGTACTACATGTACCCCAGGCCTGTAAATTTAATGCAATTAGTGGACACTTACTGTGCCACCTACTAAAATAACATTTTTAAACATGTCTCAAGCCTACAGTTGCAGTCTGTGTATGCAGTTTTAAACTGCCATTTTGACCTAGTAAAATAAACCCCTTGCCAGGCCTAAACTTTCATTTTTAATACATATAAGTCGCCCCTAGGGTAGGCCCGAAAGCAGCCCATGGGGCAGGGTGGTTCGTATTTAAAAAATTGGGCTTGTACTCTCAAGTTCTATATGTCCTGGTAGTAAAAAGCCCCTAAATTAGTTTTTCACTACTGCAATGCCTACCTCTCCCTTAGTATTTAATTGGATTACCTTATTATATTAACTGAATGATACATTTTGTGTGGGAGTGGATAGGAATGTCATGTTTGGTGTTTGAGGAACTATAATGAAACCCCCATTTAATGGTGAAGGTGGATTATAAGTAATCATTCCGAAAATTCTATGTTTAGAAAGTTGGCATTTTCTTGTCCTAACCATTTGGTGTCTGCAGCCTGTTCCTGGGTAAGGTGCCAAGGTGTATTTGGCATTTGGCCTTTGTGTATTCCTCCCAGGCAGTATCACAATAGAGGATCTGGGTATGATGACATGATAGGCAATCCTGGCTTGACTGGGGGGTGAGCTGTTTGCTACAACACTTGTACTTGGATGGCACTGTCCCAGCTCAGACACAAAGGACTTCCCACTAGCCTATTGTGCCTCCTGAACACTCTAGGAGTAAGGCAGAGAAGAAGGAAATCTAGATATTTCTGTAAGGGGAAGACTCCAGAATCTTCTCCCACTTCAAAGAGGGCACCAAGAATAGAAATAGGACCCTCAGGCACAGTCTTCAGTACAATCCTGGACTGGTGAATACTACAGAAGAAGGACTGCTGTGCTGTCAGAGGCCTGCCCTGCTGCTCATGGCCTGCCCTGCTGTATGAGAAGGGAGAATGGACATACACTCTTCATCCCAGGTTAAAGTGACTCCAAGTGTCCGATGATTGAACTCTTGTTCAGAGCTACATGGAAACAACAAGCTCCAATGGCTTCCCTGCCCAGCACACCTGCTACAACAGACCTACAACTGGACCTACCTTAGCCTTGCTGACATCTGCTGGAGTGAATTCCTGATCCCCAAGATGTGTCCCTCAGGTCCTGGACCCTTAGTTTGGCATCAGTTGAGCTCCTCCTAAAAGAAAATGAGAAATTCCAAAGTTTTGGGCTCTTCGCAAATGGACTTTTTGTACCAAGGACTTGCTGCCCCCACTGACCACCAACGCACACCTCTGGTGAACCAGACTCTTTGCATTGCAGTGACAGCAGGTGATGATTGGCAACCTGAGATCTGCAATTCACGCTACAGCATTGATGGCCCACTGTGTTTATCAATGTTAATCTCCAGCAACGACCATCCATGGTTTTTTTGATGTCAGATAATTTATTAACTTTTACTCTAGTTTTCTAAACTGGTGTAGAATTATTCTTGTATTGTGTTCTCACTTAATTACTATTTGTGTTTGTATGCTGCCTAAGTACTTTAAGCCTTGCTTCTAAGTTAACCCTGACTGCTTTCATGCCAGGCTACCAGAGGGTTAAGCACTAGTTAATTTAGTGACCTTTGTGGTTCATCCTGATCAGGATTGTGGCTATTGTTTGAGAAGTTGTCACACTCCCCGTTAAACAACAACCCAGTATCTCACACTCCTTTTTTATATCAGACAATCAGTTGTGTGGGTTTATAGGGAAAACGTGAGTGATGTCTTAGCTTATGTATAAACATAGGTTTTTGAACATGCAAAGGTTTAGTACTTCAGCTTACATATGTTTTAAAGGGAAATCACAAGCACTGTGCAACTATTTAGTAATGGTATAGATCATACAGTACTAAAGCCTGCATAACCAAACAGGAAAGAGTGAGGGAATTACAGCAAGAAGGATGACCTTTCCTAGATGTACAGATGAATCATCCTATAGTCCATGATAATGGTTGTTCATCTTTTCAAATACTTTTGGACCTTTGAAGTGCGTTTAACTCCTTCAACTACCAAATTGTGTTAAATTAGCAGAAAACGTTTGCATGGGTGTCAGAGAAATCACAGAACAGTTTTTCATCCTTCCTGAATAATAGCAAGCTGACAGGCCTAACAAATACCAAGTATTGCAATGATCTGTTGAACACCCCAGGATCATCTTTTAATAATTAGGCCTTCTGCAGCACACTTTGAAAGAGGAAAATGACTCTGAGGATTGTATTTGAGCAGGAAGAAGCATCTTTCTGCACAAAAACAATCCTCCCTACAGTGTAGGCAGCCATACATCACGGCAAAAGGGATTCTGCATTGGCTCAAGACAGCACATTGTGTGCTACCACAATGAGATTACAGAATTCACCATATATTGTTAAATATAGAACATTCCTGCCTTTTCACACAGTGCATCAAGGTGTCTTTCTGCATTGCATTTTGTGAAAGTATGAGACTCTTGTGCTACTTTAGAAAGATTTACAAGGCTAATATGATCTTTGGACTCAAAGAGAGTGCTCGGACAATCTTTTCTTTCTAGGCACTTGATCAGATATACTGTTATTGTTTGGATTTATGTCAGTCTGTCAAGTGGTCGAAGTAAGAGACAAGCGCTATCCTCATAGTAATGCAATGCTTCCTCTTTTACCTGAAATTAAGCAGCACAAGTGCAGTGGTGCCAGCATACAGTGTGGTAATCAGTAGTAGTAAACAGAACCTTTTCACTCTGTGTCTCTGGGGTGAGGCTTACAGGCTTGCACACCTTTTAAAAATATCTGTTGCTGCATTCTTAACTCACCCTAGGCCCGCATCAGATAGGTGTGTTGTACTGAACAGAGCAGGAGTAGTGACTCTACACTGGATGTATGTGGGCCTGGGGAGGGCAAAGTTCAGGAATAGTGCAGTACGGGATAGTGCATGTGTGGATAGTACATGTGCTGGTATAACTATACCTGAGAGGAAAATATTGCTTGAGAGATGTAGTGCTGTGTCGTACGTTCACAATGAAAGCTTGTGCTAGGTGTATGTGTGTTTGCGTGAAGTACAATACATGAAGGGTGAACTGTTGTGTAGCATGCACACATGAGTGTGTGTGCAGACAGTGAGTGTTTGTACAATGCAGACCCTGGTTAAACAAATAAATGTTTCTGTGCAGCACAGTGCATTCAGACTGAGTGTGTGTGCTGAATGCATGTGTACATGTAATGGTCAAATGCATAGAGGTAACAGTGCTGAATGAAAAGTGAACTGTAAATGTATACTGCGTACGTGTGCCTGCAATGGTACATTACATGGAGCACCCTAAGTTTCATTTTGGAAAACTCCGACAGGCCTGCTGAAAACATGAGGAATAGAGGAATTACCCCAAGACAGGTTTATGGATTGCTGCATTCTTGTGAGCTGGGAGGGACACACACTGAAGGGAAGGGAGAGACTTCCTTTGCACTTCAAAAGGTTGTTGTTTGACTCAGTGATAGATCGCAAGGAAGAGGACTGGACACATCTCAGAAAGAGAGATGAGGCTGAAAAGGGAATCATAAAGAGTAGTGTTTGGAGCCTGGTATTAGCCTTTTGAAGCACATATCACTGTGGCTTACCTCCAGGTGCGAACTCTGGTCATTTTCGTGAATTGAGCTGTGGGTCAATCAGTTTCCGAGTCATGCTTGCAGTGACAGACATATTTCATGAGGAAAGACAAAACAGAGAAGTTTCCATTTCAAAACAAATAGCATAAGACTTCAAAGGCTCAGACCATAAATCACATTTGGTGTCTAGAAAAGGACTATATGAAGGGGATGTTTAGACCCTAAAAATGTGTCATCTGCCAAGCCCCCAGAAAGGCTGTGTGTGAGAAGAGGAAGCTCTGTTACCAGGACTAGAAACAAAGGCATGCTATTCTCCCTGCTTGGTGAGGGGCTATCACCCAGGACATCAAGATCACCTGCACTGGAGCTTGCAGCACCATCCCCTGTCTGCTTGCCAAGACCAGTGTGTCTTTTAAGGGAGTGGAGAGCGTTGGAAGGAGCAAGGACCAGTTGGGAGCCCTGCACGAGGACTCTGTGGATGAGTTGTGAAACTGTGCACTGATTGGGCCACTACCTGTGTGCAGTATCAGCTCTTCGACCCTCTTATGCCAGGAGAGGGCCACATCATTCTGAGCCGAATCAGTGCTAGGCAGGAAGGACCAAGCTGCACTATGGTGCCACTGTGACCCTGTAACCCAGGGGGAGTCAATGGTGAACTGATTTTGGCCTGGTGTGCTGAACTTGGGACTGCCAAAATCAGTGACCCTGTATGCCAGGAAGAGCCGCCGTAGTTAGGACAGTCTTATGAAAAGAGGCTGAGCCCATATCGTGATTCATGGCAATACTGTATGCTAAGAAGGGCTGCAGAGACAACTTTGGCTTAAGGTAAGTGTCGTCACCCAGACCAAAGATGTACTGCTGTGACCAGTGGGTCGAGCCCCCATGCTGTGATCTGCACTTAAAGAAGTCCCTGATGTTCATGGAGACACGGCTGAGGACATTGCAACTTTGTTGGCGCTCCGCTTCGGCTCCAATCACTGAAAACCGACCAGCAGCATTGCTCAAATGGAAGGGCCTGGGCTGCCAGGTGCTGCTGCATCCATCGTCAGCAGCCGGTCTTTGTCATGTAGGATCTGGACTTGGGAGCGCTTGAGGAGAATGCACTCACTGCACCCTTGAACATTGCTATAGTTCTGGAGTGGGTCAAACTAAATCAGGGCCTACAGGACCCCAGAGGACTAGCTGCTAACAGTTTTGTGACACCATACACACTTTTGACTCATTCCTAAGGATTCAAGGGGACATGTTTTGAGTAAGGCCTAACAGTTTCCAGTACCTGAATGTGGCCAACGGTGAATGAGGATTAATCCTGAACATGTTACACTAAGGATTGCATGACAACTACTAGTGCTCTGACTTCAAGGGGGATTGTATTATTGCTGCTTAATATTGTATACTTTTGCATGTATAGAGTTAGAAATATAATACTTTTTTTAGAAAAGCGAGTGTTAAATTGGAATGCATTTACTATGTGCATTGTTTGCATTTTGAATTATGAGTCATGTTTACTCACCTGCATCTACATCCTCCCTGGGGGAGTCTTGACTGCTTAGCCACAGCTATCATTGAGAGTCAGGAGAAGAAGGGGTACTTGTCCCAGTTGCTCAGGACCCATTGTAGGCTGGGCCTCAAGACATACTCGAGGAAACGGCCTCAACCACCACAGTTAGGCCCAGTATCCACTGTGTGCCCCGTGGTCCTCTAAAAGGGGTTCTTTCTGACAAATACTAATCGTAAAAAGTTCAAGACAAGGTCAAGGTCAAGTTTTTCAGAACCTGTCTTGTTATATTCATTATTTATATAGTGCTCGGTGACCAACAAAACCTGGCAGTAGAAACAACTGGCAAAAACAACACAGTGCAAACTAACAGTGGGGGAAATAACCACGTTTTCTTAGTTTGAATAATGCAAATCCCTTGGCAGAGTGAAAAGAAAGATGTTCCAATTCCTAGCAACTGCGAGTGGGAAAGCTTGGTTGCCTGGTCTAACCAAGTTCTAACAAAGTGCGCTACCAGATTTTCATTTAGCTGTAATCAATGGAAAACAATCTTTACCCCTATCCAAAAAAATGTTGTTCTATAGTCAACCGGAGATTCTTTAATGGCACCGATAATGGCACCATGCAAAGCGAATCTTGATAAATGCAAAGATGCTGTATAGCATTCTAAGGCGAAACAACACGTCTGATCACTGCAGAGACAAAGGATCCCAAAATCAATTTTGAATCAATTTTCGGGCCCAAGTTACACACAAATTTGAAACTGGCTGCTTTAGTTCACATTGTGTTCGGCAAGTCAAGTTTGAACCGACCAAAGATTTCTGCTAATGTAAGCAACTTAATTTACTGATTCAAATGAATGAAGTTCGTGGACATTCTTTAACGAACGCGTGCGAGGCTGGTAGAGAGCCGGTTGGTCCACATTCCCCCTAGACTGACCCTCCCTGTAAGGACCAAAAATGACCTGGGTGTCATTTAGGTACATATATCCACCTGCTTAGGGACTGCAGGAATGTGGCCTCTGGCTGCAGAGATGTTAAAGAGCAGCAGTTACAGAATAGAAGACTGGAATCACCTATCTGAGCTGACGAGCACAGGTTGTACGTCTACAAGTGGTAGAAGTGGGGATACCTTAGATTGATGCAGGCAGAAGAGAACTAAAGCGATTAAGGGCATGCTCTTAGCATCCAGATTACACAGTCTTCCTCTCCATGTACAGAAAGCATCCCTTCAAGTTAGGGAGAATAGCCTTTCTCAAATTTTAAGGTCAGTTTAGAACGAAAGAAAACAAAAACGTTGCTTTACTGATCACTCATGCCAAGATGTTTGTTGCAACATTAGTATTAGAAAATAGCCCTCTCTGACGGGTCACCTCAAACTTTTGCCTTTCTCCTCCTCTTTTCCTGTCCTCATTTTTGTTGGTTTTGGGCCTCTTGACAATTTACCACTGCTAACCAGTGCTAAAGTGCATGTGCTCTCTCCCTAAAAACATGGTATTATTGGCTCATACACGATTAGCATACTTCATTTACTTGTAAGTCCCTAGTAAAGTGCATTACATGTGCCCAGGGCCTGTATATGAAGTGCTACTAGTCGGCCTAAAGCACTGATTGTGCTATCCACATAACTAGCCCCTTAACTGTGTATCAAGTCTGCCATTGCAAGGCCCTGCCACTTCAACTTGACATTTAAAAGTCCTTGCCAAGCCTTAAATTCCCCTTTTTTAAACATGTCACCACTAAGGGAGGCCCTAGGTAACCCACAGAGCAGGGTGCTATGTAAATAAAAGGCAGGACTTCTTCTTATAAGTTTTACATGTCCTGGTAGTGAAAAACTCTCAAAGTCGTTTTTCACGAATGTGAAGCCTGCTCCTCTTATAGGCCATCATTAAAGAGTTCATTCTATGCTTTTAAGTGGTAATTTCTGATCTGAGAGGAATAGACTTGTCATAATTGGTTTTGTTGGAATAGTAGTGAGAAATCCTACTTATTGGTGAAGTTGGATTTTACATTATTATTTTAGAAATGCCAGTTGTAGAAAGTAGACATTTCTGCCCTCATTGCCATCTGTGCCTTACAGCCTGTCTCCAATCCAAGTCTGGTCTATGCTGGTCGATAGCTCCCCTTGTGCATTGCACCCAGATAGCCATAAACACAGGGAACACAGCTGCATCTGCATATAGATGGGTTTCCCTGGGCATCAAAGGTGGAGGAGCTCTCTCTTACACTTCAAAGGCCAGTGGCCTTCCCTCACACGAAGGACTGATAACCCCCCACAGGGCTCCTGGCAGACAGAGCTGGGTTAAAAGGGGAACTTGTGCACTTCAAAACCACTCTTTGAAGTTTCCTTTACTTCAAAGGCTCTTTTGGGTATATATACTGGGTCTGTGACCCAACCAAATCAGACACTTCTGGATCTACTACTGGACTCTGTCTGAGGGACTGCCTGGCTGCCCAAAGGACACATCTGGACTGCTCTGCTGAAAGGACTGCTGCCCTGCCTGTTGCACTGCTGCCTGCTAGCCTCTGACTCTGCTGGAAGGACTCTGCCTTCCCACAAGTGCTCTCCAAGGGCTTGGATTAAGCTTGCCTCCTGTTTTGAAGTCTCAGGGCCCCAAAGATTTAACCAATGAGAAGAAAATCCCTGTGCATCTGAAAATCGACTCAGCGCCTGCAGAAATCTATGTAGCACCTGCCTTGCAGCTGCAAAATCGCTGCATCGCCTACAAGATCGACACAGCGCCTGCTCCTTCTCACCAGAGCATCAACGATTTTCAATGCATCTTTCCTGGGCGTCAAAATTTCCCTGCATCGCGATGAGGAACCAACCCGATGCAGGGAGATTCTGTCCTGCATGGCGGTGCGGTGCCGGCGGTGGAATGCGTTGATCGTCCGAAGGGGAGGGTGGAGGGTGTTGTGTGAATGTGTGTGAAGTTTGCGTGTGTGCATGAATGCGGGGGGAAAGGGGGTTTCTCTGTGTATGCTGAGGGGGGAGAGGGGTGTTGTGTGTGTGGGTGAGTGTGTGTATGTTTGCATGAATGTGGAGGGGGAAGGGGGTGTCAGTTTGAGTGTGTATGCAAGTGCATGTGTGTGTGTGTACGTGTGAATGGGTGTGTTCGTGTGCATTTGTGCGATTAAATGGGTGTATTTGAGTGTGTGTTTGGGTATGAGTGTGTTGGGGTGTATGTAGGCGAATGCGTGGGTGAGTGGGGGTGTGTGAATGTAGGTGTGTAGTTGTGTGGTGGGGTGTCTGCCGGTGACAGGAATGGAGATTCCTGTCACCAGATGCATGACTGCCAGCATTTTCATGGCAGTGCGACCGCCTCGAAAATGCTGGCAGTCTGCTGAGTGATAATACCGATGGTGGTATGATGGCTACCGCCGGGCTGGAAGTGTTCACTGCTGGCCCGCAAGTCTGACTGCCCTGGCAGTACGGGTGGCGTTCCAGCAGTTTTGCTTCGCCCAAACCGCCAAAGTCATAATATGGCAGTCTTTACTACTGGCATGGGGGTGGTAAGATCACCGCTGCGATCATGGCAGTCCAAGGACCGCCAGACTCAAAATGAGGGCCAGTGTCTCTGTATTTGACAATTTCAGTGCTTCCCAAGGTGCATTCGCTTGCTTCCACTTGTAGCTCAATCTGTCTAACCTTAATGAAAAAATGTCAGCTCTACTCACGTCGCGTCAGATAAGAGGATGGTACAAGCCATGCAGCAATCATTACTTGATGTTAATCATTATTTGTTTGCAGCTCCATTGTATTAATCCCCTACCACTCCCTGATACTGTAACAAAGGAGAGGGGTTTGCCCTGTTTTTGTATGTACTGTGTTATGGTGAGTACAAAAACAACTAAAGTTAACTAAAGTTTGAGATATTGGTCTGATTGATCTAGAAGTTGGACTATGTAGCCCTGTGTTATGAAACCTGGCACTGAGTAACATTTTTTTACCCAGAAACACAGATCTGTTCTACCATTGATATCGCGCAGAACGAGAAGGAAGAGAGCAGCTTGTGATGTATATTTTCTTTGTACGCTTCCGCATAGGGTAACCCTGACCTCTGCGCACATGCCAGGCTTGCAATCTCTATCCTCACTGCTTCAGTATCAGGACATGTCCACTGCATCGAAGGTGGTCCTGAGGGTTTGGGTGTTAGCGTCGCTGGCTACGGTGACTGGAGTACATCTAAACCAGAAGCTGGACAGGGAGCTTAAGGTAGAAGAAGAAAGCAGCAACATTTCCATTTGTGTGTTCAGCTTGCCAATCACACACAGGATCTGGCTGACGAGTCTAACGTAAAACGCAACCACGCAATACACACCAGTGCTGGGTGGCTCACGGCGAGAAGGCGAGGACGCGACCCCTGGACAGCCGTGGCAGAACGCGGCAGCAGCAGGTGACAGGACACAACCGGACGCAAGACGCGACCCCCGACAGCCGCGACAGGATGCCAGCGGCAGCGGCTGCAGCAACGGCAGGCAACTGGTGGCAGGGAGGAGGAAAGGAGCTGGTGGAGGAGCCAGTGAAGTGCTGATAAACTGGGAAGCGGGCTAGGCGATAAGGAGAGAGGGGGGAGCAAGGGGGAGCGTTGTCATCGCTGTCCCTGCTGTGTCTTCCCCCATGCCGCGAAATCCTTGCTGAGCACTTGGATCCCGGCCGAGCCATCCACCCCTGCCCCCCCTTCCCCTTGCCCCCTGCCCCCCTGCCCTCCTGTTCTGTTCCACTGCATCTACATACTGGTGCCAGGAAAGGCACTGGGGCCAGAGAAGAGAGGGAAAGAGCCCAGAGAGCCACCTCAGATGTCATAGAGGTGTGCAAGGCAAGGCACATCCAGTTCCCAGGCACCCTCATACTGCAGAGCCCGGAATCCCTGGGACAAAGAACATACAACAAACATCGTGAAACTCAGAGACTGTGTGGAACTGGCAAACTAGCGGTAAGCCAGTGATCACGAATCACCCAAAGCACTTGGCTGCACGCTGCCCTTCTAGCACTGTAGCAGCCAGCAAATAGACCATTGTGACTAGCACACACACAAAATTTAAATTGGATCACTCAGATATTGCCTGTCAACCCAGGGGTGGCAACAAGGATGACATTAACACGTGGAAGGAAAAAAACAGCAAAGATGCAAAAGCAAGACTCCCCAGGGGAAGGCCAGCACAAGCCAAAAAATGAATCTATAGAAAAGAAAATACCCCCAAACCCGGCACAAACAAAGAAATTGCCTTGCAAATTTCCAAGCAAGGACAAAAATGCAGGATACAAAATCACGGACTTCTTGCTCATTAAGAAGGAGCCGAACTCCACCAGCGCCTTAATAGGTATAGCTCTTGCCAACGACTCCGAGACAACAAGCGCAGTTGACGTGAAAACTGCGCAGGACATTGAAAGGACCTGTGCAAATCAGGGAAAAATCAATACACCATTTCCCCAGCCAAATAAAACCAGCTTAACGATCAATGCAGAAACTCACAGATGTTCTCTAAATAATACTTTTTCCACTTTAACCCCTTCGCTGCCAGGCCTTTTCCCCCTCCTGTGCCAGGCCTTTTTTTGCCTATTTGGGGCAGTTCGCGCTTAGGCCCTCATAACTTTTTGTCCACATAAGCTAACCAAGCCAAATTTGCGTCCTTTTTTTCCAACATCCTAGGGATTCTAGAGGTACCCAGACTTTGTGGGTTCCCCTGAAGGAGGCCAAGAAATTGGCCAAAATACAGGGAAAATTTCGTTTTTTTAAAAAAAATTGGAAAAAGTGGCTGCAGAAGAAGGCTTGTGCTTTTTCCCCTGAAAATGGCATCAACAAAGGGTTTGCGGTGCTAAACTCAGCAGCTTCCTAGCTTTCAGGAACAGGCAGACCTGAATCAGAAAATTCAATTTTTCAACACAATTGTGGCATTTTACTGGGACATACCCCATTTTTGCAATTTTTTGTGCTTTCAGCCTCCTTCCAGTCAGTGACAGAAATGGGCATGAAACCAATGCTGGATCCCAGAAACCTAAACATTTCTGAAAAGTAGACACAATTCTGAATTCAGCAAGGGGTCATTTGTGTAGATCCTACAAGGGTTTCCTACAGAAAATAACAACTGAAAAAGAAAAATATTGAAATTGAGGTAAAAAAACATAAATGTTTCTCTACGTTTTACTCTGTAACTTTTCCCTGCAATGTCAGATTATCGAAAGCAATATACCGTTACGTCTGCTGGACTCCTCTGGTTGCGGGGATATATAGGGCTTGTAGGTTCATCAAGAACCCAAGGAAAACAGAGCCAATAAATGAGCTGCACCCTGCAGTGCGTTTTCATTCTCTACCTGGTACACAGCAAATCATTTGCTGAAATATAAAGAGTAAAAAATTGCTATTAAGAAAACCTTTGTATTTCCAAAAAGGGCACAAGATAAGGTGTTGAGGAGCAGTGGTTATTTGCACATCTGTGAATTCCGGGGTGACCATACTAGCATGTGAATTACAGGGCATTTCTCAAATAGATGTCTTTTTTACACACTCTCCTATATTTGGAAGGAAAAAATGTAGAGAAAGACAAGGGGCAGTAACACTTGTTTTGCTAATCTATGTTCCCCCATGTCTCCCGATAAAAATGATACCTCACTTGTGTGGGTAGGCCTAGCGCCCGTGACAGGACACGCCCCAAAGCGCAACGTGAACACATTCAAATTTTTTAAAGAAAACAGGTGTTTTTTGCGAAGTGCCTACCTGTAGATTTTGCCCTCTAGCTCAGCCGGCACCTAGGGAAACCTCCCAAACCGGTGCATTTCTGAAAACTAGAGACCTAGGGGAATCCAAGATGGGGTGACTTGCGGGGCTCGGACCAGGTTCTGTTACCCAGAATCCTTTGCAAACCTCAAAATTTGGCTAAAAAAACACATGTTCCTCACATTTCTGTGGCAGAAAGTTCTGGAATCTGAGAGGAGCCACAAATTTCCTTCCACCCAGCGTTCCCCCAAGTCTCCCGATAAAAATGATACCTCACTTGTGTAGGTAGGCCTAGCGCCCGCAACAGGAAACGCCCCAAAGCGCAACGTGGACACATCCAAATTTTTTGAAGAAAACAGAGGTGTTTTTTGCAAAGTGCCTACCTGTAGATTTTGGACTCTAGCTCAGCCGGCACCTAGGGAAACCTACCAAATCTGTGCATTTCTGAAAACTAGAGACCTAGGGGAATCCAAGATGGGGTGACTTGTGGGGCTCGGACCAGGTTCTGTTACCCAGAATCCTTTGCAAACCTCAAAATTTGGCTAAAAAAACACATGTTCCTCACATTTCTGTGGCAGAAAGTTCTGGAATCTGAGAGGAGCCACAAATTTCCTTCCACCCAGCGTTCCCCCAAGTCTCCCGATAAAAATGATACCTCACTTGTGTAGGTAGGCCTAGCGCCCGCAACAGGAAACGCCCCAAAGCGCAACGTGGACACATCCAAATTTTTTGAAGAAAACAGAGGTGTTTTTTGCAAAGTGCCTACCTGTAGATTTTGGACTCTAGCTCAGCCGGCACCTAGGGAAACCTACCAAATCTGTGCATTTCTGAAAACTAGAGACCTAGGGGAATCCAAGATGGGGTGACTTGTGGGGCTCGGACCAGGTTCTGTTACCCAGAATCCTTTGCAAACCTCAAAATTTGGCTAAAAAAACACATGTTCCTCACATTTCTGTGGCAGAAAGTTCTGGAATCTGAGAGGAGCCAGAAATTTCCTTCCACCCAGCGTTCCCCCAATTCTCCCGATAAAAATGATACCTCACTTGTGTGGGTAGGCCTAGCGCCCGCGACAGGAAACGCCCCAAAGCGCAATGTGGACACATCCAAATTTTTTGAAGAAAACAGAGGTGTTTTTTGCGAAGTGCCTACCTGTAGATTTTGGCCTCTAGCTCAGCGGGCACGTAGGGAAACCTACCAAACCTGTGCATTTCTGAAAACTAGAGACCTAGGGGAATCCAAGGAGGGGTGACTTGCGGGGCTCGGACCAGGTTCTGTTACCCAGAATCCTTTGCAAACCTCAAAATTTGGCTAAAAAAACACATGTTCCTCACATTTCTGTGGCAGAAAGTTCTGGAATCTGAGAGGAGCCACAAATTTCCTTCCACCCAGCGTTCCTCCATGTCTCCCGATAAAAATGATACCTCACTTGTGTGGGTAGGCCTAGCGCCCGCGACAGGAAACGCCCCAAAGCGCAACGTGGACACATCCAAATTTTTGAAAGAAAACAGAGGTGTTTTTTGCGAAGTGCCTACCTGTAGATTTTGGCCTCTAGCTCAGCCGGCACCTAGGGAAACCTACCAAACCTGTGCATTTCTGAAAACTAGAGACCTAGGGGAATCCAAGATGGGGTGACTTGCGGGGCTCGGACCAGGTTCTCTTACCCAGAATCCTTTGCAAACCTCAAAATTTGGCTAAAAAAACACATGTTCCTCACATTTCTGTGGCAGAAAGTTCTGGAATCTGAGAGGAGCCACAAATTTCCTTGTACCCAGTGTTGCCCCAAGTCTCCCGATAAAAATGATACCTCACTTGTGTGGGTAGGCCTACCGCCCGCGACAGGAAACGCCCCAAAGCGCAACGTGGACACATCCAAATTTTTGGAAGAAAACAGAGGTGTTTTTTGCGAAGTGCCTACCTGTAGATTTTGGCCTCTAGCTCAGCCGGCACCTAGGGAAACCTACCAAACCTGTGCTTTTCTGAAAACTAGAGACCTAGGGGAATCCAAGATGGGGTGACTTGCGGGGCTCGGACCAGGTTCTGTTACCCAGAATCCTTTGCAAACCTCAAAATTTGGCTAAAAAAACACATGTTCCTCACATTCCTGTGGCAGAAAGTTCTGAAATCTGAGAGGAGCCACAAATTTCCTTCCACCCAGCGTTCCCCTAAGTCGCTCGATAAAAATGGTACCTCACTTCTGTGGGTAGGCCTAGCGCCCATGAAAGGAAATGGCCCAAAACACAACGTGGACACAACATATTTTTTCACAGAAAACAGAGGTGTTTTTTGCAAAGTGCCTACCTGTGGAGTTTGGCCTCTAGCTCAGCCGGCCCTGGGAGGGGGGGGGGGGGGGGGGGCAGAAATGGCCTAAAATAAATTTGACCCCCCTCCAACTCCCCCAAACCCCCCCTGCCCGGGAACCACCCTTGCCTACGGGGTCGCTCCCCCTGCGTGACATTGGCGCCAAAAAACAAATCCCCGGTGCCTAGTGGTTTCTGCCCCCTTGGGGGCAGATTGACCTAAAATCGGCCAATCTGCCCCCAGGGGGGCAGAAATGGCCTAAATACAATTTGCCCCCCAGGGGAGTGACCCTTGCCTGATGGGTCGCTCCCCATCTCTAAAAAAACAAACAAACAAACAAAAACAAAAAAATCCCCTGGCGCCTAGAGGTTTCTGCCCTCCCCTGGGGGCAAATCGGCCTAATAATAGGCCGATCTGCCCCCAGGGGGGGCAGAAATGGCTTAAAATAAATTTGCCCCCCCAACCCCCAGCCCCCCTGGGGGCGACCCTTGCCTACGGGGTCGCTCCCCCTGCGTGACATTGGCGCCAAAAAACAAATCCCAGGTGCCTAGTGGTTTCTGCCCCCTTGGGGGCAGATTGACCTAAAATCGGTCAATCTGCCCCCAAGGGGGGCAGAAATGACCTAAATACAATTTGCCCCCCAGGGCAGCGACCCTTGCCTGATGGGGGGCAGAAATGGCCTAAATATAATTTTCCCCCAAGGGGAGTGACCCTTGCCTAAGGGGTCGCTCCCCACCTAAAAAAAAAAAAACGTAAAAAAATAAAAAATTATCCCTGGTGCCTAGAGGTTTCTGCCCCCCCTGGGGGCAGATCGGCCTAATAATAGGCAGAAAAGGCCTTCCCGAAAACATGCCCCCCCTGGGAGCGACCCTTGCCCAAGGGGTCACTCCCTTTTGTCAGTCTCAGTGAAAAAAAAAAAATAACCCTGGTGTCTAGTGGGGTTTCAAAAGCCGGATTGCAAGCAATCCGGCTTTTGAAACCCTCGGAGAGACTTCAAAGGGAAGGAAATACATTTCCTTCCCTTTGAAGCCCCTCCGGGCCTCCCCCACGTGATTGAAAGAGAAATGCTTAGCATTTCTCTTTCAATCGCGCTGTAAGCTCTGCTTCCAGCGCGATGGGGGAGGCCCCTGTGACTAATCAGCGCGCGCTCGCGCACTGACGTCACGGGGGGGTGGGTGAGGTTGGGGGTGGAAGGGGAAGGTCTTCCCCTTCCATCCCCGGCTTGGGGGGTAGAGGGGTGCACGGGGCGCGCTAGCGCTCCCCCAAGTTCCCCTGTGCCATGGACGAGATGATCTCGTCCAAGGCACAGGGGAACTGTAGCCTTGGACGAGATGATCTCGTCCAAGGCACAGAACAGGTTAAACCTCAGTAACTGGAACAACTGAGGTGAGAGTGCTGCACTCCTTTTTCCAAACAACCCTCGCAAGTAGAGAACGACACAGACTGCATCATAATTGAGGAATTTCCACTGATAGACCTTTCAGATACTTGCTCAGATACACCTCAAGGCAATCAGATTGCAAACAACTAAACAAAATTGAGATCTACCTGTAGCACAAGCTCACCATGAAAAGATCACCCATCTTGCTAAATAATAACTACAACAACATCCGATACACATGTATCCTCAGCTGTCACGGCAATGGAGCAACCAGAGCAACTAGAGGAATTTTAAGACTCATTAGACCACACAACAGGGGCTAAAGCAAATGTAGAACCATCAACATCTGGAGACTAGTGGAAGGCCTTGCTAGCAACAATGGATGCAATTCAGCAGCTATCCAATTTCAAGCAGATAAGCAAGACACTCAGGTAGATTTACTTGACATCCTGCCCATCCACATTGTGAACGTCGACAATAAGCTACAATCCTTGAACGATCTGATAAAGAGGGTTCAAACCCACTCATATACCCAGCAGGTGACATGTTAGTGCTCCATCACAGGCGATAACTCATAAAGAACCCTGGATATCCTAAACGACATCTTGAAAGAGGTAAAAATCTAGACCCTTAGAACTGAAGAGCATTTTAGTATTAGTGGTAAGAAGACCCCCAAAAACCTAACGAATAAGGAAAACCCACAAAACGTGAAGGAATTCCATCAGGAAAGCAATAATTTCAAGGATATTCACTTATCTGGACAGGGAAGGTCTCGGAGCAACACAGAGGGCAGATCATGCCTTAGTACACAAGAAATTGGCCCCCTCAGGGGCGGATTGAAGGAATTAGTTTGTGACAATTCAATAGTGGAGGAATCCTCCCTCATGAAGTAGGAAAAGAAACAAAGAAAGGAAGGCACGGAAAGTGTGTCCAGCAAAGCAGTATATGGAAACCATTTGCTAAATCAAATCGCCCGCAGTCTAAGGAATCAGAAAGCAAGGAAAACAGAAACAAGACAGCAAGCTGGGCCAAATCTAGACAGATCAGGACAGAACGGCCAGCTAGCGAGGACAATTCCACGGGGAAACCAAGTGCTCTAGTTAATCAATTAACATCACAGCAACAGTCTCCGAAAAAACCCCGTTCCAGCAACAAGCAGGGTAGCAGCCTTTTGCATGGAGAGATGGCCTTAAGAGAATCCAGGGAAACAGAACAATCTTCAGGCAGTGCCCAGAACAGGGAACTCAGCAGGTTACTGACAGGCAGGAAATTGGCAAACCCTGGGAATATAACCCTCAATGCACAAGCTCCACACACAATATGACCGTAACAAATCAACCTGCAGGCAACAACAAACAGATTTTAGATCCTGGTTACCATCCTTGGTCAGATGATTGCACAAACAGCGCGCGGCACAAAAAAGAATCCCAGGACACAAGATAACGCAGGATAAGGTGGCCTCAGGGGATAATAAATTACTTTTCATCCCTTGCTATAATTTGAAGGGGGCTTTTGACATTCTAAATAGAGGCACCATATTGAAGTTAATAAATGTGATTTTGCCCCTGGCTCACATTTCAACAAAAGAACTGATGACCGTGGAGTTCACTCCACATCCAAACAATAAAGACAAAGAGGCAACGCTGACATCCTGGGCCACGTCCACCATTATTGATCAAATTTGAGTACATCAAGACACGTTTAGCGCATGGGGCATCCTCCTGCAAAAACTAGAACCGCCCAGATACCCTAACCTTCTGGTACCGCAACAGAAGAAGGGCGTCTCAATCTTAAAAGGGGCAGTGGGAGTAGAAACCTTCCCAAGCAGTTGGGACCACATAACAATTGTAAAGCACCAAAGCACACTCCATCCTGGCATGCACCAACAGATCTTCATTGGTACACCCTCAAAAGTCAAACAGGCTGGAAGGCAAAATTTAAATGACAACAATCACAAATGGTCCTGACGAAAACCCAGAATGTATCCATATTTGCTCCTGGAACACTCACGGTCTAAAAAATCTGGTTACCGACAAGGCAGCTCAGAGTTTCCTTCAGCAGTTTGAAATTGTCTTGTTGCGGGAAACATGGTGCATTGAGCCGATACAAATTTCGGGATATTCTGGGATAGACGTCTCTGCAAAACAACCTCAAAGACATGGACACCCCCAGGGGGGCCTTACAACATACTGCCCCACAAAAATCAACTGGGTGATCAAACAGATCGACCTGGGAATTGACTGGCTGCTACCAATAAAATTGGAACATCGGGCGCCATCGGGCAACAACAGAACTTTACTATTGATCAACGTATACATACACCCTAATAAAACGCAAAACAATGAAAACATGGAAACATTGATCAGTAGTCTAAAAATGTTGCAGAAGCAAAACAAGGATGCAATCCTCATTTTGTCTGGCGATTTCAACCTTGATTTGAGAAAGGGCAGCACAAAATGCCCTAACAGAACATGTGCAAATATGAAGTTTGAAACCCCTGGCTTGCGCTGCCTGACGCCTCTTCCCGAGGACGCCTCATCTGCACAAGTAACCTTTTCAAGTGGCACAAAAAAATCCAACATCGACTTTACATTAATAAATGAAATCGCATTTCATTGGTCTCAGCATATAGGATCCAACAAAACACAGAGAACGACCACTTCCCACAACTCATCAAGATCAGGAATGAATGGAATCGGCTCCCCACCACCAATATTATAATTTCAGCCCCAGTGACTTATGATACAAGAAAATTTAAATGGAAGGGTCCGGGCCTCGACAAAGTAATGGAAGAAGTGTACCGCAGTGCAGGCACAACCAAAGAGCTCAAAGAAACACTAAGAACGCAGAAACAAGAAGAACGCACCCAATAAGAACGAGTGATCGCTTGGATGTGCTTGTGTGATTCCTTAATAAATACATTTTCCATCAAAAAACATCTCACAATTTCAGTCATAGAGTCAAAAAACAAAGTTAAGAGTTGCAAAGGAGCAAAGCCATGGTTCAACAGAACACTTCGTAATCAGAAAAATCAAGTCTCTAGAGAATAAAAAAATGTTCTAAAGGACATACACTGGGGCAGGAAATCTAATGACACAAGGCTTTCTGAACTAAGAGCCAAATATAAGAAAAACTGCTGGATGGCAAAACAGAGTAATCACGAAGATCTGTGGACCAAGCTGCTTATGTCCAACAAACAGGAAAATAACAAAAAGTTCTGGGAACTAATAAATGGACTAACTCAGGGAAAAAATCGACACACAAATGCAGGTGTCGATGCAGCCACATGGGAAGCCCACGTACAAACAATGTTCTCACTCCCAGAGCACCATGTGAAGGAGGAGGGCTGACAGATAGCCAATGACTTAAGAAAGATTAATTTTGGCTTCAGAGTGACAACGTAAACAGACTTACCTCTAAACAAAAATGAAGGAAAGCACACACTAATGACCATCGACATAGAAATGCTGATAAGCCTTATCAAGAAACTAAAACTGGAAGGGACAGCTGGTCAGAACGGAATTCCAAATGCTTTGTTTAGAGGAGACCCTTCATTCTGGGCACATTCTTTGGTGCTGCTTTTTAACGATCTCCGAAGCACTACGGGTCTCCCAGATGCATGGAAACGCAGCATTATTCACCCTATATAAAAAGCAGGCAACCCCGCAAACCCTTCAAACTACAGGCTAATAGCATTGACAGACGTGGAAGCAAAACTCTGTTCATCCTATCTACTGCAACAAATAGCAGAATGGATTCATGATAGACATCTAATTTCACAATGCCAGACAGGTTTCAGAGCTGGTATGGGTGCATCCACTAACCTGGCAACCCTGGCCTTGCTGGGAAACAAAGCCAGGCTTAAGAAGAAAAGGCTATTTGTGTGCTTTATTGACCTAAAGGCTGCTTTTGATTGCGTAATAAGAACCCACCTATGGGAGAAACTGAAAGGTTGGAGTTTACAATGCAGCCTTTTTAGCGCAATGATGGACTTGTACACAGGTACTTGGGTGCAAGTAAAAATTGGAGAGGGTAGCCACCTCACCAACAGAATATTAACAGCAAAAGGACTAAAACAAGGGTGTGTATTAGCTCCCAAGCTGTTCAACTTATATCTTGCTGACCTAGCCAAGGCTCTTGCTCCCGTAAATAGGCACCCGCCAGTATTGGCCAAAAAAGGAATTGCATGGCTACAGTATGCAGACGACATAGTTTTACTCAGCCAAACACCTGTTGGGCTACAGCATAGCATCAATGCACTTTATACATACATAACAATGCAAGCCCTAGAATTGAATTTGAGTAAAACTAAGATTATCCGCCTAGTTGATAAGAATTTTAAATCTGCTTTGTGGTTCATAAATGGAACCCGGGTGGAGGTTGCACCCACATATAAGTATTTGGGGTTCACTATGGACTGCCTCTTGACTTTCAAACCGCAGCTTGCTGTCACTCAAGCAAAAGCCCTCTCATTGACCTATGGCTTTAAAGTTCTAAAACAAAAACTGGGCTGCCCATCACACACTCACCTGCTTTCTATCATGGCAGAGCGGCTAATGCCCATCGTCACTTATGGCGCCAAAATCATGCTGGGGAAGGAGGCAGTTTTTTTCAATCAAGTCCAGGCAAGGGCCTACAAAAGAGTTTTTGGGATACCACGACCAGCATCTCCAGCTGAGGTTCGTTTAGAATTGGGTCTGAAAAACTATGAATTTCATAGTAGATGTGCCTTCATTAAATTATGCTGGAGGATGCATTGAGCTGAGATTGGTACTCTAAACAATCTATGTTGGATGGAAATTGAGGAGCAACAGCGTCACAACGATATAGGCACCTGGGGCCATCATTTAAATAACTGCATTAAAGTGCTAGGTTTGCTAGGAGCCTGGGACCGGAAATCAGACAAAAAGGAGTTTTTTCGGAAGACAAACGTTGTCACTAAGATTAAATCTTTAAATTCTGACAAAAAAAAACTTCATGGAGACAGCAGGATCTGACACATTTCTGTTGACTGTTTGGGTACAGACAAGAGTCATTAAAACACATTTTGTGTGTGTGCCTGGCTTTGCTAGCCCACAGGACATTTTGGGGGTTATTACAACTTTGGAAGAGCTGTTAATCTGTCCCAAAAGTGACGGTAAAGTGATGGATATTCCGCCAGCCGTATTACGAGTTCCATATGATATAATGGACTCATAATACGGCTGTGGTATATCCGTCACTTTACCGTCACTTTTGGGACGGATTAACACCTCCTCCAAAGTTGTAATAACACCCTATATCTGAAAAACATTTGTAAGACACTTAACATACGCTCCTGCAGGCCGGCCATTATTAGCTGGCTTAGGGGATTTTCAATTCCGTTTTCTTGTCGAGGGACCTAATTTATGGCACAGGCCCAGAAAGAATTAGTGAATAAAGTTGAAGCCGAGTGTGCATGAGCCATCATTTTATGATTAGTAAAGCTCTGAAAGGTTAGTTCCAGCCAGGAATCAACCTTAGGTACAACTTAGGATTCTCACTGAGCTTCACTCATCCACAATTATAGTGTTCATAAGGGAGCAAGAAAGTCCTAAAGTTAAGTTCAAGACCACGGTTGGAATCAGTGGAGAACATTTTAGCTATGCATAACTCTTTGCCATGATATGTTTAAGTTTCAAATAGTCTTTATATGTTTTTATTATGGGTTTCTATGAATATAGGTGGTCATTACAACCCTGGCGGACGGTGTTAAAGCTGCGTAAATACCGCAAACAGGCCGGCGGACAAAAAAAGGGAATTATGACCCTGGCGGTAACCGCCAACAAAGACAGCCACTTTAACACACCGCCCGTCACGGCGGTACAGACAAGCAGCGCGGGAGTTACCGCCAACAGAAAGGCGGGAGACAATGTACCGCCCACACAATTACAACCCGCCAATCCGCCACCTTTTCCGGGGCGGATTCACCGTGGATAAAAACACGGCGGAAACAGCTTTTGCTATGGGAAAACGCTCACCTGAACACATCCCACGAGGAAGGAGGACACCATGGAGCCCGAATTACAAATCCTACCTGCCCTTGTCTTTCTGCTCCTCTATGACCAACAGCTACGTAGGCGCCGAAGACACCGGTGAGTACTACACCTACGACACGGGGGAGGAGGGAGGCAAAAGTTAGGGGGACACCCAACAAACACCCCCTCCCCCACCCTCGCATATTACAACATACACACCAATGCAGTCACAAAAATCACAGTAACAACCCACAATCCCCCCGGATGAATGAAAACACAAAGCGAATTTCGGGCAAACATTGTAATGTGGCAATATACATGTCATACAAAAATATACAGATATATCTATCTCAAAATCACTCTTATTTACACATACAATCCGAGAAGTAGTGCAGATATGTACACAACAATGTCCGTGCACCAACAGTCCAAAAATGCATGGGCGAGGCCCACAAACTATACCTGACCAAAATCGGAGAGAACACTGCCGGGGCATCAGATAGAAACACTACAGGCACCTCAGGGGGAAGGGAAGGGGGGGCACCTCAGCCACATGAATGCGAAGCCAGATCCACGACGGGGCTCCATGCCCATTGATGTATCCTGGGGAGTGCAAAGCCACAGTCTCTCAAGTCTCTACAGTGGGTGGGTTGCCCACTCTGCCATCCTGGGGAGTGCAAAGCCACAGTCTCTCAAGTCTCTACAGTAGGTGGCTTGCCCACTGTGCCATCCTGGGGAGTGCAAAGCCACAGTCTCTCAAGTAGATGCAGTTCTCTACTGGTACTGGGTGGGACTGGTGCCCAGACTGGATGAGTCTCCCTGTGAAAGTTCATGTCCTGTCACTGTCCCAGCTGCACATGGGAGAAGGATGCCTGATGTGGCGGCCTCTTCATTCCTACACGGTGCATGCCCTGTTCAGCGGTGCTTTGACATGGCGGTCTTTGCCCTGTTCAGCGGTGCTTTGCCATGGCGGTCTTTGCCCTGTTCAGCGGTGCTTTGCCATGGCGGTCTTTGCCCTGTTCAGCGGTGCTTTGCCATGGCGGTTCTGGACTGTTCAGCGGTGTTTTGCCATGGCGGTTCTGGACTGTTCAGCGGTGCTTTGCCATGGCGGTCTTTGCCCTGTTCAGCGGTGCTTTGCCATGACGGTCTTTGCCCTGTTCAGCGGTGCTTTGCCATGGCGGTCTTTGCCCTGTTCAGCGGTGCTTTGCCATGGCGGTTCTGGACTGTTCAGCGGTGCTTTGCCATGGGGGTTCTGGACTGTTCAGCGGTGCTTTGCCATGGCGGTCTTTGCCCTGTTCAGCGATGCTTTGCCATGGTGGTCTTTGCCCTGTTCAGCGGTTCTTTGCCATGGCGGTCTTTGCCCTGTTCAGCGGTGCTTTGCCATGGCGGTCTTTGCCCTGTTCAGCAGTGCTTTGCCATGGCGGTTCTGGACTGTTCAGCGGTGCTTTGCCATGGCGGTCTTTGCCCTGTTCAGCGGTGCTTTGCCATGGCGGTCTTTGCCCTGTTCAGCGGTGCTTTGCCATGGCGGTTCTGGACTGTTCAGCGGTGCTTTGCCATGGCGGTCTTTGCCCTGTTCAGCGGTGCTTTGCCATGGAGGTTCTGGACTGTTCAGCGGTGCTTTGCCATGGCGGTTCTGGACTGTTCAGCGGTGCTTTGCCATGGCGGTCTTTGCCCTGTTCAGCAGTGCTTTGCCATGGCGGTCTTTGCCCTGCTCAGTGGTGCTTTGCCATGGCGGTCTTTGCCCTGTTCAGCGGTGCTTTGCAATGGCGGTTCTGGACTGTGCAGCGGTGCTTTGCCATGGCGGTTCTGGACTGTTCAGCGGTGCTTTGCCATGGCGGTTCTGGACTGTTCAGTGGTGCTTTGCCATGGCGGTCTTTGCCCTGTTCAGCGGTGCTTTGCCATGGCGGTCTTTGCCCTGTTCAGCAGTGATTTGCCATGGCGGTCTTTGCTCTGTTCAGCGGTGCTTTGCCATGGCGGTTCTGGACTGTTCAACGGTGCTGTGCCATGGCGGTCTTTGCCCTGTTCAGCGGTGCTTTGCCATGACGGTCTTTGCCCTGTTCAGCGATGCTTTGCCATGGCGGTCTTTGCCCTGTTCAGCGGTGCTTTGACATGGCGGTTCTGATACGGACATTGGTGTGTGGCATGATGATCTCTACACTGGGCATTGGTGTGGCATGACGTTCTCTACAATGGGCATTGGTGTGTGGCATGACGTTCTCTACAATGGGCATTGGTGGGTGGCATGACGTTCTCTACAATGGGCATTGGTGGGTGGCATGACGTTCCATCATTGCCCAGCGGGGCTGTGGCATCCGGGCCCCTCCTGGGCACTGACTCCGGCGGTGGTCTCCTGACCACTGACGATACTTGGGCCCTCCTGGGCTGTGACTCCGGCGGTGGTCTCCTGACCAGTAACAATACTTGGGCCCTCCTGGGCTGTGACTCCAGCGGTGGTTTCTGGACCAGTGACGATACTTGGGCCCTCCTGGGCTGTGACTCCGGCGGTGGTCTCATGACCAGTAACGATACTTGTGCCCTCCTGGGCTGTGACTCCGGCGGTGGTCTCCTGACCACTGACGATACTTGGGCCCTTCTGGGCTGTGACTCCTGCGGTGGTCTCCTGACCAGTAACAATACTTGGGCCCTCCTGGGCTGTGACTCCGTCGGTGGTTTCTGGACCAGTGACGATACTTGGGCCCTCCTGGGCTGTGACTCCGGCGGTGGTCTCCTGACCACTGACGATACTTGGGCCCTCCTGGGCTGTGACTCCGGCAGTGGTCTCCTGACCAGTAACGATACTTGGGCCCTCCTGGGCTGTGACTCCGGCGGTGGTCTCCTGACCACTGACGATACTTGTGCCCTCCTGGGCTGTGACTCCGGCGGTGGTTTCTGGACCAGTGACGATACTTGGGCCCTCCTGGGCTGTGACTTCGGCAGTGGTCTCTGGACTAGTGACGACGGTGCTGGCGGTTGTGTCTGGACCGCCGGAAATGATGGCGCACTTCTCCGCCGTGACACTCACAACTGGCTGGGCTGACTTCCTCTGGACCTTCCCCACCTTTGTTGGAGTTACAGCTGAATCACCAATCCCCTTCGAACCCATGTCACTTGTTGTCCCACCAGGAGTCTTAACACGGTCCCATCGGCCATTCTTTACAGGGGGTAGGCTGCCAGTGCCTTGGCTCCGGGTCCTACTGCCTGCCCTGGTGGCCGGTGCACTCCACAAACCTTGAACAGGCACCACTGGTATTGGAGGCTTTTTGGCTGAGGCGCTACGACGGGACTGATGAATTGGAGGGGGGGGCAAAAAGGTCAATTTGACATAGGGACAGTTTCTGACAGACACTGGGATTGGTAGCTGGAGGGGGTCTTGGAGTGGAGGAAGAGGAGGTGGTTGTAGGAGGTGTCACTTTAGGTGTTTTGGGTGCAGGTGCAGGTACTGGAGACTGCCGTGAGGTGGATGGATGTTGGGTGAGTGATTGCCGGTGTTTGTGTACTTTGGGAGGGGGCGTCACAGACACACTGGGAGAGGACACAGGTGACGTGTAAATGGCAGTGGAGGTGGTGAGTGCAGGTGAGCGGCTTGTGGTGCTGGGTGTCCTGGTGCGAGTCCTAGTGCCTGTAGATGTGGTGCATGCAGGTGTGTGTGTAGACGAGACTGGGAGGGAGGAGGGAGAAGAGGAGGAGGGGGACACAGTGGAGACAGTGGATGTTGCTGTGTCTGTATGTGGGTGAGGCTTGCGTGAGTGCCTGTGGTGTGTGTGGTGCCTAAGTTTGCTTGAGCTACTTGTGTGTGTTGACTTGTGTGCATGCTGGTCTGTAGGTATGCTTGGGATGGGCTGGGGTACAGGGGATTGGGTCTGGGTGGAGGAAGTTGGAGGGGGGAGGCTGGACACAGGGACAATGGCTGCCATCAGTGCTGAGGCCAGAGATTGCAGGGTTCGCTGAAGGACAGCCTGACCAGAATGAATGCCCTCCAGGAATGCATTACCATGTTGCAACTCTTGTTCTACACCCTGGATGGCCTTCACAATGGTAGACTGCCCAACAGTGAGTGACCTGAGGAGGTCAATGGCCTCCTCACTGAGGGCAGCTGGGGTGACTGGGGCAGGGCCTGAGGTGCCTGGGGCGAAGGTGATGCCCACCCTCCTGGGTGAGCGGGCACGGGGCGAACTCTGAGGGGCTGCTGGGAGGGCAGTGCTGGTAGGGGAGGTGGCGGCCGTACCTGTAGAAGTGGGGAAGCTCCCATCGGCGGACGAGTCCGTGTCGCTGTTTGGTGATCCGGTGGCCGACGTGAAGCTCCCCTCGCCCTCTGTCCCACTGGTGCATTCAGAGTCTGTGGTGTGGCCCTCCATGGCCATGTGGGATGCAGCTCCCTCGTGCTCCGGTGCCACTGTACCTCCGCCTGATGATGCTGATGTACAAGAGGACAGGGAGAGCAGGAAAAGGGGGGAGACAGAAGAAAGAGAGTTTTAGTGCATGGCATTCCGCTACCGTTGGCGGACAAGACAGACGCAGCAGCCCCCTTCATAACGCCGTGCTCCTGCCCTCTACACATGCAATTTTGGGATATGGCCTACATGGCAATGGTGGACATCTGCGCACATGGATGCCACAGGGGCAACTATACCTCAACTTGGCACTCTGCTGAGGTGGGGTTGAGTGCCACATGGCCTACATTATGGAGGGGCCTTGCCTACTGAATTCACCCTGGCCTAGGGACACCCACAGCCCATCTCCCCCACCCAGACCCCTCCACTGCACGCAAAGTCCGAAGAATGAGGTTGTACTCACCCCCTTGTGTCTGCTGTGATGTCCTCAAGCACCCATCCAACTCCGGGTAGGCCACCGCCAGGATCCGGAACATCAGGGGGGTCATGGTGCGATGGGCACCCCTCCCACGTTGGGAGGCCATCCCCAGCTGACCTCCGCCGTCTTCTTGCTGCAGCGGCGAATGTCCTCCCATCTCTTCCGGCAGTGGGTGCCCCGTCTCTGGTGGGCCCCCAGGGTCCGGACCTCCTTTGCGATGGCACGCCAAATGTCCCTCTTCTGGTGGGCGCTGACCTACATGACATGCACAAGGGAAGAGGAACAGTCAGTACCAACTGCACCGTCAATGTGAGTGGCCCCCTCCCTACTCTGGCCATGTGGCCCATTCATTCACATGCATTAATGTTCTATGTACTCTGCCCCCTTCCCTCTTCCACCTAGCCCTCTCCACCCAGGCCTAGCCCATACAACGTGCTCCCTGTGTACTAACCTGTTGGTCTGGAGGACCGTAGAGTAGCGTGTACTGGGGGAGGACCCCATCCACACATTTCTCCAACTCCTGTGCAGTGAAGGCAGGGGCCCTTTCCCCAGACGCAGCAGCCATCGTCGCTTCCAGACCGAGGTCACAGCAGCACTAGCAGTGTAGGTCCTCTCCTGTTGAAGGTCAGGTATCTAGTGATTGAACAGATAGAAAATGGCGGTGACGTCCGTGGCAGTGCGCATCATCACCGCCGGCGCACCTGTTCATTGGCTCCTGGGACCCATAGGGTCCAATGTTAACCAATGCAGCATTGCACCGCGGTCTATGACCGCCTACCGCAACGGTGTGCAACGCCAGCGCAGTTACCCCACAATCCCATTGTCCCAGTTTAGAGGTCAGGCAGCCGCCATTTCAGGGGCCCACATGGCTTTATTTACTACTGCGTCACACATAGCTAGGCCTACACTCAACACACATACAGGAAGGGTTTTGTGTCTGGTGTAGTCTTGTGTGTAACTGTGGGTACATACCTGGAGGAATAGTGACTAGTTCTTCGCTGTTGTCTTTTGTAGGCACCGTCAGCTGGGACATATGAGAAGATGGCGGAATCCTCCGTTGTACCGACTGCTGGTGGACCTGTTGACAATGGAAGAAAGACATGTCATCGTCACCTACAGGTTTGACCGTGCCACTATCCAGGAACTATGTACCCAGTTGGAGCCAGACCTGATGTCACCGATCCGCCATCCGACTGGAATCCCCCCTGACGTGCAGGTGCTGTCAGTGCTCCATTTCCTTGCAAGTGGGTCATTTCAGACAACAGTGACCATGGCATCAGGGATGTCCCAGCCTATGTTTTCCAACGTCTTGTCCAGAGTGTTGTCTGCGCTGCTGAAACACGTAAGGAGATACATCATATTCCCTCAGGTGGAGAATTTACCTACAGTGAAAGGTGACTTCTATGCCCTTGGACATATCCCCAACATCATAGGTGCCATTGATGGGACCCATGTAGCTCTGGTCCCCCCTGCAGGAGTGAACAGGTGTACAGGAACAGGAAGAGTTATCATTCCATGAATGTCCAGATGGTCTGTTTGGCAGACCAGTACATCTCGCAGGTAAATGCTATGTTCCCTGGCTCTGTGCATGATGCCTACATCCTGCGCAATAGCAGCATCCCTGATATGATGGGTCAACTCCAGAGGCACCGTGTATGGCTATTGGGGGACTCTGGTTACCCCAACCTTTCCTGGCTATTGACCCCAGTGAGGAATCCCAGGACCAGGGCAGAGGAACGGTACAATGATGCCCATGGGCGGACTAGGAGGGTTATCGAACGCACCTTCGGCCTCCTTAAGGCCAGGTTCAGGTGCCTCCATATGACAGGTGGATCCCTATTCTACTCACCGAAGAAGGTGTGCAACATCATCGTCGCCTGCTCCATGCTCCATAATTTGGCATTGCGACGCCAGGTGCCTTTTCTGCAGGAGGATGATCCAGATGACGGTGTTGTAGCAGCTGAGGAGCCTGTGGAGCCTGTGGACAGTGATGAGGATGAAGCTGAGGAAGAAGAAAACGACAACAGGGAGTCAGTCATACAGCAATATTTCCAGTGACACACAGGTGAGAACATTTTCTGGTCTGACATTACATTGACTTTCACACGTCTACCTCTATCCTGTACCTACAGTTCACTCACTATTTGTTAATTGAGTTGTACCCTTCCATTTCAGTTTCACTAGTGTGGTAACCTACGTGTCAACTGCTTGCATCCTTCAAGGGCTTGTGATGTGTGACATAGGTATGTTGGCCTTACAATGGGTAACCCATTATGACACTGTGATTGATAATACAAAGTACCAAATCATAGACTGACTCCAGATTTTTTGGTGTTTCAAGGGTGTTTATTTAAGTGCTCATAAAATGATGGGGGGGTTGTAAAATGGTAATGGGTGATGGTGGAGGAATGTCCATGGCAGAGTCCAGTCTATTAGTCTCACAGGTGCACTGGCTATCTGGGCATTGGAAGTGGAGCTGGGGCAGTTCGAATCTGGACAGGGTAACAAAGTGGGACAGTGGGGGGACAATCAGGGTGGTCTTATTTCCTGGCGGGGGTCTTGCCATCTTGCTCTGTCCTGTTCCTGGATCTCAGGTACCGCTTGCGTGGTGGTTGTCCGTCTGCAGGGGGTGGGGTGCTGGTGTGGTTGTCCTGTGGCGGGCCGTCCTGTCCGCTAGCGCCGGCGGAGGTGGTGGGCAGTTCATCATCCTGGTTAGTGCCAGGGGCCCCTTGGAGTGCCACGGTGTCCCTCAAGGTCTTTTGAATGTCCGTCAGCACCCCTTGATGGAGCCCCGGGCGGAGCCAATGGTCCTGAGCTCCTCCCTGAACCCCAAATACTGCTCCTCCTGCAGATGCAGGGTCTCCTGCAACTTGTCCAGGACCGTCGCCATCGTCTCCTGGGAGTGGTGGTAGGCTCCCATGATGGAGGAGAGGGCCTCGTGGAGAGTTGGTTCCCTTGGCCTGTCCTCCCTCTGTCGCACAGCAACCCTCCCAGTTCCCTGGTGTTCCTGTGCCTCCGTCCCCTGGACCGTGTGCCCACTACCACTGCCCCCAGGTCCCTGTTGTTGGTGGGGTGGTGGGTTAGCCTGGGTGCCCTGTAGTGGTGGACACACCGCTGATTGACCTGTCCTGGGTAGGGAGGTTTGGGCCCGCAGGGTGGGTGCTGTGCTGGTGTTACCAGAGGGTGGAAGCTCTGTGTTGGGCTGTGGCTGGGCAAGGGAAACCGACTGTCCTGAGGCCCACGATGGTCCGGGCTGGTCATCAAGATCCAGTGGGGCAGAGCTGCTGTCGTCACTGTGGGCCTCTTCTGAGGGTGGAGTGGTGTTGTCTGGACCCTCTGGTGTGGTGACGGACCTTCGGGTTCCTGCAGGGGTATAAGTACATGATTATTGCATGTGTGTGTTTCATGGTGTGCAATGGGTGGGTGTGCGTGAACCCCAGTGCAGGCATTCCTGTGTGGGGGCTTGTGTGATGATGGTTGGGGGGGTGTTCTGGGTATGTGCAGTGAGCATGCTTTAGTGAGGGGTGACCATGCTTAGTTGTGTCATGCAGGGCTTGGTGTTGGGATGGGTGGTTTGTGTTATGGGTGGATTAGTGAGGATTTGGGGTGATAGGGGAGGGTGTGAGGGTGGGGGGATGTGATAGCATGCAGGTAGGGTGGGGGATGTGATAGTTAAGATTTGACTTACCAGTGTCCCATCCTCCACCGACTCCTCCGAGGCCCTCAGGATGCAAGATGGTCAAGACGTGCTCCTCCCATGTTGTTAGTTGTGGGGGAGGAGGTGGGGGTCCGCCGCCAGTCCGCTGCACCACGATGTTGTGCCTGGAGACCGTGGAACGCACCTTCCCCATAGGTCGTTCCACCTCTTCCTGATGTCCTCCCTATTTCTTGGGTGCTGTCCCACGGCGTTCACCCTGTCCACTATTCTGCGCCATAACTCCATCTTCCTGGCTATTGATGTGTGCTGTACCTGTGAGCCAAATAGCTGTGGCTCTACCCGGACGATTTCCTCCACCATGACCCTGAGCTCCTCCTCGGAGAAGCAGGGGTGTCTTTGGCGTGACATGGGGTGGTGTGTGTGAGTGTGGGGTGGTGTATGTGGTGATGAGTGTGGTGAGTGTAGTGGTATGTGGTGTTTTGTGCGTGGATGTTGTGTGGGTGATGGTGTTGTGTGCCTCTGTGTGATGGGGTTGTCAATAGCTGTGCTCTCTCTCTCGCCTTCTCTCACAATTTCTGGTTGTAGTGGTTTTTGGGTGATGTGGGTGTGTATTTTATATTGTGTTGGGTGTGTGGGAGTGGTGTGTGTATGTGTATCAGGTGTGTGTATTTGGAATTGTCCAATGTGGCAGTGTTTTGGAGCTGTGTGTGTATTTTGAGCGCGGCGGTGTGTATCGCCAATGGAATACCGCGGTTGAATGACCGCCGCGTGGATTCGTGGGTCGTAATAGCATGGGCGTGTTTCTGTTGGCGTGGAGGTGGAGGATTTGTTTCCGCATGTTTATCGCTGACCTTTGGTGTGGCGGTGTTGTGTGGGTGTCTGAATTTCGGCAGATTCCGTGATGTGTGTCATAATTGCTGTGGCGGTCTACCGCGGCCGCGGCGGTGTATTGGCGGTCTTCTGCACGGCGGTAAGTGCCTTATACCGCCAATGTTGTAATGCCCCCATAATGAGTAGGCAAAGTATTTATATTATTATGTATGTCAGAATTGCGATGGTTTTAATTAACCGTGTCAATAAACTTAAATTTGAAATAGTTTTACCCTAAACCCCTGCCTTCAGGCAGACTGACATGCACACAGTGCAGCTAGTTGGACTTCAGGTTCCTCTCAGACATAGATATGCATAGTGGCTTCTTAGCCAACCCTCTACAATGCTGGTGGATACATGACTCTATAAATGCAGTATGACTGAGCCAGTTCAAGTGCCAAAGCAGTGCTACATGTCATTCGAAGAATAAATTGTCTTGGCACTCCAATTGCAAACCTGACTTGTGCAGATAGATGTTCACTTTCGCTTTCTTTACAATTGTTTAAACAGCACTGGAGTGCTTTGTTAGAAATCAGAACCTGCTGGGACATTGACACATTGCATCTCTTGTAGGCAGTTGATGGTCTGAGATGTGACAATAAGATAGATGTAAACGTTTAGAGTGCCCCTAAGAGCAGTATGGAAATGGATGAAGGGGGGAGGGAATTCATGAATTAGTGTCAAAGGTTTGGCCTTCATGAGATTTTCGCAGAAGCCTTCGGCAACACTCTCTCTACAAGTGAGTTCTTGTGGTTTGGAAAGAGGAACCTAGGAATATCTATGGACCAGATTTAAATGACTGTTTACAAAAGAGGCGCAGTGGAAATTTACTTGGCAAGGTGTTTTTACCGCAGTGTAAAATTGTTGACATGATTACACTTCACAGCAGACCAGACTGTTTAGGGCAGGTGCTATTCTGTGTAACAGAAGTTAACTTGTCTATTTTGTCACTGGTTCTCCTCAAGTTTTACTAGCTGTGAAAAACAGAAGCTGAAGGAATAGATCAGAAAGGCATCGTATATGGTTTGTAAGGAGTGTTTGAGCAATACATAGAAATTCCCTGTATTAGAACCTGCATGTAGTCATTTAAAGAGTCTCATGTGTGCAGGGGAAGAAGAAAGGTTGCAGATTTATGTGATGGTGAAATGATGCCCATTTAATCCTCCACTCCACTGCAGGGGATTAGCTTAATCCACTGGAAGGCTAAGGGCCTGATTACAACTTTGGCGGTCCTTAGACAGCCATGGCGGTGGTCTGACTGGCGTTGAGCTGATTGTTGGACCACCGTATTACGATGCAGCCGGTTTCATAGCTGAAAGACTGCTGTGGTCCCACCAGCACTGCCAGGAAGCAGAGCCCACCCCAGCCACGAGATAGGCCAATGAGGCTGTCAGAGCCACTGTTTCCACTGGTAGATTATGATGTTGCTTTCTGCCAGCGTGACTGTGGCTGTGCAACTACCACATCCCAGCTGGCAAAAACGGAGACAGAAAAGGCAGGAACCCACCTGTAGGCAGCGTCACACATCCTGTGCTGCCATGGAGCTGATCCTTCATGTCCTGACTCTGCTGCTGATTGATGGAGCCCAAAATCAATGCCGCAGTGAATGTAACTGACGGTAAGAAAAAACACCTACTGTGTCTCCAAGCACCACAATACATTGATGCACTGCCATCGACCAGGCATGGGGGCTGTGTTTCGTCAACCTAGTATAATCTCCTGTGCCCCAAGTCAGATATGTACACAACGTATGACCCAACTACAGCCCCATGAGACCCCCTATGGGCAGGTCACTGACACTGCACCACTACACTTCACAAAACCACACGTTTGCCCATCCCAGTTTCAGGGACAGTGAAGTGTACATAATATTGTGTCAGGCAACAGAAAAGCCACATCAACATCACACCTACTTCATGAAATGACACTCTTATATTGCTCACATGCTATGGTGTGTCATGATATTGAAGGCACACATGTATGGATGTGTCATTTAACCCAAATATCCATTTCAATGCAACATCCCTGTAATGGACCCTCACAAATCACCCACATAGCAAGACAATCGAAGGAAAATTGGATGCATAATATTTTGGTAGACACATTTACAAAGCTCACAATGTAAACAATACCTACAGGGATGGCAGCATCCGGTGGGCACCAGGAATAATGCGGCCCTGGGACACATTTCAATTTGCACATGCCCCTAAGACACTATTTGTACAGGTACGTACAAGAGGATAAACTTCATGTATCTTAGGGACAATCAATTATAACTAAGTGACATGCCTATCTGCCAAATGTGTAAGTGCAAGTCAAGTAAGCAAATACAACAGAATGAGTCACACATGTAGACGAAGTAGCGGGAAGGAGCACACATGAAAATGGGCACATGATCAGTCAAATGTATAGGAAGGAAGCAAAACGTGACACCCTCCACTTGTGGACAAACAAAACTCTAGTTTGCACACATGATGCAAATGTTCAATCTACATCAAGGGGACAAATCTAATCCAATACATGTTGACTTTGGCCAAGCCAAGGTGAGATACTTACCATAGCTAACAACACACAATGTAATTAAACCCCATTTAGATTACCACCCACATATCCATCCATTGAACATCTCCTTTTGTCCTGGGTGACACCAGCATTGCTTCCAAAGTTAGATCTTACCAACCACAGCAAATGGATCAGCAATCAGAATTAATCAAACACAACTGTAGGCATACATAACAAATTACTCAGTAGCAGTAAATAGGAAGAAATGTAATGGCAGGACAAATGTGTACCCAAAAAACAGCTTGGGTTATTAACAGAACTTTAAATATGCATTAAGGCCAATGGCCAGTCCACAAATAGAAGTTCATGTGCATTGCTGTGCACCACAGCTTGACTCACTGACCACTGGCATAGCAACCTCCACAGGAAGGGACATGAAGTGGGCATGCCAGGCACCTCAATGATCCCCCTTGGGTGGGGTGGGGTCGGATTTAGGATGGGTGGATTCGGGTTTCGAAGAGGGGGCTTAACTTTGGGAGGATTGGGGTTCTTCTTGGGGTTGGGTGTATGGCTGGTATCAGGCTGGTGGCAGGTGTGACACGGGAGGACTTGGACATGTATGGGATGGGTTGGGATGTGGGTGTGGTCCTTTTGGTTTTGGGAGGGGGAATTTCACAGGGCTAAGAGCAGGGTCAAACAGGAAACTTTATTTGGGAAAATGGGTATGGTCTACAGAAGGGATTAGTGGGTGGGAGGTTAAGGAAGTGCTTGTCTTAGCTGTGGGAGTTGTTGCTGCTGGTATGTGCATCTGAGACATGTTTGGGTTTGTGTGGTCTCTGTTGCATGTGTTAGTGTGGGCGTTTGCATTTCTTGGGGGCTAGGAGGTAGAGAGGATAGATAAGGTGGGAGTGGTGTCTGTGTGTGTTGGGGTGGTGTCTGGGACTATGGGGTGTGTAGCGTGTGGGTCTGTAGGTGTTGGGTGGTATCTGGGGGTATGGTAGGTATGATGTGTGGGGCTGTGAGGGTGGTGTCTGGGGGTATGGTGGATGTGGTGTGTGCATCTGTTAAGGTTGGGGTGGTGTATGTGGGTATAGTGGGTGTGATGTGTGGGTCTTTGGGGGTGGTGGGTGTGGTGGTCTGTGTGATTGACTGTTGAGTGCTTGTGTGTCAGTGTGTCTTGTGGTACCTGTGCTTATGTGTGTTAAGATGGGTGCATGTGGATATGTGTGTGTGCATTGGACAGGTAGAAGAAGAGGGATATTAGATGGCGAAGAGGTAGGTGGTGGGGGTAGGATTGTGGGGGGTGGAAGGCTGCTGTCATTGAGGAGGACAGAGCCTAAATAGATCACTGCAGGACAGACATGTCAGTATGAATGCCTTCCAGGTACACTACCACCTGCTGAAGCTGGGTGCTCTGCACCTGGATGACATTCAGAATGACAGTCTGACCCACAGAGATACTCCTCAGGATGTCTATAGCCTCCTCACTCATGGCAGCAGGGCTAACAGGGGTAGGGGGTGAGATGCCTGGAGCGAAGGAGACACCCACCCTCTTGGGTGAGCTGGAACAGCCAACTGGATAGGGAGCAACAGGGAGGGTGGAGACGGAACTGGGGTGGTTGACAAGGATAGAACAGGTACAGATCTTGATGGGTCCACCATCACTAGGGAGTGTCCACTGGAGGAAGATGAAGATGTTGATCCTGTGCCCTTCTGTGGCCCTCTCCTCCCCCTCCGGACCACTGGCTCCCTCCACGTCTGATGTCTACTGACTGGAGGTACAGTGGCCAGCTGCTTCCCCTCTGTCTCCTCAGCTTGTGTCTGCTGATGCTGAAATTACAAAGACAAATAGAGTCAGTATATGTGCCTGAATGCAGTTGAACAACTACTCTGATTAACAAAGATTACCATAATGTACAGTAGCACCCAGCCACAAGCTTCATCAAAGTGGCCCCAACATTTGAAACACCATATTCATGCATGCTACATGAAATGTGAACAGTTGCCAACAGGAAAATCAGAATCACAGACAGCTCCAATTGCATGGGTGAAGCTGTGTAATTACAATGCCCATGGAACAAGTAGGAGTTCTTATCACCTTGAATAATTTGGCTTTAGTAGCATCCCTCAGTATCCTGTTGGCAATGCCAAGTTCACTCTCACAGATCCCACACAAGATCATGCATCCAGCTAATCTTCACATACCCAACACCACATCATGATGAAATGATGGCCAAATAATCCAGCCATATTGCAGCAACAAGTATGGTAACAGGGAAACAATCAATCAATCAATCAATCAATACATTTATAAAGCGCACTACATACCCGTGAGGGTCTCAAGGCGCTGGGGAAAAAAAAGGGGGGGCTGCTAGTGCTCGAAGAGCCAGGTCTTGAGGTGTCTTCTGAAGGTGAGCAGGTCCTGGATCTGTCTTAGGTCAGACGGGAGGGTATTCCAGGTCTTGGCGGCGAGGTAGGAAAAGATCTGCCGCCGGAGGATTTGCATCAGATGCGGGGGATGGAGGCGAGGGCGAGGTTCGAAGAGCGGAGTTGTTGGGTGGGGGTGTAGAATCTGTTGTTAAGGTAGGCTGGTCCGGTGTTGTTGAGTGCTTTGTGTGCGTGGGTAAGGAGTTTGAAGGTGATCCTCTTGTCGACGGGGAGCCTGTGCAGGTCTCTCATGTGGGGTGTGATGGGGCTGCGGAGGGGAATGTCGAGGATGAGTCGGGCGGAGGCGTTTTGGGTGCGTTGGAGGCGTTGCAGGTGTTTGGACGGGATGTCTGCGTAGAGTACGTTTCCGTAGTCGAGCCTGCTGCTGACGAGGGCCTGAGTTACTGTTTTTCTTGTTTCAGTTGGGATCCATTTATAAATTCTGCGAAGCATGCAGAGGGTGTTGTAGCAGGAGGAGGAGATGGCCTTGACCTGCTTTGACATGGAGAGGGATGAGTCGAGGATGAAGCCAAGGTTGCGTGCATGGTCAGTTGGTGTTGGAGAGGTACCCAGCGAGGCTGGCCACCACGAGTTGTCCCAGGCGGAGGGGTTGGGCCCAAGGATGAGGACCTCCATTTTGTCCGAGTTCAGTTTCAGCCGGCTGCCTCTCATCCAGTCGGCGACGGCCTTCATGCCCTCGTGGAGGTTGGTTTTGGCGGTGTGTGGGTCCTTGGTGAGGGAGAGGATGAATTTGGTGTTGTCGGTGTAGGAGATGATGTTGAGGTTGTGTTGGAGGGCCACTTGTGTGAGAGGGGCCATGTAGATGTTGAACAGCGTCAGGCTGAGCCCTGGGGTCCGCCGCAGATGATGTTGGTGGCTTCGAATTGGAAAGGGGGGCGGCAGACTCTCTGGGTTCTGCCGGATAGGAAGGATGTGGTCCAGTCGAGGGCTTTCTCTTGGATCCCTGCTTCGTGGAGGCGGATTTTCAGAGTGTGGTGGCAGACTGTGTCGAAGGGCGGCTGACAGGTCTAGGAGGATGAGGGCTGATGTTTCGCCATTGTCGAGTTGGCTTCTGATGTTGTCTGGGGCGGCGAGGAGAGTGGTCAAGGTGCTGTGGTTGCGTCTGAATCCGGACTGGGAGGGGTCGAGGATGTTGTTGTCTTTGAGGTATCGGGTAAGTTGTGTGTTGACGATTTTCTCAATGACCTTCGCCGGGAATGGGATCAAGGAGATGTGCCGGAAGTTCCTAAGGTCTTTGGGGTCCGCCTTTGGTTTTTTGAGTAGAGCGTTGATTTCGGCATGTTTCCAGCTCTCCGGGAATCTTGCTCTTTCGAAGGAGATGTTGATGACTTTCCGTAGGTGTGGTGCGATGGCTGTGTCTGCTTTGTTGTATATGTGATGTGGGCACGGGTCTGACGGTGATCCGGAGTGGATGGAATTCATGGTCTTGTGAGTTTCGTCGTCGTTGATGCTGGTCCAGGAGGTCAGGCGGTTGGTGCGGGTGGAGTTCATGGAGGGGGAGAGGTGTTGAAGCTGTTGTGGAAGTCAGCGATCTTTCAGTGGAAAGCGGTGGCTAGGGTGTCGCACAGTTCTTGGGAGGGGGGATGTCGTTGACGGCGGCGCTGGGGTTGGAGAGCTCCTTCACGATGTTGAAGAGTTCTTTGCAGTCTTGAGCGTTGTTTTCCAGGTGAGTTTTGAAGGAGGGTCTCTTTGCTAGCCTGAGGAGTTGGTGATGACTGCGTGTGGCGTCCTTGAGTGCTGTGTGGCTGTCAGGTGTGCGTTCATGGAGCCATTTCTTCTTGAGTTTACTGCAGTTGCGTTTGGAGGCTTGGAGGTCGTTGGTGAACCAGGTGGATTTTTTGTTGGTTTGGTTGTTGGAGGGTTTCTTGAGTGGTGCGAGGCGGTTGGCGCAGTCGTCGATCCATAGCCTGAGGTTGTGGGCGGCGATGTCAGGGTCGGTGGGGTCGGTGGGCAGTTTCTGGGCTAGGGCGTTGATCAACTGATCTTCGGTGACTTTGCTCCAGCATCGACGGGGTGGTTGCTCGGTGTGGTGGTGTTTGGTTTGTTTCTTGAAGGTGAAGTGGATGCAGTGGTGATCAGTCCAGTAGAGTTCGGTGGTGCGATTGAAGGTGACGTGGTCGCTTGTGGAGAAGATGGGGTCTAGAGTGTGACCGGCGGTGTGGGTGGGTGCGTTGACAAGCTGTCTGAGGCCGAGGTTGGCGAGGTTGTCGATCAGGGTGGTGGAGTTGATGTTGTTATTGTTTTCGAGGTGGAAGTTCAGGTCCCCAAGGAGGATGTAGTCCATGGAGGCGAGTGCGTGGGTGCTGGCAAGGTCAGCAATGGCGTTGCTGAACAGTGCCCTGGGTCCAGGAGGTCTGTAGATGAGCGTTCCTCTGAGGGTGGTGTTGGGGTCGGTGTGGATTTTAAAGTGCAGGAGTTCGGCGGAGTTGAGGGAGTCGTCCAGGTGGGTGTGGACTTCGAGGGTGGCCTTTTGGACGATGGCTATGCCTCCTCCGGTTCTGTTGATGCGGTCTCTGCGGGAGATCTTGTACCCGTCCGGAATGGCTATAGCGATGTCAGGCGCTGAAGAGTCGTTCCACCAGGTTTCGGTCAGGAAGGCTACGTCGGGGGTGGTGGAGTCGAGCAGGTCCCAGAGCTCGATGGCATGCTTACGTGTGGAGCGAGTGTTGAGGAGTATGCAGCGGAGGTGGTTGGTCTTGGTCCTGGGAGGTTTATGGGCTCTGACGCAGGTGAAGCTGCAGTTGCGGCAGGAGAAAGGTCTGTGTGTGCTTTTCAGAGAGGCCTGGAAGCAGGTGGTGTCTCGACCGGTGTTGAGTGTGTGGAGGGTGCTGGCATCGTAGCAGAGGCTGGAGGTGTGGCTGATGCGGGGTCCAGGGGTTCTGGCGCTGGGCGCGGTCCAGGCGCGGACGGGTGCAGACGGGCTTGCCTTTGGCACGCCTCCAGCGTGACTGCGATTAAGAAGGGAGGGGGAGGGAGGAGCAGCTGGGAGGCGCGGGCGAATGGAGGTGCGGGGAGCGGAGAGAGAGCGGGAAAAGGAGCAAAACGGGGGGGCAGAAAAAGAGAAAAGCAGAAAAAGTTCAAAAAAGCAGAAACAGTTCAAAAAAGCAGAAAAAGTGAAAAAAGCAGAAAAGTGAAATGCAGAAAACAGCCAGAACGAGGAATGCAAGAAAAGATGGGCAGAGAGATAAAGAAGCTGATAAGCACACCAGTGCTCACCAGGCACCAGGGCGGATCGGGTCCAGGAGGGCCTCGATCCCTTGGAGCAGGGAGGGTGGGGAGGGGGAGACACGGGCACGGCTTGGTGGTGCTGTGCGCACGGGGAGTGTTTTACCTGGCCAAAACAGGTCAGGAGACACTCAGTTTAGCGCGCAACGACCGCCATTAAGAAGGGAGGGGGGAGGGAGGAGCAGCTGGGAGGCGCGGGCGAATAAGGGTGCGGGGGAGGGGGAGGGGGAAACGGAGAGAGAGCAGGAAAAGGAGCAAAACAGGAGCAGAAAAAGAGAAAAGCAGTAAAAGTTCAAAAAAGCAGAAACAGTTCAAAAAAGCAGAAAAAGTGAAAAAGGCAGAAAAGTGAAATGCAGAAAACAGCCAGAACGAGGAATGCAAGAAAAGATGGGCAGAGAGATAAAGAAGCTGAAAAGCGCACTAGCGCTCACCAGGCACCAGGGCGGATCGGGTCCAGGAGGGCCTCGATCCCTTGGAGCAGCGAGGGCGGGGAGGGGGAGACACGGGCACGGCTTGGTGGTGCTGTGCGCACGGGGAGTGTTTTACCTGGACATAACAGGTCAGGAGACACTCAGCTTAGCGCACAGCGACCGCCTTTAAGAATGGAGGGGGGAGGGAGGAGCAGCTGGGAGGCAGGAGGCGCGGGCGAATAGGGGTGCGGGGGCGGGGGGAGCAGAGAGAGAGCGGAAAAAGGAGCAAAACGGGGGGCCAGAAAAAGAGAAAAGCAGTAAAAGTTCAAAAAAGCAGAAACAGTTCAAAAAAGCAGAAAAATTGAAAAAAGCAGAAAAGTGAAATGCAGAAAACAGCCAGAACGAGGAATGCAAGAAAAGATGGGCAGAGAGATAAAGAAGCTGAAAAGCACACTAGCGTTCACCAGGCACCAGAGCGGATCGGGTCCAGGAGGGCCTTGATCCCTTGGAGCAGCGAGGGCGGGGAGGGGGAGACACGGGCACGGCTTGGTGGTGCTGTGCGTGCAGGGAGTGTTTTACCTGGCCAAAACAGGTCAGGAAACACCTATGTCACACTGTTAAAAATCCCCAATGGTAACTTCACAGTATGTGAATTCTCTAAATAGACTCATGGAAGTTGTACCAATGTTGCTCTGATAGACACCACACAGAAAAGTACACTGGAGACAATTTGCGCAAAATGACTGGGAGATTTGTCTTCAAATATCCAGACCACAATGAATCAGCTAGCACCGGGGAATTCACCTGTCTTGATTAGTACTGTGGGAATACTGAATACCCTACTCAGATTGCATATGTAAAAACCAATATCAGTCAGTTGAATGATCTAAAGGCTCAGGAATTCTTCAGTAACCTTAGAAGGCCCTTAATATTTTTCTTAATGGAAAGGAACATCACTGTCCCTCTTTGTCATGAAAACACAGATTCCCTTGGATGAATGAGTGTACACACCCACATATGGTTTCCACATTCCTGCAAGTCACTCTCTGATGCATGTCAATAGTTAGGTGATGATCCTTCACCATTTACCATGTGCTTAGCACTTCACCAAATGATTCATAAATGGTATGTAAATGCACATTGTGAGTCAAAACTGTAGCCCTACTTGGCATTTCCTTCATTGCGTCTGCAATCGTACAATGCCAAATTTCATAGAGTGATGGGTGAGGGTATGTGTGAGCCACAAAGCAATGGCAACATACTCCTGTCTGTGGGACCACATGACCTGTGGGCCCATCGCATATTTCTAATTCCTAACAAATGTTGGCATGCACACATATGTGAAGGAATCAGACTTCATCCTTTGAAGACAGGTAGACCATTCATGAAACAGCAGGGAAAATGATATGGCAAAAGTGAAAGGTACACATGCTAACATGTAGGCACAAGGAATGATGGCACCAGTGCTGTTACTAAAAGCATGTCAATGGACATTCAATACTTACCAAGGGAAGTATATCTCTGTGACTGCATCCAAAAGGCAATGTACGCTCTGTCATATGTATGATGGCCACCTTCACATGAGAGACAGTAGTGAGGCACCAGCACTTGCGACACAGTGGAGACAAGTGTCCTGTGGGGGACAGATGCCAATATGCTCACTTGAGCAGACACATGGCTGAGTACAGTGGTCAATTACCTCATGTTGTATGTTGTTGGAGCTGACCCACTGAAGACAATTGGACAAATGATACCCACAACAACAAAGAACATGACCTGATTGATCACTGTACTCAGCCATGTGTTGGCCCTGGAGAGTAAATTGCGGGCTGTAAATTGGTTGTGGACTGTACTCTGTTGTGTGCTATGTCACTGAGCCAATAGGCAAGGTACATCAGCATGCACCAACTTCCAGACCTAAACAAACAATTACTCATCTTGTGTGTCACACATGGCCCATCTCCAATCTTCAGGGGGAGATGGCAGACTTCAATACATCAACTTGGCAATGTACCAGGCAGGAATAGGTCCAGGACTCACCTTGTAGCTGCTGTGCTCCCCTCAAATGCCCATCAAGTTCAGGGTAGGCCACCACCAGAATGAGGGCCAACGTTGAGGGGGGTCAGGCTCCAGCGTGCATCCCGCACATGTTGAGAGGACAGCCCTAGCTAGATATATGAATGCAACAGAAGGAGCATGTAGGGCTTATCAAACAACACAATGGTAATGTGAAATACATAGAATACTTGTCTTCACTACCAGCATCATGTACATCCCATGTACGGAATACAAAATGTGACAACAGGCACCAGAAATGTCCCACTGGCACTCATAGGCACATTGTAGCCTATGAGGAAGGAAAGGATGATGTTGAACAGAGTCAAATATGCCTATGAGGTTCATACCTGCTCCTCTGGTGAGCCACAGAGCAGACCATGCAGGGGAACGACCTCCTCATAGAGCCTCTCCAGCTCCTCAGGAGAGAAGGCAGGGGTCCTTTCATCTGCTTTGCACTGCATGATTGCTCCCAGAGGTGGCACACAGCAGCTTAAGTGGTGTGGGTGTTGATGGCAGCAGTGTCAGGAGTCAAGTAAGTGATTTAGCAAAACACAGTGTACATGTATGCCACGTGCACAGTCATTGACGGCCACAGCCATTGGTTCGCAACCGTCACAATCACCAACATTAGCCTATGGCTGTTTGTGCTGCAGTTGAGACCGCCCACCACAAGGTCAATTTTCACTAGTGGTCGCTAATGTCCAGTGAACTAGGTCAGGCATCTGCTATTTTGGTGGTTGTAAATACAATACTGGGCCCTGTTAAATGTGACACAAAATCAATTTATGTGTCTGATCATCACAAGCAATCTAAAGCAGCCTTGTTGTGTAGGTTCTCCTACACAATCACCAGTTTAGTGTGTTGCTGGTCACCGATGGCATATTATGGTGGTGCAGTGGCTACTGCCTGTGACAGTATTTTTGGTGCTCGGAACAGACTGTTAAATTTTGAGGGACACATGAGGAGCAGTTAGTTGGGTGATGCCCAAATCCATGTTGTTCACACATGTGTATACAACCATGGGACTCACATTTGGCCCTTGAGTAGTAGACAGCTTTGATGTGTAATAGGTGTAATGTATTTCCAGTTCAGTGATGCTTTGTTACATGATTTTGGTCCTGTTCATCATGTATGTTGGTGTGGACACAGTGACTAATGCTCCAATTCATTTAATTCCACAAATAGGCACCTTGGGAGAGGGAGGGGGCAACAAGCTCCAGTATACTGTCCATTGCCAGACCTTAAACAATGGAAGAATGTCACAAAATCAAACAATTCTGTCTCAATAGGCAAACTTTTGTGGATTTATGACATCAGTTGGAGCCAGATCTGATGCCTGAAAACACCAATCCAACATGCATACCACCCGTTGTTAAACTCATGACAATATTTCACTTCCTGGCCACAGGGTCCTTCCAATGTACAGTGACCATGCCTGATGGTATGTCACAACCCATGTTCAGAGGAGTGTTAACAGACATGCGTTCAGCAGTGATGAAACATTGACAGCTATGTCATGTTTCCCAGACATGGGGATTTAGCCACTGTGAAGGCTTGGTCGACTCCCATGTGTGGTGGGAGCATTGATGGCACACATATTGCATTTGTGCCATAGCAGGCCAGTGAAGAAGTCTATCACAACAAGAAGAACTTCGCCCATGTTGTCTGCTTGTGACATCTCAACATCTCCAATGTCTGTGTCCAGTTTCCAGGTTTAACCCATGATTCCTTTGTAATGCAGAACAGCACCACACCACAGCCAATGTCACAACTGCAACCATAGAGGGCCTGGCTGGTTAGTAAGTCACATCTGTCCTGATTTTATGTATGCAATGTCAGGTGCTACAATCAGAAAGTGAGTGACTCATTGTGACACTTATGTCTCATTCTAAAACAGGAGACCAGCATATCCCAAACATCCTTGGTTTTTGATGCTGCTGAGGAATCCAACTCCGCCAGGGGAAGTCTGCTTCAATGAGGCCCATGGAAGAACACAGCATGCAGTGGAGTGGGCTTTTTGGCTCCTGAAGGCCAGATTTCACTGTCTGGACAAGATTGGGGAGCCCTCCTCTACTCACCCGGCAAGATGTGTCAGATCCCCGTGGCATACTGCATAGTTCATAACATCGCCCTGTGGAGGCATATCCCTTACATCCCAGCGGAGGGGGAACCTACGATGCCACAGAGTGAAAATATGAAATGCCAAATGAAGATGATAGTGGTGGAGAGGAAGGAGATGACTTGCGAAAAGATCTCATCAACAGCTTTTTCTCATGAGTGTAAGTATGTAATGAGTTATCTTTACTTTGACTGTACAATGAACTGTAGTTGTGATAGTGTGTAGTGTATATTTTTAGAAATAGTTAGGGAGCTGATGCTCAGGCAAAATCTGCCAAAGGTGTTTGATGAGGAAGCTTTTGGCACATTCACATTTTGATGATATTGCTTTATTTGTCAGAGCTTTCAAACGGACTTTGTTCTCCAGACAGTTGCTATGTGACTTGTATCAGATACATGGTTTCATAACTATACTCCTTGTTTTGTTCTTTGTTCAGGTACCTTCACCATGAAATCTTTATTTGGGCATTTCACATTTGTGACATTGGCAGGTACATTGTGCTGTTGGTACATACAAAGTGGACATGGATTGTTCCTGGGAATGTATTTCACAGACTTTGGATGTAGAAGACCTCTGTCAAGTCAGCTTGCACAGTGATAGGATGGAAGTGCAGAAGACTCCTTTGAACTTGTTTTGTTGTATGTTGGCCATGATGCTTCATGTGTGTCATCACTGACATTTGGTTGTGCCATTACAACAAATGTAGTAGCACTGAATTGTAATGACCCTGTGATCAGGGGCAGATGTACTGCCATCTGTCTGGGTGTTGAATTTTGTGAGGTGGGATTCATTTTGAGGGCTAGGGGATCTGGCTACAGCTGATGACATCGACCATATCCAATTGTGCCTATTTAACAGGTCAGTGTGTGATATGTCCATTCCTCTAATGCATGTTCTGGGGGTCTGTACCTTCATATTTGGTGGCCTACACAGTCTGAAATGTAGATGTCTGAATTCCTAAGTTTGTGACATCTTTACAGCCTATGTGCTGAACAATGCAATAAACCCTCTTCTGAAAGAAGACACTTGTATGTATGTGTTGGTGTGTAATGTTTGTAATCCTGAGCCGGACAGATGTACATGCAACATATCCCTGCTTCCACAAGTAGCATGTATTTTCATTGTGTGTTTAATATGGTCTTTCATATCTACATAGCTCAATGTGAATTTGAAGACAGCAGACAATGAGTTTTTGTCTGATTAATTTATCACAATGCTAATTTAGCACAGAAAGAAACAAAAATGTACAGTGAAGGGGTCAGTCACAGTGAATGAAATCATTGGAGTAGATGCAACACCATTGGAGTCCAGAGTACTCCTCCCATTGGAACTGGAATGTGGGTCAGGATCAGTCCACTGAGTGTATGTGTGACACACAAAGGAGGACATTAGGGAAGAGGTTTCTTGCTGGCAGTGGTGGGTGTTTTGCCATCTGCACTTCTTAGATTTTTGCATGGAAGTGGCCGCTTGCGAGGGGGGTAGGGGATCAGCTGCTGCAGAAGCAGGGGTGTCTGATGGTGGTTGTACCTCTGGCAGGCCCCCCTTCCTGTGGCTGCTGCAGATCTACTTGACCTTGAGTTATTTGGATGGATGGTGGTTAAAAAGCACTGCTCATGGTTGTGTGGATGTCTCTCAGCACCCCACCCTTGCTAGGGTGCCTATGTTTGAATTGTGGTCATCCATTTTTTGGATCATGTCCCTCTGCAGCTGCTTTATTTCCTGGAGTTCAATTAACACCTGGCCCATCATGCCTTGGGACTCCTGATAGACCCTCTGATGGTATCCTGACTGACAATAGCCCCAATACTTGGTGCACACACTTGGTAAGGTGTTGTTGCTGTCCTCAGTGGTTTAATCTTGGAATACCATGTCAATATTGAGTTAGGTAGACATACACATTTCTGAGTTGAGCATGATCTATATAGCGCTCAATAGGATGATCATAGTTGAAAGCTCACTAACAGCTATATTTGGGCAAGTGCACACTGAGCTGGTGTTCGGAGTTAGATAAATAGGGCCTATTGTGCTTTGCAGATAGGTCAATAGCTCTACTTCCCAACACTTGACAAATGTTGGGTATTACACATCTGTTGCCAGACTGCATTTAGGTTGGAGCATACATTTACATTTTGAGACATACCATGAGTCCTGGGATTAATGTTTGTCATGGAAACACTCACATACACCATTCCAACATATGGCATGTAGTGTGGATCGATATATGTGATTGTTTTGTACAACAACGCACAGTGACAAGCTTACATCTCTGGGTATTGCATGCTGGGAAAGTTGATGAACAGTACAGTGGCAAAAGCTAAGCTGCGAGCATGCATGACATTGCAGTTTAGCAACAGTTTTTGTGTTGTAACTTACTGGACTCTGCTCTCCCAGGTATTCCTGTCAACCCCTCAGGATGCAGGACGGCCAAGAACTTCTCCTTCGAGGGAAAGAGTTGCAAAGGGGTACAAGGGGGAAGAATCACACCTCCCCCCTCAGCCTATTCCACCTCTTCCTAATGTCTTCCTTTGTGTGCAGGGTGGTGCCTATACCATTCACTCTGTCGATTAAGAATTATGAATCTAGCTTATCCACATGTTATTACATTTTGGCATTTATATAAATTACAAATTGCATTAGTATGACATTAGTATAACATTGCAGTACTTTTTATGTCTGGATTGTCTACTTAGCTGTTGCCAGACAAATATATGACATGCACCAGGAAAGCGGCTTTGGCTCCACTCAACTATTGTGATTCAACAGTACATGTTTTGATTGGGTAGAATTTGTGTGCTTTCACAAAAAAGTGCTTGCCTTCCACACAACAGTCATTTTTGTTTATTTATCCAGCTCCCTAAGATTTAACTTTCATGGGCACATACATGATATTGTAAAACATTTAAACGGTCTTAGGTAATTAGATATTTTATTGAGTTTTCTTTGGCAGCAGCACAGATGAAAGAGGCAGTCATTTACCAATATGGATTTTTTGGTCTAGCTTTACAGTGAAACCGTCACCTGACCTTTTAGCCTACAACAATATTATTCCAGGGTTTCTTCCTTCTGCATGGATCTATATCAATAGTCATATTATCTGCTTGTAATGCTTCACACTACTATACAACATATCTTTAAAGCCAAACTTTTAGAAATGTGGCTTTTGATTGAGGGAGTGTGTTGTTCTTTAAACTAAGAAGAAACAATGCCAAGGAATGCAGCACTCAGTATGAGTAATGCATTTATTATGGCACATCCCAGGTATCAAATAAAAGCACATGAAAAGATGAACATGCACATTTAACTTGAATGCAGTAAAACACGTGTAGATGCCAACATCCTCACAGCAGTTAAACAATGACAGACAGAAAATGTGCAATACATCAACCATGAAATTTAAATTGAATGCAGAAAAACACCTGTAGATGCCAAAGTCCTCACAACAGTTAAACAATGACAGACAGAGAATGTGCAATACATCAACAATGAATATATGCAGTGAATATATATATACATAGTCAAGCTTTATAATTAAGAATTAAACTGCATTACCATGGGGGTTGAATCCTTCATCCTTGCCAGCATCAATCTGAAGAACCCTGAACGGCTCAATCAGGAGGTCTCCCCCACATAGGAATATTTCCATGAAACATGCGTTCACACTCAAGCGAGCTCCTTCTTCCTCAGTGCCAAGTTTCCCCACCTTATGTACCTTAACCAAACTCAAGAGGGAGATTCTAGTACTCTCCCCCTCCCTTGCGGTTCTGAAATTCATTGCTTGCTGTACTCGGTCTGTGTCGAAAAAAAGCAAAGGAATGGGCCCTGCCTCAATGCGCATTCCAGAGACAGAGGAGCTGTACTTTTTCTTGATGAAAACATTCCCCGGCTGAGACTCTCTTATGTCTACCGTCCACATCTCCCAAGTTGTGTTCCAATACAGTGCAACCCTGTGCTGGTGAGAAAAGCACAAACGCGTTCTTTGTGGAAAACAAGCTCGCTGTGGAAAAAACCCTACACTGCCAGTGTCACGGCACCTGAAGCTAAACACAAAATGGAGTCAGTGGTCAAATACACATAGCATTATGGGAGGTGAAAACCCTTCTCAAGCAATAAGCACAATCCTTGTCAGGGTTAACCACAAAACTCACTAAATTAACCTGTGCTTAACCCTTTCATAGCTTAGCACAAAATGCTTAACTTAGAGGCACTGTGTTAAGTATGTATGCAGCATCATTTTTTTTTTTTTATATATTTTTATTTTGTATAACACAACAAATAGAGAAGATATACAGGTGAGCATAGTACAATGCAATTTTAGACTCTTTTTCCTCGTCCCCTGTCAGTCAAGTCGGGTATTACCGAGTAGCCGTGCCCGCAGGTGGCCCCGAGTGCCCGAGCAGGCATGGGTATGCGCATGGTCGGTGGAGCAAAGTCAGAGGGGAGCGTTAGTCTGGAAAACTTTAAAGGATTAAAATACTACGGTTAGTGGGTAGAGTAGGAGGGCCACGATGGGAGGGGTCGGGGGAGCACCGTGAGCACAGGCCACGGGCAGGGGGGGGGAAACGCCTGGAGGAGTGCTGAGCCAGTAGAACCCGAGTCCGCGCTCCCTCCCCTACCGGCGTCCCCGGGGAGGGGGATTACCACGTCGCATGGCTCGCCGGCCATGTGCAATCAGAGATCCCTGCGTGGTGGCGGGCCCCCGGATGTCAAGGTGGCATGGGGGGGGGCATTCGGTGAAGCATATGCAGTTGTGGGGCTAGGTCTCATTGGGAGGCAATTACGCCCAGTTGTAACCCTGCCAACACTCTCATTTCCCATCCTCCTATTGCGACTTGTTTTTTTTTTTTTTTGTTTTATTGTTTGGTGATGTTATGCTAGGATGTGCCGAGGTTACGCCTGTCCCATCACATGTGATTATGTGGTCTGGTGCATTTTGTGGTGTGTCATTATGGTGTGAATGAAGGTATTTGATAATGTTTACGGGTATGTCTGTTCTAGTTCCCGGGGGTTATCTTTTAGTGACATATTCATGGTGGGAGTTCGTCGTCTTTGTTTTCGATTTTTGTAACAAAGGAGTTCCATGTGTTTAAGCCCTTGATTGGGATCCCCTTGGCCATCAGGAGCTGCAACGTCTGTGCCTCGGCTCTGGCCCAGCGCAGCAGTTCTGAGCGCCACAGATCGATCCCAGGGGCGGCCGGGGCTTTCCAATGCATGGTTATAAGGCGCCTGTACATCACCAGCGCCAAGGCTATGCATCTTAATGCTTCTGGTTTTTGGGGCAGGGACTTATACCCAGCAAGCACAGTTCCGGTGTAAGAGGGAGCATGATGGCCGTCCATTCTGTCAACTGATTTATAATATCGTTCCATGTTGTATGGACTGGGAGGCAGTCCCAGGTCATGTGAAAAAAATTGACATCAGGAGTAGCGCATCTGGGGCAAGCCTGGGGCGATTGGAGAAACATGCGTGTGATGGGGTGGGGTGAGAGGTAAGTTTGGTGTATATAATTAAACTGGGTATATCGAAAACGTGGGTTGCGTGATACTTCTTTTACCATGTTCAAAGCCTGGGTCCAGGCGCGTTGTGTCAGGGGTTTAGGTAGTATGCTGTTCCATCTGTTTTTTGCTTGTTCTTGACTGTGTTCTAGGTGGGAGGCGAGGATCGTGTGTATTCTGGATACATTTAGTGGGGCGGTTATGCTACTAAGTATGTCATGGAGCGTAGGAGAGATGCTAGGTTCAATGTTGCCGGAATTCCAGCAGGAGCGTAACACCTGTCGCACTGCACCGAATGTTATGAAGCCACCTTGCCCCAAATTGTATTTGACGGAGAGAGCGTTGAACGTCAGGAGATCGCCTTCACTGTATAGATCCCCGATTGTGCTTATGCCTTTATCGACCCAACCCCCAGACCCACCTTGGGAGCTATGTTAGCGAGTTTTGAGTTTGCTAGTAGTGGGGTCTTGGGGGAGTACGGCGGTGTTTGATCGTCCATTAGGACGTAGCGGCCCCATAGCCGGTGCGCAGTTTTCAGTAATATATTGCTTGGGTGTTTGGGGTGCTCGCGATTCATAAGGTACTGAAGTACTCCCGTGTTACCCAGAGAGGAGAGGATCAGTTGTGATTCCGCATTATCGGGGCATCCAAGCCAGGTGGATGTCCATTGTATTTGGGCGGCTGCATAATATAGTTCAAATCTGGGAGCTCCCAGTCCACCCAGAGTCAGTGGTTGATATATTTTAGTTAATGCTACGCATCGCCTACCATTGCCCCAAATTAAGGCTGTTAAAAGGCTATTCAAAGGTTTAAAGAAGGAGGCAGGTAGTATCAACGGTAGAGCCATAAAAAAATAGAGGAGTCGGGGAAGGATTATCATTTTAGCAATGGCCACTCTGCCCATAGGCGAGAGCGGGAGCGAGCACCAGAAGGGCAAGGAGCCTCTAATGGATCTGATCGCTTGCCCTAGATTACCGTCCCTGAGATCGTGTGTGTCGTGATATATGTTTATGCCCAGGTATTTGAAAGTTGTGAAGCACCACTTCAAATCGCCCGGGTTGGAGAGTGCCCTGTGTGCCTCAGGGACCGGGTGCATGGGAAATATACACGATTTTGTCCAGTTCACCTTTAACCCGGCGAGTAAGCCGGATTCGCGTAATAGTTTCAGTAATTCAGGCAGAGAATCATTATAGTTGCGGAGAAAGATTAGGGCGTCATCTGCATATAAAGATACTATGCGGTGTGTGTAGTCGTCGCGGATGCCCCATAAAGGGGCAACCAACCGTAGGCGGGCCGCTAGGGGTTCGATGGCGAGAGCGAACAGTAGGGGGGACACTGGGCATCCTTGCCTAGTACCCCTTTCAATATTGAATGATTGGGAGATCGTGTCGCCTGTCTTGACCCGTGTGGTTGGATTAGTGTAAAGCACCCTCACCCATGCAATGTATGCCCTCCCAAAGCCCATGCGATGGAGTGTTTCCATCAGGAAGGGCCATCCAAGTGTGTCGAATGCTTTTTCTATGTCTAAGGACACCGCTACTCGGTGATAGTCACCCACTGGGGAGTTCGCCATTAGGCACAGTAAATTCCTGATATTGCCAAAGGTGCTGCGACCCGGAATGAAGCCGGACTGAACTTGATGGACCAAGTCCGCCATGTATGGGAGCAGTCAATTGGCCAAGAGTTTACTGAGTAGTTTACATTCTGTGTTCAGTAGCGATAGTGGTCTGTACGAACGTACATCCAGTGGGTCGCTGCCCGGTTTCGGGAGTACCGCTATTAGTGCTTCCCAGCAAGTATCAGGTAATTGACCCCGTTTCCTGGCTTCGGATAGCATCGTGAGGTACGGGGTTAAAATTTGCGACGAGAACGTGGTGTAATATTCCGGGGGTAGACCGTCGCTGCCGGGTGCCTTGCCTTGCAACAATTGTTGCAAAGCCAGTTGTATTTCTTTTGTGTCTATAGGCCTGTCCAGGTCTGCTGTTTGTGCGGTGGTCAGGCAGTTTATGGTGATATCATTGAAAAACTTGCTTACTGAAGTTGTGGAGGGAGGTGGGTGAGCTTTGTAAAGTGTGCTATAGTAGTCTCTAAAGGCACTGTTGATATCTGCTTGGGTGTTCACTATTAGTCCTGTGTTGAGGCGGATGGCGCCTATAGGAGAGTTCCATGGCTCAGATCTTGTGAGCCATGATAGAAGTTTCCCTGATCTATCCCCCTCCGAGTGCGTATGGGCCATGTGGTGTCGATAGTCAAAAAGCTTTAGTCGTTTGTCTGTTTCGTACCACTGTGTTCTCGTTCCGGAGAGCTCAGCCTGGCTGATTGTGCCGCAAGCAAATTTATTTTCGGAGGAGTGGACTTCTACTTCTAGGTCGCGGAGCTCGCGTGCTAATGTTTGCCGTACTCCTACTGTCTTTGATATGCAAGCTCCCCTTATAACTGCCTTGTGGGCATCCCACTCGTTTGCTCTAGAGTTTGATGTTCCATCGTTTTGAATAAAGTAGGAGGAGAGATGTTCGGCTAAGTCAGTTCTAAATAGCGGGTCCTGTAGTAACTGTGTTTGCAGACGCCATGTTGGGATACAGGCGCGTGGCCTACCCCATCTAATATGGGCAATGAGTGGGGAGTGATCTGAAATTACCCTAGCAGTATATTCGGCACTCGTGATTTTATGTATCAGATCCGGAGTAGTGAGAATGAGGTCTATGCGGGTATGGAGAAGGTGCACCGGGGAATAATAGGAATATTACTGGTCTTTTGGATGTAAGTGCCTCCAAGTGTCTATCAGGCGGCGATCCGACATCCACTTCCGTATCAATTGCAAGTTTTTGGTGGCTGGGGTAGCAGCTGTGGGGGGGTGTGATCTATCTATGTCTACTTGCGGTACCAGTTCATGTCTCCCCCCAGATGCATGTTGAAAGTGAGTCATTAGAGATGTGGGAAATCGTATTGTGTAGGAAGTCACCTTGTTCTACGTTTGGGGTGTATAGTCAGTTAATTACCAACATCTCTCCGTCTAAATGGCCCATTAGATGTATATACCTGCCATCTCTGTCAGTAACACTGCGTTGTACTATGTAGGGAACCCCAGGGGCTATCCACACAAGGACCCCCCTAGCGAAGGATGAATTACCCGACCCGTATGCCTGTCCCGCCCAACACTTTACTAGCCGTGGGATCTCTTCTGAAGGGATGTGTGTTTCTTGGAGGATGGCGATGTGGATACGGTGTCTTTTTAGGTGTGCATGTATTCTGTTGCGTGTTTTCGTTCCCGCCATGCCCTTTATGTTCCAAGTCATTATGTTGTATATTGGTGCCTTATTCATTATGTTGGGGTGAGGTTTAGCGTGCTGATGTTATGGTCCCAGGATCCCATCCCCAGAGTCATACGTAAGTCGCCGTCCACCCAGCGCGTGTGTATCTCGCGCACGCCCAACGACCGCCCCACCCCCACCCGTAGACCGCCCCCGGGCCCGAAAAAGGGAAAGTAGTGCTGAGTTAGAGTAGGAAAAGGAACCACAATATACCACAATAAAGGATATTTCGGGGGAGACTCGAATTTAAACAATTTGGCACAACCGGTGGCTAAACAGCAGTCCAAAAGGTTAAGTTCCATACGGGTTTTTTCAGTTGAGGGGGAGCGTGGGTTGGCCGAGGCTGGACATCTCGTGGTCCTCCTCCAGGATAGTTCTTTCCCTTTGTGCCTTGAGTTGTGGTCGCACCCTCCGGCCCCGTTTCGATGAGCAGTCGGCATGGCCGCAGCGGCCCCAGCCCCTGCGTAGAGCGCTCGCATGACTCTGTCCGTATCCAACCGGGGAGTGGGGGGTCACATCACCCCAGCTCGGCGCCCGGAGAGAGCGCGCAGCGGCGCGTCGGACAACACTAAAGTACACCCGCAGAGCGTGGAGTGAGGTCGGGACCGGCCAGGAGAGGGGAGAGGGAAGAGCCAGATTCCCCTCTGGGAGAGCTGATGTTGGTGACGCACGCCTCACTTCTGGTGTCAGTTTGGGATCCGGTAAATGTGCTGGTTTCCCTTAAGCTTTGCGCCTGGTGGGCCTCTATTTGCGACCTCGTTGGGCGAGATATTGTTTTAGTTTTCTTTTTCCTATTGTGGTTGGGTGTGATCCATTCTTCAGCTGCTTCTTTACCTTTGGGAGAGCCGGCCAGTCCCTTCGCGTAAATCCATGTCCAAGCATCCTCCGGGGTGGAGAACATTAGTGTTTTCTTGTCGATGACTACTCGGAGGCGGGCAGGGAACAAAAGAGAGTAAGTGATGCTGTGTTCCCGCAGTAGTTGTTTTATTTTGATATATGTTGCTCGTTTACATAGCACTTCCATCGTGTAATCCGGGTAAGCAGATACGGTGCTGTTTTCCAAGCTAATGGGATAGGATTTCCGGAAGTGCTGGAGGACTGAGTCTCTCTCTCTGTAGTTCAGGAAGTGGGCTATCAGTGGGCGTGGTGGTGCACCGGGTCGTGGGGGTCTGCCCGGGATTCTGTGCGCTCTTTCTACTACTGGAGCTTTTGTAGTGCCTTGTATGTTCATTATTTCCTTCAGCCATTTCTCTATGAATTCTTCGGCTGTAGGTAGTTCCATGCGCTCCAGGATGCAGATAAATCTAATGTTGTTACGCCTCGACCGCCCTTCCGCTTCCTCGGCCCTACGTTGCAGTTGTGCTAGTTCCGTTTCCAATTGTTGAATTTTACTTTTCATATTTGTTACCTCTGGTTGGATAGTTTCTAGTGAAAGTTCTGTGTTTTGCACTCTGTCTTTTAGCTTACGGTGGTCCGCGCGGAGCAGTGAGACTTCCAGTGCCGCAGCGTCTATTTTCCCTTCCAGCGATGTCTTCGTCTCCATTATCGCTTGCATGAATTTGCTGAATTGGTGGGAGTGTGTTTATAGTGTTTCGCTCAACTGGAGCAGTGTGGCATCTTGTGTGGCAGTGCGGCCAGTGGTGAGGGGGGTCCCCCTCCATGGGGGCCCCTGGTTTGGGGTGTTTTGGTTTAACCATAGTGCCTTCTTTGCCGTTGAGGTGGGGGGAATAGGATAACCTCCTTGAGGGATCCAGGAAGAGTAGGCCAGGAGACTCGTCTGTGCAGGCGACTGCTGTTATGCGAGCTACACTGAGTGGCAGCGTGTGGTGTAGTTTTGAGGCGGAGCCACAGGCTGTTTGAGATTGTTTTTTTTTTTTTTTTTTTCCTCCTCTTTTTTTTGTTTGTTTGATGAGGGTCCGGAGTTGCGCAGGGATAGGCGCTGTCCTTGTTGCCTCTGCTGGCGTAGTCCCTGGAGCCACGGTCTTCAGTCCCTGAGAGAGAGAGAGACGCACCAGTGTTGGACAGTGCTGTGACCCACTTCTTGGGGAGTTACTCCATTTTCCCCTCTAATCTTTTTATTATTTCCCTTCTTTCCTTCTGTTTTTTACTATTATTTGCTTTTCCCCCCTCGCACTGCACGCAGTCTCCTCACCCTTCGTTAAGCTGCTCCGCTGTAAAGTGCTTTGATGGGCCGCGATCTGGTCCGCAAGTTTTTCTGATGTGGGAGGGCGGGCGGTCACCAACTGAGGGTCGCAATCTTTATTCTGGGCCACGCCGCATGCCGATCTTCGTGCCGCCGCGGCCCAGCGACAGAGCACAGGCATCCCCAGGCGCCACGGAGGCACAAGCAGAATGCGAGCGGCACCTAAGCCAGGTGTCCGCTCGCAGAGACCCGGGTGCACCCTCGCCGCTCCTCCTCCGGGTCCAACGATGCAGTGGACCACGGTCCGCTGTACGGAGCGCTGCTCTGCTTGCCGAGCGCGCCCCGGGCCCCGGCCGCCCGGGCAGGACGCGGTCGGGCCGAGGGGCGGGGGACGCCCGAGCCGCGCCCGGCCAAGCAGGCCACAGCTCCTCAGGCAGTCGACGGGCGCTGGAGCCCCAACGCCGTCCGGTGGGGAGCCGCTGGCTATGATCGGCTCTCACCTAGGAAAGGGCTGTCGCTCCACAGAGCCGGGGCCTCGGCCACGCCCCGCTCCTCGTTCCAGTCTTGGGCCACCGCAGGACCGGCGCGACTGGCTGTGGATTATTCTGGGCTTCCCCCAGGTGCTAGGGGGGAGCCTCCTTGACTTATGGCACTTCAGGGTCCAGGATAATTATAGGTAAGGTGGACCGTGAGCGGAGCTCCGAGCTCAGGCGTCCGCTCCGGCCGCCATCTTGGCCACGCCCCATGTATGCAGCATAATAAGAGTAAAAAAGTGAAACTACACCACCAGAAAAATCCCACACCAATTTAGAAAATAGAGAACATTTTTATACATTATTTGACACAAAAATGACAGATATTGCATCAGTTAAACTAGTTATAAATTTCAAAATTGTTAGGAGAAACTAGTGACTAAAAGATCAAAGCACCAACCACAGACATCTAGTTGTGCGATATTGAAGCAAATTCAAAGTTATAGCTGACCGTGATGAAGTGCAATTTGATACACAAAGTGGATAGGGCCCAGTCTTGGCTTACCTTCCAACTCAGAAGAAATGTTGAAGAAAAATGTCCAAGAAGGTAAAGTTCAGTGGGGCAAGGCTGGCGGCGATGTGTGAGGAACTGCTAAACAAGGCCCATCCCCTGTCCCAACAGGCAATGCTGCAACCTCGACATCATCTTGCACAGCAAGCTATCTATGAAGAAAAAGGTAAGCACATCCTCTTGCTTCCATACTCTACGCATGCTTCGCAAGATCTTCAGGTGCTTCCAGTCAACACCAGAAGGCCCTCATCATCAGCATGCTAGACTACGTGAACACACACTATGTAGGAGTCACCGCACACCCCCTGAAGAGACTAGAGACAATACAAAGCTCAGTGGCATGATTCATCCTTGAACCTTCCAGACAGACCCACATCACACCCCACTTGAAGAAGCTACACTGGCTTTGGATCCAGAAGAGATATCAGTTCAAGATGTTGACCCATGCATACAAAATCCTGCACACTGAAGGACCAGCATACATCAACAAACACATGACCTTCCACCAATCAACCAGACACCTACGATCTGCCTCCCTCGTCCTCGCAGACACCTCCCAGATCTGCAGCGGTAACAGCAGAAGACGTTCCTTCTCACACCCTGCGAACAAAGCGTGGAATGAGCTTCGCCTGCACCTCAGGACTGCCCATTGCTATGGCAATTCAGGAAAGGGCTTAAGACCTGGATGTTCGAATGAACAGATCACCACAAAGTGGTTAAATACTGCAGCACCTTGAGACACTCGTGGGTGATATGCCGTACTTTATAAAACTTTGATTGATTGAATGAGGAGGAGACCTCATTGTTGGGGAGCCACTGGGTGAAGCTGCAATGAAGATCTTTACACTGGACTTTGTCACTTTTTTTGAAGTCAGAAATCTTCAGTAGGATGAATCTATAGGCTGTAGCCAATGACTTCTCCATGAGGCTGAATACCGTTTCAGCGAAGAGCTGCTGAACAGGATTTGATGCTCCAGGGAAGAATGTAACAGAAGCTACGGTTAAGTCAGGCCAACTGGCAATGTACCTTGGGTTGATTGCCGAGCAGGTCGGTCCCAACCTCCTGCTGGTTATTAGAGCACCATTTGCCTGAATATTAAACTTTTGCTTGCCCAAGGATTGGGTTTTAGATGATTGGGCACCTTTAACCCCACCTAGTCTTTATTGCACAATTAATTAAAATCATTGCAACAGAGCACCTCATTTTTCAAACAGTTATAGATAGACTTAAATGCCAACAATGAAAGCAAGAAACGATTCTAGAAAACAATTAAACAGATGACTATATAGAATAGAAAGGACTAAACCAACACTTTTAAAAGTGTTCTTTACTCCTGACACCTAAAGTGCTGACTTGGCGTCTGAAGAAAAGCTTTGTACTAAGGCCTGGGAAAAGTCCAATATTTTTTTGCAGCATGTTAGATAAAAAGGCCCACGCTAACAGTATTATTGTTAGACCTCCATGGCCATAAAGTGCTCTATTCTCCTCTGATAAAAAGTCCAGTTTTAAGCACTGAATAAAGTGCTGAGGTTTTTTTCTAAGCATTGTGTTAAATTAACAGGCTTGTGGGTGATATTATTGCCTGGCCTCCAAAAGACCACAAAGTGCTCAGTTTACCTTATGCTGCTGAACGTACCAGGCCATTTTTCCAAAGTCAGCTTAACATTTGCTTGGAGTCCGATTGATGCTCGGTGGGTAACCCATGGCAATGCCCAGTGAGGCCAGACCTTGTTAGCAACAAGGCTATGTGAGAGCGTTCAGTGGCAATACTACTATCTTCATTCCAGCGTTGACCATCACATCTAAAGGATTGTGAAAACATGTTTCAGAAATTGAGCGGCTAACTGATATATTTCACCTTTCAAACATGCTTTCATGGCACCTTGAAAAGTCCTGATGTGTAAGGTACGCCATATTGGGTACAGCCAGAACATTCATAGCTGGAACAACTTTTAACCCATACAGAGAATCTGGGAGAAGCATTCCTCTCCCTTTGCACAAAACTGCATTGCCGCTTGGAATTGTTGAGATCCCTCCAACCATACCAGAATGCTTGTAAGGGGATTGACCCAAATCTTAATCTCAGCAGCTGTTTTTTCATATCCTTATCAAAGGGTAGTGAGACACAGATTGGGAGACCCCCTAGTCATACAATTTTACTGCCCAAGTTCTATGTGCCTATTTCTTCATGGAATGCACATCCTGATCCCTTGATATTAGTTTTGCTTATTTAGCCAGAAGCTTTGAGACTAGAGTCACAGGGAAGTCACTTGGCCAGATCTCTGTGGCCTCCTTTACATGCAATGCAAAGTTTAGGTAGCTGTGCGGGCTTGCATGGGGGTTGCTTATTACTTCCAAAATTGCATATTTTAGTGTGTACTTCTTTGCTTGTTTGGCTTTAGAACAGTAGACCAAGAATGTTGCCTTCAGTATCAGGTGTTGCGAAAAAAGGCAAACTTCTAGCTGAATTTGATCATGTGAAGTGCAGTCTGGATGGGAGAAGACTCTTCTGAAACAAATAGATTGTGCCCTTTCTGACCAATTTACCAGCTCATCTCTGAAGGCAATGGTAGATGAATGTTTGCAGCCTATCTCCTTTAGGAGAAGTCACAGGTCAGGACTCAGCATTCATTTCTGTAACCTGTGAAATGCCCATGTCTGAGAATTAGCTACTGCCTCCTAAGCCTACATATGCGGTACAGCCTCTACTATCCAACCATACCCCCAGGTATTTATGTGTCAATAATTTCAACCACACTCTCTTCAATAAACCAATCTCCCCCTTTTTTTAGTCTGTGTGTGATAATCATGAACTTCATTTTAGTTACATTGATCTTTATATTATTGGCTTTTCAATAAAAGGCAAGTGCATTGAAAAGGCTCTGCAGGCCTATTGGTTGCTGATCAAGGAGTACCATGTCATTTCCATACTGGAGAGACTGGGCTCTGATACCAGCTAACCTAGGGGGAAATGCCCTCTTCCTTTCAAAGTGCTCCTTTTTTCAATCTGCCAAGTAGAAACTGAATTGTAGCAGCACCAGAATACAGCCTTGCTTTGAGCCTTTACTTGTCATGATTTGCGCAGTAGTGACCACTTACCTCTTCTGTGAACTGATAAAGCCCACTCACTGATGTTCGCTTTAGATGCCCACTGGGCCTTTGTAATCTTCCTTACCCTCTTTTCAGCCTGCTGTATCGATTAATAGATAATCGGACATCAAGAGTAGGAGTGTTGGAGAGTATTGCCGAAGTGCCTCATCGTTACTTGCCCCCTTGTTCCCGGGGGCTCGCCATGGTGCCATCTGTGGGATCCTTTCTTGCCCTTACTATTACAATCATCGAGCTCAGTTAAATTACATTGCAATTTAGTTGGTCGATGTCTTCATCATCGGCTTGTTCGCCTTCTTCGCTCTTCCACTTTAGTCTGTGGATTGCACTGAATGATAGTCCTTTACTGAACATGCTCCCTTTGGCGCCTAAGAGGCTTTAAAGATGAGGTGTCAATACTACTGTCAAATTAGTTATTTCATTCTTGCTCCAAGCACGCCAGCTGAACCTGCCAGTGTGGTCATTTTGGGGTCTGTGACCTGGCCAAGGTAACAAATGGGGTGACATGCTTGTGTTGGCCTGACGTCCACTTGAAAATACACCCAAATGCCATTCCTCTGCTTGCCTAAGCTAGAACATCTTTGGTATGATGGCTTTGATTGCTTTCTTTGTCCTGGGGAAGATATTCCTTAAAGGGGTCCAAACCGGGATTATTGCTGTTACCGGGTGCTGCTTGTGCTTGTTTGGCGCCCCATTTGCTGATATACAACCACTTAGTTTTTTGCCTTTTTGCTGCTTTATGTGGTCGCTAATGTGTCTGTGCCTGGTGTAGCAATTTGCTTTGCGTCCTCATCTCCGCTGCAACGGATGGGGACCTTACAGATGGTAATTGCAGCATCAACAGTAACAAAAGGTGGAGATGCTTTGAGCTGAATGGCTTGGGGCCAAGTTTAGGCAAGGTTTTTACACCACTTAGTAGTCATTTGTAATGATTGTGATGCTTGTGGTGAATTGTGGTGAGCTGCAGTAAATACAATTTACGGTTTGGGAGCAGGAGGTCTGTTAAAGATCATAATGCAGGCATGCTGGAGTGTGCTAGCGAGTAAGTGGGTATGTAGTCTCCACCAGCTAGCACAAGCTGCACCAGCCTAGCTGTTCACCTCTGCTCTTTACGGGGGTGCGGCCAATTGCTTTCACCACACTTCCAGCCGGGTCACTCCTGATTGACTTGCCTGCTGCCCCAAGCTACTTCTGCCTTTGTGTAGGCCCCCCATCTCACTTCTTCTCCTCTCCTCCAGTCTCCTCTGCTCATCTCTCCTCGGCCCTTGCACAGTAGTCTGATTCCAGTTCAGGTGGGTAGGATTGGCTTTCCTTGAAGTGGCCTGGGACTGCAGGTGAGATGCAGGTATAAGGCCTTGTGGACCGATCGCTGTGGGCTGGTCTCTATGCCCCCAAATGACCACCATGGGAGGGGAGTGCAGACAACACCTCTTAATGCCCCGGCCCGTAGCTCCAACTCAGCCCCAACACGGCTCCGACACTACAGTGCTGCGGTGCTGCTCTGCAATTCTACTCATCCCTGAGATTGTGCATGCTTGTGTAAATGCTGGGGTCTTTAAACGCTGATGCAAGGTTCAAGTTGGTGAAGCTTTTGTGTCCCTATTGCTCAGAATAGGAGGCTAGCCAACTAGCCCTTGGAGTCACTCAGTTAGTCCTTGGTTCAAGCAGCAGGGCAGTCCTCTGAGTGTTCAAGGCAGGCTTCAAGCAGTCTTCCGAGAGCAGCAGGGTAGTCCTCTGAAGAACAAAGCAGACCTCAAACAGCAGGACAGTCCTCTGAAATATAAGGCAGGCCTTCTGACTGTCCTCCTCAGGTTAAGAAGTGAAGCAAGGAGTAGGTCTAAAGCTTCTATTTTTATACCTGGTGCCAGCTTTAAAGTGGAAGGACCTTCTACAGCATTCCCTCAATGTTGGTTCTGGAATTTCTTTCTTCCTTGCCCAGGATCCAAAAGGTCTAGGGTAAATTGGGTGTGATGTTCTTTGTGAGTGTGCTGGGGCAGCTCCTTTGAAATGTACATGGACAGGGAAGACCCATCCTGCAAACAGTTAGTCCCCCTTTGTCTCACTGTCTGGGAGGAATACACAATAGCCAACTGCCCACTGTTCACAGTCATGTAGCTCAAGACACCAGCTGCAGGCACCAAATCGTTAAGGCATGAAAATGCAAATTTAATAAAAGTTACATTTTCAGAATTGTGACATACAATCTGACTTTGCTGCTAAAGAGGATTTTAAATCATAATTCTTTTGAGACCAAACAAGACATTTCTACCTGTTTCCAAAAAAGTGTTATCATTTAGTTGATGTAATAGGGTAGCCCAATGTTACAATATTGGAGAGGTAGGCCTAGCAGTACTGAAAAACTAATCTTAGAGTTTTTCTCTACCACAAATTAAAAAAAAGAAAAAAAAAGTCTTTATAAGGTGCAGCTTGTGGGTAACTTCACCAAGTAAATGTGACAGTTTAAAACTGCACACAGGTGGCAATGGCAGGCCTGAGACATGTTTTAAAAGGCTATTTAAGTGAGTTGCACATTAAGTTCTACAGGCCCACTAGTAGCATTTAATTTACAGGCCCTAGGTACATGTAGTACCACTCTACTACGGACTTATAAGTACATTAAATGTGCCATTTGGGTGTAAGCCAATTTGTCCCTTTAGCACTGCATAACATGTACAAAGTCCTAAGTCCAACAAAAACTAATTTCTGCGAAAGGAGGTGAGTATGCACATGGTATGAGGGAAGACCACCCGAAGGCTGAAAGGTCTAACACAGATCTATTGGAGTTGCCAATGCTTGTTGAACATCTAGAGTTGAATATCCTGAAACCTTTCAGTTACGGGCTCAAATCTGTTTATTTTATGACAATGTGGAGTTAGCAGTGATTGCTGGTAGCCTGTGGAATTGGTGGGTCATAAATGCTGCCACAAACAAAATTGCATCTGAAAATGACCTAGCTAGATAATGCATTTGACAGCATCATTGCTGTGCAATTTGTATATGAACACAGCCGTTTTAAATGAAATATTCCAATATTTCAGGGGTGTGCCATGCAAACCTTACCCTTATCAACTGTGTTGGGTTTCACCCTCCAAACATTGGATTTACATACATTACATACTGGCAAAAAGATTATGGGGGTTATTCTAACTTTGGAGGAGGTGTTAATCCGTCCCAAAAGTGACGGAAAAGTGACGGATTTACCACCAGCCGTATTACGAGTCCATTATATCCTATGGAACTCGTAATACGGCTGGTGGTATATCCGTCACTTTACCGTCACTTTTGGGACGGATTAACACTCCTCCAAAGTTAGAATAACCCCCTATGTTTATTACAGGCAGTGAAAGCATTCCTTCAAGCAAAAGTTGATTGCTCATTGCTTTTTACAATGTATAAAGCATCTTTGTTAACTTCATTTTCTCAACCTGCCCCTTCATTGTAGAGTCTTAGGCATATCTTATGAGGGAGTATCTGCAGCAGAGTGGAATAATCAAAAGTCATATAAATCTCATAATCGAGGGCAAACTACACCAGAGCTACGCAAATCAGAACAGACTCCAACAGCATTATCACCATTTGGTTTTATAGAGTGCACAGGATTTGCCAGGTAATACCAGTTTTATATGCTGGGGCCTCTGTCTGCAAAGTTGAAAGCTTTAAGCTTTATGACAAAAGATGATGACATGCCGCCATACAAGCTGCGCACTAAAAGCTGTATCAGTAAATGTGGCCTGGGCTGCAAGGTTAGTGCAAATTTGACACAACCAAAAGCAGTGTTAAGCCTCGTAAACTCAGCACAAATTATCCTTCAAATAGCAGTTTTAAATACATTTCCTAAATGCATTCATTATGTCTGAAAGATTAACATGCCAGTTTTTTTTCAAATACACGTTATCATAAACTAGAGAATTAAAATGTTACCTAAATATCTTACATTTTATTATTTACCCTTTTTCTGTATGCCTTCATACAACTCTACGGAAGTGATGTGGCACTATATTGGACCTTAAAAGCCCTTACAGAATAACAGTCATTTCAAATCTGGTAAAATAATCATGCTTTCACTTGTTTTCTTCACTTTAATTGGGTTCTTTTTTTTCAGGTGGGGAAAGATTGCTGTATACTTTTGCACTCTGAATGTTGAACACATTTTCCCCATTTGACTTATTTAAATCTTGGAAAAGAAATGAGATTAAGAGCCTAATTTAGAGTTTGGCAGAGGGGTTACAAAAATAAAAGTACCTTATTATAGTAACACAAATGCTAAAATACTGTATAGACAATACTCTACTAGCAGGTGAGTAAACACACTATTATATACACATTATAAGTCAGGAATTGGTATAGAAAACAGTGAAATAGCAGAATACAAGGAAGACCCTGGGGTGCGGACCAAACCATATACTAAGTAAGTGGAATGCGAAAGTCATTCCCCCACCCAAGGAACTGGAATCTGTGGAGGGGAGCTGGAGGAACTAGGAACCCCAAAAGGTAAGTACCAAGGTGCCCCTCAGTGACCAGGAGAGAAGAGGTAAGTGTCTGGTTTCTCCTCAAACCCACAGGTAAACTTTGTAAAAGGGCTGTGCAAGACCCAAGCAAGACTGGAAGAAACAGAAAATGGATCCTGACAGAAGAAGACCTGCAAATTAAGGGTACCAGGTCCAGTTCATGTTGGAGTGTACGGATGGGGCAGGAGCCACTACCCACGCTTGTGAGATGCAGGACCAGGCCAATGGTGAAGACCAGGAGTCGGCTATGCAGCACAGGAGCAGCAGAAAAGTTCCAGGAGTGATGCAGTCGATGTCCCACATCGGAAAAATAGTTTCAGTCAGTCAGAGGTGTGGAAGGCCCACCAACAAGCCTTGGCAAAGGCAAGAGTCTCACAGGAAGGCTGCCAGGGACCAGAAAGGTCTATGGGTACTCAAGTGACCCTCAGCAGTGAGGAGAGTTAGAAGTCGAGGATGCAGCCCCCACAGACTACTCACAGGCAGCAGGCACAGGAGACGCAGTGAGGCCCACTCAGCACACCTGGAGAGGAGTCCCACGTTGCTGGAGCAGTAGGCAGGAGACTGTGCTTTGCAGGGAAGAGTGCTGGAGGCCGGGGCTAAACGGAACCTGAAGATCTCTTGGAAGAAGAGCCAACAAGCTGTTGTAGGTGCAAGAGTTGCTGTGCTCAGGGATACTGTCCTGCAAGGAAAGGCACAGGCTTACCATCTCCCAAGAAGGTAGAGAGGACAAAGGGAACTACTCCAGACCACCACCTGCAATGCAGGATCCATGCAGTTTTGCAGGAGAGAGGATCGTCGCTGCCGTTGGTGCCTGCTGGTGCAGGGGAGTGACTTCTTCACTCCAAGGGAGATTCCTTCTTACTTCTTGTGCAGGCTGAAGACTCATTGCCCTCAGAGGATGCACAGCCAGGGAAATGTTGCAGTTGCTGAAAGGAGCTGGAGAAACAATGTTGCAAAGCAGAGTCATCACTGGAGTTGCAGATTGTCGGTTCCTGGGGGGTGCAGTTGGAGTCCTGGTGGTCAGAAGATGAAGTAAATGATCCAGAGAAGTCCTGCTCGAATCTTGCATGTTGAATCTGAGAACCTACCAAAGAGGGAGACCCTAAATAGTCCAGGAAGGAGGATTCATCACCTAGCAGGGTGACCACTTATCAGGAGGGGCTGTGATGTCACATGCCTAACCTGGCCACTCAGATGCTCCCAGTGGCCTCTGCCCACCTTAGATTCAAGATGGCAGAATCAAGTGGCCACCTGGAGGAGCTCTGGGCACCACACCTGGTGTGGTGATGGACAGGGGAGTGGTCACTCCCCTTTCCATTATGCAGTTCCACCCAGAGCAGGGGCTGGGGGTCCCTGGACTAGTGCAAACCGGTTTATGCAAAGAGGGCACCAAGTGTGCCCTTCAAAGCAAACCGTTGACTTGGGGAGGCTACCCCTCCCAAGCCATGTAACACCTATTTCCTAAGGGAGAGGGTGTTGCCTGCTACCCCCAAAATAAATCCTTTGTTCTGCCTTCCTGGGCTTGAGCTGGTCAAGCAGAAGGAGGGCAGAAACCTATCTGTAGAATGGCAGCAGCGCAGGCTGCCCGGGAAAACCCTGTAGATTGGTGGGAGCAAAGCTGGGAGTCCCTAAGGAACCCCAAGAGTGCATGGGAACATACAACCAATACTGGCAACAGAATTGGGGTAAAATTCCAACATGTTTGATACCAAACATGTCCAGGTTTGGAACTACCTTTCTGTAGATGGACACAGGTGACCTGTGTACAGTGCATGGGTAAAATTGCTTTCCCGCACGTACAAAGTCCAGGAAAATGGAGCTGGAGTTCATAGGGGCACCTCTGCTCATGCAGGAGTGACCTGTAGTGAAAGGGTGCATGCACCTTTTCACGCAGGGTGCAATGGCAGGCCTGCATAAACATTTTGCATGGGCTCCCATGGGTGACATAATACATGCTACAGCCCATGGGGATGCCCTGGTGCCCCAAAGCCCTGATTACCTTATACTAGGGACTTACATGGGACACCAGTATGCCAATCGTGGGGTGTACTACGTCAGGAACAACAAAATTTAGAGGGAGAGAGCACAGTCACTGGGGTCCTGGCCAGCAGGATTCCAGTGAACACAGTCAAAACACACTGACAGCAGGCAAAAAGTCAGGGTAACAGGACAAAAAGTGTGTACTTTCCTACACCATCTGCTGAAATCTAAATCCCATAGGATATAATGGGATATATATTTCTGCAGACAGGAGTAACCCCTGTGCCAAACTCTAAAGGCCCTAAGTGTTAACAATCAGAATTTGAAGTCTATATTATACTTTGAAAATAAAATGTATTAACCAAGCAAGAAGGCCTGGAGCAGTGACAACCATATTTGAAAAATAAATGGGCCTAAAACAATGGTCTTTTTAAAAAAAAAACAATATCTGATTATGGTACTTTTCCAGAAAGAAGAAACATATTTCAGCAGGCCAAACAAGTCCCTATCCTCGGTATTCAGAATATGAGCAAGTCTCAATTGCTTGTTTGCTGTGAGATCCACCTAAATTGCATTTTAGTAATCAATGTATGAGAGGTTAAATGAATTAACTATTGCAGTCTTATGGGCAGCATTTAAAAAGGGAAGATCTCTGAGTGTATGTATTTGTAAAACAGGTATTTGGCCTGGCTGTTTTTAAGTACACCTAATGTGAATTGATATAGGGCACAAGCTAAGAAAGAAGGACTCAGCCGAGGATAAGTAAAGGTCTGATATGTGGAGCGCTAGGCTGGAGTAATCAGTAGTTTACCATTTTGAGATAGGGACAAGTATCTGCATTGGGCTTCAGGTTGGACTACGTTGGTCCTTTGACCATGGATAGTCTGTGTTCTTGGCCTAAAGGGGGCTCAGCTATATGTTACCTAGGCTCAGACTGCATGGATCGACTGCTTGAGCAAGACTGACTGATTTTGCTGTTTGGTTATAGCTCTGAGGGATTGTGATCTGGACTTGGATACACTTTGTGGTGAGGTGGCTACTTGTTGGGCATAAGGTATGGGTTTTCTACAGACAGTGTTGCATACGAGATCTAGCTGTGAATAAGACAACCCAGACAGACTTTTCATCACAACTTGGAAAAAAAATCACCTTAAGAACTAAGGGGGTCATTCTGACCTCGGCGGTAAAAGCCGCTTACCGCCGGTCAGAAGGCCGCCACAATACCGCCGCGGCCGCGGTCAGCCGCCACGGACATTCTGACCCACAACTGCAAAACCTCCGAAAATCCGCTCTCCACTGCAGTCCGCCACATCAGCGGCCAGCGGTAAACTGGAGAAGACCAAACCTCCACCGCCACGCCAACAGAAATACGCCCATCCCATTATGACCTGCAAATCCACGCGGCGGTCATTCAACCGCGGTATTCCATTGGCGGTACACACCGCCGCGGTCAAAATACACACACCTTTACAAACCCCTACCACATTGGACAATTTGAAAGGCACACACCTGAAACACATACACACACCACTCCCACACATCCAATACCATATAAAACACACACCCACATCACCCACAAACCCCTACCAACAAAAACCAGAGACGAAGGAGAGAGAGAGACACATCAGAGAATAGAGAGCCAGACACACAGAGGCACACCGCAACATCACACACACCACATAGAAGCACAAAGCACCACACACCAACACACACATCATCACATACACCACCCCACACCTCATACACAGCACCCCATGGCACCACAAAGGCACCCACGCTTTTCGGACCAAGAACTCCGGGTCATGGTGGAGGAGATCATAAGAGTGGAACCCCAGCTCTTCGGCTCACAGGTCCAGCACACCACCATAGCAAGGAAGGCGGAGCTCTGGCAGCGGATCGTGGACAGAGTCAACGCGGTGGGACAGCATCCCAGAAATCGAGAGGACATCCGCAAACGATGGAACGACCTACGGGGGAAGGTGCGCTCGATGGTCTCGCGACACAACATCGCAGTGCAGAAGACTGGCGGGGGACCCCCACCCACTCCACCCGAATTCACAACATGGGAGCAAGAGGTACTCAACATCCTGCATCCTGATGGCCTCGCTGGAGTACACGGAGGAATGGACTCTGGTAAGTACAAGGCCAACCACTTCACACCCCCCCCAGCATGCTAACCCCCACCCTCACCCCCAAACCCCCAGCACACATCCTCCCTGAGAATGTCTCCCCAGCACAACCCACCCAACACCAACCCCTGCATGCCACCCCCAAACTATGGACACCCATCACCTAAGCATGACCACTGCACATACCCATCACCCCCCCCCACAAAACACCCTCACAACACCTCCCCCAAGGTAATGCCAGCACTGGGGGACAAGGGCACCCATAAAACGCAAGCTAATGCGCACACAGAAACAATAACCATACCCTCTTACCCCATGCAGGACCCGAACGACAACACACCGGTCAGGAGGGACCAGAAATGTCCATCCCACCCCCGGAACAGGCCCCTAGTGATGACAGCAGCTCTGTCGACCTGGAACCTGACGACCAGCCCGGACCATCGGGGACCTCTGGGCAGTCGGTTCCCCTCACCCAGACACAGGCCACTGCAGAACCAACCCCCTCTGGGAACAACAGCACAGCTCCCACCCAGCGGGCCCATGCCTCTGTCTCTAGGACAGGTCAAGCAGCGGTGTGTCTACCACTACAGGGCCCCCAGGGTAACCCACCAACCCAACAACAACAGGGACCTGGGGGCAGTGGGAGTGGGCACACCGTCCAGGGGACAGAGGCCCAGGGAAACAGGGCAACTCGGAGGGCTGCTGTGCGACAGGGGGGGGAGGAGAGGCCCAGGGAACCCACTCTCCAAGAGGCCCTCACCACCATCATGGCAGCCTACCACCACTCACAAGAGACGATGGCGACGGTACTGGCCAGGTTCCAGGAGATCCAGGCACAGCAGGAGCAACGCTACATGGGGTTCAGCGACCAACTCAGCAACATCTCAACCGCTATGGGGAGCATAGTCCAGGCCCTGAACCGTATAGAGGACACGTTTCGGGACCATGTGGCATCACACAGGGCCCCTGTCACTAGCCAGGAACAGGAACAGCCTACCACCTCCGCCGGCGCTAGTGGACAGGAGGCCCCACCACAACGACAGCCCACCAGAACCCCACCTCCTGCTGAACAACAACCGCCCCGCAAAAGGAGCCTGAGATAAAAAAAAATGACAGAGTAGGATGTCAAGTCCCCCGCCAGCATCACATACCCCCTGAAGTCCTCCCACTGTTCCACATTGCCACCCTGTCAAACCTTGAACTGCCCCTGCTCCATCCTGCCACTGGCATATGGACAATGCACCTGTGAGACTGAGAACTGGACTCCGCCATGGACATTACTCCACCCCCACCCATCACTGTTTCACTATCATGTACCAATATCTATGCACTAATAATAAATCACACATTGCACTGAAATCAATCAGGACTCAGCCTGTCTTATTTACAAATGTATGACACATTACATATCAATTACGTATTATTAACATTGTGAATTACACATACCGAGGTAACTTAGCATTAGTCCATGGGCCAACCAAGCCGAGGTCACGCAGTGGCTCATACAGCACAGAAAAGGGAAGGGAAAATCAAACATCATGTTCATAGGTCTGGGGGGAAATCGACAAAGTTGAGATGCAGGAGGCTTTCAGGAAATGTAAAATGGCATGGGTGATTATTACCTGTGTGCTACTGGAAATACTGTTCTATTACTCTGTCCCTGTTGTCTGTGTCGTCCTCTGAGTCTTCCTCCTCTTCACTCTCCGCAGGCTCCACAGCTGCTTCAACACCACCATCTGCACCATCCTCCTGCAGGAAAGGAACCTGACGTCGCAATGCCAGATTGTGAAGCATACAGCAGGCCACGATGATGTGGCACACCTTCTTTGGTGAGTACATCAGGGATCCCCCAGTCATATGCAGGCACCTAAACCTGGCCTTCAGGAGGCCAAAGGTCCTTTCGATGATCCTCCTAGTTCGCCCATGGGCCTCATTGTACCGTTCCTCTGCCCTGGTCCGGGGATTCCGTACTGGGGTCAGTAGCCAAGGCAGGTTGGGGTAACCAGAGTCACCTATTAGCCACACACGTTGTCTCTGTAGCTGCTCCATCACATAGGGGATGCTGCTATTTCGCATCACATACGCGTCATGCACTGACCCTGGGAACTTGGCATTTACATGGGAGATGTACTGGTCAGCCAAACAGACCACCTGGACATTCATCGAATGATAACTTTTTCTGTTTCGGTACACCTGCTCATCGTCTTTTGGGGGTACCAAAGTCACATGGGTCCCATCAATGGCACCAATGATGTTGGGGATATGTCCAAGGGCATAGAAATCACCCTTCACTGTAGGCAAGTCACCCTCCTCTGGGAAAATGATGTAGCTCCGCATGAGTTTCATCAGGGCAGACAACACTCTGCTCAAAATCTTTGAAAACATAGGCTGAGACATTCCAGATGACATGGCCACTGTGGTCTGGAATGACCCAGTTGCCAAAAAATGGAGGACTGACAAAACCTGCACCAGAGGGGGAATCCCTGTGGGTTGGCGGATGGGGGACATCAGGGCTGGCTCCAGCTGGGCACACAGTTCATGGATAGTGGCACGGTCAAGTCTGTATCGAAGTATTATATGGCGTTCTTCCATTGTCGACAGGTCCACCAGCGGTCGGTACACGCGAGGATTCCTCCTTCTCATCGCAAGTCCCAGCGGACGGTGCCTAGGAAGGACAACATGGAGCACAGAGTCAGCCAAACCACAGGTACGTACAGACAGCTTGCACAGTTAAAGAATGGCAATGGGTTGAAAGGCGTGTATGTGTGGCAATGCAAGGCCTAGGCCTGTGTGTCGCAGTCAAAATTAAGCCATGTAGGCCCTTGAAATGTCGGCTGCCTGACCTGTGAAGTGGGACAATGGGATGTGAGGTCAATGCGCTGGCGGGGCACACCGTGGCGGTAGGCGGTCGAAGACCGCGGCACAAAGCCGCATTGGTTAACATTGAAGCCTATGGGTTTCAGGAGCCAATGACGATGTGCGCCGGCGGTCGCGGTACGCACCGCCGCGGTACGCACCGCCGCGGGCGTGACCGCCATTTTCTATCTGATTAATCACTCGAGACCTGATCATCCACAGGAGAGGACCTATACTGCAAGTGCTTGTCGCGCTGCACCGCGCGGCGCGAGCCGAGAGCTCGACTCAAGCCGGGCGTTCGGCTCGGGCCGCGCACCGCGTTGCTAGGATGCGGCGCGCCCCCAGCCTCTCCTGCGCATTTCGAGGCCCCAGACTTGCATGGGGCCTCGTTCTACCTTCTGCTTTCCACTATACTAGGGGTCTATGACCCCTCTTACCTGTTTTTTCGTTTCTTTCCCTTTTTTCTTCTTTTCTTCTTTTCTGCAGTCTTTTGTTGTGCCTTTCTTTATGTCTTTTCCCCCTTCCCAGATTCCTGTTCTTTCCCAGCATTCCTTGTTTCCTATTCTCTATGGTTCCTGTTCTATTCTGTTCTATGTGTTGTTTCCCTGTCTAAGATGGTGTCCTTTTACTTCCTGTGGGTCACTTCCTGTTTTTTAGTATATAAGGGCTGTGTTTTCTTCTTTCTTTGCGCTGCAACACTTTCTGCTCAGTTAGTGTCTTCGCTCCTGATTTCCTCACCTTTTGGCTCTGGATTTCAGCATTCTGTGTTTCCTGACTTTTGCTCCTTTTGGATTCCTGTTTGTTTGTTCTTGTTTTTTCCAGGAATCTTCCTGTTTGGAGGTTTTTCCCTTTTTTCTAAGGGTTTTTTTCCCTCTGGCGCTATTTTCTGAAGAGCACGGTCTGTTCTTGGCGTCTCCATTTCCTACAGCACCATGGCTACCAGAAAGAGTCGCCCCTTTTTGGGCCAAAGTCGAACATTGAAGATCCACGCCACCAGATCTGCAAATTCCAGGCGCCAGCAGCACGTGAGTCGTGACAGATTGCAGCGCCTAACCATTCCGACGTCCTCAAACACCATGGATGACACAGTGGCGGCTGCTGCAGATCCGGAACAATCTCTTTTGACCACGATTCAGCAACAAGCTCAGGAATTGCAACAACTACGCAATGAAAATGCTGCGTTACGACAGGCTTTGGCTCTCCGCACCAGTGATGTTCCAACTATCTCCGCTTCTACCCCTTGTTTCTCTGGTGAACCAACCAGGCTTCGCGATTTCCTGGATGCATTAACAGTGTACTTCGCCTTCCGACCTACCCAATTCTCCCACGACAGGACCAAGGTGGGTTATCTTATCAGTGCCTTAACCGGTCCAGCCTTGGCCTGGGCAACCCCGATGGTGTCCTCCAACGACCCTGTATTGTCAGACTATTCCACCTTTGTGAGTCGCTTCAAACAGATGTTTAGCCGTCCTGGATTGGAAGCCTCTGCTGAAGAAGCCCTATGTGACATCCAACAAGGCTCTCAAGACGTCCTGCAATATATAACCCGTTTTCGTCAGCTGGCGGCAGAGACCACTTGGGTGGAACGTACTCTGGTAACTTTATTTCGTAGAGGACTCAAAGAAGAAATAAAGGATGAACTAGTACATTCTACCAGAGCGGAAGATCTTCGTGGCCTGATGGATCAAGCACTGTCCATCGAATATCGTCTTCAGGAACGGAGATCGGAAAAGAAAAGGAGTAGAGGGTTTTCCCAGCCAAGTAGCTCACGAGCTTGCCTGCAGCGTTCCGAGGAACCTCGCACTCCTGCTAGAGACATCGAAGGGGAACCCATGCAGGTGGATGCTACCCGAGGTCCGCTCTCTACTAGTGAACGAGAAGACAGACGCAAGAGAGGGTTGTGCCTGTACTGTGGTTCTGCTGGTCACATGCTTCGTACCTGTCCTGTACGTCCGCCCAGGCCTTCGGGAAACGCCACTTCCCGTCCTCTGTAAGAAGGGAGGGGACGGGATCTACAGCTATACCTTCCATCAGCTCCTTTAATGACAATACAACCGCCTTGTTCATTTTTCCTGTCCTGTTACAACTTCCTGACGGTCGTCAAGAAAAGACTATGGCATTACTAGACTGTGGTGCTAGTGGTATATACATGGACAAGACATGGGCTGCTGCTCACCAAGTTCCTACACAAGCAAAAGAAGTACCCGAACAGGTACACACCGTGGATGGATCCTTGATATCTTCGGGTCCTGTAGACACTACTACCCTGATGTTAAGTCTACAGGTGGGAAACCATCAAGAACACATTTCCTTCGATCTTATCACGTCCCCCAACCATACCATCATTCTTGGAATTCCGTGGTTCATCAGACATAACCCGTATATAAATTGGGTAACCCGGACAGTTTCTTTGTCTTCGCAATTTTGTCATGAGAACTGTTTTACTTCCGACAAGTATTGGTCTCCGAAAAGATCCTTAGATACTGAAGGTGCCACTGGTATGTCCATTAATACGGTCCAAGGGGTCCCAGACCACTATTTGGAGTTTCAGGATGTTTTCCAAAAACCGTCGAAACCTGTGCTACCTCCACATCGAGAATATGATTGTGCTATTCCATTGGAACCCGGCACAATTGTTCCTTTTGGGAGGATGTACTCTCTCACGGAACCCGAAAGGGAAGTTCTAAAAGAGTATCTGGACGAAAATATACAGAGTGGTCTTATTGTTCCATCGTCGTCTCCGGCTGGGGCTCCTCTCTTTTTTGTGCCCAAGAAGACAAAGGATCTTCGTCCTTGCCTGGATTTTCGAGGTCTGAATAAAATAACAATTAAAGATCGTTATCCTTTGCCTCTCATCAGGGACATACTAGAAGCTATCAGAGGGGCTCAACGTTTTACTAAATTAGATTTACGAGGAGCTTACCACCTTTTACGCATAAAAGAAGGCGACGAATGGAAGACAGCTTTCAGGACTCCATTTGGCCATTTTGAATATAGGGTTATGCCGTTTGGTCTCACTAACGCCCCCGCAATCTTCCAGAGATTTATGGACTCAGTGTTTTCAGACCTTCTGAATCAGACAGTCGTGATCTACCTAGATGATATTCTTATTTATTCTAGAAATCCTGAACTCCATTCTTCCCATGTGAAACAAGTTCTTCAAAGACTTCGTGCTCATCAACTATTTTGCAAACCAGAAAAATGTGAGTTCGACATGACGGAAGTCAAATATCTGGGCTATCATTTAAGTCCCACCGGCATAACTATGGATCAAGAAAAGGTACAAGCTATCCTAGAGTGGCCTTCTCCTTCTTCCATAAAAGAAACACAATGTTTCCTAGGGTTAGCAAACTTCTATCGACAATTCATTCTAGACTTTGCCAGACTGACTAGCCACATAACTCACACCTTAAAAAAGGAAAATTTAAAGAAAGGGTTTGTCTGGACTGAAGCGGCTGAAGCAGCCTTTCAAGAATTAAAGAGAGCCTTCACCCAAGCCCCCATCTTGAGACATCCAGATTCCACCAAACAATTTATAGTCGTAACTGATGCTTCTGAGAGAGCCACCGGAGCTGTCTTACTCCAACGACAAGAGGATGATGGTCTTGAACATCCTGTTTTCTACTTGTCTCATATCCTTTCCACAGCTGAACAACACTATTCTGTACTGGAAAGGGAATTATTGGCTCTGAAAACAGCCTGCCTTGAGTGGAGACAGTTTCTGATGGGTTCCAAGGAACCATTTGAGGTGAGGACAGACCACCGTAACCTACAATGTTTACGAAATTTTGTATGCCAGAATAGTCGTCAGGCCCGCTGGGCCTTTTTCTTCAGTCAGTACGATTTTTTCATCACATATATTCCTGGATCTCAAAACATTCTGGCTGATGCTCTGTCTCGCCGATATCCAGAGTGTACTCCTTCCTCCTCTCAGTATCTTCTGGAACCCAGTAAGATCGTTGGAGTGGCTCAGTCTTTCCTGGAAGAAGTACAACTGGAATACGCCAACCTATCGGACCACGACATAGAAGAACTAAGACCATTATTACATAAGAAACAAGGATATTTTTATTATCAAAACCTGATATTCCTCCCTACTAACAAGGTGCAAGAAAAGGCATTACAAATGTGCCATGATTCACCTGTAGCTGGTCATAGAGGCATCAAGGCCACACAAGAACTTCTTTCACGATTTTTCTGGTGGCCTACCTGGAAGCTGGATGTGGAAAGATACGTTCAAGCCTGTCCCATATGTGCCCAAATCAAGATACCCCATACCAGACCGGCAGGATTACTACAGCCTTTGCCTGTTCCACCGGCCCCATGGCATACCATCTCTACGGATTTTATGTGTTCACTCCCACCATCAGCAGGAAACCGGGTCATCATGGTCACTGTGGATTCTTTCACGAAGATGGCTCATTTCACTGCCCTGAAAAGGCTACCTACTTCTCAAGAACTAAGTCAAATATTCATTGATCATATCTTCCGTCTCCATGGACTTCCACATACCATAATATCTGATAGAGGCCCTCAGTACATTTCCCGATTTTGGAGGCATTTTTGTAAAACACTAAATATTAATAGAGCCCTGTCTTCAGGGTTCCATCCTCAGACCAACGGCCAGACCGAGCGTCTGAACCAAGGACTAGAGCAATATCTTCGATGCTTTTGCAATTCTACCCAAAGTAACTGGAACACTTACCTCTCTATAGCTGAATTTTCCTACAATTACTCAGTCCATAGTGCCTCCAAGGTCACTCCCTTTTTCTGTTCTTATGGTTTTCATCCTACCTCTTTTCCTACTTCTCCACAATCCAACTCTCCTTTACCCGCTATTACCTATTTCTCCAAACGCCTTCTCCAACTCCATAGACTAATTCGATCTAATTTGTTACATACCAAGAGATATATGAAGAAGGCTGCAGACAAGAGACGTGCAACCAATCCAGACTATCATCCGCAAGATAAAGTCTGGCTCTCCTCCAAATTCTTACCCTCACGTCTTTCTCAAAATAAATTCACACCTCGTTACTATGGGCCTTTCCGTATTCTTCAGTTGGTCAATCCTGTCACTGTCCGTCTTCACTTACCTCATACATGGAAGATTCATCCGGTCTTTCATGTTTCTCAGCTTAAACCTTATGTGCCTGACCCTTACTCACGTCAGTTTCCTTGTCCACCTCCTGTACTCGTGGATGATGTTCCTGAATATGAAGTACAGGAAATTTGTGACTCTCGTCTTTTTCACAAACACCTTCAGTATCTGATTCATTGGAAGGGTTATCCTCTCAGTGAATGCTCTTGGGAAGATGCATCTTCCGTTCACGCACCTCTCCTGATTCAACGATTTCACTGTTTATTTCCTCTCAAACCTGGACCTTCGGGAGGGGGACCTACTGTCGCGCCGCACCGCGCGGCGCGAGCCGAGAGCTCGACTCAAGCCGGGCGTTCGGCTCGGGCCGCGCACCGCGTTGCTAGGACGCGGCGCGCCCCCAGCCTCTCCTGCGCATTTCGAGGCCCCAGACTTGCATGGGGCCTCGTTCTACCTTCTGCTTTCCACTATACTAGGGGTCTATGACCCCTCTTACCTGTTTTTTCGTTTCTTTCCCTTTTTTCTTCTTTTGTTCTTTTCTGCAGTCTTTTGTTGTGCCTTTCTTTATGTCTTTTCCCCCTTCCCAGATTCCTGTTCTTTCCCAGCATTCCTTGTTTCCTATTCTCTATGGTTCCTGTTCTATTCTGTTCTATGTGTTGTTTCCCTGTCTAAGATGGTGTCCTTTTACTTCCTGTGGGTCACTTCCTGTTTTTTAGTATATAAGGGCTGTGTTTTCTTCTTTCTTTGCGCTGCAACACTTTCTGCTCAGTTAGTGTCTTCGCTCCTGATTTCCTCACCTTTTGGCTCTGGATTTCAGCATTCTGTGTTTCCTGACTTTTGCTCCTTTTGGATTCCTGTTTGTTTGTTCTTGTTTTTTCCAGGAATCTTCCTGTTTGGAGGTTTTTCCCCTTTTTCTAAGGTTTTTTTTCCCTCTGGCGCTATTTTCTGAAGGGCACGGTCTGTTCTTGGCGTCTCCATTGCCTACCGCACCGTGGCTACCAGAAAGAGTCGCCCCTTTTTGGGCCAAAGTCGAACATTGAAGATCCACGCCACCAGATCTGCAAATTCCAGGCGCCAGCAGCACGTGAGTCGTGACAGTGCTGCTGTGACCTCGGTCTGGAAGATACAATGGCTGCTGCAACTGGGGAAAGGGCCCCTGCCTTCACGTCTGAAGAGTTGGAGAAGCTCGTGGATGGGGTCCTCCCCCAGTATGCGCTACTCTACGGTCCTCCAGACCAACAAGTGAGTACACCGGGTGCACATGGAATGGGCTATGCCTGTGTGGATTGGGGTGGATGTAAGTTGGTGGGGTGGGGGGCGAATGAGGAGTGCAACGCCTGACAGATGAGAGCATGTGCCATATGGCAAAGTTGGTGGGGGGGGCCAATCACATCTAACATGCAGGTCATTGATGATTTCCTCCTTTCCACCCTGTACATGTCAAATAGGTCAGCGCCCATCAGAAGATCGAGATTTGGCGTGCCATCGCCAAGGAAGTCCGGAACTTGGGGGTCCACAACAGACAGGGCACCCACTGCCGCAAGAGGTGGGAGGACATCCGCCGCGGAACAAGGAAGACCGCAGAAACACTGCTGGGGATGGCCTCCCAACCTAGGAGGGGTGCCAGTCGCACCATGACCCCCCTGATGTCCCGGATCCTGGCGGTGGCCTACCCTGAATTGGATGGGCGCTTTAAGACATCACAGCAGACACAAGGGGGTGAGTATCAGCACATTCTCCTATCTTTCTGCGCAGTGGAGGCGTCTGGGTGGGGGAGGAGGGCTGTGGGTGACATTAGGCCAGGGCGCTTTCTGTAGTGTAGTCCTCTCCCTTAGGCATGGCCCTGTGCCCCCGGCCCCCACCTCTGTAGGGTGACAAGTACAGCCATTGAAGGTCCAGCATCTCCCATGTGCGCGTTTGACGTCTCTTGGCCTGTTGTCCTAGTCAGTAGTACTGAGTAGTGTACCCCGAATGCGCGGCTTAGTGCATTAGGCTCCTGTGTCTGTCCTCTCCGCCAACGGTGTTGACATTGCATGCACTCAACCTGGTCTTCTTTTTTCTCCCCCCACCCTTTCTCTTCATCTTCTTGTGCATGTGTGCATTAGCATCATCAGGCGGAGGAGATTTGGCATCGGAGCACGAGGGAGCTGCAGGACACAAGGCCCCGGTGGGCCCAGGAACAGACACCGAGGGCACCAGTGATCCGGAGGGCGAGGGGAGCACCACGACGGGGACCGCTGGTGAGAGCAGCAACAGCGACACGTCCTCGGATGGGAGCTCCCTAGCGGTGGCGGCAACATCCGTGCCCCCCGCCTCTACAGGTACAGCCGCCACCCAGCGCACCAGCCCCGCCCTCCCAGCAGCCCCTCAGTCTTCGCTCCGTGCCCGTTCGCCCAGGAAGGCGCGCGTCTCCTTTGCCCCAGGCACCTCAGCCCCTGCCCCTGTTGCCCCTGCTGCCCTCAGTGCGGAGTTCATTGACCTGGTAAGGACGCTCATTGTTGGGCAGACGACCCTTTTGAATGCCATCCAGGGTGTGCAAAGGGAGGTGCAACAGAGCAATGCGTACCTGGAGGGCATTCATTCGGGTCAGGCTGCCCATCAACGAGCGTTCACTGCTCTGGCCTCAGCACTGACGGCAGCCATTGTCCCTGTTTCCAGCCTCCCTCTTCTTACTGCCTCCAGCCTTTCTCTGTCTCCTGTTCCTCAGCCTATCCCATCCACACCATCAGACCAGCCTGCACACACCTCAACACCCAAGAGCAGCTCATCCAAACACAAGCACCACAGATCCCACAAACACTCACCCAAGCAACACCCAGATTCAGACATGCCAACAGCCACTGCCACCCCTGTGTCCCCTCCTCCTCGTCTCCCTCCTCCCTCCCTGTGACATCTACACTCACACATGCATGCACCCCAACATCAGCCAGTGCTTCCATCACCACCTCACCCTCCAGTACAGTCCACACTCGTGCAGTCACCACCCCCACTGCCATTTACACGTCCCCTGTGTCCTCTCCCACTGTGTCTGTCACCCCCTCTTCCAAGACACACAAACGCAGGCAGACACCCACCCAACAGCCATCCACCTCACGACAGCCTACAGCACCAGCACCTTCACCCAATGACAGCACACCTGACTCTCCTACAACCACCTCCTCTTCCTCCACTTCCATCTCCACTTCTCCTACCCTTTACCTTGGCCCTAAAAAACTTTTCATGGCTAACCTTGACCTCTTTCCCTCCGATGAGCTCCCCCCTCCATCTTCAAAGAGTCCCAAGAGCACCGCAGCCACCTCCAGCCCAGCTTCGGGTGTCACTGTTGTGCATGGGTTCTGGAGCCCACCCTTTGCCAGCAGTGACACATCGATCAGCAGCAAGGACACGTCCAGCCCCCCCCCCCCGGCAAGAGGACCCGCAAAAACAAGGGCCGCCGTGCGAGGACCGACAGGGCTGCCCCCAAGGAGCAATGTGCGGCCACTTCACCACCCACAACATCTAGGGGAGGCAAGGGCCCGAGAGCCCCATCAAAGGAGCGGAAGGGCAGCAGGAGCGCGGAGAAGGTGGACCCCACATGTCACATCCCAGCTGGGAAGGAGGACACTAAGGAGGCCAGGAGTCCGTCCCCGAAGGGTCCAGAAACGTCACGGTCCGAGGGCGACTGAGCAGGGAGTCCAGGCCAGGTCTGGCTCCCTTGACCTGCTGGATGAGCCCGCCGTGGAGAAGAGCACCGCTGAACAGGGCCCGCGGTGCAGAAGAGCACAGCTGAACAGGGCCCGCCGTGGAGAGGAGCACCGCTGAACAGGGCCCGCTGTGGAGAAGAGCACCGCTGAACAGGGCCCGCCGTGGAGAGGAGCACCGCTGAACAGGGCCCGCCGTGGAGAGGAGCACCGCTCAACAGGCCCGCCGTGGAGAAGAGCACCGCTGAACAGGGCCCCGCCGTGCAGAAGAGCACCGCTGAACAGGGCCCCGCCGTGAAGATAGGCACCGCTGAACAGGGCCCCGCCGTGCAGAAGAGCACCGCTGAACAGGGCCCCGCCGTGAAGATAGGCACCGCTGAACAGGGCACCGCCGTGCAGAAGAGCACCGCTGAACAGGGCCCCGCCGTGAAGATAGGCACCGCTGAAGAGGGCCCGCCGTGCAGAAGAGCACCGCTGAACAGGGCCCCGCCGTGCAGAAGAGCACCGCTGAACAGGGCCCCGCCGTGAAGATAGGCACCGCTGAACAGGGCCCCGCCGTGCAGAAGAGCACCGCTGAACAGGGCCCCGCCGTGAAGATAGGCACCGCTGAACAGGGCACCGCCGTGCAGAAGAGCACCGCTGAACAGGGCCCCGCCGTGAAGATAGGCACCGCTGAAGAGGGCCCGCCGTGCAGAAGAGCACCGCTGAACAGGGCCCGCCGTGCAGAAGAGCACCGCTGAAGAGGGCCCGCCGTGCAGAAGAGCACCGCTGAACAGGGCCCGCGGTGCAGAAGAGCACCGCTGAAGAGGGCCCGCCGTGCAGAAGAGCACCGCTGAACAGGGCCCCGCCGTGGAGAAGAGCACTGCTGAACAGGGCCCGCCGTGAAGATAGGCACCGCTGAACAGGGCCCGCCGTGGAGAAGAGCACCGCTGAACAGGGCCCGCCGTGGAGAAGAGCACCGCTGAACAGGGCCCGCGGTGCAGAAGAGCACCGCTGAACAGGGCCCCGCCGTGAAGATAGGCACCGCTGAACAGGGCCCGCCGTGCAGAAGAGCACCGCTGAACAGGGCCCGCCGTGCAGAAGAGCACCGCTGAACAGGGCCTGCCGTGAAGATAGGCACCGCTGAACAGGGCCCACCGTGGAGAAGAGCACCGCTGAACATGGCCCGCGGTGCAGAAGAGCACCGCTGAACAGGGCCCCGCCGTGAAGATAGGCACCGCTGAACAGGGCCCGCGGTGCAGAAGAGCACCGCTAAACAGGGCCCCGCCGTGGAGAAGAGCACCGCTGAACAGGGCCCGCGGTGCAGAAGAGCACCGCTGAACAGGGCCCGCGGTGCAGAAGAGCACCGCTGAACAGGGCCCGCCGTGGAGAAGAGCACCGCTGACGAGGGCCCCACCGTGAGGATAGGCACCGCTGAAGAGGGCCCGCCGTCTCAAGCACCGCTCCGCTGGGCCCTTCTTCTCAAGCACCGCTCTGCTGGGCCCCGCCGTCTCAAGCACCGCTCCGCTGGGCCCTTCATCTCAAGCACCGCTCCGCTGGGCCCTTCTTCTCAAGCACCGCTCCGCTGGGCCCTTCTTCTCAAGCACCGCTCCGCTGGGCCCCGCCGTCTCAAGCACCGCTCCGCTGGGCCCTTCTTCTCAAGCACCGCTCCGCTGGGCCCTTCATCTCAAGCACCGCTCCGCTGGGCCCTTCTTCTCAAGCACCGCTCCGCTGGGCCCTTCTTCTCAAGCACTGCTCCGCTGGGCCCCGCCGTCTCAAGCACCGCTCCGCTGGGCCCTTCTTCTCAAACACCGCTCCGCTGGGCCCTTCATCTCAAGCACCGCTCCGCTGGGCCCCGCCGTCTCAAGCACCGCTCCGCTGGGCCCTTCTTCTCAAGCACCGCTCCGCTGGGCCCTTCATCTCAAGCACCGCTCCGCTGGGCCCTTCTTCTCAAGCACCGCTCCGCTGGGCCCTTCATCTCAAGCACCGCTCCGCTGGGCCCCGCCATCTCAAGCACCGCTCCGCTGGGCCCTTCTTCTCAAGCACCGCTCCGCTGGGCCCTTCATCTCAAGCACCGCTCCGCTGGGCCCTTCATCTCAAGCACCGCTCCGCTGGGCCCCGCCGTCTCAAGCACCGCTCCGCTGGGCCCTTCTTCTCAAGCACCCATCTCAAGCACCGCTCCGCTGGGCCCTTCTTCTCAAGCACCCCTCCGCTGGGCCCTTCTTCTCAAGCACCGCTCGGCTGGGCCCTTCATCTCAAGCACCGCTCCGCTGGGCCCCGCCGTCTCAAGCACCGCTCCGCTGGGCCCTTCTTCTCAAGCACCGCTCCGCTGGGCCCTTCATCTCAAGCACCGCTCCGCTGGGCCCCGCCGTCTCAAGCACCGCTCCGCTGGGCCCTTCTTCTCAAGCACCGCTCCGCTGGGCCCTTCTTCTCAAGCACCGCTCCGCTGGGCCCCGCCGTCTCAAGCACCGCTCCGCTGGGCCCTTCTTCTCAAGCACCGCTCCGCTGGGCCCTTCTACTCAAGCACCGCTCCGCTGGGCCCTTCATCTCAAGCACCGCTCCGCTGGGCCCTTCTTCTCAAGCACCGCTCCGCTGGGCCCCGCCGTCTCAAGCACCGCTCCGCTGGGCCCTTCTTCTCAAGCACCGCTCCGCTGGGCCCTTCATCTCAAGCACCGCTCCGCTGGGCACCGCCGTCTCAATCACTGTTTATGGTTCACTGTGCCCACCATGCCTCCTCCTTGACCAGTGGAGACTGTCATCCACCTGATGGACTGTGGCTTTGCACTCCCCAGGATGGTACAGTGGGCAGCCCACCCACTGTAGAGACATTGAGAGACTGTGGCTTTGCACTCCCCAGGATGGTACAGTGGGCAGTCCACCCACTGTAGAGACATTGAGAGACTGTGGCTTTGCACTCCCCAGGATGGTACAGTGGGCAGCCCACCCACTGTAGAGACATTGAGAGACTGTGGCTTTGCACTCCCCAGGATGGTACAGTGGGCAGCCCACCCACTGTAGAGACATTGAGAGACTGTGGCTTTGCACTCCCCAGGATGGTACAGTGGGCAGCCCACCCACTGTAGAGACATTGAGAGACTGTGGCTTTGCACTCCCCAGGATGGTACAGTGGGCAGCCCACCCACTGTAGAGACATTGAGAGACTGTGGCTTTGCACTCCCCAGGATGGTACAGTGGGCAGCCCACCCACTGTAGTGACATTGAGAGACTGTGGCTTTGCACTCCCCAGGATCGTACAGTGGGCAGCCCACCCACTGTAGAGACATTGAGAGACTGTGGCTTTGCACTCCCCAGGATGGTACAGTGGGCATGGTGGCTCCTCGTGGATCTGGCGTCGTGGACTCATGTGGCTGTGGTGCACCCCCCCCTTCCCTTCCCCCTGAGGTGCCTGTAGTTTTTACATCTGATGCCCCTGCAGTGTTCTCTCCAAAGGACTCAGGTCTCCTGTGTGGGCTTTGCCCTTGTTTCTCAAAACTTTGGCCCACGGACATGATGAATTCGTAGGATGTGCAGGACTTGTTACTTCAGTTATAAACTGATGTGTATGTCATTTGTTTTCTTGTGAATATCTTTCATGGTTGTACGATAATTTTCAGGAGCTTTTTGGTACATAAATATTTATTCCAAATTTGATTATGTCCTAGCATTTTTCAGGGGTGTTTGGGTGGTGTCACTGTGACTTGTTGCTCTGCATTGGTGTGTACATAGTTGGGGGGGGGGGGGTCGCATATGTGTGTGCCCGTAACCTTTCGTCCTCCCCCCTCCCGTGTGTCGTAGGTGCAGTACTCACCGTTGTCGTCTGCGCCGGACTTCGTACTCGTGGTAGATGAGAAGGTAGACGAGAGCAGGTAGGATGTTTAATTCGGGTTCCATGCTGTCCTCCTTCCTCCTGGAGTGCGTAGTGGTGAGCATTTTCCCGTTCGTAGTCTGTTTCCGCCGTGTTTTTATCGGCGGTGCTCCCGCCCCGGAAAAGGTGGCGGATTGGTGAGTTGTGATAGTGTGGGCGGTACATTGTCTGCCGCCTGGCTGTTGGCGGTGACCGCCGCGCTGTTTGTTTGTACCGCTGTGGCGGGCGGAGTGTTAAAGTGGCTGTCTGTGTTGGCGGTTCCCGCCAGGGTCAGAATTCCATATTTTTTACCGCCAGCCTGTTGGCGGGTTGGCCGCCGCTTTAACACCGACCGCCAGGGTTAGAATCACCCCCTAAATGTTTGGGGAAGCATGTCAGTGGGTTGAGTGCTGATGTAGAGGCTCACAGATTACAGCTTTTGATGATGGGATACTTAAAAATTATTATCATTAATGTTAGACCTGACAGCCTTAGGGTGGTCACCCCTAACGTTATGCCGGCCTCCATCCACTTTTTGGACACTGTTTTTGCTGTTTTTAGGACTCTGCACACTTTACGACTGTTAACCAGTGCTAAAGTGCATATGCTGTCTCCCTTAAAACATGGTGATATGGGTTCATACCCAATTGGCTTATTTAATCTACTTGAAAGTCCCCAGTAAAGTGCACTACATGTGCCCAGGGCCTGTAGATTAAAAGCTACTATCGGGCCTGCAGCACTGATTGTGCCATCCGCATAAGTAGTTGCCTCAGGCTGCCATTGCAAGGGCTGTGTGAGCAGTTATACTGCCAATCTGACTTGGCATTAAAAAGTAATTGTTAAGCCTTCCCTTTTTCTACATATAAGTCTCCCCTAAGGTAGGCCCTAGGTAATCCATGGGGCAGGGTACTATGTAGACAAAAGGCAGGACATATACCTGTGTAGTTTATAGGTCCTAGTAGTGCAGAACTCCTAAATTCATTTTACACTGCTGTGAGGCCTGCTCCTTTCATAGGCTAACATTGGGGTTACCCTCATGTACTGTTTGAGTGGTAGATTCTGAACTGGAAGGAGTAACAAGGTCATATTTAGTATTGGCAGAATGGTAATACACAATCCAGCTGACTGGTGAAGTTGGATTTAATATTACCATTTTAGAAATGCCACTTTTATAAAGTGAGCATTTCTCTGCACTTAATCCTTCTGTACCTTACAATCCACGTCTGGGTAGGTTAGTTGACAGCTCCCTTGTGCATTTCACTCAGACAACCCGAAAAACAGGATGCTCAGTGTTAGAAATTGGGTTTTTGGTTGGCAGTCAGGTTACCCTCTGTCCAAGCAAGAACCCTCACTCTAGTCAGGGTAAGTCACACACAATCCAAATTATCCTGTGCCCACCCTCTGGTAGCTTGGCATGAGCAGTCAGGCTTAACTTAGAAGGCAATGTGTAAAGTATTTGTGCAATAAATCATATAATAACACAATATAGCACCACAAAAATACACCACACAGTGTTTAGAAAAATATATAATATTTATCTGGGTATTTGCAGGTCAAAACAATAAAAGATGCAATATGAAACTGTAGAGATATGACTGAAAAGTGATATAAAGTGTCTTAAGTCTTTAAAAAGCAAACAAAGTCTCTTTCAAGCACAAAGTACCTGGTTTAAAGTGAAAAATCTCCGCAAAGGGCCGCAGAGGAGGAGATACGTGGAAAAATGGTGTGTGCGTTGGTTTCGCCCCTTCACACACGGACTTGCGTCGTTATTTTTCACACGGGGAAGTTGTGTGTTGTTTTCCGGCGCACGGACAGTCTCCTTCTGTGGTTCGTGGGATTACCAGATGTCCTGGGGTCTGTACATGGAATCCTAGGCTTGTTTTCCGGCTGCGCGTCGTTCCGGTGGGCTGTGCGTGGAATCTTTTCCCTCATGGCAGGCGTCGCGTCGAATTCCTCTCTGAAGTCGAGCAGCGTTGTCCAGGCGAGGCCGTGAGTCGAAGTTACGGTCGCACTGCAGGTGTTGCTTCAAGCGGCGTCTTTCCGGATCAGCGTGCAGTGAATTTTTCACTGCGGAGCAAGCTGTGCGTCAATTTTTTCGCCGCACAAGGCGTCCACTTGAAAAAGAGAAGTCTTTTTGGTCCTGAGACTTCAGGGAACAGGAGGCACGCTCTATCCAAGCTCTTGGAGAGCACTTCAGCAGCAAGGCAAGAGTTCAGCAAGGCAGCAGGGCAACGGCAAGGCAGCAGTCCTTTGTAGAAAGCAGTCAGGTGAGTCCTTTAGGCAGCCAGGCAGTTCTTCTTTGCAGGATGCAGGTTCTGGTTCAGGTTTCTTCTCCAGCAAGTGTCTGATGTGGTAGGCCAGAGGCCCTGTTTTATTCCCAAATGTGCCTTTAAAGTGGGGGAGACTTCAAAGAGTGGCTAAGAAGTGCACCAGGTCCCCTTTCAGTTCAATCCTGTCTGCCAGGGTCCCAGTAGGGGGTGTGGCAGTCCTTTGTTTGAGAGCAGGCCCTCCACCCTCCCAGCCCAGGAAGACCCATTCAAAATGCAGATGTATGCAAGTGAGGCTGAGTACCCTGTGTTTGGGGTGTGTCTGAGTGAATGCACAAGGAGCTGTCAACTAAACCCAGCCAGACGTGGATTGTAAGGCACAGAAAGATTTAAGTGCAAAGAAATGCTCACTTTCTAAAAGTGGCATTTCTAGAATAGTAATATTAAATCCAACTTCACCAGTCAGCAGGATTTGGTATTAACCATTCGGGCCATACTAAATATGACCTTCCTACTCCTTTCAGATCAGCAGCTACCACTTCAATAATGTATGAGGGCAGCCACAATGTTAGCCTATGAAGGGAACAGGCCTCACAGTAGTGTAAAAACGAATGTAGGAGTTTTACACTACCAGGACATGTAAACTACACAGGTACATGTCCTGCCTTTCACCCAGACAGCACCCTGCTCTAGTGGTTACCTCAGGCACACATTAGAGGTGACTTATATGTAGAGAAAGGGGAGGTTTAGGCTTGGCAAGTACTTTTAAATGCCAAGTCGAGGTGACAGTGAAACTGCACACACAGGCCTTGCAATGGCAGGCCTGAGACAAGGTAAAGGGGCTACTTAAGTGGGTGGCACAACCAGTGCTGCAGGCCCACTAGTAGCATTTAATCTACAGGCCCTGGGCACATATAGTGTACCTTACTAGGGACTTATAAGTAGATTAAATACCCCAATCAGGTATGACCCAAGGTTACCATGTTTAAAGGGAGAGAGCATATGCACTTTAGCACTGGTTAGCAGTGGTAAAGTGCGCAGAGTCTAAAAGCCAGCAAAAACAGTGTCCAAAACGTGGAGGGAGGCAGGCAAAAAGTTAGGGGTGACTGCCCTAAGGCTGTCAGGTCTAACATGTGTCCCCCCCAGCTGAAAGTGGGGAGAGCTAACCAACCTCCTGGGAGCTGTCATCGCTAAGGCAGAAGTATCTGGAGAGACCATCAGCATTGGCGTGGTCAATCCCTGGGCGATGCTGCACCGTAAAGTCCATCCCCTGTAGGGAAATTGACCACCTCAAGATTTTAGGTTTTTCACCCTCATCTGCATGAGCCATCTGAGGGGCCTGTGGTCTGTCTGAACCCGGAAGTGAGTCCCAAACAGGTATGGCCTCAGCTTCTTCAGTGCCCACACCACAGCAAAAGCTTTTCTCTCAATAGCACTCCACCTCTGTTCCCTTGGTAATTGTCTTCTGCTAATAAAGACTACTGGTTGGTCTAGGCCCTCCTCATTTAGCTGTGCTAGGACCGCCCCAATGCCATGCTCTGAAGCGTCTGTCTGCACGATAAATTCCTTGGAGTAGTCAGGGGCCTTGAGCACGGGGGCCGTGCACATGGCTTCCTTCAGAGAGTCAAAGGCTTTCTGACACGCCTCTGTCCAATTCACAAACCTAGGTTGTTTCTTGGAAGTGAGTTCTGTCAAGGGTGACACAATGGTACCATAGCCCTTGACAAATCTGCGGTAGTATCCAGTGAGGCCTAAAAAGGCTCTCACCTCAGTCTGTGTTCTAGGTGGTTGCCAGGCCTTGATAGTTTCAATCTTGGCCTGGAGTGGCTGCACCTTGCCACCACCTACTAGGTGTCCCAAGTACACCACGGAACCCTGCCCAATCTGGCACTTACTAGCCTTGATGGTCAGGTCTGCCTGTTGCAGAGCCTGAAGTACCTCCTTGAGGTGGAGCAGGTGTTCCTCCCAGCTGGAACTGTAGACAGCTATGTCATCCAGGTAGGCTGCACAGAAGGCATCCTTGCCAGCTAGGACCCCGTTAACCAACCGTTGGAAGGTAGCGGGGGCATTTTTCAACATAAGGGCATCAGCGAGAACTGGTAATGGCCATCAGGTGTGGAAAATGCTGATCTCTCTTTGGCCCCCTCAGTCAGGGCGATCTACCAGTACCCTAAAGTAAGATCAAACGTACTCAGAAACTTGGCAGCGCCTAGTCTGTCAACGAGTTCATCTGCTCGGGGGATGGGGTGAACATCAGTCCGTGTGACTGAGCTGAGACCCCGGTAGTCCACACAGAACCTGAGTTCTGGCTTAGCACCTGGGGCAGTAGCCTTAGGGACCAACACCACAGGGCTGGCCCAGGGACTACTGGATTTCTCAATAACCCTTAAAGCTAACATCTTGGAGACCTCCTCCTTGAAGCTGGCCTTCACCTTATCCGATAACCTGTAAATTTTGTCCTTCACAGGGAGACTGTCACCTGTGTCAATGTCATGAACACAGAGGTGGGTCAGTCCTGGAGTAAGGGAGAACAGGGGGAAGAACTGCTCCAACAGCTCATAGCAGTCTCATCTCTGGTTTAGAGTCAGGGAGTCAGAGAGAATGACACCTCTCACTGACCCATCACCTTCTTGGGCAGAGAGGAGGTCGGGGAGAGGTTCACTCTCCTCTTTCATTCCTTCATCTGTGACCAGAAGCATGTTGACTTCAGACCTCTCAAAATGAGGCTTCAGTCGGTTGACATGGCGCACCCTTAGGCGGTTCCTAGGAGATTGGAGGTCCACAAGGTAAGTGGCCTCCCCTTTCCGCTCCTTTACTTTAAATGGGCCAGACCAGCGGTCCTGGAGAGCTCTAGGCTCTACTGGCTCCATTACCCACACTTTGGGGCTCATTCTGACCCCGGCGGTAATTACCGCCATGGTGGAGGTTGGCGGTAGCACCGCCAACAGGCCGGCGGTGCTCCGCCGGGCATTCTGACCGCGGCGGTACAGCCGCGGCCAGAAGCGGAAAGCCGGCGGTGTACCGCCGACTTTCCGCTGCCCGTCAGAATCCTCCATGGCGGCGGAGCGCGCTCCGCCGCCATGGGGATTCTGACACCCCCTACCGCCATCCTGTTCCTGGCGGTTCTCCCGCCAGGAACAGGATGGCGGTAGGGGGTGCCGCGGGCCCCTGGGGGCCCCTCCCGTGCCCATGCCTGCTGGCATGGGCACGGCAGGGGCCCCCGTAAGAGGGCCCCACAACGTATTTCAGTGTCTGCTTAGCAGACACTGAAATACGCAACGGGTGCAACTGCACCCGTCACACCTTCCCACTCCGCCGGCTCAATTCTGAGCCGGCATCCTAGTGGGAAGGTTGATTTGCCCTGGGCTGGCGGGCGGTCTTTTGGCGGCCGCCCGCCAGCCGCGGGCAAATCTCAGAATCACCGCCGCGGTCTTTTGACCGCGGTGCGGTGTTCTGACGGCGGTACCTTGGCGGACGGCCTCCGCCGTCCGCCAAGGTCAGAATGACCGCCTTTGTCTCCAGGTTGAAACTCTACCAGGGTGGCCTTCTGATCATACTAGTGTTTCATTACCTCTTGACTGGCCTCAAGGTTACTTTTGGCCTCTTTCCAGAAGTGGTTCATCTGGGTGCGTAGGGCCAACATGTAGCTGACCACATCCTGAGGGGGTGCCTTTGGAACTTTCTCCAACCCCTGCTTGACAATGCTTAAGGGTCCCCTGACCGGGTACCCATAGAGAAGCTCAAAGTTACTGAACCCTACCCCCTTCTGGGGTACCTCTCTGTAAGCAAAGAGAAGGCATGGTAAGAGGACGTCCCACTTACCCCTCAGGGCTTCAGGGAGGACACCAATCATGCCTTTCAAGGTCTTGTTGAATCTCTCCACAAGACCATTAGAGTGGGGGTGATAGGGTGTGGTGAACTTGTATGTTACACCACACACATCCCACATAGACTTCATGTATGCAGACATGAAGTTAGTGCCTCTGTCAGACACTATCTCCTTTGGGAATCCCACACGGGTAAATATCCCCATCAGAGTTCTGGTTACCACCGGTGCAGTTACGGTCCTCAGAGGGATTGCATCTGGGTAACGGGTGGCATGGTCCACCAAAACCAGGATGAACCTGTTGCCTAGGGCAGTTTTGGGGTCCAATGGACCAACAATGTTGATGCCCACCCTTTCAAAGGGGGTGCCAATGACAGGAAGTGGAATCAGGGGGGCCTTAACCCTTTTTCATGTTTTACCACTGGCTTGGCAGGTAGGACAGGAACTACAGAACGTATCCGAGTTTGTCCTTATTCTGGGCCAATAAAAGTGGGTGACAAGCCTGTCAAAGGTCTTGTCTTGCCCCAAATGTCCTGCCAGGGGAATGTCGTGAGCCAGACCCAGTAGGATGGTTCGGTAACACTGGGGGACCACCAGCGCATGCCATGCCCCAATGGCCGGAACCTTAGGCTCACTATAGAGGAGATAATTCTCCCAATATATGTGGTGATCGCCAGAGGCTTCACCTGCTGCCTGGGCTGAGGCTTGCTTCCTCATGCCCTCTAGAGTGGGACATTCTTTCTGCACAGAATTCCTCCCTGGTGGGTCCACCCTCAACTCGCCAGCCAGCAAGCTCAGGTAGATCACCTAGGGTGGCAATGTCTTCCCCAGTTGGCTTGGGGGCCTCCTCCTCAGGAACCCCGTCAACCACTGCAGGAACTTCTGGGACCGGTTTCCCGTGCCCCTTGCCCCTCCTCTTGGCAGTTGTCTGGGCCATTGTTCCAGGCTCCAGACGCCCTTGACTTCCCTCTCGGTCAGCTATGGACTGTGTGGTCATGCAGACCCACTCAGGTAATCCTAACATTTCCAAGTGAGACCTTAGCTCTACCTCCTTCCAGGTAGTGTGCTCAAGGTCGTTGCCTAACAGACAATCTACAGGCATGGCAGGACTCACAGCTACTTTCAGAGTACCAGAGACCCCCCCAACACAAAGGGAACCAGAGCTACCGGTAGGTGGCTCTCACGATTGTCAGTGACTATGACCTGGTGAAATGTATTGGGGATGACCTGCTCTGCTGACACCAGCTGACCCTTGACAGTAGTCATGCTGGCTCCTGTGTCACGCACAGCCTCCACCCTTTGCCCATTAATGGTGACCCACTGTCTATACTTGGAAGTATTGGCAGGCATGTGGGCTTTTGGCACCATCTCTGCATCCCCCAGGGACACTAGGGTTACCTTTGTGTGCACCACAAAACTGTCTGGGACCATCTCCTTCCCAAGCGCTACGCTAGCCAACCCAGGTGTCTGCCCTCCTTTGGGGGGCTGTGCCCTCTTGGGACACTTGGAGTCGCCCTCAGAGTGCCCATACTTTTTGCACTCTGAACAGTGGTGTACAAACCTCCTTGTCTTATGGTCAGTGAAACCTTTCTTTTGAGAATCAGACCGGGACTGGTCACCATTACTCCCTTGGGAACTATTTTGGGGGCCTTTTGAGAACTCCTTGTTTTTAAGTTTCCTCCCCCCTCTTTCTTCTGATGGGAACGCTGACCACCTTTTTGGGTGTCCCCCCCCAGATACCTTTTTGGACACTCTGGTACTAGTCCAGAGGTCCGCCTCCTCAGCAAGCTTCCTGGGATCAGTCAGCTTACTGTCTACTAGGTGCTGGCACAACTCGGTAAAACAAATACTGAGCATATGCTCTCTCAGAATCAAATTATATAATCCTGTGTAATCATCTACTTTGACAGTATATGTCTCCAACAGGGCTAGGTCCAAATCTCCTGCTTGAGACCCAGCCAGAGACATGTTGAGTGAGGATTTAGATTTAAAAAATTGTCATGAAAAAAAGAAATTTGCGAAAGAGATAAAAATCAAGTTGACCCTCAACTGTGGGTAGGTTGTGAAATACTTGGCTACTGTATGTCACTGCACAAATACAAGTCTTATCCTCACTGCTGATCACCAATGTTAGAAATGGGGTTTTTGGTTGGCAGTCAGGTTACCCTCTGTCCAAGCAAGAACCCTCACTCTAGTGAGGGTAAGTCACACACAATCCAAATTATCCTGTGCCCACCCTCTGGTAGCTTGGCACGAGCAGTCAGGCATAACTTAGAAGGCAATGTGTAAAGTATTTGTGCAATAAATCATACAATAACACAAAATAGCACCACAAAAATACACCACAGTGTTTAGAAAAATATATAATATTTATCTGGGTATTTGCAGGTCAAAATGATAAAAGATGAAATATGAAACTGTAGAGATATCACTGAAAAGTGATATAAAGTGTCTTAAGTCTTTCAAAAGCAAACAAAGTCTCTTTCAAGCACAAAGTACCTGGTTTAAAGTGGAAAATCTCCACAAAGGGCCGCAGAGGAGGAGATACGTGGAAAAATGGTGTGTGCGTCGGTTTCGCCCCTTCACACACGGACTTGCGTCGTTATTTTTCACACGGGGAAGTCATGCATCGTTTCTGGCGCGCGGACAGTCTCCTTCTGTGGTTAGCGGAATTACCAGATGTCCCGGGATCTGTGCGTGGAATCCTAGGCTTGTTTTCCGGCTGTGCGTTGTTCCGGTGGGCTGTGCGTGGAATCTTTTCCCTCACGGCAGGTGTTGCGTCGATTTCCTCTCTGAAGTCGGGCGGCGTTGTCCAGGCGAGGCCGTGCGTCGAAGTTATGGTCACACTGCAGGCGTTGCGTCGAGCGGCGTCTTTCCGGATCGGCGTGCAGTGAATTTTTCACCGCGGAGCAAGCTGTGCGTTGAATTTGTCGGCACACAAGGCGTCCAGTTGAAAAAGAGAAGTCTTTTTGGTCCTGAGACTTCAGGGAACAGGAGGCAAGCTCTATCCAAGCCCTTGGAGAGCACTTCAGCAGCAAGGCAAGAGTTCAGCAAGGCAGCAGGGCAACAGCAAGGCAGCAGTCCTTTGTAGAACGCAGTCAGTTGAGTCCTTTAGGCAGCCAGGCAGTTCTTCTTGGCAGTATGCAGGTTCTGGTTCAGGTTTCTTCTCCAGCAAGTGTCTGATGTGGTAGGGCAGAGGCCCTGTTTTATACCCAAATGTGCCTTTGAAGTGGGGGAGACTTCAAACAGTGGATAAGAAGTGCACCAGGTCCCCTTTCAGTTCAATCCTGTCTGCCAGGGTCCCAGTAGGGGGTGTGGCAGTCCTTTGTTTGAGAGCAGGCCCTCCACCCTCCCAGCCCAGGAAGACCCATTCAAAATGCAGATGTATGCAAGTGAGGCTGAGTACCCTGTGTTTGGGGTGTGTCTGAGTGAATGCACAAGGAGCTGTCAACTAAACGCAGCCAGACGTGGATTGTAAGGCACAGGAAGATTTAAGTGCAAAGAAATGCTCCCTTTCTAAAAGTGGCATTCCTAGAATAGTAATATTAAATCCAACTTCACCAGTCAGCAGGATTTTGTATTACCATTCTGGCCATACTAAATATGACCTTCCTACTCCTTTCAGATCAGCAGCTACCACTTCAATAATGTATGAGGGCAGCCCCAATGTTAGCCTATGAAGGAGCAGGCCTCACAGTAGTGTAAAAACGAAATTAGGAGTTGTACACTACCAGGACATGTAAACTACACAGGTACATGTCCTGCCTTTCACCCACACAGCACCCTGCTCTAGGGGTTGCCTAGGGCACACATTAGAGGTGAATTATATGTAGAGAAAGGGGAGGTTTAGGCTTGGCAAGTACTTTTAAATGCCAAGTCGAGGTGACAGTGAAACTGCACACACAGGCCTTGCAATGGCAGGCCTGAGACAAGGTAAAGGGGCTACTTAAGTGGGTGGCACAACCAGTGCTGCAGGCCCACTAGTAGCATTTAATCTACAGGCCCTGGGCACATATAGTGCACTTTACTAGGGACTTATAAGTAGATTAAATAGTCCAATCAGGTATGATCCAAGGTTACCATGTTTAAAGGGAGAGAGCATATGCACTTTAGCACTGGTTAGCAGTGGTAAAGTGCGCAGAGTCTAAAAGCCAGAAAAAACAGTGTCCAAAACGTGGAGGGAGGCAGGCAAAAAGTTAGGGGTGACTACCCTAAGGCTCTCAGGTCTAACACTCAGTCGCACCAGCACACACCTGCATACTGAATGGGTGGAGGGCCTGACACTTGAAAGGACAGTGGCCTGCCCTCACACAATGGACTGCCAAACCCCCTACTGGGACACTGGCAGACAGGATGGAACTGAAAAGGGACCTTGTGCAATTCTAAGCCACTCTTTGAATCTCAATCACTTCAAAGGCACATTTGGGTAGTTAAACAGGGCCTTTGACCCTACCAACTCAGACAAGATTCCAATGGTGAAGAAACTCTGAACCAGACCCTGCAACCTGCCAAGAACTGCCTGGCTGCCCAAGGGACTCACCTAACTGCTTTTCTGCAAAGGACTGCTGCCCAGCTGCCTTGCTGCCCTCTGGATGTGCTGAGAAGTGTTCTTCAAGGGCTTGGATAGTGTTTGCCTCCTGTTCCTTGAAGTCTCAGGGCCAAAAAGACTTCCTTCTGCAAACAACTCCTTGTGTGGTGAAAATTCCATGCCCAGCCTGCCAGAAACGATGCCCAGCCTGCATTGTGGTGAAAAAATCACTGCAAGCTGAACCGGAACGACGCAGCCCGGCTCCCCGAGAGGAGATCGATGCAGCACCAGCATTGCGACCGGAACTTTGATGCATGGCCCACTAGATCAACGCATAGCTGAGCCGGATTGACCCAGGTTGACTTCATACAAGAAGAATAGACGCAGCTCCTGCTGTGCAACAGAAATTTCCCTGTATCGCCCACCAGATCGACACAGCTCCTGTGACTTCATCCTGCACGCCCAAAATGTCTCTGCATCATCCCCGAGGCATCCGAATACCCTGCAACCCGAAGAGGATCCAAGGCAGCACGTTGGAAATCAATGCAAAGCCTTCCCTGCATGGAAAATTAACAACGCATCGTCTGTGTGCGACTGGAGGAACAGACGCACACCTCCCCGTTTTTCACGCATCTCCTCCTCTTCGGTCCCTTCCAGAGAATTTGAACGCAAACCAGGTACTTTGTGCTTGCAAGAGACACTTGTTGCTTATTAAAGACTAAAGACTCTTTTTATCATTCTCTGAAGTGACATTTCAACGTGTACTGTTTTGACCTGCAATTATCCAGATAAATATTCTATATTTTTCTAAACAATGTGTGGTTTTTTTGTGGTGTTATACTGTGTTATTGCATGATTTATTGCACAAATACTTTACACATTGCCTTCTAAGTTAAGTGTGACTGCTAGGGTGCCAAGCTACCAGAGGGTGGGCACAACCGAATATGGCACCTGCTTAGAACGCCGTGACAATGATTTTAGAATCAAACCGAGGGACTCCTCATCACAAATAGGACCATCCGCATTTAGAAATGGATTTTCTCAGATGTACAACGCCAATGCCTTGAAAAAGCCCCAGGTGAACACACCACAAGGGGATGAAACACATGTCGGCTGTTTCTTCTTGTATTTCCTGAATTAATTACCATGTATGGGATCAATAAATGCACTTAAATTTAACACGCAGATTCAATGGATTATTGCTTGAATGTGATCTGAAATATCACAATAACTTTGATTCTCTGAACGTGGGTTTTTTATTCTTTTGGATCTTCGTTTCTAATTTGGGGCAAACTGGTCCATCCCCAATTGATTACGCCCTGCTAAACAACAAAATAGGGCAGTTCTGAGGAAGGGAGAAGTGGACCTGGGCCATTTGTTTTTGCCTTCTAATTTAAGCCTGACTGCTCAGTGCAAAGCTACCAGAGGGTGGGCACAGGATAACTTGGATTGTCTGTGACTTACCCTGACTAGAGTGAGGGTCATTGCTTGGACAGGGGGTAGCCTGCCTGTGCATTATAACAATTTTTGAACGTTGAATCGTGCTCAAATTGTTCTAAATGAGAAAAATCCATAGATCATGTCTCCTGTACCATCAAAAAATGCATAAATCCACTGACCACTGGATCCTACATAACTACCTTGAGTTAAATACCTTACAAAAGGAGATTCTAGCAGTGCCAAATGAAACAACTATCATCTTCAACTAAAAAGCCTTTGGTACTATGACCACGACCATCCAACTCAACCAAAGTTAGGGATTCAGGGATGACTGTGGACTCCAATCTAACGATTGTACCTAAATTAGACCAAGTTTCTCAATTAAAAGTTTAAATTGTGAGATGCTTCACTGAATCTTCACATACTTTGACTTCTATTAAAGGGCTCAAGCTGCAACTGCATTAGAACTTTCCCTTTTTGACTGTACTGAAGTACTGGGTTTTTCAGAACCCAGTGGTGCCAGGGAACACACCCTAAGACTTCGAGTCCTTCCTGTTTCAGACTACAGAAACACAGAGGGGGTCATTCTAACTCTGGCGGGCGGCGGAGGCCGCCCGCCAGAGTTCCCCCGACAGAACACCGCTCCGCGGTCTGAAGACCGCCGCGGTGATTCTGTGTTTCCCGCTGGGCTGGCGGGCGAACGCCAGAAGGCCGCCCGCCAGCCCAGCGGGAAACCCCTTCCCACGAGGAAGCCGGCTCCGAATGGAGCTGGCGGAGTGGGAAGGTGCGACGGGTGCAGTTGCACCCGTCGCGAATTTCAGTGTCTGCTAAGCAGACACTGAAATTCTTTGTGGGGCCCTCTTACGGGGGCCCCTGCAGTGCCCATGCCATTGGCATGGGCACTGCAGGGGCCCCCAGGGGCCCCACGACACCCCATACCGCCATCCTATTCCTGGCGGGCGAACCGCCAGGAACAGGATGGTGGTATGGGGTGTCGGAATCCCCATGGCGGCGCAGCAAGCTGCGCCGCCATGGAGGATTCCTGAGGGCAGCGGAAAACCGGCGGGAGACCGCCGGTTTTCCCTTTCTGACCGCGGTCAAACCGCTGCGGTCAGATTGCCCTTGAGAGCACCGCCAGCCTGTTGGCGGTGCTCTCGTGGTCGTTGACCCTGGCGGTCAATGACCACCAGGGTCAGAATGACCCCCAGAGTCTTCTTGGTGAAGTCAAAGATCTTGTTTATTGGCTGCAGCCAGTAACAGGTATCCTAGAAGTACAACACAGTGTATATTCTCAGGAGACTGCTCCCCTTGCAAAGCTAACCTTCTCTTTTATACAAAATATTATGCTTTAGGCAAACATTCCTTATTTTACAGTTGACCATTCACATATTTTCACTACAAAGAAATAGCAGGGTTATGATGACAAGCCTATATTTCAGTTTGTCCAGCCCTCAATCAATTACCCGGCAAGGCTCAGTACTTTCATCAGATATCAACGGACCCCCAATATAAACAGACACCTCCTCCTTGTAAAGCAAGTCATAAAGAAAGAAACAGGGACAGGTGCGTGTAAGATTAGGCATGGTTTGTGTGTGATGAAAGGTTTATGATGTGTTGTGCCTTGATAATAATCTCATTTGGCCACTGGGAAAGAAACTGGCCGAACAGGTTTGGCTTCAGGCAGTGGTGTCAGCTTGCCCAGGTCACAGAGGAGTCAGCAAAGATGTACGTGTCCTTCAGACTCGTTTTCAGCATTAGACATTGGCCTATGTGAGGGCAATCACAAAATGGCTGTCGTTTAAATGGAACCCGAGGGTTCAGGAAGGAAACTCTGATATTCGGGTGATTTCGTTACCCGAATATGAATACAATGCTTGTGCATACTATTCTAATCATTCTCGGTCTGCTGATACCAAAATCGTTGTGACACGACGATGTTTATAACACGGGTCCAGAATTTTCAGTACCACAGACCCTCCTTTTGCCCTTACATAGGCAATAACCTATACTCACTCTAATCTGAGTCCAGGTCTATATTCATAAAGTCGTTGAGATGTTGCTGTAGCATCATCCTATTACCTAGCTCGTCCCTTGATACAGGTTTCCTTACACACGATGTAGCACAGAGGCCACATATTGCAGGAGCACACTGTACACACAGACAGGACAGGAAAAGAATGGCTAAGATCATCCCAATGACTACCAGAGTCTTCCATCCCCAGGCGGATATCAGCTCCCAGAACCACCCCATCAATGACCAATCTCCTTTATCCACGTGAATAGACTCGGAGATCTTATGCAGTTTGGAAATGGCCTGGTAGACTGTCGGAGCGTTATCTGGGATGAAAACACAGCAACTTGATTGGATCACTTTACATACCCCACCTCAGTCTGCAAGTATGACGTCTAATGCGACCCTGTTCTGAAGAGTCATAAGGCGATCCGACTGGAGCTCAGCAGTCAAATTACCAAGGGCACCGGTGGTTTCAACTACCGTGGATTCAACCACCTTTGTCAATTGCCTTATGTTCCTGCTGTTAACCATAGGACCCCAAAACGGCAGAATACCCTTTACGAAATCTCCAAATTCTTGTCCTGTAGTGTCTTCTTTACTTATGACACCTCTAACTATCCTTGTCTTATGGTAATCTGCCGCGGCCGTGTAGGTGGGAGGTAACAGGAACGAAACAAAACATGTGCCTGAGAAGTCAGGGGGCAACCATGTATAGGCTCTATTATGGCAGATGAAATAGGTACCCTTAGCTGCTAAGAACGAAGGAGAAGTCTGAGACGCAAAAACATATGTTTCAGTGCAGATACTTTTCCCTAACTGAGCTCTGGGATTCTTGCCATTACCTTGCAGACATAGGTGACCCTGATGGGGTACAATCCAAATCGGGGAGGATCTCTTTGCTCGCTGGTTCCCACTCAGAGTAACTCCATATCCTGTTATGTTCCATCCAATATATGCTAGTGTCTCATCTCTCGGGATAGTCTCATAGGAAATATCTTCCCTAATCATATCTACTATACCCTTAGCTAGAGCACTATTCTTAGGATTATCTTTCACAGAACGTAGGGGGTTGGCTTCATACGCGTATATGAACACCGTTCTATATGCCCATACAGAACCATTATGGCTGAAAGGCAGGACCAGATAAGGGATACCTTTATCAGTAGTATGAGGCATAAGACCACACACCCAACAGTTAGTTGTGTTCACTACTAATTGGTGTTGGTGTAGAAGCTGAATGAATGAATTGTTGACAAATTCTAATCTTCTAGCAGACTCGTGTTCAGGCAGGGGGTGAAAAGAATGCGAGGAAACAGTAGAAGGAGGTATGGGCTGTGTAATGGGTGCAAATGTCACTTGAAAAGAGAATAAAACATATCCTATTAAAAACGTCATTACACTAAGCAACATGAAAATACATAATATAAAAAATCGTTTCTTTGTCATTATTATACACATTCTGGCTTTAAAGTCCATCTGTCTGGCAGGTCTCTCATTCTTGAAAAACTCCATCCTCTCTAATTGCTGCTCGTGGTGGTAGGGGGTTCTATGCTAGGGAATGCTTCTGTCAGTCCAGGCCAACTCCCTTAGACCGACCAGAACTGTCGACCTAACGTCTTCAGCTGCACTCCAAAGACTTGGGCAACCACGACCCTACAGCTGAACCCGGATGGCGGTTCGAAAAGAAAAAAACAAAAATAAGAAAGTTTCTCAGATGAGAGAGCTGCACCTTTAAAAAAAAATTAGCAAAGGAATGGGAAAAAAAATATTTGTCCTTAGTTCTTGGTCTCAAATTATAACGGCTTTTTCCAGGTACTGTCTGGTTCTGGAACAAGAGTTCAGGCTCTGTAGTGTTCAATCGAATTGACGGTGGCACAGCTTCTTGCAAATTATTGTCACTTTCTCGTTCAGAAATTGTTCCTTTTACACGTGCATCGCTAAATGGCAAAAAACGAGGCACAGTCTCAGTCTCAGAGTCAGCGATCCCCTCCTGGACCCATCGGTCGTACGGTAGAGGAAAAGGGACCCTCTTGCAGTGTACGCCGTGGATCCAGTTCTTTTTCCCTTCCACTCGAACAGCTGATCTTGTTGAGAGAAGGACGAGGTGGGGACCGGTCCAACGGGGCTGGTCATTCTTTGTCCGCTGGAAGTTCTTGACAAGCACCCATGATCCAGGATCGATAAGATGTCCTGGAGCTTCAGAGACCTGAGGCAAAGTATTGTGAACCTGTTGGTGTAGAATATGCAATTTAGCCGTCAATTCATACAAATAATCAAGCAGTACAGGGTGTTCGATCTCACTGAATTTTGTTGGTCTTGGCACTCCCCATATGTTGGCTGGGCGGCCGAACACAATTTCATAGGGAATAAGTCCCACTCGCGAATGCACAGTCATTCTTGTTGATAGGAGTGCTAAAGGCAGAGCGTCAGGCCATTTAAGACCAGAGCTCGCTTGTATCTTTGCCAACTTCAGTTTTAGCGTGCCATTATAGCACTCTACTAGTCCAGCTGATTGGGGGTGATTTGCAGCGTGGAATTTTTGCTGGATACCTAGCCCCTCACATACTTTTTTCATCACTCGACCCACAAATTCACTCCCATTATCACTCCAGACCATTCTTGGCATTCCAAACCTAGGGAAAAATTCTTTGGCAAGGGCTTTAGCTGTGGATAAGGCAGTGTTGTCTTTTAAGGGATATGCTTCTACCCATCTTGAAAAAGCACAAACAACAACGAGTATGTATTTCAGATTGTTGCACCTTTCCATGTGGATGAAATCTAGCTGCAAAACCTTGAACGGATAAGTTGGAGGCGCAAAATGACCAGCTAGAGTTGGGGTTCCCCTACCAGGATTGTATTTCAGACACACCATGCAATTCTTGACCACATTCTCTGCACATTTAGGAATTCCAGCATTTTGCCATACTGGAGCCAACAACTTACAAATCCCTTTCACACTGATATGGGCCATTCCATGAGCCATTGTCACCACTGCAAGCACATACGCATCGGGTAACAACCATCGCTGATGTTCTGACAAGTCAACCCAACAACCATTTTCATCCAATTTACCCGTACTTTCTTTCCACACACTCAACTCTTTCTCTGAAGCTTCAGCTTGAAGAGACTTCACACCCTCTATCGTATCTTCACATATTCCAACGTCACCAACCCATCTTGCGGGGCCTGCAACATACATTCGATTCATCACATCTTTTGCTGTTTCTTTTGCGATTTCGTCAGCAAATGCATTGCCACGACCGACATCATCAGTAACCTTCTTGTGTGCACTGCATTTTACAATCGCAACTTGTAATGGCAAGGTCAGTGACTCAAGAAGCTCATTCACCAACTGACCATGCTGAATTTTAGCTCCATGCGAAGTCAGGAGCCCACGTTCTTTCCACAATCGTCCAAAACTATGGGCCACACCAAACACATACTGGATGTCGGTATATATGGTCACTTTCATTCCTTTCGATAACACACACGCTCTCGTAAGTGCAATCAGCTCTGCTGCTTGAGCTGAATTATGTGGTATACGTGCAGCTTCAACAATCGTATGCAAAGTTGTGACAGCATATGCTGCAGTCGTATCACCATTCGGAAGCTTGAAGCATGAACCATCCACCCATAAGGTACCATCACACTTTACAAGAGGAGTATCTTTAAGATCTACTCTCTCTTTCGTTTCTTTTTCTGTCCTAAGAAAACAATCATGTTGTTCAACATCATCTGTCTCTACTGAAATCGGCAATAACGTGGCTGGATTCAACGTATTGCACCTCTTTATGTGCATATGACTCGCTAACAGTGTCAACATACAACCTGACGATCGAGCACTAGTTAAATGCTGTGTCTTGGTACTGTTTAACAACATATCAACTGCATGTGGAACCATCACAATCAACATATTATTCATCACTAACCCAGCAGACTGTCGAATAGAAACAGCTGCTGACGCTGTGGCTCTCAAGCAACTCGGAAATGCTTTAGCTACCGGATCCAAAGTTGACGAAAAATATGCGCATGGGCGCTGCTTGTCTCCAAAAGACTGTGTCAGCACTGACAATGCACAACCCTCTTTCTCATGGACATACAGTGTAAAGGGCTTACTGTAGTCGGGGGTAACCAACACAGGAGCCGAACACAATGCATTACGCAATTCGGAAAAACTTTTCTGACAATCTTCAGACCACGGAACGGGGTTTGGTGTATCTTTATAGGTCAATGCTACGAAAGGTTTGGCCAGCAAAGAAAAATTTGGTATCCATTGTCTGCAGTATGATGTAATGCCCAAGAAAGCACGTACTTCTCTCTGTGTCCTTGGCACACTCAATTTAGCAATTGCCTGAATTCTTTCTGAGGTCAGTTTCCTTCCCTCCTTCGATAAGAGATGACCTAAGTAGGTCACTTCTTGTCGACAATATTGCAGTTTTGAAAGGGACACTTTGGGCCTGATTCTAAGCTTGGCGGGCGGCGGTCAAAAGACCGCGGCGGTCATTCTGGGTTTCCCACTGGGCTGGCGGGCGACCGCCAAAAGTCTGCCCGCCAGCCCAGTGGGAAACACCCTTCCCACGAGGAAGCCGGCTCCGAATGGAGCCGGCGGAGTGGGAAGGTGCGACGGGTGCAGTTGCACCCGTCGCGAATTTCAGTGTCTGCAAAGCAGACACTGAAATTCTTTGTGGGGCCCTCTTACGGGGCCCCTGCAGTGCCCATGCCATTGGCATGGACACTGCAGGGGCCCCCAGGGGCCCCACGACACCCCATACCGCCATCCTGTTCCTGGCGGGCGACCCGCCAGGAACAGGATGGCGGTATGGGGTGTCAGAATCCCCATGGCGGCGCAGCAAGCTGCGCTGCCATGGCGGATTCCCATGGGCAGCGGAAAGTCGGCGGTACACCGCCGGCTTTCCGCTTCTGGCCGCGGCTGTACCGCCGCAGTCAGAATGCCTGGTGGAGCACCGCCAGCCTGTTGGCGGTGCTACCGCCAACCCCCGCCCTGGCGGTATTTACCGCCAGGGTCAGAATGACCCCCTTTGTGATGTAAATCAGATAAATGACGCAACAACGACAAGGTGGCTTCTTTACAAATCTCTTCAGTATCTGTAGCGACTAGCAAATCATCGACGTACTGAATAAGGGTAGCGCCGTCAGGTAAAATAATTGCATCAAGCTGTGTTTTTAAAGCCTGACTATATATTGATGGACTTTCACAGTAGCCTTGTGGAGCGCGTTTGAAGCGGAAACTTCGGCCTCCTAAACTGAAGCCAAAAATATCCCTGCTCTCCTTTGCAATCGGGATGCTGAAGAAAGCATTCTTTAAGTCAATCACCGAAAACCAGGTGGCGGAAGCTGGAATCATAGTCAATAGGGCAGTGATATTAGGAACAACTGGAAACTGTGGCACAACTATTTTATTTACCTCTCTAAGATCAATCACGAGCCTGTAAACAGGTGGCTTAGAGGGGTCAGTATGTTTCAAAACAGGCAGAACAGGACTATTACAAACGTTGCCTCTTGTCTCTTCAATTACATCTTTTTCAATTAAATCATAAATGATCGCTAGCAACGCCTTTTCACCTTCACTAGAGATCTTGTATTGTTGAATGCGTGGTAATTTAACATTGGCTTTCAATGTCACAACATAATGCGGTATTTCCAACAGACCCACGTCATTAGGACCAGTAGCCCAAATGGTATCAGGAAGAAACTACAATTCGGTCGGAAGTTTATCCTTTGACAAATACATTGGAGAGACCATTTTCCTACCCAGTGTAAGTTGTACTCCCGAAGGAGAACAATATAATGTCGCATACAATCTTTTCAACAAATCCAATCCTAACAAGTTTTCACCACAACCTGTCGTCAGAATAAGGGGTGCTTCCAATTCACAAGGTCCAACAGAAAGGGACATAGGACTAGAAATCGGGTTCCTAACCGGGGGCCAGAAAAACCTACTGAAACATTCATCTCGCCAGACAAAGGTGCGCCAGGGAGTTTTGAGTGCATAATAGAACTCTTTGTAGCAGCAGTATCCAACAGAAAATGCTCCGACACACCTGAGGTAATCACCTTAACATAAGGTCCATTCTGATCTACTGGAACTAAAAAAACTCCCTCTCTTCGTCTATGGCTGTCCTAGCAATTATTACCTTCCAGATTCTCATCTTCTGCATAGTAGACGTCAGCATAGTACTGAGCCGTCCTACCAGACGCGTTATGTTGCTGGTCAAAACTATTCATTGAGTTTTGAGATGGAAAGGAACGCGTGTTCTGGGGGAAACTTCCACGTCCTCTACCTCTAGGAGCTTGTTGAACACCTCGACCTCTTGCGCCAGAAGCACCATTCGTACGCTGTAACAAAATAGGACAACTATACTTGAAATGACCCTCTTCTTTACAATATGAACACTGATTGGGACCTACAGGAACACGTGGTTGAGAAACTCGAACCTTTGCGAGTTTCTCTGGAACTGTTGAGGTTGCTGATAGTTACTCTGACCACCACGTGGCGGATACGCCTGTTGTAAAAGAACCTTTGTCTTTAATTCTTTAGTTTTCTTGTCTGCTCTATCCTTCTCATCTTTATCTTTATTTTCGTAGTACTGTGCAGTAGCCAATATTTGTGCTGAAGAGGAAACGGCCCAAGAACTCTCTGAATCCTTCAATTTCTTACACAGCTCGGCAAGCAAATTGTGCACAAACTTGTCGACGAACATCCGTTGACCACCTTCTGTACTCATATCTTGACCACTGTGGTCGATAAACGTTTCCTCAAACCTGGTGAAGAAATCAGACACTGTTTCATCTTTCTTCTGCTTACACGCAGACAATTTATCCCAATTCACACGCATCGCAGGCATTAAAGTCTTCATGTAAGTAATGATCCTAGCAGGCAGTTCTGCTACCAAAGGCTCAGGCTTGGCACCACCAACTTGTCTATCATTTGAAGCACTAATATTAGTCCATGAGTCACCTAACTCTTGTGCATGATCTGTATGGCGAATCAATCCCCACAACGGCTGTGGAACAACATTCCCAAATAACATGTCTATGTCGGCTAAATTCATAATGCATGAATCTGCAGTCTGTGATAATTCCTTATAATACCCTGCAGGGTTTTTATGGGGATCAGGCAAAGTCTGCTTAAGGGCTAAAACTTCAGCTCGCTTCCACGGAACATGTACCCAAACACGCTGAAAATGAGCTGGGACAGCATCAATTTGATTAGCAACATCAGCCGCAACGGCGTCCTTCCATACCGGAGGGACTTCTCTCATTGGGTACTGTTGCACCTTTTTTTTAACAGAGGAGTCATGTTGGAACAATGACTGAGAAGGATCCTTATTCCTAAAGGACAACAACGTCGCAACTGCTTTCTCAACATCGGGACCCACAATCGTGCCTTTTTCAAATTCAAACCGTACACGGCACAAATCAGACGGATTTGTTTCCAAATCATTATCCTCCAATTCCTCACAAAGGAAAGCACACATTTTCTCAAAAACGTATCTTTGTTTCGGTGCTTCCCATTGACGGAAGACATCCATAACAGACTCTACATCGTATCTTAAAGGGTAAACAACCCATTTACGCGCCATACGGTCAAACATTTCTCTCTCTTGAGAATTAGGCAGTTGACTACGCGACTGTTTACGCTCCGAATCTGGGGTCACACCAGACGACCCAAAGAGAGGAAATATAAGGCTGGCAACAGTATCTGTCATTCTCTGTCGGACAGAAGGAGAAGTTGATGAAAGAACAGGAGGAAAAACAGAGGGAGGCAAGGCAGACGCAGAAGCAGACGCAGAGGCAGTATCAGGAAGAACACCAGAAGAGGCAGTCGATGTAGTACATAAAGTCGCAGGAGGTACAGATGGAGCAGGTAGCGAAGTCTGCGCCATAGTAGTAGGAGCCAACAGAAGAGGAGCTGGCGGCTGTGGAAGAACCTGAGGCACAATAACCGGAGGTTGCACAGCTAAAGGTTACGGAGGTGCTGTAGCATTCTGCGCATAAGGGGGTGGCGAACTCAACAAGTGTGACATTAAAGGATCTTTCTCAAGTTCTTTTGCTGCATCTTGCTGAAGAAGCGGAAAAACTGGATAACATTTATCGGTCACCATTTACGTTGCCTGTGCAACTGCTCATTCATCTGTTCTTCTTCATCATCTTTAAACTGCATGGCAGCTTGCATTATCGAGATACCCTCTTCCCTCTTATTTCTCTTTGCTAATTTAATTTCCTTCTGTTTGGCTTCCTTACGCCATAGGCGGAAAGAGTCAAACATCGCCGGCCGGGCTTTCTTCTTAAAAAGTTTAACCTCCAGATTATCCAGAATCTCTGTGTCAAAACTACCATATTGGGGCCATTTTAAAACACCATCTTTCCTGGTGTATCGGATCCATACTTCATTATATGTGAGGGGGCCTATGCCATGTTTCACATATAGTTCATAGGTTGGAGTTCTAATCGGAGGAACCGGACACGAGTCCTCCAATCGGGAATCCCTATTATAACCAAGACAAAACAAATTTCCATGTCTGCTAAGACCAGGCATCTTCGCTCTCTAGTCTAGCTTCAAACTTCAAAGGATTATCGAATACGATAGTCTCGTGAATACACAAATCCCTCGGCTTTGGTACTTGCAAGTTCCAAATCAAAGATCCCAAGGGGATACCAAACTAAGAACCAAACTAAGGACTGGGAGACGCTCCACTTATACTAAACTGAGGTATCGATGATGTCACCAGAAGACTCGTTTATCGTTTCGCTCTACCAAATCATCAAGGGTCCAAAACAGGGCGATAGTCAGGGCAGCAGTCCTTCGTAGCCATCGGGAAGCGGGGAACCTCGCAGCAAAGACTTTCGGATCACGTCGACATACAGGGGTCGATGAAGTGGCGGCCTCCCTCCAGAATTTTCACACGAAGCTCCTCACAAACCTCTGGCTTGGACTGGTACCGCTGAAATCGCCCCACTTTGGGCGCCAACTGAAGTACTGGGTTTTTCAGAACCCAGTGGTGCCAGGGAACACACCCTAAGACTTCGAGTCCTTCCTGTTTCAGACTACAGAAACACAGAGTCTTCTTGGTGAAGTCAAAGATCTTGTTTATTGGCTGCAGCCAGTAACAGGTATCCTAGAAGTACAACACGGTGTATATTCTCAGGAGACTGCTCCCCTTGCAAAGCTAACCTTCTCTTTTATACAAAATATTATGCTTTAGGCAAACATTCCTTATTTTACAGTTGACCATTCACATATTTTCACTACAAAGAAATAGCAGGGTTATGATGACAAGCCCATATTTCAGTTTGTCCAGCCCTCAATCAATTACCCGGCAAGGCTCAGTACTTTCATCAGATATCAACGGACCCCCAATATAAACAGGCACCTCCTCCTTGTAAAGCAAGTCATAAAGAAAGAAACAGGGACAGGTGCGTGTAAGATTAGGCATGGTTTGTGTGTGATGAAAGGTTTATGATGTGTTGTGCCTTGATAATAATCTCATTCGGCCACTGGGAAAGAAACTGGCCGAACAGGTTTGGCTTCAGGCAGTGGAGTCAGCTTGCCCAGGTCACAGAGGAGTCAGCAAAGATGTACGTGTCCTTCAGACTCGTTTTCAGCATTAGATATTGGCCTATGTGAGGGCAATCACAAAATGGCTGTCGTTTAAATGGAACCCGAGGGTTCAGGACGGAAACTCTGATATTCGTGTGATTTTGTTACCCGAATATGAATACAATGCTTGTGCATACTATTCTAATCATTCTCGGTCTGCTGATACCAAAATCGTTGTGACACGACGATGTTTATAACACGGGTCCAGAATTTTCAGTACCACAGTACCAAAAGATTATTGCTGGGAGGACCACTGTTAGCACATCATAAATTATGGAGAAATCATGTTGCAGCTGCCAGACAGCTTTATCCAGACTAACATCAAACTAGATTACAATTCTTACAGTGGTTGCTTATGGCTACATGCATTACCTTCATAGTAAAGTGCATCACTCACCAGGCAATCTGTGGTCCACTATTCCCTTAAAAAAAACGCATATCTTGCTGAACAATACCAGTTAAGTTGCAGGCTGGACCGCTTTTGACCATCCCACCATCCAAAAAGTCCCAAACAAGTATAAGAGCAGTCGGGTGGAAGTGCAGTCTCTACCAAAATGGCCACACAGTTGAACTCAATGCCTGCATGAATAAGAATAAGCAATCTCTTTGAATTTCAATGAGCATTAAAGCCCTGGTCCTCCAGATACACAGAATCACAAAATGCAGGTAACCAGCTATTCATGTAGGGGCAAATGCATCTTTTCTCATACTTTCAGCAACACCTCATATTTATGCCCAGTGACCTACACTGAACAATGTTTAAAGTATGGAGTTGAATTTCAGATACCTTAAACAATTCTTCAGATGCTTGACATTCTACATCCAAAATGTTCACAATATGTCATTCAAAGTGTGTGCCCAGGATTGCAAATCAAATGTGAGCACTTCATGACCTTGTCAAGTATTATGAAGATCCGCACAAATTCTGAAGTATAACGTAATGCAAGGTAACTAGTTAATATTATCAACAGATTAGCATACTTAAACTTGGTACCATAATAATATATTATTTACCTTTTACAATATTTCCCACCCACAAATGTATGCTAATTCTGCTAGTTGTAACAGTAAAAGAATGGTGGTGATGACAACCGAGGGCCAATGTTACCTTTACCTTTTTTCCCCAGTGAACGTCAACGAAGTTACACTGTGCATTACAGCCAAGGCCACATACATTGAATACGTGACAAAACTATTCAAGGGATCCCGGACCTCCCTCATGTTGCTTGCCCCCGTCCTCCTCTAACTGTCCATTATGATGCTGCCACCTTGCCCCCACTGTCCCCCAACCTCCATCAATCAATCAATCAATCAGGGATTTGTAAAGCACGGCTACCCACCCATGAGGGTCCCAAGGCGCTGGGGGAAGCAGGGGGGGATCTGGGGACAAGTAGAAGGGTCAAGTCTTGAGGTCCTTCCTGAACTGTGACAGGGTGGGGAATTGCCTGAGGTGGATGGGGAGGGTGTTCCAGGTCTTGGCGGCAATGTGGGAGAAGGATCTTCCTCCGGCTGTGGTTTTCTGGATGCAGAGGACATTGGTGAGGGCCTGGTTGGTGGAGCGGAGTTGTCTGGTGGGAGTGTAGAAGGAGAGTCTGTGGTTGAGGTAGGCTGGTCCAGTGTCGTGTAAGGCCTTGTAGGCATGGGTCAAGAGCTTAGAGGTGATTCTCTTGTTCATAGGCAGCCACTGTAGGTCTCTTAGAAGGGCGGAGGTGTGGCTGTGTCATGGGGCGCTCTTGATGAGACGGAGGAGGCATTCTGGATGCATTGTAGTCTTTTCTGCGTCTTGGCGGTGGTTCCAGCATAGAGTGCATTGCTGTAGTCGAGGCGGCTGCTGTCAAGGGCCTGGGTGACTGTCCTTCTGGCTTCGGTGGGGATCAACTTGTAGATTTTTCAAAGCATGCGCAGGGTGTGGAAGCACCCCAATGAGACTGGCTCACCTGTCGGTCCATTGAGAGCGATGAGTCTAAGATGGCGTAGAGGTTGCAGGAGTGGTCGGGGTGGGAGGGTTTCTGAGGGCGGTGGAGGGTGTGGAACTATCTTTCATCCAGGCGACGACTGCTTTCATTCCTTCATGGAAATTGTTCTTGGCGGTGGTCGGGTTGTTGGTGAGGAAGATTATCAGTTGGGTATCGTCGGCATAGGAGACGATGTTGAGTGCGTGGCTTCTGACAATGGCGGCCAGTGGGGTCTTGTAGAGGTTGGATAGGGTGGGACTCAGCAAGCATCCTTGGGGGACAACGCAGCTGATCTTGGTGGCTTCCGAGAGAAAGGGGGGGAGTCGGACCTTCTGTGTTCTGCCGTGAGGAACGAGGAGAGCCATTGCAGTGCTGAGTCTCGGATGCCGGTGTCATGGAAACGGGTGCTTAGCATGTTGTGTGAGACTGTGTCGAAGCCGGAAGAAGAGTGTGACGGTCTCACTTTGGTCAAGGAGGGTGCGTATATCATCTGTGGTGGCAAGGAGGGTGGTCTCAGGATATGGTTGGTTCTGAATCCTAACTGAGAGGGGTCCAGGATGTTGTTGGTTTCCAGGAAGGCGGTGAGTTGTTTGTTGACTGCCTGCTCAATGACTTTGGCCGGAAAGGGGAGCAGGGAGATTGGCCAGTAGTTCTTGAGGTCTGTCGGGTCGGTGCTGGATGTCTTCAGTAGAGGTTTGATCTTGCTGTGTTTCCAACTCCCTGGGAAGGTGGCAGTTTCGAAGGAGCGGTTGATGGTATGCCTGAGTTTGGGTGCGATGATGTTGCTTGCTTTGTTGAAGATGTGGCGAAGGCAGGGGTCGGTTGGTGCTTCTAAGTTGATGGTTGCCATGATGTTGTTGGTCTTGTTGTCAGTGATGTTGTTCCAGCGGAGGAGGGTGGGGGGGGTGTTGACGCTTTGGTCGACGCGCTGGTGATCAGAGTCATGGGTGGGCCCTGGGAGGTGAAGTTGTTGCAAATGCCTGCGATCTTACGATGGAAGTAGTTGCCACGGTTTTTGCAGAGTTCTTGCGACGGGGATGTCGGTGGAGTTGGGGTTGGGGAACTCTTTGATGACGGTGAAAAGTTCCTTGCTGTTGTGGGAATTTTTAATGTTGCGTTGTTGCAGGGTGAGTTTTTTGGTGGTCCTAATGAGCTGGTGGTGATGTTTGACGACATTTTTGAAGGTTTTGTGATTTGAGGGGTCTTGTCAGTGCGCCTTTCCTCTTTAGACGTCTGCAGACCTTCTTCAAATCTTTGAGTACAGGTGAACCAGTTTGCTTTCTTGGCTGTGCTTCTGTAGTGGGATGTCTTGAGGGGGGCGAGAGTGTTGGCGCAGTCAGCGATTCATTCGTGGAGGTTGTGTGCAGCAGTGTTGATGTTGTCGTCGGCTTGGGGGCAGTGTTGTGTTGAGGCTGGCAGTGAGCTGGGCTTCAGTGACCTTGTTCCAACTTCTGCGGGGAAGTTGGAGAGCGTGGTGGTGACCAATGGGTTTGTTGAAGGTGAAGTGAACGTAGCAGCCGTCAGTCCATTGGGGATCGGTGGTGTGGCTGACGGAGACGTGGTTGCTGGCAGAGAAAATGGGGTCCAGTGTGTGACCGGCCGAGTGAGTGGGTGCAGTGATGAGTTGCTTGAGTCCGAAGTGGAAAGGTTTTCGATCAGGGTGGTGGAGTTGTTGTTGTATGGGTTTTCCAGGTGGAAGTTGAGGTCCCGCAGTATGATGTATCCCTTGGATGTAAGCGTGTGGGTGGTGGCTAGGTCACCGATGGTGTCACAGAATGGGGGGTGGGGTCAGGCGGCCTGTAGATGAGTGTGCCCCACAGAGTGGTGTTAGGGTTGGTTCCAATCTGGAAGTGGAGGAGTTCCATGTTGGTTGTGGAGTCTTCGGTGCTGGTGGATAGGCTTAGGGACTCTTTGTGGACGATAGTGATGCCTCCCCCGGGGTGGTTCGTGAGATCTTTGCGGATGATGTTGTAGTCATCTGGGATTGCTATGTTGAGGGCGATGTCTGGAGCCGAGGGGTTGAGCCATGTTTCTGTGAGGGAGGCAACGTCCGGGGATGTGGTGTCGATGAGGTTCCAGAGTGTGATGGCATGCCTGTGGATGGAGCGAGTGTTGATCAGGATACATCTGAGGCTTTGTTCTGCTTTGTGGGTCCTGGGTGGGCCTCAGTGATGGAGGCTGGTGGATTTGCAGTGGCAACAGGTGCTGGTGGATTTGCAGTGGCAATAGGTGAAGAGTCCCTTGGTGTTACTTTGAGATGCCTGCTTACAGTTGTTGACATGTCCTGGGTTGAGTGCGATGAGTACTGCTGGCGTGTAGCGGTGGTGGGTGAGAGGTCCAGGGGTCCTGGTGTTGGTCACGGACGGGTGCAGATGGGCTTGCCTTAGGCACGTCTTCGGCCACACAGCGACTGCCATTAAATAGGGAGGGGGAGGAGAGGACAGCTGGGAGGTAGAAACGGGAACGGTGTGAAAAGGTGGGGCAGGCCGCAGGGACAGCAGCGGCGGGGAGAATGTGAGAGAGGAGACAGAGAATGAGAGGAGTGAGGGGAAAAACTAGGAAAAGAAGAGGGAAACACAGAAAGCAAAAAGGCACAGGGACAGCACACTAAAAGAAAAAGGAGGAGAAAAGGGAAAGACACAAAGAAAGAGAAAAGCCGCGAAGCGAAAGGCACAAAAACAGCACACTAAAGAAAAAGGAGGATAAAAGAGAACAGAGGCAGAGGGCAGCCAGGAGAAGAACAGAGATCTCCCACTAGGTACCAGGGATGAGGCACAGGCAGAAGCCTGCGGGTGGAGGAGGGCCTCGAACTTCTGACTGAGGTCAGAGTTCGAGTCAGGACGGGCTTCCACTTACTGGTGGAGCTATGCAGAGGCAGAGCAGTTCACTGAGTGTCAACCATGAAAATATTAAACAAAGCCAAATAGTACTCACATACTTGGGAGCTATTTGGCTTTGTCAATGCATTTTTCAGTTAGATTGCACAGTAGCGTGGGCTCCTGTGCAACGTGAGTTAAAGAAATAAGTGCTAGGACCTGGCCACATCACAACACTTTTTTTTGTTTTACTTTAAGTCAGTGAGGCTGTGCAACGTATTGAAAAGAAGACCAAGCCAATAGATCTTGATAGGGAAAACCTATTGGCTTTGCCAATGCTGGTTACTGTAGCCATACTTGTGTCTTCGGGTTAGCACTGGGCAGCAAGTGGCCCTCATTACCCAATGAGATAGCTAAAAAGGTGACCTAAATTTGCAGGGCAGTTCTGATTTTGCAAAAAGATGCTGTACAATGTATGGGCAGCTGCATGTTTTTGTGCTTGCTACAGGCAGTGGTTGTTATAATACCAGGGAAATCAACAGTAAAACCACCCCAGCAGAGAATAACACAGGCGCAAAAGAAAGAAAGCACTCACAAGAAAGAAGGATGAAGAGAAAGATGGAAAAGTGGCACAAGGGGAGAACGAAGAGGCATGAAGGAGTAAGATGAAGACGAAGGGAGTGCCTGCAGTGGATTGAATAGGCCTGTGGTGCATTCAGGGCAATCCAGCCATGCTATTCAGCCTACCGATTTTCATTGCACCAGTCGTGAGCTTCTGAGTAAGGCTTCGGGCACCAGCACTCTTTCTCTTACAAATTAAGCACTACTGGAATCCCTTGTGCTGCACTGCACACGAAGAGAAAGCTTCCTTCCATGCTGCTGCTTTCTTTTTTCTGAGCAGCTGAGAATGTCTTTCTCTCTGTGTCTATAATGGATGTATGCTCATTCAGAGACGTTGCAGGACAGGCTACTCCATCAAAAATGTGATGGGTATCACATCCACCTTACTACAAGTGCAGTATATCCAGTGATACTTGTAATAAGGTGGATGGGATACCTTCCATGACTGTGATGAGCAACCCATTCGCCAAACTTATATCAGGCCCTAGTTTAAAAATACCTTAAAAAGCATTAAGATTATGAAAAGTGTAACAGAGAGCACTGGACTTTCAGTTGACAGTACTGTGCCATGAACCCCATGCCATTGTTGCAAATTAGTATTTTTTATTTTTTAAATCGGCATTTTTATGAGGGCAGCTGACTCTTATCTCAACTCTTCTTTAGTCCTGTATCCCTTTTGAGAAAGGGCAACGAAGCCTGAAATGTGGTGCGTGCAACTCTTTACACTTGTTTTGCACCAACACCATGCACTTTGCTCACTAGTATATGGATTGATTTTTTTTCCTCTGATTGGTGTGCCCTTTTTAATACTTTCCGTGCCTGCCACCGTGAGATGATTGAAAGGATTGCCTCATGTCCTAGGAGGAGTTTAGCAGTGTCTGCAGTGTTTATATGTGTGTCCTATGGTCCTGTTCCACTCTCCTTGTGTGACACCACCTGGATTGGATGTTTCTCGAAGCAGATCTTCTTGTTATTCTTTTAAGACTTCCTATTTTCATCAGCAAAAGGCAAATTTCACACTATGAATTGAAAATAGGACACCAATCCAACATAAAAACAGGTGATTTAAGCAGTTATACACTCTAATAGAACCTGAAATCCAAGTCTAAATGAGACACCTGGACAAGATTCCACCTATAAAAAAAACTGTAAACGGAGAGGACCAGAAGACAGCTTAAGAAAATGTCTTTGAAGGATACTCCTGCCCAATTAGGGCATAGAAACACCACTCCTCTAGTTGACAGAATGTAATTGTAAACTGGACCCTGCCAAAATCCAGATAGGATGTGAAAATAGCTGCCAACACACACATCCTTTCTTAACTGTATTGTTTCATGGCACAACCTGGCATTCTAAAGCACCAAACAGAACACCATATTGATGCCCCACCTACCATAAACACTTGAGTAACACAGATGAGTGCAGCCAAGAAGCTCCGAGGTCAAGCAGCCCACCAGCCTCAGTTTCTCAGGTAGGTAGGACAACATGCACATTTCATTGTGCCCGGCACTGCTCTTAAGGAGAGGGGCATGTGATCCTAAAACACAGTTCAGCAGGGATGAGAACAGACAATAGATCTGACTATTGTTATCCTCCATCAATGAATAAGTGAAACACTAGCAACAGTAGACGTGTCTATCTCTACACCAAGCATCAAAGAAGTGAAAAAAGGATCCCAGGAATTAATATTGGATGCATTTTTGTTTGAAAAGTATATACAGAACTAGAGACAAAAAGAAAAAAACTCTATTCAGGAGGCTCACGCTGTCAATGTCACTAGATCAATAGTTTTAACCGGGAAGGATGTCAAAAAGCATTTAAGTGTATACCACAGATGAGAAAGAGCCAATGGAAAATACCACTCCTGTACCCCTTGCAGATGTCAAAAGAGGAGAACCCTGGACTCCCTGTCAGACATCCACTCAACTTTATCATTGAACCAGGACTCAGAAAAGATGCTTGAGAAAAGTCACCTGGACAGAAGAGAGAACAAAAAGACACGGGCTCCTAATCCTGTTGAAGAGAAAGGCAATGGCTAAGAAAGAAAAAAGGAAATAGTACCTATCAGTTCTAGAGAATATCAAGGAATTATGAAGGAAGTAAACATTACATACTATATTTCCTTGAAGTCAGGGCCTCTCCCATACCAGTGCTTGTTGTCTCAACAAGGACACCTGTAAGAGACTTTGAAGATACTCCTTCCTGGACAAGAGAGTTCCTATATATCGAATTTATTTTCTTAATGGAGGAGGATAACAGATCATCCAGATAAAGGAGGTGTATTACCCCACTCATGTAGTAGACCTAGAACTGGGACTAAGACTCTGCTTACAGAGAAGAGTCTTAGTTAGGCCAACACTCTGAACCACTAGAGAAAATTGTCCACTGAAATCTTGCAAGGAAGGCAGGCACTATCAAGAGGTAAAGGAAGCAGGCTAAAAACAATTGTCATTTAGCAATTCCCTCCTGGAAGATATAGAGCTGACCCGCTGAGGGAAGTCCCTCTTGTAGAGACTCATAGGATTGACCTGTGTTAAGAATCTCACCCGAACATCATACCAAAGACATCTGAGGCCTTGTGCCTCCTGAACAGCCTGAATATGTTTTGTGACCTCTACTGAAGTTGGGACCAGAAGCTGGAAAAGGCTCTGTAACAAATAAATGGACTGCTGAATCCATATGTCTAATAATGACGACCTTCCTTAAGGCTACAAAAAGGGCCTATGATCTGCCAGGGATACTACCCATACCTTCTTTGATCTATGTTAATCAAAATCAATTTCGTCCATGGACTCAGGCACTCTGCTGATGGCAAAAAGACTGCAAATGCTTCAGACTTGATGAAGAATTATCTAGCCCCACTTCAGTTCCATCCCAACTAGATAGAACCCCTAAAAGGCATTTTAAGAGAACGTATTTCTCTTTTTCTTTTCTTGACTTTATATATTTTTTTACATTAAAATGCAAATGTTTTCTAGAAACAAAAGTTCAAGCTGAGCGTGACGGAGACTCCTCCAGTACTAAGAGTTGCATCAAACAAGAATCCAACTTCGACCACTAATTGACTCAATAACTCACAGTTTACTCACTTATAAAACCATAGGCTGAAAGACTGTGAATTACCTTGTTAGGAACTGGAGGATACTGCAGAGGTGTCTGATCCTGATAGTAGCTGGGACTAGGATGTTCTCATTTCACGGTTTCCTTAATGCTCTTGTGAAGAAAAACAGACAAAAGAAAGACTTAACAACATAGATCATGTTAACTCAGTTTCTCCCTCTGAAGAAATGTGGAACTCAAAAGTTTGTTGGGGTAAATGGGGAGAGTAGAAAATGCTGAAAATCGAGCACAGAGAAAGCATTCTGAGATTTGTTGTTTTTTTGGAAGGAGCAGAGAGCAACAACACAGCTGGATGTTTGGACAAATGGTTAAGGGCAACACTTTCAGAAGACAAGTCCTCCACCTGCTTTATGATAGAGCACATGCATGAAGGACTTAATTCAGAACCCTCGCCAGTACCACTACCAAGACCAATTATTGCTAGATTCCTACACTTTCAGGATCAAGACACACCTCTGAGGAGGGCCAGATTGAATGGAGAGGTACACTACAATGCTTCAAAGTTCCTACTTTTTCCAGAATATACTAAGGCAATTCAAAAGCAAAGGAGAAAAGCAATAAATGCCAAGCTGCAAACCCTTAATTTGCAGTACATGCCACCATTCCCAGCAAAGTTAAGGTGATAATTTAGGGGAAGACACAATTATTCTCTCCCCATAAGAGGCCTGGCATTGGCTTGAGGAGAGACCCCAAAATCTTTACATGGGGCTGGGTGGGGAAGGCCACTTGCTAGAGTAGAGGGTGTAATTAGTGATGCATGGTGCCATTACAAGAAATACAAACACATAAGAATGGTACAAACAGGAAGGAAGGATAATGGAAAGTATAAAGCTCTAACATGGAATGTAAATGGTCTAGGGATTTGTTAGAAATGGGAGCCGTAGTTGATGGTGGTATGCACTCTGTCCAAGAAGGGATCACCAAGTCAGATAGACATCTTAAATTAACCTGTACTCACCCTCCGGTAGCTTGTCACAGAGCAGTCAGGCTTAACTTAAGAGGCAATGTTTAAAGTATTTGTGCAACACGTAATACAGAAAAACAGTGAAAACAGCACACAAAAATAATCCACACCAGGTAGCAAAACAGATCTTAAGTTAATGATCAGACCAAGACCACAGGAACAACAATCCAATAAATAGAAAATGAGTTATGAACTTTCAAAGAATATCTGCAAATGTTGTGATTAAAAGCTTAAAGCACCAACTAGGGTTATCTGTTGCTTTTGACTGGGGTAAATCCAAAATTCAGTCTGACCGCGATGGAGAACAGGCTGGCTACAGGGACCAACCTTGTCCCACTGAAAGAGTACTTTGTAAGGAAGGTTGTATCGACATTGAAGATCCGATGCGGGGAGCAAGAGGGCTGATGAAAAGACGATGCATCAGTTCCTATTTACGCAGTCAGAGGATGTGTCTTTGGTGAGCCCTACAGTCGTCGATGCGATGTCCTTGAGGTACAGCATTGAACCCTTTATGATGAAGGTGATGCGTCATCATCGAGCTGCACAGACAGTAATGCGAAGGTGATGCAAGGGGGCTGATGGTGATACATCTATTCTGAGTCGTGCAATCAGCGATGTGAAGTTCTCAGCGGCACTGCAATGCATCAGTGTCAAGGAAAGATGTGGTGGTTCTGATCAGAGCAGTGATGGTGATGTCTGGATTCTCACAGAAAACAGCTTCAGAACCCACTTCCAAGAGCCCAGGACTGGATTGGCACCACTTGGCAGTTTAGGACTCACAGATGGCAGAGTCCAGGTGTTGTTGGAGAGTCGCAGGCAGTCTTTGATGTCCCTGAGACTGCAGAAGAACAGGAGGCAAGCTAGCAAGCCAGTGGAGTCACTTGGTTCTGAGGATGTAGAGATTCAGGTGTAGCCCTTCTCACTACTAGTCAAGGAGGGCAGAAGGGTAGGCACAGCAAAGCAGGAGTCCAGCAAGACCAGCAGGATCCAACTGAGTGATAGTCCTTTCAGCAGCACAACAGTCCTTCTTCCTGGCAGAAGGTCCTCAGGTCCAGAAGTGTACTGATTTGGTGGTGTTTGAGGTCCAGTACTTATACCCAGTTGTGGGGGATACTTCAAAGAGAGGCCTTTGAAGTGCATAACATCCCTGCCATTCCTACCCTGGCTCCAGACACACTACATGGGGTTATGCAGCCTTTTGTGTGGGAACAGGCACAGCCTATTCAGGTGCAAGTGCCAGCTCCTCTCTCCCATCTCACTCAGAAAGACCCATCAGCCTGTTGATGGGCCATCAGGATGTCAATGACACACCTCAGCTCCCTTTGTGGGTGACTGTCTAAAGGAATGCACAAAACCCACCTATCTTCTACCCCAGGCATGTACACAGTGACAGACAGAAGGAAAAGAATGGTTAAAGTCAGAAAAGGAGAACTTACTAAAAGTGGCATTTTCAGACTTAAAATCAGACTTGACCATAAGTTGTGATTTTAAATTGTAAGTCCAGAGATGTCAAACTCAAAATATTGATCTTGTCCGGATTCGAAATTACACTTGTAAAATGTAATAAGGTAATCCCAATATTAACCTATTGGACAAATACGGCTTGCTGGAGTGAAAAACGAATTTAAGAGTTTTTTTACTACCTGGACATGTAAAACCTAAAGGTATATGTCCAACCTTTTAAATACACTGCACCCTGCCCTTGGGGCTGTCCAGGACCTACCTTAGGGGTGACATATGTATGAAAAATGAATGTTTGAGCCTCGCAAGTCAACTACTTTGCCTGGTCCACATGGCATTGTGGAACTGCACACACAGGCCCTGCAATGCCAGGCCTGAATCATGTTAAAAGGGCTATTGACATGGGTGGCACATTCAGTGCTGCAGGCCCACTAATAGCATCGAATTTACTGGCCCTGGGCCCATTAGTGCACTTTACTAGGGGCTTATAAGTAACTTAAACATGCTAATTGTGAATAGACCAATGTTACCATGTTTTAGGGCAAGAGCACATGCACTTTTGCACTGGTCAGCAGTGGTACATTGCCCAGAATCCTACTACCAACAAAACAAATTCAGCAAAAAGTTAAGGGAAAAGCAAATGGTCTGGGGGTGACCCTGTAGGAATGGCCAGGTATAACAGTGATAAGGTCAAAAGACTCCCAGTACTACAAAATATCCAATAAGTCAATATAATACACTTGCACATGGGAGGTTCACCTCGGGGTCCAGAGGTGTGACAATACTAATGAAGAAGAACATATCTTTCAAAATAAGTCATAAATAGGTTGAAAATGATGACAGATATGTAGGTGTTCCAGGAAGGAAGGGTGTTCAGACATAACATTGAGGAGTGTGTATGCTGCACCCAGGTTGCAAAAGAATGCTTTAGACAACATAGCCACAATACCTGTAGAAGCAGATCCCTCAATGCATATAATCAGAGAGGAACTACGTGATGTTAATACAACAGAGATGGATAAATCTGGGACATATAGCACTCCATTGAAAGGGTCACATAGCTGACGCAGTTTACCAAGGCAATGAGCCTAACAGACATATAGAGAATGGAAGACCCCAGTGAGAGAGAAAATAATTCTTAGACAATGATTCTTCCCTGGGGGCACATGATTGTTTTGAGACTGGACTATATACTAGCTTTTTCAGAGGTCTTGTTATGGTCTGACAAACCCAGCAACCCAATCTCACAACTCTGCATCTCAGTCCCACCATATGTCCTGTGCTATGGCACTTTTAACTATGGCTTCACCATTTGCCATGTATCTCCCTGTTGTCCTGTAACATGTTGATTATCATGTCATAAAAGGAACCATGTTATGTTCTTCCTCATGTATGCTTGTAAAACCCTGGTGGCAGTGGTAGGCAGTGTTATGTTCTTTCTCATATATGCTTGTGAAGCCTAGGTGGCAGTGATAGACACTGCACCTTTTTCTTTGCCATGATTTATGCAAGCAAAACATGGTGGCAGTAGTGGGAGCTCATGCATGTGGTATTCAGAAGAACTAAAAGGTTACAATATGAAAATACACCGGGCGAGCCCATTGTTGAAAGTGGTTTGCACGTGAATGCGTGCAAACTTTGAAACTCATTAACAGCCTGTCTTACCACCACTGAGAACACGTGCTGCGTGCATTTAAACCTTCAGCCTTGCCTATTTAAACTGTGTTGCACTTCATACTCCTGGTTTGCCTAGTTAAATCATTATGACACTTACCTGGCTGCTGATTGCAGTCTCCTGGCTCTTGGACCCTTGGTAGCGGTCTTCGGGCATCCCCTCTTCAGCAGCATTTCCTGGTGATGTTTCTGCTGGGCCTCCTCTGCAGTCCTATGATATATCCTGAAAGAGGAGCACAGTGTAAAGGTCAGATTACTATAGATAGGATGTGCATCGTGCTCTGTGCAAGACAATCGACACGGACAACAGTCAACATGAACAGGTAAAAAGAGCTTACTAATGCGTGCACAGGATTTCTGATGATTTACAAACCACAAGTGGCTGAAAGCTTACAACAGAAGGTGTATTTTGGAATTAGACAGCTAACAAAAAGACTGTTGTGTTGACATTGCCAAGAAAAATATATTTCCTTTAATGGCACGGATAAGTTAAAAGTGCTATCTGAACAATCACCTTTTTGAACTGGTTGAAACCACTTGTACCATTATTGATCTTGCTGATTTTTATTCTGATATTGATTTTAGCTGATGCAGTGAACTATTAAATGAATCTTTCATACTTCTGGCATTTATTCACTGAGACAACAGAAGTGCATTTGAACTCCATGAATATATTGTTTGGTATGGCAAATCCTGAGAAACTCCTGTAAAACTAAAGAAGGCTGCACTACTTCTGTAAACAATATCTAAAAGAATGTTCCCTATTCTCAAATGGTTCAATGTCAGAAAATACATTGATGAACCTGTCTCCCACAACCAGAAGTCATGTACAGCTGAATCTGACAAGACAGATGCTGAACACCCAAAGCATTGAAGACCTGGTATTTCTCTCTCTTTCTCTCTATCTCTCTTTCTTCTTAACCCCCTTCCCCTTGGGAACTTCTTGAAGCACGGTGCACTCGGGCAGTTCCAAGAGGGATTGAGGCACTGTTGTCACCCCATCAAATCTTCCGGGAGTTCAGGTGAGTGGCAGGCAACAGGATGCTAGGAACACAAAATAAGACAAATACCTGGCTTGATGTCTATCGGACCACTCTTCTCTAATAGTGTTGTGGGGGCAAGTATATTGGGGGGAAAGGGACTCAGATGGAGGTTAAATGAATGGGAAGACACAATTTAGAACAATGGTAGTACAACACCACTAATAATATTTCAATGTCCGATTCTTTGATTTGAAATTATACAAATCTTTTTATTCTTTTTTTCTCTTGTCCAACAGTAAATGAATTCATAACAGCACCAGTCAACGGGTTTTGTCCTTTCACATAGGACTTCTTCAGGGCTGTAATACAACACATATAACACACATTCAATAAACACATAACAATTCAAAATATCCACAAGTACACTTTTACACAAAAGGACAATAGACCACGAAAATATAACCAATACCTAAATTTATACCCTGCTCCAAAGGGGAAGAAACTGATAAGGGACTGCTATAATTATCCTGAAAAACACTAATATCAAAATATAAAAAATACATATAAAAAACATGTACACTGACAAACAGACAGATCATTATAACATCATTAACAATTATTACAAATAACATCAATTATACATATTCAAACAAGCAACACCAAATCAAAAATATATATATATATGCAAAATGTGTATTTATAAAATAAATAAAAAACCAAACCTTCATTATTTTAAGTGTTACGTGTTACACCCAAATTTAATATGGTACAATCAATTCACCGATGCTCGAATAATTTAAAACCAATTATCCAAAGCCTATAGTTGTATAATTATGAAAGTACCACCCCCTGTATATATACACTTGCCAATTCATAATTCATTATCTAAACATACTTCCTTACACATACTGTGGGAGGCTGGCCTGGCTTATAGTGGGTACCTTGTGGTACTTACACCTTGTGCCAAGTCCAGTTATCCATTATTAGTAGATTAGAAGTACTCTAGCAGCTTAGGCTGATAGAGGCAGCTGTAGCAGAACAGCTTAGGCTGAACTAGGAGACATGCAAAGCTTCTACTATACCACTTATATCATATAACACTATGGGCCAGATGCAGCAAAGTTTTGCGAGTCGCAAATGGGCCGATTCGCTATTTGCGACAGTGCAAAATCGGAAATGGGATGCAAAAAGCCCATTTCCGACTTGCAAAAAGCGATGGGACCCGTTTGCGAGTTGCATCAGTTGAGACCCCATTTTGCGACCCGCAAATAGCAAGTTGCAATTTGCGAGTCGCAAACCTTATGCAATTGCAACTCGCAAATTGCGACTAGTCGCAAAAAGCCCATTTTGCACGTCCCATTTACCACTAACTCAGAGCAGGTGGTAACCATTACCAAAGTATAAAAGGAGACCCAGAAGGCACCTGGGTTACTCAAGATGGCGGAGATATACCTGATAGCAGTGAGAAGGAGAGTCCACGAAGCACAGCAGAGGAGGAGGAGGGGCCACAGACAGGAGAAGATATATAGAACAAGGCAGACTCTTTTTCAGCAAACTGAGGATGAGATATACGATAAATACCGCCTTAGCAGAGCAGCCATCCTAGAATTAATTGGTTTACTGAAACCACAGCTAGAACACCAGACTCTGCGTGGCTACGCCATCCCTACGCATGTGCAAGTGCTATGCTCATTGCACCTCTTGGCCTCAGGGAGCTATCAGGGGGTCATTGCTGTGGCAGGTGAGGTATCCCAAAGTGCAGTGTCCAGGTTCCTCAGGGCCTTCCTAGATGCCTTAGTCACGCACATGTCTCACTTCATATACCTACCAAGCAATGAGGCAGAAATGAACAGCACCAAGCTGGACTTTTACCGCATTGCCCACTTTCCCCATGTCATAGGGTGTGTAGATGGGACACACATTCAAATATGCCCCCCCTGCAAATCTGGAACACCTTTTCCACAACAGAAAGTGTACCCACTCACTCAATATTCAGGTTGTTTGTGACGCCCATTATGTCATCACGGACATTGTAGCTAAGTTTCCAGCCAGTACCCATGACTCATACATGTTTAGGCATAGTGGGATACATCAACGCCTGGAACGTGGGGAATTCGGAGACGGTTACCTCCTAGGTAAAGCTACAGACACTTTGCAGACATACACACAGGTCACTGTGCACAACAATCAGGACTTCCTAACAGTGTACTTTTTGTGCCCAACAGGTGACAGTGCATATGCTCTAAGGCCATGGATCATGACTCCGTTTTTAACACCCAGCAATGAATGTGAGAGGCAATACAACAATGCACATAAGAGGACCAGGAACCTTATAGAGCGCACCTTCGGACTCCTGAAAGCAAGATTCAGATGCCTCCACCCCAGTGGAGGTGCCCTCCAATATACCCCCATTACCGCATTCAAAATTGTGGTCGCATGCACCATCCTCCACAACATAGCCACCCGACGTGGGCTACCTCTCACCCCTGCAGACCCAGATCCTGATGATGAAGAGCAAGAACAACCACATCGCCATCATGGGGATCGGAGTATAGCTAATCAAGGCAGACTGAGACGGGAACACATCGCAACACAATATTTTGGAAGGTACGTGTCAACTCCAACCATACTCACCTATTGACCAAAAACTCCATGTGTTAAGTGGAACAAAAATAACTATTTTATTAGTGCAGAAATGAAACTATTTACAAGTACTGAATGTCCATGGGCATGAAAATGCAAACCAGGCATGTGGCACATTGACGTCATGTGCCACTTCTAATGGTCCAGGGTGGTCTCTATGACCTTCTGCCCCTCCTGCCAGCCTGGCTGGTCCCTGGTGCTTCCGTGGTGCTCTGCCTGCTACTCCTGAGCACCCTGCTGTCAGTGACAGAGACACTGCTCACTGTCGAGCCCTCCTCACTGTCCTGGGGTGTTTCCCCTGTGGCCCTAGACATATTCCGTGTCTCCATCAAGTCAATGATGTGGGTCAGACGTCCCAGGCCCCTAGCCACATCCCCAGCGAAATGGCCCATTTCCACCTGCAGCCCAACTGTCCTCCTCGACAGGCCTGTGGTGTTCATGGCGAGCCTGCCGATGGATGTGGCCATCCTGTCCAGTCTGTGCAGGAGCTGACGGTCCCTGCGCCGCCCACCCTCAGCCTGGGCCAGTAGTCCTCCCGCCAGTTCCCTCATGGCAAGGGCAAGGTCCCCAGTGTTAGTGCAGATCATGTCCATCCTTGAGTTCAGGTGCTGCATGCTGGCATGGTTATTGCGCACGAAGCGGTGCAGCACACCACTAATCCTCCCTAAAATTCGATTTTGTAGGCGCTGACCATGCAGCAGCTGTGCCTCACTGGTGCTGGGAGGAAGTTGCCCGGATGCAGACTGCAGCCCTGATGTCCTGGACCTGCGACGCCTGCGCAGCGGTGGCTGCCCTGTGATTTCCCCTGTCTCATCCCTGCCTGTTGCTGGGGCAGCCTCTTGTGATACTGTTGCAGCAGGTGTGGCTACTGCAGGGATGCTGTTGACCGTGCAGGTGGGGGTGCTGGCGGGTCCTTAGGTGTCCTCATGGGGCTGGCTGATTGGAGTAGTGGTGGTGTCCTGTTGGAGACCTGTGGGACATGAGGAACAGACTGTCAGTGTCTACTTTCTGTTGCACACTTCCTAATAAACATTTGCCTATGAACTGCCTACTTGACTACATTTCCCATAATGCATCATTCTGGCATTTGCTACCCTGAAATGGAGCTATCTTGGTAGTACATGCCACTGTGTACATGGTGGGTGGGGGTATGGCATTGATAGGGGTACAGGCATGTCACATGGTACTCACCGGTTGATGTGCTGGGCTCTGAGGTGTCCAGGTCCCCAATTCCAGACACTGCCTCCTGCTCCAAGGTTTCCTCCGCCCTTTCTTCCAGGGTTGTGGGTGGTGGCAAAGACGATGGTCCCCCTCCTGTGCCTCTCATCTCCCGGAGCCTTTCAGCCACCCTCTCCTTGGTCCGGGAGCGGAGGTCATACCACCTTTTCTTTATGTCATCTATGGTCCTATGGCTCACCCCCAGGGAATTTATCTTGTCCTGTATGTCCTGCCACAGCTGTTTCTTGGTGGCTTCAGGAACATTGAGGGCTGATTTTCCAAACAAGTCATCATAGTGCTGACAGCATTCATCTGTCAGCACCTCCAGCTCCCTCTCAGAGAATTTCAGCTTCCTCTTCCTTGGTGTTCCCTCCATGGCAGCTGCTGTTTGTCCTGTGTGTAGTTCAGCATTTATAAAAGGGTGTGGTCCTCCCTCCTCCCAGGTGTATTAGTAAACTTCCTGGCTGTGATGTCATCCTCATGTGCCAGGAAGTGTTTCCAGAGTGTTCTGGAGTGGTTTCTGGAGTGTTCTGCTGCACCTGTAATCAATTAGCAAGTTAATCGCAATTTGCGACATCGACTCGCTAATTGCGAGTTCGTTTTTTGCACACTCTCATAAAGCGACCTCGCAATCGGCGGACTTGCACACTGCGTTGCGAGTCCGGGTGCGAGTTGCTATTTCGGCACGTTTTTTTTCCCTGCATTCCAATTTGCGCCTCGTATTTTGCGAGTCGCATCAACTCGCAAAATCCGAGTCGCAAATTTTTAGTTTGCTACATCTGGCCCTATATCATAAGAAACACAAAAAATAAAGGTACGTTATTTTAGTGAAAATATGCCAAAAGTATCTCAGAGGATATACTCCCTTAGGAGGTAAGTAAAATACACAAAATATACACACAAACCAAAATCAGGTAAGTAAACAGTTAGAAAAGTAGTGCAATCACTGTAGAACACAATAGAATGCAATAGGGAGAAATAGGCCTAGGGGCAACACAAACCATATACTCCAAAAGTGGAATGCGAACCATGAATGGACCCTAGTCTAGTGTGTAGAGGGTCACTGGGAGTGTAAGAAAACACTAAGGGTGTCCAAGATACCTCACCCCAAGACCCTGAAAAGTAGGAGTAAAGTTACCCTACTACCCCAGAAAGACAGTAAAGTCGAGATAGGGGATTCTGCAAAGGCAACAACTGACTGCAAAGCACTGAAGATGGATTCCTGGACCTGAGGACCTGCAAAGGAAGGGGAGAAAGTCCAAGAGTCACGCAAATGTTCAGGGGGGGCAGGAGCCCACTAAACCCCGGATGAAGGTGCAAAAGGGCAGCCTTTGGTTGGAAGAAGCTGAAGATTCGCCAACAATGGAAGGTGCCAGGAACTTCTCCTTTGGTCAGAAGATGTCCCACGGTGTGCTGGAGGATGCAGAGTTGTTTCCACGTAGAAAGATTGCAAACAAGCCTTGCTAGCTGCAAGAGTCACGGTTTAAGATTTTGGGTGCTGCCAGGGCCATAAAAAGGACCAGAAGGTCACCCCTTGGAGAAGGAGACAGAGGGGGCGCTCAGCAATACAGAGAGCCCACGCAGAAGCAGGCAGCACCCGCAGAAGCACCTGAACAGGCGTTCAGAAGATCTGAGCAAGCGGTCGTCTCAGCACAACAAAAGAGGGTCCCACGAAGTCGGATGTCAACACAGTGAGTTGGGCAATGCAGGACAGAGTGCTGGGGACCTGGGCTGTGCTGTGCATGAATGAAGTCTTGCAAAAGTGCACAGAAGCCCTAGCTGCTGCAGTTCACGCAGTACACAGGATTACTGTCTGGCGTGGGGAGGTAAGGACTTACCTCCACCCAAATTTGGACAGGAGGGCCACTGGACTGTCGGGGATACTTGGATCCAGCTCCTGTGTTCCAGGGACCATGCTCGTCAAGATGAGAGGGGACCCAGGGGACCGGTGATGCATACGTTTGGTGCCTGCGTTAGCAGGGGAAAGATTCTGTCGACCCACAGAAGATTTCTTCTTGGCTTCCAGTGCAGGGTGAAGGCAGACAGCCCTCAGAGCATGCACCAGCAGGAAACAGTTGAGAAAGCCGGCAGGATGATGCGCTACAATGTTGCTGGTAGTCTTCTTGCTACTTTGTTGCAGTTTTGCAAGCGTCCTGGAGCAGTCTGCGGTCGATCCTTGGCAGAAGTCAAAGAGAGAAGTGCAGAGGAACTCTGGTGAGCTCTTGCATTCGTTATCTTGTGAGAATCCCACAGGAGAGACCCTAAATAGCCCTCAGAGGAGGATTGGCTACCTAACCAGGTAAGAGCCTATCAGGAGGGGTCTCTGACGTCACCTGCTGGCACTGGCCACTCAGAGATCTCCATTGTGTCCTCAAATCTCTGCATTCAAGATGGCAGAGGTCTGGGACACACTGGAGGAGCTCTGGGCACCACCCCTGGGGTGGTGATGGACAGGGGAGTGGTCACTCCCCTTTCCTTTGTCCAGTGTCGTGCCAGAGCAGGGGCTGGGGGCTCCCTGAAATGGTGTAGACTGGCTTATGTAAGGAGGGCACCATCTGTGCCCTTCAAAGCATTTCCAGAGGCTGGGGGAGGCTACTCCTCCCCAGCACTTAACACCTATTTCCAAAGGGAGAGGGTGTAACACCCTCTCTCAGAGGAAATACTTTGTTCTGCCTTCCTGGCAGTGGGCTGCCAAGACCCCAGGAGGGCAGAAACCTATCTGAGTGTGGGCAGCAGTGGTAGCTACAGAGAAAACCCCATAGAGCTAGTTTGGCGGTACCCGCGGTCCATGCTGGAGCCCTGGGGATGCATGGAATTGTCCCCCCAATACCAGAATGGTATTGGGGGGACAATTCCATGATCCTAGACATGTTACATGGCCATGTGTGGAGCTACCATTGTGACGCTACACATAGGTATTGACCTATATGTAGTTCACGCGCGTAATAGTGTCTCCGTACTCACAAAGTCTGGGGAAATTGCCCTGAACAATGTGGGGGCACCTTGGCTAGTGCCAGGGTGCCCTCACACTTAGTAACTTTGCACCTAACCTTCACTAAGTGAGGGTTAGACATATAGGTGACTTAGAAGTTACTTAAGTGCAGTGTAAAATGGCTGTGAAATAATGTGGACGTTATTTCACTCAGGCTGCAGTGGCAGTCCTGTGCAAGAATTGTCTGAGCTCCCTATGGTTGGCAAAAGAAATGCTGCAGCATATAGGGATCTCCTGGAACCCCAATACCCTGGGTACGTAGGTACCATATACTAGGGAATAATAAGGGTGTTCCAGTGTGCCAATCAGAATTGGTGAAAATGGTCACTAGCCTGCAGTGACAATTTTAAAAGCAGAGAGAGAATAAACACTGAGGTTCTGGTCAGCAGTGCCTTAGTGGTACAGTTAGGCACCACACAGGGAACACATACAGGGCACACTTTATGAGCACTGGGGTCCTGGCTAGCACGATCCCAGTGACACAGGCAAAAACAAACATACACATAAGTAAAAATGGGGGTAACATGCCAGGCAAGATGGTACTTTCCTACACATACCTAATCAATTGACTTCAAATTTGATTTGTCATGGTATTTTTCATAACTCATTGGTACGTCCAAGTTGTGCATCTGATGTGATGGAAAAACATTGTATCACCTTTTTGAATAGAGTGATCCTCATTTATAAATGTCAACCATACTTATTTATATTATAACACCCAGTAATATCATTATCAGTAAATATATACGTTTTTTTTAAAAGCATATATTGTCATTAGTTTCCCTTTCATCTTTTATAATCAAATAGTGTACCATCCTTACTTTAGCCACTATCCGATTGTTAACCTCATTTCATCAACAGTATTTTGAATTGAGACTTATTCCCCTAGGTTTTTACAATCACAAGTTCCAGAATGAATTTAGTCATTATCCATTAAAACCTATCACCAATTCAATCTTAAATGTAGTCACGATACAAAAATGTTTATTTCCCTCAATGCACCTCACTTGAGTGCAGTCATTACAATACCTTCTATTCTTCCGCACCTCGGGGAATGGCAGTATTCAAACATCAGTATACATGATATCTGGCAAAACGAGCTACGCGCGAGTGGACCCATTTTAATAGCCCACTTTCTCATGGCTCACCGGTGTGCCTAATCAAAATAGAAAGCCGCCATAGTCAAGCCACATAATCACCTATGCCGGAAGCTGCCATTCATTGAGTACAGTTGTAATCACGGCGTAATATTGGAAAAAGTCAAATACCACTTTTCACAAATATTCCAAACTATAATTAGCAATATAAACGGAACTAACTGCATTTATCCACCAATTCATATAGCACATTTCAAAAGCAGCAATAACCCGTATGACGATCTTGTGTGTCGGGAATCGTCATTTTACAAATTCAGTTGTAATTACAGCTGCCATCTTCCATCATGTCATTTGCCAATGTTTTATTACTCACAAATTCTTTAATCTTGTATTCATAACAATCAGGTTTTCACAGTAATGAGTAAGGTTCCTTCCTCGCCGGCAGAACCCAAAGAGTCCGCCTCCCCCCGTTCCAATCCAAGGCCTACAACATCATCTGCGGCGTACCCCAGGGCTCTTCACTCAGCTTGACGCTGTTCAACATCTACATGGCCCCCTTCGCACAAGTGGCCAGTCAGCACAACCTCAACATCATCTCCTACACCGACGACACCCAACTCATCCTTTCCCTCACCAAGGACCCACACACCGCCAAAACCAACCTCCACAAGTGACTGAAAGCCATCGCCGACTGGATGAGAGACAGCCGGCTAAAACTGAACTCGGACAAAACAGAGATTCTCATCCTTGGGCCCACCCCCTCCGCCTGGGATGACTCATGGTGGCCGGCATCGCTGGGTCCCCCACTGACACCTACCAACAGCGCACGAACCTCGGCTTCACCCTCAACTCATCCCTCTCCATGTCAAAGCAGGTCAAAGCCATCTCCTCCTCCTGCTACAGCACCCTCCGCATGTTTCGCAGAGTCTACAAATGGATCCCAACAGAAACAAGAAAAACAGTAACCCAGGCCCTCGTCAGCAGCAAACTCGACTACGGCAACGTCCTCTACGATGGTATCCCATCCACACACCTACAACGCCTCCAACGCATCCAAAACGCCTCCGCCCGACTCATCCTCAATATCCCTCACCACAACCAAATCACTCCCCACCTAAGAGACCTTCACTGGCTCCCCGTCAACAAGAGGATCACCTTCAAGCTCCTCACCCACGCACACAAAGCACCCCACAACACCGGACCGACCTACCTGAACAGCAGACTCAGCTTCTACACCCCCACCCGGCAACTCAGCTCCGCCACCCTCGCCCTCGCCTCCATCCCCCGCATCCGGAGCAGATCATCTGGTGGCAGATCATTCTCTTACCTCGCCGCCAAGACCTGGAACACCCTGCCATCTGACCTAAGACAGACCCAGGACCTGCTTTCCTTCAGAAAACTCCTCAAGACCTGGCTCTTCGAGCAGTAGCAGCACCCCCCGTTAGCGCCTTGAAACCCTCACAGGTATGTAGCGCACTTTACAAATAAATTGATTGATTGATTGAGTAATGGCCATCAGAAAAGGTAGGGCCTGAATCAATAGTCTCATTATTCAGAAATAAAGCCACCACCCCCATTTGTCATATATTTGATAAATCAATTTTCTAAGCCTCACACTCACCTATTATATAGAGTAATATAACAAATAAGCACAGATCGTGACTTTACAAAAAATAATGTAATTCATCATCCGTGTTCTGACCCAATTCCACAGAACGTAGACAGCATACTCATGCAGCCTCTTTCTGACATAACGTTAACCCTCTACTTCCTCCTCTCTGATCAGGTGGTTCATAATCCACCGCATGAAACCACATACACCTGTAATCCGAATGATGTTCCATCATATGCAATGTTAGGGGATATTTAATATCTCTATTCCTTATGGCATGGACATGCTCCTGTATCTGAAATTTTAAAGCTCTTATAGTGCTCCCTACGTAAATTTTATTACATGTACGCCCTAAAATGTATACCACATATTTTGTCTTACAATTAATGAAGTGTCTAATCTCATATCTCTTGTTGTGTTGTAACAAAAGTTCTTCATCTTATCCAAACCCAAAGTGCACATATTGCACTCATGACAAATAAAAAATCCTTTCGGTGTGGCGGGTAACCACATTTGTTTTTTAATGGTAGTAATGTAACTAGGACATAGGTGATCCCTTAGTGTCCTACCTCTACAATAGGTAACTTTAGGTAATTTGGATACACATCCCTTTATTCCAGGTATTTCTGTAAGCAACGGCCAATGTTGTCTTAAGATCTTATACATTTCATCACTCAGCAATGAATATTGTGTCACAAAAGCCAATGGAACATGCTTATTTCTAATGTTTCCTTTCTAGTCATTTGTTCAATCTGTTTTTCTGCTTAGATAACACTTTTTCATCATATCCCCTTCCCCTGAATCTCTTTTGCATAGTCAATCTGAGCAGCAAATATTTTTCATCATGTCCTCTTCCCCTGAATCTCTTTTGCATAGTCAATCTGAGCAGCAAAGATGTCCCCAGTACTGCAATTACACCTTATTTGTACAATTTCGCCAAATGGGATATTGCGAACAACTGTATTGGGATGAGCACTAGTTACATGTAGAATACTATTACATGCTGTAATGTACCTGTTTCTATACCTTAGGGACCCTTGGGCTAGGTGCATTGATTTTTAGCCTGCAGCTGCATTTTCGGAGAATATTTGATTATTAAGGCTATTTCGCACTGCCCAATTTCAGTTATAAACTTTTTTATTAACCAACTGATAATATGTCACATTTTAAGGATAAACGAGAAGAAATGAGAAGGGATCTTTTCTCAAGCCAAGTGGTACATAAAGTAACAGGTCTGAAAATACAGGGTTCTGAACCCTCATGTTTCCAACTTTCGAGGACTTAGATGATGAGTCTCTTAAGGAATGGGAGGAAAATTTACTGAATGCATAATTTACGATGATGCGCATATTGATTAAACATGCTGATAAAAAGGTTAGTAAACTCCAAGCTGATATAGAAAGGATGGAAAAGGATATTGAAAATGTCACTCAAAAGGATTTAATTATAAAGAATTATTACATTTTGGAGAAAATAATGGAGGATTATTAGTTATATTTGCATGACATGAAGTTACGAAAAGTGAAACAAGATGATTTGGATTACAAGGAAGAGAGAATTTATACATTTGCCCATAAATACGATACTGTGAGGATTTCAGAAGTAGGAAAAAGAAAACAAGAAGAAATATCAGACACTGATTTAACAAGTGGTAGCTCCATGACTTCATTGGACAGTATGAGATCAAATGAAGCGAGCCCAATAACATCCAATACTACCCAAGGCGTATCCAATTTTTTAGTGGAAATGAAAAGGTTACGCCTCTGAACAAAGTTGACTCAAAAAGAACAAAGATTAGAAGAGGTGGGAAGCGATGGAAACAGATACAAAGGACCCAAAAATCAAAGAATACAAACACGCTCCAGGAGGAACTAAGAAGGCGAGATTCTCGTGACCATTCAACAAATGAAAATGAATTGGTCATTGTAAATCTGTCTGATCGTCCCCTTTAAAAAGAAGAATCTGATCTGTTGACTTAAGGTTTGGGATTTTGTCCTACACAAATTAATGATCCGGTTGATGTTTTTGTAGCTGTGTTTATATTCACCAGTTTACTGAAATTAAGGGATCATTTCAATTCCCTCCAAGTACCAACTGTTTCTAGAAGAGTGTCAGAAAATATACAAGGTGATGATACGCTGGCACCAACACACCTTGTTTCTGATTTATATGATTTACAACTTGTGATGTCACTAACGAATGATGAATTGGTCAACATTGATTATTTGAGAGCTGATTTAGGCATTGAGGAAAATTTGAATTTAAGCAGTGGATTAAAACCCCGCTAGAAATGTATGCCTGTTAAAACACATCACAATATTGAACTTTTTAGTACTAATGTGAAAAAGGACTTGTACAAATGTTTGGAGGAATTCACAAATAAAAGTAAAAAACATTTGGGTGGGAATTTAACCAAAACAGAGAGGAAAGCCTTACTATCTTTAAAATCTGATCAAACAATAGTAATCAGAGAAGCAGATAAGGGGAGAATGAATGTGGTTGTGATGAATAAATGTGAGTACATTGGAGAAATAAATAGACAATTATCAGATTCTATATGTTATGAACATATTTCTGACAATCCTATCAAAATACTGAATGAATATATCAACATGAAATTGGCTGATTGGTGTGAAAGCTGTCTTATTGCTGATGAGGAATATAACTACTTATCAGTAAAGTACCCTTGCTCTCCATGTACATATATATTCTACCAGAAATACATAAGGGAGGTGATTTTCCATCTGGGAGACTGATGATATCTGGTATTTCCACACCTACTGAGAGATTGTCAGAATATGTGGATTTAATGTTGCAGAAATTTGTATTTAATCTACCCTCCTGTATAGAGGAAAGTGAGGATATTTTAAACAAACTTGAGGATTTTATATGGTCAGATGACCTGTTTTTGGTGACAATGGCTGTCAACAGTTTATATACTTGTATACAAAAACAATTTGGAATCAGGGCAATTGAGTTGTTCCTAAATACTAGAACAGCAGACCATTATGAGCACAGTAACATGATTATAGAAATGATTGATATCATCCTATCAAAGAACTATTTTTTACATGATGGCAGTTGGTTTAATCAGATACAGGGTACTGTGATGGGTTTGAGATTTGCTCCATCGTATGCCTGCCTTTTCATGGGCTGGTATGAAAGAGAACATGCATGGGGCAGACGTGCCTCCACCTGGACAGACTTTATAGTTTTTGGGGGCGGTATGTTGATGATATCATTATGTTATGGAACGGGACGGTTGAACAACTATTGATGTATCACAGTTCTTACAATGTCAAACTGAGTATACAATATAGTAAGGACAGAATAGATTTTCTGGTCATTCGGTTTTTTTGTGGAAAATAACAAAATACAGAGCACAATGCTTAGAAAGGCTGCAGCCTGTAATAGTATTCTACATGCAACTAGTGCTCATTCTAAGACAGTTGTTCGCAATATCCCATTTGGCAAAATGGTACGAATAGGGTCTAATTGCAGTACTGGGGACATCTTTGCTGCTCAGATTGACAATGCAAAAAAGAGATTCAGGGGAAGAGGATATGATGAAAAAGTGTTATCTAAGGCAGAAAAACAGATTGAACAAAAGACTAGAAATAAAACATTATCTGTGAAAACAAAGAACAATAGAAATAAGCATGTTCCATTAGCTTTTGTGACCCAATATTCATTGCTCAGTGACTAAATTTATAAGATCTTAAGACGACATTGGCCGTTGCTTACAGAAATACCTGGAATAAAGGGATGTGTATCCAAGTTACTTAAAGTTACCTATCGTAGAGGTAGGACACTAAGAGATCACCTATGTCCTAGTTACATTACTACCATTAAAAAACAAATGTGGTTACCCACCACACCAAAAGGATTTTTTATTTGTCAAGAGCGCAATATGTGCACTTTGGTTTTGGATAAGATGAAGAACTTTTGTTATAACACAACAAGAAGATATGAGATTAGACACTTCATTAATTGTAAGACAAAATATGTGGTATACATTTTAGGGTGTACATGTAATAAAATGTACGTAGGGAGCACTATAAGATCTTAAAAATTTCGGATACAGGAGCATGTCCGTGCCATAAGGAATAGAAATATTAAATATCCCTTAACATTGTATATGATGGCACATCATTCTGGTGACAGTAGTAACTGGTTTCATGGGGTGGATTATGTACCACCTAATCAGAGAGGAGGAAGTAGAGAGTTAACATTATGTCAGAAAGAGGCTGCATAAATATGCTGTCTATTTTCGGTGGAATTGTGTCACAATACGGATAGTGAATGACATTATTTTTTATAAAGGGATGATCTGTGCTTATTTGTTATATTACTCTATAAAATAGGTGAGTGTGAGGCTTAGAAAATTGATTTGTCACCCATGAATTATCAAATATATGACAAATGGGGGATCGTGGCTTTATTTCTGAAAAATGAGACTATTGATTCAGGCCCTACCTTTTATGATGACCATTACTGTGAAAATCTGATTGTTATGAACACAAGGTTAACACACTTTTGAGTAGTAAAACATTGGCAAATGACATGATGGAAGATGGCAGCTGTAATTACAAATGAATTTGTAAAATGACGATTCCCGACACACGGGATTGTGCATATGTGTTATTGCCACTTTTGACATCTGCTATATGCATTGGTGGATAAATGCAGTTTGTTCAGTTTATATTGCTAATTATAGTTTGGAATATTTGTGAAAAGTGGTATTTGACCTTTTCCAATATGGCCGCCGTGATTAGAAATGTACTCAATGAAAGGCAGCTTGCAGCATACGTGATCATGTGGCTTGGCTATGGTGGCTCTCTATTTTATTTAGGCACACCGGTGAGCCATGGGAAGGTGGGCTATTTAAATCGGACAACTCGTGCGTATACTGCCATTCCCCCGAGGTGCAGAAGAATAGAAGGTATTGTAATGACTGCACTCGAGAGAGGTGCATTGAGGAAAATAAACTTTTTTGTATTGTGACTATATTTAAGATTGAATTGGTGATAGGTTTAATGGATAATGCCTAAAATCATTTGGGAATTTATGATTGTGTGAATCTAGGGAAATAAGTCTCAATTCAAAATACTGTTGATGAAATAAGGTTAGCGATCAGATGATGGCTAAAGTAAGGATGGTACACTATTTGATTATAAAAGATGAAATGGAAACTAATGACAATATATGCTTTTTAAAAAAAATTATATATTTAACATTAATAAGTATGGGTGACATTTATAAATGAGGATCACTCTATTCAAAAAGGTGATACAATGTTTTTCCCTCACATCAGATGCACAACTTGGAAGTACCAATGGCTTATGAAAAATACCATGACAAATCAAATTTGAAGTCAATTGATTAGGTATGCGTAAGGAAGTATGTTTAGATAATGAATTATGAATTGGCAGGTGTATATATACAGGGGGTGGTACTTTCATAATTATACAACTATAGGTTTTGGATAATTGGTTTTCAATTATTCGATCATTGGTGAATGGATTGTGCCATATCAACTTTGGGTGTAACAAGTAACACTTAAAATGATGAAGGTTTGTTTTTTTATATATTTTATAAATACACATTTTTTTTATATATATATATATATATATATATATATATATATATTTGTTTTTTTATTTTATTTGGTGTTGCTTCTTTTTATATGTATAATTGATGTTATTTGTAATAATTGTTGATGATCTAATAATAATCTGTATGTTTGTCAGTGTATATGTTTTTTATATGTATTTCTAATATTTTGATATTAGTGTTTTTTTGGATATTTATAGAAGTCCCTCATCAGTTTCTTCCCCTTTGGAGTAGGGTATAAATGTATGTATTGGTTATATTGTTGTGGTCTATTGTCCTTTTGTGTAAAAGTGTACTTGTGGATATTTTGAATTGTTGTGTGTTTATTGAATGTGTGTTATATGTGTTACCCTAAAGAAGTCCTATGTGAAAGGACAAAATGCGTTGGCTGTTGCTGTTATGAATTCATGTACTGTTGGATAAGAGAAAAAAAGAATAAAAAGAAGATTTGTATAATTTCAAATCAAAGAATTGGACAATGAAATATTATTAGTGGTGGTGCACTACCATTGTTCTAAATTGTGTCTTCCCTTTATGTTAAAGGATTACACATTGGTATCAGGTGTTGGTTTGAGTGCACACAAATAAGAACACATTAAAAAAAAAGTTTCTATACCTTAGGGACCCTTCGGGTAGGTGTGTTGATTGTTAGCCTGCTGCTGCACTTTTGGAGAATATTGAGTTAAATGAATGGGAGTTGAAAGACTCTGAGTTAGCGACAGAATTAAAAAATATGCACAGAATTGTACTTTAAAGAAAATGAGGGCACACTGAAAGTAGTGGAGATACTATAGGAGGTGTATAGGAGTGTTCTAAAAAAAAAAGTAATTGCAACAAAGAACAAGCATTTGCAGTGCAATGGGTCTCGCATTTGCTCGACTTAAAGCTATCAGCGTTGTAGAGTCCTAACTGGACATTTATTGCCCCATAAAATGAAAATGAAAAGTAAGACAGTTTTACATGAGCAAGCCGATTTAAAGTGCCACGCCATGAGTGTGAAGGAGCACACAAAATGAAACAGAAGTTAAATTGCAGTGAAACGTATCGGCAAATGTGCACCAAGATCACGCTGCATAGGAAATAAAAATAAAAAGCAGTCCAGAAATCATGCCGAAAACATGGAGCCTCGTATGTTTTTAGTAGTTGGCCGGTGCACTCAAGGAGGGCTAAGCACAGGAAAAGGCATGTTGTGTGCATGCCTTTCACATATAAAATCAAACTAGTTTGTGAAAAGGCAAGCCCACAAACCAATAAAACTGATGGGCCTGCGGTGGGCGTGGTTAAAACCCCATAAAGAGATTACAGTAGGCTAGAGCACTTGTGCGCTTGACCCTAAAAATCCAGAACAAGAAAGATCCTAGTAACTTTTGGTTGCTCACCACCCCCGACCCACAGACGTACATGTGTTGGCTTTATTTTATGGAAACATGGTGCTGCTCAGGATTACTATGTGAAGAGATCACCAATAAGTCACAAGATATACTGAAATACCAATCTTGTGAGTAACTTTGATAACTTTAACTGCTAAAACAAACTCACAGTGGAGTCTCTTCTGCTATAGGGCACCTGTCTGGCAAATATGGGGCGATTTGACATTCCTGGTCCTTACTGACAGAAGAGTCTGTGGACTAACTCAAAAACAGATTAAACACTGTACTAGCCAACATTGTAAGTCAGACATTCTCTTCTGAGAAAGACACCTTAGACATAAGTCTTAGGGGGTCATTTTGACCCTGGCAGTAGGTGGTAATGTGGTGGTGGTCCCACCAACAGGCTGGTGGTACATACTGCCACATTATGATATTGGCAGGTTGGCTGAAGCCAACCCACCAATGTACCACTCTGACCGCCATGGCGGTAGCAGCCGCCGAGCTGGAGATAAGAATCTCCAGCCCGGCGGCCGCTATTGTACCACCTCAGGCATTTTGACCCTGCCTACCGCCGTGGTTTCTGTGACGTTTGTAATGAAAATCATGGCGGTAGACCCTATCACTGACACTTCCTTCCTTGTCACTGATAGGAGGCCCCCTCCCCCAAACACTCCCTAGACGCCCCCCTCAATCCATGCTCCCCCTTCCAATCCCCCTCCCCCTACACACACATGCAGAAATGCACCATGCATACACACACTCACTCACACAAGCATCCATGCATGCATCCATTCATTCATGCATGCATCCGTACCACATTCACACTGACACGCAAACACACATTTACATTCATACATGCATTCTCACACATGCATACACGCATGCAAACAACACTACACATACATTCACACACACACTCACACATTCACCCAGACACCCCCCCACACACACACAACCACCCCCCCTCCCCTGTCGGAAACCCAACTTACCTGAATCCAGGTGGTCTTCCGACGGGACGGGGCACTGCTACCTCCAACAGCGACTACCAGCAGAACACCACCAGGCCGTATTATTTCTCATGCCGTGGCGCTGCTGGTGGTAGCAGCGCCACCTTAATGCTATCCGCCAGCATGGCCACAGCCATATTTCCGCCCTTCTTGTGGTGGAAATCCGGCTGTGGTCATTATTTTGCAGACGGCTGTTAGCCGCGGCAACAGTCTTTTGCCAGCTGTCGCTGCGGCGGTAGGCGGCATTCACCGCCAATGTTTTAATGAGGGCCTTAATGGACTCTAAATATTCAAGGCTGGCCAAATCCCTTTGTAAATATTATATATATATATATATATATATATATATATATATATATATATATATACGCACGCTGACATCCAAAAATTGTAAGCGAAATGTAGAATACGGCATCCACTACAGGTGATCCAGATGGGACTGGATTACACGATTGTTTACCAACAGGTCTCCAGTTTCTACGGCGAGTGCATCGCATTCGACTTGACTTCACTTGAAATTTCAGCAGTCCCGACAGAGCATGATGACCAGGACAGCATGCAATGCCCCACACCTAGATTTTCTCTCTTATTGTCCCCCGAGTCGCCCCCGAGAACCAAGATTATTGGTATCTTCTCCATTTATGCATATAGGCGGTGGGAAAATATATTCAGGGTAACAGTGAAAAAATATAATTATTTTCCTACGTTTTCCATATGATTTGTGGCGATAAGAAATTATCATCTGCATACGAAAAGAAATTATCATCTGCATACTTCTGCAGATTTTATTTTAAGAAAACAAAAACATTCTAACTCCAACACTAACACTTCAGAAGTTATTAAAATTGATAAACATAGGGTGCAATGCAACTCCAGCCACCTAATTAAAGATACACGGTGCCCTTCAGCTGTCCAGAGCTAAATTAAGCAACTGAAGGACGACAAGGTTGCCCAGTCAATAGAGGCGTTACAATTACATGGGACTGGAGAACTGCTATTTTTTTAATTAAAAAACCCATGCTCAAATTGAAAAGGCTTATCAGAAGGTGCAGTTATTTCTTCAGGGTACTCCTACTTTAGTATGACAACCATGTTGTACAACGTAGAAAACGTTCTAGAGATGTGTTTTGTCACGGAAATCGGCGCCACCTAAATTGATTTTTATTTGCGGAACTATTCTTTGACTCTGCTGCATAATGTGTTCGTCAATGCCGTGCATTTCCAGTCTCCCTGAACACGGGCTACTGGCACAATCTTAAACCCCGCGAATGAAGACCATCAGTGGCCCCAGGCAATAATACTCAAATATGTCACGCAGTGACGAGTTGGGCATGCAATGACAACGCAAACATGTGCCGATTTCTTCTGAACTTTTATTTTAGGAATGTGCACATTGAGGGAAATGGACAAAATACAGACGTTGCAGACATAGTACCAGTTAGTGAACAGGTTTAGTTCGGCCCAGCTTGTCAGAAGGTGGAGTATGACAGAGTCCCGGCTAGAGGGAGAGGCGCATCAAATGTTGGGAGTTTGTAGAAAAGGATTCTGCAATGAATGCGTTAAGTGTGGAAATGAGGTTCGATATTGAGTTTTGTTTGTTTGTCAAGAAGTGCAAATGAAATGCCAAGGGTTGCATTTGGGCGACGGTTCTGCTAGGTGCAGTTTGTGGACACGTTGTGTTTGGTGTTAAGTAAGATATGCTAAACGAGAATAAAGCGTTCAGGTCTAAAATCAGGAGCTGCTTTTGTTTTCGTTCACACTTAGGTATGGACACCTGGGTGCACCCTGAGTGGCACTGGCATGATGGCGGCAATATATTCACGTATTGGGAAAGGGGCATTTCAAGCATGAGTACACAATCTCCGCAAAGGGCCATAACAAAGGACATAAAGCACATTCCAAAGGGCCGTTCGCTGTCAGGCTCTTTGGATGAAATGGAAAACAGGTTACAGAATATGCCAAGTAACAGAGGGGCATTTGTTTTAACACACAAAAAAAATCACAAAAAAGCTTGACAAGTGCAGGAAGAGCCTCCTTTTTGTAGCCAAAATAACCATTCCATTACAGGGCAATCTATATCAATCGCAGAAAAGTGCGATTGAAAATGTACTACTGAAAGATGCTTACGACTGGAGCCTGTAAAGATTACACAAACTGAACATTCCTCTAGTCTAAATATAAAGTATATATAATGGCAAATCAATGATAAGTGAAGATTTGCCATTATATGAACTTCCCGAACTGAAGATTTCCTATCTAGTTCAAAATAAAATAATCCAATCATTGTCAAATGAGGTTTTTTTTAAACTGCTACATCCACTGTACATAGATAGAGTAAAAGGAAAGTAAAATGCGTACTACTCTCCCACTGCACTGTTGCTAGCCCTTGCTTGACTGTATCTTGGCAGACAGTTGAAGGCGCAGGTGTGCATGTCTGGGAAGCAAGGGCAGGAAGGGCCACAAAGAAAAAAATAAACTTACTACAGGGTGCAAATAACCAAGCTCTAGTGCGCATGCCTCTATTGTATTAAGTGTGCTAACAACCACTTTAATAACAAGACAAACACAATACTAGATTAAACAAAAGCAGGAATGAACCACCCCAAAAACAAGCATTTGCAAAGCTAGCTGCAATGTGCAAAGGCCACCGGAAACGCTGTTTGCTTGCAGTAGCGCGGTTAAACCCCATCACAGCTGACTGTGCTTTGACATTGCTTGTTTTGTATGGACCGATTTGTAACGGAGTGAAAGGTGCAGAGGTGCAGGGATGCAGGTGTTTTTGATAGTGTTCAGGATCAGAGCAGCGTGACACTATAATGTCCATCTAAGTAGTGCCATATTGTGGCTTTTGTTTTCCTTGCAAGACTTCAAATGCCCTACTAGAAACCAGACAGTCCATATTGGAAAAAGAAAAACCAATAAAACCACCATCATAGAATCATGTCACAAGAATATATATATACAGATATATTAAAAAGGAAGCTGCTCCATTCATAATGGAGTTAAGAGACATAAGTGAACGTGCCCAACTGTGATGATTGCTTCTACTTAGCTGGTGTAAAAGAGCCTCTCGTAAACTGCAATAGTAACACTGCCCAGCCAATATCACGACCAGTGCAGTTTAAAAGCTCTGCTAAACAGACCTAAAAATGCACTGCAAGTGATGAAGAGACAGAGATCTATATAAAAAGCAACATATGCTGTCCATTGGATAAGCTACTGTGTAGGTACATCAATTAAATGTCCAACCGTAATACCCATTGTAGCAGAAAAGTCAAGTTCGATCGAATGAGCTTATAACTTCAGCCTGTCCACCTCGATTTTAGAGGTTAAAAGGAGCACCATCCAAAGTGTGGGAATCCTTTAGTGCATTTATAAAGTTCGCAATTCGATAAATATAGTGGCTGTGTTACCATGGGGACCATGCAGTGCAACATGTTGGCTGCTGTTAACCATTTACAGATCATGCGCTTGTTATATAAAATCCCTTCACTACACTACAGACCACGTCAGTGCTTAATCTGTTTGATAAAAAAAAAACACCAACAACAAAAAAAACTCAAGTTCTAGGGCCCTTAACAAGAGGCCACTGCCACTTGCGCCATCCATTGCCCTTGCAATTGTTGCGGATGACAGTACCAACATAACTACTTATCTCAAACAATGGGTCTCACAATTGTTTGAGTTAGAGCTACCAGTATTTTAAACTCCTAACCAGACTTTTCTTGCCACATAAACTGAAAAGTAAAAGAGTTTCACATAAGCGAGCCAACGGCTGCCATGAGCAGGAAGAAGACACACAAAAGGAAACAGAAGTTTGCTTGCAGTGAAACATATCGGCAAAAGTGCAACTATCCATGTAACCATCAAAAGTGCAATTATCCATGTAACAGGATCGATGTCATGCAAAGCTCTTGATTACTGCCCAGTGAGATCGCGCTGCCTACGAAATAAAAAGAAAAAGTAGTCCAGAAACTATATGGAAAACATCGAGCCTTGTATGTTTTCAGTAGTTGGCCAGTGCCCTGGAGGAGGGCTAAACATCAGAAAAGGCATGACATATGCATGCCTTTCACTAAAGAAATCAAGCAAATTTTAAAAGGCAAACCCACGAACCAACCAAACTGATGGGCATGACATGGGTGTGATTAAAAGCCCACAGAAAGATTACACCAGGGACAGAGCGCTTTGCACGTTCAACCATAAAAAAGAGCAGTAGAAATAATAGAAGGGCTGGGATGGCAAATAACACACCTGGAAAACTCAATGGGAGGGAAGCCAGCAGAGCACATAGTCAGACAATTAACACACTATTGAAAACACTGTATATAAATCTGGGGAAGTTAATGTAAAGAAACAGATACTGGTAAAGCAGCATAGGCTGTATGAAATAGGAGATAAAATGCATAAGCTACTGGCCTGGCTTAGTCGTAAAGAGGAAGAGGCCAGGTGGACTGGAAAAATAATTGACAAAATGGGGGAGGTACAAAACACTGATGTAGGTATTGCAGAAAAATTTCCCAAATATTACACAAAATTATATGAGGCATGCATTCGAAAGAGTGATCAAGAAATGCTGGAATATATGGATCAAATTAATCTTCTTACTGCAGAGGAGGAAGATAGGAGGGACCTGGCTCAGAAAATAACACTGAGAGATGTACTGGGGGCCAAATCTAAGGTAAATGCTGGGAAGACCCCCGGCTCTAACCGGATTCCTGTGGAATTCTATAAAGGTGTTGTGAGGCAGATGGTACTGTATATGCTAAGGAGAAAACTGGAAACAAACATTCAGCACACAATTATAACAGTGAAACATAACAAGGAAATGCCAAAGGACCAGTGTGACTCGTATTGGCCAAATCAAGGTATTCTCTACAATCCTAGCAACGCGTCTCTTCATTATTATTACTTACCTAATTCTCACAAGGGTCAGTCGGGTTTTATGCCACAACGCTCAACTAGACTTAGCTGTGGATGAAAGCATAATTGACTAGCCAAAGTGTTAGGTTATTCAGAAACTTATGGCTTCCAAAACCTTGTTTCCAAAAGGTGTCTGATGCACTATATTGGCCCTTTCTTATGGAAACATGGGAGAAATTTGGGTTTGGCCCACCGTTAAGGGAATGGGTGTCACTTTTATACCAGACACCAATGACAGTGATGTGAGTGAACTACATGTTGCCTGAACAGTTCTGGCTGAGGAGGAAGACTTCACAGGGTTGCCAACTGTCCCCCCTCCTCTTAGCTCTTACAATTGAGTCCTTGGCAGGTCTGAGTAAAGCCCACAGGAGTATAAGGAGGTTCTATGTAGTCCACACTCCTGGCAGGAATGAGAAACTCTTGCTTTATGCGGGTGACAGCTTTTTCCACATAACAAACTCTGAAACCACAATTCCCACGATTTTCCAGGTGTTTGAGGCATATGGAACCTTCTCAGGATGAAAAATTATTGGGGGGAAATAGGTTCTGTATCGGCCTCAAGGATCAGGGAAGATGTGGCACATTTCGCAAAACCCCAAGATGACAGTAGGGAGATTCAAATATCTAGGATTTTGGGTAACAGCAAGCAAGGAGAGTTGTCTAAGCAGGAACATAGGTCAGGTGGCCAAATTTCAAGTGGAAGTTGATAGGTGGCACATATCACCACTCATGTTAATGGGTAAAACAGCAGTATCCGAGATGATCACTCTCCCTAAATTATTGTACACTCTACCGAATACGTATTATAATATACCAGATGAAATATTTGTTAGAATAGACAAAGAACTCTGGACCCTGATATGGAACAAGCATTTTCAATGCAACAGGTCTCGCATTTACTAGAGTTAGAGCTATTAGTGTTGTAAACTCCTAACCGGGCTTTTCTTGCCACAGAATTTAAAAATAAAAAAACACAGTGCGATTGCACTATGTAAACCCCAGCGCGATTGCGCTGCGTGGAAAATAAACAGATAAAGTAGTCCGGAAACCATGCTGAAAACATCAAGCCTCGTATGTTTTAATAGTTTACCGGTGCTGTGTAGGTGGGCTAAACACCAGAAAAGGCATGACATGTGCATGCCTTTCACAAATGAAAGCAAGCAGATTTTAAAAGGCAAGCCCACAACCAATGAAAGTGACTGATGAGACATGGGTGTGGTTGGAAGCCCGAAGAGAGATTACTACAGGGGACAGAGCGCTTTGCCAGGAGTTGGGGGGGCTACAATGAATATATAATACAAATGCATCAGTTGTAGCTCTACTTAACCACACATGTCTATTATGTAATTTCAAAATTGGATGCACACTCACCCTATTACAACACAATGATGCTTATTGCAATGAAAGCAAGGCACTCAAATATTTAGTTATTTCATGCGTTGTTTAAAATATTAAACATTCCATTGGTAAAGTTAATTTGGTGATGGTCAGATGTGTTCCCATAGAGTTTATGAATAGACCAGGACCATCCAAGCCAAGGAAATATTCTTAAATACTTTATTACAGGTTCTTTCTGTAGTGCTCCAACACATATATTTTCACTTCATCTTTCGTTGCAAAAATCAATATATAAACAATGGTAGCCCAGCCAACGTGTTTCATCCCCACTATGGGATGTCATCATGGGAATCATAGGAGTGGCAAATTAATTAGCTGTTTAATGTTTATCCCTGTAGTTCATTTCTGAAGATCCCCCCTCTTTATAGTCAGTATTGATCACATGACCAGGTCTCCACTAATAATTTTGTGAACCTGGTTCCTATGCACAGAGCACCAGCCTAACGAGGGTCTGCTCCTTAATTTTTGTAAGTAAATAAGAAGTAAAACTATGTGTGTTGGACAACTTCAGGAAGAATCTGGAATAACATATTTAAGTTCCATTACTTGAATTCTCCGTGTCTATTGATGAACTTACCATGACCACATGAACTTCATTGATGCTCTGTTTAATATTTCAAACAATACATGGAGTAACAAATTATTTGGGTGGCGTCTTTTCATTGGATTGGGGTACAGTGAATTGACTAAATGCTACTCAAGTGGTAATTTGCCTAATTTTGAAGTCGTATGTGTTAACTCTGTTACAAAACAGAAAATTAATAAATATATATTTTTTAAAACAAAAAGAAAGTGAGTGGCTCCCTAAGTAGCCTCTGTAACCACAAATAAACATGGTGCAAAAAACCATGATGACCTAATTAGCGTTTTGGCCCCACCGGTAGCCACTTAAATTTTTTTTAAAATGAAAGTGATGCCTTGCAACCGCAATGAATCAATAAAGTGATTACCATCCTAAGCAGCCACTGAAACCACAAATAAACACTGTGCACTGTAACCACGATCTCTCAGTCTGTATTTCCGCAGCACCAACACTACCTTTAATCTAAAAAGAATGTGGTGCTTTGCAACTGCAAATAATCAAACAAAAAAGAGGCATGGCCACTGAGAACTAAAATGAATGTGGTGCACTGCAACCATAATGTAACTACTAAACATGCGGTGCCACAAGCAACAGCTGTAACTAAAATGAATGGTTGCACTACAATCACGATTTATTAACTAAGGCCGAGATTTATTATTTTCCACGCAAAACTGCGCTAACGCAGTTTTGCATGAAAAAGTATACTGCTAGCTAGAACCATTCCAAGACATGGGCTGGGTGTCACATTTATGGAATGACAGTAGCCAGCGGTAAGGGCCAGCTAGCATAATTGACAAAGGACGCTAGCCGGGTGGGGGCGGCGTAGGGGGAACAGGAGGTTGTGCGTCGAAGGATGAAGCTAGTAAGGTCAGAGGCATAAAAATGCCACTAACAAGATTAGCATAATTTTTTGACGTAAAACCCCCATGGACATAACTCCTGTCTTAGTAAAGACAGGAGTCATGCCCAACACCCCATTGGCAATGCCTAGGGGACATATGTCCCCTGGGCATGGCTATTGGGCCCAGTGCCATGTGCACTTTTAAAATCAATATAAATACTTACCTGTGCTTACCTTACTTACCTGGGATGGGGTCCCCCCATCCTGTGGTGTCCCTTTGGTGTGAGTGGGGGTGTCCCTGGGGCTAGGGAAGGGCACCTATAGGCCCATTTCAAGGTCTCTGACCATGGAAATATACCCACAGGTCCCCTAAAGCCTGACCTGACCTAGGCATTAAATAGTGGCTCTGATCAAGCTTAGCACCATTATTTAAGGCCCCCTTTCCCTGTGCGTGATTTTAGCCCAGGGGGATAAATATGGTTCTAAGGCCAGATTGTCATTTCGTGCACGGGAACGCCTACCTTGCATCTCATTGATGCAAGGTAGTTTCCCGCAAGCACAAAATGACTTTAACTCCAAAACTTTGGCGCTAGACCTGTCTAGCGCCAAAGTATAAATATGGGGTTAGGCTTGCACTGAATATGCGTAAACAAAAATTACATAAATTTGGTGAAAGCAAGTATAAATGTGGGCCTAAGTATGCAGTGCCCAGAGCAGCTGATCTGCAAATAACACTTGCATTCAGATGTCAGACAAAAAAAACAATTACCCTATAAGTGCTACGTAAAGGGGCCCAGGACCCTTAGAGACAATGAAGGTTGCCCCAGCCAAACCGTTAACAGCCCTTCTCTGCATTTAGTCACTATGAAAAAGTTAATCCCATGTGAAACATTTGCAGCAGGATTGATAAAAAAATTATAACCAATTATTGCATTTTGCAACTTCATCCCAAATAATTTATCTGTCTACACTGGTGTTCTTAGTTATTTGTTTAGTGAACTCGATAGTACTTTAGTTTTCTATTTTTAAGGATAAATTAAAAAAAACACGAGAGTATTTTGTCTACTTCAGTAATAAATTATTAAATTAAGGTTTAATGAGTTATGGAATAAGTTACTAAAGATGGGTCAGTGTAGACTCAATCACTTGCTTTTTCCCCTTGCATAAATAATTATGGCGTGGTCATAAAATAGTTACCAAGTCGAAGAACCTTCAAAGCATAATTCAGAATATGATCGTGGCACTTAAATAGGAAGGCTTGCTGCTGCAATATTTTCTTATATCAAGTTAGAATTAAACATTCAAGTTTAGCTCAGACACATGTACAAAACCCTAAGACGTTTTGTCAGAGTGACTAATTCAGGAAGTCAACCAATCATTTAATAATAGCCTGGCACAAAGATGTGGAGCGCGTTTTTTCACGTATCCGAGCATTGTTTGTTAGTTGGTTTCCAATTGTGGCAGAGAAATGGAAATACCTGAAATGAGACCAGAAAAGTGTGTTTATTTTACTCAGTCTCAGGCAAGAGATCGAGAGGCTGTGAGGTTCCTGCGGAAGACATTGCTCCAGGCATTATAATGACGCCTTTAAATCTGCACTTGCTGAATAGGGGTTTCTGTGACATAGGATGAGGGAACTGTATGAAGGTTTCGCTGATTCCAACATAATTATTGAGAGACAGTAACATGTAGCCTGCAGGCAGGATGGAGACTGGAAACTCGGTGCAAGTGAATAAAACATGAACAGTGAGGTATGGTTGTTAATTATGTATGAAAAGAACTTGTTGTGAGGGGAGAAGCTGAGTAGGTAGCACATAAAATAGTCAATCATTAATTTGCTGTCACGGTAGCAAATAGTGGACATTTACAATAGGCTCACAATATAGAACTTCTGGACTTACTGCACAGACTCAGACTTCTTAAATCCAATGAGGAGAAAATGAATCTTAAATTGTCATCAATTTGTAACGACTCCAGGATTTTAAAAGACTTAGGGCCTGATTACAACTTTGGAGGAGGTGTTAATCCGTCCCAAATGTGACGGATATACCACCAGCCGTATTACGAGTTCCATAGGATATAATGGACTCGTAATATGGCTGGTGGTATATCCGTCACTTTACAGTCACTTTTGGGACGGATTAACACATCCTCCAAAGTTGTAATCAGGCCCATGGTCGAAAATAGGGGTTGAAATCAATGATTCAATGGATAATGTGTGTCGTATTCACAAAAATAATGTATATTACACAAAATCTGTTTGAGCGATATTGTGCTTGAACATCGTGTGTGATGTATGTCCTTGTAAATAAACTCCGCCCGAGATATCTGCTCAAAGTATTTTCTTAATGGTTTGTAAAGTCACACAGTGCATATGGCTTGCGCTCCTCATTCTAAATTGGCCTGTTTTCAGGTTGAACCAGTCTCGCACAAGGAAAAAACAGATGCGTAAGAAAAATACGAATCGTACAAACATGCAAAACCCAAAAGTCAGGATTTATGAGAGATTATAGCTCCAAATATAAACCACCAGATTTAGTTAGAGGTGTTCTGATGTTTCAATCCATCAGGGGTGGCTTCTCCATAATGCTGGAGGAGCGTCGCCCCCTGCAAGCAGCAACTGCTGCAAATCCTTTTACAAGGAAGGGATAATAAACTTTATTATCCCTTCCTTGTGAAAGGGGCGGGGCATTGGGGTTGACGAGCAGAGGGGAGTGTGCTGTGCACTCTCCTCAGAGCGCATGTGTGTTTGGCCAGCTGGCTGTCTCAGGCCGGCCAAACACACATGCGCACAGAGCTCTCACCAGCCCAGCAACACAGTTGCTGGGCTGGAGAGAGTGTTGCTGGGCTGGATAGAGCCTGCATGGGCTCCCAGTCTGCCTGGGAATGCTCAGCCAGGGCCCTTCCAGCCAATCCTAACGCTGCTTGGAGCAGTGTCAGGATTGGCTGCAGGGCAGGCTGGGAGCCTGTGCCTGAGTGCAGCGGCGATGCAGGAGAGAGGAGCCGAACACAGCGGAGGAGGTATGTTTAAAAAAAAAAAAAATTGAATGTAAATGTATTAATCTCCCCCCTGCATGCCAACCCGCCCCCAGGAATCCCCTTGAGCCGCTACTGCAATCCACATCACAACCCCTTAACACCCGTTTTCCCTAGGTTGTTTATTCCGGTGGCAGTTCAGCCTCCTTTCAGGCTAGAGACTTGGTGAGGGTGAAATTAACTTTTTAACACCTTGAAATCTGAAAGTTATGCATAGTACGCAGACACGTTTTAACATGGCAAGCTCTGTCCCCCACTAACAGTCACAGTATTGGTCTCATATGCACCTACCCACCAGAGGAGCACACTATGATGAAAAGCCTGGGACATAGTTGATCACATAGGGCTTTAGTCACAATTTAGGAGTATGTAATGTAGTACTCATAAATGCTATTAACAAACCTCTGGCTGGAGATCCCTGCCTATGCCTCTCCTAGCACTTCTATGTAGCGATCTCGAAAACAAATATGTAGATCTGTGCTTATGAAGGTATAATGGGTTGTATGTATAAGACTTTGGAATAAATATGGGAGGGACAAGGAGTATTTATTGTAAATTGGTGAATAATTACTACTATGTGAGTGGGATTTATGGCGGGCATGCTTTTACAATACATGGCCAATCACTGGCAGAGAAATACATACTCATATAAATCAGTGGAGACAAGAAAGACCACTAACAACATATAAAGAAAATTGGTGAAATGAATGAAAATCTATTTTTCATTGTGAAAAACTATTTAATACTGAAACGTGTATGTTTTCTGATTTTATTTTGCACAAAGTTTATTGCATTTTATTAAGACATAACCTTACTGACAACAACAACTGGTAAAGAAATAAAAGCAGTGAAAACATATGTCATTAGATAGAGCCACAGTGGAGTCATGAATAGTACAGGATATATCATGGTATTACAAACAAAGAAACAGTGAACTTGATCCCCTCCTCCCCGTAACCTATTGAACAGGTCACCTAAGCTATGAAAGCCAAATACGCATCAACACTCTAGAGGGGATAAAGAAGTGATATAAATCTGCTGGGAAGGCTAAAAGTGACACCATGCCTGATCAGACAGGGGGAAGAGAAGGGATCCAAATAAGTTACTATTATGAACGGCTTCTACTAGAGTGCCCACAGCTTCATAGACAGATTCTTTGGGGGTAAGGGGGTTGCCGATAAAGCAGCCCCTGCACCCTGATTGTTGTAAAATATGTGCAAAGGTCAGTTAATCAGGCAACACAGCCTGCAATGTATACCCCTCTAAAAGATCATCCCATTCAAGGATGATGGGATTTTATGGAGGCTGTAAAAGTCTTGGCGAACATCCAATGAGACTCATCCCGCAAACAGGTAATGATCATGGGATGCGTTTGTGACATGAAATACCGGACAAATATTCAAAGAGGTATTTTGACGTGGTACACAACTACATTGATCCCTATGGAACTTCTTCAGGAGCAATGGAAGAAGTCTGTGGGCAAGGATCTTTCTCAAAATCTTACATTATGTATTTAAGAGGGAAAGGGGTGGTATGAAGTTAGTTTCTGAGGCAATCTACCAGGCTTCAGCAGGGATGTCACCACTCCTTCCAACCCGGTGTTTTTCTTCTGGGCAGTTCCTCTCCACATATTTCTCAGGATACTATGAATGCACTCAAGGTTTCCCTCTCATCCTGTGACATTCTGGGTAGTGTTGCCCATTGTAAGGATGCATCAACAGCCACAGGGTTCAGGGATGGCGGGGTTGTATATGGAAGGGCATAGAAATCATGGAACACCCCCTTAATAGTCTGCTGGGTATCGAGCAAGTCATGAACTGGGTCTTGTGTGGTTAAAATGGGTGTGAGTATGACATTGGATCGAATCAAGCGAGCAAGCAATGGCCTCAACTTGTCTGCCACTGTATGTAGTTTCTGGGCATGGGCTATATAGTGTATAAGACAGAGGCGCATCAGCAGCTTGGCATAAACTATACAAAGCTTCCTACAGCCCTCTTGCAGCTTTGGTGTCATCATTTGTCTTTGTTTTTATGAAGCCCAATTTTCTCCGGTTGTGCAATCTCCCTCACAATCTCCTGTCTAACTCACACAACTGCAACAACTGAAGACCCACAGGCTAGGACCTTATAGGCCTCCCACTGTACTAATGGAGAAGAGGCAGTACCATAATTCTCATTTAAATAGATGTTAATGGTGGTGGCCAGTGTCTCCTTAAAAACTGCATCCTCCAGAAGGTCCGGCTGCAGATGTCAGTTGGGTATCAGGGTCAGCACTTGACCCCAAGATATAGCTATTTCTCAGGGGTTGTGATCAGAAATTGTCTTCCTTAAGTGTGTGGTATGTGTCATAATGGGAAGGAGTCTAGTGGCACAGAGGAGCCTGTCAAGGTGAGAAAGCAATGCATGGGAGCATTAGTAAAAAGTGTATTGACGCATTGTGGCATTCCGGCTGCACCAAACATTTGAAAGGCTCCTGCCTTCCATCCATTGCTTCGGGGCCTTAGACTGACGAATATATGCAGTGCCGGGCAATGAAGGATGTAATCTATCTAAGGTAGTATCCAGCACTGCATTAAAATCTCCACCCAGCACCCAGGGGTATGCTTCCCATTTCAACCATAGGGCGAGAGATGTGATAGGAAGGCATTGTGTTCCATGTTAGGTGCATATATGCACCCCGACACGATTGAACTCAATCTAGTGTGCCCCTGAGTAAAACATAACACCCCTATGTGCCTATCCTTGTGTCAAGGACTGAAAATGGGATTCTGGTTTTGAGCCAAATTGCCACACCGCTGGCAAAGGTATGACATGGGAAGCAGTTGTCCTTTTCACTTTGTTGCGCATCTTCTGGGCCTCTTGAAGAAATGTGATGAGGCCACAATGCCTATCTAGCTGTGACAAAACCCTGTGTCTCTCATATACAGACCCAAGGCCTTGCACATTCCAAGTGATAATGTTCTAGTTACTCAAGACTGTGGCCATAGGCAACATTAATGCAGTGTAGGGAGTGCCCTCCAGACACTTCAGGCATCCCAAATAACATATCTCATCTCCCTCAAGTGTTGCTATAGGTAAAATTGTCAAACTACAAAGCCCCAAAACTAAATTCTCGTCCCGCTTCTAGTAACCAGCAGACCCAACATTAGAGCCAGCAGTAACATATCCACTACGGAAAAACATTTGCCTTCACAAAGGGGGTGCGATCAGCTTTGCCAATTAGAGGAAACCAGAGAAGTTTGAACCATACCCACCAAGGAAAGCCACCTGGACCCTAGCCCTGGTTGTGAAGCAACATAGTTTATCAAAGGAACAGCATATATTGCCATGCAGACAAAGGTCATGCATTGTTAGGATCCAGGTCATACACAGGCCGGTCAATACTCAGTGAAGGTACATTGTATATGTGTGAAGTTTGTAACCATTCACAGGCCGCTAATCAGTAGGCCAGGGCCCTAATAGTAAAGTCAGTAACTGAAAAGAAAGAATACAAGACACACTCACATCCATTATCACATCAAATCATGAGTCATTGTGGGGTGATGGGTGGAAAAAGCTCCATGCTGCTTGCAGAGTCTGAATCAGAGATACTGCCTCATGATGAAATTGCTGTATAATCGCCACCTGCAGTGGGAAAGGAGCCATCTTCGGGTCGCTCCAAGGGGGGGGGGGGGGCATTTCCTCAGTTGTACACATTGAGGCTTTGGCATCTCAAATTGGGATGTGTGCTGGCTTCATGAGTCGAGGAAATAAAGTTCCAGCCAGTCCCAAGCCCACTCCGGTATTTCAGAAAGGAGAGGGTATACTTAATGAATCAATTTCAGCCTAGCGGAAAACAGCAAGACACACTGAAGATCTGCAGAACCCAGCTGTTTTTTTAACCTCCTGGAATGAATACTTCTCTGCTGGACAGTCAATGAGTAATCCGAAATAAGGAGCCTCTGACATTTTCCATAAGGATGGGTGCCTTTTTGCGTGCAGCGCATGACAGCGTGACCCAATCCTTAAAAATGTGGATCTTAGCCACTATGGGCTGAGGTGGTGCTCCAGGGATGGGCTGCCTTGTGGGGACCCAGTGCACTCGCTTCGTTGTAAACATTTCAGTCTGGATGGCGGCACCACTTTGCAGAGCCAGTCCTCTGCAAAGTGGGTGGTGTTGGAGCCTTCAACATTCTCCGGTGCCCCCACTATTCAGACATTGTACGTGCTGGCTCTCCCTTCCGTGTCATCTACGGGGTCCTGGAAATAACCCACTTGTTGGTGCAGATGAGTAAGTTGCGTGGCATGGGCCCTCTTACATGGGCTAGCGCTGAGACGGTCATCTCATTAGTTTTGACTTTATTGGACAAATTACACTGGTCATCTTTGAGAATGATAATGTCCATCATAATTGCCCCCCGGAGCTGCTCAATTGCCAACCAGTGATTCATGTGTCTTGTGAAGGATGTTATCCAGTTTGTTTGCTTGGGCGGGCAGGGTAGTACGGGGGACAACACCTTCGGGTGTCTGAGTAACTGAGCTCTCTGAGGGTGTAAATCTGGAATGAGAGTACCAGGCTAATGTGTCAGGCATGTTTCTGCTGCAACACATGGCTACTTATAATAATGTCCAGAGGAGCAGCTGATCGATGTCCAAACCAGGGACCAGTTCCACCTCTCTCAATGGACCGGACAGATCAGAGCAAGCAGGTGACGGGGTTCCAAAAATCTGCCACTATTGATGTGAACACCCCACTACAGTCACTGGCATCTGCTCACTAGACCGTCTGCTGCAGGTCCATCCCCCTCAGGATCGCAGTGCAGTGTGACATCGAGCACCCAGGTTGCAACCTCCAATCCTGGTACACCACCAAGGGCAAGTAGAGTGAGGGTCCAGTTCCAAGCCCCAACAAAACACACAACCGTGCCTCAAAAGATCAGAGCAGGGATCCCAGTATCAGAAGCATGGTCACCCCTAAAGAAGCTCAGGGTTCAGCATTCATGGGGTCACCAAAGAGTGGCCAGAATAATTTACACAGGGTTCAGAAGTCGCTGAGTGCACAGAGTCTAAGGGCCACTGACCTGAAAGGCCCAGAACCACAGGCCAGAAGAGTATAGTAATGCCGTGTCGCTGGTGTTCAGAGGCATGCTGGTGCTGTGAGGGAGGACGCCAGATCTCCAGGATGAAGAAAGGTCAGCAGTTGTTGTCTAACCACCTATGAGGCCAGCCAAGCACACCATCCAACAGTTCCCGCATGTATGTACAGCGGGGCTGCTCCTTGTCTCTCGATGTGGTAAGGGGCCCAAAAAAGAGGAACGGTGGTCGAGCCTCCATGGCACTGACAGCAGCATACCACTGCCTCTGTCCGCTGGTGTCACTTCTTTTCAGTCTATTTCTTGCTGGCCCATGAGTTCAGCAGGGCTGGCCATTCCCTGCAAGTTAGTGGCCATTGTCACCATGTAGAGGGGGCCCTAGAACTGAATGCAGACCAGTGCACTGTGTTAGGTGTGCCCCCTGCCTTCCACAGCCGGCAGGAATTACCAAGCGCGATCGGATGTAGCAGGCTTTGCGATCACCATTGTCCCGTCATAGGCCATGCCCTCACCCTCAGGCCCGCCCCAGAGCATCTTCTCACCTTCTCTGGTCGTGGCTTGCCTCACGGACCCAAGTCCATGTTGGGCGCTGATATTTCAGGGGTGCAGCAGCTCCCAATCTGCACTTATACAGTGCACACAGCCTTCTGGCCTCGGGAGCCAGGGCCTCTGGTGGAAACAGGCACCATCAACAGCAGTGAGCACCAGACAGGCCCACAGCACACAGAGGGCTGCCACTGAGCCCTAAAACAGACCTCTGGGTTCAGCAAGGCCACAGGAGCAGAAAAGTGGAGGTCTCAGGCAGAGATGCTGCTCACTGCGGGTGCCATCAGCAGAATACACGGCTAAGTGTCTTCAGAGTATGCAGCCGCCATCTGAGGTGGTTAGCCATGCCTTGACGTTTTCTAAATTATATACATTTATTTTTTTAGCAATATAAATTGTAGTCTATGCTAAAAGTAAAATACAACTTACACTGCTGGTAGACAACATTAACATTCAACACAAATGCAACTGAAAAGGCAGAGTGAGAGAATAAACAGATATCACCCATTAACATCTGAAGCTCATTCAATAGAAACCAATCGCACAGTCTAGATCATAATAAAGCAGCACAAGTGGAAAAAATATATAATATTCCATGTTGCTGAATATCTTTATGTTCTTGCCCCATATTTTGTACACCATTTTTTTTAGGGGAAGGAGAGATCATTTAAAGGCAAGGATCAAAACCTTTGGTATGTCCAGGGAAGTCATCATGGCTATATACCATTTCTACCCTGCAGTAAATCTTAAAATGGTTGCAGACAAGATTGCGAATCATGTAGAGCCGTCTCCCAGGCAATCCCTGCCCTTCTCAAAATAGCAGATGCATTCCTTTCCTACTGGGTTTTTCCAGTTCCTGGAAACACTGTTGCGATGCCACAGGCAAGCTAAATTTGCTGCTTGTGGCAGACACTGTGGTGCCTTACCATCTAGATTCATCCATTTATCACTATGCCCTAGTCACTGAGGGAAAGCAAATGGGCAGCAAGGGAATTCTTTACCATTCCTCACCATTGATAGACTTCAGCCACCGCATGTCCACTAAAGGCCATTGGAACTCAATCAGCATGCAGGATGTTCATGATGTCAGACGCTGCTTCAGTGATATGCATGTTGCCTTTCCCAGAAGCACAGATGGCAGCAATATATTCTGTCAGCCACCTCTTGTACATTATTTGGTTGCTGGCAATTTTGATGGCATGTGGATAATTGGTGAATCAAAGTAACTCATAGTAGAAATATATGGGCAACTGGGAGATGGCATGTCAAACATCACACTAGACACACAACTGTATTTGTAAATGTTTGCAGGTGCAGATCATGTAGTACCTTTCCAAGTGAATTACATCTTAACATATATCTGATGACTTTGTTGCAGGAGATGCTAGACATGCCCTCTCTGCCCATCTCCTCTCTCCTTTCATACATCCAGAAACACAGCCTCAACAGAGATTCAGATAGGCATATTTTACTTATATTAGCCATAAATGAATGTATTTTTGGTGTCCTTAAGTCATATTTCAGATGTCTTGACCATATGGGGGCTACTCCTAGACTCCCCTGGGGGTGTGCACAAAATGAGTGTAGCCTGCATTGTGTTTCAAAATGTTGACACTTGACAAGAATTACATGTAGGCCTAACCATAGAGCCCCATCCAGGTTTCTCAGTTGGTACATAAACCAAAAGTCAGGGTCTGCAGGTGCGTGATTAGCTAGCAGACTAATTTTTCACTTGTGCACCTTGTTTGATTGCTGCACCAATGTGACTTAATAGTGTCCAGTCTATGATGAATTGTAGACTATTTCACCCTCCCCATATACCAACCTGAGCTAACACTAGGAGGATGTCAATGTTGATGCACACAATAATAAGGCATCTTTGTATGACCAATGTATTTCCATACTCAAACAAAATTACATAGCCGCTGTTAGATTCGCTCATCATGAACTCTCGATCAATCACAGCGTTAATGTATTTGGTCAGGCAGGCTCTGCGACCTAGACTTGAATGTTAATAACTGACATGTCACAGGTGGGATAACATTTAGCCGACAGCCAAACATGCACACAGGACAACTTAGATCACAGTGCCACACTTAGGCTGCTACACTACAATAGTCCCAGGAGATTGGCTCCAATAAAGCTCACATGGCCAGAGGGACACAGATATTCCAAACACCATGACGTTAGATACCACATGTAATTAGGTTCACTGAGACAATCACGATGCAACACACACAGTATGCAAGGTGATCACATGCCCCTCAGGCTGGACATCTGGACAAGAACTCACTGGCCCAGATTTGTGTCCACGCTAGGTCTGGGCCCACCTGCATTCTCTCTCTGTCTGGAATTTATGTTCATGACTCCAGGACAGGTGTTCTTATCTTATAGTTTTATGGTACCCGACAATGGTATAAAATGTGTTCCAAACTGATGTACTTCGAGAGACAGTCCTCAGACCTGATTCTGTAACTGCACTCCTGACTTTAATGTTTGATTGAAGAAACTGTTTCCTGCTCTGCCAGTCGTCTCTTGTTTTTTAAGGTAAGATCTAATTTCAAGCAAACTAGATAGGAGAGATTGGTATCTCAGACCCGACTGCATCCGAAGAGGCCGCCAGCCAGATGGATTCACATTTGGAGGGTGAGCAGACTCCACAATTGATTGAAAGTTCTGAATCTGCGGTGCAGAGATTTGTCCTCAGCTGCCTTCAAAAGGATAAGAGACCATATGTGATCCTTAGTCCTAGCATTTGGAGTGTGGCAAATTAGGAAACCATAACCCGTGGGGAGTCACCTTTTTGACAGTCAGTGTCAGGAAGGGTGAATATTGTGTAATATTGTGTTGTGTTGATTGCTGACCACTTGGACTGCTGGGCATGATGCAGCAGTACGCATAGGCTCTGGGTGTGACATAGAGCTGACATTTATGTTTTAAGAGATGTCTATTCGCTAGACTGCTGGATGATACACAATGGTACACTTACCCCCTAATGTGTTAAACAGGGCGATCACTTGGACCTATGGGCATCATACAATTGCTACACTTAGGCTCATGGTGTGATATAGGGCCCACATCTTGATCCTTAGGCTAAGGTGGATATCTCAGCACTATCAGTTTCTTAGCACTACCGATGCCTGAAAGAAGTGAGAAGTGTGTTCACTTGCACCACTGGGCATTACACAAAAGGTATGCAGGATCTATGGATGAGACATAGGAGGAACCCAGACATTAAGGAACTAAAATGATTGGAATCTTGGAGAGTAGACATTGCTAATGTCTTTGCCAAGAAAGGGTATGTAATACTAGAAGTAAGACCTGTCGTTCTCTACACTATACTTACCCCAGAGCTGGTATCAACTAGATTGTCTGGCTTCCCTAATTCCGGTGCAGGACAGAGCTTCCTTTATTCACGGGATAACATGCCCTAGGAGTAGGCAGGGCTAAGGCTTAGTAGATGGACCATTTCCCTGATTTCTTTTTTATGGGCTGTTAGAAATGGGGTCTTTGGTTGACAGTCAGGTTACCCCCTGTTCAAGCAAGGACCCTCACTCTAGTTAGGATAAAAGAGAATCACCCTCAGCTAACCCCTGCTTACCCCCTTGGTAGCTTGGCAGAGCAGTAGGCTTAACCTCAGAGTGCTGGGCGTAAAGTATTTGTACCAACACACACAGTAACTTAATGAAAACACTACAAAATGACACAACACCAGTTTAGAAAAATAGGAAATATTTATCTAGACAAAACAAGACCAAAACGACAAAAATCCAACATACACAAGTCAAGTTATGATTTTTTTAAGGTTTAAAATAAAAAGAGTCTTTAGGTAGTTGTAACACCACACTAGCGCTGCTAGCGTGAAAATGTACCTGGTTTGCGGCAAAAATAACCCCGCACGGGCGGTGTGCGTCGAAAATAACCCGGCACGGGTATATGCGTCGAAAACAGCTCGGCTCGGCGAGGCGCGTCGAAAAAGCCAGCCACGCGACGGTCCGAAGTCCCGCGGCGCTGGTTGCGATCTCTCAGCCTTCGTCAGCGATGCTGCGCGTCGTTTCTCCTGCTCCGGGCGTCGATTCTCCGGTCGCGTCTCCAGCGGCATCGTTTCTCAGCTGCGGAGCCAGCGTCGCGTCGTTTTCTCAGCCGCGATCGGATTCGCGTCGATCTTTTCTCCGCACGGTGCGCGGTGCGTGTATTTTTGTCCTTAGGCTGCCAGCCTCTCCTTTCAGGGTCCCAGGAACTGGAAGGGCACCACAGAGCAGAGTAGGGGTCTCTCCAGAGACTCCAGGTGCTGGCAGGAAGAAGTCTTTGCTATCCCTGAGACTTCAACAACAGGAGGCAAGCTCTACATCAAGCCCTTGGAGATTTCTTCTTCAAGATGGAAGGCACACAAAGTCCAGTCTTTGCCCTCTTACTCTGGCAGAAGCAGCACTGCAGGAAAGCTCCACAAAGCACAGTCACAGGCAGGGCAGCACTTGTTCCTCAGCGATCAGCTCTTCTCCAGGCAGAGGTTCCCCTTGATTCCAGAAGTGTTTCTAAAGTTTGTAAGTTTGGGTGCCCTTCTTATACCCATTTTAGTCTTTGAAGTCACCTTCCTTCAAAGGGGACTCACACCTTCTTGTGAAATCCTGCCTTGCCCAGGCAAGGCCTCAGACACACACCAGGGGGTTGGAGACAGCATTGTCAGAGGCAGGCACAGTCCTTTCAGATGAGAGTGACCACTCCACCCCTCCCTCCTAGCAGAGATAGCTAATCAGGAAATGCAGATCACACCCCAGCTCCCTTTGTGTCACTGTCTGGTGTGAGGTGAAAAACAACCCAACTGTCAAACTGACCCAGACAGGGAATCCACAAACAAGGCAGAGTCACAGAATGGTTTAAGCAAGAAAATGCTCACTTTCTAAAAGTGGCATTTTCAAACGCACAATCTCAAAATCAACTTTACTAAAAGATGCATTTTTAAATTGTGAGTTCAGGGATCCCAAACTCCACCTGTCCATCTCTTCTCTAGGGGAATCTACACTTTAATCATATTTAAAGGTAGCCCCCATATTATCCTATGAGAGAGACAGACCTTGCAACAGTGAAAACGAAATTGGCAGTATTTCACTGTCAGGACATATAAACCACATTACTATATGTCCTACCTTATCCATACACTGCACCCTGCCCTTGGGGCTACCTAGGGCCTACCTTAGGGGTGCCTTACATGTAAGGAAAGGGAAGGTTTAGGCCTGGCAAGTGGGTACACTTGCCAAGTCGAATTTACAGTGTAAAAATACACATACAGACACTGCAGTGGCAGGTCTGAGACATGATTACAGAGCTACTTATGTGGGTGGCACAACCAGTGCTGCAGGCCCACTAGTAGCATTTGATTTACAGGCCCTGGCACCTCTAGTGCACATTACTAGGGACTTACTAGTAATTCCAATATGCCAATCATGGATGAACCACTTACATATAATTTAAACAGGAGCACTTGCACTTTAGCACTGGTTAGCAGTGGTAAAGTGCCCAGAGTAACAAAACCAGCAAAATCAGAGTCCAGCACACATCAACAACCTGGGGAACAGAGGCAAAAAGTTAAGGGAGACCACGCCAAGGATGAAAAGTCTAACACGTGTCCCCCCCAGCTAAAAGTGGGGAGCAACTACCCAACCTCATGGGAGTTCTCATCACTAAGGCGGAAGAACCTGGACAGACCATCAGCATTGGCGTGCTCTGTACCGGGTCGATGTTCCACCGTAAAGTCCATCCCCTGTAGGGAAATGGACCACCTCAACAGTTTTGGGTTCTCACCCCTCATCTGCATTAACCATCTGAGGGGTCTGTGGTCGGTCTGAACTCGGAAGTGAGTCCCAAACAAGTAGGGTCTTAGCTTCTTCAGTGCCCAGACCACAGCGAACGCTTCACGTTCTATGGCACTCCACCTACGTTCCCTGGGTAGTAACCTCCTGCTAATGAAGGCTACGGGTTGATCTAGGCCCTCTTCATTCAGCTGTGAGAGTACTGCTCCAATACCATGCTCTGAGGCGTCTGTCTGTACAACAAACTCCGTGGAGTAGTCAGGTGCCTTCAGCACCGGTGCTGTGCACATGGCAGCCTTCAGGGCATCAAAAGCGTTCTGGCAAGCCTCTGTCCAGATCACTTTCTTGGGTTGCTTCTTAGAAGTCAACTCAGTTAAGGGGGTAACAATGGTACCATATCCCTTAACGAACCTCCGATAGTATCCCGTGAGACCTAAAAAGGCTCTCACTTCAGTCTGGGTCTTGGGAGGCTCCCAAGCCAGAATCGTGTCAATCTTAGGCTGGAGGGGTGCCACCTGGCCACTCCCCACCTGGTGTCCTAAGTACACAACAGAACCCTGCCCTATTTGGCACTTGCTCGCCTTAATAGTGAGGCCTGCCTTCTGCAGGGCCTCTAACACTCTCCAGAGGTGTTGCAGGTGTTCCTCCCATGTGGAACTAAACACAGCAATGTCATCCAGGTAGGCGGCACTGAACTCATCCAGTCCTGCCAACACCTGGTTGACCAACCTCTGAAAGGTGGCAGGGGCATTCTTCATCCCAAAGGGCATCACATTGAAGTGGAAGTGCCCATCGGGGGTAGAGAATGCTGACCTCTCCTTTGCCCCTTCAGTTAAGGCAATCTGCCAGTACCCAGATGTTAAATCAAACGTACTGAGGTACTTGGCAGCTCCTAACCGATCAATGAGCTCATCAGCTCGGGGGATGGGGTGTGCGTCAGTCTTGCTGACCGCATTGAGACCTCGGTAGTCCACACAGAACCTAAGTTCTGGAGTGGCACCAGGAGCAGTAGCCTTTGGGACCAAGACCACTGGGCTGGCCCAAGGACTGCTGGAGTGCTCAATAACCCTTAGGGCTAACATTTTGGAGACTTCCTCCTTAATGCAAGCCCTCACCCTGTCAGTCACCCTGTAAACCTTATGTTTAACAGGTGTACTGTCCCCAGTGTCCACATCATGCGTGCACAGGTGTGTGACTCCTGGGATCAGGGAAAACAGTGAGGCGAACTGTCCCAGCACGTGGCGACAGTCCCTCTGCTGTTCCTCAGTCAGGGAGGGGGAGAGGATCACTCCCTCCACAGACCCATCTTTCTCTCCTGCAGACAGGAGGTCAGGAAGAGGCTCACTCTCTTCCTCCACCCCGTCATCTGTCGCTAGGAGCATGGATAGCTCAGTTCGCTCAAAGTGGGGTTTGAGGCGGTTGACATGTAGGACCCTCAAGGGGTTCCTGGGGGATTGCAAGTCTACCAGATAGGTGACCTCGCTCTTTCTTTCCACCACCTCAAAAGGCCCAGTCCACTTATCTTGGAGAGCCCTAGGCTCTACTGGTGCCATGACCCACACTTTTTGTCCAGGCTGAAACTCAACCAGAGTGGCATTCTGGTCGTACCACCGTTTCATGTCCTCCTGGCTTGCTTCCAGGTTCTCCTGAGCGAGACGCCTGAAGCGGGCAGTCTGGTTTCTTAGTGCCAGCATGTAGCTAAATACATCCTGGGGTGGTTTACTAGGAGCTTTCTCCAAAGCCTCCTTCACCAGACTGAGCGGTCCCCTCACAGGGTGGCCATAGATGAGCTCAAAGGGGCTAAAGCCAAGTCCCTTTTGAGGCACCTCCCTGTAAGCGAACAGAAGGCATGGCAAGAGGACGTCCCACTTACGCCTCAAGGGCTCTGACAGGCCCTGAATCATGCCTTTCAAGGTGCGGTTGAATCTCTCAACCAGACCATTACTTTGGGGGTGGTAAGGGGTGGTGAACTTGTAGGTTACCCCACACACCTTCCACAGAGACTTCATATAAGTGGATATGAAGTTTGTACCCCTATCAGATACTACCTCCTTGGGGAACCCCATGCGGGTAAAAACCCCCATCAAGGCACGTCCCACCACGGGGGCGGTGACCGTCCTTAGAGGAATAGCTTCTGGGTACCGTGTGGCATGGTCCACCAAGACCAGGATGAACCTGTTGCCCAGGGCTGTCTTGGGATCCAGAGGCCCCACAATGTCAATTCCTACCCTTTCAAAGGGAGTACTGACTACCGGTAAAGGTTGGAGGGGAGCTTTGCATTTCCCCCCACTCTTGCCACTTGCCTGACAAGTCTGACAAGATCTACAATAAGCAGCTGACTGCTTGTTCATCAAGGGCCAGTAAAAGTGGGAGACAAGCCTCTTATAGGTCTTGTCCTGCCCTAGATGTCCTGCCAAAGGCACATCATGAGCCAAACCCAGTAGGAAGGTCCTGAAGCCCTGGGGTACCACCAGCATACGAGCTGACCCCGGCTCAGGAACCTTAGGCTCACTATACAGGAGGCCATCCTCCCAATAAATCAGGTGAGTACCTGGCGCCCCGCCAGCCGCCTGGGCTGCAGCCTGCTGCCGCAGTCCCTCAAGAGTAGGGCATTCCTTCTGCGCTGTGCAGAATACTTCCCTGGTGGGTCCCCCTTCCTGCTGCCACTGCGACAGCTCAGGGACCTCCCCCAGTTCAGCCACCTGTTCCCCTGTAGGTTCCGGGGCATCACCCTCAGGCTCTGCCTCCTCCCGGACCGTGGGAACTTCTGGGGCGGGTTTCCCGCGCCTCCTGCCTTTCCTCTTCTTGGCGGTCCCCTGGGCCACTGTTTCAGGCTCCAGGGGCTCTTGACTACCCTGATTGGCTGCCATAGACCGGGTGGATACGCATACCCACCCAGGCAGACCCAACATCTCCAAGTGAGACCTGTGTTCCACCTCCTTCCAAGGGGAATCCTCCAGGTCGTTGCCTAGCAAACAATCAACAGGCATGGTTGGACTCACAGCTACTTTCCAGGAACCTGAGACCCCCCCCATTCAAAGGGAACCTGCGCCACTCTGCAGAGGCGCTCAGAGTTGTCTACTGCAACCACTTGGTGAAGTACCCGGGGATCAATCTGCTCTTCAGACACCAGGTGACTCCTCACTGTAGTCACACTGGCTCCTGTGTCTCTCAGAGCCTCCACCCTCTGTCCATTGATGGTCACCCATTGCCTGTACTTCTTAGTGTTATCAGGCACTAGGTTTCTCTGGACCATCTCACTGTCCCCTAGTGAGACAAGGGTCATTTCTGCTGGTTCCCACCCACCTGAAACCAACTCCTCCCCAAGCGCTACACTGGCCAAACCCTGGGACGGTGCACCAGTGGGTGCCGGTGTACTTTTGGGGCATTTGGGGTCCCCCCTCACATGACCCACCTGGTCACATGAGTAGCACTTACGTAGGGGACCACCTGCCATTGGCTTCCCTTTGGAGAACCATGGCCTCTTTTCACTGGGGGGTTGGGAATCCTTACCCTGGGAATCAGTTTGGGGCCCTTTAGAGAACTCATCCTGTTTGCCCTTACCCCCCCCTTTCTTCTGAGAGGGACCCTGCCCACCCTTGGCGTGGTCTCCCCCATACCTCTTTTGGACCCTGGTGCTCTCCCAGCGGTCCGCTTCCTGTGCAAGCTTCCTGGGGTCAGTCAGCTTGCTGTCAATGAGGTGCTGGCGCAGCTCTGGAAAACATAAACTGTACAAGTGCTCCCAAGCAATTAAATTGTAAAGCCCCTCATACGTGTTTACCTTACTGCCCTTCACCCAACCATCCAGTGACCTGCAAAAAGAATCAACACATTCCAACCATGTTTGGGATTCCTTTCTCTTGTAGGATCTAAACTTCTCTTTGTACTGCTCGGGGGTGAGACCATACCTGGTAAGTAAGGCCTCCTTCATGGCAGGGTAGGTGAGACTCTGAGCATCCCCTAAGGCCGTCAGTGTGTCCCTCCCCTCTGCCTCAAAATGCTTCCACAGGGCTGCCCCCCAATGAGCTTCAGGGACCAGGTTCATGTGGAGAGCTGACTCATAACCCTTGAACCACAAGTAGATATCATCCTCCCTTTTATAATCCCTCACAAGGTCTTTTGGGATGTGTACCCTTCTCTCAGGCTGCACTGTAGAATTGCTGCCACCATCCTTACTGGACTGGTTTCTATGATCTATCTCTTTCAAGCTAAGCTCATGAGCCATTGTTATCTTCTTCTCCTCAAGGGCTAGCCTTCTCTGCTCCAATTGGTACTCCCTTTCTGCCTGTCTGTCCTGCAACTCTTCAGGTGTCAGACCCTTGGAGGATACACTGCTACTTGCCCTAGAGATTCTCCCCTGAGACATAGCAGGCCCACCCACTACATCAGTGTGAGTGACTTGCAACTCCTCTTCCCCCTCTGGCTCCTCATCTGTGTGCCCCTCAGCTGCTTTGGCTGCCACCCAGGCCCTCAGCGCCTTTTGCAGCTCAACCTTCTTGGATGAGCTCTCAATGGGACAGCCAACATTCCTACAAAACTGCTTCAACTGAGCCACCTTGTAGCTCTCCAATTTCTCCAAATCAAAAGCAGTTTCAGCTAGGGCATCTCCAGACTGAGACATGATGAGAGGTTAAAAAAATATGCACAGTTCCAAAAACAGAAAAGCAAGTTCTCAAATGAAGTTTCAGCAAAGTCAATCCCGGGATCAGCGAAAAAAAAGAAACTAAATGCAGAGAAAAACAGTCCAAGTAAAAAAACAAAAATCACAAGACTAGTAGTATGTGGTCACGTAGTGGTCTGAGATCAAAACAGTAGTGTACACTTAATTACTGTATGTCAAGTACAAATACAAGTCCAAATCCCGACCGCTGGTCACCAATGTTAGAAATGGGGTCTTTGGTTGACAGTCAGGTTACCCCCTGTTCAAGCAAGGACCCTCACTCTAGTTAGGATAAAAGAGAATCACCCTCAGCTAACCCCTGCTTACCCCCTTGGTAGCTTGGCAGAGCAGTAGGCTTAACCTCAGAGTGCTGGGCGTAAAGTATTTGTACCAACACACACAGTAACTTAATGAAAACACTACAAAATGACACAACACCAGTTTAGAAAAATAGGAAATATTTATCTAGACAAAACAAGACCAAAACGACAAAAATCCAACATACACAAGTCAAGTTATGATTTTTTTAAGGTTTAAAATAAAAAGAGTCTTTAGGTAGTTGTAACACCACACTAGCGCTGCTAGCGTGAAAATGTACCTGGTTTGCGGCAAAAATAACCCCGCACGGGCGGTGTGCGTCGAAAATAACCCGGCACGGGTATATGCGTCGAAAACAGCTCGGCTCGGCGAGGCGCGTCGAAAAAGCCAGCCACGCGACGGTCCGAAGTCCCGCGGCGCTGGTTGCGATCTCTCAGCCTTCGTCAGCGATGCTGCGCGTCGTTTCTCCTGCTCCGGGCGTCGATTCTCCGGTCGCGTCTCCAGCGGCGTCGTTTCTCAGCTGCGGAGCCAGCGTCGCGTCGTTTTCTCAGCCGCGATCGGATTCGCGTCGATCTTTTCTCCGCACGGTGCGCGGTGCGTGTATTTTTGTCCTTAGGCTGCCAGCCTCTCCTTTCAGGGTCCCAGGAACTGGAAGGGCACCACAGAGCAGAGTAGGGGTCTCTCCAGAGACTCCAGGTGCTGGCAGGAAGAAGTCTTTGCTATCCCTGAGACTTCAACAACAGGAGGCAAGCTCTACATCAAGCCCTTGGAGATTTCTTCTTCAAGATGGAAGGCACACAAAGTCCAGTCTTTGCCCTCTTACTCTGGCAGAAGCAGCACTGCAGGAAAGCTCCACAAAGCACAGTCACAGGCAGGGCAGCACTTGTTCCTCAGCGATCAGCTCTTCTCCAGGCAGAGGTTCCCCTTGATTCCAGAAGTGTTTCTAAAGTTTGTAAGTTTGGGTGCCCTTCTTATACCCATTTTAGTCTTTGAAGTCACCTTCCTTCAAAGGGGACTCACACCTTCTTGTGAAATCCTGCCTTGCCCAGGCAAGGCCTCAGACACACACCAGGGGGTTGGAGACAGCATTGTCAGAGGCAGGCACAGTCCTTTCAGATGAGAGTGACCACTCCACCCCTCCCTCCTAGCAGAGATAGCTAATCAGGAAATGCAGATCACACCCCAGCTCCCTTTGTGTCACTGTCTGGTGTGAGGTGAAAAACAACCCAACTGTCAAACTGACCCAGACAGGGAATCCACAAACAAGGCAGAGTCACAGAATGGTTTAAGCAAGAAAATGCTCACTTTCTAAAAGTGGCATTTTCAAACGCACAATCTCAAAATCAACTTTACTAAAAGATGCATTTTTAAATTGTGAGTTCAGGGATCCCAAACTCCACCTGTCCATCTCTTCTCTAGGGGAATCTACACTTTAATCATATTTAAAGGTAGCCCCCATATTATCCTATGAGAGAGACAGACCTTGCAACAGTGAAAACGAAATTGGCAGTATTTCACTGTCAGGACATATAAACCACATTACTATATGTCCTACCTTATCCATACACTGCACCCTGCCCTTGGGGCTACCTAGGGCCTACCTTAGGGGTGCCTTACATGTAAGGAAAGGGAAGGTTTAGGCCTGGCAAGTGGGTACACTTGCCAAGTCGAATTTACAGTGTAAAAATACACATACAGACACTGCAGTGGCAGGTCTGAGACATGATTACAGAGCTACTTATGTGGGTGGCACAACCAGTGCTGCAGGCCCACTAGTAGCATTTGATTTACAGGCCCTGGCACCTCTAGTGCACATTACTAGGGACTTACTAGTAATTCCAATATGCCAATCATGGATGAACCACTTACATATAATTTAAACAGGAGCACTTGCACTTTAGCACTGGTTAGCAGTGGTAAAGTGCCCAGAGTAACAAAACCAGCAAAATCAGAGTCCAGCACACATCAACAACCTGGGGAACAGAGGCAAAAAGTTAAGGGAGACCACGCCAAGGATGAAAAGTCTAACATGGGCCTAGTCTGTTAACACCTCTGCCAGCTAGAGTAGTGTTGTTTTGATATTGTGATGCTGGTAGATCAATGTGACCGTGTTTGCCTAAATGCTGAATATTGTGTTTTTATCAATGTTTTATGTGTAATTAAGAAAATTGGTAATTCACACAAAATTGATGTTTGTTGCCAAAATAATGCTCTCTATTTTGTCGCCAAATTTCTATTGTTGCAGTGAAATAACAATTGCTCTTTTTAGAGGGGTGTGAATCTTCATGAGTTGTTTGTTAAATGTTTATTTTGATGCATCTGTGAATAACATTGATAGTATAGAGCTCATTAAATGCCCATGTATATCTATATTCGCCCACCGGATTAAAGTCAGTAAATATTTCCCAATCCCAGAGTAGATCTAGTAAACACCTGTACATATGCCTTGCCACAGGAAAAAAATGTCTTATTTTAATTTTAAAAGCTTATATAAATAGAAAAGCAAACTGTTTAGAGAAAGAAATCTTATCAACATAGAAACATAGAACATGTGCAACTAGATCCCTTAAAGACATAAAAGTGAAAGAGTAACAGGATACTTAAAGAAAAGAAGACTACCCAGTTTTCACCATGGAGACCCCTTTAGAGCATATGAAGACAAAGAAACGTAGCAGGTTCTGCTGTGAGTTGTATATGAATGCTAAGGCACACATGTACCCTTGCCCTAAAGAGGGAACTTTCAACACCAAAATAATTGAGTACACTGAAACCTAGATACAGACAAATTATACAGGACAGAAGAAGGACAAACACTAAGCATTATTGGATGCATGGGCTATCTTTGAGGTGGCCCAGGCCAATAACCTAGACCCACTTTCAGCAGAAAAGGCATCCGCACCTCTGCTGCATAGGTTACCACAGAGGTGCTTTCCCCGACGCCTGCAATCCCCGTATTGGAATACACTAAACCATCCATCAAGGGAGTTCAAGGGGCCCCCACCAGACACCAGAGACCAGATGTAGGTATAGCGGACCAAAGGGCTGACAAAACCCTAACACTCACCACACCTCCCTAGTCCAGCATTAGGGCAACCCGAAGCTAGATGCATCATCTGTCATGGGCAACGGACCAAGTCCAGGTGGCCCAGATGACTGACACCCCTGCTGGGTACAGGGAGAGAACCCAAGTTAAAGGTAATTTCATAGCAACCCTAGACAGCAAGATCGCTAGTTAAAGTGAGTAAAGAGGACTCAATCCTCCAAGGTCCGGCAGTGAGTAGGGAGCCTCACGGTATGCCTAGGCAGCTGTTAATGCATTTTTGCATCCTTCACAGGAATCATAACTCTTCACTGAGGTTGACAGACCTTTTGTCCAAGTAAAGAGTTTGGTTAAGTATACACAGTTATTTCAAACCCACTCCAAGAAATGTAAACACTATGACCAATGTGGCCACAGAAGGAAAACTCCAATCAATAAAGGTTTCAAGGATTTATTTTACACCCACATAAACTCTGTGCAAAATCAAATTGTAAAGATAAATCAACACCATTAGTTGCCCAAAACAGTGAAACAAGTTTAATCTACTTCGCATCAACACCATTAAGCATTCAAAAAGATTAACATATCTAAAATCGGACTTTTTGACATTTGACAAATCAATTAAACAGAGATCACAAATTGGGGTTGGGCATGAGTTGTCCCTACAGCTCACCAAATTAGAACATGCATGTGTGGGAACGGACTAACATGTGCGGACAAAAGACAAAAGGAGACAAAAATAATTCAGAAAACAATCTATCTCGGGCTAAGAGAAACTAACTAGAAAAATAAAATAGGTAGGTGTCAGCATAGTAGCTTCTATTAGAACAAACATTTTCAATGCAACGGGTCTCGCATTTGTTCGAGTTAGAGCTATTAGCATTGTAAAGCAAAAATAAAGGTAGCGCGGTCACGACAGGTAAAATGCAGCGCGATTGTGCTGCGTGGAAAATAAACAGATAAAGTAGTCTGGACTCCAGGCTGATAAGATCGAGCCTCGTATGGTTTTTGTACTTTACTGGTGCTGTGTAGGTGGGCTAAACACCGGAAAAGGCATGAGGTATGCATGTCTTTCACAAATGAAAGCAAGCAGATTTTAAAAGGCAAGCCCACAAACCAAAGTAAGTAACTGACGTGGCATGGCCGTGGTTTCAAACCCAAAGAGAGATTACAGAATGGACGGAGCACTTTGTGCTCGCCCATAAAAAGGGAATGTCAAGGAAAATGGCATCAACAGGGAGGTATAACTCTCCTAGGGTCAGCATTCAAGGCATCTTCATCATCCACACATGTAGATCATCAGCAGAGTCTGTTTGAACCACCATCAGGAGAAGTTCAGAACCCGAGCTGCAAAGAGAACAGTTCTCAGGGACAACAAGAGGACAACTAGCTGAAACTTACGAAGTCCATCCCTAAGTACATGAACGTCTCTGATTCTACAGTTCTGTGGTCCCACATCACGCAAAAGGGGCAATATCCAATCATAATCTAAACACAAATCAAAGTTGCAACATTGCGAAGTTTTCCGAAGTTTGGCCTGAAGTCTTCTTCTTCCGTTTGATTCCAACAGCCAATTACAATTTTCTATCAGTTGCAACAATACAAAGTTTTCCCAGGGTATACCATGAACTTGTCTTTTTCCCATGTGAAAGCACATGTTGATAGAAACAATTTATTTCATGTTTAGTCCACAGGCCTAAATGTTCCAGAACCAAGGTCTTTTAGAAACAAGGCTTGTAAAATTAAGCAAATATTCGATAAGAACAACCTAATAGAAAACTTCATGCTAGAAAAAGAAGAATGTTTCATCACTTTTACATGGCTGCAAATACAATGTATGCAGGCCTAGTTATGCAAACACAAGAAATATGGATGCATTAATATATTTGTTACTTAGTCACACATGATATGCAAACTTGTACATTCCGCATTTATAATCTAGCCTCAGGATAAATAATTTTTTTATTATGAATTGCAAACTTGTTAAGACATCAAGTTAAGTATGACAGAGAAGTGCATTTATTTTTGTGTGCCTGTCTGTTTAAACCAAAGATGTGGAAGGGGAACTAAGTTCTTTTGAATGCCTATACTTGGTGCACCATTTAACAGTAAACCGAACCCGTAGTTCTGTATTTTTTTATTAACATATACATGACTTCCCATTTTAAGGCATGGCTTTCGTGGCAGCAGGGTAAGAACAGCTTTTGATACTAGCAATATCCTATGCCAGGAGAATCCATGAGCAATAGTAGCTTCCAGGCCTAAATTGTGCCAATATAGGTGGTAGCAATCATTGCTGCCTGCAAGTGACCTAGAGCCAGATTTTTGATCTTATACTTATGAAATTGCTTTTCATCCTCCTCCTGTACAGTGTGTGACTACAAGGGGCATCACCCCTATCCCAGACATGAGGCCGTTAACCCAACAGTCTTGGGTAAGAACCTATTAGTGTTTCTCACGTTTCCCGCTACGCCATAGAATGTATGGCCTATAATACACACACTAGAGTTACTCCAGGGTGTGCGTCTCACTCAACATGCATGGTTTAATTTAGACAGGAACGCATGGTTTATCTAAACACTTGAGTATGTTACACTTGTTTGCAGTATACGTTTTCACTTTGCATGCTCCGTTGATTGTTACTAAACTAGTGTTGACAAAGTGGTATTTCTTTGTTTTGTTCTTTACTTCTGGATCTATTATAACTAGGTTTTGGAAGATTCAAATTCTCTCAGGTAGGCCCTGAGTGAGTTATTTGTCTTAGGTTATGGACTTCTACTACACTTATAGGCTTACACTATTTCATCCAAATGTAAATAGGGATCCATAGTCCTGATGAATGCCCTAGAACAGCATAGGCTTGCAGAATGGGCAGAAACATGTTGGCTTTTTGGATGAAAGTAATTATACTCAAGCCTATGAAATATTAGTTTTTAATCATACCAGTAGACAACAAAAAATTAAAGGTAAATTACTGGCAGTCCATTAGGCATTTTTATGTATCTGGATTCTCGGTCTATCAAGTCAATTTTATTGAGAACTCCTTCTGGTAGATCCAAACCAGAAGGTTGAGTCCGCCCTTGCAACATTGTTCTACCAGGGTGGGGAGAGGTGGTGTATGATGAAGCATGACACTATTAAGTGTGCGAGACCAACTCTTTCATAAAGAAAACTTACCTGTTTTTCTTGTCTATAGAAGAAACCTTGGGGAACCAGTAGCATATCTCAGGTAGGGTTGAGTTCAAATTAAGCACCCTTTTGTATAAGAACTACAGGTTCAGTTTTATGTTGGATGGTGTCCCATGTTTAGGCACCCAACAGATCTTAGTTCTCCCTCCACACCTTTGGTGTGTACTAGTCAATGTTTGCGAGGATTTGTGGAGGGTTATGTTCTTCTCACCTCTCTTTGTGGTAAGCATGTCTGTTTGAACTCATAAATCATACATTAAACATTACAAAATTAAATTAGTTTCACTACTATCAATTAATCTAGATTCTAAAAATATAATTTGACAATATTTATCTTGTTAGCAGATTGTTAAATTTGGTAGGCACAATGGTGACCATTACAAATGAAAACATGAAAACTTTTCAAATACGTGTCAATGCAGCTTTATAAATTAGGCTTTTAAACGTAAATGAAAATGTCACCTACTGCTGACGTCTGGGCCAGTAAAAGCATTACAAAAATTTGCGTTCCAACACAGTTGAGAAAACCACTGAAAGCCAGTTTGAGGACAGGTCCCAAATAAAAAAGACAGCATGCAGCTCTGAGCAAAAGAGGCGGTCTAGATAGGAACTGGAGGAAAGGTGCTCACTAAGGAGGGAGTGTACTCAAGCCTTGGAGGCCCAACAAGAGAGTCAGGTAGGGTGCTCTCCATCTGAGGAGGATGGGAGTAGATATAGAGCCACAGTCATAGAAGAATCTGAGTTGGAATCAGAAGGGAAGCTTCCGACTAGGGTCCATACTTCCCCAGAGCACCAGCAAAGTAGAGGCGCTGATCAGAAGATTAGGGACCAAGGGAGCCTGGTACAAACACAACTTAGACACAGAAGGCTCAAAATGGCACCTGTGCAAATGCTCGAGGAAAGCAGTGATGAGGATGTCTACTGCCCTTCCCAAGTGCACAAGACTGGTGAATGAACCTCTAGGGACATAATGGCTCAAGAGGAAGGCAGAATGTTTACACAGCCCTTTTGCCACTTACCAGACCCCTGGACCAAGGTAAGTGATAATGACAGACATTGTCCGGAGGAAGGATCCTTTGATCCAGAAGACATACCAATCACTAAGTACTGCATCCAGAATGAGGAGGAGATCCCAAGTGGAACTTCCCCTACATTCAGGGCTGTCTGAGGAGATGGGATCACTATGTTTGGGGAAAATGGTGGAGGAGCCCAAAATACAAATATGGCCACTAGTACAGAAGGGTATGTCAGAGGCCATCTATGTGCCATGTGCCCAGATAGACAAAGAAGGGTTGAGGGCCAAGCTGCCGCCATTGTTGGATGGGGCTGGGAAATGGATCTCGTGCTTCAAGAAGAAAACCATAAGTATAATCCTAGCCATGGGTAATGTGAAGAGCCTGCTGAGTAGTATTATTGGTGAGCAAACTAACATGGTACTCATCTGCACATACATCCTTTCGGTCACGCTGACCAACTCAGAGGATGACAGGGCTGCATTTGATTCTTACAGGCACAGGATATGGACGACCTTGAAAGAAATATTTCCCGACTGCCCTGATGTAGGAGTGTCGATGGCTGAAACAAGAGACAGGATAACCATGGACTGATACAGGCCCTCAGGTAGTCTTCTATATAAGGTCCTCAAAAGGGGAATGCCGGACGACATTTGGACAGCATAGTGGGGCTGGACAATAAGCCCTGGCAGGAGATACAAGCACACATAATAAATTTCCACAAAAGAAAACAGGAAAGAGAAAGGGAAAAACAGGAGCAAGCCCAGAGGGACAGCACTACGCTCGGCCAACATAAGCTGAGAAAGACCACCCTCAAAGAGGCTACTTTGGCCGCAGGCCTACAAATGGCATCAGTTCTGAAGGGAGCTCCACTGTGAAACCCAGAGAGCTCCATGGGAGCTACAATGACAGACAATATGGTGCTTGGGGCATCCTAACTCCATACAATGCTAGTAGTGTAGTAGACCACATGGCCAAAATGTGTCACTAGAGCGCAACACATGCATCGTCAATGGGCCAAGTCAGGCCCCACAAAATCCCCACCCACAAAATCAAGCTCAGGGAAATCTGAGTACACCTTATGTTCTTAGTCGAGTGCAGCACCACCACAGCAGGAGTCAGGTAGTTGGGCCAAGTTATGGCATCAGCAGCCCCAGATAGAGATCCTGGGCCAACAAGGATTGTAGCTGCATCTGAAACACTGATGGGTAGACGTTTGGGAAGACAATACCTTCAAACAGCCACTGAACACAAATTTGCAGAAAACCTTAGTACCCTCTGATACACACATGCGCTTCACACACATTAAAAAAATTCACTGAGGTAAGACTGCTAGAAAGAACGAGAAAGTAGTAGGGATCCAAAACCTTCATTTGTGAATGGGTGTCCTCACTAGAATGCACCGTTTAGTATGCTGTGCGGCTGTTGATTTGGTGTCCTTGCTGAAGTTAACCATCTTGGGTAACCGCCAGATTTCAGGTCCGCTCTGCTGTTGATTCTCCAGGGTAGGGCTAGCTTACCACACCCCAGGGGAAGGGCAGTTCCATGGAGGCAGGACAGCACTCCATCCACCTCATAAAAGCAGGCACCCACAGGTCCTAGAGTCCACAGGCAAATGGGAAGGGACCCGGCTAGGTCAAAAGGTCCCTATACCTCCAGCCAGGACCAAGGGTGTTAACTACCAAACAGCAATAGAGTCTTCATAAACCTCTCAACTAAGTGGAAGTCCCCATTCTTGTTCCAAAATAAGTGATCCTGCAGTGTCAGGTCCAGGCTTCCCATGCACTTGTAGTGAAAACACATTGGCCCTCATTATGACCCTGGTGGTCAGTGATGAAATGGCAGAAATACCACCAAAAGTCTGGGGGTAAATACTTTCAAATTATGACCATGGCAGTGATATCACCGAAAGACAGCCAATATACCACACTGACCGCCAGGGTAGAAACAACAGGCACCACACCGGTAGCCGCCTACAGCCAGGCAGAAGCTAAAGTACCACCCACCATATTTTGATACACTATTCCGCCACCTTTTCCAGGGTGGTACCAATACCATCAAAAGCCTGGCGGAAACACACCACAGAAGAGAAAGGACTCACCATTTGAGACACAGGGAAGAACAACGAACCAGAACTGCAAGTCTTTCCGATGATCTTCTACGTTATGCTCCACCCACCAACACCGGCAAAGACAACGACAGCACACAAGGGGGGGAGGAAAATGACAGGGGCACACACATGCACAACACACACCCCACACAAACACATCATACACACAACCAGCTGCACAAGAAAACAATGTATCCCCGAAAATTGGCTGAATAATGCAAGGACAACAGGAACTGACTATAGTGATTGTAATAAGATCAACATCAAAAATAATAAGCCGAGGTGGCAATGCAACAGATATGTACAAATGTATAAAAAAGGGACTATGTCCAATTCACAGTTCACAGGGGCCACATGGCCGCATGGCAAAGTCCAAGGCCCCACTCGATCCATGCACCAATACGGAGAGAACACTGCAGGGGCATCAGTTGGCAAATAGGCAGGCACCTCAGGAGGATGCGGAAACAAGACCACTGGTTCTGGAGGGAGCAACATGCCTTGTCCTTGGTACTGGGGAGTGATGGGCCACAGTCTCTGGGGTGGGTGACTTGCCCACTGGTTCTGGAGGGGGCAACATGCCCCGTGCTCTTTGTCCTGGGCATTGCAAGGCCACAGTCTCTCAGGTGGGTGACTTGCCCACTGGTTCTGGAGGGGGCAACATGCCCCGTGCTCTTTGTCCTGGGGATTGCAAGACCACTGTCTCTCAGGTGGGTGACTTGCCCACTGGTTCCAGAGGGGGCAACATGCCCTGTGCTAGGTCCTGGGGAGTGATGGGCCACAGTCTCTTGAATGGGTGACTTGCCCACTGGTTCTGGAGGGGCAACATGCCCTGTACTCTTTGTCCTGAGGAGTGCAAGGCCGCGGTATCTCAGGTGGGTGACTTGCCCACTGGTTCTGGAGGGGGCAACATTCCCTGTGCTTGGTCCTGGGAGTGATGGGCCACAGTATCTGAAGTGGGTGACTTGCCCACTGGTTCTGGTGGTGGCAGGCAGCACAGCAGCCCATGGAGGCTGGATCATATGGTGTCTGCCGGCGGTGACAGCTGCACTGTGGTATTGGTAGTTGGAGCCTCCTGCTCAGCCCCTTCACCCTCTGATAGCTGTACTGTGGTGGTGGTCGTGGGAGGCTCCTGCTCAGCCCCTGCACCCTCCGATGGCTGCACTGTGGTGGTATTGTTTGTGGGAGGCTCCAGCTCAGCCCCTGCACCCTCCGATGGCTGCACTGTGGTGGTGATCATGGGAGGCTCCTGCTCAGCCCCTGCACCCTCTGATGGCTGCACTGTGTTGGTGTTGGTGTTGGTTGTGGGAGGCTCATGCTCAGCCCCTGCACTCACTGATAGCTGCATAACCACGGCTGGCAGTCGGGGCTCTGTGACAGCTGCTGGTGCAGGCTCCTTCCCCTTCTTACTGGCTGGTGCAGGCTCCTTCCCTTTCAGTATTTGTGGCCTGGAATCCTTTTCACCATGAGTAGGTGCTGATGAAACTGGGCCTGTGGACTATTTGGCTGAGATGCTTGGCTGGGTCCTTGATATCCTGGCTATACGTGCAGGACGGGGGATGGGTAGGGAAAAGGTCAATCTGGGAAAGGAAAAACTTTTTAGGGACATTGGCGTGGGAAGAGGGATAAGTAATGGGAATGGAGGATGAGGGAGTGGTTGTTGGAGTTGTTTGTCTGCTGGATTTGGGTGCAGGTGCATGGGTTGTATGCTGTTGTGAGGTGGATGGCTGTTGGGTGTCTGAGTGCTTGTGTCTGTGTACTTTGGGAGGACGGGGCACAGACACAGTGGAAGAGGACACAGGGGACATGTGCATTGATGTGGGGGTGGTGACTGCCCGTGAGGGGTGTGTAGTGATAGGCATGCTGGTGATGGAGGTAGTGGATGAGGATGTAGTGCATGCAGGTGTGAGTGGAGACACTACAGGGAGGGAGGTGGATGAGGAGGAGGAGGGGGACACAGTGAAGGCAGTGGATGTTGGTGTGTCTGCTTCTGGATGGTGTTTGTGTGAGAGCCTGTGGATGATGTGTGGTGCTTGTGTTCACTTGAGCCACTCCTGTGTGTTGTCATGGGTGCATGCTAGTCTGATTGTGTGCTTGGGATAGGTTGGGGTTCAGAGGAATGGGACTGGGTAGAGGAAGTTGGAGGGGGGAGGCTATAGACAAGGACAATGGCTGCCATCAGAGGCTGGAATGATCTGTGTTGAGCCGCCACGCCAGAGTGATTGCCCTCCAGGAATGCACTTGTTTGTTACAAATGCCCTGCCAGCCCCTGGATGGCATTCACTATAGTTGACTGCCCAACAGAGATGGATCGCAGGAGGTCAATAGCCTCCTCACTCAGGGCAGCAGGGCTAACTGGGGCAGGGCCTGAGGTGCCTGGGGTGAAGAAGATGCCCACCCTCCTGGGTGAGCGGGCACGGGAATCTCGCTGAGGGGCTGCTGGGAGGGGCAGTGTTGATAAGGGGGTGGTGGCTGTACCTGTAGTTGGTGTGGGCACAGAGGTCTCCGCCACCAGCAGGGTGCTTCAATTGCAGGAGGTATCACTGTCAGAACTGTCCCCTCCTGTCTCCGCCGTGGTGCTCCCCTTGCCCTCTGTACCACTGGTGCCCTCACGGTCAGTGGATTGGGCCTCCAGGGCCATGTGGGATGCAGCTCCCTCCATCGCCGGTGCTTCTGCTCCTCCGCTAGAGGATGCTAATGCACAGTAGGACATGATGACAAAACAAAAAGGGGGAGGAAGAGACAGAGGATACACTTGGTCAATGCCAGCAACAACACCACTGTTGGTGTACACATCACACAAGGGATAGACCTGAGCACTATGTGATGCACTACCACTCACAATGGTAGTCACCAGGCCATGGACAGTAATACCTAACGCCAATAGTAGCACACCTGAGACCCACAGATCCCTGCCCAGTAGTAGATGCCCACTTGCATGTTTGGGGGTGGAGTGCATAATCCCCTGCCCAACATGGAACCTACCCTGCAATGTCGGGCCTGGGCTAGGGGCACCCACAGGCCCACATCCCCCACCCAGAGAACATCCCACTGTGCGCAATTTACAGATTTTGAAACTGTACTCACCCCCTTGTGGCTGCTGTGATGCCTTCAAGCACCCATCCAGCTCCAGATAGGCCACTGCCAGTATGCAGAACATCGGGGGGGGTCAGGGTTCGACGGGTACCCCTTCCTCGTTGGGAGGCCATCACCAGCTGGGCCTCGGCCGTCTTCCATGCCCATCGTCTCCGGTCCTCCCACTGTTTCTGACAATGGGTGCTCTGCCTGCCGTAGACCCCCAGGGCCGGCACGTCCTTGGTGATGGCACACCATATACCCTTTTTCTGGTCGGCGCTGACCTGCAGAAAAATGAAAATGGAAAAAGGGATAGGTCATACCATCTGACCTGTTACACCCATGGCTCACCATATCCCTCCCATCCCTTTTCGCACATACATTGCCCACCATACATGCTGCACACTGCCCAGGACCCCTCCACCACCACCCCCTTACACAAGGCCTTCACACACATTACACTATGCATTCATGCCCAATGCATCATGCCTACAGTGTACTCAACTGTTGGTCTGGAGGCCCATGAAGCAATCGGTACTGGGGTAGGGCCCCATCCACCAGTTTCTCCAACTCCGCAGCAGTGAAGGCAGGGGCCCTTTCCCCAGTGACTCGAGCCATGGTTGCTTCCAGACACAGGTCACAGCAGCACTTTCAGAATAGGTCCTCTCCTGTTGAAGGTCAGGCAGCAAGTGAGTGAACAGATAGAAAATGGCGGTCACGTCCATGGCGGTGTGTACTGTCACCGCTGGCGTACATCACCATGGCCGCTGTAACCAATAGGGCACAATGATAACCAATGAAGAGTTACACGGTGGTACTCGACCTCCTCCCGCAATGGCGCACAACGTCAGTGGCATTACCTCATTTCCACCTGTCCCTCCACACAGGACAGGCGCCCGCCATTTCAAGGGGGGGGGGCTGTCCATGGCACCTAACTGATTCACAGCCTACATAAGCACATTTTGGGAATAAAGATACTATTTCTGTCACTACATGCAATGCATTGTTCATTGAGGAAATGTTAAGAACTGACCATATGCTCATTGTTTTGCCCCCTAGAGTGCAACCGCTGAGGATGAATAAGAGATGGAGACATCCCCCCGTGTACAGGCCCCTGGTGGACTTGGCAACAATGGAGGACAGGCACACTATCCTCACCTACAGACTTGATAGGGCTACAATCCAAGAGCTGTGTGCCCAACTGGAGCCAGACCTGATCTCAGCTATCTGTCAGCCCACTGGGAGCCCCCTCTTGTGAAGTCCTATCTGTGCTCCATTTCTTGGCAAGTGGCTCCTTTCAAGTGACAGTGGCCATGGCAGCAGGAATGCCCCAGCCAATGTTCTCAAACATGCTGACCAGAGTGTTTTCTTCCCTGATGAAACACATGCGCAGCTACATTGTTTCTCCTCCAGGTGGAGGATTTGACCACAGTGAAAGCTCACTTCTATGCAATGGGACATATCCGCAACATTGTTGGGGCAGTTGATGGTACACATATTGCCTTTGTCCCTCCCCGAAGAAATGAACAGGTGTTCAGAAATCGAAAGCGCTTTCACTCTATGAATGTGCAGATAGTGTGCCTGGCGGACCAGTACATCTCCCATGTGAATGCAAAGTACCCTGGGTCTGTGCATGATGCCTATAGCCTGAGGAATAGCAGCATCCCATATGTGATGGCTCAACTCCGGAGGTACCGGGTGTGGCTAACAGGTGAGCCCATGGTCCCCACCCAGTGTATGTTGGTATATGGGTGTGGGTTTGGCCCTAAGGGCGAGTGTCTGGCTAACAGGTATCCCTCCTCTCATGACTACTGACCCCAGTGAGGAATCCCAGGACAAGGGCAGAGGAACATTACAATGAGGCACATGGGCAAACAAGACACATTATAGAGCGAACCTTTGGCCTCCTGAAGGCCAGGTTTTGGTGCCTCCATCTAACAGGTGCAACTCACCCAAGAAGGTGTGCTAGATCATCGTGGCATGCTGCATGTTGCATAACCTTGCCTTGAGACGCCAGGTGCATTTTCTTTAGGAGGATGACGCTGAAGATGGGCGTGTGGCAGCAGTTGAGCCTGTGGACAGTGACGAAGAGGAGGCAGAGGATGAGGATGTGGACAACAGAACATCTATCATTCAATAGTACTTCCAGGGACACACAGGTAAGACAATGTAACTTCATCTTCCATTGCAGATTTGTGTTCTAAATTTTCACTGACAGGCTGCTGTTCCCACTACTATGGCCACTTACTGTACACTTTGACATGTCTATTCACAGATATTTGTGCCCTACTCTGGCTCCTGGTGTATTGACTGCAGCACAATACAGGTCATACCTATGTATACATTACTGTACAGTCTACTTGCAATGTCTACAGATTGTGAAAGGAATACATACTTAAATCATTTGACATACTACATACTTGTATTCTTGGGTGTTTATTTAATTGCTGAAAATGTTATGGGGATGTGCAGTGGGCTTGGGTGATGGTGGAGGAGAGTCCAGGATAGGGTACAGTCTATTGGCATCACAGGGGCATTGTCCAAGGGGGCATAGGAAGTGGAGCAATGGCAGTTCAAGGTGGACAGGGTGACATAGTGGGACACAAGGGTGACAATCAGGAGAGTCCTATTTCCTGGCGGGGGCCTTGGCAATGTTCTCTGGCTTCTGCCTGGATCACAGGGACTGTTTGCGGGGTGGTTCTCCATCTGCAGGGGAGGGGTGCTGGTGGCCTGTTCTTCCTGTAGTAGGGCCTCCTATCCACTAGCGTCAGTGGAGGTGGAGGGCTGTTAATTGGTTTGGCTAGTGTCAGGGGCCCGGTGGTGTGCCACTGCCTCCCTCATGGTGTTTGCCATGTCAGCCAACACCCCTGCAATGGTGACCAGGGTAGTGCTTATGTCCTTCAAGTCCTCCCTGTACTGTCCCTCCTGAAGCCGCGGGTCTCCTGCAACTTGTCCAGTATCTGGCCCATCGTCTCCTGGGAATGATGGTATGCTCCCAGGATGTTGGTGAGTGCCTCCTGGAGAGTCGGTTCCCTGGGCCTGTCCTCCTCCTGTCGCACAGCAGTCCTCCCAGCTTCCCTGTTGTCCGGTGCCTCTATCCCCTGAACTGTGTGCCCACTGCCATTAACCCTAGGTCCCTGATCGTCCTGTGTTTGTGGGGTTGCCTGGGGTCCCTGTAGTGGTGGACACACTGCTGATTGACGTGTCCTGGGGACAGAAGGATGGACCAGCTAGGTGGGTGCTGTGCTGGTGTTTCCTGGGGGGGGGGGCTCTGTGGTATGGGACTGTGGCTGGGTAACCGACTGTCCAGAGGTCCCTGATGGCCCAGGTTGGTCATCCAGATCCAGGCGACCAGAACTGCTGTCTTCACTGTGGGCCTCTTCTGGGGGGGGGGGGAATAGATGTTGCTGGCACCTCCTCTCCGGTGACGTTGGGTGAGGGACCTTTGGGGATGCAAATGCAGTGTTATTGTTTCTGCGTGTGACATCTTGTGCATGGGTGTGTTGCCCTATATGGTTGTGAGTGCCCTGTCAACTTTGCCTTGTGTGAGTAGTTATTTTGTGGGCTAGGTGACTCTCTCTAGTGTGCATGCTGTGGTGATGGGTGTCCATGCAGGGCTGTGAGTGGTGTCCATGCACTGGTGGTGCATGCAGTGCTGGGTACTGGGATGGGTTGGTTGAGATGATGGGGTGTGTGGGAGGTGGTGGAGTGATGGAAGTGAGGGTGAGGGTGGGGGTATCTGATGGCATGCAGGGAGGGGGATGAAAGTAGTAAAGATTTGACTTACCAGAGTCCAGTCCTCCTGCTACTCCTGCCAGGCCCCCGGATGCAGTATTGCCAAGACTTGCTCCGCCCATGTTGTAATTTGTGGGGAGGAGGTGGGGGTCCACCGCCAGTCCTCTGTACAGCTATCTGGTGTCTTGCAACCATGGAACGCACCTTCCCCCGTAGGTCGTTCCACCTCTTCCTGATGTCATCCCTTGTTCTGGGGTGCTGTCCCACGGCATTGACCCTGTCAACGGTCCTCCGCCATAGCTCCATCTTCCTTGCAATGGATGTCTGCTGCACCTGTGATCCGAATAGCTGTGGCTCTACCTGGATGATTTCCTTCACCATGACCCTTAGCTCCTCCTCTGAAAACCTTGGGTGTCTTTGTGGTGCCATGGGTGCAGTGTATGTGGTGTGGGTGTGTGTGAGGTGATGTGTTATGGTGTGTGCTGTGAGGTGTGTCGATGGTGTATGAGTGATGGTGTTCTGTGGCTCTGGTTCTGTGGTTGCTCTTGGTGTCTCTCTCTCAGTTGTCAATTTCTTTGATTCGTAAAGGGATGTGGGTAGTTTGGGTGTGTGTTTTATAGTGGTGTGGGTGTAGTGTGTGTATGAGTACCAGGTGTGTGTAGTTTAAATTGTCCAATGTGGTGTTGTTTTGTATGTGTATGTGTATTTTGAGTGCAGCGGTCTGTAGCGCCAATGGTTTACCACAGTTGAATGTCTGCCGCTGTGATTCGTGGGTCATAATACTGTGGGTATAGTTCTGTTGGCATAACGGTGTGGGTTTTACTACCGCCCTCTTATCACTGACCTTTGGGCTGGCGGACTTGTGTTTGTGTCCGTATAGTGACAGATTGCTCTGTGTGGGTCACAATATGGGTAGCGGTATACCACCGCGGTATGTTGGGGGCAGTCCGCATGGCGGAAAGCGGGACTTACCGCCAATGTCATAATGAGGGCCATTGCCTAAAGGAGAGGGGTATGCCTGGAATGGGAGTCCAAAAACATCCATCCCATACACAAGCAAAGTAAGCCCTCCCCTGCTGTAATTTTAATGACAGGGTGACACACAAGGCTCGCACCATTTTCAGGGAACAATGATCCAGGCTTCTCGCACCATCAAATCACAGACACGGAGAACCTCAGTGCGATTCTTTGACCCCCTCCATGTAATGACAGTAGAGATTGAGAGGAAAACTAGATTGAAAGAAACATTGAGAAAAGGGCATAGTCAAGACACCTGGCGCAACTTTGGAGGGTCACATAGAATGCCACATGCTGGGACCAGATGGGTGCACACTTGATCTCAGGGCACATTGCGATCAATAATGTATGATAAGTACAACACCCCCTGTTTCACATATCCCTCTCACGTGCAGGCCAGAGACACCATTCCACTCTGATGACACCCCCCATGTGTAAAATAGGGCACCGAATGCCTGGCAGCACCAGCAGAACACCAGTTAACGTTAGAAGCTACCTGAGAACCCCATAAGACATACCTCTACACAATTACATTTGCATAAAAAAAGAGAGAAGGACATATAAAAATAAAAAATGTCTACAAAAACAAACACATTTTTCTCTAAAACAATGTATCCCGATTGAGGCCACCCTCTGGTGCCTCACCAAGAGGATGGGACATGCAGAAATGCTCAGGTTATTTTGGCAAGATACAAAATGCAATGGTCTCTTCTCTTATAACATCTGGCCCAAACAGGTTTGCAGTTGAGCCACTAAATGTGCACCCACCCTAAAGTGGACCAACGACCTCTCAGAGGCCACACAAGCACTCCCAGCAGGATAGAGAGCAAAAAAACTTTTTTGCAAGAAAGCTCTCCCATTAAGAGCTACAACACACTGCAAGGAGTTTGTGCATCCACACCCCCAATGGGATCCCATAGAAGACCTTTCCCCCTAGACTTTTTCATGCTTTCCCAACTGTTTTCTCAAAGAAGACCAGCTGTCTCATTGCAAAGAAGACCACGGTTGTCTCTTGAGTGGAACCAATTTGAAACCCAAGATGTTTCCTAAGTTATGCACAATTATGAATTGTTACCTTCTTTGTGTGATAGAGATGCTACTGCATCCTTGCATCTCCAAAGAGCAGTCCAGTCTAATGGAGTCTTTTCAGAAATTGTCACGACATTTGCGTAGGGACCTCTTTCACATCACCTTTAATTGCACTGCACCCAAACCCACCATCCTATATGCACTGCACAGCGCACTTTAGACAACGTTTTGGTATCAGCACATGACCACCGTGGGTGCTAAAACATCAGCCGGGTCATGTTATGCCTGTTCACTGATATCACATGCAGTAGGCACAGTTAGACATTAGGTAGCCCAAGAGGTGGCCTCTTAATTAGGCCAAGCTGCAACCAAGTAGAGTAGAGCCCTATAGGGTAATGGTGAACATAATCCGAGATGAGGCCACTACTACAATGCTGTGCCCTTTTACCTATCCTAGCAACATCCAAACTGACCTAGACAGGAAACGCAGGAGGGGAACTATAGAGGAGGACACTGATTGGCCTGAATCTTTAATGAGAAAAGATTCTTGGAAGTAGCTAAACCACCTAACCAGTACACAAACACGTCCGGGCCAGCTTCCATCTTTGGTCCTTGGGTGGCCCTTAGAATGTCTGGGGCTGTTTTTATCAATAACAAATGGACCCTGGACATGGAATTTCAGTGCAGGGTCATTCATCTCAATGATATGACGAGAAATGGGTCTTATAGGGGGAAGTGAACCAATAGCACAAATACCCCATGCCAGGAGATCTGGGACACTGAGATAGACAAGTACACATGGATAGAAGGGATGGGGCAATCCTTAATTGTACAGAAAGTCACTATGTATTCCTTATGTTTCAGAGGGGAAGGAACCATCCCACTGGGCACGAATGAGAATTGTGGCAGAATACTTGCAATGGAGCACCTCCACACTGATCAACACCTATTGACAGTACGTGCAGCGAGTTGTGCACTTTTTGCTCATAATTTTTTAAGTCCCAAAGTTAAAATTTATTCTATCTGGGTACCGTTGGTGTCATTTCCAAGTGTTCAGGACAGGAGAGGGACCATTTGGAGGGTCAGGGCTCACTCAGGCAAGGTGCAGACGCAGGTTGAAGATGCTTGGAGCTTTTTCTATCCCTGAGACTCTGTTCAGGAGGCCAGCCAATTAGTCCTTGGAGTCACACTGAAAGTCTTAGGTTCAACTAGAAGGTTTCAGATATCAGAGCAGTCTTTCTTGGTGTAGCAAAGCAGACTTCTGAAGTACAAAGCAGGCCACAGCAGCAGGCAGTCCTCTGAGAGTCCTTCCACAGGTCCAGAATGTAAAGTGAAGAGTAGGTATGAGGGTCCCCTTTTCATACCTGGTGCCCACTTTAAAGTAGGAGAGGCCTCTGGAAGCTTTACACCACAGATGTGTCTGGAATTTTCTGCCTCCCGGCCCTGGCTCCAGTGTGTCTGCAGGCACAATAGGCTAGTGTAAAGTTCTTTGCATGTGAGGCAGTGGTGGTCATTACAACCCTGGCGGACCGTGTTAAAGCGGCGGTAAGACCGCCAACAGGCCGGCGGTAAAGTTTTTGCAATTACGACCGTGGCAGAAACCGCCAACAAAGACAGCCACTTTAACACTCAGACCGCCACGGCGGTTCAAACAAACAGCGCAGCGGTCACTGCCAACATACAGGCGGAGGACAATGTACCGGCCACACTATTATGACAGGCCAATCCGCCACCTTTTCAGGGGTGGATTCACCGCGGATAAAAACACGGCGGAAACAGGAATTTCGAAGGGAAAACGCTCACCTCTACACACCCCATGAGGAACGAGGACAGCATGGACCCGGAACTCCAAATTCTACCTGCAATAGTCTTCCTGCTCCTCTACCAGGAGCACGAACGCCGGCGCAAAGACCACGGTGAGTACTGCACCTACGACACAGGGGAGGGGGGAGGGAAAAAGCAGGGACATACACATGCAACACCCCCACCACCACCCTCACCCACTACAACACACACACACTAATGCATATTAATACATCACTGTTACACCACCCAACCCCCCGGAAGAATGCAAAGACAATAAAAAAGTAGTGTAACCATTGTAATATATTAAAATCAAGTAGGCAAAAATATATATATATATATATACAATTTACAAAATATATACCAAGCATAGTAGTCCAGGTATTGCTCCAATTAAGTCCGTGGAACACTAGGCCCACACGGTATGGGTGAGGCCCACACAAGATCCCCGACCATGACGGAGAGAACACTGCAGGGGCATCAGACAGCAACTAAACAGGCACCTCAGGGGGAGGAAAAAGGGGGGCACCTCAGCCGCTTGAGTGCATGACACCAAATCCACGAGGGGGCCACATGCCCACTGTTCAATCCTGGGGAGTGCAAAGCCACAGTCTCTCAATTCTCTACAGTGGGTGGTCTGCCCACTGTTCAATCCTGGGGAGTGCAAAGCCACAGTCTCTCAAGTCTCTACAGTGGGTGGGTTGCCCACTGTGCCATCCTGGGGAGTGCAAAGCCACAGTCTCTCAAGTCTCTACAGTGGGTGGGTTGCCCACTGTGCCATCCTGGGGAGTGCAAAGCCACAGTCTCTCAAGTCTCTACAGTGGGTGGCTTGCCCACTGTGCCATCCTGGGGAGTGCAAAGCCACAGTCTCTCAAGTCTCTACAGTGGGTGGGTTGCCCACTGTTCAATCCTGGGGAGTGCAAAGCCACAGTCTCTCAAGAGGATAACAGTGGGTGGTCTGCCCACTGTTCAATCCTGGGGAGTGCAAAGCCACAGTCTCTCACGTCTCTACAGTGGGTGGGTTGCCCACTGTGCCATCCTGGGGAGTGCAAAGCCACAGTCTCTCAAGTCTCTACAGTGGGTGGGTTGCCCACTGTGCCATCCTGGGGAGTGCAAAGCCACAGTCTCTCAAGTCTCTACAGTGGGTGGCTTGCCCACTGTGCCATCCTGGGGAGTGAAAAGCCACAGTCTCTCAAGTCTCTACAGTGGGTGGGTTGCCCACTGTTCAATCCTGGGGAGTGCAAAGCCACAGTCTCTCAAGAGGATAACAGTCTCCACTGGTTCCGGAGGGGGCATGGTGCCCAGAGTGCTTCATCTTGCTAAGGACAGAGGTAGTGGATGTATCTCACCACTGGTTCTGGAGGGCGCCTTCTGCCCAGAGTGCTTCATCTTGCTAAGGACAGAGGTAGTGGATGTATCTCTCCACTGGTTCTGGAGGGGGCCTTGTGCCCAGAGTGCTTCATCCTGCTAAGGAAAGAGGTGGTGGATGGATCTCTCCACTAGTTCTGGGGGGGCAGGGGGGCTTGTGCCCAGAGTGCTTCATCCTGCTAAGGACAGAGGTGGTGGATGGATCTCTCCACTGGTTCTGGAGGGGGCATGGTGCCCAGAGTGCTTCATCCTGCTAAGGACAGAGGTAGTGGATGGATCTCTCCACTGGTTCTGGAGGGGGCATGGTGCCCAGAGTGCTTCATCCTGCTAAGGACAGAAGTAGTGGATGTGTCTCTCCACTGGTTCTGGAGGGGGCCTTGTGCCCAGAGTGCTTCATCCTGCCAAGGACAGAGGTAGTGGATGTATCTCACCACTGGTTCTGGAGAGGGCCTTGTGCCCAGAGTGCTTCATCCAGCCAAGAACAGAGGTAGTGGATGGATCTCTCCACTGGTTCTGGAGGGGTCCTTGTGCCCTGAGTGCTTCATCCTGCTAAGGACAGAGGTAGTGGATGTATCTCTCCACTGGTTCTGGAGGGGGCCTTTGTAGGAGGCTGGCCTGGCTTGTAGTGGGTACCAGAGGTACTTACACCTTGTGCCAGGTCCAGTTATCCCTTATTAGTGTAGAAGAGGTGTTTCTAGCAGCTAAGGCTTATAGAAGGTAGCTATGGCAAAGCACCTTAGGAAACATGTAAAGCTCCTACTATACCAGTGGTGTCATATGCACAATATCATAAGAAAACACAATACACAGATATACTAAAAAATAAAGGTACTTTATTTTTATGACAATATGCCAAAAGTATCTCAGTGAGTACCCTCAGTGTGAGGATAAGATATATACACAAGATATATGTACACAAACCAACATTATGCAGAAAATTGCAAACGGAAGTAATGCAAGCAATGTAAAGTTACAGTAGATTGCAATAGGAGCACATAGGTATAGGGGCAACACAAACCATATACTCCAAAAGTGGAATGCAAACCACAAATGGACCCTAAACCTATGTGAGATTGTAGAGGGTCACTGGGACTGTAAGAAAACAGTGAGGGTTAGAAAAATAGCCCACCCCAAGACCCTGAAAGGTAGGTGTAAAGTGCACCTGCAACCCACAGAGAGCACAGAAGTCGTGATAGGGGGATTCTGCAGGAAGAACAAACACCAGCAAAGCAACAACAGTGGATTTCTGGACCTGAGTACCTGTAAGACAAGGGGACCAAGTCCAAGAGTCGTGCAATGTCGAGAGTGGGCAGGAGCCCAAGAAATGCCAGCTAAGGGTGCAAGGAAGCTGCCACCTGTTGGAAGAACCTTGGTGTTCTGCAAGAACGAAGAGGACTAGGAACTTCCCCTTTGGAGGATAGATGTCCCACATCGTAAAGAAGCTTGCGAAGGTGTTCCCACGCAGAAAGACCACAAAAAAGCCTTGCTAGCTGCAAAGGTCGCGGTTAGGGTTTTGGATGCTGCTGTGGCCCAGGAGGGACCAGGATGTTGCCGCTTGGATGAGGAGACAGAGGGGGCGCCCAGTAAGTCAGGTAACCCCCACAGCAGCAGGCAGCACCTGCAGAAGTACCTGAACAGGCACTTAGAAGAAAAGTGAACCGGAGTCCACCAGAGTTCACAAAGGGAGTCCCACAACGCCGGAGGACAACTCAGAAGGTTGTGCACTGCAGGTTAGAGTGTCAGGGACCCAGGCTTGGCTGTGCACAAAGGAAATCCTGGAAGAGTGCACAGGAGCCGAAACAGCTGCAAATCACACTGTACCCAGCAATGCAGTCTAGCGTGGGGAGGCAAGGACTTACCTCCACCAAACTTGGACTGAAGAGTCACTGGACTGTGGGAGTCACTTGGACAGGGTTGCTGAGTTCAGGGGATCACACTTGTCGTGCTGAGAGGGGACCCAGAGGACCGGTGATGCAGTCTTTTGTTGCCTGCGGTTGCAGGGGGAAGATTCCGTCGACCCACCGGAGATTTCTTCAGTGCTCCTGGTGCAGAGAGGAGGCAGGCTACCCCCAGAGCATGCACCACCTGGAAACAGTCGAGAAAGCCGGCAGGATGAAGCGATACAAGGTTGCTACTAGTCGTCTTGCTACTTTGTTGCTGTTTTGCAGGCGTCCTGAGCAGTCAGATGTCGATCCTTTGGCAGAAGGTGAAGCGGGAGATACAGAGAAACTCTGGTGAGCTCTTGCATTCGTTATCTGGTGAGATCCCCAAAGCAGAGACCCTAAATAGCCAGAAAAGGAGGTTTGGCTACCTAGGAAGGAGGATTGGCTACCAAGAGAGGTAAGAGCCTATCAGAAGGAACCTTTGATGTCACCTGCTGGCACTGGCCACTCAGAGCAGTCCAGTGTGCCACAAACACCTCTGTTTCCAAGATGGCAGAGGTCTGGGACACACTGGAGGAGCTCTGGGCACCTCCCCTGGGAGGTGCAGGTTAGGGGAGTGGTCACTCCCCTTTCCTTTGTCCAGTTTTGCGCCAGAGCATGGCTGGGGGATCCCTGAACCGGTGTAGACTGGCTTATGCAGAGATGTGCACCATCTGTGCCCATCAAAGCATTTCCAGAGGCTGGGGGAGGCTACTCCTCCCCAGCCTTCACACCTATTTCCAAAGGGAGAGGGTGTTACACCCTCTCTCAGAGGAAGTCCTTTGTTCTGCCTTCCTGGGCCAGGGCTGCCTGGACCCCAGGAGGGCAGAAACCTGTCTGAGGGGTTGGCAGCAGCAGCAGCTACCGTGGAGACCCCGGAAAGGCAGTTTGGCAGTACCCGGGTTCTGTGCTAGAGACCAGGGGGATCATGGAATTGTCCCCCCAATGCCAGAATGGCATTGGGGTAACATGTCTAAGATCCATGATCTTAGACATGTTACATGGCCATGTTTGGGGTTACCATTGTGACGCTGTACATAGGTAGTGACCTATGTACAGTGCGCATGTGTAATGATGTCCCCGCACTCACAAAGTCTGGGGAATTCGCCCTGAATGATGTGGGGGCACCTTGGCTAGTGCTCACACTAAGTAACTTTGCACCCAACCTTCACCAGGTGAAGGTTAGATATATAGGTGACTTATAATTTACTTAAGTGCAGTGGTAAATGGCTGTGAAATAACGTGCACGTTATTTCACTCAGGCTGCACTGGCAGGCCTGTGTAAGAATTGTCAGAGCTCACTATGGGTGGCAAAAGAAATGCTGCAGCCCATAGGGATCTCCTGGAACCCCAATACCCTGGGTACCTCAGTACCATATACTAGGGAATTATATGGGTGTACCAGTATGCCAATGTGAATTGGTAAATTTAGTCACTAGCCTGTTAGTGACAAATTTTGAAAGCAGAGAGAGCATAACCACTGAGGTTCTTGTTAGCAGAGCCTCAGTGAGACAATTAGGCATCACACAGGGAACACATACAGGGCACATACTTATGAGCACTGGGGCCCTGCCTTGCAGGGTCCCAGTGACACATAGACTAAACAACATATATACAGTGAAATATGAGGGTAACATGCCAGGCAAGATGGTACTTTCCTACACAGCCCCCCCCTCCAAACGAAGGACAATAAGACTAGCCATGACCTGATGAGTCTTCATTGCCTAAGTGGAAATATCTGGAGAGTCCATCTGCATTGGAGTGGGTACACCCAGGTCTATGTTCCACTGTATAGTCCATTCCCTGTAGAGATATGGACCACCTCAACAATTTAGGATTTTCACCTTTCATTTGTTTTAGCCAAAGTAGAGGTTTGTGGTCTGTCTGAACAATAAAGTGAGTACCAAACAGGTATGGCCTCAACTTTTTCAGTGCCCAGACCACAGCAAAGGCCTCCCTCTCTATGGCAGACCAACGCTTTTCTCTAGGGGTCAACCTTCTGCTGATAAAAGCAACTGGTTGATCCTGGCCCTCAGAATTCAGTTGTGATGAGACTGCCCCTACCCCTAATTCAGATGCATCAGTTTGAACAATGAATTTCTTGGAGTAACATGGGCTTTTTAGGACAGGTGCAGAGCACATGGCCTGTTTGAGCTCCTCAAAAGCTTTCTGACAGCTAGCTGTCCACAATACCTTTTTAGGCATCTTTTTACTTGTGAGATCATTAAGAGGGGCTGCTATGGAGCCATAGTTTTTAATGAACCTCCTGTAATACCCAGTGAAGCCTAAGAAGGCTCTCACCTGGGTTTGTGTTGTAGGGGGAACCCAATCCATGATTGTTTGGATTTTCCCCTGAAGTGGTGCAATCTGTTCTCCACCTACCAGGTGTCCCAGATAAACCACCTTTCCCTGCCCTATCTGGCAATTTGAGGCCTTGATAGTGAGGCCTGCCTTTTGCAGGGCCTCCAAAACTTTCCAAAGGTGGACCAGGTGCTCATCCCTGGTGGAGCTAAAGACAGCTATATCATCTAGATATGCTGCACTAAAAGCCTCCAGCCCTTGCAGGACTGTGTTCACCAACCTCTGAAAAGTGGCAGGTGCATTTTCCAAACCAAAGGGCATCACTGTAAATTGGTAGTGCCCTCCTATAGTTGAAAATGCAGTTTTAGGTTTAGCATCCTCAGCCAATTTGATCTGCCAATACCCTGCAGTCAAATCAAAGGTGCTTAGATACTTGGCAGATGCCAGTGTATCTATGAGCTCATCTGCCCTGGGTATAGGGTGAGCATCAGTTTTTGTTACCTGGTTGAGACCTCTGTAATCAACACAAAACCTCATCTCCCTTTTTCCATCTTTTGATTGAGGCTTTGGTACAAGCACCACAGGACTCGCCCATGGGCTTTCGGAAGGTTCACCCACTCCTAGATCAAGCTTTTTCTGAACCTCTTGTTTTATGCAGTCCCTGACATGGTCAGGCTGCCTATAGATTTTACTTTTGACAGGCATGCTGTCTCCAGTATCAATTGTGTGTTTACACCAAGATGTGGTGCCAGGCACAGTTGAAAAGAGTTCAGAAAACTGTCCAAGGAGATTTATGCAGTTGTCTTTCTGTTCTGAAGTAAGACAGTCTGCCAAAACTACTCCCTCCACTAGAGCATCCTCTTCAGTGGAGGAAAAGAGATCAGGGAGAGTGTCACTCTCTTCTTCCTGTCCTTCATCTGTTGCCATGAGCAGGTTGAGATCAGCCCTGTCATAGTAGGGTTTTAGGCGGTTGATATGAATCACCCTAAGGGGACTCCTGGCAGTGCCCAGGTCAACCAAGTAGGTGACCTTGCCCTTTTTTTCAACAATTAGATGGGGTCCACTCCATTTGTCCTGGAGTGCTCTTGGGGCCACAGGCTCCAATACCTACACCTTCTGTCCTGGTTGGTACTGAATCAGAACAGCCTTCTGGCCATGCCATTGCTTTTGGAGCTCTTGGCTGGCCTGAAGGTTTTTACTGGTCTTTTTCATGTACTCATCCATTCTGGATCTTAGGCCAAGTACATAGTCCACTATGTCCTGTTTGGGAGCTTTTAAAGGTTGTTCCCAACCCTCCTTCACAAGTGTTAGTGGACCTCTTACAGGGTAACCAAAGAGGAGTTCAAAGGGGCTGAAGCCCACTCCTTTCTGGGGTACCTCCCTGTAAGCAAAAAGGAGGCAAGGTAACAGGTCATTACATCACCTCCTGAGTTTTTCAGGGAGTCCCATTATCATTCCTTTGAGAGTTTTATTAAACCTCTCTAACAGTCCATTAGTCTGTGGATGATAAGGTGTGGTGAATGTGTAGGTTACACCACATTCCTTCCACATAGCCTTCAAGTATGCATACATAAAGTTGCTACCCCTGTCTGATACCACCTCTTTTGGGAAACCCAGCCTGGAAAAGATTCCCAGGAGGGCTTTTGCCACTGCAGGAGCTGTAGTGGTCCTTAGAGGAATTGCTTCAGGATATCTTGTGGCATGGTCCACAACCACCAAGATAAACCTATTGCCTGAAGCAGTAGGAGGGTCAAGGGGGCCAACTATGTCAACCCCTACCCTTTCAAAGGGGACCCCAACCACAGGTAGTGGATTTAGGGTAGCCTTTGGTGTGCCATCATTCTTGGCACTGGCTTGGCAGGTCACACAAGACTTACAGAAATCTTTTGTGTCCTCTGACATCCTAGGCCAGTGAAACAGGGGGACAAGCCTTTCCCATGTTTTGATCTGGCCCAAATGCCCAGCCAAAGGAATGTCATGTGCCAGAGTTAGGAGGAAGTCTCTGTACTGCAGGAGAATGACCAATCTCCTGGCTGCTCCAGGTTTTGGGCCCATTGCCTCTGTGCACAAGAGGTTGTCCTCCCAGTAAACTTTATGTGAGTCACTGACATCCCCATTTTGCTGCTTGACAGCTAGCTGTCTGAGACCCTCTAATGTGGGACAGGATTGCTGTGCCACACTCAGCTCTTCCCTGGCAGGCCCCCCTTCACCCAAAAGCTCAGCAGTGTCTGCTGCCAGCTCATCTGGTGAAGGTTCTGCACAGGGAGGAAATTATTCTTCCTCAGAAGGAGAATCATCTGTAGAGGGAGGAATAGTGGGTAGGGATCTACCCTTGCTACCCCTAGCTTTAAGGAGCACTTGGTCCATTGTTCCAGGATCCAAGTACCGGAGATTTCTTCAGTGCTCCTGGTGCAGAGAGGAGGCAGGCTACCCCCAGAGCATGCACCACCTGGAAACAGTCGAGAAAGCCGGCAGGATGAAGCGATACAAGGTTGCTACTAGTCGTCTTGCTACTTTGTTGCTGTTTTGCAGGCGTCCTGAGCAGTCAGATGTCGATCCTTTGGCAGAAGGTGAAGCGGGAGATACAGAGAAACTCTGGTGAGCTCTTGCATTCGTTATCTGGTGAGATCCCCAAAGCAGAGACCCTAAATAGCCAGAAAAGGAGGTTTGGCTACCTAGGAAGGAGGATTGGCTACCAAGAGAGGTAAGAGCCTATCAGAAGGAACCTTTGATGTCACCTGCTGGCACTGGCCACTCAGAGCAGTCCAGTGTGCCACAAACACCTCTGTTTCCAAGATGGCAGAGGTCTGGGACACACTGGAGGAGCTCTGGGCACCTCCCCTGGGAGGTGCAGGTTAGGGGAGTGGTCACTCCCCTTTCCTTTGTCCAGTTTTGCGCCAGAGCATGGCTGGGGGATCCCTGAACCGGTGTAGACTGGCTTATGCAGAGATGTGCACCATCTGTGCCCATCAAAGCATTTCCAGAGGCTGGGGGAGGCTACTCCTCCCCAGCCTTCACACCTATTTCCAAAGGGAGAGGGTGTTACACCCTCTCTCAGAGGAAGTCCTTTGTTCTGCCTTCCTGGGCCAGGGCTGCCTGGACCCCAGGAGGGCAGAAACCTGTCTGAGGGGTTGGCAGCAGCAGCAGCTACCGTGGAGACCCCGGAAAGGCAGTTTGGCAGTACCCGGGTTCTGTGCTAGAGACCAGGGGGATCATGGAATTGTCCCCCCAATGCCAGAATGGCATTGGGGTAACATGTCTAAGATCCATGATCTTAGACATGTTACATGGCCATGTTTGGGGTTACCATTGTGACGCTGTACATAGGTAGTGACCTATGTACAGTGCGCATGTGTAATGATGTCCCCGCACTCACAAAGTCTGGGGAATTCGCCCTGAATGATGTGGGGGCACCTTGGCTAGTGCTCACACTAAGTAACTTTGCACCCAACCTTCACCAGGTGAAGGTTAGATATATAGGTGACTTATAATTTACTTAAGTGCAGTGGTAAATGGCTGTGAAATAACGTGCACGTTATTTCACTCAGGCTGCACTGGCAGGCCTGTGTAAGAATTGTCAGAGCTCACTATGGGTGGCAAAAGAAATGCTGCAGCCCATAGGGATCTCCTGGAACCCCAATACCCTGGGTACCTCAGTACCATATACTAGGGAATTATATGGGTGTACCAGTATGCCAATGTGAATTGGTAAATTTAGTCACTAGCCTGTTAGTGACAAATTTTGAAAGCAGAGAGAGCATAACCACTGAGGTTCTTGTTAGCAGAGCCTCAGTGAGACAATTAGGCATCACACAGGGAACACATACAGGGCACATACTTATGAGCACTGGGGCCCTGCCTTGCAGGGTCCCAGTGACACATAGACTAAACAACATATATACAGTGAAATATGAGGGTAACATGCCAGGCAAGATGGTACTTTCCTACACAGCCCCCCCCTCCAAACGAAGGACAATAAGACTAGCCATGACCTGATGAGTCTTCATTGCCTAAGTGGAAATATCTGGAGAGTCCATCTGCATTGGAGTGGGTACACCCAGGTCTATGTTCCACTGTATAGTCCATTCCCTGTAGAGATATGGACCACCTCAACAATTTAGGATTTTCACCTTTCATTTGTTTTAGCCAAAGTAGAGGTTTGTGGTCTGTCTGAACAATAAAGTGAGTACCAAACAGGTATGGCCTCAACTTTTTCAGTGCCCAGACCACAGCAAAGGCCTCCCTCTCTATGGCAGACCAACGCTTTTCTCTAGGGGTCAACCTTCTGCTGATAAAAGCAACTGGTTGATCCTGGCCCTCAGAATTCAGTTGTGATGAGACTGCCCCTACCCCTAATTCAGATGCATCAGTTTGAACAATGAATTTCTTGGAGTAACATGGGCTTTTTAGGACAGGTGCAGAGCACATGGCCTGTTTGAGCTCCTCAAAAGCTTTCTGACAGCTAGCTGTCCACAATACCTTTTTAGGCATCTTTTTACTTGTGAGATCATTAAGAGGGGCTGCTATGGAGCCATAGTTTTTAATGAACCTCCTGTAATACCCAGTGAAGCCTAAGAAGGCTCTCACCTGGGTTTGTGTTGTAGGGGGAACCCAATCCATGATTGTTTGGATTTTCCCCTGAAGTGGTGCAATCTGTTCTCCACCTACCAGGTGTCCCAGATAAACCACCTTTCCCTGCCCTATCTGGCAATTTGAGGCCTTGATAGTGAGGCCTGCCTTTTGCAGGGCCTCCAAAACTTTCCAAAGGTGGACCAGGTGCTCATCCCTGGTGGAGCTAAAGACAGCTATATCATCTAGATATGCTGCACTAAAAGCCTCCAGCCCTTGCAGGACTGTGTTCACCAACCTCTGAAAAGTGGCAGGTGCATTTTCCAAACCAAAGGGCATCACTGTAAATTGGTAGTGCCCTCCTATAGTTGAAAATGCAGTTTTAGGTTTAGCATCCTCAGCCAATTTGATCTGCCAATACCCTGCAGTCAAATCAAAGGTGCTTAGATACTTGGCAGATGCCAGTGTATCTATGAGCTCATCTGCCCTGGGTATAGGGTGAGCATCAGTTTTTGTTACCTGGTTGAGACCTCTGTAATCAACACAAAACCTCATCTCCCTTTTTCCATCTTTTGATTGAGGCTTTGGTACAAGCACCACAGGACTCGCCCATGGGCTTTCGGAAGGTTCACCCACTCCTAGATCAAGCTTTTTCTGAACCTCTTGTTTTATGCAGTCCCTGACATGGTCAGGCTGCCTATAGATTTTACTTTTGACAGGCATGCTGTCTCCAGTATCAATTGTGTGTTTACACCAAGATGTGGTGCCAGGCACAGTTGAAAAGAGTTCAGAAAACTGTCCAAGGAGATTTATGCAGTTGTCTTTCTGTTCTGAAGTAAGACAGTCTGCCAAAACTACTCCCTCCACTAGAGCATCCTCTTCAGTGGAGGAAAAGAGATCAGGGAGAGTGTCACTCTCTTCTTCCTGTCCTTCATCTGTTGCCATGAGCAGGTTGAGATCAGCCCTGTCATAGTAGGGTTTTAGGCGGTTGATATGAATCACCCTAAGGGGACTCCTGGCAGTGCCCAGGTCAACCAAGTAGGTGACCTTGCCCTTTTTTTCAACAATTAGATGGGGTCCACTCCATTTGTCCTGGAGTGCTCTTGGGGCCACAGGCTCCAATACCTACACCTTCTGTCCTGGTTGGTACTGAATCAGAACAGCCTTCTGGCCATGCCATTGCTTTTGGAGCTCTTGGCTGGCCTGAAGGTTTTTACTGGTCTTTTTCATGTACTCATCCATTCTGGATCTTAGGCCAAGTACATAGTCCACTATGTCCTGTTTGGGAGCTTTTAAAGGTTGTTCCCAACCCTCCTTCACAAGTGTTAGTGGACCTCTTACAGGGTAACCAAAGAGGAGTTCAAAGGGGCTGAAGCCCACTCCTTTCTGGGGTACCTCCCTGTAAGCAAAAAGGAGGCAAGGTAACAGGTCATTACATCACCTCCTGAGTTTTTCAGGGAGTCCCATTATCATTCCTTTGAGAGTTTTATTAAACCTCTCTAACAGTCCATTAGTCTGTGGATGATAAGGTGTGGTGAATGTGTAGGTTACACCACATTCCTTCCACATAGCCTTCAAGTATGCATACATAAAGTTGCTACCCCTGTCTGATACCACCTCTTTTGGGAAACCCAGCCTGGAAAAGATTCCCAGGAGGGCTTTTGCCACTGCAGGAGCTGTAGTGGTCCTTAGAGGAATTGCTTCAGGATATCTTGTGGCATGGTCCACAACCACCAAGATAAACCTATTGCCTGAAGCAGTAGGAGGGTCAAGGGGGCCAACTATGTCAACCCCTACCCTTTCAAAGGGGACCCCAACCACAGGTAGTGGATTTAGGGTAGCCTTTGGTGTGCCATCATTCTTGGCACTGGCTTGGCAGGTCACACAAGACTTACAGAAATCTTTTGTGTCCTCTGACATCCTAGGCCAGTGAAACAGGGGGACAAGCCTTTCCCATGTTTTGATCTGGCCCAAATGCCCAGCCAAAGGAATGTCATGTGCCAGAGTTAGGAGGAAGTCTCTGTACTGCAGGAGAATGACCAATCTCCTGGCTGCTCCAGGTTTTGGGCCCATTGCCTCTGTGCACAAGAGGTTGTCCTCCCAGTAAACTTTATGTGAGTCACTGACATCCCCATTTTGCTGCTTGACAGCTAGCTGTCTGAGACCCTCTAATGTGGGACAGGATTGCTGTGCCACACTCAGCTCTTCCCTGGCAGGCCCCCCTTCACCCAAAAGCTCAGCAGTGTCTGCTGCCAGCTCATCTGGTGAAGGTTCTGCACAGGGAGGAAATTATTCTTCCTCAGAAGGAGAATCATCTGTAGAGGGAGGAATAGTGGGTAGGGATCTACCCTTGCAACCCCTAGCTTTAAGGAGCACTTGGTCCATTGTTCCAGGATCCAAGTTACCCTGACCTTTTTGCTTTTTGGCCTGAGCCCTTGTCAAAGCAAAAATATGCCCAGGCATTGCTGCATGAGCCTCCAACTCAACTTCTGCCCAAGCTGATGTCTCTAAATCATTTCCTAGTAGACAGTCTACAGGTAAATCTGAAGCAACCACAACTTTCTTTGGACCAGTAACCCCCCACCCCCCAGTTGAGATTCACAACAGCCATGGGGTGGCTAAGAGTGTTGTTATGAGCGTCTGTCACTTGGTACTGATGACCAAGTAGGTGTTGTTCAGGGTGTACCAGTTTCTCTATTACCATGGTAACACTGGCACCTGTGTCCCTGTAGGCCTGAACCTCAACACCATTTATTAGGGGAAGTTGCTTGTACTTATCCATATTAAGGGGACAAGCAACCAAGGAGGCCAAATCAATGACACCTTCAGAGACTAACACAGCCTCTGTGGTCTCCCTAACAAGACCAACCCCAACTAAATTACCAAAAGTGAGCCCAGCTACTCCCTTGGATTGGCTATTAGTAGGTTTGCTCCCACCACCACTGCTATTACTAGGGGGACTAGAATTTGCTGTAGGGGTTGTGGTAGTGGGAGGTTTGGTGTTTTCCTTTGGACAACTGGCATCAGTTGTCCAATGGCCTTTGACTTTACACAAATAACACCAAATATTTTTAACTTGATTTGAAGAGGATTTGGACCCACCACCCCCACCAGAGGATTTTTGGGGGCCTGATGAAGACTCAGTTTTACTTTTGTCCCCACCCTTGTCAGAAGACTTACCATCCTTCTTCTTGCCATCCTTGTCACCCCCTGTATGAACTTTTCTGTTCACTCTTGTTCTGACCCACATGTCTGCCTTCTTTCCCAATTCCTGGGGAGAGGTCAGATCTGAGTCCACTAGATATTGGTGTAACAAGTCAGACACACAGTTATTCAGAATGTGCTCTCTCAGAATAACATTATACAGGCTTTCGTAGTCAGAAACTTTACTGCCATGTAACTACCCTTCCAAGGCCTTCACTGAACAGTCAACAAAGTCTATCCAGTCTTGTGAGGACTCTTTTCTGGTGTCTCTGAACGTAGTCCTGTATTGTTCAGTGGTTAAGCCAAATCCATCCAAGAGTGCATCCTTCAAAACTGCAACATTTTTAGCATCACTTTCTCTAACAGTAAGGAGCTTATCCCTACCCTTTCCATTGAAAGATAGCCACAATATAGTAGTCCACTGCCCTTGAGGGACCCCCTGTACCATACAGGCCCTCTCAAGTGCAGCACACCACTTGTTGATGTCTTCCCCCTCCTTGTAAGGGGGAACTATCTTGTGAAGATTCCTAGAATCATGCTCTCTAACAGGATTACTATCAGGAATACTGCTGTTGTTGCCACCATGGGGTCCAAACCCCAATCTCTGTCTCTCCTTCTCCAGGTCTAGGGATTCCCTGTCTAGAGCCAGCTGTTGCTGTTCAAGCTTCAGTCTTGTCTCTTCCACTCTCAGATTTTTGAGTTCCCTTCCTAACATGTTGTCTTCAGGGTGGGTGGGTTGGGAATGCTTGGACACGGAGGATACATTGGAAACAACAGAGGGAGATCTCTCCCTAACTGACTGGACTCTAACAACCTGGCCTCCAGGAATGAAAACATCCCTACTATGATGGGAGCTCCTATTACTACCAGCATTGCTAGGTGGTCTGCTAAGGGGCAGATTTGGAACAGAACCCTCCCCACCTCCCTCAAGGTTATCCCCTGAGTCAGAATGGGAGCCATCTATTAACTTCTCATTTGAAGTGCCTGCTTGGGACTCATCATTCACAATCAGCATGTTATATAGAAACTCTTTTGTGTGGTTCTTTCCTGTCACTAAACCTCTATCTAAGCAGAGACTCCTTAGGCTCTTGTAATTCAAATTGACATAGGTAGTATTGACCATTTTAAGAGCAGACTCTACATCAGACATGATAGAAGAAGGTTTAGAGACAGTGACAAGAAAGAAAAAGTTTCAGAACTTTTTAATGAACAGAGAAAAAAACTTTTTCTAACTTTGTAGTTTTAGAGTACTTTTCAGCACTTAGTACAAAGTTTGAGAGAAGAAAAGTAAAACCTTTTGGTTAGGTGTACATACACTGAACTTGTTTTGTATATTATTCTCTTATGAAAAGTACACAATGACAAAGTGGTAAGTAGCTACAAGTACTTATCCCACCGCTGCACAACCAATGTAGGAGGCTGGCCTGGCTTGTAGTGGGTACCAGAGGTACTTACACCTTGTGCCAGGTCCAGTTATCCCTTATTAGTGTAGAAGAGGTGTTTCTAGCAGCTAAGACTGATAGATGGTAGCTATGGCAAAGCAGCTTAGGCTGAACTAGGAGACATGTAAAGCTCCTACTATACCACTGGTGTCATATGGACAATATCATAAGAAAACACAATACATAGATATACTAAAAATAAAGGTACTTTATTTGTATGACAATATGCCAAAAGTATCTCAGTGCGTACCCTCAGTATGAGGATAAGATATATACACAAGATATATGTAAACAACCCAAAATTATGCAGAAAATAGCAAAAGGAAGTGATGCAGGCAATGTAAAGTTACAGTAGATTGCAATAGGAGCACATAGGTATAGGGGCAACACAAACCATATACTCCAAAAGTAGAATGCGAACCACGAATGGACCCAAAACCTATGTGAGCTTGTAGGGGGTTGCTGGGACTGTAAGGAAACAGTGAGGGTTAGAAAAATAGCCCACCCCAAGAACCTGAAAGGTGGGTGTAAAGTGAACCTACAACCCCCAGAGAGCACAGAAGTCATGATAGGGGGATTCTGCAGGAAGAACAAACACCAGCAAAGCACCAACAGTGGATTTCCGGACCTGAGTACCTGTAAGACAAGGGGACCAAGTCCAAGAGTCGCGACAGTGTCGAGAGTGGGCAGGTGCCCAAGAAATGCCAGCTGAGGGTGCAAGGAAGCTGCCACCTGTTGGAAGAAGCTTGGTGTTCTGTAAGAACGAAGAGGCCTAGGAACTTCCCCTTTGGATGAAGGATGTCCCACGTCGTGAAGAAGCTTGCGAAGGTGTTCCCACGCACAAAGACCACAAACAAGCCTTGCTAGCTGCAAGGGTTGCAGTTAGGGTTTTTGGTTACTGCTGTGGCCCAGGAGGGACCAGGATGTCGCCACTTGGATGAGGAGACAGAGGGGGCGCCCAGCAAGTCAGGGAGCCCTCACAGAAGCAGGCAGCACCAGCAGAAGTACCTGAACAGGCACTTAGAAGAAAAGTGAACCGGAGTCCACCCGAAGTCACAAAAGGGAGTCCCACAACGCCGGAGGACAACTCAGAAGGTTGTGCACTGAAGGTTAGAGTGTCGGGGACCCAGGCTTGGCTGTGCACAAAGGAAATCCTGGAAGAGTGCACAGGAGCAGGAGCAGCTGCAAATCACGCGGTACCCAGAAATGCAGTCTAGCATGGGGAGGCAAGGACTTACCTCCACCTAACTTGGACTGAAGAGTCACTGGACTGTGGGAGTCACTTGGACAGGATTGCTGAGTTCCGGGGACCACGCTCGTTGTGCTGAGAGGGGACCCAGAGGACCGGTGATGCAGTCTTTTGTTGCCTGCGGTTGCAGGGGGAAGATTCCATCGACGTAGGAAGATTTCTTCAGAGCTCCTGGTGCAGAGAGGAGTCAGGCTACCCCCAGAGCATGCACCACCTGGAAACAGTTGAGAAAGCCGTCAGGATGAAGCGATACAAGGTTGCTAGTAGTCGTCTTGCTACTTTGTTGCAGTTTTGCAGGCGTCCTGAGCAGTCAGCGGACGATCCTATGGCAGAAGGTGAAGAGGGAGATGCAGAGGAACTCTGGTGAGCTCTTGCATTCGTTATCTGGTGAGATCCCCAAAGCAGAGACCCTAAATAGCCAGAAAAGGAGGTTTGGCTACCTAGGAAGGAGGATTGGCTACCAAGAGAGGTAAGAGCCTATCAGAAGGAGCCTCTGACATCACCTGCTGGCACTGGCCACTCAGAGCAGTCCAGTGTGCCACAAACACCTCTGTTTCCAAGATGGCAGAGGTCTGGGACACACTGGAGGAGCACCTGGCACCTCCCCTGGGAGGTGCAGGTCAGGGGAGTGGTCACTCCCCTTTCCTTTGTCCAGTTTTGTGCCAGAGCAGGGCTGGGGGATCCCTGAACTGGTGTAGACTGGCTTATGCAGAGATGGGCACCATCTGTGCCCATCAAAGCATTTCCAGAGGCTGGGGGAGGCTACTCCTCCCAGCCTTCACACCTATTTCCAAAGGGAGAGGGTGTTACACCCTCTCTCAGAGGAAGTCCTTTGTTCTGCCTTCCTGGGCCAGGGCTGCCTGGACCCCAGGAGGGCAGAAACCTGTCTGAGGGGTTGGCAGCAGCAGCAGCTGCAGTGGAGACCCCGGAAAGGCAGTTTGGCAGTACCCGGGTTCTGTGCTAGAGACGCGGGGGATCATGGAATTGTCCCCCCAATGCCAGAATGGCATTGGGATGACAATTCCATGATCTTAGACATGTTACATGGCCATGTTCGGAGTTACCATTGTGACGCTGTACATAGGTAGTGACCTATGTACAGTGCACGCGTGTTATGGTGTCCCCCGCACTCACAAAGTCCGTGGAATTTGCCCTGAACGTAACTTTGCACCCAACCTTCACCAGGTGAAGGTTAGACATATAGGTGACTTATAAGTTACTTAAGTGCAGTGGTAAATGGCTGTGAAATAACGTGGACATTATTTCACTCAGGCTGCACTGGCAGGCCTGTGTAAGAATTGTCAGAGCTCCCTATGGGTGGCAAAAGAAATGCTGCTGCCCATAGGGATCTCCTGGAACCCCAATACCCTGGGTACCTCAGTACCATATACTAGGGAATTATATGGGTGTACCAGTATGCCAATGTGAATTGGTAAATTTAGTCACTAGCCTGTTAGTGACAAATTTGGAAAGCAGAGAGAGCATAACCAATGAGGTTCTGGTTAGCAGAGCCTCAGTGAGACAGTTAGGCATCACACAGGGAACACATACAGGACACTTACTTATGAGCACTGGGACTCTGCCTGGCAGGGCCCCAGTGACACAGACTAAACAACATATATACAGTGAAATATGGGGGTAACATGCCAGGCAAGATTGTACTTTCCTACAGCCTTGTGCCCAGAGTGCTTCATTCTGCCCGTTACGGACTCAGTAGCGTCAGTGCCCTTGGTGCTCATGGGCCAGCAGTGATTGAGGCGGCGGTGCCCTGTTCAGCGGGGCTTGAGATGGCGGTGCCCTGTTCAGCGGTTCTTGAGACGGCGGTGCCCTGTTCAGCGATGCCTGAGGCGGCGGTGCCCTGTTCAGCGGTGCCTGAGGCGGCGGTGCTCTGTTCAGCGGTGCCTGAGGCGGCGGTGCCTTGTTCAGCGGTGCATGAGGCGGCGGTGCCCAGTTCAGCGGTGCTTGAGACGGCGGTGCCCAGTTCAGCGGTGCTTGAGACGGCGGTGCCTTGTTCAGCGGTGCTTGAGACGGCAGTGCCCTGTTCAGCGGTGCTTGAGACGGCAGTGCCCTGTTCAGCGGTGCTTGAGACGGCAGTGCCCTGTTCAGCGGTGCTTTGGATCGGCAGTGCCCTGTTCAGCGGTGCTTGACGCGGCGGCCTCCATTGCAGGGACTCAGCTGCAGGTGGTCCTTCATGGCCCAGCGGGGCTTGTGCTGGCGGTCCTTCATGGCCCAGCGGGGCTTGTGCTGGCGGTCCTTCATGGCCCAGCGGGGCTTGTGCTGGCGGTCCTTCATGGCCCCGCTGGGCTGGTGCTGGCGGTGGCCTCCGGGGCCTCTGGGCTGGTGCTGGCGGTGGCCTCCTGGGCAGCTGGGCTTGTGCTGGTGGTGGCCTCCTGGGCAGCTGGGCTGGTGCTGGCAGTGGCCTCCTGGGCAGCTGGGCTAATGCTGGCGGTGGCCTCCTGGGCAGCTGGGCTGGTGCTGGCGGTGGCCTCCTGGGCAGGTGCTGCCGGTGGTCTCCTGGGCAGCTGGGCTGGTGCTGGCGGTGGCCTCCTTGGCAGCTGGGCTGGTGCTGGCGGTGGCCTCTGGGGCCTCTGGGCTGGTGCTGGCGGTGGCCTCCTGGGCAGCTGGGCTTGTGCTGGTGGTGGCCTCCTGGGCAGCTGGGCTGGTGCTGGCAGTGGCCTCCTGGGCAGCTGGGCTAATGCTGGCGGTGGCCTCCTGGGCAGCTGGGCTGGTGCTGGCGGTGGCCTCCTGGGCAGGTGGGCTGGTGCTGCCGGTGGTCTCCTGGGCAGCTGGGCTGGTGCTGGCGGTGGCCTCCTTGGCAGCTGGGCTGGTGCTGGCGGTGGTCTCCTGGGCAGCTGGGCTGGTGCTGGCCTCCTGGGCAGCTGGGCTGGTTCTGGCGGTGGCCTCCTGGGCGGCTGGGCTTGTGCTGCCGGTGGCCTCCTGGGCAGCTGGGCTGGTGCTGGCGGTGGCTTCCTGGGCAGTGGGGATGATGGCGGTGGCCTCCGGGCAGCGGGAATGATGGCGGTCTTCTCCGCCGTGCTGCTCTTCCCAGACTTGCCAGGTTTCTTGTGGCACTTCCCCACCTTGGAAGGTGTCACAGCTGACTCCACACTCCCGCTGGGACCCCTGGGCGTGGCTTTGGTGGCTGAAGTCTTCCCCCTCTCCCGCTGGGCACAGGCCAACTTCTGATGCTTCACAGGTGGGGGACTGTCTGTGCTGTGGCTCCGTGCCACACTGGCTGCCCTGGTGGCTGGTGCACTCCAGATCCCGGAGACTACAGGCACCACTGGTCCCGGAGATGTTGTGGCTGAGGTGCTAGTTCGGGACCTATGAGACGGACGGGGTGGGGGAGGTGTGGGAAAGAGGTCAAGGTTGGACAGGAAACGTTTTTTTGACACACTGGGACGGGTAGCTGGAGGGGGTTTGGGAGTGGAGGAAGCAGTTGTGGTTGTAGGAGGTGTTCGTTTGGTGACTTTGGGTGAAGGTGCATGCACTGGAGGCTGTTGTGAGGTGGATGGCTGTTGGGTGGGTGTGTGCCTGCGTTTGGGTATCTTGGGAGGGGGCATCACTCACACACTGGGAGAGGACACAGGGGACGTGTGAATGGTAGTGGGGGGTGGTGACTGCATGTGAGTGGGGTGTGGTGGTGGGTGTGCTGGAGAGGGATGTAGTGGCTGTAGAGGTAGTGCATGCAGGTGTGAGTGTAGACGAGACAGCAAGGGAGGAGGAGGGGACACAGTGGTGGCAGTGGATGTTGGTGTGTCTGCATGTGTGTGATGCTTGCGTGAGTGCCTGTGGGATGTGTGGTGCTTATGTTTGCCTGAGCTTCCCTTTTGTGTTGACGTGTGTGCATGCTGGTCTGTAGGTGTGCTTGGGATAGGCTGAGGTAGAGGGATTGGGTCGGGGTGGAGGAAGTTGGAGCGGGGAGGCTAGACACAGGGACAATGGCTGCCATCAGTGCTGAGGCCAGAGTCTGAAAAGCTTGCCTGACCAAAATGAATGCCATCCAGGAATGCATTGGTTTGTTGCAACTGCCTTTCTACACCCTGGATGGCATTCCAAATGGTAGACTGCCCAACAGTGAGGGACCTGAGGAGGTCAATGGCCTCCTCACTGAGGGCAGCAGGGCTGACTGGGGCAGGGCCTGAGGTGCCTGGGGCGAATGTGATGCCCACCCTCCCAGGTGAGCGGGCACAGGGCGAAGGCTGAGGGGCTGCTGGGAGGGCGGTGCTGGAAGGGGGGGTGGCGGCTGTACCTGTAGATGGTGGGGGCACAGATGTTGCCGCCACCACAAGGGAGCTCCCATCATAGGACGAGTTTGTGTCACTGGTTTCAGCTCCTGTCCCCGCCGTGGAGCTCCCCTCGCCCTCCGTCCCACTGGTGAAGTCCGAGTCTGTAGTGTGGCCCTACATGGCCATGTGGGATGCAGCTCCCTCGTGCTCCGGTGCCACTGCTCCTCTGCCAGATTATGCTAATGCGCGCAAGAACAGGGAGACCACAAAATGGGGGGGATGACAGAAGAAAGACATGTTGAGTGCATGCATTACCGCTACTGTTGGCGGACACGACAGACACAGAAGCCCCCTGCACTACACCGCGCTCTTGGGTTCCACTGTTCAATTCCTGGGAAATGGCCTACAAGGCTTTGGACGACATCTGCACGCATAGATGACCCAGGGGCATGACTAGGTGTACTTGGCACTCTACAGAGGTGGGCTGGGGTGCCACATGGCCTGCCTTACGGAGGGACCCTGCCTACGGAACTCGCCCTGGCCAGGGGAAACCCACAGCCCACCTCCCCCACCCAGACCCCTCCACTGCGCACAAAGTCAGCAGAATGAGAGTGGACTCACCCCCTTGTGGCTGCTTAAATGCCCTCAAGCACCCATCCAGCTCCTGGTACGCCACCGCCAGGATCCTGAACATCAGGGGGGGTCATGGTGCGAAGGGCACCCCTCCCACGTTGGGAGGCCATCCCCAGCTGAGCCTCCGCCATCTTCTTGCTCCAGCGGCGAATGTCCTCCCATCTTTTTCCGGCAGTGGGTGCTCTGTCTGTGGTAGACCCCCAGGGTCCGGACGCCCCTGGTGATGGCACGCCAAATATGTTTTTTCTGGTGGGCACTGACCTACATGATTTGTACAGGGGGAAGAGAAAGTTATTACCAACTGCACCGTCAAAGTGATTGGCCCCCATCCCTACCCTTGCCATGTGGCACATGCACTCCCTGTCGTTTCATGCATGCCGCACTCTCCCCCCTTCCTTCTTACATCCACCCCTCTCCACACAGGCATAGCCCATACAGCATGCTCCCAGTGTACTTACCTGTTTGTCTGGAGGACCGTAGAGTAGCGTGTACTGGGGGAGGACCCCATCCACGAGTTTCTCCAACTCCTCCGATGTGAAGGCAGGGGCCCTTTCCCCAGACACTCGAGCCATTGTCTCTTCCAGACCGAGGTCACAGAAGCACTTGCAGTGTAGGTCCTCTCCTGTCGAAGATCAGGTATCGAGTGATTGAACAGATAGAAAATGGCGGTCCCGTCCACGGCGGTGCGTACCGTCACTGCCGGCATACATCGTCATTGGCTCCTGGGACCCATAGGGTCCAATGTTAACCAATGCAGCATTGCGTCGCGGTCTTCGACCGCCTACCGCGGCGGTGTACAACGCCAGCGCAGTTACCTCACATCCCATTGACCCACTTTAGAGGTCAGACAGCCGACCATTTAAGGGGCCCACATGGCTTCATTTTCAACTGCGTCACACATACCAAGGCCTAGACTCAACATACATACAGGCCACTTTTTGTGTATGAATGGTGTTCTGTGTAAGCTGTGGGTACGTACCTCTGAGTTGTTTGACTCTGTGCTCGCTGTTGTCCTTCATAGGCACCGTCCGCTGGGACATGTGAGGAGATGGCGGCATCCTCCGGTGTACCGACTGTTGGTGGACCTGTCGACAATGGAGGAAAGACACGTAATAATCACCTGCAGGCTTGACCGTACCACAATCCAGGCACTGTTTACCTAGCTGGAGCCAGACCTGATGTCAGCTATCCGCCATCCCACAGGAATCCCCCCTCAAGTGCAGGGGCTGTCAGTGCTCCATTTCCAACAGTGGCCATAGCATCAGGGATGTCCCAGCCTATGTTTTCCAAACGTGTTGTCAAGAGTGTTGTCTTCCCTGCTGAAACATATGCGGAGATACATCGTTTTCCCTCAGGTTGAGGATTTGCCTACAGTGAAAGGTGATTTCTATGCCCTGGGACATATCCCCAACATCATAGGTGCTATTGATGGGACAAATGTGGCTTTGGTCCCCCCCTCACAGGAGTGAACAGGTGTACAGAAACCGGAAGAGTTATCATTCGATGAATGTACAGATGGTATGTTTGGCAGACCAGTACATCTCCCATGTGAATGCCATGTTCCCTGACTCAGTGCATGACGCTTACATCCTGCGGAATAGCAGCATCCCTTATGTGATGGGTCAACTCCAGAGGCACAGTGTGTGGCTATTAGGTGAGCACCTGGAAGCTAGTCAGTCGGAATGGTTGTCTGGGGATATCCCTCCAGGTTAGTGTATGCATGCATATGCATGCATGCATGTGGGCATTTATAAAGCGCATTCCGGCCTTAGCATCGAAGCGCTTGAGGACATAAACGAAAGAGGACGACAGAAAAGCCTATATCCCTACCATGGAAACAGCCAGGTTTTCACCCTTTTCCTAAAAATCGAGAAATTCTGTTCTTTCCTGATGTCAAGCGGTAAACCATTCCAATGTCTGTCAGCCGCCACTGTGAACACTTTATCTCCCCACCTAACTTTACGCGTTCTGCAGACCTGCATCAGGAAAGACTTCTCCGATCTTAGGATGCGTCCTGGACAATACCACCTGAGTCTGTCAACCAGGTGTTCCGCACCAACCCCATATAGTGCTTTAAAGGTATGGCAGAGAGATTGAAAAATAATCCGCTTGCCCACCAGTAGCCAGTGAAGACACTTTAGGCTGAGGGAAGCCGACGCTGAACGAGGAAGTGCCAAAATACTAGGAGCAGCATTATTCTGAATTAGTTGCAGTTTCCTCAAAGTGCAATCATCAATATCCAATAACAAAGAGTTGCAATAATCCAGTCTGGACATGATCAGTGCTAACATAACCGTGACTCTTTCCTCCTGCTTCAAGAACAGTAAAATTTTCCTCAGGATTTTCAGGGTCCAATAGCAAGACTTAACTAAGGCATTAACCTGCGGTTTGAAGCTTAATGATTCATCAAAGATCACTCCTAGATTTCTAATAGCTCCGCACGGGACCGGTAATTGCCCACATTCATCCGGCCACCAGCGCGGACTCTACAGGTCTTTACTACAGCCATACAAGACAATCTTCGTCTTGTTGGTATTATGCTTAAGCCAATTCTGTCTCATCCACTGATTAATATCCTGCATGCAGCTATTAAACTGTTCTGCCACTTCCTCCCAGTTGCTCCTAGACACAGGGATGATGAGCTGAGTGTCATCAGCATAGGAGGATGGAGTGAAACCATATGAATGAATAAGTCTTGCCAGGGGGGCTACATATACATTAAAAAGCGTAGGACTCAATGCCGAGCCCTGGGGTACCCCACAAGGCAGATGGAAAGCTGGTGCTTTAAAGCCTTCCCAGCTTACAATGTTAGATCTGTCACTTAAAAAAGACTCCAGGATTTTAAGTGCTTCATGTCTTATTCCCGCATTATAAAAGCGAGAGACCAAGATATCAGGCGAAATGGTATCGAATGCCGCAGAAAGATCCAATAGCACAAGAACTGCGCCGTGTCCTTCATCCAGAAGTTTCCGGATGGGGTCAGATGATGTTAGTAACGCTAATTCCGTGCTATGAGCCCTTCTGAAACCATGTTGAGACTGATCAAAGCCTCCAGCCTGGTTAAGAAACATGGACAGTTCATGATAAATGTGTTTTTCAAATATCTTAGCCAATGTCGGTAGCAAGGAAATAGGTTGAATATTGCTTAGATCAAAAGCAGTTTGATCAGCCTTCTTTTTGAGGGGAATAACTGTGGCCTGCTTCCATAAAGAAGGGTAGACCCCTGAGGATAGCACATCCTTAAAAATGGTGGCTAGTTTCGGAACCACCAAATCTGGAATCATCTGCAGAATGCTGGGTGGACAGGGATCCATTGAAGAACCTGATTTGATCCCCATAAGGATTTATTTAATCCTGTCCGGCAGCAACGGAGGGAAGCATGGAAGCAGCGGGATATCCTGACTTGGAGAATCCAGGGGGGTTATCCAAGGATCCAACAAAGGGAAATCTACATGTACTTGTTGAATTTTAGTTTTAAAAAAATCTGCAATTTGATTGCAAGTAGCCTGAGAGTTCGGGGAGGTGGTGGGGGGAACCGGAGGCGTGATAAGCGAGCGAACTACCTTGAATAGCTCTTTAGGCGCATTAGGTGCATTTTTAATCTTAGTAGAAAAAAAAGCATATTTAGCCTCAAAACAGGCTACCTTGTATAGTTTTAAAACGATTCTTGGTTTCTCCTTTTCTGTTTCGTCAGGGTAAAGCTTCCAACGTCTTTCTTGTTGACAGTACTTCCTCTGAAGCACCTTCAAATTACTTTCAAACCAGGGCCAACTCGTTTTCTTAGGTCTACCCTCCGGCTTTAGTAGGGCCGGGGCCAATTTATCCATGGCAAGGGCCAAACCAGAATCAAAAACGTCCAGAGCAGGCAAATGAGGATTCCCTACAGCCTCCCAATCTTCCTTTGCTGCCGGGCCCAGCTGAGTCTCTGTAATTTTATTCCATAATCTCAATGATTTCTTACCTGATTTTATCTGTTGGTTAGGGGACCCCTTCGTACTTTTAAACAAGAGAAGGTGGTGATCAGTCCAAGCCAAGGGAATGTTGGACACGGTCACCAAATCCTCTGGGAGCGCAAAAATCCCATCAAGGATATGCCCTGCCAGATGAGTTGCCAAGGTGACTGAAAGAATCCAGTCAAATGAGGCCATAAGATTCACCAGCTCTCTGACATAGGGAAGCTGAACATTATCAAAGTGTAGATTAAAATCCCCCAGAATGATACAATTAGATGCTGCAATCAATGGTTCAATAAGAAAGGGCCAATCTAGCAAAAACGAAGCAGCAGAGCCTGGAGGTATATATATCAAGAGGCCCTCAATCCAAGTGTAATTATTCTGGTGAATTTTAAAGTACAGACCCTCACAAGACTTACGGGGAGTGTTGGCTGGTTCCCACTGGCAGGACAGAGTAGACCTGCAAATAATGGCCAGCCCTTCTCCCATGCCTGCTGGCCTATGCAGTCTGTAAAAGGAATAACCACAAGGAGAGGCATCAATAAAATCAGGATTAGAATCTGCCATGGCCCATGATTCAGTTATAAAAAAGGCAGTCTACTTTCTTTGAGATAATCATTTCCGCAATTTCGGTCTTATGTTTTACCAGTGACCGCACATTTATCAATGCGTAAACAACCGGTTTGATTACCACCAGCCTCTTAGGGAGAACCAAAACAGATTCTTCTAATGTCAAGACTGACCGGGGGATCACCGGAGCCCAACCACAATCCCTACAAGCCCTTTGAAAAATCTGCCCAGAAAATGGCAGAATCATGTGTTTACACAAATTAGCTAGAGGCAGGTCCTGAATAACAGATCCGCCTAGGGATGCTCGTGCCCAGAGCAGACCCCCCCGGCCCCCGTCCTCGACCGTTTGCAGATCGGTGCAGACGGGTTCGCCTTAGGCGCGCCTTCAGCACGCCAGCGGCGCATCCACTGAGCACCCGCGTCCCCCTGAAATTATGGCCCCTTCCCTCTGCACACGCCCCCCACATGACAGGCAGCACTAGACTGCTGACCTTTTTCCAAATCCAGCAATAATGGAAGACGGGCGCGCTGTAACAGGCCCGAATCCGACCTCGAGGGAAAAACAATAAACTGGTAGTAAAGTGCAAAGTGCTAAAATCCGAGCTAAAAATACATTAAAAAGACATTAAAAAATACGTTGAAAGGTAGTGCAGTCGAGGACTCCCAGTTATGCCTCGCTGCGCGCCCACTTCATCCCCTGAAATTATGGCCCCTTTCCTCTGCACACGCCCCCCACGTGACAGGCAGCACTAGACTGCTGACCTGTTTCCAAATCCAGCAATAATGGCACAATAATGGAGGACGGGCGGGCTTTAACAGGCCCGAGCCCGACCTTGAGGGAAAAACAATAAACTGGTAGTAAAGTGCAAAGTGCTAAAATCCGAACTAAAAATACATTAAAAAGACATTAAAAAATACGTTGATAGGCAGTGCAGTCGAGGACTCCCAGTTATGCCTCGCTGCGTGCCCGCTTCGTCCCCTGAAATTATGTCCCCTTCCCTCTGCACACGCCCCCTACGTGACAGGCAACACTAGACTGCTGACCTGTTTCCAAATCCAGCAATAATGGCACAATAATGGAGGACATGTCTAACAGTTGTGTTTGTCTAACAGTTGTCCCTCGCCATTTGCAGGTGACTCTGGTTACCCCAACCTGTCATGGCTACTGACCCCAGTGAGGAATCCCAGGACAAGGGCAGAGGAACACTACAATGAGGAACATGGGCGAACTAGGAGGGTGATCGAACGCACCTTCAGCCTCCTGAAGGTGAGGTTCAGGTGCCTCCATATGACAGGTGGATCCCTATTCTACTCACCGAAGAAGGTGTGCCAGATCATCGTAGCCTGCTGTATGCTTCACAACTTGGCTTTTGCAACGACAGGTGCCCTTTCCGCAGGAGGATGGTCCAGATGGCAGTGTTGTTGCAGCTGTGGAGCCTGTGGACAGTGAAGACGAGGAAGCAGAGGAAGAAGACATGGACAACAGGGACTCAGTGATCCAGCAATATTTCCAGTGAGACCCAGGTAAGAATACAAACCTGCCTACTACATGTATTTATACACTACTACCTCTCTACTGTCTGTCTTTTTCACCCAGTGTATGGTCACTGAGTTGTCACTTTCACTTACAATTTCACAGATGTGGGTCCCACAGTGTGACATCTGCTTTGATTCCTCATGGACTAGAGCTGTGTGACATAGGTATGTTGACATTACAAATGAAAGAGCTTTTTGTCACAGTTATTGCTAATACAGTATTCCAAAATCACAGACAGACTCCAGATTGTCTTGTGCTTTAAGGGTGTTTATTTTAGTGCTCAAAATTGGAGGGGGTAGAAAAATGGTGAGGGGTGATGGTGGAGGAATGTCCATGGCAGAGTCCAGTCTATTAATCTCACGGGTGCATTGCCCAAATGGGCATAGGAAGTGGAGCTGGGGCAGTTTAAGTATGGACAGGGTGACAAAGTGGGACAGTAGGATGACAATCAGGGTGGTCTCATTTCTTGGCGGGGTCTTGGCATTGTTCTCTGTCTTGTTCCTGGATCTCAGGGACCGTTTGCGAGGTGGTTCTGTCAGAGTCACCAGATCCTCGGGGTCTGTGCACGTTCCCAACACTTCCACCACAAGACAGCTCCAATACTCTGATTAGATTTATCACAGAGTCTAAGAGAGTCCAAGTGGGGAAAAGAGGATTATGACGGGAACAGCTGGGAAGGAGACCTGTAGGAAGCAAAGGTTAAAACACAACATCAAAATTACATCTCATGAAATCAGTACCATGCTACAACTCTAAGCTTCGTCTTTTCCGAAAAAACATGAACAACCCTAGAATAGTCCTAAAACGGACTAGGCTTTAGATGAGCGAATGCCTGAGGAGGAAACAGAAAAAGTTAAATAGGACTTTCAGATTTGAGTACTTTCTTTAGCATGAGAATCAGGAAACACTCTGAGCAATTTCTAAACAACCATATGAATCTCCTTTTAAGAATATATATCAGGAACACACAGCATTACATCTAGAACTCTGGTATTGTGTTCATCTCAGAAAAAACATTGGGAAGTGAACTGCGCACATTGCAGATTTTTATATGAGTATTAAACACCATAAAGGATTGTGCACCATAAAATCACACAACGTAGATTCAAGGAATAAATCACGCGACGTGTCAACTTGAAATGCTACCAAGAAAATGTCTTGGAATAGTAGCGCACAGTAATTTACATTATTTATACACGAGGAAAGAATTGCGCGTCTTGTCGATTCAAATGCCACCATGCAAATGCCAAGAAATGGTAGCGCACAATGAATAACATGAAAAAACACTCAAGGAAAGAATCGCGCATTTTGCCGATTCGAATGGCACCATGTAAATGCCAGAAAATGGCAACGCACAATGAACAGCATGAATTACACACGAGAAGTGAATCGCGCGTTTCACCGATTCAAATGCCACCATGTAAATGTCAAGAAAAGGTAGCGCGCACGCAATGAACAACAAAGTTAAATGCTCATGAAACGAGTTGCATGTCTTGCCAACTCGTAAAACATCATGTAAATGTCAAGAAATATCAGCGCGCAATGAACAACAATGTAATAACGAAGTCAAATCTTTATGGAATAAATTGCGCGTCCTACCTATTTGCAAACCACCATACAAATGTCAAAAAATGGCAGCACACAAGTAATCTGGTATTCATTTAAGAATTAAAATCAAGAATATGAAAATTCTCAATTGCGGTGTTGGGAAATGTCCAAACACCGTCTTACCGCCTGGAAACAGTGATCACCAATGAGAGGTGAGTGCAGAAGACTGGAAAATCCAAATAGGCCGCCGGGACAGGAGCTCAGGAAGAAGCTGCTGCTCTGCACCGGGACCTCTGAATAGTGAGCACTGGAAGTTGGGCTGACTCTCTTTTATAGAGTCTTGGCCGAGCCTAGAACCACGCCCAGGCATGTTGCAGGGAAAGTCTCTAGAAGGCCCTGGAAAGGGACCACACCCTAACACACTCTGAATGTCTGCAGCAATACATTGCAAATGTACAGTATTTATAAGCACCTTAAAAATGAATCTTTTGGATGGAATTCTGCATTGCAAAAGGTTAAACAATAACATATCGTCACAATGCATAAATTACATTCTCTTGCGAGTGTTGGGTTTTTGCATTCTAAATGCCCGTAGAGCGCGCACTGTCCTGGTGTTGACAGTACTCCCCTCTCCCGGGCGCGCTCTAGGGCCTGGTTTATCTGGATTGAGATTATGAAAGCGTCTCACAAGTACTGGAGCATGGACATCAGATGCGGAAACCCATGAATTACTTTCATGGCCATAACCTTTCCATGAGATTAAGTACCATAGGTTACGCCCTCTCAGTTTAGAGTCCAACACTTTCTTGACTTCATATTCTTCTTCCCCCTGTACTAGAACAGGAACTGGATGAGGGTGGACCTTTTGGACTGCCTTTTTTAAGAGGGAAGTATGGAGCACTGGATGAATCCGTAATGATTTTGGCAATTGTAGTTTATAGGTCACAGGATTGATTTGCTGTAGAACAATGTAAGGACCTATAAATTTGGGGTTGAACATATGCTTCTTCTTGAAGTCTTTGGGGGTCATTCCGACCCTGGCGGTCCTTGACCGCCAGGGCTGGGGACCGCGGAGCACCGCCAACAGGCTGGCGGTGCTCCCTTGGGCATGGTCAGAAACGGAAAACCGGCGGTGTACCACCGGTTTTCCGCTGCCCATGGGAATCCTCCATGGCGGCGCAGCTTGCTGCGCCGCCATGTGGATTCCGACCCCCATACCGCCATCCTGTTCCTGGCGGTTTTGGACGCCAGGAACAGGATGGCGGTATGGGGTGTCATGGGGCCCCTGGGGGCCCCTGCAGTGCCCATGCCAATGGCATGGGCACTGCAGGGGCCCCCGTAACAGGGCCCCACTGAGAATTTCAGTGTCTGCATAGCAGACACTGAAATTTGCGACGGGTGCAACTGCACCCGTCGCACCCTTTCCACTCCGCCGGCTCCATTCGGAGCCAGCATCCTCGTGGAAAGGGGTTTCCCGCTGGGCGGGCGGGCGGCCTTCTGGCGGTCGCCCGCCCGCCCAGCGGGAAACACAGAATAACCGCGGCAGTCTTCTGACCGCGCAGCGGTATTCTGGCGGCTCCCGCCGGCACCGCGGTTACCGCGGCCGGCGGGAGTCAGAATGACCCCCTATATGTTTTGTGGAAAGCCACACTTTGTCACCAGGTTGATACTGCGGTCCCTCACAATGTTTCTTGTCATAATGCTTTTTGTATTTTTTTTTGGGCTTTTTCTAAATGTTGTTGAATTGATTTCTGAGTTTGATGCAAATGTTGAATGATTTCTGACACAGCTGGAGTGAGAGAACTTTCTTGAGGAATTGTGATGGGCAAGGTGTCAGGATGATAGCCAAACAATCCAAAGAAGGGTGTAACGCCAGTAGACGTGTGGAAGGAGTTGTAGTAGGCTAACTCAGCTAACCAGAGCATTGATGTCCATGAATTAAGTGCTTTTTCAGCGTAAGCACGTAGGTATTGCTTCAAAGTCTGATTTAGTCTCTATGTTTGACCATCTGTTTGAGGATGGTTGCTAGTAGATAGGGTAGATGTCACTTGGAGTGTTTTACACCATGTCTTCCAGAAGTTGGAGGCAAATTGCGATCCCTGATCGGAGAGGATCACTTTTGGCAGTCCATGATAACGAACCACTCTATTCAGTAAGACAGTTGCCAGTTCACTAGAGGTGGGTAATTTCTTACAGGCAATGAAATTTCCATATTTCGTGAGACTATCCACTACCACCAGAATTACTGAATGCTGTTGAACCACTGGCAGACCTGTAATAAAGTCTAAAGAGATGTGTTCCCACGGACGACTTGGGGTTGGGAGTGGGTGTAACAACCCTTTTGGTTTTGAATGACTTGTTTTAGTGCTAGCACAGACTTCGCAGTTGTTTACCATTGTTTTTACATACTTTGTTAAGGTAGGCCACCAAAAATAGCGTTGGATTAATTCAAGAGTTTTAGGAGTACCAGGGTGACCTGCTGTAGGTATAACATGCAACCAATGAAACACTATCTTGCGAAGTTTGGTAGTGGGCACGAACAAACGAGCATCGTAAAAGGGTAATCCTTGCTTGATTGATCTTTTCGGATCTGCTTGGGCCCACGCCTGCCATTTTTTAACAGTGAATGAATTGCGGATGTCTTCAAAGAAATCTTCTGTTTTTATGATACATAGGACCTTGTCAGGAGCAATGATAGCTCTGGAGGTTTGAACTGAAGGCAATGTGGTAGACTCTTGGCGGGACAAGGCGTCAGCTTTGCGATTATCTTTACCAGGCCGGAAGGTTACCACAAAATCAAACTCGGCAAAAAACAGCATCCAGCGTAATTGTCGAGGAGTCAAAAGTCTGGCAGAACTCATGAATTGAAGATTGCGATGATCAGTATATACTGTGACAGTATATTTAGCTCCCAACAAATGATGTCTCCATTCTTTAAAGGCGTCACGAATCGCCAGAAGCTCTTTTTCAGCAATGACACAGTTCTGTTCGGCTTCGTTCAACTTCCGAGACATGTAAGCTACAGGATGAAGCTGACCAGTGTCTTTGTTTCATTGTGACAAGACTGCTCCTATTAACACATCTGAAGCATCAGCTTCCACTATGAAAGGTCGATCCGCATCTGGATGAGTCAAGACTGGGGCAGTGGAGAAAGCTTCTTTCAAAGTTGAAAAGTCTTGGTCTGCTTCTGGGGACCATACACATTTTTCTTTCTTTCTTAATAACTTAGTAATTGGAGCCACTGTCTGGAAGAAATGATTGATGAACCTCCGGTAAAAATTTGCAAAGCCTAGGAAACATTGTACATCACGAACAGTCTTTGGCATGGGCCATTCAGATACGGCTTTTACTTTCCTTTCTGCCATCACCATACCTTGAGGGGTAAGAACCCCTAAAAACTCAACTGTGGTAACATGAAACTCACACTTGGTTAGCTTGCAATATAAATGGTGTTTACAAAGGGCTGCCAAAATTTTCTTGACATGTTGAACATGTTCATTCTCATTGTCTGAGTAGATCAAAATGTCATCAATGTAAACTATGGCAAAGATATCGAGGTACTCTCTAAGAACGTCATTTAAGAAAAATTGAAATGCTGCTGGAGCATTGCACAGACCAAAAGGCATGACGGTGTATTCAAAAAGGCCATATCTTGTTTTGAATGCCGTTTTCTATTCGTCACCCTCTCTCATTCTGACCAAATGGTAAGCACCTCGAAGATCAAGCTTCGTGTAGATTTTTGCTTTCTTTACTTGTTCCAGTAAGACCGGAATTAGATTCAAAGGATATTTGTTCTTGATGGTGATTTTATTCAAGCCCCTATAGTCGATACAAGTTCGAAGCTCTCCGTTCGCTTTTGGAACAAAAAACAAAGGAGAAGCTGTGGGAGACTTAGAGGGGCGGATGAAACCATTCTCTAAGAATTGATCCATGTATTTTCGTAAATGTTGATTTTCATGTTCTGACAGGGCATACACACAACAGTTGGGAAGTGTCCCCCCTGGGACTATATCAATTTGACAGTCATAAGATCTATGAGGAGGTAAGTTCTCTGCTTCCTTCTCATCAAATACATCTTCATAAGACGAATACTGTTTGGGCAACTGAACTTCTTTCTCTGCGGCGGTAGCTATGTAAGAATGGCGAACTTTCGATTCTTGAGTCCTTTGGAGACAATGTTCTTTACATAGCACTGATGAGAACACGATCTTTCGTTCTGCCCAATTAATCTCTGGATTGTGATGAGTTAACCATGGCAAGCCAAGGATGATCCCATACTGGGGAGCATGGATCACGTCAAGGATGAGTTCCTCTTTATGTTTCTTTCTTTGATTTTTACCTTCGCAAATTATTGTCAAGGGGACAGTCTGAAGAGTTATCGGACCTCCAGTCAAGAGTTTTCCATCAACTGCCTGGATGGTTTCTGGGGTCTTCTTTTCAATACATGGGATCCTCCATGCACGAACCAATTGGGCGTCAACAAAGTTTCCTGTAGCCCAGGGTCAACTAGAGCCTTCTTGAAATAGGTCTTTTTCTTGACCTGAACTCTTATTCCCAATTTTAGATGTTTGGATTGTGAAGGATCCACGGTGACACCCAAGAGCAACCCTTCTCTGCAACTTGGGTGCTTTAGATTTCCCGACTCGACTGATGCATTGGTTGCAACTTTCTGAACTGGGCCTCGCTTGCTCTTTGTTTTGATTGGACAATCTTTGGCGAAATGACCTTTCCGCCCACAATAGAGACATTGCCCATTTTTTCTGCGTAGGTCCTTTTCATCTTTGGTCAAAGGTCTCCTGATGGTTCCAATTTCCATCGGTTCCACCGTTCTTTCTCTCGGAGTTCTTGAGTCTTTGTTATCATGAGCATGCCAAGAATGTTTTTCAGTCTTTTTACGCGTTCCTTTTCGTTCATTTAAATGATGATCAAGCCTCAAGACAAGGTTTATTAAATCTTGACAGTTTGCAGGTTGTGGGTCGATTTGCGCTAAGATGTCTTTTAGCTCCTCTTTGAGTCCCCTGTAAAACAAGGCCACTTGTTTTTCTTCAGGCCAGGACGTCTCAGCGACCAGCCGATTAAAGTTGGCTAAATATGACACTAAGTCCTGATTCCATTGGCGTAAGTCTAATAATTCACGATCTGCTGACTGTGTTACAGTTCTACGATCGAAAACACTCTCAAATTCCCGAACAAAATTCTTCCAGTTGTACAACAGGGGACTATTTTTACGCACAAGAGGAATAGCCCAGGTAGCTGCATCTCCAGACAGATATGACAACAAGAAAGCTACTTTAGACTGGGCATCGGGGAAAGTATGTGGTCTGCAGGTGAAGTGAAGTTCCACTTGAACCAGAAAAGATTGCACTTTCAAGGGATCACCTGAGAAGCGTTCTGGGGGAGCTAAATGAATGGGTGAAGGAACATTGAGGGAAATGTTAGTCGGATTACCTTCAGAAGTCTGAGAAGAAGTACCTGGCCAAGACACACCTGTGGGACTTTGTCCTTTCTTCTCAACCTTATTCTGTAACTGACTCACCCTCTCAGCTAGACTATTTGTCAAATCCTTTGATGATACCACTTCTGACTGGAGCTGGGTGATAGCCTTGACTAGCTCGTCCAGTGTGGCCATGCTGAGAACATACACAAACCAGGAGGATAATAATTCGTGGGCTCACTATTCTGTCAGAGTCACCAGATCCTCGGGGTCTGTGCACGTTCCAACACTTCCACCACAAGACAGCTCCAATACTCTGATTAGATTTATCACAGAGTCTAAGAGAGTCCAAGTGGGGAAAAGGGTATTAGGACGGGAACAGCTGGGAAGGAGACCTGTAGGAAGCAAAAGGTTAAAACACAACATCAAAATTACATCTCATGAAATCAGTACCATGCTACAACTCTAAGCTTTGTCTTTTAAGAAAAAACATGAACAACCCTAGAATAGTCCTAAAACTGACTAGGCTTTAGATGAGCGAATGCCTGAGGAGAAAACAGGAAAAGTTAAATAGGACTTTCAGATTCGAGTACTTTCTTTAGCATGAGAATCAGGAAACACTCTGAGCAATTTCTAAACAACCATATGAATCTCCTTTTAAGAATATATATCAGGAACACACAGCATTACATATAGAACTCTGGTATTGTTGTGTTCATCTCAGAAAAAACATTGGGAAGTGAACTGCGCACATTGCAGATTTTTATATGAGTATTAAACACCATAAAGGATTGTGCACCATGAAATCACACAACGTAGATTCAATGAATAAATCATGCAACGTGTCAACTTGAAATGCTACCAAGAAAATGTCTTAGAATAGTAGCGCACAGTAATTTACATTATTTATACACGAGGAAAGAATTGCGCGTCTTGCCGATTCAAATGTCACCATACAAATGCCAAGAAATGGTAGCGCACAATGAATAACATGAAAAAACACTCAAGGAAAGAATCGCGCGTGTTGTCGATTCGAATGCCACCATGTAAATGCCAGAAAATGGTAGCGCACAATGAACAGCATGAATTACACACGAGAAGTGAATCGCGCATTTCGCCGATTCGAATGCCATCATGTAAATGTCAAGAAAAGGTAGCGCGCGCGCAATGAACAACAAATTTAAATGCTCATGAAACGAGTTGCACGTCTTGCCAACTCGTAAAACATCATGTAAATGTCAAGAAATATTAGCGCGCAATGAACAACAATGTAATAACGAAGTCAAATCTTTATGGAATAAATTGCGCGTCCTCCCAATTTGCAAACCACCATACAAATGTAAAAAAATGGCAGCACACAAGTAATCTGTTATTCATTTAAGAATTAAAATCAAGAATATGAAAATTCTCAATTGCGGTGTTGGGAAATGTCCAAACACCGTCTTACCGCCTGCAAACAGTGATCACCAATGAGAGATGAGTGCAGAAGACTGGAAAATCCAAATAGGCCGCCGGGACAGGAGCTCAGGAAGAAGCTGCTGCTCTGCACCGGGACCTCTGAATAGTGAGCACTGGAAGTTGGGCTGACTCTCTTTTATAGAGTCTTGGCCCAGCCTAGAACCACGCCCAGGCATGTTTCAGGGAAAGTCTCTAGAAGGCCCTGGAAAGGGACCACACCCTAGCACACTCTGAATGTCTGCAGCAATACATTGCAAATGTACAGTATTTATAAGCACCTTAAAAATGAATCTTTTGGATGGAATTCTGCAATGCAAAAAGGTTAAACAATAACATATCATCACAATGCATAAATTACATTATCTTGCGAGTGTTGGGTTTTTGCATTCTAGATGCCCGTAGAGCGCGCACTGTCCTGGTGTTGACAGGTTCTCCCTCTGCAGGGGGTGGGGTGCTGGTGTGGTGGTCCTGTGGCAATGCCTCCTGTCCACTAGCGCCGGTGGAGGTGGTGGGCAGTTCATTGTCCAGGCTAGTGTCAGGGCCCCCTTGTAGTGCCACAGTGTCCCTCCTGGTGTTGAGTACTTCCTTCAGCAGCCCTCCGATGGTGCACATGGTGGAATTGATGGTTCTGAGTTCCTCCCTGAAGCCCATGTACTGTTCCTCCTGCAGGCGCTGGGTCTCCTGAAACTTGGCCAGTACCGTTGCCATCGTCTCCTGGGAGTGGTGGTATGCTCCCATGATGGAGGAGAGGGCCTCGTGGAAAGTGGGTTCCCTGGGCCTGTCCACCCCCTGTCGCACAGCAGCCCTCCCAGTTCCCCTGTGTTCCTGGGCCTCTGTCGCCTGGACCGTGTGCCCACTACCACTGCCCCCAGGTCCCTGTTGTTGTTGGGGTGGTGGGTTTGCCTGGGTTCCCTGTAGTGGTTGTGGACACACTGCTGATTGATGTGCCCTGTGGACAGAGGAATGGGCCCGCTGGGTGGGTGCTGTGCTGGCGTTTCCAGAGGGGGGAAGATCTGTAGTGGCCTGTGACTGTGTGAGGAGAACAACTGTCCCGGAGGACCCCGATGGGCCGGGCTGGTCATCTAGATCCAGTTGGACAGAGGTGCTGTCATCACTGTGGGCCTCTTCTGTTGGTGGTATGGCCATGTGTGGACCCTCCTGTCCGGTGACGTTGGGTAGGGGTCCTGCAGGGGTATAAAGGCATGATTATTGCATCAGTGTGTGTCAAGGTGTGCAATGGGTGGGTGACTGTGTACCCCAGTGCTAGCATTCCTGTGTGTGACCTTGTGTGATGGTTGTTTAGGGGGGTGTATGGGTATGTGCAGTGGGCATGCTTTAGTGATGGGTGTCCATGCTTTGGTGTTGCATGCAGGGCCTGGTGTTGTGATGTGTGGTTTGTGATAGTGGGACATTTGTGAGGAGTAGGAGTGATGGGGTGAGGGCGAGGGTGGGGGTAGGCGATAGCATGCAGGTGGGTTGGGGATGAAGTAGTTAAAGGTTTGACTTACCAGAGTCCATTCCTCCACCTACTCCTGCGAGGCCCTCAGGATGCAGAATCGCCAAGATCTGCTCCTCCTATGTTGTTAGTTGCGGGGGAGGAGGTGGGGGTCCGCCGCCAGTCCGCTGAACCGACAGGTGGTGTCTGGAGACCACGGAACGCACCTTCCCCCGTAGGTCGTTCCAGCTCTTCCTGATGTCCTCCGGATTTCTTGGGTGTTGTCCCACTGCGTTGACCCTGTCCACTATTCTTTGCCAGAGCTCCATCTTTCTAGCTCTGGAGGTGTGCTGCACCTGTGATCCGAATAGCTGTGGCTCTACCCAGATGATTTCCTCCACCATGACCCTGAGCTCCTCCCCGGGAACCTGGGGTGTCTTTGCCGTGCCATGGGGTGGTGTAGGTGATGTGTGGGGTGGTGTGTGGGGTGATAAGTGTGCTGATATGTAGTGGGGTGTTGTGTGAGGTGCGTGGAAGTTATGTGGGTGATGGTGTTGTGTGCCTGTGGATCCTAGTGTTGTTGATGGTGGTGTCTCTCAGATCACAGATGTAAAGCACTCTAGGCACAGCAATTGAAGCACTTCAGTTCACAGGTTTAAAGCACTCTTGGCACGACAATTCAAGCGCTTCAGTCCACAGGATTAAAGCACTCTTGGCACGGCAATTCGAGCGCTTCAGTCTACAGGTGTAAAGCGCTCTTGGCATGGCAATTCAAGCGCTTCAGTACACAGGTGTAAAGCGCTCTAGGCACGGCAATTGAAGCGCTTCAGTTCACAGGTGTAAAGCCCTCTTGCCACGACAATTCAAGCACTTCAGTCCACAGGATTAAAGCACTCTTGGCACAGCAATTTGAGCGCTTCAATTCACAGATGTAAAGCGTTCTTGGCACGGCAATTCAAGCGCTTCAGTTCACAGATGTAAAGCGCTCTTGGCACGGCAATTCAAGCGCTTCAGTTCACAGATGTAAAGCACTCTAGGCACGGCAATTCAAGCACTTCAGTTCACAGGTGTAAAGCGCTCTTGGCACGACAATTCAAGCGCTTCAGTCCACAGGTGTAAAGCGCTCTTGGCACGGCATCTCGAGAGCTTCAGTTCACAGATGTAAAGCGTTCTTGGCACGGCAATTCAAGTGCTTCAGTTCACAGATTTAAAGCACTCTTGGCATGACAATTCAAGCGCTTCAGTCCACAGGTGTAAATTGCTCTTGGCACGGCAATTCAAGCACTTCAGTCCACAGGTGTAAAGCGTTCTTGGCACGCCAATTGAAGCGCTTCAGTCCACAGATGTGAAGCGTTCTTGGCACGGCAATCAAAGCGCTTCAATCCAGAGGAGTAAAAGGCTCTTGGCACAACAATTAAAGTGATTCAGGCCACATGAGTAAAGCGCCCCCTTAGCATAATAAGCGTAGCGCTTTAGGCAAGACAAGTAAAAGCGCTTCGTGGGATTATAAGTAAAGTGCTTCAAGTTCAATGAGTAAAAACTTTTCGGCCTTTATAGTTGTGAATGTGAAAGTATTTTTGGAGATAAGCAAATCATAGTTTTCATTGTTTTTTGGAAAGCATAATATGTTAAAAGCATATTTAATTCTTTGAGATTTTCTAGGTCATGATCAAAGGTTTATGTTATGAATGCATAGATGTTACAGGATTGATATTCTGAGTATGATCATAGTCCAAAGCTCTTGCCATCTCTTGGCTCTGAGGTCGTAGTTTATTCTTGTTCCATGATTCTCCCTGATTGCCGTCATTTAAAAAGGGGTCTCCATCAGATATCGGAGACGCATTTGAGTCAAGAGTCTGTTGATGAGTTACATTGCTATGAATGAGTTAGTGCATATTTGTTCTAACCTTTTCTTTTCAAATCTCTCTCCCTGCTGTTCCCTACCCTAATTCCCTGCCCTCCGACTGGCTTCATCATAACTCTGTGCTATAATAGCTTTCTGAGTTGGTGATGCCGGAAGGTGGGCCTTTTGTTCAGCAACGTGCAGATCCCAAGGAAAGGACACTGTGACACCTGTCCTCAAAACATCACACCTTCTTTTAACCTTACCACTATCTCTGCTTAAATGAATCACACATTGATTGGGGATACTAGGTAATTTAATCTCTCTGCACATTCTTCACAGATCCCACCACGATTCTTCCTCCTGGTGGAGGCAAGACCCAATGATGATGCTATGGCTACTAGTGGAAAATTATATACTACAGATAGAACTTAGCTGTTGATGGTCACAACACAATTTCATAAGAGATTATCGATTTTGAGAATGGTGTGGTTTCACACCTTTTGATATTTTCTGGTTAAGAATTACAAGTCAGGTCTGTTGTTGAGTTCCACTTTTGGATTTATCCCATCCTACAAGTCAAGTAGGTAATTTACTCATTAGCGTTGCAGAGAGGAGTATATCGCTTGACAATATCAATATTTTTCACATTAAGTTGATATATCTTTTTTATAATTATATATATTGATATTATATTTTATACATATGCACTCAAATTGTCTTATTTTTATCCCCATTCCTTTCCAGAAGTAACAGGAGATCAAGACCAGGACCAAATATAAGAAAAGACTCTCAACTGCTATGTGGATATGTCCACTGCGTACCAGCAGTAAGGAAGAGGAACCAAGCACTAAGAGGGATAGCGCATCCACTCGGATACTCACTTGCTTTGTTACAAAAAATACTCCAGGGAGAGACTATTAAGGCCTGTGAGGAGGAGGAGGCGGAAGAAATGAACACCACATGTTAAGGAGAGGTGGATGATCGGGCTTCTCCTGGTCAAGAAGATCTCACAGTGGAAGCCCCCCCATCATCAGGGCATTCAGCCCTCTATTTCATTTCTCTAGATGGTCCCTTACCAACAAGACCCACTGCTGCACCCCTTGCTCTACCTCCTCCTCCTAGTTCCCACCTGGTAGAGGACCAGTTGAGCAAAGCATTCAGCAGACCTCATGTGTTGAGCCAGCAATCACCCTGCTCCCAGCTGTGCAAGTAGAAGATCAAGTTTTTGTATGCAATTGTATCTATAGATGCAGGGAGAAATATTTTGAGGGCCCCTATGTAGTCACCATGGTCACATCAACTGCTCTCAAGGTGGACAACAGGAAGCTGGACTCATCACAGCCCTGTGCATCTCAACCCAGCTTCACACCAAAAATAGTGAACAATGCAAATGGAACAAGAAGGGGGGGACGAAGATTGTCACCTCAAAAGAACCCCCCTCCAACTCTGTTTTTGGACTGTTTTGTGAAGAGACAGCACAAAGATGTGTATTTTTTTGTTTTTATGCTTCTTTTTGTCTCTTAATTCTATCTTTTTTTCTGTTTTCTAGCAAAGTACCCTCTAATTCTAATGTCTTCCACATCTGGAGAGAGCTCTCTAATAACAATCTGGCCCATAATGCCCATGCTAAATTGTCAGATAACATGTGGTTTAGTTCAGCACGTCAGAAATAGGTGTAGAGACCACAAAAAAGTTTTCATAAAATCCTGTCACAAAATCCTGTCCACTTGTGTGTGCCACACATTTCATAACTGCCACTGCATGTGGTAATGCATTTGCCTCTATTAGAGCCTCTAACCAGTTTCTATGGATCACAGAACTATCATCTGATTTACGAAATCCTCTCCTGATCCATCACATGAAGCTTGAGTGCACAGTGGTTGTCACATACGCTGAATGTATATGATAATTAGTTCTCCTGCTCTTGACCGCTATTGATGCTGTTAATTCTGCTGTCTGGGTGGAATAAGGTGCAGATAATGTAAATTGTTCTATCACCTACAGTGTATCAGGGGAACCCTGCTGCTGAGTCTTGACTACTACTGCCCCTGTGTGTCTAATTCCTGTCTCTTGGTCAACCGTGGAGGAACCGTCAACAAAGTAGACAATGCCACCTGGTGTAGGGTCCTCTGAGGCTTGACAGCATTCCTTTGGATGATGTGTTGCACAGTTGTGCCCGTCCTCCTCAGACTCAAATATTGGGTGGGCAAAGAATGTCACAGGATTCACTGTATGACACTTCACAACCTTCAAAATGGTGGTGACAGTATCACCTCATGTCCTGAAAACCGTCTGAGTAGTAAGAATGGTCTTGGCCTTCTGAATAATAGCAAATACTGCATGTTCTGCATAGAGTGTTGAGAGTGCCCCCATAAATATGGTGGTGCTCTTCTGTACTGTAAAGACTGCAGTGACCAGAGCCTGCTCACAGGATGGTGTACTTTTAGGACTGAGTCCAGCAGCCCACTGAAGTATGCAATCAGTTTGTACCCTAACGGATACTTCTGTGTGAGGATAGCTGTCATCACCTGATCGGTGCAATGGCAGAATAAATAAAACTCCTTGGTGTAATCTAGAGTTCCCAAGAGCGGAACATTTGTTATTTCACTTTTAAACTTCTGAAAAGTTTCCTTCATTTCTGGTGTCCATGTTATCCTATCTTCTCTTTCGCTTGCCTGTTTGATAGCGGCTAACACGGGGGCTGTTAGCGTGCTATAGCCAAATACTCACTGTTTCACAGAGACCCAGAAGCGTCTCTATTCCTTTGACAGTTTCTGGCTCTGTCATTTGCCCGATAGAGCCTGCCCTTTCAGACCCTTACACTCCTACCAGATGCTGACAAATATTGGACTTCTTCATGGTAGTACTAAATTTTCTCCCTCTCTACTTTGTATCTTCTCTGGGCAAGAGTGGTCAGAAGAGATATTGTGTCATTTCTACACTGTTGCTTTGTGGGACTAGAAATCAATATGTCATCAACATATTGCAACAGAGTTCTGTCATATTGACATTTTGACAGATCATTTTTTATTCCTCTGTTGAACATGCTGGAGGACTTGCAATACCTTTGGGGCAAACAAGAGTACAAGTACTGAGTCCAGCTGTATGTGAATGCTGTCAGATAGTGGCTGTCTGGGTGTTGAGGGATGCTGAAGAAGGTGTTCTTAGGATCAGTAACTATGAAATACCTGGAATCCTGGGGAATATTTGTCAAGATGATGGAGGGATCAGGAGCAATTGGAAATTCTGATAATACTATACTGTTCAAACGGTGCAGGTCTTGAAGCATGTGCCAAGTATTGCCCTTAGCTTTCTTGACCAGGTAAACAGGGCAATAATCACATGTCTATTCTATTTTTCGGATAAGCAACTAGAAGCGCTTGACTACCTTCCTCCCCATCCCACAGGAGATTCTTTTCAGACCATGCATTTTAGAAACCATGCAATGACTGCCACACATTAGGTCCAGGGTTGGGAATTTGAGTGTTCAGATTTTAACTGGAGGTAAAGTTTTTGGACACTAGCTTTCAGCTGTCCCTTGTGTCAAATGGAACACATATCATCACCTTTCCAATTTAAAATTTCCCATGTAAACCACTTTCAACCCATTGTTGAAAATCACAGGTTAACTAGTTATGTAGGTGCCTCCATAATTGTGCAGCATATGTACACAATGCATCAATACAAGATTGCATGCTTTATGCTTTACTGTCTGTCTCATGCAACCTTAAATCTTATATTTACATCATATTTAAATCTGTATTTAATAAGACCAAAAAGAACATGCAAATTCATAAACAAGGATCGTGATCCGCTTTGTCCTCACCTTAAAAAGACAGCAGTCTCCAGATCCTTTTCAATCCCCGTCCACAGGCAGAAATTCAGCTTAAACACAGCATCTGTTTACCTTAAGATGTGTGCACTGGTATCTCCACAGCAGGGGGTAGGCAGTTTTCTAGTACCAGCCATCAGGTGGGGGGGGCAAAGAAATCACCTATCTAGCTTGCCAACTGCTGAAGAGTAACGAGAACTCCCAATACTGGAATAAATACTCTGACTCTTCTTGGCAATAGAAGGCCATGTTTTCAGCTGTTTTTCAAAGCCTCCACCGAAAAGGTCCTGCCTCCCATTTGGCTTTACCAAATCTAGGAACTAAAGTCAGTTTACGAGAGGAGGATCTGGTTGGTCTAGCTAGGACTCACCAGTAAATAATAGTTAACTTGAAAGCTACAGATTTAAGGTGGAAAAACACTCAAAGACATTTGACCTCATTACCATGAATTCCTGAACTAAACCACTACACATTCATAATTATATTTCTGACAATGACAGAGCATTCCTTGGCCTATGAATGCATGTGTGTTTCATGGTAGATGCAATTTACTTAAAGTGTATATTGGCAGCATAGTGTGCCTGAGACCTATTATGTGCTCAGAACTTAGTTTCTTCCCTGTACCCATTGTTTAATCAAGCACCAGTGTGCCCTGGGCTACTTCAAATATGAACCCATTGTCTAATCAGGCCACAGTCTGTTTGAAGGCACAGACTGTGTGCGGGGGAACTTGTGTGTTGATTTTGTAAATGCTTTCAAGTCTGTTAGACATGAGTTGGTCTTTAACAGAAAACTTTTACGTTTCCTATTCCATTACGTTCTTAAGTGAACTTTTCACCTTGCTCGTATCAGTGTGGGACATGGGCCTCAACGTTTTTTCAACTAAGAACAGGTGTGTAGTTTCTACTTGGTCTTGCTGTTACATTTCCTAAAACAGTACCAGTGGCTGATATTAATTCAAGCATTCCACCCATCCCTTTTTTGGGTACTTCAGTTGAACAGGTATTCCCAGACATGGACCCCTTGCTCACTGGAACTCAAGCTACACCTGAGAGATGAATTCCAGATAGACTGGAACCAGTCTTGGGTTGCCTGTGCTTCTATGGAGGGGGAGCCTGGACTGGGAGTTAGGGTTGGACTTTTCTTTTTTTTCACTCACCTTTGATTGTACCAAACATGTCCAAGATGAAGGGAAATTGGAATATGACTAATCAAACACGAGACATTGTCAGTTAGTATTGTATTGTATTTTAATTGTGTTTATGTAGTGCTTACTACCCTTGATGAGGGTGAAGCACATTTGTCTGGTCAGCACACTCCTCCTGCTCCAGAATCCAAGGTTAGTGGCTAGCCCAGTGGTTATTGGTTAATGTTGGTTATTGGGATTAGTTTTGTGCACTGAAAGACTCCAGACATTGCATCCAGTTTCTGTGCAGTAGAATAAATAAATAGGGTTGAGGTGTGATCAGTAGTTTGGTGAATGTGAGTTCATGCAGGTGATCATAGGATTAATAAATAAGATAGAGGAAATTAGGTATTGTTATGTTGTAAGGGATGATATTCAAAGAAGGAGAAGTTGTGGTCTTTTAATTTAGGTGTGGGCAATTTACAGAAATACAATAATAGAGAATTGGGCAAACACGGCTGTGACTAAGAGTAGGTTGTGCTCAGAGAGTGGAGGCACTCAGAGGATTGAAATTAAGGAGAGGATCACTCCAAAGAAAATACAGAGGCAACAATGGGAAGTTTTAAGTCTAGGTCAGTTTTTCATGCCAGGATTTAGGATTATAGAGGGGCCCTAGTATGCAATCTATGAATACACATTTGTAGAAAGAAACAACATTAGTTGCATGTGTTATAGTGCTGTATTAGGTACTTTTGAAAGGCACTATAATGAGGCAGAAAGTTTATCCATTGCTAGCCTGCCACTAGCCCGCCACTTAAGCAAGGACAGCTGATAGGCTCAGGTGTTAAAAGCATGAACTACTTGCAGGGGGCATATACAGGGACATTTTAAGCACTTTAGGCTGGGCTCTAAGGAAACAGTGAAATCATGATTGCAAGAAGGTGAAGGAAATAATGCAGTCATTGAAAATGAGATTCCTCAAATGGTGCAGTGGATATCTTCTGATGTTCAGCTTGTAGTAATGACAAATGCAAATTGGGATCAATTTTGAATGTACTAGAGGAGTGTGAAAAAGATTCCCACACAGTGGAAAATAATTACCGGCATTCCTGTGGCTGAAGGGAGTAGACCTAGCCAATTAGGTGAAGGAAGTTTGTTGGGCTACTTTAGCTATTCTTTTAGGCTTTTAGCTAGAAAGGTGGTGCTGATCAGTCTTCCTGAGCACTGCCATTTGGTGGATGATGAGGTGAGGGCGTGACTACACACTTACTTGTCGGATGCAGAAACTTCATACCTCTTTTGTGTCTCTGTTGTGGGTGCTCCTGGCTTCAGACAACCCCATGATCAGAAGCATCACTTTACACAAGGCTTTGTGTTGACAGCAGCCTGAGAAGTTAACTATTGCTTAAAAGCTGACAGTAAAGTGATGTGGTGTGCACCATGAAAGTGGACTCACCTGTTGCAGCGAAAGTTTTTGTAATAAGGCTTGTATGACAGTAAGAGAGTATAGAAATGATCATAAACAGTTTACTATCTAAAAGGGTTTGTGTTAAACATTGTGTATGAGGGAGGTGTATATTAGGGTTGCAAGAAATGTGGGTAATTTGCTTCCACATAATTAAGTGAAAGCTGGGCAAAATTATGTAAAATTACAATTAATTACATGAAATGCAAATCCATCAGTTAGCTCTATATTTTAACACAAAATCTGTTGTCCATGTGACATTTTTTGACACAAGGGACCATTTTGTGAACATAAAAGCACTGCAAACAACAGACTGTTGTGTTCTGTTGTTCCTGTGCATTCATGGTAAATATTTATCATGAATGGTGCATTCACAGTAATTTTGTTACTGTGAATGGCACAGTTATGTGACATGGTGTAATTGCAAAATGTTGCATTGCGTACAAAATTCCTGAAATTATGCAAATTACAAGGAGGGATGAGGTGGTGTTGGGATGCAGGTCTGCCTCCAGAAGTAGCCTTTGCCACCTTTATCCTGGAGAAAATCTACTTCACACACCTCCTCTCATCATGCCTGTTGTTTTTACTGTCCCCAATGCTGCATCCTATCCCCCCTGCATTTACTAAGTCTGTGACTATTTAACCTGACATTCTTAGGGTGGTCTTATCCTAGACGTTTTGCTTTTGCCTTCTGTTTTGGTGTAGTGTCTTATTGTTGGACTTAGAACTCGGAGCACATTGCCTCTGCTAATCAATGCTAATGTGCATGTGCTTCTCCCCTAAAGAATGGTAACAGTGGTGTAGCCACAACTGGCATATTTAATTTACCTGTAAGTCCCTTATAGAGCGGTATACCATGTACCCAGAGCCTGTAAGTTAAATGCTACTGGTGGGACTGCAGCACTGATTGTGCCATCCACTTAAGTAGCTATATAAACAGGCCTCAGGCCTGCCACTGCAGAGCCTGTGTGTGCAGTCTCACTCCCACCCGACTTGGCTGCTACAAACCTCTTGCCAAGTCCAGAACTCCCCTTTTCTTACATATATGTCACCTCTAAGGTAGGTCCGGGCTAGCCCATGGGGCAGGGTCCCATCTAAGCAAAAGGCAGGGCATGTACCTTTAAGTTGTTTCATGTCCTAATAATGAAAAACTCCTGAAGTCATTTTTCATTACTGCGAGGCCTGCCCCTCTCATAGGTCAGCATTGGGAATTCCCTATAAAATCTGTAAGCTGTAATTTGTGACCTGAGAGGAGTAGATGCATCATGTTTACTACCATTAGAATGGTAGTAACAAATCCTCTTTACTGGTAAAGTCAGATTTATTATTACTATTTAAAAAAAAAAAATCCATTTTTGAAAGTGGACCTTTCTCTGGACCATCTGCCCTGTGTGCCCATAGCCTATCTCCAATACAGGTCAAGCTTGAGCTAGGTGACAGCTACTCTTGTGCATTCACTTCAGACACCAACAACACAGGATACTCAGCTACGTCTGCATTCATCTGCATACTGATGCATCTTTTTGGGGAGGTGGTTGTGAAGATCCCATACTTACATTTCAAAAGGTAGTGACTACAGTCCAAACAAAGGGGCTGATTACCTCCCACTGTCAGTCTGGAGCAGAGGCTGACCTGAAAGGAGGACCTGTGCACTTCACAAGAACGCTTTTGTCAGTATACGTACTGGGTCTCTTGCCCCACTCAAATAGTACAATACATGACTAGGAAGAAACTCTGCTGGAGTAAACACTGCTGCTCAAGAAGGATTGCCACTCTGCTATGACTGACTGTTCTCAGGACCTGCTGCCCTGCTGTGTTGTGCTGCTCTGCTGCATACTTACCTCTATTCTGCAAACGTGACCCTAAAGTCTTCTCCAGAGTGACCCCAAGGACTTGCTTGTCTGCCCCTATGCACCATCTACTTGGGACAGCAACAACTTTGTAAGAGGCTTGCTGGCTTGCCCCCTGTCCACCCAGAGCTTTCACAGCATCCTAGAGCTTGGTATCAGCAGTTTTCTACTGACAATCAGACTCCAAGGGCCAGTCTGCAGGACAAGCACTCTATTCTTTGGGAGCACACCTGATACCAGTTGCTGTGGGTAGGGAGGGAGCACAGCTCTACACTTTTACACAACAGCCCTTCTACAATATCTGCGCTCAACCCAAGCTTAGAACCTGCACTTCAATTCACAAGCAGCCCTGCCCGAGAGGAACGTGCTCTGTGCCCTGAGCGAACCCAACTCCACAGGGCAAAGAGTGATGGTGCATCACAAATCAGGCCCCTGTCTCTGAGGCTCGCTGACTCCACATGCACTGGCCCCTCTTTCATCTCCCAGGAGCAGCTCAACCCGATGCTGGCCACGTGTCTGAGGCCACCAGCACTGTTCTGGCATAACCAAAGCCCCACCTTCCAGCACGAGCAGGAAAGCAGCGCAACTCACTGATCGGGGGCTGCAGTCATCAATGGAGGTACTGTGGTCACAAAGACTGAGGCCACTGCAGCTGATCCAGTGACATCATGGCAACTGTGGGGAATTACCTACTGGCATTTCGGCCTCATAAGGGCACTTGGAGTCCTGATTCAAATTCTTTCACTGTGTTGTTCTTGTCAAAGAGAATTACAGTAAAATATATGAAAGGAGCACAGTTAATTCATGACAGTCATTCATGTTAAACTTAGATCTAATGATCTACTGATTGGATTTGTGTTCCTTTGGTCTTATTTGATACAGATAAATATTCCCTATTCTTCTACAACCCAAGTGGAGTCTTTTTGAGGTGTTTTCATTGAAAGGCAACAATCAAGAAGAAAGTGCCCTATATCTGTTAGGCGTCCACGCAGAAATGCAGATATTTCCCATGGACTACTAAGTACACGGGTACTCCTTGTTCTCCCAATGTGATACCTTACTGCAAGACCCACAATTCTGCCAAAGGCTCCTACTTATATAAGTAGAGTAGGGTGCGGGTGGCATGCGGAAATTACCTCATACTCTTTTTCTGACTATATCGTAGTTATCTAAAACCTACTAAGTTCCTCAAAACGTAGTACATGTTATCTAGTCAGATACTCACAATTCACTTAATCAAGCACTGGTATGACATTCTAGCCAGCTGCTGCGTATGCTGATTTAAAAGTAAAAAGATGGTTGGTTGAGTGTTAAGTGTGACCAAATCAGCTGCAAAATCCTCTTCTTTAAGTGGTCTTATATCTGCCCCTGCATATATGTAGTAGCAAATATCAGCAGTGGTCAAAGTCATGAATACTAACTATGAAGTATTTCTCCTACTTTTAATGGGATTTTACACCAGTATGTGTCTCTGTTAATGTACACTGCAGCTCTAAAAATGCAACAGAAATGTTCAATAAAATACTTCTACTGTATCACAGAATTTTCTCTAATTAGAGCTTTTTGTATTAGAAATATCAAGGAAGTATACAAGGAAGGTTTTTGCATATTATGGTGAGTTAATCACACATTGCTGGACTAGCATAAAAAAATGATGCTACTCCAGCAATGCGTGGAGGACCCCGTAGAGAAAAGCCCGGTGTTAATTTTATTGTGACGCAGTGAAGTCGCAGAATGATGTAGGGAAATGTAACTTTCAGTGTGTCAGTTCTGGATGGTTTTTCCTGTGGGAACATCTACCCTGCATACATTATACCTGGCGCAATGCATCAGTATGTAAATCTGGAGTACTGTAAAGCACTGCTAGCGCCACCACTGCATCAAGAAAAATGATGCAACAATGGCACAAAGGCATTGTAATTGAGGCCCCTGGTTCCTGGGAAGAATTGCACAACCTTAGGCCTTTTAAACTGGACTGGAGACAGCTAAATAGGGCTACATGGAGAAGACATAGTTATCAAAATTTCATGGTAAAGAAGAGGTGAATTTTTTGAGTTTTCTGAATTTGAGGCAGTACTTTTCTGGACGCATTTAAAGAGGGAGGGAATTCCACAGAGAGTAACATTGGATGAGGAAAAACTCACCATCTGCTCTCTTGTATCGGAAATGTTAGGTCAACCACATGCACCAGAAGGCAGACCTGATGAGTTTGGCCAGTGGGTAAGGGACAAACATTTTCAAAGTAGTTCTGTGTTCAACCATGGAATGTCTCCTGTATCAATCGAAATGCTTTAAGCACAATGTCTGTAATTTATTATTTTTTTAATTACTCTTTTGCAGAGAATTCTTCAATAAATAAATGCTAAACAGATGTAAGAAATGCAGTTTGAATCAGCCACTCAGCAAAAGTTTTCAATCCTCCATTTTAAAGTTAAGCTTAGCATTATATTTTCCCACACATGTACTTGTGCTTGCAATCAGTGAGTTAGTGTGAACAGTACAAATTGTTTACAAGCAGTAGCCCTCGTTTCCTACTGCATCATTACATCATTTTTATTATGTTTTATTATTTATATTATTTCTAATGCAGTTATATCAATATATATTTTGAAGTACTTTAAAAGTGTTGGGTCTTACAACCCTTACTAGATAGTGAATTGTCTATTGCAGCTGTGGCTTGTGTGCTTGGGTGAATCCTGGCTCACCTCTACTCCACCTTCTTTGAGCAAATTCTGAACTTCTGCTTACTGACAGCCAACTAGAGAGGGTAGAGGGCAGAAGTCCAACTGTCCTCGTAGAGTGGGGGCCAGTGGGGAGCACCTGTACTCTCACATTTGTTACTGCTTGGCAGTTCATGCGGCTGCAAGTATGGGCAGAAAAGAACCACATTTTAAATATGATTTGTTTCACATAATATCTCACCGGCAACTGAATCTACTAAATTCTTACACAATGTGCAACGTAAAATGTCTACTTGCCATATCAAATATACTGCTATGTTTTTACAACTGTTTGGCTACATACGATTTGTCTCCCCTACTTATACTGTTCTGTTTATGTTTGAACAATGTGTGTGCATGCACGTTTTTGTCTCACAAGTCTCTTACTGTGGGTCCTCCCCTTTCTTAGGTTGAGCTTACACATATGGCCTCCTGTATACTTCTAAGTTTACTTCTTGGGCTTAAAGCTATTTAATGTGCTTGTTTCAGTGTCATTTAAAAATCTTTCCTTGCTAGTGGTCAGACATGCCTCTTTGTCCCTCGTTTTTCTCTTTGGGAGTAGGGACCAATTACTGTATAATTACACTTTGTCCTGTTTATCTCTTCTTTCAGGGACTTTTGTTTTCTTTGTTGACTGCTCGTGTTCTGTTTAGCTGCAGTTTTAATTTGCAGAGCATTCTTGCTCTCAACTTAGCTCCCCTTCAAACAAGGCTGTAAATCATGCTGTTATCTTGGTCACATTTGCTCTTCCTGGAGCCGAGTGCCTGCATGCGGTCCCCAGTGGTGGGAGGGAGGGCAGAGGCCAGCTTGTTTATTTAATTACTTGTTTTAACTTTGGAGGTTAGCCTGCTGCCTGCATGTCATGGTTTCCATAGAGAACTGATCATTGGAAATGGCCTTCCTTTCCTGTACCCTTTATAAAGAGACTTTTTGTGGAATATTTTCTAAGCACTGTTTCTTTAAAACTTGTTATGATTTAGCCTGTATGTGCTCTTTCCTAAAATGTTCTTTCACCCTGGTTTTGGAAGTATGTGCCCCTCCCCCGTTCCCTGTTCCAGTTTTGCTGCCCTTTACTCTCCCGCCATGAAAACTTTTCTCTGACATTATTGTACACATTTAAGATGTTTTAAGGTAAAGCTACTTATGAAAACAGTGCCTGACAGCTGGTCATCAGCTGGCATGTAAAGCCTGGGGCCAAGAGCCTCTTGTATCATTAACTGACCTCTCTCTTTCACATGTTGTGATGAAGCTCAGAGGAAGTCTGATGATTCTGGTGTCAGCTGAGGGTCTCTTCAGATGCTGAGGGTCTCTTCAGACGGTGATTCACCCCTCTCCACTTCATGCTAGAAGACAGGAATGATTTTAATTCAGCTGGATGTTGCAAAGCAATTAACACATAGCCCTTCTGTGCTGTAGCATTGGCCAGTGGAAATGTAAACGCTACAATGTGAAATGTAGAAATTGAGAACATTCCTCATGCTAAATACATTAGCATTTTAGATGTTCAGCAAACTGACTTATTTGCTTCTATGCCCAGTTTCAAGTGTTGACATTATGGATTTTTTAATGTGGGACAACTGATGTGGAATTCTCATATGTATGATTCCTACCCACGGTGGAATATATGGCTCAGTTCTGTTACTGAATCTTTCAGATAGCCTCACAGTTGTAAGCTCTCCCACCATTCAATGTCTTTTTAAGCTTTTTCATGGCTGCAACTTTTGTTTTACAGGTGGGAGTAGTTTTTGTTTTAAGGTCCTTGTTTGTAATGGTATTGAAGTAGGCCTGCTAGGCCTGCAAATGTGTAAGACATTACATCCTCTAGGGCTTATATATATGGTTACACTGTATTATTTTCTGCTATACTGTTTTCATGTTGTTAGGCTCTTTAGGGCTAACTATATGGTTACATGAACATGTTTCTTACAAATGCTATTTTTACTATGTGGGTCTCTAGGGTCTATTCTGAGCATTACAGTCAAGATACTATAATATTCTCAGCACTCAGAAACTTGACCCATAACGCTTTGCAGGGCATTCCTTTAACAAAACAGTTTTGTCCACAACTCACCATTTTGTGGTCCTAGGGCAATGGGACCACTACCAACACATCAGCAAGATACATTCTATCTGTCTAGGTCATCTCTGTGTCTCCACACTAGGTTGGGGGGGGGTGACACTAAAATAACAAACCCTCCCACCAGTCATTGTCTTTTTAAGTTGTTCTTTCGTGGCTGGAACATTTGTTTTACAGGTTGGAATAGTTTGTGTTTTAAGGGCTTTGTTTGTAAAATTATTCTAGGAGTCCTGCTAGGCCTGAAAATGTGAAATGTACTATGCCCTCTAGGGGCTAAATATATGTACACTGCATTAGGTTCTGACATTCTGTTTTCATGTGGTTATGGTCTCTAGGGGCTGACTGTATGGTTACATGACTATGGCCCTCATTACATCCCTGGCGGTCGGTCAAAAAGTGGCGGTAATACTGCCAACAGGTCAGCGGTAAAAAAAAATTAATTATGACCACGGCGGAAACCGCTCACTCAGACAGCCACTTTAACACACCGACCACCTGGGTGGTAACGTTCGCTGGGCTGGAGACTTCGGTCTCCAGTCAGGCAGCCATCACAATCCCACCCTCGGGATTATGACCCCACCTACCACCATGGTTTTCGTGGCAAGCATACCACCACGAAAACCATGGCGGTAGGCACTATCAGTGCCAGGGAATTTCTTCCCTGGCACTGATAGGGGTCTCCCCCGCCCCCCTCCCCAGAGCCCACCCTCCCCCTCCATCTCCTGCCCCCCCACACATTTACACACCCACACGCGCACACATATACAAATATACACGCCCGCATACCCACATCCACCCACGCATGCACAAATACATTCCCACACCACAACACACACCAATATACTTTGGCACACACACCCATTCACTACAAAAAACATGCATGTACACTTACATTCAGTCATTCACGCACTCATTCAACGTGACTCACACCCTCATGCACGCATACCAAGACAGACACACACACTCCCCCCACACACACAACACCCCCACACACGCACACAACACCCCCACCCCCTCTTCTGTTGGAGAACCCGACTTACCTGCTTGCAGGGGGTCCTCCAGCTGGAGACAGGGCACAGCACTGCTGTCAGCAGCAGCTTCCGCCAGCAAAACACCGCGATGCTGTATTATTGCTCATGATACGGTCCTCGGTGTTTTGATGGCATGGCAGTGCTGCTGACAGCAGCGCCACATTACTGCCATCTGCCACCATGACCGTCGGTGGTATTTCATCGAGGGTCATAATAGCGTGGCTGGCTGGTAGACACGGTGACGGTATGTTGGCGGCCGTCCCTGTGGTGATAGGCAGCAGTTACCCCCAAAGTTGTAATGAGGGCTATGTTTCTTACAAATGTTATTATTACAGTTGTGTCCTCTAGGGGCTGTTCTGAGCATTACATTCAAATTACTACAATATTTGCTACACTTGGAAAGTCACCCCATAATGCTCTGCAGGGCATTCCTTTTACCAAATATTTTTGCCCATAACTCACAGCATGACGTGCTCTTTCTGTTTAGACTATCTCTGGGTCCCCACACTAGGTTGGAGGGGGACCCCAAAACAGTAATATAAAACAATATAATAAATAATGGCAATATTTTCATTTTGGGCTTCTGATTGTATTGTATTGTAATTGTATTTATATAGTGCTTACTACCCCTTACGAAACATCGAATCGCTTTAAAGGAAGAAGATAAATGGAAGTTCTTAAGTTATATACAGGGCCACTGGAATTACGTGGCAGAGAGGACCAAAAATACTGAGGCCAGGTTGAACAATGTATGTGGCAATAAAGTCCAGTTATGCATTTACAACGCCAATAGCTCTAACTCAAGCAAATGGAAGACCTATTGCAGTGCAAATGCTTGTTTATTATTGTCACTCTAGTTTATCTTGCTCTGACTTGGCCGGCTCTGCCTCAGGGCTAGAGATTTACAGTTAGCAGTGTCTCAAAGACAGAGACATGTTTCACTCCAATTGATTAAAAGTCAATGTTTAATCAGCATGGGGAAATCTGACCTTCTCGCCGCAGTATTTAGTTTAGCATGCAAAAAGAAAATTAGTAAACATACTTGGTATCAAAGTGTGGTCAGAAGCGGAATCTTGACCTTTAGGGTTCTGCTGTAACAGTAAATTCATGCTATCACTAAATTAAAAACAGGTATTTGTCACTATTTGCACTACACATTTATGCTGTGATGTAGCTGACGCCAAGCGCTACGTTATTTCTATTTTAAAATCATTTCCTACCCCTCACAATAAAACACTTTTTACGAGTACTTTCAACTGGCAGCTCGATACGCTGGGTCTGTTTAGAGTAAATTTCGGATGCGGAATAATTGGCTTAGTAGATAGATATTCAGGAATCCAGGAACCGCTGTAAATTGTAGTACAGGTATAAAATATTTTGAAAATATATTGCTTTTTACCGCTTCTTGTTCAAACATTGTTTTAACAATTCCCTGGGCCCCGTTGCTCTGTCTGAATGATTCTTTGCCCAGGGTATGTCTACTTAATAATGCCGAAGCTGAGATAGAAACAGAGTAACAAGCAGAAGCTGTCTTGAATGCATTCTGAGGTGTGCAACCCGGTTTAAGCGTGGCTCTACTCTGTGTATTAAAGTTCTGTTGTGCCAGTCTTTTTCTTTTTTGTGTTTTCAGTTTGCTCCTGGCTGTGGTGCCGGTTGCTGAAGGATGTGGAGGAAGAGGAGAACCAAAGTATAATCAGTGGAACTCAAGAAATTCTCCCAGTTTTGCTTTTAATATTGTAGGAAACAGAGTTACAGGTTGAGGGGGATTAAAGTCAACTCAAGCAGCAGCCACAATTTCTGTCAGGATGATTCTTTAGATATCAAACTTAACATTACTAAGTGTTTCCAACTGAAAGTTATCACTCATCAAATGTATAAGATTATCCAATGTTAACTCATGGGAGAGGCAGGCCATGCAGTAGTAAAAAACTAATTTAAGGGTTTTTAACTACTAGGACATATAAAACTTGAAAGTAGAAGTCCAACTTTTTAAACATATTGCACCTTCCCCTATGGACTGTTTAGGGCCTTCCGTAGGGGTGAAATATATATTTTGAAAAAGAAAAGTTTCTGCCTGGCCAAATGTGTATTTTGCCAGGTTGAAAGGGCAGAATAAACTGCACACTAGGCTGCAAGGGCAGGTCTGGGACATGTTTAAAGGGATACTTAAGTGGGTTGCAGAAGGAGTGCTGCAGGTCTACTAGTACCATTTAATTTACAGGCCATAGGTATGTGTAGTATCACTTTACTAGGGACTTCCAGGTAAATTAAATATGCCAATTGGGTTTAAGTCAATGGTACACTGTTTAGAGGAGAGACTACAAGCACTTTAGCACTGGTTAGCAGTGGTTAAGTGCACAGAGTCCTCGGGTCATCAACATTAAGTAAGCAAAAACAGAAGAATTGAAGGAAAAAACACACTAAGGATGTCAAGTCGAACAAATTACATGACCAGGTTGGTCAAACATCATTAAAGTGTGTCTTGCAGTCAAGTTCCTAATGCCATCTGGAATAAGAGGGAGGACTGTAATAACATGAATAACCCATTGATAAGAGACTTCATTAAATGTGTGAGTGCACAAGGACAAGTGAAGATATTCTGGCTTATTCAGCAAACAAATTCTATTGAATGATTGGAACCAAATTTGTCTTAATTACATCTCCAGGAATTCACAAAGGGAGTCAGTTTTTCTGCTGGCCCAATCATGATGTGCCTTCCCGCTGACATAACTGTGAAGGCTGAACCCCACACCTGAGCTGGGAGATTGGAAGAGATATAAGATCAAAAAGTACCTTTTTTACTTCTTCATTGTTATCAATCAATTACTTTTAATTAATGAATAAAGTCGGAGCAAAATTTGTGAAACTATAGATCCTTCTCCCAATGTCATGTTTTATTCAGAAACATGAAAACACAGGGTGCACTGCTCCAATCTTTGGGTTTATACTCAGGAAGCACCATCTAGTGGGCACAGGGTAGGCACTTCAAGGATCCTTCTTGGAGGGGTGTGTTTGAGCTTCACAGGGGTCAGAGACAGATAAGAAATGAAATCTGGGGGAAGAAAGGGGTAAAAATGGTGGGAGAGGAGTGGTTTTGGGAGGTAGAGGGAGCTGAAGTAGGTGATGTGTGTGTGTCTGCCTGTTTTGCAGGTGCATGTGGGTCTGGTGTATGTTTGGGTGTGTGTTTCTTGGAAGGTGTGTCATGTTTGGGTGAGTGTGGCATTTGTGTTTCGTAGGTGTTGTTTTTGGAGTGCTTTTCTATAAATGTGTATGTATGGATGAGTGTTCTGTTAAGGTGGTTGGTGTGGTTGTGGTATATGTGTCTGTATCTGTTGTAGAGGTACGTGTGACTGATGTATGTTTGGATGTTTGTGGTTTTGTAGGTGTTTTGTATTTGGGTGACTGAGTGGTGTGTGAGTTTGGTTGGTGATGTTTTGCGTGCAGGTATGCCTTTGTCTGAATGTGCTAGATTGGATTTGTGTGCTGTAGTGGTAGATGTTGTAGCTGTGATGCTTGTGGGTGTGCTGGTGGTTGTGGGTGTGCTTGTCATTGCGGTGACTGTGGATGTGCTAGTGATGGTTTGTGTGGTGGTGGTTGTGGTCGTGGTGCTTGTGTCTGTGGTGGTGGGTGTTGTGGTTGTGTGTGTGCTGGTGTTTGTTGTGATTGCGGTGGTGGGTGTTGCGGTTGTGGTGGTGGTGGATGTGGTGCCTGTGGTGCCTGTGGGTGCAGTGTCAGCTTTGTGTGTATGTTGGATTAGTGTATGTTTGTGTTTCTTGGTGTGTTTGTGTTTATGTGTGGGTGTGGTTGTGATGCTTGTGTCCGTTAGAGTAGGTGGGTGTAGAGAAGTAAATGTGCTTGCTTGGGATTGGGGTGGGAGTTGGGATGAGGAAGGGAACCGAGTGGGACCACAAGCTCAGGTCAGTTGGGGTGCTGTGGTCAGTGCAGAGGTTATTTTTGAATGCGATCCCTGCATACCAGACACTGAACTATGAATGGCCCCCACAAACGCAACCATCTGTTGCATTTGGGAACTTAGCACCCGAATGCCATTCACAATCGCGGTCTGGCTTACAGAGATGCTGCTTAAGAGATCAATAGCTTCTTCACTGAGTGCAGCCAGGGGGAAAGGGGTGTTGGGGGTGGAGCCTGCAGCAAAGGAGACCCCAGCCCTTTTAGCAGGTGGGTTTAGCCAACTGGAGGGGAGCAAGAGTGAGAGTGGAGATGGGAATCTAGGTGGTGGACAAGGATGAAGACGGAAAAGGTCATTCAGGGTCCTCTGCCACTAGGAACTGGTTGCTTGTGGGGGCCTCCAAAGAAGATGTCAAGCTGCTGGCCACCATGTCAGTCCTGTCACGCTCCATGCAACTATGTCTGTCAGTGTCCGATATTTCTCCACCTGACACACAATCACCAGCTGCTTCCCTACCTTCATAACCAATGTGTCCTTCGCCTCCTCCTGAAGATGTTGAAAAGACACATAGAACATTTTTAGTATATCTGTACAAATAAAAATAATCATGATTTTCTTTAACAAAACATTTCCTAATTTTAATGTTTTACCTGCTTCAAGGCTATAAACCTAAGGTATACTTTACCATTACCCATGGACATCGAGAACATATTATTAACCCATTTGCTCACAGTTTTGTAAACTACCACCATTAGGCCCATTTCATTTTAAATCAAGGGCCTGATTACAACTTTGGAGGAGGTGTTAATCCGTCCCAAATGTGACGGATATACCACCAGACGTATTACGAGTTCCATAGGATATAATGGACTCGTAATACGGCTGGTGGTATATCCGTCACTTTACCGTCACTTTTGGGACGGATTAACACCTCCTCCAAAGTTGTAATCAGGTCCCATTTCTCTTAAGCACTTCAAAGTTCTCATGGAATTTTTAACACCTCTGAATGGTACAAATTGGTTGTTTTGAATAGTGAACTAATGCTCCAAAAATAAATATCTAGCATGTAACATTTATACCATGTGCATTGTCCAGCTGCAAAGTCACTTTTTATATTACTTTGTGATTTATCATCTGGACATAACAAAAGACACAAAAATATAGTTTTTTTGTATTTGTTACACTGTCACCATTGTGTACACGTTCCTGTCTATTTCAATTAATATTTTTTGCCTAGTAAATTCATGTTTGTTGAAATAGATTGGCTTACAAGCATATTTGTGAAGAAGTAAGGCTTCATGCCAATCTGTAACTGTTAACATAAACTGACTTGAACTTTGCAGTGAAAACATTATATTTTTGCTAAGAAATGTTGCCATTGTTCTCATGTTCCTAGTCATGTTGTATTATATGTTAACAATATTGTTTGATTATTATACCAACTCACCAATCGGAAGTTTGGAACATCTACTGTATTATAAGAGCATTGTATGCTATGTCACCTCTCATGGGCCCAACATAACCTCCTCACAAATGTGACAGAGCCTCACTCCTGACAGTATCATAAATTGTGGCCTGTTTGGTACAACTGTCCCTCATAACATAGACAAAATCCAGGTACCTCTTTTTACTTAGGCAGGGATGTGTCTGCTCAAAACAGTCCTTTGGTAGTGATGTAGGAATATAATGGCAACATTTACCATAAATCAAAAAACAAAAAAGCATCATAAACCTTGTGCAAAACTTACACCTTCCAGAACTTGTCTTGTGCATTGGATGTGTGTTAACCTTTATGTTGATGCCATTAATTATTGCTGTATCAAAAAAAGTTAACTAACAATAAAAACTCAAAAAATAGCTTACACCCTTGATGCTGCTGTTGAGCTCTCAACAGCCCATCAAGGTTGGGATGGGACACCTCAGGTATGCACGCCATCAGAGGGGTCAGGGCATATGTGGCGCATGTGCTTCCCATGCTGGCAATAATGGCCGAGCTGGACTTCAGATGACTTTAGGGTCCAGCATCGTAGGTCCTCCCACCTCTTCCGACAGTGACTGCTGCACCGCTTGTAGACCCACAGGGTCTGCACCTTCTTGGTGATGACCTTTCATATGGCCTTTTTCTGAAGGACGTTGACCTGTATGGCTATGAAAAAGGAAAGAAAAACATGTTTTGTGAGATTTGTTTGTTGTATTGCTGTAACACAATTTTGAAACATCTATCACAAGCATTTCTAAATAATACAGATTACTTTCTAAAATGTATTATTTTCTTGAAAATACTAATTTGTAGTGACCTGTTGAGTAGCCTCATCAGTCGTTATGTCCTCATTTTACAGATATAGCCCACTGACATTTTCAAAGCCAGGGGCTGAAACATTTTCTGTAGTGAGAGCTACTTCTGATCAGTGCAAATCATTGTGAGCTAATCAAGGCTAAACAAATTGCACATTGTTTACACACACACCCACACCCAGCTTAATTGGCTTAATGACTAATGTTTTTAGAGCCAGATACTATGGTCAGAACCATATACTATGACTAAGGGCAGTATAGAAGAGTTGCCATGTGTGTCAGTGAGATTTTGGGTTTTGGTGATGTATGAACACGTGTGTGTAGGATTGTGACATATTTGTGTGGGTGATTGAGAGCCTCTGTCCTATGTACTTGCAGCATGGGACATACCTTTCCCCATTCGTGGCACCATTACATGTATAATACATACAGATACTCATTGTTTTGAAAATGGGATACATTTAAAGTGCAAAAAAAGTATTCAGACAATTCAAAACTTGATTTCTTCTCCTGCGCTTTACATTTCTCTCATTTAGACATGTGACTGTATTTGTCACTTATACTTATGACACAGTGCCTACTGGCCACTGGAAGTAATGGACATGCAGTTTATAAATGGAACATTTTGAATTGTATGTACATTGAAATGAAAAGTCACCTTATTCATCCAGATAACTTTTCATTTAAGTTTACAGACATTTAAAAACATTGCTAAACATCCTTTTGTTCACAGCCAAATTAATGAGTCGACTACACTGTAATCACAACACTTCACTCAGGAACTAAAAGGGGCAATTTAGCCTGTGTTTATAAATATACGTTAATTAGAAATACAGTTTCCATTCAAACATGTACCTGTTTCTCTGGGTTCCCATACAGCTGGCTGTATAGGGACAGGACCTCTGTGGTCAGCAGTTCCAACTGCTCTGCTGAGACGTTATGGGCCCTGTCACCTGCTTTGCCAGGCATAGTCGCTCCCAGAGGTTGGTAACAGCAGCAAAAATAGAGGTGGTGTTGTCGGCTGTAGTGTTAGGAGGCACATGAGCTTTTTTTGTAATGCGTGTACATGTATACTAGTGCATTACCATAAATGGAGATGCACAGCCATTGGCTTTCGTAGGTTGTTGTCACACAGGTTAGCCTATGGCTGTGTCTGTCATGGAGTTTTACATCCACTACGCGGTCAATTTCTGTCAACAGCCGCTGGATTGCAGATGTCCTGGTTGCAAGGTCAGGCAGCCGCCATTTTAGAATGTGAATCAGTGTATTTTTAAATGTCAAGTGGGTCATCACCATTCAAAATGGTGGTTAGTTTGTTTAAAAAAGCAACATGAGTACATTACTGTTTTTTTAAAAAATTGAAACAATATAATGCAACGCGTTATTGTGTTTAAACGTGATAGTTAGGTGGTTTATTTTATACTTCCATTGATGGAATTTTAGAAAAAGAATGTGGAAGCAATACATTTACAATGTATTATTTACATATTGTTTTTTACAAATATCAGGCAAGTCAAAAAATGTTATTTTAAGTTACAAAATTGCTAAAAAATGATGTGTACATATGTCACAAAAATATGGAATTTTACAAAGACATGAGATATGTGTTGATTATCAAATATATGTTGCCCATTTAAATTAATATTTCTCTTTTTCCTAAATGCAGAAATATGAACCCAGCGAGAGGTTGAAGAGGACAGTGTTTAGACTATTTCAAAAATTTGCCACCACAGAAGAAAGGGATATTATCAAAAATTCTGATTGAATAGGCAAACTATTCTTGATGTGGCAGTATCTGGTGGAATGTCACAACCAACTTTCAGTGGCATGCTACAAGAAGTCCTTTCTTCAATGAGGAGACACACATAAACAGCTTCATCTAGTTTCCACAAAATGAGGATTTTGCCAATGAGAAGGGAGTTTTTTATACTTTGGGTGGCATACCACATGTGGTTTGAGCAATTATTGGCATACATATTGCCTTTGTGCCACCACACGACCGAAAACAAATCTACCTCAATCGGGAGAGCTTCCATTGAATCAATGTGCAAATTGTCTATTTACCTGATGTGTACATCACAAGCATGTGTGCCAGTTTCCCAGGCTAAGCACATTATTTCTTTGTACTACAAAACAGCTGCATAACCCTGCAAATGTCAGTCAGTCAGTCAAAGTACTTTATTTCGATAAATAAATATCATAAAAAGACATAAAAACAGTACAATCAAATATTACAGGCAATCAACAATTCATATTATCTACAATGTTTAAAAAGGGGGGTCAGTAAAATAAAACATCCTAAAAACATCATTTAACGTGAAACATTAATATTCTCCCAGATTCGCAAAAATTACCTTTCCTATAAAAAGTTAATTAATCACTCAATTCATTACAATAAAATAATCGAATTGATGGCAAACTTCTTTTTCTTAACCCTAACAGCTCCCACTAAAAAACTAGCAACATGGAACATAATCCTAGGGGTCTGCAATAACTGTAAGAACAAGAGGGCAGGTTTGGCCTGTATAAACCCCTCCTCCTTTAAAATTGGGAACAAATATTTCTTTCTTAAGGCCACGTAATGGTCACAAAATAACAAAAAATGCATTGTATTCAGGATCGAAAAATTATCACAATTACACAGCGTTCCTTTTTCCGGAGGAGACCAGGTTTGAAAGTGGCCAAGAGTTAGATGGATCAGGTTAAACCGAAAACGTGTAAGTAGAAACCGGTGGAAGGGTTGATTTACAATAGACAAATATAATTCAGGTCCCACATAAGTACTCAAAATGATACTGGCCCGCACCGATGGTTTCTCATATTAAGCTTGTTCTCTTTCTAAACATAACAGATCTTTCATCATGCTTTTAATCAGTCCAATATCTTTAACAGTTATTGATTCCGGGGAGTAAAAAAGATCCGATCTCCCTAATCTAACAAAACAATTTTTGATATAAACTAGCCACGCTATTTTATTTACTTTATCCAGCTGCAGGCAATCTTTTAAAATAGAGTGGTTGAGCGGAATTTCTTGATTCAGCCAGATCTTTAGCCAGGCTAGAACGGGGGCCAGTTTGATCAAGTCTGAAATGTAGCCCACACCCAATTCAGTATGGACAATGGAAGTAGACTGGGGAAGAGAGAGAACCGATCTTAAAAATTTATTTTCCGTGATCTGTATACTTTCCATAGAGCAATAGCCCCATATCGCACTTCCATGCGTTGCTATTGCAAGGCATTTTGCTTCATAAATTTTTAGCAAACTAACAATTGGCCTTGCCCCGAGTTTATTCATAAAACCCCGAAGAGCAGAAGACGACTTTACAAGGGCAACATTTCTATTTTTTATCTGGGGGCCCCAGGAACCTTTCTCATCGAAAGTGATCCCTAAGTATGGAAATATTGCTACTCTACACAGTTCTTGCCTCCAACAAGTAAAAATTTTGGGGAGTTTATTTTTATTACCCTTACCCATGATCATAATCTGGGACTTTTTAACGTTGATCTTTAAATCCAGGGAAGTCATAAAAACCTCAAAGGCGTCCAATAATCGTTGAAGACCAACACCAGTACGAGAAAGCAGGACAGCATCGTCCGCGTATAGGAGAACCGGAATACCGAGTTCTCCTATCCGTGGGGTGTCCTGGGTAGCATCTTTTAGTGTGGATTCCAAGGCATTTATATAAATAGTAAAAAGGAGGGGAGCCAGAATGCACCCCTGCCTGACTCCCCTTTCTGAGTTAAAGTGGCTAGTGCATCGCCCCGCAGTAGTAACTCTAACAGAAGCTGTTAGGTCAGTATGAAAATCTACTAAGAGGTTAACAAGAGCCTTGTCCAGTCCCATGTCAAGTAAGATTTTCCATAATTTAGATCGATTTACAAGATCAAAGGCTAACGAGAGGTCCATGAACCCCAGATACATGGAACCCTCCTTCGCCTTCGTGTATTTCTCTATTAATAAATACAAATTCAAGCCTTGATCTATAGTACTCCTTTTAGGTCTAAAACCATACTGCACATCTGCTAGGACCCCTTTCTCTGTTAACCAATCGTTCAGTTTATTTAGAATAACTCGACCTAAAATTTTCACTGAGGAATCAATCAGTGAAATCGGCCTGTAACAAGATGGGTCTTGCCTATTACCCTTTTTAAACACTGGTATAATTATAGATTTCTTCCAGGAAGACGGGATTTTATCAAATGCAAGATTATTAAAAACCTTGCATAATACCTTAGACCAAAATTTCGGAAAACTTTTAAAAACGTCCCCAGGTACCCCATCTGGGCCCGGGGCTTTGTTTTTTGTGATTAGGTCTATAGCCCTTTCAACCTCTGCAACTACAAAAATAACTGCATCCTTGTCAGGGGAGATTTCCCCAACTTCATCTGCTAAAATTCCACCAGGAGGACCAATATTAGAGTATATCTGACTAAAGTGTTTTATCCAGCCCTCATCTGGAATGTTTGCCTCTAAAGGAGTATTAGTTTCATCAGAAAAAAAGGGCTGATTTATTATTTTCCAGAAAAAAACACTGTTTTTTAGGGTATCTGGATCCAAGAGTTGAGCCAAGGCGTTATCTTTCAGAGTCCTTTTCCTCTCTAGAATAGTTATTTTATACACTTTCCCTGCAAATGTCACAACTTGGGCGTGAAAGGGCCCGGCTTGTTGGTAGGTATAATATGTCAATACATTCATTTGGTTAATATCTGGTTTAAGAATGTACAATGGGACTAGATAGTTTTGCTCAATATATTTTTATTTCATATAGGAGACTCAACTTATCCTAACCAACAATGGTTGTTAGCATCGCTAAGGAATCCAACAACACCAGGTGAAGTCCACTTCAGTGAGGACCATGAAAGAACACAGAGGCCAATTAAGAGGGATTTGGGCTCATAAAGGCCAGAGTTCACTGTCTGGATAAGACTGGCAGAGCCCTCCTCTACTCACCCGATAAGGTGTTCAAAATTACCATGCTTATCTGATTTCTGACAATGTTTGTATTGTCCAGGTACTCAGCTACTGTCTCAATCTATGGCTCTTTTGGGATATCTCCATTCTACTCTGAAGATTTCTCAATTTGTGCTCTGGTTCACCCATTATATGCACTGTTTTCCATGGGCCTTAGGATTGTGCAGCTTTTATTTCCTCCTTGATCACTATGTGGTATATCTCTTGATAATCTTGGGTGAACGTCACATGCTATATGGGCATGCTTTCTGATGTTTCCATTGCAGTACTGCAAGGTGTTAAGATTTGGCATAACTTGGTATGTCCCTGTTGTAATGTGCCATTATTTGCATTGCAACCGTGCCACTCTTTTTATTTGGTGCACTAATTTCCTTCATGTTATCACTACATAGGAGTAGGGTGTGGTTTGATATAATACATCTTTAGTATTTACTTGTTACATGACATTGATAACTATGTACTTACAAGAGTTATTTTATATATGTTTGCAGCCTTGAAAAAGTCAATGGGATGAAACATGTGACGGCTGCTGCTCTATGAGAACTTTGACAACACCTATTCATACGTCTGTGAATCAGCCAACATTGCAAAGCAAGAAACATTATTGTATGACTTGGGACTCATTATACACCATTTGAATGTGTTTCAGGATCTTTTCATACTAGCATATCAGTCTGTGCTCGACATTGTATAGGAATGGGTAGTTTAGGAAATTCCAGGACTAAAAACGTTTATTCATTAAATTGCTGACACAGTGACTACTGTGTTCATTTACATTGTTTAACTTTGATAGTTCTTAGTAAATGTGACGTCTTTATTTGTCATGAGTAATGTATCTATTTTGTCATGCAAATTCATTACTTTTTTCTAATTATTCTGTTTTAGGATCCTTCACCATATCATCTTCATTTGAACATTTCAAAGTTGTGACATTTGCTGTTACATGCTTCTATTGTAAAGCACCAAGGGAACACGGGTTGATCCTGTCAAAAATACACAATTTGGATGTACATATCGTGAACAAAGACAAATTGCACAGTGATTGAATAGAAGTATTTTAGATAGAATTATGCTTTTTTTTATTGAATGTTGTCACCAAGACAATATGTGGCACTTAACCTGCTCTGACTACATGTGTAAGTGGGCCCATGGCATACTCATCTCCCTTCACATTTGCAAAATCCTCATTTTGCATTAAGTGTATGAAGCTGTTGATGTGTCTCATCATTTTAGAAATGTTTGCAGCACACCACTTAAAGTTGGTTGAGGCATGCCACCAGAAAATGCCACAGTGTATTGGAATGATGCTGGGGTCACAAAATTGTGTATCATAATTATTTTGATTATTGGTCTTATTGATGTGGGATTTCTATTGTGAGGCAGGAGGTCCAGCTCCAAAGATGACGTGAATCAAAGATAGCTTGCCTATTGAATATGATTATATTCTGTTCTTCTATTGCATCAAGGTCTATAATTGTAAAAATAAAAATGGCATAGACTATTTTAGTTGTGCAGGAGTTGTAACATTTTATTTTCTGACAAACAGGTCTTACTTACAAATGTAAGAAAGTAATACAATAAGATTTTTTGTGTTTGTAATAATTTTAGTTTTTGGAAATGGAAGAAATATTACCTAAATGGAACATACTTTTTGGGTAAAAATCTTTTTGATAATTTGCATTTTAAAAATAATGATGGAAGGTAGAAATGAAAAAAGTAAATACCACACAAACTACACCAGTCTTTGACTTTGTGTTTTTTTAAATTTTTGTAGAAACAGGAATAAACTGGTACAGGATAGAAACAAAGTAACAAACGAAAAAAACTAAAAAAGTCAATCATGGTGAATGAAACTATTATTTTGAAAGCAAAATTGTTTGAAGTCCAATGTACAAAATACAGCGGGCATGAAAAAGGTAAATGTGTCCAGAATATAGTCCACAGAGTGAATGATAGTCACACACTGGAGGAAATTAGGTTCTTCGTCCTTTGCTGGTGGTGGTGGAGGTCTCCTGGTGGTCCGTATGAATGTCTGTCTCCTCTTGGAGGTAGGAGGGGAGTGCCACATATGCAGGGACTGAGGTGGTTGCAGGTATTTCTGCTTGTAGCAGGGTCTCCCTTTATGTGACTGAGGCAGGTGAAGTGGGCCCAGATGTTGTATGGACACATAAAAGGATAGATGTTGCTGGGAAAGCCCTGAACATATGGTGGTAAATGTCACATGCTCCCTCCCATGTACCCTACCTCCAGTCACTACTCTGTGACCTTGAGCCAGTGTGCTTCATCCCACTTGGATCTGGCTAAGCTAGAGGTGGTGGTGTTGGCTCAACAGCAGCGAAGACTGGAGGGCACAAGATTGGGGAGATGTTTCTTTAGACAAAGGAAGTGGAGGTGTCCCTTTCCTCAGGTTTTGTAATAGCTGGGGTGGGAGCTGTAGGTGTGGGCCAAGTGAGACTCACTGTAGCTGTCTACCCAGCCAGACCAGATGGACCAGGCTGCTCCACCCACATCATTCAGACTTGAAAGAGTGGTATTCTCAGTGAATGCTTGATCATGGTCTGGAGAGGAGGTATCCTTAGTGGTAGATGGTTGTCCACATACTCTGCGTGTAGGACCTAATATGAATTACAAGAACACAAATGGTAAATGTCTGGATTATGCATCCAATATGTTTTGTACTACAAATTAAGCAACCTAAAATAAGAAAATAGTTGTAATAATATGATTAGACCTTTCAGTGGTTTTGTGGTATATACTCAAACATTAAAAATTACAGAAATGCAAATTATAAAAAAGCATGTGAGGAGAGGTTCTGAAAAGAAAAAGATTCCTTAGGAAGTGTACAAAAATTATACCACACATTCAACTCAACTCAGTATGAAGGTGAAATGAGATGTGAACCATTCCCAGGCCCAGCAGGCTACAATTCAGACTATTATATAACTTAACAGCATTGGTCATCATATGAACTTTGCTAAGTCATTTTATAATCATTACAACTTATATTTTGCATACATCATGCACACATGATATGAATTCTTTAAGTCAACATACTTTGAGTTGTGAAACCAATTACATCACATCAATGAAATGACAGGAAAGTGACAACATACAAAACTACATGAAATAATCCAATTTGTATTCATCACATAAAATGGGGTTTGAGAAATGCCTGATATTTCGAGATATGTGCATATATGGAAGAAAAGAGAGAATGACAAACATCAAGTTGCAAACATATTTTCCATATATAAAAACAAAGCATCATGATAGTTGCAGTCCTTTCAATTTGACATTGCCAACACTTGGAAAATGGTAAGTTGAACATTCCTAGTAAAATATATGCAGTGAAAACATACATATATTTACTAAATTATTACATATGTGAAATATGTTAAAAGGTGAAAAAAGACTTACCAGTGCTATACCTTCATGGTACAATAGATGGAATTGTTTTAACCTGCTATCCTACCTACAACAAAATACATTCAAACACACAAGCAAATACAAGAAATGATCTGTGAAGAACAACACACATATTGACCACACATTGCCCAATTGTAAAAGGAGTGATGACACAATAATGCTACCAATGTGATGATGACAATAGATTTGTTATTTTAGAAATTGTGCTTATATGTTATGCAAAGTAGGGAGACACATTATCAACAGCTAATTTAAGACCAAAAACTACATTTATGTTTAGTGATACATAGTAACTTACCAGTCTCCACTCCACCAGGGATTCCTGTCAAGCCTTCAGGATGTAGGCTCTGCAAGAACTTTTCCTCCCAAGGAAATTGTTATAATGTTGGATGGGAGAAACAACACCAGTCCTCTGGGCCTCCAGGTGATGCTCTCCCCCACAGGTCATCCCAGCGCTTCCTAATTTTCTCTGGTGTGCACAGGTTGTTGCCTACAGAATTCACTCTGTCAACCAATCTGGACCACATTTCTCATTTCTGAATTGTGGTGGCATTTGGTACTTGAACTCCAAAAAATTGTGCCTCTACTCTAATGATTTTGTCCACCATGACGGACAATTCTCCCTCTGTAAAATCGTGATTTCTCTTCCATGCCATTATGAGTAAATAAAACTGGATGCAATGGAGAACCCACAAGTAAAGGAAAAATATGTGAAGAAGTGAAAATTTAACAAAGGGAGAAAAAGGAAATAACCTGACTTCTGTGTAGGAACTTCACCAGCAAAATGGTGTTGTGCAGTGGAGTGGCAAAGGATCATTGTCTGAAAGGGAGTGTGTTTTATTGTTTCGTATGCAGGTGTTCACAGTTAGCCAACAGACATCAGGTGTGTGCTGCTAATAACCATCTAATAGCCACAGCCACAGTACAATGTTGAGGGAGTCCAGCTACAAAATCCCACTGTCAAGAACCCGATACTAGTACCACATCAGCACAAAGGTGAAATTTCAAGCTGCTCAGCGTCATCCTGTCATCCTGATGACAATGGAGTACTGTTAGCCAGCAGAGGAGTCTGCTGCGTCAACAGCATGAAACCGGTTATGCGATGGACTACATTCTGCCGACGCAGACTGAGGTTCAGCTGCCATGCATCTAAATACGGTGGTCAGAACTCCGTCAGCTTGACAGAGTACTTGGAACCACCACCATGGCGTGATGACAGAACTCCAGTCAAGATCTAAATCAGACCCTATGTCATGGATGCTGTTATATGATATGGAAAACAAGTGAATTTTTACACAACTTGTTAAATGATATTTGCAAAGGGCTGCTAACTCCGTTTTTAACTGTGCATTTTAACATGTTCTTGTTTTAACTGTTTTCACTTAATTGGCATTTGGTATGCACAGAAACAGAGAGCTGCTTTCCACATCCATCTACAAGCCAAAGCTATGTGCTTAGACATATAGAGAATCCTTGCATGACACTGCCACCCACAAATCACATTACCTTATACAGGCACATTAAACACCTCTGCTTATTATTATAATCTGCATGCCACTCTAGCAAGCTTTCTCACATAGAGCTGCTTTCCACCGTCATCCACAAGTTATGTTTTTGTGTTCAGGTTCACACTCCCTTTGTTATGCCTGTAAACAAGTATCATTCCCTTGCAGGTGACAGCCCATTTATATGTGTAGAGATCTCAGGGATGAGTGCAAAGGTCTTGGTACCTGTAAATGCCACTCAAATGGTGGGAAATGAGTGATCCAAGGCAGTGATTAGTCTTGATAGTTTCTGAACATCCATACACTGTGAATGTCACATGACTGTCCCACGTGACTGACTCAACGTTCCATACATATTCCTAGGATTGTTTGTGAATTAGAAAAAGAATTAAATCTGTACTCACGCATAGGTGCACATTCGTCAGTGTAGATTTACTACTGTTTGTGAGTCAGGTCCTTTATATGTGATGACACATTTGATGTTTTTTCAAAAACGCAATAAATGCAATGCGTTATTTCAAAATGACAACCTACATTTTTCTAACTACATATGGACTCTAAATTTTGTTTCGACAATATTTTCCAATCTAAGAATGTCTTCAGAAGAGCGGACTTTACTTCTTGTAGATCGCAATTTCAGCAGCTTAGAATTCTTATAGTCTACCTTTAAGTCATTGGGATTAGAAAAAATATTAACACCACAGATCTAACTAACATTATACAATGGATTGCCAGGTGAACTGGCAGCCATTTTCATGAACTGTAATAGTATTTATATCGAGCTTGTTACAATTAAGTAGTTGTTGAAGCACTTTTTGGTGAGTTGCATGGTACTTGGGAATACAAAAGATTAGAATAGAGAAATATAAGTTGGTAATTTGAGGGGTAGACATGTGAATCCGAGTTTGATTGAATTGGATAAAGTAGGAATGAAGGAGGGAAGAGTCTAGATAGTGTTATTTGGGAGTTCTTATTAGTTAAATCAGGTTTGGGATGAGTCAAAGAGGAATAGAGGAGGGAAAAGCCTAGAAAGGGTAATGAGAGAGATCATTGTAGTAAACTGAGGTTTGGGGTGAGTTAAGGAGGGATAGAGGAGGAAAGAACTAGAAGGGCTTATATGGGAGATCATAGTAGTAGAATAAGGTTTGGGGTGAGTCAAGGAGGGAATAGTCAGAAAAGGACCTTAGGGAGATCACAATAATAGAATGAGGCTTGGGATAAGTCAGAGAGTGGAGTTAGAGGATATATTGATAGGGGAATAGGATGAGACATAGAGTAATGCATTGGAGAGAGTTGAACATTTTTTTCTCCAGTAAGAGTAAAGTAATAAATACATATAATACATATATACCCAATAAAAATTGTATTGCATAAGGTTCCATATGTTCAAGTATGGATAGATAGTTAGAAATTCAGACGTTCAGGTGTTGCTTTACATAAAAGCAAATGTATTTCTGTATTTTTTTAATAGTTTAATTTCATTTTTATATTTTTCTCAATGTTTCAGTTATGGAGCACTTACAGATACAACTGTTGTGATCATATTTACAGTGATAGATAAATAAAATAAACAGAGACCCCTAAGCATCCAATCACATAATTATGCAGTGACCTACATGTTAAGCATAAAATAATGTATATATATATATATATATATATACACACATATATATATATATATATATATATAACTTAGTGATGGTCATGACTAGGTAGTTATTGTTACAACCTAGTTTCTATATAAAAGTGTTTTTTTACTAGCCTATATCTTTGGTGCCGCTTGACGAATCTTCTCAAAACTTTCCCAAAAAAATTGCCAGTCACGTCGACTGCTGCCTGGAAAGTGTTAGGGGGATCTGTTCTGGTCTGAGAAAAGAGGGGGGTCCAAAACACATTTTCCACATTCAATTTCCTTACGGATTTTGAACAGGAATAGCGCAAAAACTACTGGTACTGGACAGAGTTACACCACATTTTGCACGACGGAAGATCCTGGTCCAGAAAGAGTGCTTTTTGGTTTTGATGTAATTACATTCAGTAGTTTTTGAGAACTGAAGGGGAAAAGATTGTATATCTAGGGATGTGAAGGATTCGTGGCCCCCAACGATCTCATGCCGAGATCTGATTGGCTGATAACACTTCAACAACAGAAGCTGGAGAAATGATGTCAGCCTTCTTGGAAAAAAAAAAAAAGGGTCCAGGGTAAGAATACCCTGACACCTTAGCTCTGGTGGTGACCAATTTTACAAGCGGAGACGCGGTGAATGCGCAAATCAGCTCGTACAAGTTTTAAAAAAAAGAAATGTGGTCTGCCACGCTTCATTAGTTTAATGCCCTTGGGCTTTTTTTCAAACAAAAAGTGTGGGGGCTCCCGGCCCCCTCCCAGTGCCTTGGGAACTGCCACCTCCACGGGGCTAATTTTATTGGATGAGGGGGGCCTGTGGCCCCCACTGCCCTGGGGACCACCATCTCCCCAGGGTTTTATTATAATATGCACTGGGGGTCGCCTGCCCCGCCTGCCCCCCCTGCCCCGGGGACTATCACCTCTGGGGCAACACTTTAGTTGGACCAGGGGGTGCATGAACTCCCACACCCAAGGGAGCACAGCCCCATGGGGCTAAGTCCTCATTGGAGGGGGCCGTATGCCCCCCCCCCTTGTGGAGTCACAGATGGCCCTGGGGACCACCACCCCCCAGGCCCGGCTCCTGCTATCTTCTGGGGGTGCCCACCCTGGGACATAGCTGTTTGCTGTGGCTTGGCTGCAGCGCTGCAGACATGCCACAGCAAACACTTCAGGTTTTGACCAAGGGACCTTTAAAGCAGGCCCAGCTGTCAAAATCTTAAGTTTCATCTCTGTCCCCTGCATGAGTGCACAGGAAAGAGATGAAATGCTTCAGCAAGCACAAAGCAGCTTCTTCCACAGTGCCGGGTAGCCTGAAAGGTCTTTTTATTTAAAATAACTTAAATTAAATAAAAAAGTAGGGACCACAGGGGAGCACTTGAGGGCTCTCTCGTGGTCCCACATAGCCCGCAAAGGGATTTTTTTTTTTTTTTAAATATTTAAGTAAATAAAAAATATATGGGCTCCCTCGAGGTCCCTGAAAGCCCATCAAGGGCAAAAAATAAAAAAATAAACCCCATAGCTCAGTGTGAAGGTCACAGACTTTGGGAGTTTGAGTCCAGCTGGACTCATTACCATTTTTTTTAAGTAAAAAAAAAATTATACTTTTAAAAAAATATTAAATACATTTTTGGTTAAATCCAACAAAATAATTTCCTTCTAAGTTTAGGAGATGTTAAAGCCTAAAAAAGCTCTTTCGCTCTCACCTTCGTTCTCTCTTTCTGTCTCTCTTTCAATCAATTTCTCCCATTCACACACCCACTTAGATACTTACACACCCACTCACAAACCCACTAACTCATGCACCCACTCACATACACACTGATACCCTCATGCAGCCACTCAGAGACCCGTGCACACACTGAAGCACCCACTAAAACACTAATGTTAGCACTTTGACACCCAGAAAGACAATCTGACAGCCACTCTCACCCCCAAATACACCCTCTCACACCTATTCTCACACCCTAAGATGCTGTGGCTAACTCCCAACATGCACAGTGAAAGGGCTGTGCACAGCATGGGTTTTTTGGTGGTTGGGGGGTGTTAACTGCAGAGTCTGGCTGCAGATCTTGCGGGCAACCTCCACTGTGCATGGGTGAAGGACATGCACCTTTGGGTGCTTATAGTGGGTTGGCCTCAGGCCCTGTGGCCAACAGCCACCATGCACGGCCGAAGGCCAAAGCGCAGCGGTGGTTGGATTAACATATAGTAATTAAAATTCTTTTATGTTAAAAAAACATAGAAATTCACTGAAAAAAAACAATGGTTACAGGGACGTTATAGTTACAAAATAGAATTTAAAACAAATGGTGGGGCACGAGGTATAGTTACCTTATGGTACGAGTTATAGTTACTTGAGGTAACTCTAACTATAACTGGTGAATTTCCATGGTTTTGTATGCTTAAAATGTGAGCTTAACTATAACTTCCCTGTAACCTTTGGTTTTTTAAGTGAATTACTATGTTTTTTTAAATTCTATTTTGTAACTATAACATCCCTGTAACCTTTGGTATATATATATATAGGTACAATCTCAATATATATATAAAAATATATATATATCAAAACACAGTGGGTGCCTCGTTTCAGAGTTCAGGGTCACATAACAAAACAAGTGGCTTTCTCAGTGCATAAAAAACAGAACGTCAAGCACCATTTTTAAACATGTTTTCGGTTCTGAACATAGATGTCAGACATAACAAAAAACATTTGCTAAATGCAAAGGGAAACAAATATATGGCAGACATATTCGAATACCTAAATACCAAAGGTTCATGTCAATGTTACTTCGTTTACCATGACAGCCTAAATTTAATGTTTCTATAATATTCTTAAATTATGTCACCATAAGAAAACAGTGTAGACATGCTTTTGTGTGTGAACACAAACCCCAACAAAATTAAAACATTTCAAAACCAAAAAATATATATGTTCAAAAAAAGTAAGTGCTGGCCATCTTGCAATAGCAAAATATGATTAGTTCATTCTAAAATTGATTTATTATTGATATTGATTAAATCTTATTTGACAACAATATGAATGCAAAGTAAGAAATCATCGTAATCCATTCAGGGGCCATAATTAAGGCCTACTTGATCTGTCAAACCTAGCTGCTAAACATATATACGTATGCAACATGCCACTTAGTTAATGAGACACAATTTCAAATTGACTCATCAGATGATACCAGTCTTGATAACATGGTCAGTATATCCAAAATATTTGGAACAAGGTAGCACAATGTGTAACTCATTCGAGTGGAGGTTACTCAATGAGAATGTCTATCCTATAAATCAATCGTGCTCTGAATGGACAAATGCTACCAGCTTGCTAAATAAAGATATTGCCAGATAAAACATTTAGGCAAAACTCTGTGGGTGTCCTTCATGGAAAAATATATATGATATACCTGTGAACAAGGTCTGGTGAGACCGAAACGCGTCAGGGGATTCCTGTTTGTTTGTTTATGATCTCACTAATGTATTAAAAGTTAAGGTATTTTTGGCACAACGACAGAGTGCGGTTTTCTCTTGCTAAAACAGAAAGAGAATCTTGTTTTTTGAAAATATGGTTGTCCTGCCTCAAACCAGCACCACCGGAGAATTAAGTGCGCCGTAACACGCAGATCAGGACATCTTTTCTTTCATATATATATATATATATATAGAAGGTGTGAACCAAAAAATAAACTGTGTTGGCACCCTGTTATCCTGTTTGTGTTTGATGCGATAATCAGGATTGAAAAAGAATAAAGAAGAAATGATTTAGCGTTCTGCTGTGTCCGAGCTCTTTGATTTATGATATACATACATATATATATATATATATATATATATATATATATATATATATATGTGCTGTACTTCGCAAATCACAGACTTCCATTCCATACCACTTGTTATACCACTATAACTATTTTTGTTATACTACTTTTTTGTTTTACAACTTTTTGTTATACCAATTTTTTGTTATAGCACTAATAGTCTACTGTTTCCATGTTTGATGTAAAGAAGCCCAATTTATTAGGTTCTTTTTGTTGATCTGAGAATCCAACACTGGGCTCAGTGCAGCCGTCCCCGTGTGGTCCGCGGGAGATCCGTGGATCCACACATCAGCCCATAAAAGCATTCAATGTTCTGCTGTCAATGCTTTTCATTTATATTTTAGTTTGTAAACTATTGTCAATTACAAAACAACACTCCCTACTGATATTTTTTTTTTTAAACAGTCTGCTTTTCACACTGCAGACCCATACAGCCACTTGAACCCTTGCCATGCCCAGTTTTCTGATCAGTAATTTCATTGCAAATGTGTTTTCAGTGATATAAAATGTGGAGTAATTAACTGCGCGTGGCAAATGTGCACATTATAGTTATCTTAGGGCATGAGTTATAGTTACTTAAATAACTTTAACTATAACTGCTGAATTTCTAAGGTTTTGTGTGGGTAAATTCAGAACCTAACTATAACGCCCCTGTAACCTTTGTTTTTTTCAGTGAATTTCTATGATTTTTTTTGTATGTACAGATGTGAATATAAGTAGCACCCAAACCCAAACTGCGCAGGGACCTGGGTGTTTTGGTTTTCATTTTTTCTCTGGATTTGCAAATCCTCAAGTGGAATCATGAATCTGAGATCCGTGGATCCATCTATTGATCTGCAGATCCACAAATTGGACAAAAAAATAATTGGGCAATTTTTGCCCACAAGGGATCCCTAAAGGACCCCTCTATGTGTCCTATGGGGTCAGGATACCTGTATCGTGACCCCTTATGTGCTTTTTCTCTGTTCTTTTCCCACCCCCAAGCCGATATGACAAACAAAATGGCGCACACAACTTTTCAGTCAGGTTGCGGCCAGCCAATCATATTCGCGTGGATCCACGGATCGATTCACTGTAGATCTGCTGAGTATCCGACTCCCTATACATCAACATTTTATGTCCTTATATTATTCCAAACCTACTGAAAAGATTTACCCATATCACAAAAAGCGTGATCTGTGCAACATAATCTACCTTTGTGAAAAGTGCCTGGTGATTCTTGTTGTGCATGGAAAGTTTGAGGGTGATCCATCAAGCAGGGGCCGAGAAAGGGGGGGTCAAAAAGTTGCGTTTGCGATTTTAATTTCCATGGGACCTTTCGATACGACTAGAGCCCAAACCACTGGATGGAATTACACCAAATTTGGCAGAATGCTAGATTTCGGTACGCAGATTACACTTTTGCTTATTTGGTGTAAATGTGTCCAGTAGTGTTTGAGATATTAAAATAAATCCGTAATTGTATATCTGGGCTTGCAAAGAATTCACAAGTATTTGTGAATGTGTATGCGCAAAGAAACGCTGAAATTGACTGACCTCAACCTGACTAGAAAGTTGTGGCTTCCATTTTATTTCACATGACACGGTCCCCAGGGGTGAAAATCCTAAATGAAAGTGGCATAAGGGATCAGGGTGGAGGTAACCTGACTCCAGGGGTGTGATATAGGTGAGTTTTATGGGCAAGTTATAGGTTTAAAATAATTTTGCATCGCCATATATGATATTCACGAAAATTCACGAATTATTCACAAAATATTCGTGAATATGAACTCATTCACTTATCCATGCATTCAGAGACTCATGCGCACACTCACACACCCACTCAGACACTGAAGCACCCACTCACAGACCCACTCAGACCCTCATGGACACACTCACAGACCCACTGAGACACTGATGCACCACTCACAGACCCAGTGAGACACTGATGCACCCATACGGAGACCCACTGAGACACTAATAGACCCACTCATGGGCCCCTCAGACCTTCACACACCCACTCACAGACCCATTCAAACTTTCATGCAACCACTCACAAATCCACTCAGCCCCTCATGCACCCACTCAGAGATAGTTGCACCACTAACGGACCCACTCAGACCCTCACACACCCATGCACAGACCCATACAATGGCACATCTACTCATATACTTACTCAGACACTGATGCACCCACTCACAGACCCATTCAGACCCTCACGCACCCACTTACAAATTCAGTCAGACCCTCATACACCCATTCACAGACCCACTCGCACACTGATGCACCCACTCACAGACCAAGTGAGACACTCATACTCTCACTCACAGACAACTCAGAGCCCCATCCACCCACTCACAGACCCACTCAGACACTGACGCACCCACTCACTGACCCAATCATACCCTCAATCACCCAGTCACAAATCCACTCGGACCCTCATGCACCCACTCACAGACCCATTAAGATGCTCATGCACCCACTCACAGACCCATTCAGACACTAATGCACCCACTCACAGATCCAATGAGACACTGATGCACCCACACACAGATCCAGTGAGACACACATACACCTACTCACAGACCACTTGGAGCCTCATGCACCCACTCTCTGACCCACTCAGACACTGACATATCCACTAAGACACTGATGCATGCACTTGCACTCCCAGACAGAGACTCTTACAGTCAGTCCCAGCCCAGATACACCCTCTTACACCTATTCTCACACCCAGAGAGATAGGCTACAGCCAACTCCCTTCAGCCATGCCCAGCGGTGGTTGGATTAATGTATAGTAATGAAAACTACTATATATATAAGAAAACATAGAAATTCACTGAAAAAAACAAAGATTACAGGGCGGTTATAGTTAAGAAATAGAATTAAAAAAATATAGAAATTCACTTAAAAAACAAAGGTTACAGGGAAGTTATAGTTAGGAAATACTATCCAAATATATGGAAAGTGGCAGGGTGCCACTGGGTTTACGTATTTTAATACTGCCCATATTTGGCGGCATGGATTCAGATCTACTAGAAAAATGGAGAACAGAAACTGCACTTAATTAAAAACTATGCATCTAAGATTCTCCTGATGAAACCAATGTAGGAAGATCATAACATTACATATTCAGGATTCAAGATTAAGGACGTCTCAGACCTTGTTGTCATCAGTGATCCGATAGATGAAAATCTGGTTGATGACCAAGTCGACTATATTAGTGGGTATACAGACACGCAAAGGTTAAAATCAATGGGCTTTACTACTGATTGCTCTAATGTAAACCCTCCAGTAAGTTCAATCCATCTCTACCGAGTAGCAATTTGATTGACACCTTCCATGAATTAGTGGTGGGAGACATTGACAAATTATGCATGAAGAAGAATTCAATAAAGAACAGCATAAGATCTAGAAACCTTACCCCCAAAGAATGGAATGAACTCAATGCACTTAAAAATAATGACTCTATCATTGTTAAGCCATCAGATAAAGGTGGCAATATTGTCATTATGGACTTAGACAAGTACATTAAGGAAGCCCTTTGTCAACTGTAAAATTATGAGCACTACAAAAGATTGTGAGAAAATCCCATTGTATGTCTCCAAAAGAATTATCATAAGATGCTGAATGGATGGCTGGAATGTCAACTCATTGAATGTGAAGAATATAAATACTTGAAAGTTGACTTTCCCAGAATCTCATGCATTTACCTTCTGCCTAAAATTCACAAAAACAAATTCTACTCACCTGGGAGACCTACTGTGAGTCTGATAGGTTCTCTCCTGGAGAACACATCCAGATATTTAGATCTCTTTCCATGCCCTTACGTCACTGAACTTCCACCTTACCTTTGAGACACTACAGACTTCTTGTCTAAAATTGATAACATTCCTTGGCAAACCAGTTATCTTCTAGTGACAATGGATGTTTCATCTCTGTATACATCAATCAAACATCAATATGGCATGGAAGCTTGTAGATACTGCTTGAAAACACGTCCCATAGAATTACGACAACATACAGAGATATTAATGACGATGTTATTGTTCTAACGCACAATATCTTTTTGTTTTACAATAAGTATTATCTCCTGAAACAGGTTACAGCGATGGAGACATCATTTGCACCCATCTACTCTAACCTCTACATGGGATGGTGGGAGAAACAAGTAGCATGGTCAGATGATCTAAGCGCCTAAATGGAGAAAGTAGTGCTGTGGGTGCGATATATAGACAATCTCTTCTTCATATGGGATAGTCAAGAAAATGCTTTACAAGAATATTCTGATGTACTCAACAATAATAATCTAAACATCCACCTTGTAACAACATGGAGCAGGAATAAAATTGAATTTTTGGATGTTCTGCTTGAAGTGAAGAATTATAAACTTCTGTGTTTCACAAACCAACATCTTGCAATTCTATATTACATAGGCAACCGAAGGCTTTAAAATTGAGTATTCCCTACAGTCAATTAGTGCGGGCTCACAGGATTTGCTCCGACAATCTCGCATTTGGAGAGCGGATATCTACATAAAGTTCTTATCAATGCATACAACAGAGTCAAATGCAAGAAAAGGGAAGACCTGCTCTTTAAACATCAGTACCCCAATGAACATACAGGAGATGGCACGTCTCCACCTAGACTCTTTGTGGAGTTCAATCATCAACATCAGGCACTTAAAAACATTTTGAAAAACAACTGGCATGTCCTGCAACAAGACCAGCATATCAAAATGAAAATTGGCCAACACCCCCAAATTACATATCAGAAAGCAAGCTCACTAGGTGATCAATTAATTGAGACCTTATTTGTGAGAAAAGAGAGAAAACAGAATATATCTTAGTTGACAAAAAAGAGCATGGGGTTCTGGAATTGTGGCCGCTATAAATCCTCAAATATGCTGTGAACATGCTAGGTTTTGAAACATTTGAAGGCAGAAGGTGTCCATTTACAGATAGAATTACATGTGAAACTGAATATGTGATCTATGGTATTCAATGTGGTTGTCAGAAAAAATATGTGAGTAGTACTATTCATAAATTAAAAATCAGGTTTCTGCAACACCTTAGAGCAACCAAAAACCAAGATAGATCCTGCTCATTAGCTAAACACTTCTGGGACACCCATGGAAGAGATTGCAGCACATTAATGGGATTAAACAGATCAATCAATCAATCAATCAAGGATTTATAGAGCGCACTAATCACCCGTTAGGGTCTCAAGGCACTGGGGGGGTGGAGCTATTGGTCATAGAGCCATGTCTTGAGGCGTTTCCTGAATGTTAAGAGGCCTTGGGTCTGGCGAAGGTGGAGCGGTAGGGAGTTCCAGGTCTTGGCGGCTTGGTGAGAGAAGGATCTTCCTCCGGTGGTGGTGCGGCGGATGCGGGGGATGGAGGTGAGGGCGAGGCTGGCGGAGTGAAGATTGCAGGTGGGGGTGTGGAAGGTGAGTCTGTTGTTGAGGTAGGCTGGGCCTGTGTCGTGGAGGGCCTTGTGTGCATGGATGAGGAGTTTGAAGGTGATCCTCTTTGATACTGATAGCCAGTGAAGGTCGCGGCATGGGATGTCCAGAATGAGGCGGGCGGATGCGTTCTGGATTCTTTGCGGTTTTGTTAGGAGTTTGGTTGTTATTCCTGCATATAGGGTGTTTCCGTAGTCCAATCGGCTGCTCACCACGGCGTGGGTGACAGTTTTCGTGGTTTCAATGGGAATCCACTTGAAGATTTTGCAGAGCATGCGGAGAGTGTTGTAGCAGGAAGAGGAGATGGCATTGACCTGCTGAGTCATGCTGAGTGTGGAGTCCAAGATGAAGCCTGGGTTGCATACGTGGGTGGTGGGTGAGGGTGCGCTTCCTAGGGGAGGTGGGCCACCAGGAGTCATTCCAAGTTGAGGGGTTGGTGCCAAAGATGAGGATTTCTGTCTTGTCTGTGTTTAACTTGAGGTGGCTTGATTCCATCCAGCTGGTGATGGCGTGAAGTCCGTTGTGGAGGTTGTTCTTTGCAGTTGTAGGGAGAGGAGGAGCTGAGTGTCGTCTGCGTAGGAAACTATGTTGATGTGGTGGGTTTGTGCAATGTTGGCGAGGGGAGCCATGTAAAGGTTGAAGAGCGTGGGGCTGAGCGAAGATCCTTGGGGAACGCCACAGATGAGTCTGGAGGCTTCTGACAGGTATGGTGGGAGGCGGACTCTCTGGGTTCTGCCTGAGAGAAATGACGAGATCCAGTCAAGTGCCTTGTCATGGATTCCAGCGCTGTGGAGGCGTGTGCGGAGAGTGTGATGACATACCGTGTCAAAAGCTGCGGAGAGGTCCAGGAGGATGAGTGCTGCTGTTTCTCCTTCGTCAAGCATGGTTCTAATATCGTCTGTGGCAGCAATGAGTGCAGTCTCGGTGCTGTGCTTTCTGCGGAATCCGGATTGGGAGGTGTCGAGTACCTTGCTGTCTTCCAGGAACCGTGATAGTTGGCTGTTTACAATTTTTTTGAGGACCTTGGCTGGGAAGGGGAGGAGGGAGATTGGCCGGTAGTTCTTGGGGTCATTTGGGTCTGCCTTTGGTTTCTTCAGCAGGGCGTTGATTTCTGCATGCTTCCATCTTTCTGGGAAGGTGGCTGACTCGAAGGAGCTGTTGATGGTTTTGCAGAGGTGGGGGTGATGATGATGTTTGCCTTATTGAAGATATGGTGTGGGCAGGGGTCCGATGGTGATCCAGAGTGGATGGAGGCCATGGTGGTGGCGGTGTCCTCTATGTTGACGGGGGTCCAGGTTTGGAGGAGGTGGGTGTTGCTTGGAGCATTGGGTTCTTGGGTGTTTGTAGTCAGCTGGCGGGTCTGGGGTTTGAAGCTATTGTGGATTTCTTCTATATTTCGACGGAAGTGGGTTGCCAAGTGAGTTGCAGAAATCCTGTGATAGCGGGGGTTCATTGGAGCAGGTCCTGGGGGTGGAGAGCTCATTGACGATGCCGAAGAGCTCTTTACTGTTGTGAGCGTTGGCGTCGATGCGGTTTTTGAAGTGGGTCCTTTTGGATAAAATTAGGTCCAAGGAAGGGTGATAGGACATTGGAATTAAGGAGGATGGAATCCAAATTGATTCTAAAATTGGGTACAGAACAACCATGGGGACACAACTTATATGCTGAACTACATGTGCATTTATAAAAGATGGTTGGTTCATATTGGGTTCAGAAAAACCATGGGGACACAACTTAGATGCTGAACCACATGTGCATGTATAAAAGATGATTGGTTCGGATAGAGATGACATCAGTATGACAGCAGCAAATATAGGATGGGCATGAGTATTCACACACACATTTTTATCCTATAGATCTGCTCCTTCTGTTCACTGTTGCACTTTATGTTCGATGTTCTATGTTGTATGTAGGTTGTTGTCCTGTGGCAATATTACCCAGAATCAAACTTACAATTGTGATCATTGAGACTTGCTATGTTTTTAGATTTACGTTTTTTTAGATGGAAAAAAGTTTTTTTAATCACAGGGCACTATATACAAATGAGTGTTTTTAAGAGTCTAATGTCTATTAATTGTATCTACTGCTATGCTCAGAACGATGATCTGTTGACAATCCTATGTGTTAGCACAACTTTCTTTTAGTATTTTAGAGCTGATGTGCCTAATTACACACCATGGTATTTTACGATTGAGACACAATCTCCGTATGATACATTTTTATATCTAGAATTTTGATCCTACTTATTGAATATCGATTGTCACTGCAGGGATGTGAAACCATGCAAATATGTGTGAACAAGTCCCTCCAGGCATACCATATTGACACTACATAGAACCTTGATGGTATTATCACTCATATGGACCAGTCATTATATCCTGGTTTGTGCCATATAATATAGGTCTCTATATTTATAGTTAGGACACCATGTATAGTTTTATTGATTGATGCCCCATTTTAGTACCAATGGGAGTCTCAGTTCCAATCTAATTGGGTTTATCATTTTGAATTAAGAACACATGCATGGTGTCACTTTACTCAAATGTCACATATAGCGTGACTATTGGGGCATATACACTTACAAGGCAAATATGTTGAATATTACATATTTAATAATTGACTATATGCCTCAGAGTATTGATAATGAGATCTATAAGTTCAACACTCATCAATGAGTTTACCTATTATGTAGACTACATGATTTTTTTGGGCAGTTTGCATGCAAATCAGATTGGTCGTAACATTTTACAATATTATTGCATATGCACCGGTGTCACTTTATTCTAACTTTACATGTAGAGTGAGAACTGATGTATATTTACCTTCAAGGCAGAAACACTGTATGTAAATTGCTGCATAAGTTTGTGATGTGAGTAGATACTCTTCACAACTTGGATGCTATACACATGTTTTATCTATTGGTAGTCCACACGGTTTCAGTTTAAAAGTTTATAATTTGAAAGATTTATGGACCAACTCTATTGGTCATAATATTTTAAACTTACAAAAAAAATAGATGTATGCACACATCACTTTATTTCAACAAGATACATAATATACACATGTATATCATGCAGGGAAAATTAATCTGTACGTGTGTGTAAATTTGAATATATGTATTACGGGTTGATAAAATTGTATTAGGTTCATTATTTTTATCCGTGCATATGATCTTAATGATCTGTATTAATAAATTAAATGTATGTATTTAAAGCAATAGGACTATTAGGAATAGCATAGTGTGTGGAACGCAATGATTGTCAACTTTATACTTTTCAGACTACAAGGTGGCGGCACCAGTAGTCTTAGGTGTGTAGCTACAATAGACAGAGGACTAATACAGTATTTGAGGTAACTCTGTTGATGTGGGGAGTGTCCAGTTGAAGGTGTCAGCCGAAACGCATTGACACTTTGTCGTTTTTGGGAGCAGCACAATATTGGTAATAAAAGACATGATTATTAATAAATATGAAAATCGGCTGTCTTTCCTGCTCTATGACAGAAGCAGTGGACCTTAGCTGTGGTGCAGCTGTATGATGAGTGGTATCTCATCATTTTGAAAGATATATACATACAAACACACACATGCAAACACTCACACACACACACACACACACACACAAGAGAACTCTGTGAAGTTCACAAGTTTAGGTGGAGAGAAGGTCCAGTAAGGAGCACCCTATAACACCAGCTTTTGATGATGCCATACCAAATGCACAAAAGTGTACACAGGGCAAAAACTAATAACACAAGACATTATGATTCAGTAATCTAAAAAGGGAACAAATAATGGCCACAAAGATTCAGAGACACAGTAGCTGCCCGGGGAAAAAGAAAAATTAAGTTTACATGGCACAGGTTAGTCACTGTGAAATCCAAATAAAATAAATGTAGTGATGGGACCAAGCTCCTGTTGTGCTATTACGATATACAGGTCTGGTCGTGCATGAAAATCAACACTGCATCTGCTGAACTGTCTGCATGTAATGTGGTTTCTGAAAGTAGAAACGCAAAGCACATAGAAATAAAGTACTACCTGGCACAGTGTGAATTCAGAAAACAAAGTACATATTAATGCATAAAGTGTAAGGTGTCAATGGAGACCTCAAATACATAAACATGCTTCCAGTGCCTAAAACAATTAGAGATGCAGTGCCAGACATGACTGGGACACAGTAGATTACCCCACCACCACCCTGTAGCAATGGGTCATCAAAGTGAGTTGGTAAGCAATAAAGGGTGAGTAACCATGCTAGGCCAATGAACAAACCCATTAAGCTCAAGTGGGCAATGGCAGACAGCAGGCAAATGAAGAAAGCGTGAGAAATGGAGAGGCACAGGGCAGGAGACGAAAGGGGGAAGGAGAAGGTGCAGAAGGAGAGGAGGTTGGGTAAAGAAAAAGGGGGAGGGGAACAAGAGATGAAAAAGGCAGTTACAATTATATATCATTCAAATAAGAGGAGGCTCATCGGTACTGCACTTCCGTATCGCTCTCAGTAATGCACCTTTGGCGATGCTCCACTTGAGAGTATCTGTGTGACCATAGAGGGCATGGAGAAGACTGTTACCAGCAGTGGGTTTCCTGAAAAGGCAGGTATGTACCTCATTATGAATAATCTCAACATTGACATCAAGGTATTCTACACTGGTACTGCCGATGGTATGTGTGACTACAAGATTTTGAGTGTTCTTGTTGAATTTCCTGACAAAATTCAAAGCTGCCTCAGTGGTATCTTCCCTGATGATGAACAGTTCATCAGTATATCTAAAGCATACAGCATGTTCAAGCGCGTCCCAAGTGAGTGTGTTCATTGCTGTGTTGGTTGATATATATATATATATATATTATATATATATATATATAATATATATATATATATATATATCAACAGGCATATCAAATAGGCAGATAGATATGTAGGTTCTGAATTTACTTGTACAAAACTATAGAAATTCAGCAGTTACAGTTAGAGCTATTTCAAATAACTATAACTGGCACCTTATGGTAACTTTAACTCACGCCCTTACCATGTACAGTTTGCAAATTTTGCAGTGATAATATCAAAGATGGCATAGAAGATGTCATCAATGATATAAGGTGTGGAATAATTAGCTGTGCATGGTGAAGGCGCAAGATATATTTACCGTAGGGCGTGAGTTATAGTTCAATTTGTGTAGTAGTCTTTTGAAGATAAGAGAGTTATTTGTGGCTCTTATGTTTGGGTGTAATGAATTCCATACTTTGGCTTCTTGAACAAAGAAAAATGTACCATCCATATTTTTTTCTTGCATGGGTTTTGAGTCACTGTGACAATCTTGAGCAGAGGTTTGTTTCTTTGTTATATGTATTTTGTGATTTTATCCCTGATAAAAAAGGGGTCCTGTTCCATGTATTGCTTTGAGGGTGATACAAAGCACCTAAAAGTGGATCTTCTGTCCACTAGTAACCAACCAACTGGTAACCAATGTGGGCCCTCAAGGCAGGGGAGATATGGGCATGTGGCTTTACATGTAGGATTAGTCTGGCAGCAGTGTTCTGAATATGTTGTAGTATTTTCATAGTAGATAAAAAAGACCCTTGGCAGAGGCTATTGGTGTAATCATGTTTTGACAGTACAAGAGAGATAGTAGCTAGGACCTTGTGTGAAAATCCTAGGTGGTGTTTAGGTGGTAGAAGATGCTTTGCAGAGTTTTCATAGTAAAGAAGCTTAATCTTGTTACCTTGTCTCCCTTGGCATTCATTAATAATTTGAAGTCCATTTTAATTTCAAGGTTTCTTACTTCCTGAGACACTTTAGGAGAAGGTCCCAGCTTGTCAGCCATGAGCAGAGTGGGTCATAATTGTTTCAGTTGCCACATATGAGTATTTCTGGTTTTGTTTGTATTTGGTTGGCTCCATGTTATCCGCTGATCAATGGCTCTGAGGCAACTGAAATATTTGAGTTTCCAATATATTTGGGGCTTTCCATTTTAATATGTAGTTGTGTAGCATCTTCATAGTTATAGCATGTGAGCTGAAATTCATTTATCATTGCTGGTAATGATTTTATGTAGATGTTGAAAATACATATGATATAAAGCATCTTCGGTAAAAGTGGGATCCAGAAGGGATGTGTATATCTTTTACCAATTCAAGTATTTAAAATTAGTATTGAAACACTACATTTATGAATGATCTGTGTGGAAGAGTGTGAAATATAGTTAGATAATCAACAATTGTACCTGCTATTTTAAATAATGCAGAATGGCACTGAAAATATAATTATTAGTGCAAACTACTCACCTGCAAAGCTTAAGGAACATAAATGCCAACCTTTTTAGGCTTTTCTACACAGAAAATGTAGTTACATGATTGAACATCACCAAAAAAAAGGTAACATATAGGTAGCAACAGAAGATACCTACTTGGCATATTAAGCCCGGTGTTCACATCTAAGCCAAGATAAGCAGTCTGTCTGGGCCAAAGGCAATTCCTTACATAACTAAATTCTATTTTTCTCCTTGGGTATTAGGCCTTTCTAAGATGTCAAGTTTTCACTTATTCAAGTTATCTAAAATGAGCATATCACTTTGAGACATCCTTCAGCCCAAGCAATTTCTTTCTCTCGCCTTTCATTTTTTTATAACATTTCTGTCAACACTGCTCACTTTCTTATACTACGTGTGATACAAAATAAAGTATTATCACTTGTATTTGGCATTCTCAGGTTTGATGTTGCATCCTGTTGATAGAAGGAACTTGGTTGCCTGATGAAGACGGCTCCAGTTAAGCCAAAGGTTTTTCATTATTATTATGGTGGATAGTGGTCACACTGTGTAGGAAAATCTAATCTATCCATGTTTTGAACCCTGCTCCAGGGGCAGGATGACTCAGTGATTGTACTTACTGGCACTAGCAGAGTCTACACAAATTTTCAAATAAGAAACAACATGACACCCACCAGTGACTCAAATCCTGATTTAGGGGTTAATAATGAGGTTCTATAAACAGGGAGGAAGTCAGAACTGATTACTCGTAGAGATGCTTCAACCTCTTGATTTCAAGAGGTTTTCATGGTGACACAAGTGAAGATGATATCCTTAAAATAGTTGTTACCTATTTATGAGTCAAGCACTCCCTTTAAAGTTGGCATAAGCTCTTCTCCTGCTCTTTCCCATTAATGATAACTACTCAGTGACTACCAGGAAAGATGCAATAACCATGTTGAACTTGGAATTCGGCCAGAAAAAAAGAAGATAAAAAGCTAGATTAATGGTATACTGAATGGCAATTTCACAGGTTGAAGCGAGCAAATCGAATAAAGAGAAACAAGCAGCAGAGTGGTGATAAAGCAGTCACAGAGACTGATGCTGATATTGAATAATGTTGGCTGTCTAAAGGCATGATTGGGACCCACTAGATCACATTCCCTGATGCTATCTGGGAGGCTGACTAGAACCCTATTTTGTTATGTCTTCCAGTACATGTTTCTGGTAGTGTTGACTCAACTTGCCACTACAGTGATATCAGTGTATGTCAGGGCAATATTGGCAACCAAGTGTTGCATAGAGATAGATAATATGAGGAGTGAAATGAAATAACAGTTGAAAGTTATATGTTCTTCTTATTGATAATTGTTTTTTCATTACATTTAAATGGGTGTGTAGTATGTTCTACGCTGCTGGATGGGATCATCCAGAGGTAGTCCTTGTTGGAGTCCCCATATCACCCATGGCTCTAGGCACATGCCCCTATGCCATGTTGAGTGGGTTATTTACCACTCAACTACTGTGTTTTATTGTAGTTTTTCTATGGTATGTTGTGATGTTATTCAGGAAGACATCAATGTTGTGTTCTTGCCTTTTTTATACATTGCATAGATTTTGGAAAGTGGATTATTGGTAAGGGCAGGTAAGTATCTACACTTAGCAATAGGCCATTAACCCCCACTAGGTTCAGTTAGGGCTCAATAAATGAATCCCAGCTCAACCCTTGGTAGCTTGGCAACGAGCAACAAGGCTTAACTTAGGAGGCATACGTGGTCATTACGTGTTTGGACGTACCACGACCTCCATGTTGGCGGTGGTGGTCGTACCACCACCAGGCTGGCGGAGAAGACTGCCAAATTATGACCATGTCGTTCTGTCCAAAAGAAGACACCCAGACCATCACCTGTACTGCCAGTGCGGTCATGTCATCACGGATAGCGATAGCCACCTTCAGGCCAGCGAAGACCATGTTTCGGCCAGACAGATTACGAGGCCTCACATCGCCAAGTTTTCTGCCCTGGTCGCACCACCAGAAAAACCCTGGTAGAAACCAACTCAATAAAAGGAGACACCCACCTTCAGAAACACATAACTGTCTGGAGCCTCAATGGAACCTGAACTGCATGTCGTCTCACTGCTCCTGCGTGCACAATGACTCCAGAACCAGCGACGATGACAACAACCGTGACTACACACACACCTACTTTACACTGTAGGGAATTCCCAAAGTACACATGCACACACAACATACACATCCGGGACGGCAGGCGATTGTGACACACACACACAACCACACACCCATATGCACATACACACACCTACTCACATACGCACACCCACACTACACACACCACATACAATAAACACCACGTACAATAAACACACCAATCCGCAGACACACAGCACTGGCACAGTCCAGCACAACAATACACAACACCACCAATTCACACAACTATACCACAACCGCAACAACGCAAACACATTACACACCTCCACATAACACTACATACATACAACATGTAAGAACACCTGACAACCAATATACACAGTCACACAGCCACACAATGAACCATACATCATACCACACTAACACAACACACAATGCTTCTGACATACCCATCACCACACAGATGCACGCACGCACACACACAATAGCACACAACACCACCATTACACATGTCAACACAAACAATAAACAAATTAACATCATACATACATGTTACAAACACAAACATATCCTACACACAATACACAGCCATCACAGCGGGACAAATGGCAGGGACACACCCGCACATGCTGCCCAGACACAACAACTAGCACAAACAACACAAACACACACTCACACACAAACCAAAACAGATAAGACAAAAACAGCCATGTGGAAAAGAAAGGCAGGACAAGTATTTTACCATCGAACCAACAACTGTTTTTTCCAGATATAATAAATAAATATAAATATGGCAATAAATAAATAACTATGTACAAAGAGAATACCATTGGCCAGTCCAATGTTCAAAGTGCCCAAAGCACAAATGGCACTTGTATGTGCCCCTACATTAGTCCCGACTGCTATATGACATCCACAGGGTAGGGGAATCAAGGGGGCAGACAGACACCTCAGAGATTGGGGGGGTGCGGGGTCTGGGCTTGGGTTTGGGAGGGGCGTCTTTGGGCTTGGGATTGTGAGGGGGTCCTTAGGCTGGGCTTGAGAGGGATCGACTTCTTTGCAGGGGGAGGGACATGGGTACTAGCAGAGGGGTAGAGGAGGGCTTGGAGGTGGAAGGGCTGGACTTGGGGAGGAACACAGACCATTTGGGGGTATCACAGGGTGGAAGAGGAGTAAGGAACAGGGAAAAATGCAAGAGGAAATTCTTATTAGACACAGGTGGGGCGGTCTTGGCAAAAAGGTTTGGGAGTGGAGGTAGAGGGAGTGGTTGTAGGAGGTGTCTTGTAGATGTCTTGGGTGCATGTACGTGTGAGGAATGCTTGTGGCTGCTGGGTGTCTGTTGGGTGGGTAAGTGCAGGTGTTTCTGTGCCTTGGGAGGAGGGGGAAGGAGGTGCTAGGAGATGCCATGTTGGACGGTTGACTGTTGGGGTGGTGTCTGCAGGAATGGAAGATATGCTGCATGTGGGTATGTTGGTGGCTGTGGTGTCTGCAGATGTGGTGACTGGGGTGGGTGTCTTAAGGTCTGATATTGTGCAGACTGTGAGTAAGATAGGAGTTGTCGCTGGATCAGTGAATGTTGGTGTGGTGGCTGCAGGTGTGACTGGTGTAGTGTCTGTGAAGGTGGTGGGTTAGGGGAGTCTTGAAGATAGTGAATGTTGGTGTATCTGCTGGTGGGTGTTTGTGTGCATGCCGGTGGTGGGTCTTGTGGCACTTGTGTTTGTCTGTGCTACCCTTGAATGTTGAGGTGGATGCATGCATGCATGTCTGTGTGCTTTGGCTGGGTTTTGGAAGAGGGGTTTGGGATTGGGAAGAGGGAGGTGGAGGGGGGATGGAAGACAAAGGGTGACTGGCTGACATCAGTGTGGAGGCCAGAGCCTGAAAGGATCTCTGTAGGCCAGTCAGTGCACAGTGAATGCCCTCCAGGAACACATTGCTCTGCCGGACCTGAGCTGCCAGTCCCTAGATGGCATTCACGATGGTCGACTGACCCACAGGGATCGACCTCAGGAAGTCAATAGCCTCCTCACTGACGGTGGCAGGTCTGACTGTGGCAGGGGCAGAGGTATCTGTGGCTAAGGAGATCCCCACCCTCTTGGGTGATCGGGCACGGGCAACTGGGTGGGAGGCTACAGGGAGGAGTGTCCTCTGGAGGAGAATTCCAAAGATGATGTGGAAGATTCGGTCTCCCCCGTGGCACTCCTCTTGCCCTCTGTGCCACTGGGTACCTTGCTGTCGCTAGTAGCAGCGCTCCGGGTCCCATGGCTAACAGCACCCCCACTCACCTGTGCCCCTTCTCCATCTCCTGCCAATACTGATGCACAAAAATAGAAAGAGAGAGGCAGAGAGAGCGAGAGAGTTAGGATGAGAGAGGATTAACATATACCACACACACACACACACACACAAACAAACATGCACATCTGTGACAATACATATACTGGCTAGGCTATCCCATGTTCCAAGGCACATTGCCTAAATCATCACAACATGTCACTACTACCCAGCCCTGTATGCCAACCCTTACACCTACATCTAAATCCAAGTAGGTCAGCAAGACTGGAGTCTGCCACATGATCACCACCAAAGTCATGTTTGCATGCACATTATGCCTTGGTTGAAGTACAAATCACCCTGAGTTTAAAACATACCTCTCCATACTCCTATCACCCACTGGAAGTGCAGCTGGCTGAACAAAACACATCAGGTCTGTACAGTTACAACAGTTGATCAGTCCATGTCCCTTCTGAAATATCCATGAAAGTGAAGACTACTCCACTCACCCACCCTCTACCATTCACGTTACATGGCTTACCTAACACTCTGTACAGTAATGCCAATATAGGTATGATAATTGAATTACCCACTCCAAGTTAGACACCCATACAGGTGACATCTGATGTGTACAATATACGTCTAGGGTATAGGCATTTGATTAGTATGACCCAATCACAGAGGAAGACCTGCAGACAGCAAACACTTATACATCACAACAATAGTGCATTTACAATAGCCCATATTGCATATATAACACATACATATTCAATCACTGAGTGCAGTGTCACAACTGATGAACTTCAGGAACACACATTTGACATCATGGTCCACATACAATACCACCACACATGTGGTTTCACCAGTAGGGATGCACAAAATGATAATACCATCCTCACTTACACCTTTCCAGATATGTGAGTACCTGTACCTGAGCTCAGACAAAACACATCTCAGAAGGTAAATACATGTAAGCATTATGCACACATGGACAATACCACTGCCTTTGCATTAACACATCCCACTACAACATAGGGGAGCCTCAAATGAGAAAATGGAACAATATATTCACATCAACACCTCATAAGTCACACAATACCCAATCCTATTCAGCTAGGCCAAGGGCAGCAGATATTCTTCCACTCGATCAGATGTGCCCCAAGTAGCAATTGAGACATGATGGAGGCAGAAACTTAGCTATGTTGCACTGTACCTGCTAGGGCATTGGCATACATATAATTTACATCACATATTGACAATGACAAGGTCTTTCTAGGCAGTCACCCCCTCTAGTACCATCCCATTGGGTTCAAGGTTTCATCCCAAGTCTAACAGTTAGAAATGCATGAGGATTGCAATCAGACCAAATCAAATGTACATTTTATATTATCCTTCTTTAGCAACCTCCACATACCCTATAGATGGCGGATGAGCAATGTAAATGGGTACAACTATCAAGTCATTAGTCCAGTCTTATACAGGCCATATCTGTGGTGGAAATGTAATGGCTGCCTCACATGGAGTCAATACCATTTCCAGAACTTGATGTATATAGTCACTGTGATAAAAAGAGTCACAGAGTTGCTTATACAGATGTGCTATACAAATGGGCGTGGACTGACACCTTAGAGCCACAAATGCTCAAATGCAGATGAAGGGAGAAGGTCATACTCAATGGGTAGGGTGAAACACAAGCTCACATCCATAGTAAGGGCAGGATAGAGTCACACATGTGCCAATATCACTTGACCATATCCACAAATCAGATATGGAGGTGTCTTGATATGGGAGATGTACATCCACTGACAGCAACAGCTTTTATCACAGCAAACCATCAAAACACATCTACAACTTATACTCAGCCCAGGTGGTTACTACCCATTCCCACTAGTCTACATACATGTTGCATTGACTACATTGTCTCATTAGCTACAGTGAGGCAGCTAATCGCATACAATTTGAGCCAAGACCCAGGATATAGGCAATACTCATCCCCTTGTGGTTGCTGTGCTGCACTCAAATGCCCATCCACCTCAGGGTAGGCCACTGTCAAAATGCGGGCCATTAGGGGGGTCAGGATCTGACGGGCACCCCTCCCTCGTTGGGAGGACATCCCCAGCTGGGCCTCCACGGTCTTCCGGGCCCAGCTTCTCAGGTCCTCCCACTGCTAGGACAAATGGTGCTCTGCCAGCTGTGGACCCCCAGGGTCCACACTTGCTTGACAGTGGCATGCCAGATCTCTTTCTTCTGATGGGCGTTTGCCTGGATGGATGACACAGACAAAAGGAGAAAGTCATGTACACTGGCACCATACCAACTGGAGTGGCCTATACACATCTGAGTCTCCAAGTGCCCACACATACCCATCCTCTATGCTCACACAACAACAATTAAGGACGTCTGCATGCATTTACTCCCTCACCAGTACACTTGCCCAAATCACTTTTAAACATAAACCTCTATCGCACATGACTATGGCATTGGACTCACCTGCTCCTCTGGTACACCATATAGCTGGTCATACAGGGGTAGGAGCCCCCACAAGCTTCTACAGCTCTTCTATGGAGAGCCCTAGGGCTCTATCACCTGCAGGATGTGGCATGATGGCTCTCAGAGACAGTACACAGCAGCTCACGTCGTGGAGGTCTTGCTAGCAACAGTGTCAGGAGTCAAGTGAGCAAGGCTGCAGAAAATGGCGGTTACAGCTGCCACGTACAGGAGCATCATTGCCAGGTGTCATTGTCATTGGCCCCAGTCTGCCATGGGCAGCAATGTTTACCAATAACTAGTAGCACGCCAGTAGGGACTGCCTTCTGCCATGACGACATACGCCAGTGGATTTAGTTAACTTCCAACTGCCCAGTGCAGCAGGACAGATGGCTACCATTTTGTGCACATTTCATGCATTGATGTGCCAAAATAAGTGCGCAATACACATATTGACCCAAATGGCGGAGTAAGCCTATGTTGTGCCATCATGTGATGTAATGTGGCAGTATATCTGATGATGGGCATGTTTAGATACTTGGAGACACATAGTCGGGGGCACCATATAGGTATATACCATAACTCTACTTTTGATCAGTGAAGGACAGCTCCATCGGCCACATATGGCACATTACACATGTGAGATGCGTCCTAAACAACTTACATTTACAGCAATGTGCTGCAAGGATGGTGTTCAATGTGCATCAGCATGGCTATATTAGTACATGTCAGAAGTGCTACGCATGTCCTACAGTGTAAAGGGTGTGTAATTTTTACATGTGCTGTTTACATGTGTCAAATACTATTCCTAATTAACATTCTCTCCTCTCTACCTATACATCCTGTCATGAGGAGATTGAGACAACTACTGTGTACTGTCCACTAGTTGTCCTTGCCGCCATGGAGGACAGGCATGTCATACAGACCTATTGTCTGAATTGTCAGCCCATCATGGATCTTTGTACACAGTTGGAGCCTGATCTCTTACCAGCCATACGCAATCCCTATTGCATCCCTCCCACAGTACAAGTCCTGTCAATGCTACACTTTCTTGCCACAGGCTCCTTTCAGAATACAGTGGGCTTGACAGCAGGGATGTCTCAACCGATGTTCAGTCTTATATTGCAGGATGTACTGTGTGCATTGTTGAAACACCAGGACAGCTACATCAGTTTTCCCCAACATGCAGATTTTCCCTACGTGAAGGCAGACTTTTATGATATGGGACACATCCCTCATGTGATTGGGGCCATTGATGGCACCCATATAGCTCTGGTCCCTCCCAGTGCCAATGAACTGGTGTATAGGAACAGGAAGAACTACCACTCAACTAATGTAAAGGTGGTGTGTCTGGCAGACCTGTACATCTCACAAGTCACAGCCAAGCATCTGTGCATGACTCCTACATTTTCAAGGAGCAGCAATGTCCCACACGTGATGGCATGACTACACACAGAGAGGACCTGCCTCCTTGGTATGTATGCGTATGAAGCTGTTTTACGGTTATGGCACCCGTCATCACATTCTTCCATGTCGCTGTATCTGTAACTTCACTGGTCCTATATTTTTTGACACAGGTGACTCTGATTTTACTAACATTCCATGGCTGTTGACACCAGTGAGGTACCCTGCCATGGAAGGGGAACTCCATTTCAATGAGGCCCAGGACGAGGCATGTAATTGAAAGTACATTTGGCCTTCTGAAGGCCAGATTCAGTTGCCTGGACCTATCTGGAGGTGCCCTCCTCTACTTGCCACAAAAGGTATGCCAGATAATAGGTGCCTGCTGCATGCTCCACGATCTAGCCCTGAGACGTCAGATACCATTGCTAGCTGATGAGGGTGAGGCAGTTGGACTAGTGGCTGGTAATGCTAACATGGCAAGTGATGAGGAGGCAGAGGAGGAAGGTGTAGCTGAATCTAGGACTAAGCTCGTCAATCAGGACTTCCAGTGACATACAGGTATGTTGAGTGTGGATTTGCAAGTGTTGGATATCCACATGAATTGCTGACAATAGTCCACCTGAGTTGACTCATCAGTGGGGATGTAATATGGTCTTATCCCTATGTGTGTATTGGGGAAGCTGATTGATTGAATGTAAGGTGCACAGTAAAAGTATTTCAACTCAAACAAGTATACTCACTGCAGTTTCCTACATTCACATATCCAATGTACAGACATGTATAGAGCTATGTTTGCTGCATTCTCCTGTTCTCATGTCATTCCACCCAATGACTGTGGTATTGAAATATGTGCCTCTGCTACCTATGGCTTGAGGCCCTCGTAGTCATTAGCCATTGCTAAATGATTTGAGACTTGGGGCTTTACATGACAGATGGTCCTTCGGCTACAGAGGGAGGGGTGTCTGAGGGCTGTGGTTCCCCTGGCATGGCCTCCATTCCACTAACTTCCGCTGATGTGAATGGCTCAGATGTTAGGTTGCTAGTGGAAGGGGCCTGCTTGTGGGTGGAAGAAGCATGCAGGGTAGTGTTTATATCCTGCAGCACCCTTGCTATGGAGGCCATGGTTGCATTGTCGGCCTGAAACTGCTTCATGGCCTCCTGATGGTTTTCCCTCTGCAGACTTTGGTTTTCCCCCAACATGGTGATGATCTGGCCGATCCTGTCCTGGGATTGTTGGTATGCTCCCAGGACTTGAGAGATGGTTTCGTGGACAGTAGGATCCCTTGGGGGCCCTATCCTCTGGCCCACAGCTTCCCTCCCATGCCCCTTGCCTCCATGTGCCTGTGCCCCTGGCATGGTGTGCCCACTCCCAATGTTTGCAGGACCTTCATTGTCTGGGGTGTGAGGGTTCGACTCAGGTCCATGTACTGTGGGGAACACAAGGGTTTGAACAGTCCTTGGGACACAAGTTTGGGGATGAAGGGTTGGCTGTGATGTAGAAGTCACAGGGTTTGGGGGGATTGATGTGGGCAGGGTGAGGCAGGGAGTCGTAGACTGACCAGGTGTCCCAGATGGGGCAGGTAGGTCTTCAGTGTCCAGACATCCAGGCATGTTGTCTTCACTGGGGCCTTCAACCTGAGGAGGGCTGAAAGTCTCTGGTATCCTCTCCATGGGGGCACTGGCAGGGGTACCTATGGATGGAGTGAGAGACAGAGTTTAATATAGAACATGTGTTTGGTTATCTCTTTCTCATATGCATACAGTGGCTTGACATGATTCCCAGCAATGACAATGACAGATGCTGCACAGCACATCACTGGTGGTAGATAGTGGTCTGTGACATGAGTACCATACTTCATTTAGGTTGGTGTCATTCAGGTTTAGTTTATTTTGCTCTGTGGATGGGTTCTGGTACTGTCTGATAGTTCACATCACTGTTCTGCACTGTTAGTTAGTGACTATTCAGGCTTGCTAGTTGTGAGAGGAAATGGCTGGACATTGCAACATGGTGTCCCAGTGGGAGGAGGGTATGAGAGTATGCAAAGTTAATTATACTGTCTGTGCATGTTGGGCATGTGCATTGAGTCTGCCATCTTATATTCCATACCATGGTGGGTCACTTTCTGGGTTGTGGATCATAATTAGTGGCCAATTGGATTAGTCACAGTGTTGTAGCTGTGTTCAGCCTTGTTTGGCATTGTGTTGTGCTACTGCATTGCTGTCATTGCCATGTCATGCTCTTCAGTCATACTATATAGTTGATATGGCTAGTACAATGGTCATACATGCAAAAGATGTGAAGTGCTGTGCACATTCTAGGTTTTCACGTAGAGGGGCTAGTGTATTATGGGAGTCATAGTGATAGTATTAACCAATGCTATCCGAGCCTTTGCCAACAGCTGTGTGCGTATTTGGGCTGGGTGGTGGTGTGGCATGCAAGAGAAGGGCATTAGGTGGATGGGTGGGAGGCTTAGTGAGACATACAGTGAATTAGGGAACATTTGGGTGGTGAGGACACAACAATTGTGTGACATGGATGTTGTGAGTACTTACCAGAGTCCAGTCTGCCAGGCATTCCAGTCAGGCCCTCGGGATGCAGATTATCCAAGACCTTCTCCTCCCAAGATGTGAACTGTTAGGGAGGAGGTGGGGGCCCACCGCCAGTCTTGTGCATAGTGATCTGGTGTTGTGATGCCATGGAACACACCTTCCCCCTAAGGCTGTTCCACCTCTTCCTGATGTCCTCCTTTGTGCGTGGATGGTTGTATACTGAGTTGACCCTGTCGATTAGCCTCTGCCACAACTCCATTTTCCTGGCTAATGAGGCTTGCTGGACCGGTGCTCCAAACAGTTGTGGCTCTACCCTGAGGAGTTAATCCACCATGACCCTCAACTCGTCTGTGATCCCTGGGTGCTTTTGTGAGGACATGGTAGTGGTTGTGTTGAGAGGGTGGGCGGTGTTGTCTGTGTAAGGGTGCAGTGTAAGGTGATTGATGGGGCGTGGGTGGTGCATTGTGAGTGATGTGTGTACTCATTATGTGTGTTTTTGTTGGTAGTGAATTTGTGTGGTATGTGCTGTGTGAAATGTGTATATACGCCTTTGGCGTAATGGTGCTATATAAGTGTAGTTGCCTGTTCTCTGTGTGTATGAAAATTGTTTTTGTAGCAATGGATTGTGGGTTGTGTAGGGGTGTTTTATCTAGTGCAGTGAGGAGGTGTGTCTGGTGTGTGTGTGTCAAGAGGGGGATTTTCAAACTGTCCAATGTGGGGTTGTGTTGTGACAGTAGTGGTTTCTGAGCGAGGCAGTTCGCACCGCCAATGGTTTTCTGCCGTGAAAGAACCGCTGTGTTGATTTGTGGCTCATAATTTGGTAGGTGCACTTGTGTTGGGCTTGTGGTGCTGGTGATGGAACCGCCTCTTTTCCGCCCTCCTGTCTCTTGGCGGTGTTGAAATTGTAGCTGCTTTTTGGCGGTCTTCTAAGTGAGACTCCTAATACAGCGGTCGGATTATCGCCAACACAGCAGTCTTTTGGCAGCCTCCACTGCAGTAGTCTTCCAAAAAGACAACTAAAGTCGTAATGAGGCCCAAAGTTTGTAAAGCATTCAAGTATCACAAAACAGTAATAAAATAAAACACTGGAAACAGTTTAAAAGTCCAACTTATAACAATAGGAACTATGTTTATCTTTAAATTGACACCAAATTGAATAAAATCTGATAAGGAGAACCGGAGATTTGGATTTTTAAAGAATTAATGTTTTTTAGCTCTTAGAAACTAGGAGCACCACTCAGGATATATGGCTGCACCTCGACCAGGGCTAAGTCAACGTTTCAGGCTGACCAGGATAGAGCCCTGCTCGGCTTCAGCAAGCGGGAGGCCTCGGTCAAAGGTTTACCTTCAGACTTAGTCATTTTCTTGATGATTTTCTTCAGCGGGACGAAGTCACCAATCTGATCCGACCTCCCTGGAGCCCTCTTTGGATATGCTTTGCAGGAGACCTCAGTGAAGAATTCTACCTTCAGACTTAGATGATTTTTCAGGACTGAAAACTTCATCCAGGCCAAAGCTGAATCCTTATCCAACATCCCTGGACCCCTACTCGGATACGCTGCACGGGACCTCCCGGTCAACTTTTTACATTCAGACTTTGTCACTTTTTTAGAGCTTTTTCCTTCTGACGGGGGTCGACCCTCCACAGCAAGCTAATTTCGATGCAAGGACGTTAGATTACCTTTCCAGGAGCGCCAGCTGAAATCCTGGAAGTCTGGGGCTCCGGAGCTTTTTAGCAGGACGAACTTGCAAGTTAGGCCAGTCGCGGTTGAGGGAAGCCGGCTGAACTCACCATGGTGGGTCGGACCCTTCATCGAGCTTTTTATGAAAAGTTCTCCAATCTTCTCCAAACTTCTGTATCTTCTTCCAGAAGGTCTTCGAAGGCCCTCTAGGAGTCTACAGCTCATCCCAAGGTTCTGGAAGCTCTGCCTCGCTTCTTGAGGGCTTGGACTCCAAATCCCAGAATGTACCTGGCTCAAACTCCAAAATGACCACTGGTCAGTGGTCAGCTGGTCAGTTTCTTCAGATTTGATGCAGTGGACTTTGGTTAGTTAGTTTTCACCTGCAGCAAACAGGAAATCTCTTCTTGAACTAGTTGAAGCCAGGCAAAGTCATTTTTGTGGTGAAGCCCAAATGTGCAGCTGGTGCAGTCCTTCAGCTTCAGAGTGCAGTGTCCAGGTGCAGGTCAGGGGTCCAGCAGGGCAGTCCTTTTTCTTCTGATGTTGCTCCTTGTAGGGATCTGAGGTGTGGGTGCAGCTCTGACTTATTTATCCTTGCTCCTGTGGTAAAATGCAGTGGGGGATGACTGTCCAATCACAGGCTGGCCACTACCCCCTTGAATCACCACTTCCTGGAAAGTGTGGCAAAAATCCACCACAGGGAGAAACATTCTTTAAAAATCCAACATGGCTGAACCTGAATTCTGGAGGTTAGGTCTGGCTGAGCCCAATCACTGATGTGGCTAAAAATCCTTAGCACACCTCCCCTGCCCTCTCCTAATCTAATCAAGAGGGCACCTAATTTTCGGGGTTACAGGAAATGAGGGAGGTCCTGAGCTGCTCCAAATGTCCTTTTCTCCTTTGAAGACCAGTTTGGCTGCTCTCCCTCATCCTGTTTCACCATCTGCTGAGGCAGATCTCCTCTCCCAGGCACTCCCTTTGTGTTCAGCCCAGGCCACTTCACACCTAATCAAGGCAGCCTGTCCAGGCTTCCAAAGACTGGCCAATAAGAGAAAGGCTCTACAGAGCTGAAGTTGGCAACTTTCAGGTAGAGTTTTAAAACTCTTTCCCTGAACTAGCTATATTAAATCCAACAATGGCAAGTTGTGGGATTTATTATAACAATTAATTTGATACCAAACTCGAAATATTTGGCTCCTAATGGGACTTCATTAATTAAAATAAAGCCTCCCCATTTTAGTCTATGGAGCTCATTCACTACAGTAATGGAAAAACGAATTTGGCTATTTTACCTCACCACGGCTTATAAAACAATGTTTATAAGGTCCCTGCTTATAGTTACATGGCACCCAATCCTAGGGGCACTTAGGGCACACCTTAGGGCTGATTTATATGTAAAAATAAGGTAGTCTGAGACTTTGGAAGTACTTTTAATGTCAAAGTTGAATTTGCATATAACTTTGTTTAAAAGCAGCCAGCAAGGCATCTCTGCCTTTAAAATAACACTGGGCACCTCAGCAGTGTACCGAATGGGTGCACTACCTATGCTGGGGTACCTAAACCTGCATGCCCTACCATATACCATAGGGACTTATATGTAGGTTAATACTGGCAATTATAATTAGCCTAATATGCACATCCACTCTACACAGAGCACTGGCCCTGAGACTGGTAAGCAGTCCCCAGGGCACAGCCAAGAGTCAGTAACCACCAGTATCTGTCCAAAATGTTTGGGGTGACCAGGGCAAAAGGATGACTTTCCTAAAATAGACGTACATACTTTTGTTGTTTACACAAGGCCTACAATAATTAAAGCACAAGGAGGTCATTAGATGTCCTCAGATAGGTGAGTGGTAGGGAAGCAAACATGCTTTATTATTGTTGCCACATAGTTGAGATCTTATTTGGGAGGAATATTTGCACTCTAAGGAAAGTTTGGCAATTGTAGAGCTAGTACGCTTAAGAACCTTTGAATGTTTGAGGGCTGAACTCACCCATTAGATGAAAAGTACTCTTGAAATGGCTTCACAAAAAAGGTGTTGGCATTGTGCTTCTCTACAAGATGCATTTTCTGGCCAACAATGTTATTAGACTGAATTCTAGCTTTTACCTTTTGCAATTGCACTTTAAGACACAATCTAAGATAAAAGTAGCTTCCAGCTTATTTAGAGCAGGAGTCCCCTTAGGACGGAACAATAGAATCCATAGAATCAAAGAGGAAATAATCTATTGACTGTGGGGCAGATTCATGAACAGACTTATTCTTCGTTCTTTTCATATGGCCCCAACGAGAATAAGAGATATCTATTTTTAACTCTTACCAGTACTGGCTGAATTCACACAAGAACACTAGGTCATCAGTGGTCATTTTAATGTGGCAATGAATATGAGTTTAGGCAGATCGCCGTCTTCTTGACGGCAAGCCAACACTCCTCTCTCTCTGATGACACACTTGGCAGATTTTAATCTCATAAGGATATGCCATAATATCCACCCCAGAAAAAGAGACTATGCCTTTTTCGAACATATTAATAGATCAGAATATGACCAAGATTCTTTTAGACTTCACTGGCTTTTACAGATTTGATCACATCAATAGGGATTAATGTGAGAGATGCCGAAAACAGGAAGAGAATGACCTCATAAATGTAATTTTCTTTAGTTTGTCCCCACTTTATTTATATGTTTTTGATATACATCTTTAGACAACAGACATAAACAGATCAAAACAAACATGGAGGGAAGGAGCAATAATGGTGTTCCATCATATCAGACTGTAGGTGTTACAGCCTACTATCCCCAGAGTTTTGTGGGGGGTATATTGTCTTATAGGAATCGTCTTTCATATTCAGCTCCTGTGTCGCTTTGGAATCTAGGACATCAGAGGATTCAGACATTCTGTGGAACCATACCTTTCTCACCAAATCGGTTATAGGTCTCACCATCCCCTGCCCCTTCAAATACGTTTTGATATTTACTATAAGTCTTGAAAGGCATTCAAATACCGTAAAGTTAATTTTCAAATAATGTGTCCTACCTATCCATGAGGTCTGTAACAGCCCCCAGTGGTATATGTCTAACAGTGTTCCAAGAGAGGGGTAAACTTAGAATCATGTACCTCATCCATGGTGTGAGGAATCATCTTGTCTACCTAGTCCCTGCCTAAGGCGGTCCACTCAAGCCCATATTCCGGCAAAGTATCCCTATCTTTTCCATGAGGCACTACTGCTGTCATGGCTCTTCATTCCGGGCAGCAATTTTTCAAGGTCCATCAAAAAACACAGGGTATCATCAGCGAATAATGCCATTTTGCCTGTCCTGAGTTTGTGTGTAGACCCTTGATTTCCACGATCACGGCAAAACCAGGGGAGACAGTGGACAACCTTGTTGTTTCCCTCTCGACAATAAGATAAACTCAGTAGATCAGTAGACAAAACCCCTGTCAAGGATTGTGCAAGCATACCTTTGATAATGATGAAAATATATTTTTAAGTATGAGATTCGCTGGGATGTATAAACAGTCTGTGAATTTGAATTTGAAAATATCAAGCACAGGAACGACAGCTATGGTGTGTTAACAACATAGATTTAAGAATGGAGAAAAACTGTCCTCTGTCTTTTCACAGAAATGTGACCACTTCAGACGGGCCACCCTTAATAAGACAATGCCCTATTTCTGACTGCAGTGATCGCAGTGGGTAAAAGGACCCCCACATTACCACATCTAAAGTCATGTCCTAACAGCCCCATTGCCATTAAGGGGCAGATGTAGCAAAACTCCAATTTGCGACTTGCAAATTGCGAGTCCCTGCGACTTGCAACTTTCAAATTGGTATGCAGTACGGTGTCTCAGACACCGACTGCGACTCGCTATGGGGTCGCAATGACCCACCTCATTAATATTCATGAGGTGGGTCGCTAATTGCGGCCCCATAGCGAGTCTAGGCACTCGCAAACATGGAGGCCTGCTGTCGTCAGCAGACCTCCATGTTCGTGACTGCTTTAAATAAAGCAGTTTTTTTTTTTTTTTAAGTGTAGCCCGTTTTCCTTAAAGGAAAACGAGCTGCACTTAAAAAAAAAAACGAAACCTTTAGTTTCGGTATTTTTTCAGGGCAGGGAGTGGTCCCTTGCACCACTCCCTGCCCTGAAAAAATATTTGTGGGTCCATTCACAAAGTGGAAGTGGTCCCATGGGGACCCCTTCCAATTTGCGAGTGGGTTACCATCCACTTCAAGTGGATGGTAACTGCGACTCCATTTGCGACCACATATGCGGTCGCAAATGGAATTTCATTCCACTCCGAATCGCAAATAGGAAGGGAACACCCCTTCCTATTTGCGATTCTGAAATGCATATTGCGAGTCGGTCCCAACTCGCAATATGCATTTCTGAATAGCAAAGGTGCTTTTGCGCCTCGCAAACGGCGATTTTCGCCGTTTGCGAGGCGCAAACCCTTTGCTACATCTGGCCCTAAGTTCCTTTAATCTCTCTTCCACCACCACCAGGCTCTCAACTTACTCTTTCCCTTGTGTGTCCCTATCGCACTGGGAGGCAAAACCTATGCCAAGATCCCAGCGGAAAAGAGACGAAGTATCATTAGTCTGGACAAGCGCAGCATCCATTCTCCTGAACAAAAGCCCGTTCACCCACCCACAGCAATGTACAAGTAAACACCCCTTCTCAGCTGACACATTTCAGAAACGCACACAGATTGCAGGGGCACAGAAAAAGGCAATGTGTCCACCAGCCCAACTTGAATGTAATGAAAGTCATGCCCTGTTCGGGACATCTTCATGCATCTCTAGCAAAGCAACCCACCATAGAAAGTTGTATTGCTGGCTCCCTCCATTACTTGCAGTGCAAGAGGGAAACATCATAGGTGCAACAGCTAGATCCATAAAGGGTCAATGGTCATGATGACATGTAATGTGCTTTCAATTTCATCCTTATAGTGAAGCATATTTGTGCATAATGAAGGAGATGAATGGTCACTGATCATAGCCCTGGGCTGTGCAGGGCTCTTTACAAGGCGGGAGACTTTGAGGTGGATCCATTAATGACCGCCACTGCTCAGGTTAATTGTAGTAGGCTCGGAGAGGCTTCAAGAGAGATAGAAGTGGAGGGAGGGAGGAAGGGAAATGAAAGGAATTAGAGACAAAGGAGAAAGGGGGAGAAAGAAGACAGATGAATTAAAAGAGAAAGATCGAGCAAGGAAAGGAAGGCAGAGGGACTGGTTTAACCATATTTGCCACGGCTGCTTTTGGTTCGTCAGTTCGGCCCTGCTTAAAGTCTGAATGCTGCAACTACAATTAACAGATGACCAATTAACTTTTGCGAAGTATCGGGTGTGCCTTGCACCCCTGTGAAGCAAATTTAATAAATGTTCTTCTGTTTGAGCAATAAACACATTTTTAAATTAAAATCTGCAAATTAATTAATTTTATTATCAGGTGTGGAAGAACATTTTTTTCAATTGCTTTAAGTTGAACTTATTGAACAGGAATGTGGCCGATTTCCGTTTAACGAAATTATTTATGATACCTTGCTATAATAATTTTTCGCAAATATGTTTTGCTGCAGGCATGGATGCATCTATGTTCACAAATATGCACAATGAAGTACACAAATGTAACCCATGCAAAAGTAAAAAGAACGCCTTATGTAATATGTGCAAGACGAATAATGAGCAAGCGTAAAGTTAAAAAATATGTATATGCTTTTCCACGTCCTTCAGATAATTAATTCCCTTCCGCCTTAATTAAACATCATACCTAACATGTTTGTCCCCCATGCACTTACAGGGTCTGTGGCCAGCATGATGCTGTGCCAAATACTAAAAATAATTAGAACAAAGAATAATGAATAGGAATTGTTGACATCCATAGTGCATGGGACAAACATATTATAGAGTAGAACTACACATTGTAGTAATGTGCGCTTTTCTGGGCAGTATTTCATCACTGAAAGAAGCCAGCGAGAGGGAAATAAAGGTTTTCACTCTGTTTACATCTCACGTAAAATGTAACCTACACCTCCATGGGGTGTTCATGTTATTTTCAATAACAGATCACAAAACAGGAAGGCACAGGTTCCAGGCTCATTTCCGGTGAAAAGTATAGAAAGGTAATCTTTGAACTGTACCTTGAAAATATTCATTGAGGATATCTCATAAGAAGGAGGGCTCTGCCTCCGGCCATTTCCTAAATCCTCATGACTACGTGCGTCCTCTAAGATTGGGACCAAGAGTTTTCATGAAGATCGTACTTGTCAGTCATTCTCTTTCACATTAAGGCTACCATCGCTCACGCTGAGTCTCCGGGGAAGAAAGCTATGGAAACGAAGCGCGCCTCTCTTCAGAGACTACGGTGTTTTCTAAATCCAATGAAATTCTCTCAGAATCTGACCCAGATAGGCAGACCCAATCAGAGTCGCAGAGCAGCAGCAACCCTGCCTCATTTGATGTCAGGTGTGTGCTTCACGGACAGCCTCTCGTGGTATTTAGCAGGTATACTTCATTGCGCGTAAAGCACTGCAGTAAAGAAGTGCTGCAGAAACTACAACTTGATTGACAGCAGCTGGAACTAAAGGTAATATCTATCAGTGTGGCAAATTACGTCAGTCTCTCAAAGCTGTAGAATGCACCTTCTATAGTCATCCTCACAAGTCAAAGGCAGCGGGCCTCATTAAAGTAACAAGAGAATACTAGATTAAGTTAGGTTGAATAAAAGTGGCAGTATTGAATTTCACACACATATGCACGAAGTCCATGCGTGTTTCTTCGGGACATAATAGTCGACACTCACTTATTAGTGTAAAAGGCCATTTATTAGGACAGGATTGCAAACATAACATAACATTGATATCCACTGTAACTTCAACTTATCGACCTTTCAACCTCCCCCTTTGAACTCTCCCCATTCTTCCTTTTTACTTCATTCCTCCAATCTTGCCTCCGTTCCAGCATCCACATGCATTCCCCCACAAATCCCTCTTTTCCTTCCGTCCCCTGCCTGTCTCGGGCATCCCCCACTCTGTCATCCTTCACCTGTTTCTTCTTCTCCCCGTGGAAGGGTGGCCAGGCCCGCATCTGGCTCTCCACCCTCCCCCATCTACTGCTACCACTGTGCAAACCTGCCCCAACTCTGGCATGCTCCCCCCTTTGCTCTTGCCCCATCACCCTAGCCCCCATTCACTTTACCTTATTCCCTATGTAGGGCGGGTGGGTGGCCAACTTCATGACAGCGCGGCAGGCTGTCGCGGAAGAGGCCGTCCCCCTAATCCCATTCCTCCTATATACTCCCACCATTAGACCCTCCCCCCACCTAGCCCCAGCCAATCCCTGTCCTGGTGTGTCACTTCCTGTCCCGAATGCCCCCGTGGAGAGACTAGACTGCGTCTGCTCTCCACGGGTCCCTACATCGGGACATAATAGTCGACACTCACTTATTAGTGTAAAAGGCCATTTATTAGGACAGGATTGCAAACATAACATAACATTGATATCCACTGTAACTTCAACTTATCGACCTTTCAACCTCCCCCTTTGAACTCTCCCCATTCTTCCTTTTTACTTCATTCCTCCAATCTTGCCTCCGTTCCAGCATCCACATGCATTCCCCCACAAATCCCTCTTTTCCTTCCGTCCCCTGCCTGTCTCGGGCATCCCCCACTCTGTCATCCTTCACCTGTTTCTTCTTCTCCCCGTGGAAGGGTGGCCAGGCCCGCATCTGGCTCTCCACCCTCCCCCATCTACTGCCACCCAGCAGAAACCCCTCTTGGGCGTTTTGCTGCCCCACCAGCGAACCCACAGCAACACTGCAACCTTAAGCCGTTCAGCTCATCATTTTCTTTTCTTTTTTTTTTTTTTTTTGATTTTGACACATTACCATAATGTAATATGCATTCCCCGTCTTCAGAAAAAATGCACCCGTCATCTGTGGAGTGCCCGCTTCCTTCACCATAAATGCCCTTGCATTCCATCACTCATGTAATGAATCCCAACCAAAAACCTTCATAGCCAGATTGATCTTCCTCCAAGCCCCTTTCGTGGGTATGTTTCATTGCCCCTCACCATCTTCTTTTGAGGACCGCTTAGTCCAGACAACACAAATTCCATGCCCATTCTGGGCAACATACGCTATGCCCCGTTGCATGTGTTGCCGTAGGGTGAGCCCCAGGGAGCCGTACCAGGCCATTATCCCCAGGTGTAACCAAATTGTCCATACAGCCCCCATGTTGGCCTAATAGGCATCCAAGAAATGCAAGCTTCCCCACTCCATGTTGCTCTTTCCTCCCACAAAAATGTTGTGATGGCCACCCCAAAGGTCCAGCAAACCTCTGTAAAGTTGCCCCTCTGCATATATCCCCTCTCGCACATGACTGATGATGCTCAATGCAATGGAACCACGTCCGCTTACCCGGGGCCACTTATGTATCCTGCAAAGAAAACATAGTTTAATGGTGGACTAATCTGCAAAGAAGCACCATAGTTTAAAGGTAGACTATCACAAACCCCCCCCTCTGCTTCCGCTACCATGCCCTTATACCTCTTGCCTTGACTCTCACTGCTCATGCCCCCCACCTGACGGACACTGCGTTTTACCACCACCCCAACCCACCAGAAGGAAAACCAGTGCCAACCTAAACTGTCTGCCACCGTGGCTGCTCCACATAAATGAAAAAACACGCAGACAATTGGCCTACTGCCTAACCCAGACAATGCCACCCTCAAGACCGCCATCAAATGGAAATGCATAATATATTTCCCCTTTTGCCCGACAAACAGCTTCCTTCCCTCACGTCACCCTGTGCGTCCCGAAACTGTCCCCCATTCACATACCAGCCATGCTGCTGCAACTCCCTCTGTGCTCCCCATGTCTGCTTCCCTGGCCCCCCATTTATTATTATATTTTTTTTTTTTTTTTTTTTTTTTTGTTTTTTTGTTTTTTTTTTTTATTTTTTATTTTAAATATATATATATATATATATATATATACCAAAAATACCAATTATCCCGCCAACCGCCACTCAACTAACCCCCCCCACACCTGCTAACCGACTTCCCTCCAATCGTCAACTCCTAAACTCCCATATGAGCCCCAAACCTATCTACCCTGCCGAAGCTGACCATGCCACTTCCAGTGCACCCAACCAGCATATTGGCAATACGTACAATTTCAAACCGGTGGACAAACGCAATAAACCTTGTTCACCGCTGTTCCCTACCCCAGGTCCTTTCTTTTTTTTTTTTTTTTTAAAACCCCATCAACCTTTCCACAATATCGTTCTCAACGGGATAGCATTGTAAACCAAAATGCCCATGGAAAACACCTGTCCACTTGTCCACCCTTGTGACGTGCGGGAAACCCTTCCAACCCCAAGACAAAACCACGTAAACCCTCCCTTTCCAAGTACGGCTCAGCAGTCCCCAAATTGCCCCGTCACAAACCTACCAAATCTGAAAAACCAACCATGTCAAGCGGGAAACTTCTCTGCATGGGTGGGGCTAACGACCCTTCGGCCCGCTTAATGACCATCCACGCCCCTGTTCCCAAAAATTCCTCCAGAAACCTTGACCTGCCTTCGTTCTTGCTTGAGCCAGGCTTCCAAAATTATTGCCACCTCCAACGATCCAGTGCATCGGCAGCTAAACGCGCGCTGCCTTGAAAATTTTGTGGAGCAAAGCCCTGAAGCATGCAGAAAATTCCACCGCAGATGCAGCACCCTAAAGTCCCTTGCCCTCTGTCAGTTCAACAAAAAACACTACCTTCAGATTGCACACATGTGCTGATGGTTCGAGTGGCCAACCTCTCTCCCCATTCTGTCCAAACCACAAACAGTGAAAAAACTTCTAGAACACCATACTCCTGTCTTAACAAATTTGGTTCCAGCCGTATTGCCGTGCTGTACCGTACATCCCCAAAATTGGCCAACACCCAAGCAGCCCCTGTCGCATCAGGCAATATCCGCACCTGCCATACAGTACCTGTTTTCGCCAAAAACCTTGTATACCCTGTGTAAAACCATGCTAGAAACGTGTTCCACACCCGTATACCCTTCCTCCGGCCCCTTAGGAAATTAAAGTATGCACCCGGCATCTCAACAAATCCCACCCAGCTGCCACGTACCTTGTCCCCCCCATGCGCATATAATTTGATCGCAGTAATTCCTTACACCGCATAGTGCCCAGAAAAATCCCTGCCATGCCTCGTGGCATCTTGCCGTGAAGGCCACTGTGTCCAGTTTGATTCTCCATTGTCAGTACCCCCCCTGGTACCCTCTGTCTGCCATGGAGCCAACAGAAACACCACTCCCTTTTGCGAGCTGCTTGAAAACCTGCAAATCTCAAGCCCCCAACCCCAAAACCGTGTCCATCCCTCAAAGAGAAATCATTTCACCAGTGCAGCCCCGACCGGTGTCCACTCCCCTTGTGAAAGGAAACCAATCAGAAATGAACCAAAGGCTGCCGAGAAAGGACAGTAGATTACACATTCCATGAGCACTCCTGCCCCCTATATTGCCCCCCCCCAATAGCAATTCTCAGCACTGTAACAGTATCTCCCCATAAGTATTCAAAATCGACAGTCGCTTCAACTGTCGCCTTCAGCCCATTCATCGCCTCTGCCACACCCCAAAATGAGCCGATTAGCCTCATCCGCTAGCGCATGTACCACCTGCGTCTCCACCCAGATGATGAAATCATTCACCAACGCCTTCCCCATCCATGACGGGTGTGTACAAATCTGAAGTACCACTTTTCGTGAGGGAAACCACACAACCCACTGCCACACTTGCATGTTCCCAAGTTTTCCCTTTGACCTTTCTTTGTGCACTCCGTCATTTCCGAAACTGCCACTTCTGGTGCAGACCGCAATTTGTCAGCCCCAGCGTCAAAAACTCGGGCCCCAGTGACCCAAACTGAAATGATGTTGATGACCCCCATTCAGCTAGTGCGCCAGGACCATACCCATGCATCCATTTTTATATATATAATTTTTATTTTTATTGTTCAATGTAATTTAATGTTTTTTTTTTTTTTTTTTTTTTTGTTTCCTGGGAAGCAGCCCGCAACATCAACGCCTTCCTGTTTCCCCGCAACCTCATCTTTAGCTTACTCCACAAAATGAAAAACCAAAAACTTTGTCCAACCCCTGCACAAGAGCTTTAACCTGTGTCCCCTTCTCTGTCTCCTCACCTTCAGTCTCCCTTACCGATATCGTCTCTCCCTCCCCACTCGTAACTCTTTACTCTTGGGCCACTACCCCCTTCCTGGCGCTCCACCTGTGTTGCACCTATACCGAGGCACTCCGTGTATGGAGTAATCCCCCATCCCAATATGCCATGCAGTGCACCGTAGCTACCCAGCAAAGTATCACACTGGACCCCCAATTCACCATACCTGGCACCACTGTGCGCCTGCTCCAGTGTCCACCATTGCCTTGCAATCGCGATTCTCGTTGCGAAAAAATTCCTTATTTCCATCTTGGCATTTTGCAAAACATTAACTGAAAAAAAAGGGGGGGGGGGGGGGGTCACGCCGCACCTGCGCCCCTTCCCCTTCCCGCTTCAAAGTCCCACGTACTCATGAATCTCCCTTTCCTCTCAACCTCTACACCACCTCAAAATGAATTGCCCCACATCATCGTCTTTCCCACACACGTGTCCCTAGCACCTTCAGAAAATACGTCAAGCACTCACTCCCCAGCTCCTTACCCCTGATGGCGTGTGCCATATGTGTGGTGTCCACGTTCCCACGTTGTAGAGAAGGCCGCCGGTGACCCCTCTAGTGCTTCGGGCCAACGTCCGAGGGCCGTGTTGCGCCCCGTTGGTTTCGCCACCTTTCTGCCAGCCTCCACAGCTGACTTCGACTCTCGTCGACTTGCATGGCCGTGTGCGCCATGCACTACCTGCGCGCTGCCTGCCCCCTTGGCCGCTCCAGCCATCTGCCCCTTCCTAAGATCCTCATGCGGCACCCCCTCCTACTACTCCGACTAATTCAGGCCCTCTTGACCAAGGCGCCAGCGTCCCCCCTTTCCTTGTCCTGTCCACTAGCCCCCTGCCGCCCCCGGCTACCCGAGCCCACCTCCCTACTGTCTCCGATGTCCCCTGCCAGCCACGCAGATCATTGCCTTCACCCTCCCGAGGGGGACGAGGGGTGGGGGTGGGGGGGGGGCCACCGCCACAGTTGCCGCTGTCCCCGCCATGCCACTCCCCCCCGCCCGCTGTCATGCTCAACCAGAGGGGGGGGACCTGCACCGGGGTGCACCCCAAACCATCTCCTTTGGTACCCCCTGGGGGGGGGGAAACACAAACCCCACTATGCCTCTCCTCTCTACCTTTACATGCCCTTACAGCCTGCGTATTAACGGGTAACCTCTCTCCCCAGTTCCCCAGCTTCCCACCTCCCCCCACCACCAATAAAAGTTGAGACTGGGCAGGGCCCTGCTAGTTCCCCCCCCCCCCCCCTCCCCGTCCGCTCCCAACCTCTGGGCCCTACTCCGCGTGAATGGGCTATCCCCGCCCTGCCGAAAAAACGCCCTGCCTGGCCGGCCTGCCTGGCCAGGAAAGAACAAAATGCGGTGTGCAAATTTTTGAAAAAAAAACAGGTGGGGGTGAATAGCCACACCCGCCCCACAGAAAACCGATTGTTCCCGCACCTGAGCCGCGGACGACACGCTGTACAGCCGCCTCTCCGCCTTGCGCTGCGCCATGTTTCCAGCGCTCCTTGTCCCCCGAGGCCCGGCCCACAAAACAGGCCTGGGCAAATTTGCCTGGCTGGCCAGGCGACATCGCGGGGCACGGCCCGCGCAGCCCCCACTCACCGCGAGTTCCTCCAAGAACCTAGTAATCCACCCCCTACCTTTACAATATTGAACAAGAAAAAACCCCCACAGCCAACTTCATGACAGCGCGGCAGGCTGTCGCGGAAGAGGCCGTCCCCCTAATCCCATTCCTCCTATATACTCCCACCATTAGACCCTCCCCCCACCTAGCCCCAGCCAATCCCTGTCCTGGTGTGTCACTTCCTGTCCCGAATGCCCCCGTGGAGAGACTAGACTGCGTCTGCTCTCCACGGGTCCCTACAATACGATAATCCTAATGTCACATAGATAGGTCCTGTAATTTTATATATTCATTTTGAGTATGCTGATCGCATAGATTTCTTTCTCAGAAAACAAGGACAGTCCCATGGCACTGCAATGCAAATTGATTGAATTTTGCAGCTAGATGGTAAAAATTGAGATTCTGCATTTCGCATGTACCCACATAAATGCATGTTTTTAACCAGTTGCGCAGTCATTTGGCTGTACCTGTCAATATTAGAGCAGGTGCAGTGGTGCTATGGCCAAGGGGTGTAATGGACCCACTGCACCACAATTATGGCTGTTTTTTTTCTTAACTGAAAGGTATTACACCGCTGCTAAGCCATTCAGAGCAAAAGTGGCGTGGACCCAAATGCAAGCCAGGAAAATGGCCCCTTTGCTCGACAATTTCGTAATTCAACAGAGCCAGTTTTTGCGGTGCTGTAGAGTCTCCACAATCTGTTCCCTTACACCAATGGTTAGAACCTGCTAGATTAAAGGAGGACTGGAAAAAAATCCACCAACATACGCGCAACCCTATTTATTCCCAGAGTCTTCATTTTCTGTGGTTCCTGATTGCTGTAGTTTCTCTTGACTCTGTATTATGTTAAAATGGAATTCACTCATTGGCTCTGATTAGACATATGAGTCTAATTCTGTCTCAGACGCAAACTCCTGTTTAAACCATGCATGGGGTTTCAAGTTTAGTGTTACGCCCTTGAATAAATTGCACATGTTCTATTACACATGTGCAACATGTGTGACTGCAATCGGGGGTTTCACCTTGGAGCATGTTCCATGATGCGCACATCCAACTGTTACTCTATTTGCCAACACAATCCTCACCAGGTTTTACTTGACATAAGCATGTGGGTAAATACAGATGGTTTCACATTCGGCATATGTGTAAATAGCAAATGTGTAATTAGTGCATGGACAAATAATGCTCAACTTGGAATCCCAGGAAGAATAAGTGTAATAGTCCCAATATATCGTGATCCGAGTCATATTGTTGCCAGCTGTTCTGATACACGCTTTTCTGTGAACTTTCCATAAATGTTTTTCTCCGTTCCAAATGAAATTAAATAAAAAGGACCAAAATACTGTTTTAATTCCTGGATATTCCACTTGCAAATTGCTTGTGTTGTATCCAGTTTGCCTGGATAAAATGAATGGGGGGTACAGAGGCGTAACACAGGCCCTTGCAGTGCAGAGGGGAAGGGAAACCCCGTAGGGGGACCCTGACCCTTCAAAGGAGGCCCCCATTGAGCCAACAGACAATGATTTTCTGTGAAATATTGGAAACTGGTAGGGCTCTCATCACATTCTGCAGGAACCCAATTATTATCCGTTATGCCACTGGGGTGTTTGTTGATGGAGCTAGGGAATGGGTGTACCCTTGAATCTTTGAACTGTCTTGTTTGTCTTCTTCTCCCCTTCCATTTCCTGGACCTCTGGCATCATGTGAGGTAAGGGAAGCAGGGTGTATGGGTCCTTCGCCCACCATTTTGAAAAGCACAAGGGTGCCATAAAAAATGGGGGTGGGTGAAATATTCTGGTCCACCGGTGGAGCTTGCAGAGTTTTGCCAACTGTGAGTTCCACTTGGAGCACAGAGTTCCGGCAAAACTCCACCAACCGCCACTTGGCAGAGCTTTTTCCTTGCGCGCTGCTCACCAATGTTAAGTTGACAAGTGAAAAGTTGCATCCCCTAGCATGATTTTCAGGAACTAAAATTCCTTCTGGTGAGATTTCTCAACACGTCTAGTCATGGCAGGTCACGACTGTTCACATTGAGAAAGCTGCTGCTTGAGTAGAAAATCTACTCAACCTGCAGAAAGAGGCAGCACCCTCTGGTGTGATGCATGGTGTAGTTCTCTCTGATTTTACAGTACATAACAAGCTCCCAGAGCTAACAACCAGCACAAGCAGTGCAACATGCCCGAATTCTGCCCACTTGTGGAACTCTGTGGAATCTCACAGAGTTTTTATGTAACTGGGTGGATTTCCACTCAGGCCTAATAAAAACAAGGAGATTTTTTTGCTATAACTTTATATCTTGCTGAACGTTTCTATTCACAATGGGTAATTGGTTCCTATTTTGTTCTCTGCAAATTTAAACTTTGCTGAGCTTTTCTATACACAATGTTTTTTTAGTTTAATATATTTTATTGGGAGGAAGATTAATAAAGTACAAATATTCAAGAATAACAGTTCAGTAATAAAGTAATATTGATACATATGTTCATTGCAACTCCAATATAACGTGTACAAATAAAATATGCTCATTAATATACAAACTGTATATTAAACAAATTATAACAATGTAAAAATAGAAACGCATTTTAAGAAAAGGAGAAAAGAGTGAGAAAGAAAGGAAACAAACAAAGAAAGAATGATAAGTAAAAACTATATATCATAAGTAACAACACTTATAGAATATTAGTTATATGAAGATAAGTATACCAAAACTTCAAGGTTATAAAAGAATAACATAGCAAAGTATGAAACTATAAGAACACAAAGCTAAAAGCTTTTTGTATACAAAAGGAATATTAGACAATATATTTAATAAAATACAACTGTAGAGTAACAAATCTACTAAGGCAAACAAATCCTAATGAAGAACCTTAGCAATATTTGATCAAAATGACGTTAATTGTTCCCATAATTTGTGTCTTTTGTCCACTACTAAAGTTGAAGGTAAATTGTAATGATCTAGACGGTGATTATGGCACACCGAGTTCCATCACTGCAAATAGGAAACATTTTCAGTAGACTTCCAGTTGGAAGTAATCACCTGATAAGCGTTGGCAAGAAGCAGATCCATTCATTTGTGGCATCTTTTATTATGGAACCACAGATTACTCAGATTTCCTAAGAAAAGTGCATTGATGGAAAAGGGAACCTGAGAACGAGTAATTGTTTCAAAGGTAGACCAAACATTTTCCAAAAATTGGGTGACCTTGGAGCATGAAAAAAAACATATGAAGATAGGTTCCGGAACTAGAGTTACAATGCCAACAAGTGTCCATTTTCAGAATTTTTTATTCAAAACGGTGAGCTGGTGTATAAAACATTCTATTGTAAAAATAATATAAAGTCTGAGTGTGATCTGCTGGGCGTGGAGTGTATTTTATCCAATATTCATTACCATAAGGAGATAGGCCAGTCAGAAAGTAGGTCTTGTTCCCATCGCTTTTCTATTTTAAATTTAGGCCTGTCTATTGAAGGAGTTATGAGGACTTTGTATATGAGTGCTACTTTGAAGTAGGTTGTGATGGGATCTGGGAATGACTGTGAATTAGTTTGGTGTAAAGAAGAGGAAGAAAACAATGGTATGGCTTGTGAAAGAAGTAGTTTCAGAATCTGGTATTGCTGAATACATGTGCGAGGTAGGTTATACGTGGAGGAAAGGGAACTAAAGGGAATTATGACACAATCAGAAAGGAGTTGGGAGACTATAGCAATAACATTGTGCAGCCAAGTACGCAAAAATAGTGGTTTGCCATTATGTAAAATATGTTTATTGTACCAAATAGGACTATGTCAAAAGTTTTCTCTAGAAGAAGAGTTAGTGATAATTTATGGTCGAAATAGGGAGCATGAGAATGAAAGCAATGATGGTATCCAATATTTAGGGGGCTGCAACATTTATAAGACATGTTCATGAAGAAAGGGAAAAATTGAAGCTTGTTCTAATATGTATCATATCTTAGTTTGAGACTGGAAATCATTTGGAAAGCATCCTTGACATTGCTTAATATTAAAAGCTTTATGATATTGGCAAAAATAAGGAAATTTAACTCCACCTGAGTTCGTGGGTAACTTTAAACGATTTAAAGAAATACGAGGTGTTTTCCCATTCCATAAGAAACGTGTTAAAATCTTATCAATTAATTTAAAATATTTCCCAGGTATTTTACGAGGCAGCATCATTAAAAAGAAGTCGATAATTGGGAGAAACATAATTTTAATGGAATCAAGTCTTACCCACCATGAAAGAAAAAGAGGAGACCAATGTTGGGACAGCTTGATAATTTTGAAAAGCAAAACATCCACTATTGATTTTATTAGTGTTTCTAAGAGTATTACAATATGATATACCCAAGCATTTAATCTTGTCAGGTTCCCATGCCAGACCTGTACAGTTCAGAGACAATATTTATTTAAAGGCATTATTTCAGATTTATTTATGTTAAGCTTATAACCTGAGACAATTGGGTACTGATGCAATTGGTCAGAAAAATTGGGAAAGGAGGAGTCAGATTTGGAAATGTACAATAAAAATGTCATCAGCATAAGCAGTAAATTTAATATGGACATCTCTATAACGGAAAACAGAAAAATTGTAAGAATTTTTGAGTCGATGTAAAAAAGGTTCCAATGCTATGTTGAAAAGCAATGGAGATGATGGGCATCCTGTCGTGTACCCCTTTTGAAAGAAAAGTATGATGATTGAATGCCATTTACTAATACGGGAGGATAGTGGAGAAGAGTATAACAATGATATTAAGATAATGAATCCTGCACCGAAACCAAGCCAGCATAGTACTTGAATCATACATTTCCAGTTGACTCTGTCAAATGCTTTTTCAGGATCCAGAGCAATCGCAGCTAAAGAATGTTTAGGTTTGGGGGCTTTGCTGAGAATGTTTAAAAAGACACGTGAGTTATCTACTATATTCCTGCCTTTAACAAAACCCGACTCTTCGCCCTTAATTAAATCAGGTATAAATGTATTTAATCTAATGGCAAGTGCCTTTGCAAAACTTTTACAATCCGTATTTATAGGGGAAATAGGATGATAATTGCTACATTGAGAGAGATCTCTTTCTTTTTTAGGGATGACGCAAATCATTGCTTCTGTGAAAGTAGCAGATGAATTGTTATTCATGATGAAATAATTAATTAATTTGAATAATTTAGGAAAACGTAGATTAGAGAATTGAAGGTAAAATTCTACAGTAAATGCATCAGGACCTGGTGCCTTACCAGATGGAAGATTTCTGGCTGCTGAATACAATTCATCAAATTTTAATGGAGTATCTAAAAGAAACAAATCGATTTGAGAGTGTTTGCACATTGAAGGAAAATTAAAATATTTACTAATTAGATCATCGGAAGGCACGGATTCTGGGTGTAGAGGCCTTTATAAAATTCTGCAAATATTTTCACAATATCTGCATCATTAAAAAGAGTCTCGCCAGATGAACTGACTATAGATTTAACAGAACTATTTTCCTTTTTCCCTTTAGTTAGCTAAAAGAGAAACTTATTTAGTCTTGCCTCCGTAGGACTTTCAATATAAAAAAGGATCAAATATTTTATTAATATCTCCTCCTAGGTTGTCAGTACGATACTTAAAATCGTTTGGGACATCGTTTTCCAAAAACTAGGGTCTGGAGTTGTGGTCCCGTACACATTCAAAACAGTATAGAGAATGTTATATATTTTAACTTGTATAATGACCCAGCGACCATCATTGTCAGTCTCTTGCTTGACAAAGTTAATGTTTAGTCTTTTAGGAAAAAGGATTGCTACCCCATTTTTACCTTGAACTGAAGGAGAAAAATATATTTCCCCCACCCATTGTTTTTCAAGCTTATGTCAATCTGCATTTGTCATGTGAGTTTCTTGAAGAAGTGCTAAATGACAATGTAAATGAGAAAAGTGAGAAAGCACACATAGGCGTTTAACTGGGTTCTTTAAACCTTCAGCATTCCAGGAAGTAATTCTGAGTGGCGTGTCATGGAATGTCATTTATTTGCCCTAGGACTATTACTTAGTTTCTTGAATATAGACATTAGAAGTTTTGGAAATGAAGAAAAAGTCCTGAACGAAGAATAGAAAGAAAAAGAAGGAAGGACAAAGGGTAAAAAAAAACTCTTGAAAAGCATGTTAGAAGAGAAGGCAACTCAGGGAAAAGAAACCTTGGTTGCAGACCTGAAGGAATAAGTGTATATCCCAGAGGATACAGAGAGTGGAGAGCCACAAGAGATGGAACTGAACTCGATCCCGGCTAAAGAAAATCTTAGTGGTAATAGTGACAATTAAAAATAAACCACATTATATAAGCAACAGTAAAAGACAGGAGTTTAAGACACATAGAATCAAAACCATATCAGAGGACTTAAAGGAATTAACAGAGGTAGGGATATATGAAAGTCAACAGACAACCACTACACATGAATGACACTGGAGACAAACAATCCGGCAATGCTGACACTAGAGAATAATACAAGAAAGAGAAAAATACTTAAATACATGGGATGATATATAAAAGCAAAAAGCAAGGACCATGAAGGAAGTGTAAAGTAGACTCAGTACAGTAAATGCAAAAAAAAAAAAAAAAAAATTAAATAGAATTTCATCAGAGGCCTGCACGGCGGATCAGAGGAGAAATGCAAAAGCATTTCTTCTCCGATCGTGTGGAGGGGCTCAGAGAGGCAGCAAAGGAAAGGCCTTTCCTATCCTTTGATGTCTCTCTCTGCATTTCTGCTGTCCGATCGAAATGCAATTGGGCAGCAGAAATGCCCACTAGACGCCCGGGAATAGATTTTTTTTAGGTTACTTAATATAGGAGCGGCCCCTTGGGCAAGGGCCACTCCCCAGGGGTGCAATTTTTTTTTAGGCCATTTCTGGCCCCCTGGGGGCAGATCGGTCTATTATAATTATCCCAGGGGAGGCAGAAACTGCTAGACACCAGGGATACATATTTTTTTTTGTTTCATTTTTTAAATATATATATATGTGGGGAGCGACCCCTTAGGCAGGGGTCATTCCCTTGGGGAAAAATGTACTTTTAGGCCATCACTGCTCCCCTTGGGGGCAAATCGGCCTATTTTTATTAGGCTAATCTGCCCCCAAGGGGGCAGAAACCACTAGACACCAGGGATTTTTTTTGTCAGTTTCACGTGAGGGGAGCGACCCCTTAGGCAAGGGCCGCTCCCCAGGGGGGCAAACAATTTTTAGGCCTTTTCTGCCCCCGGGCTATTATAATTAGGCCAATCTGCCCCAAAGGGGGCAGAAACCCCTAGAAACCAGGGATATATTTTTTTAATGTTTACTTTTTTTTTATATGTGGAAAGCGACCCCTTAGGCAAGGGTTGCTCCCCTGGGGGGCAAATTGTATGTAGGCCATTTCTGCCCCCTTTGGGGGCAGATCAGCCTTTTTTTATTAGGCCAATCTGCCCCCAAGAGGGGCAGAAACCACTACACACCAGGGATTTCTTTTTGTCAGTTTCACGTGAGGGAAGCGACCCCTTAGGCATGGGTCACTCCCCTGGGGGGGGGGGAATTTGTAGTAGAGCATTTCTGCCCCCCATGGGAGCAGATCGGACTATTGTAATTATGCCGATCTGCCCCGGGGGGTAAAAAACCCTAGAAACCAGGGATTTTCTTTTTTGTGTGTATTTCATTTTTTTATATGTGGGGAGCGACCCCTTAGGCAAGGGTCGCTCCCCTGGGGGGCAAATTGTCTTTAGGCCATTTCTGCCCCCTTGGGGGGCTGAAACCACTGGACACCAAAGAGTTTTATTTTTTTGCGTCAATTTCATGCAATTTCATGCAGATGGAGTGGACCCTTAGGCAAGGGTTGCTCCCCTTGGGGGCAGATCGACCTATTTTTGGAAGGCCCATGTGCCGCAAAGGGGGACAGAAAGCTCACCAGAGAAGATTTGTTTTTCAAAATAAGAGGGTGAGGGTATGGCCATACCCCCACCCCAAACAAATGGTGTCAAAGTTGTTCTGCCCACCAGCAATTAGCCCCGATCCACACCCCGAGGGGGCATAATGTCTACTAGATGCCAGGGAATTAATAAAAACAAAAAATAGTGGTGTGGTGGCTACCAACAACTATGGGCCTGGTTATGTCCCCAACCCAACTGAAGGGGGTAACAGTCTTTCAGCTCTCTTCCCGCACACTAAAACATCATATGCCACAACAAGCAAGAGGACATTTGATTATTTTGGGTTTTGGTTTTAAATTTGGGCCATGAGAGCTTGGCTAACTGTCACTTGGAATGGTGAGTGCTGCACTTTTTGGACTTTGGGATGCTGCCATGTAGAAAAGTCCACAAGACCTAGACCCATCTCAAAACTAATCATCTGGGTGATTCCAGGGTGGTGTGCTTCACATGCACCCCGCACCATTTTCTTACCCACAATGCCCTGCAAACCTCCAACTTCGCTGGAAATCACTAAATTTTCCCACATTTCTATGATGGAACCTTCCGGAATCTGCAGGAATCCACAAAATTCCTACCACCCAGCATTGTTTCATCTATACCGATAAAAATTCTGCCTAAAAATATTTTTGTTCAAACAGCCCTTTTGGACTCGCTTTGGTGCCCCCTCAGTTTCAACATGTTTTTGGCTCTTCCCTGTCACAGGCACTTGGCCCACCTACACAAGTGAGGTGTCATTTTCTCAGGGAGACTGAGGGGAACGTTGGGTGGTGGAAATATGTCCAAGTGCAGTGATCCTACACAGAAATGTGGGAAAATTAGATTTTTTAGCTAAATTTGAGGTTTGCTGAGGATTCTGGGTAAGAAAACATTGGGGGATCCACGCAAGTCACACCTCCCTCATCAGTATGTGGACAATTAAATTGACATTGCAATATTCCGTAGTTATTGCAATCACACATTAGTGAAAGCACAGACTGACTCCAGATTGTTTTCTGAATGATGTGTGTTTATTTCTGTGCAAATAAGTGGAGGGGGTTGTAAAATGGGCAGGGGGGGTGGTAGAGGAATGTCCATGGCAGGGTCCAGTCTATTTGTTTCACAGGTGCATTGTCCAAAGGGGCATAGGAAGTGGAGCAAGGGCATTTGAAGGATGGACAGGGTGACAAAGTGGGACAGAAGGGTGACATTCAGGGGGGTCTCATTTCCTGGCGGGGGTCTTGGCAATATTCTCTGTCTTGTTCCTGGATCTCAGGGACCGTTAGCGGGGTGGCTCTCCATCTGCAGGGGGTGGGGTGCTGGTGTTGTGGTCCTGTGGCGGTGCCTCCTGTCCACTAGCGCCAGTGGAGGTGGAGGGCTGTTCATCATCCAGGCTAGTGTCAGGGGCCCCTTGTTGTGCCACAGTGTCTCTCCTGGTGTTGACAAGGTCCTTCAGCACCACTACAATGGTGACCAGGGTGTTGTTAATGGACTTCAGTTCCTCCCTGATCCCCAGATAGTGTTCCTCCTGCAGCTGCTGGGTCTCCTGAAAGTTGGCCAATACCGTTGCCATCGTCTCTTGGAATGATGGTACGCTCCCATGATGTTGGAGAGGGCCTCATGGAGAGTGGGTTCCTTGGGCCTGTCCTCCCCCTGTCGCACAGCTGTCCTCCAAGTTCCCCTGTCCCCTGAACCGTGTGCCCACTGCCACTGCCCCCAGGTCCCTGATTTTCTTGGGGTGGTGTGTTTCCCTGGGTTCCCTGTAGTGGCGGACACACTGCTGCTTGACGTGTCGTGGGGACAGAGGGTTGGGCCCGCTGGGTGGGTGCTGTGCTGGTGTTTCCTGAGGGGGGAGGCTCTGTGGTGGCTTGTGCCAGTGTCAGAGGAACTGACTTTCCCGAGGTCCCAGAAGGGCTGGGCAGGTCATCTTGATCCAGTTGTGCAGAGATGCTGTCATCACTGTGGGCCTCTTCTGTGGGGGGACCGGATATGTCTGGAACCTCCTGTCCAGTGACGTTGGGTAGGGGTCCTGCAGGGGTGTAAAGGCATGATTATTGTATATGTGTGTGCAATGGGTGGGTGACCCTGTACTCCAGTGCTTCCATTCTTGTCTAGGTCCTTGTGTGATATTTGGTTTGGGGTCTGTGTGGGTATTGGTAGTGGACATGCTTTGATGTGGGTGTCCCTGCTTTGGTGTTGCATGCAGGGCTTGGTGTTGGGATGGGTGGGTTGTGATAGTGGGACATATGTGAGGTGTTGGAGTGATGGGGTGAGGGTGAGGGTGGGAGTATGTGATGGCATGCAGGTAGGGTGGGGGATATAATAGTTAAGAGTTGACTTACCAGAGTCCATTCCTCCTGCTACTCCTGCGAGGCCCTCAGGATGCAGTATTGCCAAGACTTGCTCCTCCCATGTTGTTAGTTGTAGGGGAGGAGGTGGGGGTCCACCGCCAGTCCTCTGTACTGCAATCTGGTGTCTTGAGACCACGGAACACACCTTCCCACGTAGGTCGTTCCACCTCTTCCTGATGTCATCCCATGTTCTTGGATGCTGTTCCACTGCGTGGACCCTGTCGACGATTCTCCACCATAGCTCCATCTTCCCAGCAATGGAGGTGTGCTGCACCTGTGTTCCGAATAGCTGTGGCTCTACCTGGACGATTTCCTCCACCATGAACCTGAGCTCCTCCTCAGAGAACCTGGGGTGTCGTTGTGGTGCCATGATGTGGTGTGGGTGATGTGTGAGGTGGTGTGTGTTGTGATGTGTGAGGGGATGTGTTGTTGTGTGTTGTTTGAGGTGCATGGATGTTGTGTGAGTGATGATGTTGTGTGTCTGTGGATGCTAGTGTTGTTTCTGGTGGTGTCTCTCTCTGGCCTTCTTTCAGAATATTTGGTAGTAAGGGTTTGTGGGTGATGTGGGTGTGTGTTTTATATTGGATTGGGTGTGTGGGAGTGGTGTGTGTATGTGTATCAGGTGTGTGTATTTCGATTTGTCCAACGTGGTTGTGTTTTGTAAATGTGTGTGTATTTTGAGCGCGGGGGTGTGTACCGTCAATGGAATACCGCGGTTGAAAGACCGCCGTGTGGATTCGTGAGTCGTGATAGTGTGGGCGTATTCCTGTTGGCGTAACGGTGGAGGTTTTGTTTTCGCCAGTTTATCACTGACCTTTGGTGTGGCGGACTTGTGTGGGTGTCTGTATTATGGCGGATTCCGAGCTGGGGGTCGTAATAGCTGTAGCGGAATTCTGCAGCCGCAGCGGTGTGTTGGCGGTCTTCTGCGCGGTGGTAAGTGGCATTTACCGCCAATGTTGTAATGAGGGCCTATATGTGATTCTGACATTGTGGTGTACAACTGTATTAAGCACACATGCATAGCTCAATGTATTATTGTGAGCATGTGGGTAAAGTTCTTTGTATTCAAATATATTCCAGTTTGTTATCGTTTGTAATTGCTCTCACACTGGAGTAGACACTGGCGTGTCCCAACAGCAACCTTCAGTTCAGTTGCTGTTGGGCATCTGAGCCAGCTGGACGCTACAGACAGCGAGTAATTCTTTCAAGGAATAAACATGCTTTTCTACTTATTTGCTGGTGTCAATCTGTTACATAACATCTTAGCGGCAAGCAGAATTCGCCCACCAGTGTACCCAATCATTTCTGCTAAATTGTACGTTTTCGAGGAAGTAACCTGTCTACAGGAATGAGTCCTGTCAGTCGTCCTGAGGTTATCGCAGCAGGGTGTGCTATTGAAGCATTTGTTGGCATTGTGCAGACACGTTCAAAACATCTTGGACATGTTTTCAGTATCTGTCGCTGTCTGCTTTGTCTAATTGAGGCATACCTGAGTTCTTTTAGTGTGAGCTCCTGCATGCACATTCAGGGTAGAAACTTCAGCATGTACACTTGGAGTGTGCCCTTCCTGCCTGCATCACCCACTGTTAGAAATGGGGTCTTTGGTTGGCAGTCAGGTTACCCCCTGCCAAGCAAGTCAGGGAAAAAAAGAAACACACCCGGTTAACCCCTACTCACCTCCTTGGAAGCTTGGCACAAGTAGGCAGGCTTAACTCAGAAGCAATGTTTAAAGTATTTGTACCAACACATATTGTAATACAGTGAAACACTACAAAATGTACACCACACCAGTTTAGAAAAATAGGCATTATTTATCTAGATCAAACAAGACCAAAAAAACAAAAATCCAACATACAAGTTAAAACATGAATTTTCAAAAGAATAAGTCTTACTTCATAGAAAACAATGGAAACGTTGCTGTTATACAAAGTACCGTTTTTGGTTTGTGTAAAAAATAAAGCCGCACGGGCATCAGAAAAGTCAACAATGCATCGGTTTCTTCCTTGCAAGGAAGGCCGTGCTTCGTTTCTTGTCGGGACGGTGATGTGTCTTTTTTTCTCCCTCGCAAGAGAGCGATGCATCGATTTCTGGACAGGGCATCTTGGATCCGCACTGAGTCGGCATGACTTTGACTCCCAGGGACGATGTGTTGATAATTCGATTGCACGGTGTTAGAAAACCGTGCTGCGTGGGGATTTGAGTTGTGATCAGCAGCCGCAAGTTGGTGTTGCGCCTTGTTTCTCCAGCCACTATTCAACAATTTCCTAGCTGCGATGCAGGTGGAGCATTGATTTCAGCCAAGAAGCCAGTGTCGTGTCATTTATCAGCTGCATTGCAGATGGTGCATCAAAAAGTTTCCCGCACGGTGTTCTGCGCATGGATTTTCAGCTCTTGTTCTGCCAACTTCATGTTTCAAGGGCCCAGGGACTCGAAAGGGCACCACTTGGCAGAGCAGGAGTCTCAGCAGAGAGTCCTGAAGCTGGCAGAGGAAGTCTTTGATGCTCCTGAGACTTCAAAAAGGGAGGCAAGCTCAGTTCAAGCCCTTGGAGATTCTTCTCAAGCACAAATGCACAACAAAGTCCATTCTTTGTTCCCTTTCACAGGCAGAAGCAGCAACTGCAGGTTAGCCCAACAAAGCACAGTCACAGGCAGGGGCAGCACTTCTCCTCAGCTCTTCAACTATTCTCCAGACGTTTCTCTTGAATCCAGAAGTGATCTTGAAGAAATCCAAAGTCTGGTGTTGGGTTCACTACTTATACCCTTTTCTGCCTTTGAAGTAGGCAAACGTCAAAGGAAGGTCTCCGTTGTTCACAAGATCCTACCTTGCCCATGCCAGGCCCAAGACACACACCAGGGGGTTGGAGACTGCATTGTGAGAGGGCAGGCACAGCCCATTCAGGTGTAAGTGACCACTCATCCCTGCACCCTAGCTCAGATGGCCCATCAGGATATGCAGGCTACTCCCCAGCTCCCGTTGTCTCACTGCCTTGGGGGGATTCATAAACAGTCCAACTGTCAGTATGACCCAGACAGGGAATCCAAAAACAGGCAGAGTCACAGAATGGATTAAGCAGGAAACAGCCCACTTTCTAAAAGTGGCATTTTCAAACTGACAATTTAAAAAACAGCTTTACCAAAATATGTATTTTTAAATTGTGAGATCAGAGACACCAAACTCCATTTTCTATCTGCTCCCAAAGGGAATCTGCACTTAACAGTTATTTAAAGACAGCCCCCATGCTAACCTATGAGAGAGATAGGCCTTGCAACAGTGAAAATCAAATTTGGCAGTATTTCATTGTCAGAACAGGTAAAAACACATAAGTACATGTCCCACCTTTAACATACACTGCACCCTGCCCATGGGGCTACCGAGGGCCTACCTTAGGGGTGTCTTGCATGTATAAAAAGGGAAGGTTTGAGCCTGGCAAGTGGGTACACTTGCTGGGTCAAATTGGCAGTTTAAAACTGCACACACAGACCCTGCAGTGGCAGGTCTGAGCCATGTTTACAGTGCTACTAATGTGGGTGGCACAACCAGTGCTGCAGGCCCATTATTATCATTTGATTTACAGGCTTTGGGCACCTCTAGGGACTCACTAGTAAATCAAATATGCCAGTCATTGAAAACCCAATCACCACTACAATTTACACAGAGAGCATATGCAAGTTAGGCCTGGTTAGCAGTGGTAAAGTGTCCAGAGTCCTAAAGACATCAAAGACTGTTCAGAAAAAATAGGAGACAGGAGGCAAACAAATTGGGGATGACCCTGCACAAAGAGCCAGGTCCAACACAACCCCCCACCAGCCTAAGGCCAGAGGAGACCAATTAATACCTTGATCGACTTCCCTGATTGGGGCGGTAGAACAGGGACTCAGGCCCACAACAGCAGGGACATGTGTCAGTTCTATGCCTTTCTGACTCAGGTTGGATCCCTTTGTCCATACTTTCAAGGCCCACTAAGCTAACCCATGAGGGAGCCCTCTCCTCACCTGCAGATTCCATCTATGCAGCACATAACCTTACTTTCACAGATTAATTCCAGGGGGCTGACAGTACCACCATGGCCAACACAGTGGTGTGGCCCATTGCACCCCCGGGATGTGACTCCTGTCCCTCATAGGGGCAACTCGGTCCACCAGGACAGCAAGCCATAGTGGCCACTGACAGCTGTCAGGGATGAGAGCCTGCCCCAGGCCTCTCAAGGCTCTCTAACCACTGTGACTGTGGAGAGTGGGGGGGCAGTAGCCCCTGGTGACTGGCACTCTTTGACCACTCTCCCTTCCACCAGGTCAGGAATGAGAGCCGGACACTGGTCCTCCCCCATGGGGCTCTGTACCCTCCATCCATACCCCCAGAGTCCAGAATTGTTTGGCTGCTTGTGGAAGCAGTCCTGCACAATTCTCCCACCAGTGTCGGGGTGTTAACCTGCAGCTGGTCTTCTAACCTGGGACTCAGGTTGGACCAGCGTCAGGAGTGAGACTTCTCTCCCCCTACCCTTCCTTCTGAGGTCCTGCATCCCCCCCCACTTGGAGTGACCCCCCAGAATCCAAATTGTCAGTGTTCTTAAGGAAGCAGTCCTGCACAAATCTCCCACTAGTGCAGGGATATTAACCCTGAACTGATCTTCCGACCTGGGGTCTCTACCCTCAAGTTGGACCAGGGTAGGAGGTGAGGCTTTCCTCCCCCACCCTCCTTTTTGAGGTCCTGCACCCCCCACTAGGAGTGACCCCCCAGAATCCAACATGGTAGGGGCACTGTTAGCATTAGCCCCTCCCCCATGTCAGGTGGTATACCCTGAATCTAGCCCTTCAACCCAGGGTCTGTACCCTTGGCTTGAACTGGGGTGAGGGGTGAGTCTCTCCCTCCCCTGCCCCTACTCCCAGGGTTTTGCACTCTCCACCATGGAGAGTACCCCTAGAAGTGATTGGGCAAGCTCTACCTCCCCAATCAGGTCAGGGTATACCTCTGCACCTGACCCTCCAGACTAGGGTCCGTACCCTCGGACTGGACCATTGTCTGGCAATCTAGGACTTCCTGGGGAGCACATCTACTCCTCATCAGGTCAGAACTCACCCCCTGAACCTGACCATCCAACCAAGAGTCACCACCCTGAGGCTGAACTACTGCCTAGCAAGTCAGGACTTCCTGGGGGGCACATATACTGCCCACCAGGGAAACACATTCACTAAGGGCCACACGAGAGTCTGACTGGCCATGGTCCCCTGACCTCTGCCCACCTGGCAGAGCCTGGTTCCCCAGCCCAGAAATTGTATCACCAAGGTCATTGTTAGGGGGCTCTGACCTCAGAGCTAACCCCTGACCCTCCAGGTCCTCCACTCACTAGGAGTGGTACTGCCGGACAGCAGAACTGGTGGGACACTGGCTATAACCGCCACCCCCCAAGTTCTTCTGACACTATGGGGTATCCCTCGGCAGATGGCCCTACGGTACAAGATAGGCTCCCCACCTGGCATTCAATCATGGAACCCTCCAGGACCTGGGACTGGATCTCGGGCACTCTGGGACTCAGCTTACCCCATTCCCTCTCCTCTGAGACTGGACATGAGATCCCTCACCCATTCCACTAGACTGGGACCTACCTGGGACACTGTAATCCTTTCCCATCTCACCTGGTTGGGAAATACCAAGACCACTCCCTACAGGAGTACCCCTAAATGCCTCGTCAGACCTTCTGGTACTCATCCAGGGGTCTGCTTCCAGTGCAAGTTCCCTGGGGTCAGAGAACTCACACTCCACCTGGTGTTGGTGTAGCTCTGGAAAACAAGGACTGGACACAGCTTTCCAGCAATCACATCACACAGCCCCTCACATGAGTAAGCCAACAACCCTTCACCCAACCATCCAGTGATTCAGCCTGGAAAAAGTACCCCACATCACCCTCCTGAGGCTATTGAGACCTGACTGCCCCTGACACTCAGCCCACACTCTTCTGGGGTGTCGCCACACTCCCCAACCAGGCCCTCTACATGGGGGAACCCCTCTCCCTGTCGATCTCACCGAGAGCCAGCACTGTCCCTCCCACTATAAGGAACATGACTCCCCATGCCAGTTCCCCCAATCCACCTCAGGGACCCTGTGCACCACTGGAGCTACCTCATATCCCTGAACATCCTGGTGTATGATAACCCCCCTTCTTCAAGTTGGGCACCAAGGCTCTGGGCGTGTACACTTCTTCATTGGTACTGGATGTAATAATTTTGCTGCCACCATCTGAAAAGGACTCAGCCCTCATGGCTTCCAGCTTCAGCTCTTCACAGCTCAGCTCCTGAGCTACAAACATTTATTTTCCCAGGGCTAAGGCTATCTCAGCCTCAACCCTCTCAAGCTCTTTATCTAGCTCCCTAAGCCTCTGCTCACAAGCTAGACTTTATTCCTCTCTCTCTGGATCCCTTGTAGGGCCACTGTCCTCCTCATCAGAGTAATCCTTTTCCTCTGAATCATCTGGTAGAGTTGCCTGCCAGCATTTTAACTCATAACAAAACAGGGCTGACTCAAGATCCTTCCTTCTGGACCTCCTATTCACAGCCAGTCCCCTTTCCTTGCAGAAAACTTTTAGCTCCCTCATTCTATAGATGAATAGGTGCCAGAAGTTGATTTCCATTCTCTCAAGACCTCACAGGTGCAACCAAAACCCTGAGTCCAAAAAGTCACAATACTTCCAGGATGACAACAGACAACATGAGAGGAAAAAAACAGTATGTGGTTGTGTGATGGTCTGCACTACAAACAGTAGTGTACACTTAATCACTGTATGTCAAGTACAAATACAAGTCCAATCCTCACCGCTGATCACCAATGATAGAAATTATGTCTTTGGTCGGCTGTCAGGTTACTCCCTGTCCAAGCAAGGACCTTCACTCAAATCAGGGCAAAGGAGAAACACACCTAGTTAAACCCCACTCACCCCCTTGGTAGCTTGGCACGAGTAGGCAGGCTTAACTCAGAAGGAATGTGTAAAGTATTTGTACCAACACACACAGTAATACAGTGAAACACTACAAAATGGACACCACACCAGCTTAGGAAAATAGGTAATATTTATTTAAATCAAACAAGACGAAAACGACAAAAATTCAACATACACAAGGTAAAATATAATTTTTTTGAAGAATAAGAGTCTTACTCCATAGAAAACAATTAAAACATTGCTGTTACACAAAGTACCTGTTTGCATCGAAAACCACCTCTTCCTGCTCCATAAATCCAATCTGGAGATGCTCAGTGGAACACATATAGAGAGGCCTTAGCAAGAGTAAGGAAACAATGTTCAGATTAACCCAGCATAATGCTAGAACAACAAATATTTTTGAAACACAAACAGCAAAGTGATGAGAAGATGGAGGAGCATGTTTCATCTCTATGGGTCTTTGCTGCAACATGTGAATTTGGCGCACATTTTGATACATATTCGGAACCAATTTGTATTTAACTGTGGATCACGGAAAATACACAAAAGCGTATTGACTTGAAGAAATCCTACCTTAGCTGAAGTGATTGATGCCATTTGGTGATTTTAAGTTTCTGCGGCAACCTTTCAGGTTGGCATCAGCCGCCAGTGTTGTTCAGAAACTAATGGACATTTTATTTGAGGGTGTCAAAGTGGTATAGGCATACTAAGATGATATCCCATTTTTTGAGGAACATCTGGGTGAGCATAATAAAATCTTGAAAGACGTTATCCATCTTAGCACAAACAGGTATAACAATTAGAGCTGGCAATTGTAAGTTTGCCATTAGGGAGTTTAAATATTTGGGACACACAATATCTGATGCTGGCATAAAACCTAAATTCTCAGTTATAAAAGCAATCACAGATGCCAAAGTGCCAACAGGTAAACATACTTTATGGTCATTTTTAGGATTAGCTGAATATTTTGTACGTTTTGTACCAAATTATGATTTAACTATTGAGCCTCTGCATTTGTTTGCTAAGAAAGAACCAAAGGTTTGAAAGAGAGTATGTTACAGCTTTAGCTTTAAGCACATTTCATGAAGATTGCAAGTCTATCATAATGGTTGATGCAAACATTCATGTATTGGGTGCTGTTTTAAGTCAGTTGATGGCCGGTTAAGAACAAACCGTAGCATTTGCATCTAGAGCATTAGACCAGTTTGAATGTCAATATAGCATATTGAACATAACACACTAGTATGCATGGGCAGTGAATAGATCACAAACCTTTGGTTTACATCTTCACAAAATATGAAAAAAATAAATGTCAGCCAGACTTAAAGATTAGTTTCAAAATTACAGGAGTACAACGTCATGATAAGACACTTTCCTGTAGGGAAAAATGTCTAGGCTAATTGTTTCGCAACAATAATGATGATTTTCTCATGGATGCCATAGAGTGTATAGTGCTGATGGATGCTTTATCAGAATGTCAGTCAGCTATTACTAACAAAGATTGAGTGGAGGCTCAGTCTAAGGATCAGTCATGAGAAAAGGCAATTGAGTATGTTACACATGGGTGGTCAGATACCAGATGCTTAAGAGGAGATTTTGAAAATTTATCACAAGTGGCAGTGGACTTTTTAGTGGTGAACTTCATGGAGCTCCGTGGTGATCGGTTTGTTCCACCAGTTACATTACATCATTTGGTCATAGAAAAAGCTCAACAGGGGCACTTAGGTGCCACAAAGACATGTATGAAGGTTAAACAACAATATTGGTAGCCAGCCATGGCTAGTCAGGTTAAAATTATGGTGGATAAGTGTCCTGAATATTTAGTTTTGGCCAAGCACTGAAAAAATACTCAAACACCTTTACATCTCATGCCTTTTCCAGATGAAGCATGGGAAAGAAAAGGTTTAGATTTCTTAGGGCTTTATGTAGTGTTACCTATTAGTATGAGGTACTTAATTTTAGTTGTCGACTATTTTTCAAAGTGGATGTATCACACTTTTTTGCAGAACCCTGAAACAAATGCAACTGTTGATTTTCTAGGGCTTATATTTTCATTAGATGGTGAACCAAAAGCCATTGTCACAGTCAGTGGCACGCATTTCGTATCTCAGACACTTGAGAGTTGCACTGTACTCACCTTTCTCCAAAGGTTTGGTTGAGCATGATAACAGAATTATGAAAGAAGGTGTACAAACTGCAGTTGCTTCAGGATTAGATGTAAGTAGTTTTATTAAACATAAAGTATGGAGTTACAACATAAGACCACATTGTACTACAGGAGTCACACTTTTTTGTTGTTGAGAGGTAGGGTAATTGAAAAACAAGCAAGTATATAGCATTACTTTGACAATATACATAATTCAACTAATGTGGACTTATCAGTTGGAGATTGGGTTTTAATTAAAAGTCCACTCAGGGTCAAGAAGGGTGAACCTAGATTCTCTTCACCACTTCAAGTCATTAAAGTAAGTAAAGGTTCTACTTTGATTGCAGGAAAAGGCTGGTGGAACAAAAGACAGTTGGTTAAAGTTACAAAAGAATAAGCCAGCATAATGTACCAGAAAAATAGTTCTATTTGTGATACAGATTGGGTACAATGGCTGCAGACTGCAGTTGAGAAAGTTGTTCTCACAAAAGATGGTGGTGGGTTTAACAGTCAAGACTTACCATCAAGGGCAGTTGACAATGTTAATTTCCACAGTGACATTTGGAGTGTTGTAGGGTCATGTTCTAGGAAATATCCAAAGACCAAAGAAGTTTAATGATTTCATGAGGTACTAGTGTGGTATTTGTTAATTTATTTATTCATGTGTTAATTATATTGCTGTACTTTTTTGTTTTATAAGGGTGAAGGTTATGTGGTGTATAACAGTATTAAGCATTCATGCATAGATCATTTTATAATTGTGAGCACACGTGCAAAATTTTATGTATTCAAATGTATTCCGGTTTGTTATTGTTAGTAATTGCACGCGCGCTGGAGTGGACACTGGCGAGGATTCTAGCTGCAACCTCTAGTTGCATTTGGACATCCGAGCCAGCTGGATGATACAGACTGTGGGTGCAAGGAATAAACAAGCTTTTCTATTTACTTGCTAGGGTGAAGCTAGTGCATAACATACATTTATTATGCCCAAGATCTTAATATGGCTATCAAACTCATCTTACGAGGAGATATTTTGTTAAGAGGACTTCCATACGTTAACATTTTGATTGCGATAAAGGCCAGATTTATATATACAGTACAAGAGTCCACTTCTTATACATGCATTGCATTGGAATAAGTTGTTTAAAACTGTGGTTAATTTTAACATGCATCTTGAATTATGACACATTACTGGATACACAGACATAGATGTGTTAATAGTTGATCATTGCAATAGCCGGATTCATATAAGAGATGCCTCTTGACATATATGGACTGTGATTTCATGATTTGTTAAAAACTGTGATTGAATTTTGACTACTATAAACTCTTAATTCAACATGTTTCAATATGGTCGACAGCTTTCCGATGCATTAAGAATGTTCCACCTGTTTTTCTATATTTATGAACTTTATATATTTATAGGGTGTTGGTAACAGAAGTGACTCACCCATGGTCAAGGTGTACTGATGCCGAAATGCGTTGGGTTATTTTCACATGTGTGCACCAAAATAAATTAGCTCTATGAATAAAAAATAGTGTCGGAGTTTGTTTGACACCGGAGTGCATATTTTCTCATGTTGGAAAGTGTTATTGGATTGCTACTGAGTTCCTCACCCTGACCCAGATGCACACCTACACATCGAGGGTCCCAGCCTTGAGGAACTATGTGGAGCGCATATATATATACATGACCTACTCTGCTGGCAGTCATCTATGGGTAGTTATAGTTAGGACTTCTTTGCCGTAGGAATGTTTTTTTTTTGTTTTGCCAATAACTTTGGCACCATTTGACAAATCATCACAAATTTTGAAAACTAGTACACCACTCACTTCAACTGCTGTCTTGAGGGTGATTCATCAAGTGGGAGCCAAGAAAAAGGGGGGGTTCCAAAATGCTTTTTTCTCATGCAATTTACATAGGGATTTTTAGACACGACTACAGCCACAACAACTGCACAGAATTACACCATATTTACCAGAAAGCTAGTTCTTGGTCCTGAAAGTGTACTTTTGATGATTTGGTGTAAATCCTTCCAGTAATTTTGGAGATATTTCGAGTGAAAAATTTAAATATATATGGGGATCCTTTGTGCATTTGACACTCCCTATGCTGATATCTGATTAGTTGCCAGCACTTCAACCAGGAAGTGTTGGCAGCCATTTTGGCACTCTGACTCAGCTGAGTCCCAAAAACAAAGTGAAAAATAAAGAAAAGAGGTCAGGGTAGGAATATCTTGACCCTCCTAGGCCTAGTGCTGGGGGTCCCCAGGGATCCTGCCTGGGCCAAAAAGCATTTTTTTAAAAAAAGATTTTGCTGTGAAATTCATGGAGGATCCACACATCTCAGCAAAACAAACAAAATAATAAGCATGGTGTGAGAAAACAGGGCTGATTGCAGAGGCCCCCTAACTTTTTGCCCCCATTTTCCACTTTTTGCTGGTGTTTTCCTGACTCTGATGGTGCCCTGGGTACTGCTTACCAGTCACAGGGCCTGTGCTCTGTGTAAAATCAATATGCAAATTAGGCTAATTATAATTGGCTAAGTCAACCTACCTATAAGTCCCTAGTATATGGTAGGGCATGTAGGTTTAGGTACCCCAGCATAGGTAGTGCACCCATAGGTGCCCTGCTGAGGTGCCCAGTGTCATTTTAAAGGCAGGCCTGCCTTGCTGGCTGCTTTTAAATTAAAGTTATATGCAAATTCGACTTTGGAATTAAAAGTAGTTCCAAAGTCTTAAACTACCTTTTTTTTAAATGTAGGTCACCCCTATGGTGTGCCCTATGTGCCCCTAGGGCTGGGTGCCATGTAACTATAAGCAGGGGCCTTATAAAAATAGTTTTATAAGCCCTGGTGAGGTAAAAACAGCCAAATTTGTTTTCCCCTCGTTGTAGTGAATGGCCTTCATAGACTAGAATGGGGAGACTTTATTTTAATTTTAAAAGTCCCCTTAAATGACAGATACAAAGAGTTTGGTATCAAATTAATTGTTATAATAAACCCCACAACTTCCAGTTGTTGGATTTAATATAACCTGTTCAGGTAAAGAGTTTTAAACTTTACCTGAAAAGTTGCCAATTTCAGCCCTGCATTGTTTTTGCTGCTGTACTCTGATTTGCCAGCCTCTGGCGGCCTGGCCAGGATGCCTTGATGAGGTGTAAAGTGGCCTGGCTTCACACAAAGAGATGTGCCTGTGGGAGGGAATTTCCCCTCAGCAGAGGGTGAGGCAGGAAGAGGGAGGGCTGCCAAACTGGTCTTCACAGGCAGAGAAGGATATTTGGAGCAACCCAGCAACACCCCCACATCCTGCAACCCCAGACAACTAGGTGCCCCCTTGATTAGATTAGGAGAGGGCAGGTAAGGGGTGTGTTTATGATTTTTAGCCACACCAGTGGGTGGGCACAGCCAGATGTAACCTCCAAAAATCACTTTCAGCCACAATAGATTTTTAAGGAACGTTACCTCCTGGGATTGACTTTTGCCACACTTCCCAGGAAGTGGTCATCACAGGGGGAAGGACCCTGCATCTGATTGGAGAACCAGGACCCCCTGCTTTTTACCCACGAGCAAGGATAAAACTGGCAGACCTGCACCCACACCTCAGTTCCCTACCACATCCCTACCAGGAAGAACTACAGAAGAAGAAGGACTGCCCTGCTGGACCCCTGGCCTGCACCTGGAACCTGCCCTCAGAAGGACTGCACCAGCTGCACACTTGGGCTTCACCACAAGAAGGACTTTGTCTGGCTTCAACTAGTTCAAGGAGGGACTCCCTGTTTGCTACAGGTGGAAAATTGCTAACCAGAGTCCCCTGCACCAACTCCTGAAGAAATCAACCAGCTGACCACTGCCCAGTGACCAAAAAGGAGTTTGCACCAGGTGCATTCTGAGAGTTGTAGTCCGCTCCCCCAAGGATGATCTCAGAGCTTCTGGACCCTTGGGGTGAGCTGTGGACCCCAAAAGAACCTTAGAAGAACATCCGCTCGAAGCCCCAGAAGTTTGGAGAAGTTTGGAGTACTTTTGAAAAAAAGCTCCATAGAGGGACCGAACCGCCGCGGCAACTCTAGCCAGCTTGCTTCAACCGCGACCCGGCCTTATTTGCAGGTTCATCCCGCTGAAGAAAATCTCGGAAAAAGAGACTAAGGCGGTCATTCTGACCCTGGCGGTCAAAGACCGCCAGGGCGGAGGACCGCGGGAGCACCGCCGACAAGCCGGCGGTGCTCCAATGGGGATTCCGACCGCGGCGGTAAAGCTGCGGTCGGACCGGCACCACTGGTGGGCTCCCGCCAGTGTACCGCCGCCCCATTGAATCCTCCAAGGCGGCGCAGCTTGCTGCGCCGCCGAGGCGATTCCGACCCCCCCTACCGCCATCCAGATCCCGGCGGTCCGACCGCCGGGATCCGGATGGCGGTAGGGGGGGTCGCGGGGCCCCTGGGGGCCCCTGCAGTGCCCATGCCACTGGCATGGGCATTGCAGGGGCCCCCGTAAGAGGGCCCCTACATGTATTTCACTGTCTGCTGCGCAGACAGTGAAATACGCGACGGGTGCAACTGCACCCGTCGCACAGCTTCCACTCCGCCGGCTCGATTCCGAGCCGGCTTCATCGTGGAAGCCTCTTTCTAAGTCCGAAGGTAAACTTTTGACCGAGGACTCCCGCGAGCTTGCCGAGCAGGGCTCAATCGCGGTTGGCCTTAAACTTTGACTTTGCCCCGGTCGAGGTGCAACCAGATGACCCGATTGGCGCTTTTTGTTTCTAGGCGCTAAAAAACAATAATTCTTTAAAAATTCATATCTCCGGTTCCCGTTATCCGATTTTATTCGTGTTTATGTCATTTTAAAGATAAAAATATAACCTATTTTTATAAATTGGTTTTGGATTTTTAAACTTCTTCCTGTGTTTTATTTAATTACTGTTTTGTGATATTTGAATGCTTTATACTCTGTCTCCTAAGTTAAGGCTTGTCGCTCGTTGCCAAGCTACCAAGGGGTGAGCTGGGTTGAATTTACTGAGACCTAACTGGACCTAAGTGGAGGTTAGTGGCCTATTGCTAAGTGTAGGTACCTACCTGCCCTTACCAATAACACATTTTCCAACATATGGTCTCCTACGCTTGTTTAAAACTAAGCTTACTGGTGGGCCAGGTCTCGGGGGCATGCTCTTTTGTAATTTGTGTGGAGGGGGCACATGCAGCCCCCCTCCTTAAGCTTTTGAGAGGCCCATGGACCACCACCTTCCTGGGGCTTCATTTAGTAAATGCAGTGGGTCTGCATGGACCCTATCCTCAGGCTCCTAAGACCCCTGGGGACCACCACCTCCCAGGGCTTAGATAATACATTGAAAGAGGGGTTGTGGATACCCCGTCAGCCTCTTTAGACCCATGGGGAGCACCACCTCCCTGGGGCATTATTGCTAAATAGGAGGAGGGCTGCGCTGATCCCTCTCCTCTGGACATTAAGAGCCCCGGGGCCCACCACCTCCCTGGGGCTGGCCCTAAAAAATAAAGGAGGGAGGTTGTGCAGCCCCCATCTTGCAGCCATTAATGGGCCTGTGGTTAGTCCCTCCCCCCCAGTGTTGGCTCCCTATGTCCTGAGATGCCCACCCTTAAGACACAGTAGTTGGCTGTTGCTCGGCAGGAGCTATGAAAGCTCCCACCAAGTGAGAGCAAACTGTAAGTCCACTCCCAGTGGGTGGGAGCAGGTAAACTGCTGCTGCACGCAGGCAGTAGACATTTCATCCTCTTTTACAAATTGCTGGGCATAACAGCAAATAAAAACAAATGGGTTTTAAACAATTTATTGTTGAAGCTTATGAATGCAATGGAAATTTGTATACTTGGATCCAAAAATAACCTGGCTTTTGGCCTATTTAGGGGTCACTTGATGGATTTACAGTGAATTTCAGCCATATTGGGCATATCTCTACGACCTGAAAGGATTGCTAGTAATTTTATCTACAAAGGGCTGCTCCATATGAGGATAAAAGCAGGTGAAGTTCTTATAATAATGGGGACACATGATAGATTACCTTACTCTATTTTCTGTTCCTAACTCTGGATAATTCAGATTAGTTTTCAGAAATATTCAGGATGTTTATTGGAACTATACAGGATTTAAAAGTTACATATATCATAGATCTTACTCTTGTTTTGTAATTAAAAAATGGATACATATGTTTTTGTTAACCTAGTAAAGTGATAAATGGTCATTTGATAAGGAATATTGTCAAACAATCAATCAGTCAGCACTATCACCCCTAAGGGTATGTGGGTGCTGTGGGGAGAAGTATCAGTCAAAAAGCTAGATCTTGATTTATTTCCTGAAGTCTGCAAGAGGGTGCTGTACGGAAGTGGAGGGGCAGATAGTTCCAGGCCGTAGCGGCAATGTAGGAGAAGGAGTGGCCACCGATGTAGCTGCAATGGAATTACAGGGTGTGTGTGAGGGCCAGTGAGGAGGAATGCAGATGTCTAGCAGGTTGGTGGAAGGTCAGTCAGTGGATGATGTTTGGACAGTCCTTGAACCTGTAAGGCCTTGTAGGTGTGCGTCAAGATCTTGAACAGGAGCCAATGGATGTTTGAGGTGGGGGGTGACGTGGGCACAGTTGGGGAGGCTCAAGATGAGTCAAGCTGCCACGTTCTGTATGGTCTGGAGTCTCTTGATGAGTTGGGTGGAGATGCCTGAGTAAAGTGCATTTCCTTAATCGAGGCGGCTGGTGATGAGGGCTTGGGTGACAGTTTTCCTGCGGTTGATTGGGATCCTCCTGAAGATCCTGCAGAACATAAGGAGGGTGTGTAAGCAGGAGAAGACACATCTGTTAATTTGTGGCTTCATGGTCATCTTATTGTTGAGGATGATGTCAAGATTATGTGCATGGTCCGTAGGTGTGGGGGTGAGTCGGAGTTCGGCTGGACATCAGCTGTGGTCCCATGTTGATGTGTTTCTTGTGAAGAGAAGAACATTTGTTTTGTCAGAGTTGAGTTTGAGGCAGTTTGCTTTCATCCAGTTGGCTACGTTGGTCATGGTGTCCTCGAAGTTCATCCTGCTGGTGTTCGGGCCTTCAGTGAGCGAGAGGATGCACTGTGTATCATCTGCATAGGACATGATGTTGAGAGTGTGGGATGTGACAATGTTTTCTGGAGGTGTCTTATAGAAGCTGAACAGTGTGGGGATGAGGGACCAAAGATTGTTGTGAAGAACTGTTGTAACCATGCACTTTTCAGAAGTAATGATATTAATTTTGAATACTAATGTGTGATGTGTTTGATAGGAAAAATGAATAGCCCCTCTATAGAATAATCAATTTATGAAAGATTATACATTTTTTTTTTTTTTTCTTAAATGTTTTCCAATGGTGTGTTATTTACATTGATGAATGCATGTGACCTAGTGATCATGCACTGTGAATCAGGCCCCACTAGGATATTTAATGTTATTTATGTATATGTGGAACATTTTGTCTATTAAATATGTTTGTTAGTGGAGATTTAAATAAGTATTCTGTTTGTGTGAAATTCGCTTGTAACAAATGTTGACACTGTGTGTGTTGTTACGTATTGTGGTTTTAAAAGTATTTATTGGTATACGTGTTCTTTGTAGCCCTTATGCAGTTTCTTGTTGGGACGAAATGTGCTGGCTGGGCCGACAAGATCTGTGTTTTCTTGGAGATTGAAGAATAAACCCAGATTTTAACATTCATAATGTACTGTGTCTAAATTTGCTGGATTAATCTAATATTGTTGTGAGGATAATACAACATCACAGACGCTTGGGAATATAACATTATTTTCAAAGGACTACTAAAAGCGTGATAATGCTCCACGTCAACATTCCAATAACAGTTTATAAAGCAACTGCGACTCAATTGCAACAACAATGGCACCATTATAACAAGAATGCCTTTACGCACCAAAACACGTTTCCAGATTACATTTGACATTGACCTATAGAGATTGGTCAACATCAGACATTCTTGAGGTTGTTGAGTAGACACGTTATTTTAATCTGTATAGCAATAACTATGTACTTGACCACAGAACGTTGAATGAATATCAAGTTCAGTGCATCAGAGGTGCAGTACGCTGAAAAAAGTTAGTGAAACACATTCGATTCTTAAGTTGCTTGCCAATAAAAGTATTAGCACTGGTTTGTTCCTTAATTTGAATATTTGACATTTGGATTTGAAACGAACCTAGTTCTTTGATAAGATATAAACGGTCTGACATGTTTAACTAGCTCTGCTGTTGCTGTCCAAGCACTTCACTGTTCCCACATTAGACATGGTGGAACGGGCACTTGGAAAATCGCAAACTGTTTATTTTTTCAGACAAACCGGCATTCATACCCTTGGGAGTTAAGACTGCCCTCTTTGTTTAGACTGTGTTTAAGTGTATCTGCCGCTTATTCAGATAGCACGGCAGGAGGATGGCTCAATGTCTCATGCACAGATCAGTACGTATGGTTGGATCATTGTTGTTATGCAGCCAGTCTGCGATTGAAAAAGTCCCTCGGAATCGACCAGGTTAGTTAAAAAAATAAAGAAAATATTAGTATATATTAGAAAAGCGCCCATCCATAATTTTATATATGGTCAAGTTAAGTACGTCTTGCCTTCCTTTTCCTCAATTATTCCACATAATTTGCCTCCTTCATTCATCTCATACTTATATGATATAGTTTTATTTTTCTTTCTCCAATTTTCAATAGCTGATTCGTTGTCATACTTTATGATGATTATTTAGCTACAAATACAAAAAAAATGAAATCCAAGTTGTGAATTAAAACATGAACGCCCTTTGAAAGGGAATAACCCCCATCTGGTTGAGGTGCCAAGCTCGCTATATATGAGCTACCTCGCTCTTTCGACGGGGGGACTGCAGAGAAGTACCGCATGTCCATCGAAATAAGAGCTTTTGCTTTCCCAATAGCAGGCTGTATTGTACGCGTCAGCTGTCTTCCTAACGAGCCTATTGATTGCTAGAGAGCTGTTTTATAAGGGAAGATAATGGCAGCGGTTTATTTTCAGAAAGCTAACACGCCATTGAATTTTCAACTATTGGGAATAGATGTTATGTTTTTATTAAAAAGGCATTAAGAATCAGAGATTTGCAAAAAAAATTGTAAACAGAATATGCCTTCAAAAAGTTAGAAGATAAGTGATGTGCTTGTTATCTCTTTACAACTGGTCTTTCTTCCTACCGGCTTCTTAACTGCTAATGCTTGGCCAGAGGATATCGTCACTTTGTTTCCCAAAATAACATGCTTGATGCACCACAAAAATGCAAGTGTTGCAAAAACTATTTAAGGTTCGTAGAAACATGACAACAGCACTTTTAAACAGATGGAAGAAGATAAAAATAACTGCCTGCAATTTGTTACATTGGGATTTATGCTGTGTTTTATATCTGCTGTCACTTACAATATTATATCTAACAATTTTCGAGGTAAGAGATACTTTCTTTAACCATTTCCTGTGCAGTTATCATGTAGGATGTTTAGCTTCGCATTTACAATGTCAAATGGAGTTATCTGTATATTTCAATAGTCAGATCCATTCTCATATGCCAACCTGAATTAATGTTTTATTAAAATTGTCAAGTTTCGATTCTATTGACTCCATTCCAAATATAAGAAATAAAAACAGAGCACAAAATCTTAACATTAAGGCCCTCATTTCAACCTTGGCAGGCGGCGGAGGCCAAGTGCATGGGCAGTGCAGGGGCCCCCAGGGTCTTCGAAGTATGTAGTGGATATAAGTATACCATTGTACTCCAACAATTATGCTCAGGTCAGTTGTGGTTTGTTGGGTGAGTTGACAGATCCAGTCACAGTTAACAGGAGGTGTTCATCAGGGATGCGTCCTTGCCCCTACCTTGTTGACCATGTTTGCCAATGAATTAGTGCCTTACTGGCAGTAGTGTGAGAATGATGATGTCAGGGTTTCGGCCCTCCTGTTTGCTGATGATACACTCCTGATCTCCAATTCGCCCATGGGGCTGCAAAAACTATTGGATCAATTTGAGCACTTCTGCAAACAGAGGAGCCTGGGGATTAACATTGGAAAAACAATGTTTATGTTTTCAATCCAGAGCTAATCTTTTGGTTAATGGGGAAGTACTGGAGAAAGTTCATACTGTGATTGTCTGGGGCTAACTTTAATGGAACATTTTAAGGCGTGTTTTGCTTTACTGAGCCAAAATGCACACACTGAAGAGAGTCAAAAAGAATCCCTGGAATGCACTTCATAGTCTAAAGAAGACATTTATTAAATCATTCTGCAAGGCTCTTAAAGGAAGGTCAGTACAACCAAAAGTGCACCTTTAAAATGTGCGCAGCAATAAGGTGAGAACATGTACAAAGAATCTTCAATCCATGAACAGCAAATACATACATGCAAAGATACAGATACCTTTATTTATATATATATATTAATACACAATGCAAAGCAAATAATTAGTAAAAATTCATCAAAATGGGGCCCAGCTGCTTCTTCATCTTTCTCTCAGTAGCTGCAAGCCGTAGACCCTGAGATTGGCTGCGGAAGAGAGATCTGCCCTCATGGGGTGTCAGGCATTCAACGTCACAATCCTGACCAAAGTCTCTGAATCTCCTACTGTCAATCCTGGGTCTCTTATATAATTTAAATAATCCAGAGGGGAGAGTTCTAGAAAAACCTTCCCTGTTCCCTGTTATTCAAAGCTACTTCAGGTCAGCTTTGAAAGAAACACTTTGGAAATGGCAAGGTTCCCAAGGTGTCCCTCCTAAAACTAAACCTTCCCTCCTGTACCATAAACATCATCCTAGTATATCCTTATCTTGCTGACTGACTCCTCCACATTATGTCCTAGCCCTTGGTGAGAAAGAACACACAGACACGCAGAATAAAAATATGAATGAGAAAACACGTTACATAACATGTTTTGTACGAAAAAATACTTGCACGTTTAACGTGGCGATGAAGCTAAGGCTAAGCGGAATACAAAATGAAGTCTGTAACTTGTGACCGCTAATGTGATGGTGGACAGCTAAGCCAAGTGCAAAGTGGTGCGACACAGAGTCAGTGGTCAAAACACAAATATGACTACAACGGGCAAGCCCACATTTTTCAACATAGGCTATAATTGGAACAACAATCTGGGGCATTGTGAAGATTCAGCGAGGTTCTAAATTCACCCAACCTCCACAGCATGACAAATTTAGTCCCAGAATTATGGTGGCCTAGCACCATTCAAATGCTACCTTAGTGTAATTTTCTTTACGCTAATGTGGCACTGGAAGAGCAAAAACGCTGCACCATATTTACAAAATGGTGCAATGCTTGCATTGTGCAACTGTGTAAACCCTTGCGCCACATGATGCCTGTGCCAGGCACAATGTATGCAAGGGGGACATTCCAGTGCTAGGTGGGCCGTAAAAATGGCACGAAGGAATCTGTGAGATTCCTTTGTGCCATTTTTATCAACATTTTTTAATGCCTGCTAAGGGGAGGCATTAAAAAGAGGCTCCCATTGTGTTCAATGGGCCACTGGGTGCTTTGCAGAATTAGCGTCAACATTTTTGATGCTGGTCCTGCAAGGCGCTGGACTAGCGTGAAAAACGATTACGCTAGTTCCTCTTACCACCGCCATGGTGCACCGTATTTTAAATACTGCACATACAGGGTGGCATTAGGGCGGCACTAAGGGGCCAAGAAAGATGGTGCTGCACTAGTTGCAGTGCCACTTTTCATAAATCTGGACCTAATAATCTCCAAGCTCTTGGGGCAGCTCTTTATGGTGCATAGCTTTTGGGTTTTAAGGATGCACCATCCCTGGTGGTGGTTTGACTAACCTTCAGGTCACTGCCACCCTAGTTCCCCTTAGATTAGATCTAGGGTTCAGATCGATCCCTTATAAGATAGGACTGAGATTTATTTTATATTGGAAAGAGTCTGGGTGACTCCAAAACTGACCTCCAATTGACAGGGCCTTATGGAATAACTAGGGATTCCTAGGTCAGGTAATATAATCTGGATCAGATACATAAACTGTGCCTTCTTCAGAATGGGTGTGAGTCTGTGGACTAACCCAGAGGAGGCCACTGTGATATCTAAAGAAACCATTAGGGGTAGCTACCGGCAATACAAACATGGATCCCTCTTAGGGCTATCAAGTATCAACACTCTTACTGTACCCTTTCTTGATCAGAAAGATGAATACATAGCGGAAGACTTTTTGGATGAGATTGAACCTTTAGATGCAAACTCAGTCTATCGGAAATTTGCCTATTGATCTTGCCGCTCCACTCCTCCACTGCTAAATGGCAGCGAGAGCCCTAGGAGGCTTATTGGTGTTGTTCTTCGTATTCAGGGCCCACTGAAGTACTGGACCTTACTTAGGTAGCAGAAGGAAAAGGATTCTTCCACTGTGTCATAACCTGGGTATATGGTATTATGGCATGGTAATTAGAATCCTGAAAAGAGATACTAGGCAGTCCATAGTTTTTGCACTTTCTCACTTGTTCATGTGTATGTGGAGGTCAAAGCAAAAACACTCAGCAACCAGGATTTTGGCAGTGTCCCTGTATCTGGCCCTCACTCCATCACAGTCTGCTGGAATTTGTTCTGGTCTAGTGCGACCAGATAACCTTAGCTGGCACTTTGTGTCTTTTGGTGTATTTTCTTTTAAATATTTAAAATAGCATATGTCTTGTTCTACTGAGTGGATTTTTGTCGTGTTGGTCTCAAATTATTTATTAAATTGTACTCTACTTTTTTAAACTTGTGTGTGTTTTTTTGTGCTGTGTTTTCACCTTATTACTATGTGTGTGCTGCATAAATACTTTGCACGTTGCCTCTAAGTTAAGGCTGACTACTACTGAGCCAAGGTACCAGAGGGTTAGGCACAGGTAACCTGGGGTTTGCTGTCGACTTCACCGTCACAGGGATTGTGGTTGTCGCTTCAGTAGGGTTTCACTAACCTCAACCAGTAATCCAATTTCTTACAATAAACTATCCCCCAGGACAAACATTGTATCTTTATCCAAACTGTGCTCCATCTCAGTCAGCCTTAACTTTTGACTTTGCCCTTGTCTAGCACGACCAGATACCCACAATTAGAGCTGTGTACTTTTTGGAACAAGAATTATTTAAAACTTGTAAAAATCATATCTATCTCATATCTCTGGGTACCTAACTCTGGTTTTTATCATGCAGTGTCTATTTGCTCATTAAAATGTACTCTATTTTTGTAAATTGGAGTGAGATTTTTATTGTGTTCTGTGGAGAATTGAGATCAGGTTTACATTATTGAGACCTAACTTGACCTAATAAGGAATAGTGCCATTATTACTGGAAGAGGACTACCATCCACTTAAACTAATAATCCACTTTCCCACAGTTGTCATGTTTAGGGGCATATCACAAATATTGGGAGGTGTTTAGTAGCCTTCAAAATCCAAGAGGTCTAAATTTGCTAGCAAGCCAGTCAAAAGAAATAGGAAAGTCAGAGGGTTGGATTGGCCTATAGAGAAATCTGGAAGTGCCCGAAGGACTGGTCTGACAGGTCAGTGAGTTGGCCCTTTTTTAGCTGTATGTTAACCTATGTTATGGTCACGTGGGCCGGTTTTTACTGTTGTTATCTATGGTCTTACAGCAAATAAAACATGTAGCAATAACAAATGCATGAAGTCTGCCGTACATTGCAAAACATCTATTCATGGTGTCTTTGCAAGCTCGTGAGTTGCCAATGTGGGCCACTTTTTCAGCTATCTGGACCCATATTAAAGACAAGGTTGAGTGTTCTTGTTTGCGCCGTTGCACCCCTTTATACAGATGTGATGAATGCAAACAGGGACAGTCTGCCTTATTATGAGGAATGTGTTGCCCTCAGCACTCGCAAACTTCGGCTGCACTGTGGGCCACATATTTAATGAAATACAGAGCAGATGCTTCAAAGTCTCTCTATGTTTATGTGTGCAGGTGACCAGTAACCTGCACTTAAAGAGAGACCTGAGATCTCTCTGCAGATGGGTGAAGTGAATGACTGCACCTACCTGCAGAAGAGGATGTCTGTGTGATCCATGGGGCCCCATCCCCCTCCAGAGGGCTGCCCTTAAGGGGAAGACTAACAGTGCACTAATATTTTGTGGCACTCTGTGAGTGCACTTCCTATGGGCATGTTTGCCTCTGCGCCCATGTCCATAATATGGCGTGGATACAGGGGCTAAGTGAGTCCCTGATTTGCATGGAACCACACTGCCATAGAAATGAGGGAACATCCTCTCATGATAGTGCTGGTGCTGCATGTTTAACAGCACCATCAGTATTACAGAAGAGGCACACAAGTATCTGTGACCCATTCTGTATTACCATAGTACCCCGGGGAATTAAAAAAAATGTACAGTCCTGAGGAATTATCTAAACTTATACATGTGCCATATTTAATAAGGTCTCTTATCTGACATCATACAATGGTTATCGAGAATGCCATTTCTTTGGTGTTCTGGATCCCCAACATTTGGCTTACACCGCTGAAGCTATCAGGCTCTATTTTAGAAGAGATACATCAATCTATGCAGAATGACATTATGAGTTAGATGTGGCTGCTTCGGAGTGGATTTTGGCATCTTGTACACATAGATGAAGTTCATGAGAGGTACTGCAAAAGGAGGGAAAGTTACAGATGGAGAGTCAAGATAATGATATGTACAAATTGTTTTCTTTTATATGTAATAATATTCAGCATAGGCTTGATGGTTAATTGAGTGGGACTGGAGGGCAACAAGTATAGTTGGAGCTGTCTAGGCATGATTAGAGGATGTATTGACAAAACACAGGTTTGGCACTGGTGAATCTCTGGCACACTCATGTTATCTTCACCTGGACAAGGGCTCACATTGTATCATCTCTACTGTCACTCTGACATGTTCCTGTGTCCCACCATACCCCCAGATGTGTTGACATGATATTTTCATAGACCACAGTAAAAATATTTTGTGATAGCTTATCGGTGTTGTCAGTACTAATGGTGTTGTCAGTATTGATGGTGTTGCTAATGTTATTGCTAACTTCATTAGCAATTTCATTGTTAATCTCATATTTGATTGTTTTTGAAAAGTCAAACGCTGAGAAATTGCCGGTTATTTGATGTACAAATTGAATTCTTTAACCAAAATAAAGGGTGTGATATTTACCAAAACTAAAGGGCATGGCATTTACAGAAAAAAAATTGAGCATTATTCAAAGAATTACTCATTCGAATGCAAGATAATGCCCTAATAGCATCTGTTTCTCCTGGTTGGTATAACTTAGAAATTGTGCAGTTTCTTTGCACAATTTATAGCTGGTCGAAAGCAGAAGGGCCAGCACCAATGGGTGTGCCATTAGTACTAGAGTCATAGTCCTGATGTGGATGCAAATGTTAAGCTGCACAATAGTTGGGGCTTTTGTGTGGATAGTGGAATGAACACCAAGTGTTTTTTAATTTAAGATACATAACAAAGGTACAAAACATGCAGCAATGCATCTTTATAATCTGATTAAACAGTGAGGGGCATACTTATGAGCTGTTTGTGCCATTCTTGCATCATGCAGCGTGGTACATGCATGGCGCAAATCACTAAGTTATATTTTTGAAGCCATGCTAAACCACTTTGAGTGCCTTTGAAGGGTCTCATAAAAATTGAGTATAGCATGGCAGTGCAACTCGCTGTGTTGTCTTACTCTGTTGCAGGGAGGTCTTCCATGGGCATTGTGTGGGTGTTCCCATGCAACTCTCGTGTTTTTTTACTTTTTGACATGTTTCCAGATCCAAAAAACCTGGTAAACCTGGGAATGTGCAAAAAGATATGCCTCCCCAGGAGAGGCAAAATGAGGAAAAATATTATTTCTCCTTGTTACTTCCTCTTTCTATGTGTGCTGCATTCTGCAACACACATCGATAGGGGAATGTGCCTCTAAGTGTTGTTTTTGTGCAGGAAGGTATCCCTTCCTATGCAAAAACATACCTGCATGCAATTGAAGGCACAATTGCTCCATAGTGCAACATTTCAATGGAAAAAAGGCATCACTATGAGCCAAAATGACCACGCAACTGTAGCATCACAAAACTTCCATAACTTTTCTTCTTTTCAGACATGTTATTCCTAGATATTTTGCAACTTCACAAGCAAGCAAAGGGCAAGAATCAGCTCTTAGAATACACAGGACAACACGATGACTGGAAGTACCCAGATGTCTACAAATGAGTGCTAGCCATGTAGATCAAAACTGAGCATTTGCAGGCCACACAAATAACACATATGGGACAGGCTCATTCTGGCCATTACAAAAAGGGCGGAATGTGGAATCTGAGCCCGCTCATTTGCTACAAATGACTTCAGAGGTAGTGACCCCACTCTAAATTGATGGTAGGGCCAGCTCTATGGCAGTGCAACCAGTGCCACTGCACCGGGTGCTGACTTTGGGTGAGGGTGCTGTGTTTGCAGGATATAATATGGTTTTAAAAGCACCTGCTGCGGTGTTCCTTGCTTTCAGCAATTTTCGGTCAACAATAAATATGTCAAGATAACTCTGGTAATTAATGTGCTGCCTGGGGAGAGATCAGAGTTCTCTCTAGTGGACTTTTTAAGGTAGTGCAAAGGGATAATATGCCTGCTGCAAAGAATGTCTACTATGCAGCCCACAAAGTGCAACAAATGCAAATAGGTCAGTGGGTTAGTACTTTTGTCAGAGAAGTCCTCTTGTTACTTGTAGTTTATAAGTTCAAATCCTTATAAGGAACAGCAAAGTATTAAGGGGGTCATTCTGACCCTGGCGGTCAGTGTAAAAGCGGCGGCCAACCCGCCAACAGGCTGGCGGCCTAAAAATATGAATTCTGACCCTGGCGGGAACCGCCAACACATGCCGCCGCTTTAACACTCCGACCGCCACGGCGGTACAAACAAACAGCGCGGCGGTCACCGCCAACAGGCAGGCGGCAGACAATGTACCGCCCACCCTATCACGACCCATCAATCCGCCACCTTTTCCGGGACGGGAGCCCCGCCGATAAAAACACAGCGGAAACAGACATCTCCAATGGAAAACTCTTACCTCGACACACTCCACGCGGAATCGGAACAGCATGGAACCCGAACTCCACATCCTCCCAGCCATTGCCTTCCTGCTCTTCTTCCAGGATCACGAACCTCGCCGCAGATGACAACGGTGAGTACTGCACCTACGACACAGGGGAGGGAGGAGGAGGAAAGGTTACGGGCACACACATACGCCACAGCCCCACCCCCACCCTCACCCCCACCGAAATACCTACACACCTATGCAGATAAAAAAGTCAGAGTGACACCCCCAACCCCCCCCACCAAAAAACAAAGACAAAAGGCAATGAATGTAAAAGTAGAACCATATTATTGCAACAATAAAGTATAGCGACCTTAGCAATATATGAAGAATGAATACACATCTAGAACTTCATCCATACAAGTAGCAACAGTCCGGCCCAGTCATCCAAGTCCAAATGTCCGTGGGCCAATGTGCAGCAGCACATGGGCAAAGCCCACACACGAGATCGAGTCCATTGGAGAGAACACTGCTGGGGCATCACTAAAATAAAAAGACAGGCACCTCAAGGGGGAAGTGAAGGGGGGGCACCTCAGCCACATGAGTCCACGACGCCAGATCCACGAAGGGCCTCCATGCCCACTGTGCCATCCTGGGGAGTGCAAAGCCACAGTCTCACAAGTCTCTACAGTGGGTGGATTGCCCATTGTGCCATCCTGGGGAGTGCAAAGCCACAGTCTCACAAGTCTCTACAGTGGGTGGATTGCCCACTGTGTCATCCTGGGGAGTGCAAAGCCACAGTCTCACAAGTCTCTACAGTGGGTGGATTGCCCACTGTGGCATCCTAGGAAATGCAAAGCCACAGTCCATCAGGTGGATTACAGAGACCACTGGACATGGAGGAGGCATGGTGGGCAGAGTGCGTCGTGAAGGCCTGCCCGACACAGAACCAGGACTGCCAATGGGCCAGCGGTGCTTGAGATGAAGGGCCCAGCGTAGCGGTGCTTGACAGGAAGGGCCCAGCGGAGCGGTGCTTGACAGGAAGGGCCCAGCGGAGCGGTGCTTGAGATGAAGGGCCCAGCGGAGCGGTGCTTGACAGGAAGGACCCAGCGGAGCAGTGCTTGACAGGAGGGGCCCAGCTGAGCGGTGCTTGACAGGAAGGGCCCAGCGGAGCGGTGCTTGACAGGAAGGGCCCAGAGGAGCAGGGCTTGACAGGAAGGGCCCAGCGGACCGGTGCTTGAGATGAAGGGCCCAGCGGAGCGGTGCTTGACAGGAAGGGCCCAGCGGAGCGGTGCTTGACAGGAAGGGCCCAGCGGAGCGGTGTTTGAGATGAAGGGCCCAGCGGAGCAGTGCTTGAGATGAAGGGCCCAGCGGAGCGGTGCTTGACAGGAAGGGCCCAGCGGAGCGGTGCTTGACAGGAAGGGTCCAGCGGAGCGGTGCTTGAGATGAATGGCCCAGCGGAGCGGTGCTTGAGATGAATGGCCCAGCGGAGCGGTGCTTGAGATGAAGGGCCCAGCGGAGCGGTGCTTGAGATGAAGGGCCCAGCGGAGCGGTGCTTGAGATGAAGGGCCCAGCGGAGCGGTGCTTGACATGAAGGGCCCAGCGGAGCGGTGCTTGACAGGAAGGGCCCAGCGGAGCGGTGCTTGACAGGAAGGGCCCAGCGGAGCGGTGCTTGACAGGAAGGGCCCAGCGGAGCGGTGCTTGACAGGAAGGGCCCTGTTCAGCGGTTCTGGTCACGGCGGGGCCCTGTTCAGCAGTGCTCCTCACGGCGGGGCCCTGTTCAGCGGTGCTCCTCACGGCGGGGCCCTGTTCAGTGGTTCTGGTCACGGCGGGCCCTGTTCAGCGGTGCTTCTCACGGCGGGTCCCTGTTCAGCGGTGCTTCTCCGGGGCCCTGTTCAGTGGTGCTCCTCACGGCGGGGCCCTGTTCAGCGGTCCTCCTCACGGTGGGGCCCTGTTCAGCGGTGCTTCTCACAGCGGGGCCCTGTTCAGCGGTTCTGGTCACGGCGGGGCCCTGTTCAGCGGTGCTCCTCACGGCGGGGCCCTGTTCAGCGGTTCTGGTCACGGCGGGGCCCTGTTCAGCGGTGCTCCTCACGGCGGGGCCCTGTTCAGCGGTGCTCCTCACGGCGGGGCCCTGTTCAGCGGTGCTCCTCACGGCGGGGCCCTGTTCATCAATGCTCCTCACGGCGGGGCCCTGTTCAGCGGTGCTCCTCACGGCGGGGCCCTGTTCAGCGGTTCTGGTCACGGCGGGGCCCTGTTCAGCGGTGCTTTTCACGGCAGGGCCCTGTTCAGCGGTGCTCCTCACGGCGGGGCCCTGTTCAGCGGTGCCTGTCTTGTGTTTCCAGTGCACCACACCTGGCCAATACTTGCCGCTCAGTCTGCATCGGACCTTTCCGTTGCGGGGCCCTCCTGTGATGGAGTCCTGGGGCCCTGGCTCTCCTTCGATACCCCCGGAATGGGGCTGGTGGGGCCCTCATGGCCAGGTCGGCTGCTCCCTGCCTTTTGCTCCTTGCTGCCCTTGCCCTCCTTGGCAGACTGTCCGTGGCCCTTGGCTCCCTTACCCGATGTGGCAGGTGACGGTGCAAGGCTACCCTACTTGGGGGCAGGCGTATCAGGCCTGTCGCGCCTGCCCTTCAGTTTTTTGGTCCTCTTCCCAGGGGGGGGGCTGGCTGTGCCTTTGCTGCTGGACGATGTCCCAGCCCAAGGAAAGGGCGGACTCCAAAAACCAGGCACGACGTTCTTTGGAGTTGCTGGGCTGGTGGTGGCTGAGGTGTTTGTGGAACTCTTACGGGATGGAGGGGGTGGGTCAGGTGAGGAAAAGAGGTCCACTTTAGAGAGGAAAATTTTCTTTGGAGCCATGGGAAGGGTGGCTGGAGTGGGTATGGGAGTGGAGGAAGAGGATGTGGTTGTAGGAGAGTCAAGTGTGCTGTCTTTGGGTGCAGGTGCTTGGGCAGGAGGCTGACGTGAGGTGGATGGCTGTTGTTTGGGTGCCTGCCTGCGTTTGTGTGGTTGGGAAGCAGGGGTGACAGACACACTGGGAGAGGACACAGGGGACGTGTACATGGCAGTGGGGGTGGTGACTGCATATGTGCGGACTGGTGTGGAGGGTGTGCTGGTGATGGGTGCAATGGCTGATGGTGGTGTGCTTGCAGGTGTGTGTGGAGACGTCACAGGGAGGGAGGAGGGAGACGAGGAGGTGGGGGACACAGAGGAGGTAGTGGCTGTTGGCATGTCTGCATCTGGATGTTGCTTGGGTGAATGCTTGTGTGTCCTGTGGTGCTTATGTCTGGATGAGCTGGCCTTGGGTGTTGAGGTGTGTGCAGGCTGGTCTGTAGGTGTGGATGGGATAGGCAGAGGAACAGGGGAGTGGGACTGGGTGGAGGGAGTCAGAAGAGAGAGGCTGGAGACAGGGACAATCGCTGCCGTCAGTGCTGAGGCCAGAGCGTTGAACGATCGTTGATGGGCAGCCTGACTCGAATGAAGGCCCTCCAGGTATGCATTGCTTTGATGCACCTCCCTCTCCACACCCTGGATGGCATTCAAAAGGGTAGACTGCCCAACAATGATGGTCCTCAGGAGGTCAATGACCTCCTCACTGAGGGCAGCAGGGGTGACTGGGGCAGGGCCTGAGGTGCCTGGGGCGAAGGAGATGGCCGGCTTCCTGGCCTTGCGGGCACGGGCCAAAGGCCGAGGGGCTGCTGTGAGGGCAGAGCTGGTGCGCTGGGTGGCGGCTGTACCTGTAGGATCGGTGGGCACGGATGTTGCCGCCACCGCAAGGGAGCTCCCTTCCGAGGACGTGTCGGTGTCGCTGCCATCTCCACAGGTCCCCGTGGTGGAGCCCCCCTCGCCCTCCGTCTCACTGGTCATGTCGGAGTCCGTTGCATGGCCCTCCGGGGCCATGTGAGATGCAGCTCCCTCTTGCGCCGATGCCCCTTCTCCTCCGCCTGATGATGCTAAAGCACACATTCACAGAAAAACAAAGAAAATGGGGGGGGTGGAAGACATAAAGACAAGTTGAGTGCATGCATTGGGGACACCGTTGGCGGAGAGGACAGACACAGAAGCCCCCTGCACTACGCTGCGCACTTGGGGTATACTACTCATTCACTGGGACATGCCCTACAAGCCTATGGGCGACAACTGCCCACACAGTATACACTGGTCCATGAATCGCGTCACTAGGCACCCTACAGAGGTGGGGGGCGGGGGCACAGGACCATACTTCACGGACGGGCCTGTCCTACAGAAATCGCCTTGGCCTAGGGATACCCACAGCCCTCCTCCCCCACCCAGGCACCTCCACTGCGCGCAAAATAGCTGAATGTGCTGGTACTCACCCCCTTGTGTCTGCTGTGATGTCCTCAAGCGCCCATCTAAATCGGGGTAGGCCACCGCCAGGATCCGGGACATCAGGGGGTCAAGGTACGACTGGCACCCCTCCTAGGTTGGGAGGCCATCCCCAGCAGAGCCTCCGCGGTCTTCCTGCTCCCTCGGCGGATGTCCTCCCACCTCTTGCGGCAGTGGGTGCCCCTTCTGGTGTGGACCCCCAGGGCCCAGACGTCCTTGGCGATGGCACGCCAAATGTCAATCTTCTGATGGGCGCTGACCTATGTGACATGTACAGGGGGGGAAAAGAAACATCATCACTTTTCTGCATGCTCGATGTGAGTGGCCCCCCCTCCCCAACCTTGCCATGTGGCACATGCTCTCATCTGTCGTGCCATGCATTCGTCATTCGCTGTCCTCCCCTCCATCGTACATCCTCCCCACTCAGCCCAGGCATTGGGCACTATGCATTGCCCCCCGTGTACTCACCTGTTGGTCTGGAGGCTCGTAGAGTAGCGCATACTGGGGGAGGACCCCGTCCACGAGCTTCTCCAACTCCTCGGAACTGAAGGCGGGGGCCCTTTCCCCAGTCGCAGCAGCCATTGTCACTTCCAGACCGAGGTCACAGCAGCACTTGCAGTATAGGTCCTCTCGTGTGGATGCTCAGGTCTCGTGTGATCAAGCAGAGAGAAAATGGCGGTTACGGCCGCAGCGGTGCGTGCCGCGGCGGTGCGTGCCGCGGCGGTGCGTGCCGCGGCGGTGCGTACCGCGACCGCCGGCGCTCACCACCATTGGCTCCTGAAACCCATAGGGTTCAATGTTGTCCAATGCGGCTTTGCGCCATGGACTGCGACCGCCTACCGCCACGGTGTGCCACACTTGCGCTATGACCTCACTTCACATTGTCACACTTCACAGGTCAGGCAGCCGCCATTTAAAGGGCCCACATGGCTTAATTCCTACTGCGTCACACCTGGCTAGGCCTTGCACCGACAATCATACTAGCCATTCAATCCCGAGAGATTCGTGTACTGGGCATGCTGTGGGCACTTACCTGTGGGTTGCTTGACTCTGTGCTCCATGTTGTCCATCCTAGGCATCATCCGCTGGGACTTGCGAGGAGACAGAGGAATCTTCCCGTGTACAGACCGCTGGTGGACCTGTCGACAATGGAAGAAAGACACGTCATACTCACCTACAGACTCAACCGTGCCACTATACAGGAACTGTGTGCCCAGCTGGAGCCAGACCTGATGTCACCCATCCGCCAACCCACAGGGATTCCGCCTCTAGTGCAGGTGCTGTCAGTACTGCATTTTTTGGCCAGTGGATCATTTCAAACTACCGTGGCCATTTCATCTGGGAAGTCTCAGCCTATGTTTTCAAAGGTGTTGTCCAGAGTGTTGTCTGCCCTGATGAAATACATGCGGAGCTACATCATTTTCCCTGAGGTGGGTGACTTGCCTACAGTGAAGGGTGATTTCTATGCCCTTGGACACATTCCCAATATCATTGGTGCCATTGATGGGACCCATGTGGCTTTGGTTCCCCCAAAAGACGATGAGCAGGTGTACAGGAACCGTAAAAATTATCATTCGATGAATGTCCAGGTGGTCTGTTTTTGCTGACCAGTACATCTCCCATTTAAATGCCAAGTTCCCAGGTTCAGTGCATGACGCGTACATCATGCGAAATAGCAGCATCCCTTATGTGATGGAACAGCTACAGAGACACCGTGTGTGGCTAATTGGTGACTCTGGTTACCCAAACCTGCCTTGGCTATTGACCCCAGTGAGGAATCCCAGGACCAGGGCAGAGGAACGGTACAATGAGGCCCATGGGCGTACCAGGAGGGTGATTGAGTGGACCTTCGGCCTCCTGAAGGCTAGGTTTAGGTGCCTGCATATGACTGGTGGATCCCTAATGTACTCACCAATGAAGGTGTGTCATATCATCGTGGCCTGCTGCATGCTTCACAACCTGGCTTTGCGACGCCAGGTGCCTTTCCTGCAGGAGGATGGTCCAGATGGTGGTGTTGTGGCCGCTGTGGAGCCTGCGGAGAGTGAAGAGGAGGAAGACGAAGAGGACGACACAGACAACAGGGACAGAGTGATACTGCAGTATTTCCAATGACACACAGGTAATAATCTACTCCTGCATTGTATTATATCTGTAACTGTAGTGGCTCTCTACTGTCTGACCTTTCACCCCAATGTATGGTAACTTAGTTGTGTATATCACTTCCTATTTCAGTGATCTGATCCCCACGGAGTGCCCTCTGGTTTTTTTCCCCATGGACTACCGCTGTGTGACACTGGTATGTTGTCATCACAATGTAACTAGAAATGTTTTGTTGGTGATATCGAATACATTTGGTTTAAATAAATAGAAAGCAGAATCCAGTTGGTTAATGTGCAATACTTGTGTTTATTGAAGTTTTAAAATAGGTGTATAGTTCAAAAAGGGTGATGGTGGAGGCATGTCCATGGCAGTGTCCAGACTGTCGTTCCTACAGGTCCATTGTCCATATGCCTGTGGAAGGTGGAGCAGGGGCAGTTCAAGGTTGGACAGGGTAAACAAGTGGGACAGTGGGATGACATCCGGGGTTTTCCGTGCATGGCGGGGGTCTTGACATCCTACTCTGTCTTCTTCCTCGATCTCAGGCCTTTCTTGCGGGGTGGTTCTTGTTCTGCAGGGGGTGGGGTCCGGGAGGGCCGTTGCTGTTGTGTCAGGGCCTCCTGACCACTAGCGCCGGCGGAGGTGGTGGGCTGTTCTTCCTCCATGCTTGTGGCAGGGGCCCTTTGGGGGGCCACATGGTCCCGCAATGTGGTGACAATCTGGTTGAGTGCCACCACGATTGTACCCATTGCGGAACTGATGCTGCGCAGTTCTTCCCGGAACCCCATGTACTGGCCCTCCTGCATGGCCTGGATCTCCTGGAACCTGGCCAGGACCATCGCCATCGTCTCTTGGGAGTGGTGGTACGCTCCCATGATGGTGGTGAGGGCCTCTTGGACAGTGGGTTCCCTAGGCCTGTCCTCCCTCTGTCGCACAGCAGCCCTCCCAGTTCCTCTTTGTTCCTGGTCCTCTGTCCCCTGGACGGTGTGCCCACTACCAGTGCCCCCAGGTCCCTGTTGTTGGGGTTGTGGGTTACCCTGGGTGCCCTGTACTGGTAGACACACCGCTGCTTGACCTGTCCTGGAGACAGAAGCATGGGCCCGCTGGGTGGGTGCTGTGCTGGTGTTTCCTGAGGGGGGTAGGTCTGCTGTGGCCTGGGGCTGACTGAGGGTAACCGACTGTCCAGAGGTCCCCGATGGTCCGGGCTGGTCATCAGGTTCTAGGTCGACAGAGCTGCTGTCATCACTGGGGGCCTGTTCTGGGGGTGGGATGGACAAATCTGGACCCTCCTGGCCGGTATGTTGGCGTTCGGGCCCTGCAGGGGTAAAAGAATATGGTTATTGATTTTGTGTGTGCCGTGGCGTGCGATTTGTGGGTGCCCTTGTCCCCCAGTGCTGGCAGTCCCATGTGGGAGGAGTTGTGAGGGTGGTTTGTGGGGGGGATGGGTATGTGCAGTGGTCATGCTTAGGTGATGGGTGTCCATGGTTTGTGTTGGCATTCAGGGGTTTGGGTTGGGTGGGTTGTGCTGGTGAGACATTAACAGGGAGTATGTGTGCTGGGGGGTTAGGGGTGAGGGTGGGGGTGTGGGTTAGCATGCTGGTGGTTGGGGGGGGTTAAGTAGTTGAGATTAGACTTACCAGAGTCCATTCCTCCGCCTACTCCAGCGAGGCCCTCAGGATGCAGGATGTTCAAGACCTCTTGCTCCCATGCTGTGAATTCGGGTGGAGTGGGTGGGGGTCCACCGCCAGTCTTCTGCACAGCGATGTTGTATCTTGACACCATCGACCGCACCTTCCCCCGTAGGTCGTTCCAGCGCTTTCGGATGTCTTCCCGATTTCTGGGATGCTGTCCCACAGCGTTGACCCTGTCGACGATCCTTTGCCATAGCTCCGCCTTTCTGGCTATTGTGGTGTGCTGCACCTGTGTGCCGAAGAGCTGGGGCTCTACCCTGATTATTTCCTCCACCATGACCCTGAGTTCTTGGTCCGAGAACCTGGGGTGTCTTTGGGGTACCATGGGATGGTGTGGATGAGGTGTGGGGTGGTGTTTGTGGTGAGGAGTGTGGTGGTGTGTGGTGTTTTGTGCGTAGATGTGGTGTGGGTGATGATGTTGGGTTCCTGTGTGTGTTGTGGTTTGCGTTCCCTGTGCTCTCTCTCTGTGTATTGCGCCTTGTCTCTGAATTTCGATTTGTGGGGGTTTGTGGGTGATGTGGGTGTGTGTTTTGTATGGTGATGGGTGTGTGGGAGTGGTGTGTGTATGTGTATCAGGTGTGTGTATTTCGAATTGTCCAATGTGGCTGCGTTTTGTAAAGGTGTGTGTATTTTGAGCGCGGCGGTGTGTACCGCCAATGGAATACCACGGTTGAAAGACCGCCGCGTGGATTCGTGGGTCGTAATGGCATGGGCGTGTTTGTGTTGGCGTGACGGTGGAGGTTTGGTCATCTCCAGTTTATCACTGGCCGCTGATGAGGCGGCCTTCAGTGGATGTCGGGTTTTTGGCGGTTTGGCAGTTGTGGGTCAGAATGACCGTGGCGGTTTACCGCGGCCGCGGCGGGATGATGGCGGTCTTCTGACCGGCGGTAAGAGCCTTTTACCGCCAGGGTCAGAATGACCCCCTAAGTGTCATCGAAGAACTATTATTTAAGAGAATCCCCAACCATGGTGTTACGCTTTAAATTCTGAGTTTGTGCTTCCCAGACCAAGCACTTTTAAACTATACAGCCTACAAGTATGGATGACAAGTGCCTCCTACACCTTGTAATCCTCGGTGTTATCTAACATTTCTGATACACTGATTTACACACAAATGATTGAGTGTCTCTGTGTAATGTATGTGCAATGTACAGTGCTCTGACAACCTACACTGGTATGAGTGGTGCTATAAAGATAATTAAATGCATCTGGGAGAGATTGGTTATGGAGACTTGAGGGGCACTGTTAAATCGTGGTAGTGATGGAATCCATGGAGGAGGTGGTCATTGGGGGTGTGCCAACACGCATTGTCACACAGGGTGCCACTAGCGCTAAGGCCGTTCCTGATTGATGGTATAATTGTACTGTAACAGTAATCAAGTCCCAAAAGTGCTCAGGACCATGGGTTGACTTAAAATCAGAGAAATTCCCCAGTCAAGGTGGCACCAGCAACTTTTTGTTGCTCCCTTTGTAAAATATATAGACAATACTGTTTCTTCATTATTTCCTTGGGAGGAACTTGGGCTGTAGATGGATGCGACCAGAGATCATTCAAGTCCAAAGAAATCAAGAGCTTTTTATTGAAGACAACCAGGGGATTTTATTAACTCTATGAGTCTTATTAATGTCTTCCAAGGCAGCTGTGTAGTGCACAGTCTCAGGAATAGTTCCAAATTCTTTGCCAAAATGGCAACGCGTGCTGGGATGTTTTTTAAGCCCATGTCCAATGATAAGGAATACCTTGGGGTGCTAGGTGGGAGTGAGGCTAGTAATTTTAGGATTGTATTCTCAAATCTCTCCAATCAGTGATACTGGCAAAGCCCTATAATTTGGCACCGTAAAGGGCGGCTCCCAGGGCCTTAGCCTTGCAGATCTGTATAGCTGGTGCAATAGGCTTTGTAAAAGATACACAGTGCAACAATCTGTCTGTGTTTAATGGATGCATAGTTAAGGTGCGGTCGCCATGACATATTGGACAAGAGCTTGATGCCCAAGTAATCAAAAGATTCAACTCTCCCCAATGTCTTGTACCATAATACTTAATTCCCTTTAAAATGTCTGTGATGATTAAATGCAATTAATTTTGTTTTAGCTACGTTGATCTCTAAATCACATTCCAGAGAGAAAGCAACAACTTTGTTAAGGGGTTTTTGCAGGCCACTCAGGGTTTTTGAGATCAGTAGAGTATCATCAACAAATAAAAGAATAGGTGTTTTAGCATTAACTATACAGGGAGCGTCAGCTGGAATCTCAGAAAAGAAATGCACTATATCATTTATGTACAGAGAAAATAGGGTTGGGGACAGGACACAGCCTTGCAGAGCTCCTTTCAATACCGGGATCCTGTTAGTCATCTGGCCCTGAGTTCCCCATCATACACGGGAAAAATTGTTATCATATAGCTGGATCAATAAGGATAGAACATCATGAGGCATACCGATTGCATTAAGGACCTGCCACATACTCAGACGGGGATCCAGGTCGAAAGCAGTTTTTAGATTGACAAAGGCAACATATAGGTTGCCCTGCCGATCAGTACAGTCTTCCAATAAATTATAACGAATCAAAGGACCTGCTCAATAATAGGTGTTTTGGCTTGGAACCCTACTTAATGCAGATTTAAAATGTTGTTCTGTCTGATTCAATGCTGGATTTTTACTAGCGCCATGTGGCAAAAAACTTGTTGTATGCAATCAATGAGACTAATGAGTCTATCATTGACTGGGAGGCTCTTGTCACCCTTTTTGTAAACCAGTATTACCTCTGCACCCTGCCACAAATCTGGAATGGGTGTTTGCAAGTATTAGTATACATTTAGCCCAAACATCTATGTCATGTATAAAGAAGTCTACCGGTAGACCGTCAAGTCCTGGATAATGGATAGTTATCCTTTTTGACAAAGTAAGCCATCAACTTTTTTCAGCATTGACAGGAACCCCAGAACTGCCTTGATGAGAGTTCCTGGCAAAGTTAAGAGTTGTTTGTGGGGTTGGCGGACAACTCTAGATTTTGCAGGCAAGGTCCCTCAGGATGGTGAGGGCAAAGCCCTTCACCATTCCAAAGGTGTACTTTCCATGTGCCAAAGTCAAAATCGGTCCCCAACATGGTTGGAACCAAACAGTGATTTGTGAAAAAGTTTCAAAAGTCTCCCACAAAATACCACTCCATCAGCACCAGCACTGCACAAAGGAGGCAGAACAATAACTAAATCTCTGAAGCAAAAGATGTCCCAAAGCAGCCTCACACACCACGCGGAGAAGGCAAAGGACAACTTGATAGTCTCACAGCACATTTTATAGTGCATTATTTACCACACACTCCACTCTCCTTCTGCCAGCAAGACACAATTGCTGCATAAGGGAATAATCAAGGAGTATTCTGGCTAGTGACCTAAATATAACCATGCAACTAAGTGCAGGGACCAAAGGGCTTCTTTTAATCTGTGGTGACGATCCCTTACATTAAACTTTCTAAACAATGAGCTTCATTAGAAGACACTAAAGACAGAAAATACAAAACATTGCTGCAAGGCAAGACCAGTGGGATGAGGTAAGAACACATTTTGTTTCTTTCCTTCAATATGCACTATATTTCTCTGGGGCTGCTAGATGCAACTCAAACCTTCTGCCTCACTAACAGATTAACAATAGTCAACTATCCCCTATGCCACTTATTTTCACATAAAAGTCACACCAGACAGTTTCAAAAGTCAGCTTTGCAACAAACTACGAGTTAATAGTAAGTTTACAACTGTGGAGACTACAAGTCAGAGTGGGGAACTGCCCCATCTTTTTGTGTGTGTTTTTTTTCTGCTCCTACTGCAGAGTCGACACAGTTGTAAACTTACTAACTTACTATTAACACATAGGGTCTTATTATGACTTCAGCAGACAGGAAAGCCTGTCTGCCGAAGTCCCGGCAGGTAGGTTGCCGCCAGTGTGACAGCCTCCCACCCGGGACCATTGCGAGTTTCCTGGTGGGTCAGCGGGTGGAAACTCAGTTTCCGCCCACTGGCCTGGCAGGAAACGGCCTACAGCATTGTCTCCATCTCATAATAGAGCCTGTAGCAATGCTGTAGTGTGTAGAGTGAACCAGCACCTGTCGCAGACAGTGAACATTGCGAAGGGGCTGGCCAAGTGGGGGCCTGCACTGCCCATGCCACATGCATGGGCAGTGCAGGTGCACCCCGGGGCTCTCTGCACCCTGCCACACCAGCCATATCATGGCGGTGTTACCGCCATGAAATCGCTGGCAGAGAAGGGGGTCGTAATCCCCAGGGCAGCGCTGCTTGCAGTGCTGACTTGCCAGATTAGTACTGCCAGCACAATCCAGGCAGTCGTGAAGTCGTAATCTGGAGGTGTTGGCGGTCCAACCGCAGCACTACCGCCGCTGTTGTAATATGGTGCTCGGACTGCCGCATTAGCGCGCTTGGACCCACCGCGACCCTGGTGGTCATTACACCACCCGGGTCATAATGAGGCCCATAGTTTGTGAGTATCAAAAACAGAGTAAACTTAGACACAGCGTAAGTTTACATTTGTGAATCAGGCCCGCTATATTTTGTATCACTAGCTTAAAGGCACAGCTCTTTGTCAGCCAAATAGAGCTAATGATGAGATAATCCAAAATGATTTACCGATCGGATATGTGTGGGTGTCAAAATCTATCTAGAGAAGGAAAGACCACCCAATGAACCCCCTGTTTCACAAACGTTATTTGGCGAACTGTTCTTAAAATGTGTGAATTATACAGAACACTCTTAAAGTAGTTGAAATGTAGGTAGTGGGTGTGCTATTCAAAATGAGTATGCAGTAGCATGAACATTGTAAAATAACGGACATAATGAAACAAGCAAGAATGTAAAAAACCTCAGGCCTGGAGTTACAAGTGGACTTGATTTGATAAGATGACAACCTACTGTGAGAAAAATAAGATTGAACTGTATCTCGTAATTCTTAGATATGAGACAAAATAGGATTCGAATTTTTAAATCAGTGGCAAATGTGAGCTGAAACATATAGCATTTTAAGTAATAAAAGGCAATAATCCATACAGGCCTATGATGCCTTTTTAGGGTGCTGGTGAAATTTACAAATAACTCAGTCTTTGCTTTTGAGGCTCGCCATGTCTTCTCACAGTCATTTTAGGACTAGACAAAGATCTTGACACACTCGAGCCTCTATATATGTGACAAAGTCCAAAAAGTCAATATATGGTGAACGATTTTATCAAACCCATTATTCAGCTCTCCTGGGAAGCGCCGTCTGTTCTCACCCCAGCCCCTCTATAAACTGGCACGATAATTGAGTTCGTATAACAAAAATGCTCATCTAGATGCTCTTCACAAATTGTTCTTAGATTTATGGTTTGTGTAACGGCGGTGTTTCCAAATCTCCACTTTCCTAGAGTGCTTTCAAGTCTTAACAAAATTAATGGACTGCGCACTTTCTCTTCCGTAATGCCAGCAGGACAAGTTGCACTACAGTAACCCTAGTTATTCTTGCAATGAAGTCTGGTGCTCATCTATTTGAAGGAGAAAAAGGTTTTATTTTGAATAGGTTAGCATTCTTAGTAAAATATCAACTTATAAGATGCATATTAATGCTAACAATTAGATAGCCCTTTCTTGCATCCTTGTGACATGCAAGTAAAGTATTTGATTCAAAGAAAAAGTCACTCAACCTTCAGGTAAGCCTTTCAGTTTGACAGCAGCAGCTAAATTTATACGGAGCACAGAGCATGTTTAAACTCAAGGGAACTGATAATGCAGTTAAAAATAACCTGCCAAAGCCACTAACTGGTACGTGCATGGGAAACAGGAATAGACTGTAAAATAAAATATCTTTATAACCAATATCCAGAATTAAAACTTGTGAAAGTAATTTCCGGCATGGACACATGGAAAATGTGGTAACGATTCAGTGTTCGAAGTACAGGAAAGACTAGCTAGCTTCAATTGCATGAGTCAGAAAAGGTTATAGTACGTGCAGTGGTGTGTTTTAAAAAAAAATGGGATGCTTGAATTTTTTTATTTGCAATATGCTATGACGTTTTTATTCTCTCAAGGGTGTACAACAACAGTTCTTGTCGCGGCACTGAACAGCAGGGTCCAGCAACAGCTTACATGCAGTAAATGGAAGTGGATCAGTCATTTATCCATATGCCATGGAACAGCAACGGACCTGGAGCCGCTATATGAAACTGTTCATCATTTCAGCTTTTAATACCCTCATGTGCCCTTTCTCTGACCTGCGCCCTCACTATTCATAAACTCCTCCGCTCTTCATTTTAAATTACCCAAATAAAATCAATGGCAGGCGACACTTGTACGTGGAGCAAAAGATTAACTGCGTGTGCTGCATCTTCTGACTTGTTTCATGAAGCAGAATCTTTATGGCGCTGCAAAACTGCAATCATAATTTCAACTTATATATTTATATGGACAATAAACTTGGGCCCAAATTTAAGGATAACCTTGCGCCATCTAACGCCACATTAGCGTCATTCTTATGACACTAATGTGGCATTAGGTTGCAAAAAACACCGCACCTTGTCTACAAAGTGGGGCAATGCATGCATTGCGCCACTTTGTGCCCCTTTGCGCCACATTATGCATTCGCCATGCAAAATGTATGCAACAGGGGCGTTCTAGCGCAAGGAGTCCCACAAAAATGTCGCAATAAAATCTACAAGATTTCATTGCACCATTTTTGGTGTAATTTTTAACGCCTGCTGAAAGCAGGTGTTAAAAGGATGCACCCATTGGAATCAATGGGCCTCCTTGCATTTTGGTCCACTAGCGTCCGAATTTTTTATGCTAGTGGAGCAAAGTGCCACAACAGTGTCAAAAACGTTGATGCTATTGTTCCGAATACCGCCATGGTGCATCGTATCGTAAATATGGCACACACATGGTGGTGTTGGGGGGGAGCAGGGAGGCGCAAGAAAATTGGCGCTTCACTATGTGACGCGCCACTTTTCTTAAATTTTGGCCTTAATTTGTATGTTTACCTCATAACACATCTTGTAACTCCAAGGAGGAGAAATGGGGTGGGGGAGTCGAATTTCAGGTGAAGGACTGACTGGTGTAGGGAATTTAATTATTGGATGAGGGAAGTGAGAGCCTGAAGCAAGAACCACAATCCTTGTCAGGGTGAACCACAAAAGTCACTAAATTAACCTGTGCTTAAACCTCTGTTAGCCTAGTGCAAAAACAGTCAGGCTTAACTAAGGCAAAGTATAAAGTATTTATTCAGCACAAAACATTAATAAAGTGAAAATACAACATAAACACAATCCCAAACCAATTTTAAAGAGTTGTTTTAATAAATATAATGATACAGAATGACAAAAACCTAATCAGTAGAAGAAGAGATATTTGTTTTTTAAATTTTAAGTGAAAATAGCGCATAAAAGCACAAAGCAGCACTCACAATCATCTTGTCACACTAGACCGTGGGCAAATCACAATTTCAGGCTGACTGCAATGGAGCCTGGGTCTGATACAGGGACCACATTAATCTATCAAAAAAATTACCTTCTAAGTCTGGCATGAAAAGTTCTATTTGCCTTGGAGGAGGCTGCGAAGAGGAGGCTGAGCGTCGCAGGCAGTCATCACAGTAGCACGCAGAGCAGCCAGGCTCAGCATTGTGGACAGTTGTCACTGTAGCCCAAAGAGCTTGTCAAGAGTCATGGATGGTCATTCCAATAGCTTCACGTTGGCTGTCATCAAGGGCTGTCATTGCTGTAGCACTAAGTACTGGTCTCGCTTTGCCTGTCGTCATACACTGTCATAAGCATGAATAGAAGGTCTCACTGGGACTTTGCATTAGTGGTCATCGTGGATGCAAAATGCGAACAGGTCCATTCTGGTCATGAGGAGTCCAAAGTTCAGGATGTTACTTTTTCTTTAGTAAAAGTTCATTTTGATGACAGCCAAGGGTTCTGGCCCAGGGGAGACACCTCTTGGGTATTAGGAACTCACTCCAGGAGAGGCTATCAATGGCTCAGACAGGTCCAGCTGCGCAGGTCAGCTGGTCAGTGTCAGGGGGGCCTCTGATGTTTGCTGTGTTACTGTGACTGACTCACACAAGAGGCCAGCCAACTGACTCTTGGAGTCAATCTGGTTAGCCTGGGATGAAGGCAAGCAGGTCCGATTTTCCACATGAGACAGTAAGGCAGTCCTTCAAGCAGCAGGGGCAGTCCTCTTAACAGCAAGGCAACTCTTCTTTTGTAATGTCCACTGGTCCAAGACTGTTCAGATGAGGGGCTCTGGAAGTCCAATATTTACACCCGGTGCCAGTTATTATGTGGAGGTACTCCCATACCACCCCAACATCTGGTTCTGGAAAGTTCTTCCCTTCAGCTTGTCAAGGCATCAAACTGTCTGGGGGTGATCAAAGGAAGGGCAGTTCTGTTGTCAGATTCCATTGCCTGTGCAGAAGGCCATGTCCTTTGAAGTGTAGGTGGAGCTGGATACTGCCTCGCTCCAGTCATCCTGCCAGAATGGGCCATTCTGTCCACATCTAAGCACCCTTGGTGTTACTCTCTGGAGGCAATGCACAAACCCTATCAACAAATCCATTCACAGTAGTATGATCCTGGACACTGGCGGAAGGCACAAATGGCTAGGACAACAAAATGCCAACTTTCTAAAAGTGGCATTTTCAGAATTGTGAAAAAAAATCTGACTTTGCTATTAAAAAGGATTTTTAAATGTAATTCATTAGAGTCTAAACGGCTTGTCTCTATCTGCTTGCAATCCAAAGTTAGCCTTAATTAAACATAGAAAGGACCCCTGTGTAAGTCAATAGAAGGGATAGACCTTACAGCAGTGAATAAATATCTTAGGAGTGTTTCAATGCCAGAACATGTAGAAGTTAAGTACACAAGTCCTAATTGTTATATACAAAGCACTGCACACTATAAGTGTTTAGAGCTTATCTTAGGGTTGACCTAAGTGTATTAAAAAGAATGGGTTAGGCCTGACAAAAGGTTTATTTTGCCAAGTCAAAACAGCAGATTAAAACTGAACTACAAATTGCAGATGCAGGCATAAGACATGTTCTAGGGTGTGACTTTAGTGGGTGGTTCAATGAGTGCTGCAGACCTGCTAGTAACATTTCATTTACAGGCCCTGAATACATATTGTACCATTTACTAGGGACTTACAGATAAATTATATGTGTTAATTAGGTGTAAGCCAATTTTACCATGTTTCAGGGAGAGGGCACAAAAACCTTAAGACTGTTTAGCTTTGGTAAAGTGCACAGAGTCCTAAAACCAATGAAAATGAATTCAGCAAACAAAAGGAGTGAAGACAAAACATTTGGGGGAAGTACCACACCAAGGATGACAGGTCTAACGTGTCCCACTCAACTGAAAGCAGGGAGAACTGCGTTCCCTCATGTCTGATCCCAGAAGTGAGTCCCAAACAAAACATTTAGGGGAACACCATGCCAAAGATGTCAGGTCTAACAACTGGACTTTCAGAAAACTCTATCCCTGAGATCGACTCATAAACATTATGCTGTTTGTAAAACAATTATTATTGAATTCTGGTCTCTAAACATTAACTTGGAAAACAAAATAGAAGTCACACAGAATATTATTGATATTTTTGTTACATTCTATTGTGATTGATTCTTCTTGTTACTTTCAATACAGTATTTTCTTTACATTAGCATCAGGGAACGTAAAATGCTAAATTAATAAGGTGAAAGATTTGTGTTGACTAATCATTCTCCAATGGGTGAAGTTATTCCTGAACTTCAGGCTGCAGCAACAATACCAGGTCACAAATCAAAGTTTTACTGCTTGAATTGAGTATCAGATTAATTGTAAATCTGTTGTTTAAGATGGCAGTTATGTGGCAATAATTTATCTATAAACTATGTAAATTCTATATGTAATATCTTAAGTATAAAAACACACTCGCCCCTAAAACCATATTAGATTTCTTCTTCCCTATCTTTGATTTAATAGCCAGAAAGAAAGGACTAATGTGGCACATGCTATCTCATAAGGCAACTCAAACCCCTCCATTGCATTTGTGGCAGCATATATTCAACTAACCACTCAGCCTATTTTTCATTTATTAAAGTTTAGATGAAAATATCAGGCAGCATAATGGGATTGAAGTGGTCAGGGAATCCCTGAACATTCACAAGAATTGCAAAAGTTGTCCAGTATCAGTTTTTTTTCAGTTTCTTCTCCAATTTGTAATTCCACCTCTATGAAGTTTGCAGTACTGTCCTTTTTTCCTACCTTTAATGCCTTATTTTCTTTACCTCCCAATATATTACTTTCTGGTGATTCTTGGTGATTTACAGGTGTGAGTGGGAAAGGAAGTAGGAGAAGGAGTGTGGCAATTTTCTCTTGATTTGAGGATGTTGACAGTAGGTATGCACTACTAGCTCTGGAGAACCCATACCTCTCATTTAGAAAATACAAATGTGTACCTGGATCCTCTCAAGGCAATTGCCTTAGACACACTTGATCAACGGTTCAAGTTGGCTGGTGCAACTATGGGCCTGATTTAGATATTAGTGGACAGGTTACTCCGTTATAATGGTGACGGATATCCCATAAGCCAAAATCTAAAACCCATTATATTCAATGGGATTTAGATTCCAGCAGACAGAATACCTGTCACTGTTGTAATGGAGTAAGCTGTCCGCTGAGTCTTAGATCAGTCTGTTATTCTTTTATTCAGCTGAGATTTTCTTCAGAAGTCAGTACAACTAGCAGCTAATTTTCTCAACCAGCTACAGAGCTGCAATGCATCTCAAAAGCTTTGAGCAAAGCAAAAGAGGGAAGAATTCCAGATAATGTTGAGATATGTGGTTAGAAAGCCATTTCAAGCGGCTGAATATAGGGCACATTACCAGTGACCCTGCTCCCTTACTGATTCTTCAAGACAATCATTTGCTTCTTATCAAATAAATGTGCTTCTCCACTGTTGGGGTTGATAATCAACCCCCTAAATTTTCAAGAAAGAAGAGTCTCCCTGCACACCCCAATAATTCCCCCTGCATGATCCACACATGAGGCCTATATTCAAAGTAATACAAGTGCTGAAATGTAAAAAAAAAGTGGACCTGAGTCCGGAGGGCAAATTCAGGAAAGTAGTAAACCCCTTTTTTATGCTTTGAGTGTCTAGCTCTGGAGAAAAAAAACATTGAACATGCAACAAATTGGAATGAAGGATCAGACCTATATATGTTCTTGATTGCTCACTCCTAATGGCTCATCCTTTGCAGAAATGAAAATGGCAAATACTTTCACTAACCCAGCAAGATAAGATGTGAGGGCCAGAAGCTACTATCAAAACTTGAGATCTCAAGACCAAACACATATGATCCTCTTACCAGGGCACACTTGCAGTTCTTCTAAACCTCAGGGAGTTCAAGAGCACTCTCATTATGCTTAGGTCATGCTAGAAAGTGCAGGTAGTGACTGTTTTCTCCCTTGAGAGGAACTTGATAATGCACTTTCTTGTTTATTACTGGCGTGGAAGCTGACTGGAGGGTGTTTTTTTAATTTCATCTATCATTGAAGTTAGTTCTCAAAATGTTTGCTTGTTTAGGGGGATTTCAAATAGATCTATTGATTTACAGTTATCAAATGTTTTGCAGTGTGTCTCTGTAGAAAAGAGGAAGTAAATGTCTCATTTAGTCAATCAGAGATGGTATACTTCAGGGGAGATTTAGTCAAGGGGTTTGTGAATTTGGTTGTGTCACAGAATATTAATCTGTTAGTTGTCCTGCAAAAATGTTTTATGGTGTATATTGAAGACCACAATATTGTAACGGTATATCAGGGAAATGACTACGTCTGCCTACTCAATTTAGATGGGCAAACGTGTAGGCAGACATGTAGTCATTTATCACTGTTTCTTACCACCCAGTAAAGCCTGGTGATAAGGAACAGTAAAAACATTTTAATGTTCCATTTGCTATGAGAGGAGCCAGACATAGTAAGGGTAACATTACATTCTTTCCTTGCATAAAGAAAATCCCGTTTTGGGATTTTTTTTGGTAAAGGTGAAACGATTACTGTTTGTTAGAAAGCTGTGTCCTTCCAACCAGTCCTGTAACAATCAAATGATTAAGAGAAACCGCCATGAAAGTTGATCCTGACAATGCCTTTTTAAATGACCACCAGCTATGCATATGTGTAGTGGGTGGAGTAGTCTCAGCCTGGTGGACGTGAAGTCCTCTGCTAGATCAAGGGTGGCTACGCGTCCGCCAAAAATTAAATTGTTCCCATGTCCTTTGAGATTTTTAACACTTTACCAGAACTGAAATATTGATCTGTCTCACAAAAAGGCTGTAACTGTGACTGTTCACTGTATGTGTAAATATCTAATTACATTCGTACATATTATTATTAATATTATTGTCATTTATTTATTCATTTTAGAAGTGAAAGGCCACATTAGATATGAAAATATTTACATTCATGGAACAAATCATGGCTTTCGACATTCTTCAGGAGCCAAATATTGCACTCATTAATTCGATATAGCCCTGCAATATCAAACCGAACTGTGCCTCACAATTACAGACTCGTTTCCTTAGAATAGAAAGCTAACAGCCTGTTGACCATGTAAATGGCACTTAAATATTGGTTGATTTGCACATTGGCACATGAAAAATAGCAACTGCTTAGTTATCTTAGAATGTTTTTCAGAGATCATTGAGACGCGATGCAATTGTTTGAGCGGTTAAGCCGCATGGAAGCAATGGTACTAAAAACCTGATATTTTATATATATATATATATATATATATATATACACACACACACACACATGCTTGCAAACATCATATTTCCGTAATTAAATGTGGTGTATGAATTTGACCCCCACGACCTGCAATATCTTCAAGGAATCAAACAAGCACCTCCTATGAATACCTTACAAGATCCATGTCATTTTCTTTTTTTCCTAACAGATTTGTGTAAGTCAGGCTGAAAACACCTGGGATGTCATTTCAGTTTAACAGTGAACCATCTTAGAAAGTGAAAACGTGCTGATTCAGGGCACAAAAGAACAGGACTAACAGCACCCCTACTCAATACCAGCCCTGTATGCAGAGGACAGAAAACAGATTGTTGAACAGCACATATGTACAATAGAACTACAGTGGCAGGCCTAGGGTGACCACCCACCCCACATCATCCAGAACGCTGTGCCCAGTCTTGAGCTTGTAAGTCATAAATCATTTCCAATCCATGTATAAGCCTATTCACTAAAATGGACTCCTCCCACAATTAAAACAAACAGATGGCGTTAGGTTGTCATATGAAAACCCAGGACTCCCACAACAACATGAAGCTAGGCGGCCAACTTTTAAGCTAAGCACACTTGAAAATCAGGGTGCCATTACCCTTCTCCAGGGTCCCTAGCACCTGAAAACCATAATGGGTCCAGGAAGACATTTCAGGTGGGTGCAGGACAGCAGCTGTATGGAAAAAAGCATGTAGATCCTTCTGACTAAAAGGAAAGCACACTAAACTGTGCTCCACTGGTGAACACTCTCCTGTTAATTCACCTCACCATTAATAGAGGCAGAGCCTGAGTGAACAAATGGATGAAAAACACCTGACTGTAGGATGGGAGAGATAGAAGTTAGGAAGACCCAGGAGTGTGGGGAAGTTAGGGAGGAATCTTTTGATGGACTCCATTAACTGAATAAAGCCACATATCATGACAGGCAAGTAACCCACCGTGCTGGCTGGTTCCAAACTGAGGTGGCATGTTGGGCAAAAGAATAATGGGTTGAGATGCTACCTTGAGCGACTGCAGTGGTTAGACTTTTTGCAAGAATTCTTTCCCTTACCTTTTGAGTGGTTGATGTATCTTGGTTTATTTTATGTACCACATTTTTACATTCTCCATAGGACCTGCTCACAAAAGTGGTAAAGGTTTTTGTGTATATGCCATCTCTTTGTAGCCACATAATGAAAACTTAGATATACATGCTGTGAGAAAGTGTAGAGGTTTGTTAAAAGTTGTTCTCAGGCTCATTTTTTTATTAACAGTGCACTTTCATTGAATCTGAACAAACAGATAATGGTGTGTGAGATGAAAACTGATTGAAAAGCCTCATTGTTCGACACTATCTTTCTGAACCTCCTCTAAGTCTGGGGCTGTTGCCGCACCTGCCACACTGCTAGTTCACCACCCCTGCACCCTTTGGTTTTTGAAGTCTCCTTTTAGCAGAATGGTCCCTTGCTAGGTCCAGCAGGTGTAATGTTAAATCTCATCTAGGAGGATGTTTCATATTCCTGAATGTTAAGTTACTCCTGTGAGGAAGGACATGTTTGAGTCAAGGCCCCAGCGAGCCCACCTATAGTTCATTGACTTGCACACTGATACAGGGATCTCAGTGCACAGAAAATGTTCTGTGTAAACAAGTAACATTTGCTTTGCACACAAAAATACCCATGTTTATCGATGTTCTTGTGACTTGTCCAGAGATTTTGACTGAGCATGGCGGTTGAAATATCTGTGAAATACGTTTTTGTGTGACTCAGTAGTTGGAGTCAACGTTTTGCAAATCAAATCTTTGTTAACTAGTCGATGTCTTTTGCTGAATGAGTGTGATATTTGCCAGTTGCTTTGAAAGATGGGGTTTTCCAACTGCTAGTGCTCTTTTTGTTTATTCTCCAGGTAGGTTTGAGCGAGGATGCTTAACTGTTCTCATTGCCTCAGTTGTGAACATAAAGAGTCACTCCAGTGATCTCACTCATTCGTGATATTTGCCTTTCAGGACTTGGTGGTCACCGTGAGGGAGTTGCTATTTTAGGGTGCTAGCGAGGGTGTGAAATTGTTCCAAGCTAAATCAGGTATCTCTGCAAGAGGTTGGTAGCATGGCAGGGAGTTTTCTAGAAGTTGTTGTGGTTCTGCTGTTGAATGTGAGGGTGTATGTGGCTATAAACGTATTATTTTTAGGGGTAGGTGGATGTTTTAATGCCACCGACGGAATTGGAGTCAGTTAGTAATTCGACGTTACTCATATAACATGGAATTACTAATTAATGCTACCGTTCCGCTGATGGAATTAAATCAGCACCGTAATGCTTCTTAAACAGGGCTGAGAGGGAGCGGTCCCTCTGTTTTTAAAAAACACTGTTGATTTTGAAACATAGGGGTACTGCTCCTCTTCCATCCCTGTTTCAGCACCACTGCAGCGCACATACCCCTGGGTGTCCCTATGTAAGGGCACCAAGGGGTATGCGCTGCACTGGGGTGCACTGCATACCCCTCGGTGGCCTTACATAAGTGTGTAGGGGCCCCAAATGGGCATGCAGTGGACTCGAGTGCGCTGCATATCCCTCGGTGACCCTACATACGTATGCATAATGAATATGGACCATCTTCAAGGGCACTTTCTCTCCAATTTTCGCTCCTAAGGGGGGGTCTCAAAAATATTAGCGAAATAAAATGTTTCGCTTCTACTCCTTCGGTTCTTGCTTTTAATTGTCTTTAGGGATTCTTACAAGTCTTTAGAGTCCTTAGGGTTTTGGCGTTTTGCTCACTTTTAATTATATCATAAGCCAATATTCTATAATGGAAAAATAGCTACATAGACCGAAGTGATGCTTTGGAGCCTAAAATCGCCACAACTTAACCGCTCCTCTAATTTAATAGAAAAAGGCCATTGGTCTTTCTCGTGTCTTGCTGCTTCGATGTATTGCTAGATCGAGTGTTTTTCTAATTTTCTAATGCTCACACAATCATAGATCAGTTATCCTGAACACCCTACTCATCTCCTCAAGAGCCTTTCAGAATAGTCTTCCGGCAGCAATGGCCGAGCATTTTATTTTCCAGGGAAAATAGATAGTCTTGTAATTGTAGCTTTGTGCAGGAGAGAAGATTAAAACTGGTAAATGGTAGCGTGCATACCTCTAGGCACTTACATTGTTTGTGCACCGTTTTACCTATAGAGTGTAATAAAACATTGTATTTCCATTTATTTTATAACCTCAAGCAGTAAGTGTACCCTGACTAATATTTGAATACCAAATCTGCTACTATTGGTATGCAGAGGGCGCAGTCTCTGAACAAATTCTGTTGCTTTATGAGTTCCTCACCCGCCTCTGCACTAACAAAGGAAAGGACTCTAAGGACTATGGGCTAGATGTAGGAAGAATACATTTTGCGACTCTGAAATTGCGAGTCGGTGCAACTCGCATTTTCCTAGTCGCAAAATCATATGCAGAATGGTGTCTCAGACACCTTCTGCGACTCGCAAGGGGGTCACAAAGACCCACCTCATTAATATTAATGAGGTGGGTAGCAACTTGCGACCCCCTTGTGATTCCCTGCACTCACAGGGATGGTGGCCTGCTGGAGACAGCAGTCCTCCATGTCTGTGACTGCTTTTCAATATAGCAGTTTTTTTTTGTATTGCAGGGAGAAAATGTATGGTGTTTACTGTACCATGCTGGATTGGTATGTTAACGTATGTTAATCACCAGATCCTCGTGTTATTATCCAAACTCTCAGAATAAATAAATAACGTGCCGATCGGAATCGTTATTTGTCAGATTTAATAAATAGCACACATTCCTCTGAAAAACACACAGTTAGGGATGTCCTCAGATTATAGTTGATGGTTGAAAGCTGCATTGTGGTGTGGCTTACCCTACTGCAACTGTACAGCACAGTGCTGCCACAGTGAACGCTCACAAAGAAGCCTATGTACTCATTTTAGAACACAGATCGTTGAATGAGAACTTCACCTATTGCCCTAACAGATTTGGTTGCACCTCCTATAAATAAAAGGAATCAGGAGCTGGAAAGTACAGTCACAAATAATTCTCATAGTTACAGCCTAGGTCAAAAAAGAAAGTAAAAAAATCAGCATTAGTTGTGAGCTCTCCAGTGGCCCCCTTTCTTCGTTGACAGGTTACTTCTTTACATTTTAGTACCTATTTTGAAAGTATTACTCCAAAGAGGTAACAATTTTGTCTCATGACTTTAACGCACTTTTTTAGCAAGGTTTCCCAAGTTGCCAGTTTTTTCTAGCAGTGCACTAGCACGTATTTTCTGTGATTTAAGGCCACATGTATGAACATTTGGAATTGCGATTTCCAAATTGCAATTCCAAGTGTATCACAATTACGAAATCACAATTTCAAATGTACAAAACTCCAGTAAGTTTCTTTCGTGGTTCCCAGTGTGTCGCAAATAAACCTACCTCATTAATATTAATGAGGTAGGTCACAATTTGCTTCCCACTGAGAATCGCAAAAATTACAGGGATTGTGGCCTGCTGGAGTCAGCAGCCCATCATGTCTGTGATTGCTTTTCAAAAAAGCAATCTTTTTTAATTTTATTTTTTAAATGTAGCTAGGAAGACGGGCTGCCTTTAAAAAGCAAAAAATTAATGGTTTCATTTAATTTTTTTAAAGTAGGCAGTGGTCCATGGGACCACTACCTGCTCTTAAAATATGTTTTTGCTACCATTCACAAAGGTTCCTGTTTGCAAATTGGTCAACACCAGTTTGAAATTGGTGTGAACTGTGACTGTTTTGCGAACACTTTCATGGTCCCAAAACAATCATGCATACTACTGTGACTTGCAATTAGGAAGGGATACCCTTGGCACGGCTCTTCCTAATTGAGACTCGCAAACCTTTTTTTGCAATTTGGGTAATAGATTACCGAATTGCAAAATAGCATTTGTACATAACAAAATGCTTTTTTTCTGTGCGCAGCCTTTTGCGCACAATAAAAAGCTTTGTACATCTGGCCCTTGATTTTGCGTACCAGCTGTAATAGCACATAAATCTAAATGTGGGCTAACAGAAAAAAAACACAAGATATTCGTGAAACTGCAGAGTTTTGTTTCTAAAGCAGCAACAAAATGAGGTTAGTAATGGTTCATGTGCTGAAAGAGAGCTACATTTTAGCATGGAATCATAATGTGCCAGTAGGGGCAACATATTAGTATGATACATAGATGGTCGTTTCAGCCTTTCCCTGAGAAAGGGGATGGAACACACGTGTGTAAACGTGTTCACATTCACACATCCACAAGCACACTTGCTCACACCCATCCATTCACAAGCACACACACATATACCTGCCATTCACAGGCACATACACATGCACACACCCTTTCTCAGCACACAAGCTCAAATACACATTCATTCATACGCACACATACCCAACATTAAAAAAAAAAAAAAACTTACTGGGCCACAATAGTGACATCAGGTGGCAGGAGGGAAGCTTCAGTGGTTTCTGGAGGCTTTGGGGAAGGGACTGCCAGAAGATCCCGATACCTCCTCTTATTGGCTGACCTTGTCATGGGTTAACCAATGAAAGGAGAGCCTTCTCTTACTAACCATAGAGTGTGATGAAGTCTTTGAGAGTTGCTGATCCCAACCCACTCTTTGACAAGCTGTCACTGATGATCAGTCAGGTCCGGGCACTCCAGGCTTTAAAGCTGAGGTGTCCAGGTCAGACTCTATTGGTGTCATGCCCCTTTGTCATGAAAGGACAGTGTAAGAAATTATTTTTCTTTTTGAGGGAGGTGGAATCCCTATTCAGGCAACAACCACAATTCTTGTCAGGGTGAACCATTAGAGTCACTAAATTAACCTGTGCTTAACCCTCTGGTAGCTTGGCACAAAAAGCAGTCCGGCTTAACTTAGAAGCAAAATATAAAGCATTTATGTAGCACACAAACAGTGATAAAGTAAAAACACAACACAACCTATTTAGAAGAATAGAGTATATTTGAATAAATAAAATGAGACCAAAACATAAAAAAACAAGTAGAACCAGAGGTATTGAATTTCAGATTTTAAAGTAATTCTAGCACTTTTAAGCGAAAAGCATCACTTGTGGTCATCTGGCAATGTTAGACTGAGAGAAAGTCAAAAGGTCAGGCCGACTACGATGAAGCATGGGCTGCATACTAGGACCAGGCTAGTCTGGCGGAAAAAGTTAACTTCTCAAAGTCCGGTATTAAGAGTTCCATGCGTGGTAGAGGAGGCCCTCAGGAGCAGGGAGAGCATTGAGGATGGTCATCACTGGAGCTTAACATTATTGGTCATCATAGGCTGACGTAGCTGTAGCACGAAGTGCAGATCTTGCATTGGTGGTAGTAGCTGGTGGTTGCTGTAGCACAAAGAGTGAGGTTCACCTGTGCTTTGTGTTTGTGGTCATCATGGGTGTCAGAGTCTCAGCATGAGTGGGCACATTCATGGTAATAATGAGCCCAAAACTTCAGGATTTCTCCTTTTCTTGAAGAGGAGTGTATTTTGATGCTAGTCAAGGGTCCAGAACCTGGGAAGGCACCTCTTGGGGATCAGGAACTCACTCTAGTAGAAGCTAACAGGGCTCAGGCAGGTCCAACCGCAGGTCCTGACAGGTCCAGTTGCAGCAGGCCATCTGGACAGTTGCAGAGAGGCCTCTGGATTCCGTTGTGTTCCTGTAACTCAGACAGAAGGTTAGTCAACTGGCCCTTGGAGTCAAGCAGGTAGCCTGGATGAAGGAAGCAGGTCCAGGCTTCCTTCTTTGAGATGAAGGCAAACCTCAAGCAGCAGTGATTTCCTCTGATAGCAGGAGGGCAGTATTCTAGGGGACAAGGCATTCCTTCTTCTGTAATGTTGAGAGGTCCAGGAGTGCACTGAGTAGTGACCTTGGAGGTCCAGTATTTATACTTGGTGCCAGCCTTTGACTTAGGGGGATTCTAGTCCCCTGTTAAAGCTTCAAGAGGTCTGGGGTGACAAAAGACACAGCAGGGCCGGTTTCAGAATTATTTGTGTGAGCAGCAAGCAGAGACCATTGACATTTTAGTGGGGCCGAGCACAGCTCAACCCCCAACATCTTGCCAGGACGACCTATCCTAACCACACCTAGGGCCAGATGTAGCAAGTTCCGATTCTGTGCGACTCGCAATTTCCGATTCGCAAAATTGGATGCAGAACGGTGTCTCAGACACCGTCTGCAATTCGCTATGGGGTCGCAAAGACCCACCTCATTAATACTAATGAGATGGGTTGCATTTTGCGACCCCATAGCGAGTCCTTGCACTCACAGGGATGGTGGCCTGCTGAAGACATGTCTGTGACTGCTTTTTAAATAAAGCATTTTTTTTTTTTATTTTGAACCCCGTTTTCCTTAAAGAAAAACGAGTTGCAAAATAAAATAAAAACGAAACCATTTGGTTTCGTTTTTTCAGAGTAGGCAGTGGTCCATTGGACCACTGCCTACTCTGAAAAAACATTTTGGGCAACATTCACAAAGGGGAAGGGGTCCCCTTTTGCGAATGGGTTACCACCAGTGTGACACTGGTGGTAACTGCAAATTGCTTTGCGACCGCATTCGCGGTCACAAAGCAATTTAGCATAGCGATGCAAGTCGCAAATAGGAAGGGGACACCCCTTCCTATTTGCGAGTCGCATTCACAATTTGCGAGTCGGTACCGACTCGCAAATTGTGAATGTGCATCGCGATGGGCATTTTGCATGTCGCAAACTGCGATTTTCATAGTTTGCACCATGCAAAATGCTTGCTACACCTGTCCAAAGTCCCTTTTTGTGTTACTGTCTGGCAGGAATATAAAAAACCCCAACAGCAGAACCATTTACAGTCATGTGTCCCAGGACACTGGCAGATTTAAAAAATGGTTAGGACAAGAAAGTATTAACTAAAAGCAGCATTTTCAGAACTGTGACTTAAAATTAGACTTTACTGCTAAAGAGGATTTTAAATTACATTTGATTTGAGTGTAAACACCATATCTCTATCTATCTGCTCCGAATCCAAATTTAGCACTTATTAAATGTGATACGGTAACTCAGTGTTAGTCAAACAAAGAGATAAACATTCCAACTCTGAAAAATGACTTTAGGAGGTTCTCACTGCTAGGACTTGTAACACATAATCACACATGGCCCACTTTTCAAATACAATGCATCTTGCTCTAAGAACCCTTAAGGCCTTCTGTAGGGGTGACTTGTTTCTAATAAAAAGGAAGGTTTAGGCCTGACCAAATGTTTATTTCGAAGGTCAAAATGGCAGTTCAAAAGTGCACTACAGGCTTGCAGTGGCAGGCATCAGGCAAGTTTAAAAAGGCTACTTTAAGTGGGTGGCACAATGAGTGTTGGAGGCCCACTAGTAGCATTTAATTTCCATCCCCTGCGTACAGGTAGTACCGTTTACTAGGGACTTATAGTAAATTAAATGTGCCATTCAGGTGTGAGCCAATTTTACCAAGCTTTAGGGTGAGAGTACAATCACTTCAGCAATTGTTAGCATTGGTAAAGTGCACAGAGGACTAACACCAACAAAAATGATTTCAGCAACACAGGAGGGGCAAAGGCACAAAGTTTGTGGGAATACCACACCAAGGATGTCAGGTCCAACATGGGGGACATCACAGTGCTATGCTGGGCTTAGGTGGTCAGGGCCTCAGGGCTGTGAAATCTTCAGCTCAGCACAGTTTGGCTCAGGCAGCCAGGCACATGAGCATTTAGCACATGTACGGCACCTGTCTGCCTGACCTGCACATGTAAAGTGTCTATTAAGCTGAATATTGCTCAGTCTGACAGACACTGTTCATGGTTTGAATAAAGGAGGGGAGTGCAGCCTCTCTGCTTGTAATAACAGGCTGCGTCTGAACTTCAGGGCTCTTGCAAATGTATGTTCTCATCACAATGCCTATTTTCAAAGCAGCAGTTATTTTCAAGAGGAGGCACAGACTTTCAAAGACTCCCAAACATGATACATATCTTTTTAAGTTGGAAAGTTTATATTCCTAGAGATCGAAAGAGTGAGATACATATCATAACACTGTCCCTATTTCTTAGTTATGAGATGTTTCTAGATTTCATTTTGAGCAAGCACAAGCTAAACCCAAACCTGTCAGTAAGGTTTAGAACATTACTGGGGAGGAGAGGTTCACAGATATACGCGGCACAGAAATGTGACAATGTACACCTGTATTTTGCTGAGTTCCACACTGCATATGTTTTATAAAATCTCTTTACTCAGGAGATTAGAAAGAGCCATGCTAATGAAATGGTGTTTCTGTTCTTCCCAGTAAGGCATAATTATAAATTGTTTGCAAATGAACTAGTTACTTACTGGTAATCCTCTTGACTCCGAATACCATTTTTTCATAGCAATATGTAATGTATGAGGTGTTCCACTTTCTATTCAGGCACCCTGTGACCGACCCTACTATAGTCAAGCAGGGAAAGATCTACCCACCCACTCCCCAAATGCACCCCCTTTCACTCACGTAGGCAATAAAGGAGGAGGCCCACTGAATATCCTGACATGCCAAGCCAAAAACCGGAATCAAGGTTGTAGTTAGGATAAGGATAGGGAGGAAGGGCCTTATATATTGGCACAAGAAAAGAGGTTTTGGCTGGATGAGTAAGAAACTAGTTCATTACCGCCTCATCTCATTTCTTATAACAATACTTTTTATATGAGAATACTAGAGCATTAAATAGGGAACTGGTGCCCCAAATGACAGAATTCCTAAATAGATGTAAAGCAGACATTTTAACGTACTTCAACAAATAATTAGAAAAAATACTTGTTTAAGACATAGCAGCTTCTAGAAATCTGTTACCAAAATCCAATGCCTCCCAGCTTCCCACATCTTACCTGTAATGCAAAACAAACATAGATGAAGTGACCCATGTAGCTGTTTTACAAACGTCTATATAAAAAGCCCAACAAACCATTGGCCTTAAAGCAGCCATTCCAAGGGTAAAGCTGCCCTGTACTACACCAGGTAAAGGCATGATCTAAACCATTTACTCAAGGTCTCAGTCAAAGCTTGTAGTCCATGTCTAAATATACCAAAATTGACAACATATTTGCATTGTCTGAACTGCTGTGTCCTCAACAAACAGATCTATATTGCCTTTAGGAAATCTAAAGTATGGAAAAACTCCTCCACAAGGGCACAGGGCACTGGAAAGAAAGAAGGGAGGGTGATTTCCTTTCCTAATGGAAGGCAGACAAAACTAATTAAGCAGGATGTATCATGGTTAGTCTCTCTGCTAAAAAGTGTAATTGCATTGAATATGAGCAGCTGAAAAGGAGACCACATGATTCTCTGTGCACCTGGTTATTTGATCATTCAGGAGAGAAATAGGTGGAGTGTTTGTTCATCACTGCTTATTAAGATAGGACTGTGATTCTGTACGGTCCATCCTTACTTTTACTACATAAATTTGCAGGTGATGAGAGAAATGGAGAAATGTATGAAACACTGCCCCCATTTCCATTGAATGGAAGAATGGGTCTTTTCTTCTGTAAGCAACTTTCTCAGGACTATTTGGTGTTCTGAGAGCACCTCACACCACTGTTGCTTGCAATTGTAGTTAGGATCTTCAGAGTGGACATGACTAAAGGAATTCCCTTGATTAAGTTTGCAGAATTTATGCACAACTGCATTTCTTCATGGATCCTGTATCTGACTAGCACTTATTGCTCCAGGTAGTGCTGACCTGGATTCCAGTGCTCCAGTAGATGATAAGCCAAAGGACGCAGAAGAAGTCAAGACAAAGGTACCACAAAGCTACACGATTCCTGCAAGAGGAAGACAAGAAAAATATATAAGAAACATTTGTAGGGCTAATTCAATGATGTCCATTGTCCACAAAGAAAAGTCTCACAATAACTCGGATTTACCATGTGACCCCGGTTGCTGAGACAATCCCTTGCAGTAGCTGGAGTTTTCTTCTCTACATTGTGCTCAGAAGTTGAATCTGACTGCACTTGGTTGTGGCAGACTCGCAAACGATGGCTGTTCTGTGTTGGAGTCAGTTGAGATTTCATTTGATTGATCGGAAATACATGGATTAAAAAAGTCTCATAATCCAGTATACTGGGTTCTTGATCAATGGTTTTTGAAGATGAATATACCAATCAATTGTCATGATAAGGATGAGTCAAAATCCCTCTGCTATTAAGAACAAAACATTTTGGCAACACATTTAAAAACACCATTGGAGAAGAATTCAAGCCAAAAGGAAGGACCTGGAATTGCGAATCTCGTTCTTCCACAAAGAATCTCAGGAATTTCTAATAAAGAGGAAAAACAAGGATATGGAGGTAGGCATCCTTGAGATCCAATACTGTCACTGTTTAAATCCCAGCCCCAAATCAAAGACAAACATTATCCAGCTGTATTAAGAGAGAAAAGTTAATAATGTGACACAGGAGCAATTGGCCCTCATATCCAACTATTCAGATTGCAGAAGTATAACATAATCTTTTATTCCTGTAAACCACAAACTGTGGTCTCATAAATTGATCACAGAAATATTGCATTATAATCAAGTACATAGAAATAATCATGTGTTCCCCCTACTTTTAGTTGGGGAATTTTCTTAAGATTGAGAAACATATTAGGCAATGGCAGGTTGTTTGATACCATGATAAAATATTAGTGCTGAGCTAGCAGTGCTGAGCTAGCATGCTGTGGTATATCATGAGTGCTGTCTCCTGATCAATCCTTGCATCAAATTGCGTTCCAAGCATAAAATCAGAAAAACAGTAGTTCGTCGAGGTCATGTGCTCCAACAACAGGCAGTGTCTTATCAATGAGTATCAATGGACAAGTCAGAAAACAAGATGGATTCCTTACCATATCAAATTGGGATTCCACAGTACTGTTATCTCTTCCTATGGAGTGATAACTAGTATAAAGTGCTGCAATGTTTCCATCGTGAACTGAGTCTTGTTTAAGAACGGATTCAGATTGCTCAAGCTGATTATTAGTCTGAAGTCACCAGATGATTTTCACACCAGAAATAGTCTGGAACAAAAATCCCATCTTTCCAGGGACTTCAAAAGAGGACAGTTTGTTTTCTTCATCAGCAGGTCTGAAATCTATCAAAGCCTAATGCTTTATTGAATCCTGAGCTTAGAAAGATGAACAATGCCTGTATCTGAGTGAATCACCTCAAAATAGAGAATAGCCTAATTGTATTATTTGCAAAAATCATGTACCTGAAACTTTTATTTGACTAATCTGCAGAAAATTGAATGGCGATTCCATAACAGTATTCTAGTATGGTCAGGAGTGTATTTTGGGCTTCGGAGGAGGTGGATTTATTGGTCTGAGTCCTGAAGGAAAAGAACTAGTTAAATGTATTTGTTCCAGTCTGGAGTTAAAATAACGGCTTGCGAGTAAGATCTGAGTCTTGAACAACTTGGCATGCTTCTGGTTCTCATAGGCCTTGCAAAGCCAAACCTCTCATTGATCACCATACCATCTGTCACCCTAGAATGGCATATGGAGCAAACAAGGCTTCTGGGCACTTCCTGCTTTCAAATCTTGAAGGAAACTATGGCATCAGACCTCAATATTTGTGATTGTGAAAAATGCTGAAGCTTTGTAGCTATCACAAGAAACATCTGAGGAATAGATCATGTATTTCCATGTTAGAAAGCAGCTTAAATCATCCATCCTTCATGAAGAGCTAATATAATTGTCTGAGAATCATCTTTAACCAGGGAATGGAATGCTTAAACTGCATAAATAGTGGCTTCACAACAATGTTTGAACCTGAAAACACATTATTTGGAGAGTCTTCAACATTATAAGCTGCCAAATCTGTCATTGTCACCACCTCGGTGATGTCTGTAGAACATTCAACTGAGTTTACAATATTAAATCCAATTTTACAGACTATGGCAACTCCATATCCCCTTTAGCCAGGTAATATACACATAACAGGAATTTAGAAAGTTCAGCCTTTTCCATATTTTTCCATTCTCTAATAACCAAATCCATAACTTTCTGATTAATTGGCAAATATGGAGGGAAGTGAAATTGTAGCTGTTGAAAACAGTCTAAATTTGAATTAGGCTGTTCACCTTCCATATGAATCCGTAGATCATTACCCAAATATCTGAAAAGATTAGCAAATTCAATCTTCTGAATTAATTTGTTCCTTTGCAAGGGATTAGGCACTTGAGACTCCTCCTTATCAGCCTCCAGGGAGGGCCAAGATGACACTGAAGAAGCTGATGAATTATTCACAATAGAAATAGCAGAAATAGGGGATGTAGAGGTATAATAACCACCAGAATCACCCTAAGATTTCTGAAGTGCCACTGTCAAAGATAGATTAGGGATTGAATTTGCTCATCAGAAAAGCCAAAACCAGGAGGAGGAGAAAGAGAGGCAATACGTTTTACTCTGCACTTATGTTTATTAGAATTATAATCTTCACAGCAGTGGTGGCTTTTAGTGGAGCACTTTCTGTGTCCCATGATAAATCAGAAACAAAACACAAAGGTTTCCAATTTCTTCATGTAAAGAGAACCCAGGGCTGTGCAAGTTTAATGCCCGCAAGAATCATTTCTCTCTCTTTCATCCCTTTATTTTAAAGTAAGGGAGATGGCTTACATGGCATAATACTTCCCAAATTAGGTGTCACAATTAATTCTACCTATTAAACATAATACTCTGAGATTATTTTGTAATTATGTTTATACTTCAAAAAGAGGAAAATATAGAAATGCAAGGGAAAAAGAAAAATGCTCCTGGAGCAGAGGATTGCGTCTCTAGCTAACCCTGCACTAGTCTAAAGACATTGCAATCTAACCATGTCATTCCCTCATCAGAGCCTTGAACAGATTGTAACAAATACTTTTTTTACTCTTTTTCTCCTTCTTTATATTTTTTAAAATTATAACTCCACCTGCCTCTGCCTAAAGAGTGAGGAGAAATGTGCAGGCTAAAGGGGGTGCATACAGAAATGGCACTGAAAGACAGAAGATGGCAAATATGGTAGGAGAAGTGTCTCTTTGACCATAACAAGCCCTGTGGAGGACTTTCAACTATTTTGAAGATGAATACAAATGTTAAAACTTGTAAAGGCCAAATAAAAGAAAAAGAGCCCAGGTTCCATGAATCACCCAGCCGGCTGCCACAGTCTGAATACTCTATAAACCTTCCCATAATCACTTGAGGTATCAAGGACACCCAAGACAACACCAGGAAAGAACTCCATGTAGGTAAGAAAGAGAAAAGAAGCACTGCTCTAAACCCAGAGTCAGCTTCTGGCACAGCCACAAATAGAGAGCCCAACACGCTATCATACTCAGCACGGGGTACAAGAGAAGAAGGAAAGCATGAAGAATTTCCCTAGGAAGCCCATCAACCCCAGGTCTTCAAGCTCTAGAGACAAAAATGCTGGATCCTATTTGCGATCATCACCTGCGGAGGCAAACAACAAGAGCAGGATGTTAGGTGTGTTTCTTCCCTCTTTTAGTTTTAGTGAAAGGAAGAGCATTTGGGCAGTGCGTAGCTAGGGTTTTCTCTTATTGGCTAAAGCTGGGTCACTTGTTGCCTGGATGGGAAGTAGAACAGCTCATATAGTAGGTATTGGTAGGGGAAATAGGTTGAGGGGCTAATACAATTTTGAATAGGATTTGCTGAATAAATATAGCTTTTTCTCCCCTAAGAAACCTGTGTATGTTTATAGTTATTGAAATTCCTCCTATGTTTGTGTGTTAAAGAGCTAAAATAACCAGATAATAAGCCTTAGATTGTGTTGCATGCTTTGCCTTATATGGCATAGTATGTCAGTATGTCTCATAATTTGCCTTTCCTTGGCACATACCTTAGTTTGTTATCACATACGTTTATCTCCCACTGTAGCATAAATCTATGTTGTCCAAATACTGCCTAAAGGATAACACAATAATGTATTTAGTTCTTAAAATACCTTTATTTATTGAAAATATTTCATAATAACTTTATAAAAAGAATGGAATTCAATCTCAACTTGCAAAGTGACAAAGATTGCTAACTGAGTTGTCTTGATGCAAAAATGCTGCTTCTTATCGACTCACGGGTAGTTTTATAAGGTGTCTTTTAAGATTGATTAGATCTACAAAGCACTTCCCCAAGAGACGGTATGGACTTTTTAATTCAGGAAAAATAAGCATGTTTCACAAGTGAACTTAAAAATACAGACAGTGGGAATTGATGATTGTCCTATGTAATCCCATACAAAGAAGGCAGTTAACCGCATCAGAGTGTGATGGCCTCTGGCAAACCATCACTGCACGTTGATGCCCTCTGGCCAACCGGGCTTTCCATGACATTGGTTGGATTAACGTATAGTAATTGTAATTAGAAAAAATTTAAAATCACTGAAAAAAACAAAGGTTACAGGAGTGTTACAGTTAGGCTCATATATTAAACAAACAAAACCATAGAAATTCACCTGTTGTAATTAGAGTTATATCAAGTAACTATAACTTGTGCCCTAAGGTAACTATGACTTGCACCCTTGCCATGCTCTGCTAATTACCACACAAATTACGGCACTCATGACACTTTCAATAACATTATTGGTAATATCATTGTAATATTTGCCATAACATTTGTGATGAAAAAACTGTGCATGGGTCAGGAGCAAGTTAAAGTTACCTTAGGGCACGAGATATATTCACTGAAAAAAACAATGGTTACAGGGACGTTATAGTTAGGAAATAGAATTTAAAAAAATACAGAAATTCACTTAAAAAACTAAAGCTTACAGGCTATAGTTAGGCTCACATTTCAAATGTTCAAAACTATAGAAATTCACCTGCTAGAGTTTGTGTGTGTGTGTGTATATATATATATATATATATATATATATATATATATATATTTTTTTTTATTTTTTATTTTTATTTTTTATTATATTTTCTGAAAAAACCTAAGGTTACAGGGACGTCATAGTTAGGCTCAGATTTCACTCATACAAAGCCATAGAAATTCAGCAGTTAAAGTTATCTGACCTAACTATAACTTACACCCCGCAATGCAGTGCTTATGGCCTCACATATTACATCATTCATGACATGGTCAGTGACATCACTGATAAAATCTCAGATGACATCACTCATGACATCATCCACAGAACCACTCACATCCACTCACACTCCTGTACCCCCTGTCATACACCCACTCACACACCCACACAACCACTTACATACCTATTCACAAACCCTTGATTCTTTAATTACAGACTACAAACATTAAACAATAGCAATGAAAGTGCACAGACTCCGGGATCGTACTTGGTGTAGGCATCCCAATGCATTTATATGAAAAGCAGGGGGCTTGGCCAAGATGGCGGATGGCTAGGATGTGCCTTTCTGTCTCTCCACACCTTCTACTGGCCTGGCCCAGATTTGCTACCTGCAATCGGGGTCAATTGAGCCTACAGTGCACTCCCTTTTAGTGCAGCTAGTGGAGTACCGGAGAGAATTGAGACGAGCCAATTCGACTGGTGTTGCGGTCTCAGTGGGCTGAGAGTGTTGGTGATGGGGAGCCGCTGAAGATAACATGGTAGCTGGGTGGCGGCTGGCCTACAAGACTAACTGGGGTTCTATCCACCTTTGGAGACTTCAGCTGAACCTCTGCATTGCAGAGCAGGGACAGGGTGGGGAGCGTCTCACACTGATCTTTGGGGTATTGTGGTGCACTGAGCAAGACATGACCTGAGCATAAGGCCTATGCAAGGAGCCATTGCTAGGGCCGTGACCATCCATGCATCGGAACATGGTACAGCAACTGGAGTTGAAGGCCACTGCCATCCCTCCCGGCACAACCCCTGACCCTGGTGCCTCATTGCTGGAATTCAAGTACCCCTGTGCCATCCTAATACCCTCCATAGAGGAACTACAGCCTGCGGAACCCTGAAAAGTGGTGCTGAACTAAGGCCCTGATCGGCCCATCTGTCCCCACCTGATGGGCCGAACTGCAGATGACCAAGCAGGCTTTCACTCACCCCGGTGGGGTGTGGCCCTCTGGGGTGGGGGGGTGTTACACTGAATAAGAGAGCCAGGCCTGACTGGAGGCAGGTCTGGTGCACTGGGCCCACATCACCTTCACCAGAACTTATGTAGAGAAGCGCCAACCCTGCATAGACTGTGCTTGCACCACAGGCTTAGGATAGTATCAACATTGCTTTTTGTCACCAGGCAGGGCCCCCAGGACTGGGATGACCCGCATCTCTGAAACAGGCTGTGGCTGACTGCCACCAAAACACATTGGAGCTGGTATAGCTAGAGGCACAGGGAGCAAGAGCAGGGGACTCAGCCTCACGCATCAGATACCACACTAGCAATACTGGCTGCGGGGAGCTGGGAACCAGATTTCAGATATTGTTGATACAGCGCTCCATAAGCACAAATTTGACTGGCCACCCTGTGACTTGAAAGATCCCTCCATGCAGCAACAAAAGCTCCATTGCTAGCAGGGGGATTCGGGTGTCCACAGTGCCACTGGCAGGGTATAGGAGGTGGCTTTCCCATCAGATGGGCCCAGCCGAAGCCTACAGCTACAAAAGCCGATGACAAGGCCAATATGGGGGGGGGAAATCATTACTGGGACACCATTCACCCACCTGTAGAGCCCAGATTGCTACGAGTGAGCTCTTACACAAGCTCTCTTCCCCTCCTCTTTAAACCAGTGACCCAACAAAATTGGAAATCATCTTAGAGTTACACCTGGAGATGGATATCCAGCTAGACAGGGTGCATAGAGTAGGCCTCCTGAAACCAGTCTCAGCACTCCCAGTGGACATACCCGTTTGTGTCCATGACTTTCAATTTGAGGAGCGTATCCTTTGGGCAGCCAGGGACCACCATCCAGAGCAGTTTCAAGGACACAAGCAAATGCTTTACCAGGAGGTTGCAGCCTCTATGCTACAGAAACATGGCGACTTCCACCCAGTAAAGGCACACCTCTGGAGTAAAGGAATATAATAGTCTCTCTCTGAGAGTCCTGCCGACTGCTCAGAATTGAGGACTTGGCTGTCACAGTCACCGACGAGCTAGCATGATAGAGGGACCCACAGGCGACAGTGGAGGCACGTTGCTGGGACACCACCTGCAGGGCTCCGACCAGATCCAGAGACAGAAGCTTGGGAGAGGCGTGCAGTACTAGAGATGCTCTCAGGGGAACTCCAATGGAGCAGACAATCAGTGACCACTGCTGTGACTCCAGAGTCAACTTCACTGCTAATCAACTTCACTGCTAAGGGTAGGTGGGCTGGGCAGTGGGGGCAGAGTACGGACACCTTGACCCACCACACAAGGCCAATTACTTTACTACTTTACTACCTAAGAGACATTTTGAGGTCACCCTTGTATGGACAATGTTGTTCTTGTTGTTAGTTCTTATTTTTTAAAGTTGTTTTAGGTGGAACCCGCAGCATGTAACCTCACCTGGACTATGTCATGCACTACTTCATTGGCCGGATTACAGAGTGAGCCGACCATTTTGATGGACGTCTTGGATTGCCACCCATAGAGTACCTCACAGCATAACCACCACACCACTACTATGCATGATACTATAAAGATTATTACCCTCAATGTGAAGGATCTTAACAATCCGATTAAACAGTGTGCCACATTATCATACTTGGAACAGTCCGGAGCTGCCCTCTGTCTCCTCCAAGAAACCCATTTACCAGCCAGTGACTGGCATGGACAACGCTCGCAAGGCTTTCCACTGCAGTTCTTTTCTTCTACCTTATTGAAAAACTGCACTAGTGCCATACTGGTATTTTGCTCTTTCCACTGCAAGATAGGTCCTAAAATAGCTGAGATTAAAGACAGACTTCTGGCCTATACAGTGACCCTAGGAGAGTAAAACCTCACCTTAGGGACCATATATTGCCCCAATGATGGATAGGAGTGTTTTATACGTCAAGCTCTGGCTGAGGTTTTGGTTATTTAGGATAGGCTGGTGGTCCTGGGGGGGACCTCACTAAAGTGTTCAACAATGATTTAGACAGGTCAGCGCAACACTATGGACACACGAGGGCTCTGTTCTGGGAGAGTGCACTTTGGTTACAGGAGGTGGGTCTGGGAGTCATTTGGGATGACCTACAGCTGCACACCTGGAACTACACGTTCTACTCCCACACACATAAAACATATGCCCACATAGATCACTTCTTGGGCATGAAGGAATTCCAGTTCCTTGTCCGGCAAGGCGTACGCCTGGGTTATGGTTGATGCCTGATACCCTACTACATTGTCCTAAGGTAATTAAGAGGAAGAGAGTCAACCAGGCTCGCATCGAGTTTCTGGAGGTCAACGACACAACCAGTGTTTCCATGTCCACCCTTTGGGATGCCCTGAAGGCTGTTATCAGAGGGAAGTTGATACCAATCTCAGCAGCAAATAAAATTTGGTAGGAAAAGAGAGAGCATTTTACCCAACAGTTAAGAATTTAATGTTACACAAGTGTATCAGGGCCCTGAGATTTTGGCGTCAGTTAGAGGCAGCCAGGGCACAACTGGCATGCCTTGACCTGGACAAGGCAGAGTACATTGCGGTCAGACTTCGGCCCTTTTTTTACCTGGGGGGTGACAAGTGTGGGCACCTTTTGACCAATAGATTGAGGTCTCAGCACCAGGCGGCAGTAGTACACATACTCCATACTCCTTGTGGCAGATGGCTCTGAATGGATCAGTGGTGGCCAAATAGCTTCTGCCTTTGAAGATTTCTGTAAGGAGCTGTACATGGAGAAGGCTTTACCTTCCGATGGTCCAGTCCTCTACCTTCACGAGGCCTGCATCTCAAGACTAATGCTGGACCAGGCAGCCACACTGGATCAACCGATCCGGATTCAAGAAGTCATGCCCGCTATAGCTCGATAGAAACCGGATGTCTTCCCTGAGCTCTTTTATAAAAACATTTGTACCACATTGCTCCTTGCCCCTCATGACCCACCCTTTCAATTCAATCCAAGGCCCAGGCAGGGTACAGCTCTCCATGCTAGAATCCTCCATAGTTGTTATCCCCAAACCAGGAAAAATAAGCTCCACTGTGCCTCATACCACCCGATATCCCTCCTAAATGTGGATATCAAATAATTCACCAGCATCTTGGCCATCTGCCTTGGCCCCCTCATGCAGGGTCTTGTTGCATCAGATCAGCCAGGATTTGTGCCCCATTGCCAATGTAACAATAATAAGAAATGTCTCCTGCACTTGATCGACAAAGTCAAGCCCCCCGATCCCTAACGAATGGTCTTGGCTATAGATGCAAATAAGTCATTCAACTGAGTCCACTGACTTTATTTGGCAGGCACGCTCATAAAATGTGCCTTCAGTGAGTGGTTTTCTGCATGGGTATTTAGTAACTTAGGCCTTCTGACCCCATCCGTTTGTGCAAACAGCCAAGCTTTGGCCCATTTCCCATACGCATAAGCACTCATCAGGGGTGCCTCCTATTGCTTCTGCTTTTAGATTTATATATGGAGCCCATGGCCAAGCAAATATGAGACAATCCAACCATCAAGGGGATCTCTTTTAGTGGGGAAAGCACATTATTAGTCTCTATGTGGATAATGTAATGGTTGCCCTAGAAGAACCAACCACATCTCTCTTGGCCTTTTTGGCCGAATTGGAGACCTTAGGGCAGACAGCAGGATCCTGCGTTAACTTTCCTAAATTTCAGGCACTTAACATTTCACTGTTCCCGGCTACCACGACTGCACTTTCCAATTAATACCCAATTCAATGGGCAGTCAGCTCTATTCCCTGTCTGGGAATTCACCTAATAACTACACACAAGGCAACCACAGCTCTCAACTACAAGTCCCTGTATCAACAAGCCAAAATTTACCTGACTAGATTGAAGCAAAATTATATTTTCTGGCTTGGTCGAATAGCCGCCTTGAGATTAATGGTTTTGCCGAAAATGTTGTTCTTGCTCCAAGCTCTCCCCATGTAACCTTCTACAGGTTTCATCCAAACCCTCCAACAGGATGTAAACTGCTTTGTTTGGTTGGGGGTCAAAGCATAGATGTGAAGGGAGCAGAGTTCTAGATCCTCGAGTGAGGGAGGCCCTAATACACCAAATCTTCTTCGGCATTACCCGGTGACGCAGCTCTGGTTTCTGGTTCATTGGCCCAGAGAAGAATTTGAGAAGCACTGGCTTTTCATGGACTGAGCAGTTGCAAGGCAGCACTTGTGAAAGGTCCTTTTTGTATATAGGATGGCCCGAAATCTTTATCTCTCTCCCATCACTAAATCTGTATTGGATGTCTAGAATCAGGTGGGAGAGCAGAGAAGTCTGACCTCATTCTCCTCCCCTTTGACACTTATCACCTGTAATACTGATTTCACCCCTGACTTAGACCACATCATTTTTCATCTATGGAATAGGGTCTGGTGCAGATCTGTAGGCCATGTGTTTGGCAAGGATGGCCTTCTGTCCTTCGACCAACTCGGCACCGCTTAGGCACTCCCTGAAACAGAGAGACTACACTACCTCCAAATTTGACACTGTGTGACACACCCAACAGCTCGCCCCGGGGGTGCATCACCCTCTCACCCCTTATAAAAAATAGCTACTGACAAAAACTTTGGACAGAGACCTAATAATTCTCCACCAGCCCACCTTGAAGATCAAATCAGCGAGACAAAATTGAATTGTATTGAATTAGTTTTGTAAAGTGTACAGCTACCAATTTAGGGTTTGCCGGTGCTAGGCCTGTCAGACAGTGGCCACATAACACCAAGACAAGACAAGTCTTCAAGTTCTTATGGAGGACAGATAGAATAGAACAGTTCCTCAGAGAGAAAGGAAGGGAGTTGCAGAGTTTGGGACCCAGAATCGAGAATGATTGGTCTCCCAAGTGAGACCCATGGAACCTGGATACAGTGCACAAGGCCATGTATTGAGATCTCAAGGAGCAAGTAGGAGAATAAGGCTGAATGAGCTTCTGAATACAGTGTGGACCGACTTGAGCTCTTGCCTTAAACACATAAAACCTTCCTTGGAATGGTTACATTTCAGAATAGTGAGCCAATAAAGTTCACAAAGGAATTGGGAGGTCGGAGAGGACTGCGGGAGGCAGAAAAGAAGCTAAGCAGCTGTGTTCTGGACCATCTGAAGAGGCCAAATGGAAATATGGTCAATGCCCAAATAAAGGGCATTTCCATAATCCAGTCGGGACAGAACCAGCAACTGGATCACAGTTTTTTAAAAGGAGAAGGGTGGGATCCGGATAATTTTCCTCAACCATGTCAATATGGCAAAGCAGGACGAAGTGATCTAGACCCCTTGAGGGCTCATAGAAAGCTTTTTATCCAGGATGAAGCCCAGATTCTTCACCTTGGGAGAGGGAGTCAGAAGCGGACCCATGGAAGAAGACAAATGTTGTGGACCTGAATTTAGGGGAATTTTACTGAGGATCATCACCTTCATCTTGTCCACCTTTAATTTAAGCTGGTTGTTCCTCATCCAGGTTTCTATGGACTTTAGGCCCAGGTTAATATTAAATGGGTCCTGTGTCTGAGAAGATGACAAAGAGAAGACGATTTGGGTATCGTCAGCATATAAAAAAAGGCTCAAGCTACACTTCTCCACAATTTTCGCCAGTGGGTGAACATAAATGGTAAATAGTAGTGGGCTGAGCACTGATCCTTGAGGGATGCAAGATGTTAGACACTTATTGTCAGAGACTGCATTGGCTGAAAACATCTGAAAGAATCGATTAGGCAGGAAAGAAGTCAGCCACTCCAAAGCACAATCAGCAAGTCCCACTTATGTCAGCCTCTCAATCAGAATGGCATGCAATACAGTATTGAATTCCACACTCAGGTCCAAAATCCCTGGATATTGATACTGGGGCACCAGCTAACCCAACAGGAGTGGGGGACATATAGTACTTGGTGCAACACACAGTCTGCACCACAGCTGGTAAAGGAACGGCCTCTAAAATTGCTACATGTTGGTACCTCACACCAGTGCACCTTCAAAGAGGCAAACCTATGCGCAGAGCTGACTGTCTGCAGGGTTACTGCTCACCGGGGACCCTCTTACATATACAGTGGCATTGCCCAAAACTTGCTGCTTACTAGGCAAATATTATGGATGACATCAACACACACCTGCACACACAGCTACCCCGCTTCCTGCCTACACAGTACTGGGGCTACCTAGCGCGTTGACTCAAGTTTTGTTCCAACACATCAGGGGTAGATACACCACCTTTGGAACATCCAGGGCATAGAGAAGCTTACTTTGACTTTCAATATACAAGGTGACACATACAGCAAGCTGTGACCTTCAAATATTTCCTTACTCCCAGCGGAATTCCTGGAACTCATATGCCCAAAGTACCTCCGTCTGCTAAGCCTCACAGAGTTTGCCAATGACACTCACTTTTTGGAACCAGATTAGATAACACTGCTAGACTCAGGAGAGGCCATTTTTCTACATATATTTACACCACTCTGCTGGTCCACGGGGTGAGAGAGGGTGGAAGGGCGTTCGTTTTGGAAGACCATGTTTACTCACATATGTGCATAGAAGATCAGAGCTATAGATCCATAGTACAGTTATGTTTTTTGAAGTTATAGCTCTTGAAATGCCTATAAAAAGATTTGAACTATATGAAATGCATAGCATAACTCATTACCAGGATTAACCTCACCATTCAATTTAGGCTGGCACAGCAAAATGTTTTGTATTGGTTCCCATATAAAATGTGAGATCTGAAGATATCATCAGGCAGTACAAGCTTTTGACATACAGTGTCAAAGTGGGCATCCTGTAAAGGCCATTATGATACTTTCTGTGACTGTCATAGCTGCATACAAAAAATCCGGGGACATAAAATCTTCAGTGATCAGAAAGACTAATTTTAAGAATTAGACATGCACATTCAAAATTAGCATGGATGGCTGGCAGTTTGACATGTGTCACTTGGCAACTATGAGGAGGGCACCTTATAAGGCTTATGCTAAAACAGGTTATGTTTCAACTCTATTTGAAAAAATGTCCTAGAACCTTATGATTGGAGGTAATCTGTGACTGTATTATTTAACTTAATACGTGGGTTGCCATGTGTTTTTTCCTAAAATGCTTAAATTAACATAACCTGTTCAATGTTTGTAATTCAAGAAATTTTATATAATAAATGAGATGCCACTCTGAGCACTGGCAACCACTGGACATTGGTGTTTCTGGAGGTCCTATTAGATCACCTGTTTGTCTATAATCTCCTTCCCTTTCACCTGAGGGGAAGCAGAGGGACACACATCATTTTCCAGTTTACTTTCTACCCCACCTGACCCCTACACATGGAAATGGTGGTTATGGTTAACAAAAACTCAGTTAATGTATTTTTGGTTTGTATTGCTTTACGCAAAAAAATGTTTTAATTGACCAGTTCTGTCCTTATCTGTTCCTTCCGACTGACAGTTGAAAAAACACATCATATATCTAAGAAACAAATGTTTTATTGATGCTACTTTGCTTAACATCACTGAACTTTGTTGTGAATGAGCAGATTTTCCATAGTCTCTGGTGCATGGACTTGGCAGTGGTAAATTCTCCAAAGAGCAGTGCTGTTAAGAAAGTTAGAAGACCAGAAACAAAAAGAAAATTTTAGAATATCTGAATTGAGTGTTACCTGTAATTGTACAAATCAGGATTGACTTGCTTCTCCTGAAGTATAGAAATGTTGACACATATGTGCTAATTCATTTATTGTTAATTTGTGCATTCATAGAATTCGTTTCAACTTAAGCTGAATTCTTTAATGTTTTATTCATTAACTCCTTATGGTGCAAAAGAGAAATGGCTGCTACCTTTGACGTCACAATGTTGATCTATGAGTAACCATATTGAAATTATAATGTGTGTATCAATGGCAAACTAATTGTAAAGTAGTGCACCTATAGTCCTTATTGAGGTGCATTCACTGTAGTGTTAGGAAAGAAATGCATGTAACCATTGATTATGATTTTACATCAATCCCGAGGTTAAGAGAGTGTTTACCTTTGAAACTATAATGATTTTTATAACATGTATATTAATCGTTTAAGCTAATGTTGAAGAAAGATTGTTCTGATATTTACTCATATGTATTAACAGGCTATTTTGTTTTGCATTTACTGTAACATGAAGATTAAGTAATAATTACCACTGTCAATTTTATCATTGAAAAGTTTGTATGTTCTAACTAAACTGAATAGAGTGTGCATTACTAATTCTGTCTTAGTTTAGCCAATGCTAGGCCTGCTAGGCCCATGCCCTCATAAATGAGGGAACAATTTTTCTTTTTTTCAAACGTGTCATTTCTTTCCAGGTGTCTTTCACATAAAATGTTAGTTTGGGAATAGATATGCTATTGTTTTACTAATAGAGAGCCTGAGAAAGCAACCTCGAGGACTGTAAGAAACAGGGCTCTTTGCAGATGTCCCAGATATTTTGACTCCATTTGGACTACAGATGCTTTTGCTTTTGATCTGAAAGTGCACTGAGGCCTGCTAATCAGACCTCACTGCCAGTGCTTTTTCCCTTAAATGGTACTGTGATTTTGTAAACCCAATTGTCAAGTACTTTACCATCCCTGTGAGGCCTTAGTGAATGCTACTATGGTAGCAATGGTAAAGGGATCACCAGGGCTGCAGCACTGATTGTGGCACCCTGCTTAGCCCAAGTAAAAGCAAAGCTATGTCAGCCTGCAAGAGCAGTTTGTCTTCTTGTCTGCTCGTGTTTGACTATGCCCACACCAAGTGCAGGCAGAGTCCCCCTTCCCTGCCCATAGTACAGGACAGTCATCCCTAAAGCAGGCTTCCTATAGCGAAGGAGGCAGGGTTCACTGTGTTATGAGTGAGCACGTATATGCACAAGCATAGCATTTAAAACTTAATGCTATCGCAAGTGACTGGTGGTCCATAGGATAACATGGGCTGGCATCCAGCCAAACCCCAGATGTCCAGCTTCATGATGGCTTTATCGATTTCCCCCATGTTTGGTGTCAAACACTGTGCTTTTTAACCCTGAGCACAATTCTTGTGCCCAGGGTTACCTTGCATGTTTCCTGGTGGCGTCCTTCGAGGATGCCTACCAAGTTGCCAGCTTTCTCTTGCCTTGGAATACTCCCTGAGCCATTTGCTGGCAGGACAAGAGTCTGCCTTCCCACTGTTTGTGCTAGCACTTCCCTGAGGATGGAGATGAAGGATCTGGGCAGGGAGGAGGTCACAACTCCACCCTACCAGGATGACTAGTGTTTACAGTGATCAAGGCGGTGAGCCTCAAAGGCTTTAACCACTCTTGATATGTAATCTCTTATCCCCCCTTTGAAGACAAAGCCCTTCCCACTCTGTCCAGGCTGACAGATGTGAAAATGTGTTATTCAGGAAGTGTACACCTCCAAAAGGCTAGCCACACCTTTAGGGTGTGCTAGTAGGTCTGTACAGCCGAGGAACAGTTCTGCCATTTTGGTAAACCTTGGAATTAGAGGGTTCTGGGTAGACAAGTGATGTATACCCACAGGAAGTCATCACCTCAGGGGTGGACCAGCCACAAACGACTGGCAGAAACAGAACACAGAAAATTAAAGACTCACCAACAGGTACACAGAGGACTCTGTCGCCGCCATGGAACCGGAACTTCAAGTCTTCCTGATGCTCATCTATGCCATTCTCCGCCTGGAACACCAACGCCGACAATGATGACAACGGTGAGTACAGCCGCATAGCACACAAGGGATGGAGGGAGGAAAAGGAGATTGACACCCACATGCACAACACACACTATTCACACACACACCGAACACACAACCAGCTGTAGACAGAAACCAATCATACACAACACATGGCACAATACAAAAAAAAACAAGGATCAGATTTCGGAAGTACTGCAAATGTATTAGCAAGGGAAAAGCCACCACATGAACCAGATATGTACAATTGTCCACAAAGGGCTACTTCCCAGTCCAAAGTACAAAGGGCCTACATGGCAACAGGACACAGTCCAAGGCCCAAGTTGTCTCCTGACATCAACTGCACAGAACTCTGCAGGGGTATCATTTTGCAAGTGGGCAAGCACCTCAGGGGGATGGAGGGTGGGGGGCATCTCAGCCAAATTCAGGAACTTTCTCACTGATTCTGGTGGGGGCTCCATGCCCATTTCTCTGTGCTGGGTAATGCAAGGTCACAGTCACTCAGGTGGGTGACTTTCCCACTGGTTCTGGAGAGGGCTCCATGCCCATTTCTCTGTGCTGGGCAGTGCAAGGTCACAGTCTCCAAGGTGGATGACTTGCCTACTGGTTCTGGAGGGCGCTCCATGCACATTTCTCTGTGCTGGGGATTGCAAGGTCACAATTTCCCAGGTGGGTGACTTGCCCACTGGTTCTGGAGGGGGCTCCATGCCCATTTCTCTGTGCTGGGGTGTGCAAAGCCACAGTCTCTCAGGTGGGTGACTTTCCCACTGGTTCTGGAGGAGGATCCATGCCCATTTCTCTATGCTAGGGAGTGCAAGGCCACAGTCTCTCAGGTGGGGCTCTGTGCTGGGAGTGCAAGGCCACAGTGTCTAAGGTGGGTGACTTGCCCACTGGTTCTGGAGGGGGTTCCATGCCCATTTCTCTGTGCTGGGGATAGCAAGGCCACAGTCTCTCAGGTGGGTGACTTTCCCACTGGTTCTTGAGGGGGCTCCTTGTCCAGCAGTCCCAGGAGGGTCTACATATCCTCTTCTGGAGGTGAGGGTTCCACTGTCTCACCTGGATATGAGGACTTCACTATGTCAGCAGATGAAGGTGCCTCCTGGGCAGCCTCTGCTGGAGGTGGAGGCTGCACTGTCTCAGCAGGTAAAGGCGCAGCATCTGCAGGAGGAGTGGGCTGCACTACCTCAGTTGGAGGTTAAGGCTCCGTGACCACTGGTGGTAGTGGTGGTGTAATGGCAGACGTCAAGGGCTTCTTCACCTTCATGGCAGGAGGTGCGGGCTCCTTCATGGGGTTGAGTTGAGGGCTTCTTCCCCTTCATGGCAGGAGGTGCGGCCTCCTTCCCCTTCATGGCAGAGTCTGGGGCTTCTTCCCCTTCATGACAGTGGCTGTGGGATCCTTACCCTTCCTGGCTGGTGGAGTGGGAACCATCACTGTCTTGTCTCCATGACTAGTAGGTACCTCCACTGTCTGCAGAGACTGTTTGGCTGGGGTGCTGGGCTGGGTCATTGGGACCCTGCTCTTACGGGCAGGACGGGGGGAGGAGGAAGGGAAGAGGTCAAGTTGGGCAAGGAAAAGCTTTTTAGGGATGGTGGGGTGGAAAGAGGGAGGAGGGATGGGAGTGGAGGTTGAAGGAGTGGTTGTTGGAGGAGTGCATCTACTGGACTTAGGTGCAGGTGCATGGGGAGTGTGCAGATGTGAGGTGGATGGCTGTTAGCTGTCTGAGTGCTTGCGTTTGTGGCCTTTAGGAGGAGGGGGGAAAGACTGGTTTGGAGAGGACACAGGGGACACGTGCCTGGATGTTGTGCAGGTGTCTGCTAGTGAGGTGTGTGTGCTGCTTGGTGTGGTGAGGCTGGTGGTGGATGTTGAAGCAGTGCAGGCAGGTGTGAGTGTGGATGTGACTGTGAGGGAGGTGGAGGAGGAGGAAGAGGGGGAAACAGTGGAGGCAGTGGATGTGTTTGTGTCTGCAGGTGTTTGCGTGAGTGCTTGTGTGTTGAAGTGTGGTGTCTGTGTTTGACTCTGCCACTCATGTGTTGTCTTGTGTGCATGCTCGTCTGTATGTGTGTATGGGATGGGTTGGGTTGAGGAGACTGGGAAGTGGCAGTTGGAGGGGGGACAGTAGGGAAAGGTACAATGCTGCCATCAGAGAGGAGGTGAGAGCCTGAATCGATCTCTTTTGGGCCACCAATCCACTGTGGATACCCGCCAGGAATGCACTTCATTGCTGCATCTGGGATGCCAGCCCCTGGATGTCATTCACAATGGTTGATTTCCCTACAGAGATGCATCTCAGGAGGTCAATAGCCTCCTCACTCAGGACAGCAGGGCTCACTGGGGCAGGGACTGAGGTGCCTGGGGTGAAGGAGATGCCCACCCTCCTGGGTGAGTGGGCACAGGCAACTTGCTGAGGGGCTACTGGGAGGGTGGTGCTGGTACGGGGGGTGGCAGCTGTACTTGCAGCCTGGGGTGGTCACAGATGTGTCCATCTCCACCAGGGAGCTTCCAACGGAGGAGGTATCTGAGTCTGTGTTGTCATCTCCTGTCTCCGCCGTAGTGCTCCAGTCGCCCTCCATCCCACTGGTTCCCTCGGCATCGGTGGACTCTGCCTCCTGGGTCCTGTGGGATGCAGCTCCCTCTGTCGCTGGTGCCCCTGCTCTTCCGCCAGATGATGCTAATGCACATATGGACAGGATGACAGAAGATAAAGGGGGAGAGAGAGAAAGAGAACACTGGGTCAATTACTGCACCAACACCACAGTTGGAATACACAGCACCGTCACACACAGGGATCAGGATTGAGCACTATGCACTGCACTGCCATTGATTTGGGTAGATGCCACAGCAAGATGAGGGCTAAACACCACCAACTGCACACCTCCTGGGACCCACTAAGCCCTATCTGACATGGAATGAAACCTATCTAGATTACCTTGTTTTCCCTTTTAACCATTACCCTGTAGCTGGATCACGCTGCAATGTCTGGCCTGGCATTAAGGGGCACCCACTAACTGACAGCCACCACCCGGATCCCATGCCACATACAAATTATTGTTGTAATGCCCACTGTACTGACGGGCACCTCTACCTTGTTGGAAGGCCATCCCCAGCTGGGCCTCCGCAGTCTTCCGTGCCCAGCGTCTCAGGTCCTCCCACCATTTCTGAAAATGGGTGCTCCACCTGCCATAGACCCCCAAGGTCCACACGTCCTTGGCGATGGCACGCTATAATCCCTTCCTTGGATGGAGCTGACCTGCAGAGGTGATACAGACAGGAGGACACCATTACACATACAATCCAGCCTGTCACACATATGGCCCACCAATCCCATTTCCTTCACCATTGGCACACACATCCGCTGGCGCACAACATGTACACCACCTCATGATATTACCCCCCGATGACACAATGCTTGCACACACAGCTCCATGCCTTCCTACATACATCGTGCCCAAGGTGTACTCACCTGTTAGTCTGGAGGTCCATACAGCAGTTCATACTGGGGTCGGACCCCATCCACCAATCGCTCCAACTCCTCCGAAGTGAAGGCAGGGGCCCTTTCCCCGGTCACACGGGCCATGGTAGGTTCTAGACACAGGTCACAGCAACACACACAGTGTAGGTATTCTACGGTTGAAGGTCAGGAAACAAGTGAGGAATCAGATAGAAAATGGCAGTCACGTCGGCAGTGGTGTACACCGTCACTGCCGGCGCAGATCCCCATTGGCCACTGTACTCCATAGAGCCCATATTATCCAATGAGGAATTGCACAGCGGTGCAAGACCACCTTCCGCCATGGCGTCCAACGTTGGCGGAGTTACCTCACTTCCACCTGTCCCTACATACAGGACAGGCGGTGGCCATGTCTTGGTGATGGACAGCCATCAGGTTAACCTTTACTGCATCACTGCCTAGATTTGCACAGACCTTGTCATTTCCACTGTCCCATCACATAAATGCAACATGTACACTGAGGTTGTGGTTCCATTGTTCAAATTGTGACAGCCTACTCAATCTTGTGTCCCTTAGATACCTACAACTGCAAATGAATGGGAGGAGAAGATGAACCCCTGTGTACAGTCCCCTTGTGGACTTGGCTACACTGGAAGACAGGCACATTATACTGACTTATAGACTGGACAGGGCCACAATCACAGAGCTGTGTGCCCAATTGGAGCCTGACCTGATATCAGCTATCCGTCATCCCACTGGGATCACCCTCTTGTGCAAGTGCTATCAGTGCTCCATTTCCTGGCAACTGGTTTGTTCCAAGTGACAGTGGGCTTGGCAGCTGGAATGTCACCACCAATGTTTTCTATCGTGCTGGCAAGGGTCTTGTCTGCCCTGCTGAAACACATGTGCACCTACATTGTTTCCCCCCAGGTGGAAGATTTGGCCACTGTGAAGGCAGGATTTTTTGCATTGGGCCATATCCCTAATATAATTAGGACGATTGACAATACACATATTGTTAGTCCCCCCGCCAGAACAAACAGATGTTAAGGAATCATAGGAGTTTCCACTCACTGAATGTGCAAATGGTGTGCCTGGCGGACCAGTACATCTCCCACGTCACTGCCAAGTACCCTGGGTCAGTGCATGACACCTTCGTCCTGAGGAATATCAACATCCCAAATATGATGGCCCAACTACAGAGGCACAGGGTGTGGCTACTAGGTGAGCCAGATCCCCCACCCTCTGTATGTCAGTGTATGCCTTCAGGTGTTCTCCCCATAGAACTGTGTAAGACTAAATGTTATCCCTCAATACCTGCAAGTGACGCTGGCTACCCTAACCTATCGTGGCTGCTGACCCCTGTGAGGAATGCCAGGACAGGGGCTGAGAACTGTGATGAGGCACATGGGCGAACCAGAAGAATAATCGAGCGGACATTCGGCCTCCTGAAGGCCAGGTTCAGGTGCCTCCATCTGACAGGTGGATCCCTCTGCTACTCACCCGGAAAGGTCTGCCAGATAGTAGTGGCATGCTGCATGTTGTATAACCTGGCCCTCACACAACATGTGTCTTTTCTTCAGGAGGAGGGGACTGGAGATGATCCTGTGGTAGCATTGGACCCTGAGGACAGTGAGGATGAGGAGGCAGAGGCTGAGGATGTGGATAACAGACCATAAGTTACACAACAATACTTCCAATGACAAACAGGTGAGACAGTGGAACTGACCATTACTCTGACTATTGATTTATCTGTGTGCCTGTGGCATGATGGCATTCACTTTCTTTGCATCTCAACTTACCGTCACCTATGGCTTCTCATTTTCCAGATGTTGCTGATATGACAACATTATTTGTTAGCTATCACAGTGTTCAGATCATTTGCACTCAATGTGACTGTTCTCACAAATGCACATTTAAGACACATAAAGCAGTGTTACTCAAACTGTGTTCAAGGGTGTTTATTATAATGCTATAAAATTGAGGGTAAAGTGCAATGGGATGGGTTGATGGTAGAGGAAAGTCCAGTGTATTGTTCCAGTCTGTTTGTAGCACAGGTCCAGTGTTCAAGGGGCCATAGGAAGGGGAGCAATGGCAGTTTAAAGTGGAGAAGGTGACAGGGTGGGACACAAGGGGGACAATCAGGTGAGTCTCATTTCCTGGTGTGGTCTTGGCAAGTGTCTCTGGCTTCTGACTGGTTTGCAAGGAACATTTGTGGGGTAGTTTACCTTCTGCAGGGGGAGTGCTGGTGGCCTCTGAGTCCTGTGGCGAGGCCTCCTGTCCACTAGCTGCAGCAGATGTTGTGGGTTGGTCAATAGACTTGCTAGTGGTAGGGGCCCGCTGCTTTGCCGTTGCTTCCTCATGATATTGGCCATGTCTGCAAGCACCCCTCTTATGGAGATCAAGGTGGTGTTGAGGGCATGCAAGTCCTCCCTGACCTCCTGAAGGTGTTCTCTGGCAGCCACTTGTTCTCCTGCATGTTGTTCAGGATCTGGCTCGTCGTGTCCTGGGATTGTTGGTAGGCCCCCAGGACATTGGTGAGTGCCTCCTGGAGAGTCAGTTCCCTGCGCCTGTCCTCCCTTGGTGCACGGCAGTTTCTCCAAGTGTCCCTGTTGTCCTGTGCCCCTGTCCCCTGAATGGTGTGCCCACTGCCCCCAGGTCCCTGATTGTCTTGGGTATGAGGTGTGGACTGGTGTCCCTGTACAGGTGGGCACACTGCTGATTGATGTGTCCTGGGGATAAAGGTGTGGGTACGCTGGGTGGGTGCTGGGGTGCTGGTAACTGATGGGGGAGGCTCTGTGGTGGACTGGGAGTGGTCTGGGGTGACCGACTGACCAGTGGTCCCTGATGGGCCAGGTTGTTAATCCAGAGCCTGGAGTCCAGAGTTACTGTCATCACTGGGGGCATCTTCTGTTGGGAGACTGGATAGTCGTGGCACCTCCTCTCCACTGACATTGGCTGGGGCACCTGTGGGGATGTAAGTGATGTATTATGCTTCATGTCTGTGACATGTTATACATCCCTATCTTCCCCACTATGGTTGCTTTTTCCCTGCCCCCTCTGATTGTGTATGGTGATGTATTGTGGGATTGTTAGTTCCCCTATGCTGCGCATGCTTTGGTGATGGGTGTCCATGCAGGGCTGGGAGGGCTGTCCATGGTTTGTTATGGCATGCAGGGCTTGGCACTGTGGTTAGTCATATATGTAGGTGCAGAGTGTGGGATGGAGTGGAGTGATGGGAGCAAGGGTGAGGGGGTGTGATGGCATGAAGGGTGGGTGGATAAGTGGTAAATGTAGACTTATCAGTGTCCAGTCCTCCGGCTAGTCCAGCGAATCCCTCAGGATGCAGTAATGCCAAGACTTGCTCCTCCCATGCTGTGAGCTGTGGGGGAGAAGGTGAGGGTCCACCGCCAGTCCTCTGTATGGCAAGCTGGTGCCTTGCTGCCACAGAACATACATTCCCCCTTAGGTCGTTCCACCTGTTCCTGATGTCATCCCTTGTCCTTGAATGCTGGTGTTCATCTTGTCCACGATTTTCCGCCATAGCTCCATCTTCTTTGTGATGGATATCTGCTGTACCTGTGCTCCAAACAGCTGTGGCTCTACCCTGACTATTTACTCTACCATGGCCCGCAGCTGCTCATCTGCGAAAGGGGGGTGCCTTTGTGGGGCCATGGGTTTTGTGTGGTGTGTGTAAGTTTGTGGGTGTTGGGTGGTGTGATTGGGTGTGCATAGTGGACTGCGTGAGAGATGTATGGGCACGTGTGTATTTGTCACAGTGGTCTTGATGTCTGTCTGGTGGCAATCATTTGTATTCGTAAAGGGTTGTGGGTAATGTGGGTGTGTGTTTTATAGTGGTGTGAGTGGGGGTGTGTGGTGTGTGTATGGGTGTCAGGTGTGTGTTGTTTGAATTGGATGTTGTGTAGTTTAGTATTTAGGTGTCCATTCTGAGCACGGCGTGTGTACCACCAATGGTTTACCGCCGTTGAATGTCGGCTGTGGTGATTCGTGGGACATGATGTGGTGGGACTTGTTCTGTTGGCATAATGGTATAGGTGTTGGTACTGACAGTTTACCACTGACCTTTGGGCTGGTGGATTTGTGTATGTGGCTGTATTCTGTCGGTTTGGTGTGTGTGTGTCATAATTTGCAGAGCGGATATTTGCCACTGCGGTGGTATGTTGGCGGCCATCAGTGTGGCGGTAAGCGTTTTTTATTGCCAATGTCATAATGAGGGCCTGAATGTACAAAGGTTTGAAGGATTATGGGGATAGTTTTGAGGTTGATAGTTGGAAGGTACTCTGTTGGGATGACAGAGGACATTTCCACTTGCATCCTGAGGGAATGCCTCCTGCCAAATCTATAGATGTCTGCCAGTTTCAAGGACAACTCTAAACATTGGCAGGAACCACTGTGATGATGGTTCCTGTCAATATTTTAAAAGTTTGATAGATGGCTCTATAAAACATGACATGGCAAGTCAAACTTTTAGCACATTTTTAATTTTTCAAAAACAAACTGACATGGCGGGATCAATGATGAAGGGTTTAAGTTTGAAATGTTTAAAGGTGAAAGGAAAAAGCTGTAAGAGAGAATGGCGTAAGGGAGAAGACTTAAGGGTTTGGACATGAAGCGTGAAGGGTTGATGGGTTTAGGAGTGAAGGTTTTAAGGGTGATGGGTTTCAGGATGAATGGTGAAAGGTTTAAGAGGGTTTACGGGTGAAGCAAAAAGTACTTAGAGGTGAAGGCGTAGTTGTGCAAGGGTTTAAGAGAGAAATGAGTTTGGGAGGGTCTGGAAAATGTACTATGATTAAAACATAAATTAAGATATTAACATTAACTGGTAGAAATAGGACTAAAGTAAATGTCACAAGGTAAATGTACAAGCCATGTAATGGTGAAGCTCAAATAAAAAAATGGGCTTATCAACAGAATGTGTAAATGGAAAACCTTGAAGAAGCTGCAAAGAGATAGAAGACAATCAAGCAACAAGCAAGGAAATGTTTACCCATGCAATTTAGTGCTCATATCTATGACACTCGTGGATTGACAGCAGAAATTCTCTAAGGATTTCAATAAAGTTAGTAATTTGCTCCAAACATAAGACTAACTTTTTTTTTAGTTATATTTTTGCATTTGACTCACAGATATTGTGGCACTGTCTGAAAATATTCTAATGTAAGTTCAAGCTGAAATTTGATTTGGGCTTCATTCATAAGACTCCTTTCCATGAGTAATTGTATCTTTCTCTGGGAAAATCAGTAGTAAGTCATAACTTCTTACAGAACAAAAACCTGAGTCAGCACAAAATGTGCACCTTTGCATTTCAAGATACACTTTTAATGTGTTTTAAGCTGTGGTTGTTTTTGTTAGATTGAATATACAGCACCACAATGACATTCCTCTTTTAAGACCACATGTGTTCCTACAAACACTTCTGATGACATGTGAATGCATAAATGATAGTGAGGAACAAAGACATTAGCATGTAACCACTATATATCAAAACATTTACCTTGGAACATACTTTAATATTTAAAAGAACTATGCCGAACAAGAAGAAAATGTAGAAACAAATTAATTATGAATTAAAATGGAGCTCAGAGTGGTTTGGATGACTGCATAAAGCAGGGGAAATTTGTTTCATTGCAACCAGCTAGTCAACATTTCTGCTAAACACTGAATATAGAAAAGAGACTGTAGCCCACTGAAGCATTTGCTTCTAGTTGTATCTCAAAACTATGTGGTGTATTTGCTATTTTTTACTCAGGGCAGTGCAGGAAGTCACTTTACTGCACTGCCCTGCATCAAAAGAAAAAGACAGGAATGCGCTGTATCTCTGAGATATGGCGCATTCCTGTCTTCTTCCACTGCGCTGGCACGCAATTGGCTGCCTTGGCCCAATGCAGACATCCTTGCACCATGATGTAAGTGTGTCTGCGTTGTAGGAATGATTGTCTTGTGCTGGAAGGGATACCTTCCTGCACAAAAACAATCAATGGAGGCTTTCCCTCCTTCTATGTGTGCTGTAGAATGCAGCACACATAGAAAGAGGAAAAAATGAGGAGAAATAAAGTTATTTCTCCTTGTTATGGCTCTGCAGGAAATAAACACAGACTTTTGACACATTCTTGTAAATCTGGGAGTGTGCCAAAATCCATGGGGGTTGCATTGGAACACCCACTGCAACACCCATGGAATGCCTATTTTATGCAGAGTAAGGTAACCCAGCAACTTGTCCTGTGTTTCTATACTCCATATCTACAAAGCCATGAAAAGCCATGCAAAGTGGCTTTGCGTGGCCTTGTAGATATAAGTCTGCAGTCTGCACCACCAGTATGTTACAAAAAGTGATGTACCAGTGGTGCAAGTCGCTTGTAAATATGCTCCCATTTGTCTAAAAACATACGTAGGGTTACAACATTACTAAGTGTCAAAGCATAGTATAATATGGGTGTCTCATAAAACCATTCATCCAAAGTTCATGTTTTCAATTGTTTTCAAACAGGAGAATATATTTGTTTGTGTTTTGCTATTTAATGGGATTACATAGTTTAAGGTAAATAGTCAGTAGGGCCTGATTCCCAAACTTCACATTGTAGTACAAAACATACTGAAAAATGCAATTCACAGATTGTGTACTCCCTATACTTATATGTGTGAACTTTACCTTGACAGAGAAGTCTCCGGGTGTGAAGAACTATGCACTCATAAATATATAGAGTGTGGAGTCATACAATTCTTCAGGTGGTTTCTGAATTCTTAGACGGTAGTAAACCAAGCGTAAGTTTACCTTACTGAATCAGATCACTGCAGTGCACTTATGTCACAGAAACAGCCTTGTAACAGTCAACATGGATATGAACAATGAACAATGAATAATGAATAATTGGACTTCAATTAAACAAGGTGGGACGTTATGAGCATGAAGAATACAGCCAAAATTCCGTGGAGGTAGGCAAGAAAATTCCAAAGACCCTGACTTCATCCCCACCCTCATTGTGAGCTTCCAAAACAGGAGTTCATTAGATTATCCATTGTAAAGTGTTTGTAAAAGAGCCTACACATCAATGATAATATTTGCATGTTTTCTTCCGACAACAAAATAAATGGTTGGTTATCCAGGCTTTCCTTACTGATGTATAGCATGGGTATTTAGTGCACGGCAACAAGGAGGAAGTACAGAGCAGAGAAGTTACATTTGAAGGGGAGGGGTGAAAAATGCACAACAAATTTAAAAATAGAGAAACAACTGGTCATGTGACTCACAGCACTACAGCATTTCTTGCTGCAGCATTTGTCAGTCTCAACAATTTTCCATCACTACAAACTCAAGCTGCAACAGCACCTCAAGCTCGCATCTTATCCCATCAATCTACATACCCTCATGGAATGGATTACGGAATAAAGTTCATTGCCATGACAGAGGCAACTTTGAAGTGGCTTCAAAGCCTTTCATTAGCTGTCTGGATCCTGTGACCTGATGTCATCACTAACTTGAAAAAAAAACTCATAAAAAAAAGCAAACTAAGTACACCTTTGACTGAGTGTCTAGAGTTACCTTTCTGCCAAATTTGGCGTAATTCCATCCAGTGGTTTGGGCTGTAGTCGTGCTCAAAATCCCTATGGGGATTAATATGGAAAATGCACCTTCCTCCCCTCTTTTTCGCCCCCACTTGATGAATCACTATAGATAAATGTAAATGATCTATTCTGTGCAGGTCTCTACTTGCTTTCCCAATGACAGGGGTTAGTCCTGTTTTGACCAATAGATCCAGCTCGACCACCATAGAAACCCCTAGATACAGAGCCTTCTCGACTACTCTTTCATGCTCGTAATGAGCAAACCTATTAAGAACTACTTGGGTTTAATTTTGATTTAGCAAATACCCTGAAAAGCCCACAAAGGCCTGGGCGTACCTTTCGATCTCAGTTATAGCCATCCCAGGGCTGGGTATGACTATGGCCACGTCATCCACCTAAGTGAGATTATTAGTATCCCAGCCGTGGTAACCCATAGGTACTATTGAGGAGTTTAAATTCAGATTTCATATTAGGGGGTTTATATGCAGCCCAAAAGCAGGGGAGAACATGGAAAAACCCTGCCTGGTGCCTCATTGAATATGAATTTCCCCATTCTGAGTACTCATCAACTGAAGTCTGGCAGTAGGTGATATATTTATCTTATTGCTTTGATACATCAGGATCCAATTCTGGAGCGACTCATAACTGTTCTTAGGTATTTCCAGGAAAGCTATTGATTACCTTTTCAATGTCTAATGAAATCGAGGACATATGTTTCTCAGATACAGCTAAGGTATCAAAGAGCATGATGACGCGGCAGATGTGGTCCATGGTTCCCTTCCCGGGTATAAACCCATGCTGATTTGGAGAGGCAATCTTTCCTATAACTAGGCTCAGACTTTAGAATAGATCTGGTAAGATCCTTCCAGATCCATCATCTCTCCTCTTGTATTGTTCCCACCCACCTTCCAAGATCCATTCCTGTAACTCTGCTAACCCAACCCTCCCCCTTTCTTAGAAGACCCTCCTCCCAAGTCCCCACCCTCTCCATAACCTTGAGGCAAGTAGACCACCTATGGAATAAGTGATGGCTTTCTCAATCACCCTTCTCACACCCCCAAGCACCTATATAGTGTATGTAGAGGGAAAATCAAATGAAAATAAAAGACTTTTAAAGTGGACTTCACTTGCGAGAGTGAAGTCCACTGGATAACCTTGCCTCATTGCTAAGTAGTCCTACTCTAGGGCCCTAGGTACAGGAGTCTTTCCTTGTGATTCAACCCTTCTATTTTGACTCCCCTCTTGATTTTTTACAGCAATTTGCTTGCTTAATAGTGCTGAGTGGTTCATTGAGTGTACTACTTCAACTGACACCTCAGAAACGCCTGATGTTAAGGACTGAAGAACATTGTCTGAGTCACCTGCACTTGTCTTAGAGGTTTCTGACCCATCGGTAAGGGAGAAAATTGTATCTCCCTGTTCTGGGGAATCCAGCAACCTGTTTCAACTGACTATGCCCTTCTCAGTGGGCCCTAGTCTTTTCTGTGAGATAGTATATGTTACACTAACCAAAGGAGGCTCCTCATTGATAGTGTGTGATAACGCGTCCTTCTATGTTAATTTATTACATATTAGGACTCGTTTTTGGCCAATGAATCTTGTGACCCAGTGGTGAGACACCGTAGGACGAGATAACTGATCAATATGTCAAGTAATATATCAATAATGTCATCAATTTTTACTACCACAATGCACTTTACTTTGGAAAAAGACATTAATCAATTTGTCAACGCAACCATGACCTGTCAGCCATGAATAACCACACCTTTGATAGAATTTTATGAATTTTATTCCCTATTGATTACATTCTACGAGCAAAAGAGTTAATCTGAATACCAAGACGCATAAGAGCATAGTCACGATATGGCAACTGTGATAAGATTTCATTAATGCAAGAATCACAAACATAAGAACATAGCACGGCATAAACATAGATAAGAATACAGCAAATGTCATATATGTGTCAGTTCAGCATAGCGTAATGTCAATCATTTGTCTATTTGCGTCAGTCGAAGTGAACTCCTGTCCTAACCACAGATTAGCATCAGCATGTTGGGCTTCATGCAAAACGATTTAGAACACCAATTTGGAAAACATCTAACTAAGGTCTCTACCAAAATGAGCAGTTGGTACCTAGAAAGGAAAAGCAAACAGACAAAAGATAAATTGCATTGTCATAATTACCCTCCAAGGATTAGGTCAGCGCACAGGATCAGTCTTCGTCTTCAGGACAGCAGTCAAAACGCCATCCGTCAGGACTCAACTATGGGACATAATGGACACTTCCCTCATAAGGAGGAGAAGCGTAAAATGGGCAGTCTATGGGTGAGGATGGTTCAATAATTCTCAAAGTCACCAAACAGAGTGACAGAGTTTCTGGATAAAATCGATAGCATTCCCTACCTAGTTCTAGCGACCCTTCTGTGACATGGGTTTTTATCCCTTTTCGTAATACCTTCCCCCAAAATTCTATTGGACATTTACTATACCCCACTATCTTTAACCTATCAAATTGTACATTAGGTAATTCCAATTGTCACCTCACGATAATTTATAACATTTTGATTGGTCTTCATAATTGACGTCTTCGGAGGTGGCACATCCGGGGTTACTTCACCGTTTGGCACGTCTTCTTGGGTCATGAGTTCCTTTGTCCATGGTTTAAACGTCCTTGTACATTACGTTAATCTACATTTGTTTCAGTCTTGTGTACAAAACTTATACTAAGGCACCAAGTATGCGGTTGGGAACGGAATAACAAAGATACATGCATCGCTCAAGTTTGAAGAAAAAGAACGTTTGCAGGGTCATGGCCCTTTGCGACCCAGCATACTGAAAAACAGAAAAATGCTTTTAATATGAGAATCAGGCAGCTAAAACTCCACAGCTCACGCTAACTTAACGCCTATAAGGTTTTCAATACAATATCGTAAACACTAATATAAGCTTGATTAACCATAGCATTAACAATTCTACTCATCATTTGTTATTAGTTCGCATATATATTGATAACTTCACATGTCATAGTCATAATTCAAATGCACATTTAAGCAAAATCACTATTATTGTCGTTTTCTATACAGCATCGTTAAGCATTGATATAAGAATTTCACTTTAGTATATGTATTATTTAAACTACGCTCTCTCAGTCCCTCCTCTGATGATGCTCGTCATCACACAAACCTTTCCTTTTAACCCTTCACTTTTAATTTTTTACCTTGCGCATAATGCGCATTTCAACATCTTGCCCTTTATGTGAACTTTCCCTGATTTCATTGAACATTTTCTCTCTTTCACTTTCTTCATTTCTTCTAGATCTTTTAGTCCAATTTTTCTTAATTTTGTCATTGATTTTACATGCCCCCCATCCATAATCCTAATAGACAGGCCAGAACAATTAATAGACCCATTAGTATTTTTGCAAGCATCCCATTCCAAATATTGGTAAACCAGCTCCCTACTCTGGCAATTCCTTTTCCAAATTTCTCCCAGACACCAGGTTCCTTCAAATCCTTCAAATCTGTACTATCTCTAGTTAGGTTAGTAAGCATACCTCTAATCTTTTTGCTATTGTCTGGAATGAACGAGCAACAATGGCGCTCGTTAATCATCTTGCAGACCCCTCCACTCTTTGCTAAAAAAATGTATAAAGCTAGCCGATTTTGAAGAGTCATAGCTCTTTCTGCAGCAAGTTCAGTATCCATCAGGAGTATAGCTCCTGTGAAATTTGTCAGCATGTTATCCACAATAGTAGACAACTTTTGAATCTTCATGGAATTCAAGATAACCCCCACTGAAGGGATTATAGCTCCAAATATGTCACCAATGACAGCAGCCACTGATTCACGTTTTGTCTAGTATGTTGTAATTCAGACGTTTTAGGTATTTGCTTTAAATCATCAATCTGGTAGATCTTTGGGAAAACTATTCCCATATAACATGTCCCACACCATCCCTTAGGGAGACGGTAATAAGCATTAAGCTCACAGATGTAATAGATCCCAGGGATCGCTGGATCCTGTCCATTCAACATAAATGTCCACTTACTCTGAAACAAAAACACATGTCTACATTCACTCGTTCCCACAAACAAATTGTCCTGCTCAGATTTTGGCCTGTATATACAAAGCCTACCTACGTGTAATGCATCTATAGCTAGCTTGCCCTGTGTTTTGATAGCGGTGTAGGCATAATCATTTGCATATGTGCGTTTCTCTAACCCCTTTTCTAATCTTTCCTTCAATGCTTTGCGTCTATCATCAGTGTGATCTAAAAAGCTTTTCTCTACAGGTGATAGCAAGCAAGTCGAATTATGCATAAGCAGTTCCAAATGTAAGCGTCGGCTCAAAGAATCCTCTAACTATTTTTATGTCATGTTCCTTAGCTAACTTGTTCAGGAATTCAATCACAGGCACAAAAGAAAACACAACATCCAGATTTGAATAAAAGTATTGCACATGCTCTTGATTATAGAACCTTGTTAGTAGCAAACTACAGCTAATCCCGTAAGTTAGAGGAAGGCTATGGTAGGTAACTCCTTCCTGTAGAGATGAAGGAATTTTAGTGCACACCTAGCAGTCTTTCGCATCCATGGTCTCCACATACTCATTCAGCAAGCGATAGAAGACATTAGTAGAAAGTTCCCCCTTTGAATTAGTTCCCTCATGCAAGTGTCTTGCATCCTGCTCAAATCTTTCCAATGGTGTTAGTGTTGTAGTTTCAGGTTTTGAAGTAGCATTAATAGTCTGTTTCTCTATCCACGGCATTCCCACAATTATTATTGCACACACAATACCTATTATAAGTCCTAGCCAACCACACACCTTGCTTCCCTTGTTACTACCTCTATTATAAGCCATGTCTGTATAGAATCAGATAGTAGACTAACAATCAACTTGAGAATTGATTTATAATTTTCTCTTGCTCTCTGCGTGTATTTACAGCGTCTTCACTCACTCCAGGACCCCCCTTTTGCTAAATCAGTTTAGCAACTTGTCATAATCAGGTTTCTCAAAGTTAAATCCGGTTTCGATGTCACATTCGATAATTTATAAAGTCTTTTTTCTCAGTTATCAATTTTCAATTTTAACCAAGTCTCTTCTTTTGATTATTTCAGGTACCGTAGTACTGGCCTGATACTTCTCGATCAAAACAGGATGCTAGGAATTCTTGTTGCCACTCAGATGTTGTAGCATATGCCCATTCAGGACCTGTATATCTTCTGTTTGCGACTCTCTTTCTTTTCAGTCTTCGTTCACCTTGCTGCTCTCCTCCACTCAGATCTTCCACTCGGGATGTATTGTTTTCCTCTTTTATTGTTTCATTTGGTGTGTCTCTTATCCTGAAAAGTGGTTTCTCTGGCCAATTATCACCCTTATGTGTCTTCTTTCTGTGTTTTTTTCAGAATGCTGGACAGCACCCTCCTCTTGTGATATGGTGTTTTCACTTGATGGACCTGCAGCTTGCTCGGAAGACTCTGGTACGCTCCGATTTCTCTCTACTATTTCTCCTTCTTCTTCTTCTTCTTCCTCTCCTTCTTCTTCTGGGTCTGTACCGGGTTCGAGTTCTAACCCGTATCCGTCTACTTCTGGGAGAACCTCTCCTTAATTTAGTTCTCCTGCTGCCTCTACTGAGATAGGCGCTCTGTCACCTCTCTCGAACTCATTCACTGTTTGAGGGACAAGGCTGTTCTCAGTGGGCCCTCCGGCAGTCTCAGTTCCTTCTTGATTGTTTTCTATGTCTGAGACTTCTCTTCCTGGAGCAGTTGTGCCGTAAACTTCAAGTTCCTGTTCAACCGGACACGTTACCTTTTTTGTGTGACTGGCATGTATCCAGTTTGGAACTCCTGCACACTTTACAACAGTAGTAGTCGTCAGGATCACTTGATACGGACCTTTCCAACGTGGCTCGAGACACAACTTTCTCACGTGTTTCTTGACAACCACCCAGTCACCGGCTTGTAGGGTGTGGCATAGATCGCCAATCGGTGGCAATGTGTTAGCTTCCACCTGGTGAGAGAAAGAGCGAATCACATCAGCCAAACCTTTGCAGTAGTCCAACACCATATCATCTGTGATATTCACTAGAGCATTTGCAGGTACTGCTGGCAGCCTCATAGCTCTACCCATGAGGATTTCATGGGGGGATAGTCCAGTTTTCTTGTCTGGGGTGTTTCTCATTGACATCAGCACTAAGGGCAATGCATCTGGCCATTTCATATTGGTAGCTGCGCAAATTTTTGACATTCTCGATTTCAAAGTACCATTCATTTGCTCCTCTAGTCCTGATGCTTCGGGGCGATAGCTACAATGCAGCTTTTGTTCGATGTCAAGTGCGGCACACAGAAGTTTAATCACCTCATTGTCAAAGTATCTGCCCCTAGCTGACTCTATAGAGACCGGAAACCCGAACCTTGGTATTAGTTCCCTAAGTAGCAATTTTGCAACTGTAAGACTGTCATTCCTATGTGTGGGGTACGCTTCAATCCAATGAGTGAAAACACACACAATCACCAACACATATTTCAATCCTCCACAAACAGGCATTTCAATGAAGTCCATTTGCATCTTGCTGAATGGACCGCCAGCTCTCCCAATATGACTCAAGGTTACCACTGTCCCTTTTCCGGCATTCATCTGTCGACAGATGATGCACCTGTGACAAATGACCTCGGCAGCATGTCTGAATTTTGGGTTAAACCAGTCGATTTTAAATGACCTGATCATTGCATCTCTCCCAAGGTGAGCCTGTCCGTGGTATAGCCTGGCAAACTGAGATATAATGCTATTTGGCAAGACTAATTTTCCTCCTTCTGAGACCCACAAATCATCAGCTCTCTGTATACATTGCATTCTCTGCCAGGAAAGTTTTTCTTCTTTGCTTGCACAACTTTGTAATGTTTTTAACTCATCTAGTGTGTCAACCACCCGTAATGCAAGGTTCAAACATGTGTCATTTTCAGTTTGTGGTAACAATTCCCACTGTTCCTTGAACGATATACAGTTCAATGCGCAAAACCTTGCGACTTGATCTGCATAACCGTTTCCCATGGACACAAAGTCTGGTGATCTAACACGAGCATTGCATTTCAACACAGCAATTTCAAGAGGTAACTGAATTGCATGTAACAAATCCTTTATTTGTTCACCATTTTTCACAGGAGAACCAGAAGAGGTCATGAAACCTCTCTGTGACCAAAGTTGGCCAAAGTCATGTACAATTCCGAATCCGTATCTGCTGTCAGTATAGATAGTGACTCTCAAGTTTACAGCTGCGTGGCATGCTTTGGTAAGGGCAATTAATTCTGCCACTTGAGCAGAAAACACTCTCTCAAGCCAGGAGGCTTCAATGATACAGCTATGGTACATACCGCATAGCCAGCTCTCAGTGTTCCAACAGAATCTCTTAAACAGGACCCATCAACAAACATGATACAGTCATTTTCTTTCAACTGTGTGTCCTGAATGTCTGGACGTGGTTTGGTACATAGTTCAGTTACTTCAAGACAGTCATGTTCGAATTCTTCCTCACTGTTGATCTCAGTGTTTTCAACAGGAAGTAAAGTTGCCGGGTTCAATACAGTACATCGCTTTAAAGAGACATTTGGTGACCCCAATATGATTGTCTCATACTTAGTGAGACGAGCATTTGTCATGTGTTGAGTTTTAGTTCGAGTCAACAAAATTTCAACTGAATGTGGAACCATTACTGTTTGGGGGTATCCCATGACTATGCCTTCACATTGCGTAAGGCTCTGACCAACTGCTGCAACTGGGCGCAAACAACCCGGTAAGGCTGCTGCGACGGGGTCAAAGGTAGCTGAAAAATATGCTACAGGGCGATTTGCACCTCCATGGACCTGTGTTAAGACAGACAAAGAACAAGTATCACGTTCATGACAGAACAACAGAAAAGGCTTCGTATAATCAGGCATTCCTAATGCTGGTGCCCTACACATGCATTCTCTTAATTCCATAAATGACTCAAGCTCTTCTTTGGACAAAGCTATGGTATATGGCTCATCCTTGATCTCTTTGCCTGTCAGTATTATCAAGGGTTTTGAAATGATCGAGAAGTTGGGTATCCAATGGCGACAGTAGCCCACCATTTCCAAAAACATCCTGACATCTCTTTTTGTCGTTGGAGGGTTCATTTGCAAAATGGCTGTTATTCTTTCTTTTGATATCCTCCTGGACCCTTTTTAGATCAAATGCCCTCGGTATTTTACCTCTTTCTGACAGTATTGCAGCTTCTTAGGTGACATCTTTTGCCCATTCTTTCCCAGATGATTCAATAAGGCAATGGTATTATATTTACAATTGTCCCTTGTTTTGGATGCAATCAGCAAATCATCAATGTACTGCACTAGAGTCGAGTTAAAAGGCAGTACTAAAGCTTCCAAATCCTTTTTCAGTATCTGGTTAAAGATGGACGGTGATTCAGAAAACCCTTGTGGAATTCTGCACCAACTGTACACCTTTTCCAAGAATTTAAAACTGAACAAAAATTGGCTGTCCTCATGAAGAGGTATTGAAAAGAAAGCTTGTGACAAGTCTATGACAGTGAACCACTCAGCATCGCAGGGAACTTGGAACATGATTACTGCTGGATTGGGCACTACAGGGCAACATTCTACCACAATCTCGTTTATTTTTCTCAAATCCTGCACAATTCGAACTTTCCCACAGGGTTTCTTCAAACCCATTATGGGAGAGTTACACAGACTGCTCAAAACTTCTTTCAGGACTCCCTGTCTCAGAAAATCTGCAATTATTTGTGACACTTCGATGAGAACATCTTGTGCCATTTGATATTGTGGCACCTGAGGAAACACCGCATTCGGCTTTGCCTGGACTCTAACTGGTTCTACGCCTTTTATTACTCCCACCTCATTTCCTGTTAGATCCCACACTTTCTCTGTTACAGTTCCTTGTAACTCAACAGGTAGATCAATCATGGTAAGCATTGGGAACAAGGTAATTAAAGGGTAATCCTCATTTATTGTTTCTGTCTCTTCCTCTAAAAACTGACCTTCTTCTCCTTCATCATCACTATTTGTCTGTACCTCGATTCCGTCATTGGAACAGGTAATCGAACACTTTGTCTTGCACAGTAAGTCCCTTCCCAGTAGGGATACCGGACTTGAATCACAGACTACAAACCTATGTAGCCCCTGGAAGTTGACGATCTCTACTTGCACTGGATCTGTAATCGGATTTGTCAGATACTGGTTTGCTACTCCAACTACCCTTATGGTACGCCCTGAAAGTGGTAATTTTGGAACCTCTGTACTTCTGACTATAGAGCGTGTAGCTCCAGTGTCAACCAGAAATGAGACCTTGTAGCCCATCACCTTTCCTTCCACATATGGACCCCTCTGATCCACCTCTAAGGATGCTGCAAGCCTGCACTCTTCACTATCTGAGCTATCATCTGACTATTCTCCATTCATGCCATTTTCACCCCGTAATGGATACTGTTGTACTGTATTATTTTGACTCATTACCTGACCTGTGACCTGTTGAGGAAGCTTCACCTGTTGTTGTCCCATCGGAGCCATTGGTAATTGCATTTGCTGTCTAGGTACCACAGGAATCTGCTGTTGTACTGGTTGCATTTGTACTGACTGGAAACGTGGCATTTGCATCTGCTGCATGGGCTGTACCCCCTGCATTTGTAACAGATTGTTCAGAAAATTCGGGTTTTGATGTCTTATTTTTGGGCCTCGTACATTTTGCAATGTACCAACATTAGCACTTTGCTGAACAACACCATTCTGCACCATATTTGGGCACTCCCGTTTCCAGTGCCCCACACCCCCGCACGCGTAACATGGTGACATCTTTTTCACCCCTTATATGTCATTTTGAACCACTACGTTATTCAAATCTGGACCTCGATTAACAAACCCTCGGCCTCGACCTCTCGACTGTGTCTGAAACGCACCATTCATTTGCGGTTGCTGCTGTATCATCTGTTGAACTCCGTTTCCCTGTATTCCTGCCTGTGCAGCCCTTATCTGGATCACCAACACTTTCTCTTTCAGCTTTTTCTGCTTCAGCTCAATCTCATCACTACAGTATTTTGCATACTGTAACACTTCTTCAATCGGCTTCGCTTGCCAACAAATCAAATGATTCTTAATCATCTGGCTAGCTTCTGGTCTCAGCCCTTCGACGTACCTGAACACAAGATGATTCATGTCTTTCAGTTCAATAGTCTCAGTACCACTGTAGTGTTTGAATGCCTTTAACAACCTCTCATAGTAAGCATTTATTGATTCCTTAACCTCTTGAGAGGTCCGGTCAATCTTCTGCCAATCAGTCACCTTTGGCGACACCTTCTGTTTCAAAAACTCAATCACTTTATGATAATACTTCATCACCTCTTCAGAGGGTGTCCCGGTCACCTTATCCCTTGCCGGCTCCTTCGTTAGCCAATCTACCCCTCTCTTGCACTCAGGCCACAAATCAGGTGGAACAATGATTTCAAACAACGTATTCAAGTCCTCCCATAGACACTTCGCAAGTTTCACAAACCTATCTGTTTGCTGATACTACTCGATCGGTTTCTCTCTCAGTCTGGGGTAATCATTAGTAAAGGATAAGATATCTCCCCTAGACCACGGTACATGGACTAAGACACCACCAGCTTTCTCTCTCATGGGTAATATTTTTACTGATTCCATATCGGGTGAGACCTTAACTTGGTTAGACCCTGGACTGTCACCCTTCCCCTTATCTCTTTTCTTTGCCCACCTGCCTTCCCATTTTTCCAGCGCACCCCAAACTTGCGCACTCTGCAACAATTCTTTCAAATGTGCCTTCATTCCCGCTGACCTCTTGTGCTCAAAGTCTTTAGAGTCAAAGTCCAATCTGTAGCTTCTTTTCAGGTGTTTAGTGTTTCCAATATCAATATTGTATTTATCTGCCAGTACCCCAGCCCCAGGTTCGCTAATCTCTGATGCTGTTGGACTGTGAAACCCTGCAATGAGATGTTCCCTGCATGTATCATCGGTGAATGTGAGGTGTTTGTACTTATTGTCTGAGGAGTTAAAACCCATAACCCTGCTTGACGCATTGCTTCTATGGGTGTCCCCACTGGGCTAGGATCCATTAAAGACCTCGGCTGTTCAACCGTTTGTTCTCCTGGAGCCATTATCTGGGGAGTCCCCATGGACCCTCCTCTTATCACATCTTGAGTCATTACCCCCTGGTCACATACGCCGGTTTTGCCCTGCGCATACAATGGCACTGGTGGACCAACAGTAATTGGTAACGATATAGCAGTAGGTGTCTGACCCGGTCCCAGACTCCGTGGAGCAGTAACTCCATAAGTCTGTTCCAAAGTACCTGGGACAGGCACTAATGGCAGACCAGCTACTGGGTTGTACCCTGGTATCAGCTGTGGCTGCGGCTGAGACAGTAGTTTCAGAGTTGACTCAATCTGCACTAGTTTTGATTTCGTGTATACCGGGTCTTGCGGCACTATCAGATTTGTAGTAGTCTCAAGTACTGGAACGTCTGGGTAGATTCTCTGTATCTGCGGTGGAGGTTGCAACTGTATCGGTATGTCTGGAGCCGTGGGTACACTGACACCATTCTGTATCGAAGCTGTATCACTAGTCTGTACCGTATCAGCAACTCCTTTTTCCTGCGTCTGGTTCCCAGGGTCTATGCTAGTACTTGGAGCACTGTCGCTCACCGCATAAGGTGGCGGGCGATCATGTAATAATCTGTCCATGAATTCCTCATCATCTAAATCGTCTTCCTCTTCCCAAGGTCTTTTATTCTCTTTAGAATTGTTTGAGTCTTTATCTGTCTTACAGGAGGCTTTCTTTCCCTGTGTCTCTTCTCCCTGTGCTATCGCTGGGAACAATTTTTTCCCATCAACAATCCTCGTTCTCCATATTTTGCTCTTGTTATCCCATCTAGCTTCTGCATAAGATTTTTCTGCCCTTCTCAGTCTTCTCTGAAACTTTTCTTGCCTCTGTTTAAGAGCCATTAGATCCCAAACCACTAAAGCTTCATACTGGGCTGGCCTCGGAGGTGGTTTCTGTGTACTTAACATCCACCTCAAATTTTCTAGGACCCTCGTATTGAATGTCCCATGTTCTGGGAATGCTAAACATCCCTCTTTCTCTGTTAATTTGCGCCACTGTTTCATCCATAGACAAGGCGCGACACCTTTCTCTTCCATGACTATATAAGCTGGAGTACCGTCAGGTGGTGTAGGCTCACCATCAGTTGCAATAATATGTGCATCTCCTTTCAGAGCACTCTTAAATGCCTTGACAAAGTTCATTTTACAATTTTCTCTTATTTGTATTTCAATCAGAAGTGACTTAGTTCCCAGGACACTCTTCACCCACCTTGCTCAACCTATTGCCTCTCACGGACGGCAGCCAATCCATGCGCGACCCCTCTCGACAACCAACCTATCTCAGCGCGGCACCACAGATGTCACACTCACACACACTGCAGCTGACAAAGTCTTGCGGCTTGTCCGCTCCTCACTGTACCCACACAAACTAATGCAAATTATTGCAAGCACCTTAAATAACAATACAAATCTGCCCGTTTACTACAGGAAGGGTATCTCATTCGCTTCAGAACTTTATAGAGATTTCACTTGAAGCCTCAGCCGCTACTTTCTCCTTCTCAGTCCCCACATACGCAGGCAGAATTCGACCCGCAAATTCTACTCTCGACTTGTCAATGGCTCGTCCTAGTGCACTTTAGAATTTGCCAAATCTCCATCGAAGGTTTCACACATACGTTTCAACTCAAACTTGACTTGTCAACCACACCCGATTGACCTATTAAACCGCACAGATTACAACATAAATCCAAGTGTCTTCTACACTTGTCAACATACTCCGGAGGCTTAGACCACGACGGGTCCGTACATAAACAACCAACCACGTGGATAATTTTTAGCACCAAGCGCTACATTCATGTGAAGTACGCCGACTTCCCTACTCTCATACTGAGGAGTACGCCCACTCCTACTACAACAACATTTACTTGGCCTAGATACGCACAAATTTCACAATCACCTGCAAAAGGCATAAGCTAAGCAAGCACAAAAACCCTAAACCACCCACATTATGGCGCTGAGAACCTCCCCAACTCACTTAGGCAGGCTCCGAGATCCCGGGAAAGTCATGGTGAACTTAGAAACCCATCATACCTCCAATTTGCATTACCACAGAAAAACAATTTAAACAATGATTCTCCGTCCTAAGGCCCCCAAGGGCCAAAACCGTCACTCTGCTACCAGAACTGATAACATGTCCTTCTATGTTAATTTATTACACATTAGGACTCGTTTTAGGCCAATGAATCTTGTGACCCAGTGGTGAGACACCGTAGGACGAGAAAACTGATCAATATGTCAAGTAATATACCAATAATGTCATCAATATTTACCACCACAATGCACTTTACTTTGGAAAAAGACATTAATCAAATTGTCGACGCAACCATGACCTCTCAGCCATGAATAACCACACCTTTGATAGAATTTTATGAATTTTATTCCCTATTGATTACATTCTACGAGCAAAAGAGTTAATCTGAATACCAAGAAGCATAAGAGCATAGTCACGATATGGCAACTGTGATAAGATTTCATTAATGCAAGAATCACAAACATAAGAACATAGCACAGCGTAAACATAGATTAGAAAACAGCAAATGTCATATATGTGTCAGTTCAGCATAGTGTAATGTAAATCATTTGTCTATTTGCGTCAGTCGAAGTGAACTCCTGTCCTAACCACAGATTAGCATCAGCATGTTGCGCTTCATGCAAAACGATTTAGAACACCAATTTGGAAAACATCTAACTAAGGTCTCTACCAAAATGACCAGTTGGTACCTAGAAAGGGAAAGCAAATAGACAAATTACAAATTGCATTGTCATAATTACCCTCCAAGGATTAGGTCAGCGCACAGGATTAGTCTTCGTCTTCATGACAGTAGTCAAAACGCTATCAGTCAGGACTCAACTATAGGGCATAAGGGACACTTCCCTCATAAGGAGGAGAAGTGTAAAATGGGCTGTCTATGGGTGAGGATGGTTCAATAATTCTCAAAGTCACCAAACAGAGTGACAGAGTTTCTGGATAAAGTCGATAGCATTCCCTACCTTGTTCTAGCGACCCTTCTGTGACATGGGTTTTTATCCCTTTTCGTAATACCTTCCCCAAAAATTCTATTGGACATTTACTATACCCCACTATCTTTAACCTATCAAATTGTACATTAGGTAATTCCAACTGTCACCCCATGATAATTTATAACATTTTGATTGGTCTTCATAATTGACGTCTTTGGAGGTGGCACATCTGGGGTTACTTCACCGTTTGGCACGTCTTCTTGGGTCATGAGTTCCTTTGTCCATGGTTTAAACGTCCTTGTACATTACGTTAATCTACATTTGTTTCAATCTTGTATACAAAACTTATACTAAGGCACCAAGTATGCGGTTGGGAACGGAATCACAAAGATACATGCATCGCCCAAGTTTGAAGAAAAAGAACGTTTGCAGGGTCATGGCCCTTTGCGAGCCAGCACACTGAAAAACAGAAACATGCTTTTAATATGAGAGTCAGGCAGCTAAAACTCCACAGCTCACGCTAACTTAAGGCCTATAAGGTTTTCAATACAATATTGTAAACACTAATATAAGCTTGATTAACCATAGCATTAACAAATCTACTCATCATTTGTTATTAGTTCGCATATATATTGATAACTTCACATGTCATAGTCATAATTTAAATGCAGGTTTAAGCAAAATCACTATTATTGTTGTTTTCTATACAGCATCGTTAAGCATTGATATAAGAATTTCACTTTAGTATATGTATTATTTAAACTACGCTCTCTCATGTGCATACTCCCTTTGCAAAAGTCAAAGTCTGATAGCTGTATATGGTTAGTGTTTCCATGAGGAATAACATTAAGAGAATGCTGCCTGTCATGAACTTTCCCAGAATCACTTTCTGTATTAGTCGACTGCCCCAACCCATCAGTCCAAACAAAGTTTATAGAGCCTGTTGGAACCCCTTCTATGATTGGACACCTAGGACTGACCTGCAAGCTTGTTGAAGACTTGTGTTCCTGTGTACCCTTTGCCGACCCTTTTTCCTATTCCTGAACAACTTTACTGACATCCTGCAGCCCCTGTATTAAAGTGTCCACAATTTCAGCCTGGGAGACAATGAGTCCTTACTGACCCCTCCAATGACCTGATTGCACCTGGACCTGGTTATTTGTCTTCCTCGCTATTGGCACCTCCATCTCCATCTTTACCAGTTTTTGTCTCGGATTTTTTTTACCTCGAGTTACTCCATTCAGGTTTCACACACATTTGTCCTGAGGTCTGCTGAAAGCCAGCATTTCAGTCTTTTCCCGGGTCCTTGAGCCTTTAGGTGACGGATTCCACCCGCAGGGCTGCACAGGCCAAACTCCGCAGAGAACACTGTAGTGTTGGGGCCCTAGGCCCCCATGCTACTAAAAAGATAGGACACAGACACAGTTTCTTGGGGGTGGAACTGGCCCGGGGCACATGCGCCCGGCCCCTTTTATTGCCAAGGTCACCTGACCGATGACGCCTGTGTTGGGTGGGTGTGGGGTGTATGTGGGAGGCCAGCCCTCAGCAGAGAGGCTGGCCAAACACTAGAACGTGTCCAGCAGGACACTACAAACACGAGCAACTTGCTGAGCTGACTGTGGCACAACCATCACAGCAATTAACAAAGTTTGGCCCTCCGTTCTCTCGGGTGTTCTGTTAAACCCGGCTTGATCGCAAGTAGGGAAGGGATCTATGTTGTCGATAACACAGCATCATGTGTCACAGTGATTCACTTTTACCTTTCTTCCCTCATCTCTATCCAAAGAACGCTGAGAGCTGCAAGCTGGGGTGCTACTCGATCGCCATCTTGCCTCCCCGGGGCAAGTTCTAATTCCAAAGTAAGCTCTAATACAGGCACAGGAACACCCAGGGCCGGCTTTAGGACTGGTGGCAGCCTGTGCGACAGTTTATTTTGGCACCCCCCACCCCACCCCATGACCTCGTTCTTGGTTTCACTGACTACCACCCAGCAAAAGTGCCCCTCATCTCTCCATCGCTCCCCTTTCACATACATTCATGTGTTTTAAAGCACTTGTAAAGGCTGGCTTTACTAATCTACTCAGCTATCCACATAAATTATAGGGGCATTCTTAAAAGACCCTAGCGGCATTCTAAAGCCACATTAGTGTCATTTTGTCTGCTAATGTGGCATTAGAAGGCCAAAAACACTGCACCATATTTACAGTGGCGCAATGCATGCATTGCACCACTTTGTAACCCTTTGTGCTACATTATGCCTGCGCCAGGCATAATGTATGCAAAGTGGGCACCCCCTTGTTGGGGGGGGGCAAAAAATGTCACAAAGAAATCATACAGATTTCTTTGCCTCATTTTTTCCGGCACTTTTAATGCCTGCTCAGAACAGGCAATAAAAGGAGGCTTCCATTGGTTACAATGGGCTTCTGGGTGCTTTGCGGGATTAGTGTTAACAGTTTTGATGCTAATCCAGCAAAGTGCCAGATTAGTGTAAACAATTCTGACGCTAGTCCCTTAACTACAGCCATGGTGCGCCGTATTTTAAAAATGACGCACACATGGTGCCATTGGGGTGGGGGGGCACTAAGGGGTGCAGGAAAAGTGGTGCAACACTATGTGCAGCACCACATTTTTCAAATATGCCCCATAGGGGCATATTTAAGAGCCCCTAGTGCCATTCTAATGCCACATTAGTGTAATTTTTTTACGCTCATGTGGCTTTAGAAGGTCAAAAACACTGCACCATATTTACAAAGTGGTGCAATGCATGCAACAAATGAATTTTTTTAGGCTTATTCCTCTTTCTAAACATGAAAAAAGGAATTAATTAAGAGAAATGAAATTATTTCTCCTTGTTATGCCTCTATCAAGTAGGCACACTAAATTGGTACAAACCCCATTTACTGCCTTTAGTAAAACTGAGTTTGTGTCAAAATACATGGGTAGGTGCATGGGTATGCCCATGCTCCATCTATGTAACTCCTACCCAACTCTCTGTAATGTAACACAGTGCAAGGCTGCACTTTGAAGCTCAAATTAGGTTGTAAGCACTACAAAAATTCTGTAGGACCCCCATCAAGGTGAGAAATTTAAGCAGGGCAGGCAGACACTATAACCAAATGTATTTGTTATGAGAAAAAAATAGCCTGCTAAACATTCGCTTAGCCTTGACTGTGTTAAACATTGACTGCGAGTCCGTAAAAGGGTGTTACTTCCTGCGTAGACCTGAATGGTACCTACATCAATGACTCACATAAATGGGTATCCTAAGCATATGAAATACCAGGAACGGAACATCAGCAACGGATGGGGCTCCTCTTAGTTCTTGTGTATGATGATGCTTTTTCAGCCGTACATTAGTACTATGTAACAATATAAGTAAACTGAACAGATATGGATAAGCCACCCTTCTCCTATGTTGTCAGAGCAGAAACATAGCTTAGAAGGAAACAGCTCAACATGAGTACACTCCAATGCTCTTATAACATTTAGAAAACCAGCAAATGATGCATGCATAATTTGAAAAATATTATCATGATTAGCGACCACTGCTACAGTGCTATATATGAATGAAGTACCAAAAATATGTGAGATAAACAAAAACTCATAATGAGAAGTTGCTGAATGTACATTTCAAGTGCGATCCAGATCAAACCTATTTAAATTATATTGCCATATATACAAAAAGGCTTCACAATCTTTTTTGTAGACATGTTAAACAATGACACCCTACTTTGTATATATGCTTTTACTAACGGATGCCAATCAGACAATGCAATGATATTTGCTTTATTAATCTAAAAAGGTATTTGAAAGACAACACATTGGGATGCTTGTTGATGTCACCTGTTAATTGTCCTGAGCACTTTCTTCTTCAAAACTTAAAATAGAGGGAATTGAAGTTGTAGCCTACAGCAGTGAACACCATTTAAGTGTACAGGAAGCAGAAATCAAGATGTGAAACGAAGGAATAATAGACTTCCATTTTTATTTTCATTGTGATTTGCTGTACAGAACACACATCTGTTTATTTGGTGTCTCTTAAATTTAAAATATACTGCCTACTAGTATGGATGGTGACCCCTACACCTTGTAATCTTCATTGTCTTATGTAACATTTAATAGAGACTGGTTTACACAGGTATGATTAATTGTCTCTGTGTGTGTGTGTGATGTAAAGGGCTCTGAGTAGTGCTATAAAACACAAGTAATGAAATATAGATAACTTTTACTAATAGATCAATGGCATGGAAGTTAGAGTGTGGTGACTTACAAGTTTATTGTAAAACCCTAACCGAGAAATTAATAGGAAATATAATAATGTGCACGTTCAAATTATAATAGACTTGTTTCTATTTGACATCGTGTTTTACCATGAAAGATATTGTGCATTCATATTCCAGTGAGCTACTGACATGAATTAATATTAAAAGTATTATTTTTTAGAAAAATAGTAGAAATGAAAGTATGTTGTGAGTATTAAACAAACACAGATTAATCATACTTATACTGATTTATATAGATCTAATAACGTGAGATACATTTGTGCAGGAAAATAAATGCACGTTTCAACTGTTTTTAATGTTGTAAATAATGTTTGCAATTAAATCATTAGCTTTGCAAATTTGATTCAAAGTGTAAGGTGCACAATATGATTTACATGTATTAATGTGTATTTAGGCTTTCCTAGCTATACTAGGCATGAAGATTCATCTTTGCAGCAGTAAAGGAAAATTACTGATTCCTTCTGTTTCCCTTTCTCCTGAATTCATTTCCAGGTTATTGATGTGCTAGAGAATGTCCTATTGTATTAAAAGAGCAAGAACATGTTTTGATGTTAACAAATGTAACAATATTTGTTCTAGCTGTCGAACAAGACAGGAAGCCTTATTAATTTTGTGTGAGAAATGTTAGAATCATCCTATGGGAAAGAATTGTAAGGTTGCAATCAACAAAAACATGTAATATTTTGGCGTAGCTGTACGAATTCATGGAGATTACTACGTATCTTCCTTTAGGAAATCCAGAATAGTTACAAACCTGATGGGCGTTCTTATTGGATATTGATCCTTGTGCGCAAGATGAGCCCACCTGGAGGACCAATCAGAAACGTGTGGACATTTCTAGTTAGGGAGAGACTTTTGAAACTTTTAGTCAGTCAAGTAGAGTCAAAGATGGCTGATGGCCCTTGATGTAGTGCTGCTCTCTCTTCTCCTTAATCCCTATGGCCATTAGTTGTCTTCTGAAGAATTTAATTCATCCTTTCTGATTGCCCCACTTGCTCATGCTGTTCAGTACTAATATGCCCAGTAAATTCTGAACTGCTGACCTGCCCTACGTGCAGCTTGTGTTCGGCACTGCCCTTGGTGCTGCTGTCTACTGATGCTGAGAAACATTGAACGTTCTTCAAAGGAGAAGTATAATCTATAATGTGGTTTCCTTTTCGGCTTAGATAATTACACAGGTGTATTTTTATAGTGAGTTACCCTAGTTGGATGTTTTCCAAATTAATTTTGTCTTTTCTTTTGTTTTGCTTGCGTGTGTTAGTCTGGTCCCATAAATGCAAGTCCAAATTCGTATTACAGATAAGGATGGCCCAGCCCTGAAAACTGATTGTTATTAGTTGAATTTTGATGATTTACTGATGTCACCATAATCTGTTTTGAAATCTGATTTTCATGTGCATATTATCGTCTTGTTAACTTGTGTCATTCTTTTGGAGTGTTTAATAGTATTGATGCTAAGTAGGCTTAATCTCTTTAGATATTTTGGTCAGTCTATGGTTTTCATGTATGTTTGTGACTTAGTTCTGTGCACTATTTACATAACAATAGCTTAGTGGTTGTAATAAAGCTTTGAAAATGTATTCAGTTTGGGGTTTTGTTTTATGGTTAAATTGGTCATGGGGTTTAAATTTGTTTATTTTTCTCATGTTATTGATCTGTGTTGTATGAATCCACACTCCTCACTGAGTCCAAATATCCAGTTGACTTCTAGTAGGTGAGATGAGATATGGTGCCTCACTAGAGTGCTTGCGGTTCCTGAACCCAAGGCGGGAAGAAGCCTTCCGCGGGTGCTCAAACAAATACATGTGAGAGAGGGGCTCTGGAGAGATGCAGGGAACTGTTGGAGGGTGATAGCAAGGGAGTTTGTGGGTAAGGAGGTCCCTGGGAGATGTGCCAAAAAAGGATGTTGCACTGGGCGCCAGAGAGCTGAATTCTCAGAGAAAATTCTGCTTTTTAAATATGATTGAGGATGGAATTCTGCACATCCTTGTGAATGGCTTCTTTGCTCAATACACAATTATTATACTCAGCACATGTACTGCCATTTGATGGAGTTTGTTTTGACCAATGACTTTGTGTTTCACCACTGCGCATATTAGTTGCTCAATGTTCACCAGTAGCACATGGTATGTTTTGTTCAGTTGAGCCGCCTATGGGCTTTGACATGGCATTAGCCATTACTTTCTGTATTCAGTTTTGCCGCCTATGGGCTTTGACATTGCATTAGTCATTACATTCTGTATTCTGCCTATTGGCTTTGACATGGCATTAGCCATTACTTTCTGTATTCAGTTTAGCCGCCTATGGGCTTTGACATTGCATTAGTCATTAGCTTCTGTATTCTGCCTATTGGCTTTGACATGCTGTATCCAGTCTAGCCGCCTATTGGCTTTGACATTGCATGCCTATTGACTTTGACATGATGTATTCAGTTTAGCTGCCTATTGACTTTGACATGCTATTAGATATTCTGCCTATTGGCTTTGACATGATATTATATATTGCATTTTGTATTCAGCTCAGCTGCCTATTGGCTTTGACATGATATTATACATTGCATTTTGTATTCAGCTCAGCTGCCTATGGGCTTTGACATGATATAAGACATTGCATTTTGTATTCAGCTTAGATGCTTATGGGCTTTGACATGACACTAGACATTGCATTTGATATTTAGGTTAGCTGCCTATTGCCTTTAACATGACATTGCATTTGATACTTAGGTTAGCTGCCTATTGCCTTTAACGTGGAGTTAGACATTGCAGTTGAGAATCCAAGCTGTATTTTTCCAAGCTGTGTTTTTGCACAAGATGAACCAAGATGTTTTGTTCTCACAGTAGACTAGACATGATAAGAGAGAGTACATGGGTGTTGTTTTTTCTTCGCTTGAGCTTGGGAACAGGAGTAGTCTTGGAGACCTGGCCAGTCTCCAAACGGCTTGCTCAGTTTCCCAGGTCTGAGAGGAGGGGGCACACCTTTGTAACGAATGTAACAGGCTGCAGAGGGTCAGATTCGAATCTGCCGGACCTCGTGCTGGAGCTTGGCGCCAGCTGCCAGCAATCCCGTGTGGGTAGATGAATCTCTTTCTCGCGGCTGACAGGGGTCATCAGCTTGTAGACCTTAGAAAGATGAAGCTGTAGATAGTTCCCACACGGTGAAGTATTTGTTTTGCTTTGCATTCAATATCTTATAAATATAACCTGCTGTGTATATTGCAAACTGATATATTTTGTTTGATTAACGCGGACTTGAAAGCTACTAATTCGTCATTCATAAATATTGTGGTTGGGGAAGAATTAACAACAATAAAAGTCTTCTTTGACCTCAGAAGTGCATTTCTGTTGTGTTATGTTAGTGCTTAGAAACTAAATAAGAGGAAAGCACTACAATTGGTACCAGAAGTGGGGTCGGTCATTAAGAGGTGATTAAGAGGGTGTTGACGAGTTGGTAGATTTCTAAGTGCACACTTTAAAAGTGTAATTGTTTTTTTGTTGTTTGGAGAATTACAGAAATTGTTTTTTGTTTGGAGAATCACAGTAGCACGGCAGACCATGTCTGAGAATTCATGTGTTGATAAACTGCCTGATGGTGCTACGAAAAACTGTGAATTGTTTTCTGTTTGGGGAATTACAGAAGCACTGCAGACCATGTCTGAAAATGCATGTGTAGCTAAAATGCCTGATGGTGTTTTGAGAAATAATTCCTGTTGTACATATGTAGAAAAAGTGTCTTTTGGAAGTAATGATGACAGAAAGGTCTGGATACCTTTATCTGCTTACAGAGAAATGCAGGAGAAATGTAGGAAGTTGGAACATGAAAATAGGAATTTACGTGAGCAAATTAGCCCGACTGAAAGTTATAAAAAGGCTGTTTTTGAAGAATCTTTCTTGTCCCATTCCAGTAATGAGGGGGTTAAGACAGCTCCGAGCTGCACTGAGTTTTCGTGTAAGCCAGGGTTTTTGGCAGAAAAAAATGCATTCCTTAACTGATAACATGGACGAGAGAGACCAGAATGTGATTTACGAGTTACCGTTGCAAAATGCACAAGTAAAACGAAAGATTTTAGAGCAAGAGCCGACTTTCATTAGCTTGTTTGATTTTTGGAAAAAGAATAGCTCTCATTTGAGTGAAATCCTAACACTTTTGTATATGGTCACTGTGAAAAATAATATGCAGCTGCGCGCTTGTGATTTGGCAAATGAAATAATGCAGACTTTAGGTTTCTGCGCAGTGCAAGAAGGAAATACTTATGTACATGTAATTCAAGAACAAGGGAAGAAAATAGTGCCCCTAGCTAGAATCATACAATGGATCTGGTACTTGCAAGACAGGGCTAGAGTACCACAGATAAAAGAGTTACCGGTGAAATTGTGTGCACCATTTGAATTCGTGTCCACTGAAGATAAAAAGCATGTTTGTTTTACTAATGATTCATTGACTGAAATGTTGTTTTCTGGCACAGTAGAAGGAACAGCGTTGTATAATGTGTGTCAGATTTTAAAGCAAGAGCTACGTGAGATGTGTCATTTTTACGCTGATTTTTGGTTCATTGCTAATGTTTTAGCACCTAACTGGTTCAATTACCTTGCAGATGTTAATGAGAAAAATTCAGAGAGAGAAGTGTTCACCCAGAATTCTGCCTTAGTGGGGATGGCTAAGTGGGTGCCCCAGAAATGTGAACAGCTGAGAGAAAAAGCCACTTACGGGTGGGCAGAGATGAGAGAGATGCACATTCCCCTAGATTTGATAAAAACTGTGCAGCACGCACAAAAGCAATCTGTCATGCAAGCAGTCACAGAGCAGTTGGGGAGAGGAAAGTTACCAGGACAGGAATGGGAAAGTGATCAGGTTTTAGGGAGAGTGATTGCTGCAAATTACCAAGGAAAAATCGAAATTATGCTGATACCTAGAAAAGAATCTGATTCATTCATACAAATTGGAGACAGAATGGCCCAAATTGACAAAAGTGCAGTGAATGGAGGTTTGGTAAAGAATGAGTCTGCCCCAGCCCTTCTGACAGTGCAAGAAAAGGGAAGCTGTGGTGCAGCAGATAAAAACATCAGTGCTGATGTGTGGGCTGAAGCCCCAAGTGATCCTCCAGAACCTGCAGAAAATATAACAAAGGGCCTCAAAAACGTCCTGCTGATTATAAAACAGGGAAAGAAAGAGGAAGGGTGCAGTTTAAATGAAAAATGTTATTTGCAAGAAAAGTCATACTTGTTTCTTTTGCAGATCCTACCACGTTTCGCCACTGTCCCTGAGTGTGCTGTGTGGTCCCCCTTCCGGTGTGTGCGTGTGGGGTCGGGGAAGGGACCGAATCCCCAACCTGAACCTGGCTGAGTAAAGTGCCAGCACCATGGATCCATTTTGCGCAAACTGCGCCTTCAGTTCAAGTTCAACTTGTTTGATTGCATTCTTCCACTGGAACTAAGCTGTGTGTTTTTTTTTTTTTTTTTTTTTCCCTTCTCGTATGGAACTCTGACTTTTGCTTATCTTCCAGCGAACCTTTTAGATGGACCGTGCACCTTTACATGAGTAGAACTCATGCCACATCAAATTGCTAACACTGTTGAATTAGAGACTCATTCAGAGTATAAAAATTGCCTAGTCTTTTCTGTATAGATGTATCTGATGTGAAAGGTTATGAAATCAATGTGTTAATCCACTTCTATTGCTTTACAGGGATTGTTTTGATCATTCAAATCTGATGTTTTTTGTTTTTGTTTGAAACAGGAGATATGTGAAACAAAAATTCATTGGTGAAAGGGCGGAATGTACTGCCATTTGATGGAGTTTGTTTTGACCAATGACTTTGTGTTTCACCACTGCGCATATTAGTTGCTCATTGTTCACCAGTAGCACATGGTATGTTTTGTTCAGTTGAGCCGCCTATGGGCTTTGACATGGCATTAGCCATTACTTTCTGTATTCAGTTTAGCCGCCTATGGGCTTTGACATTGCATTAGTCATTACATTCTGTATTCTGCCTATTGGCTTTGACATGGCATTAGCCATTACTTTCTGTATTCAGTTTAGCCGCCTATGGGCTTTGACATTGCATTAGTCATTACCTTCTGTATTCTGCCTATTGGCTTTGACATGCTGTATCCAGTCTAGCCGCCTATTGGCTTTGACATTGCATGCCTATTGACTTTGACATGATGTATTCAGTTTAGCTGCCTATTGACTTTGACATGCTATTAGATATTCTGCCTATTGGCTTTGACATGATATTATATATTGCATTTTGTATTCAGCTCAGCTACCTATTGGCTTTGACATGATATTATACATTGCATTTTGTATTCAGCTCAGCTGCCTATGGGCTTTGACATGATATAAGACATTGCATTTTGTATTCAGCTTAGATGCTTATGGGCTTTGACATGACACTAGACATTGCATTTGATATTTAGGTTAGCTGCCTATTGCCTTTAACATGACATTGCATTTGATACTTAGGTTAGCTGCCTATTGCCTTTAACGTGGAGTTAGACATTGCAGTTGAGAATCCAAGCTGTATTTTTCCAAGCTGTGTTTTTGCACAAGATGAACCAAGATGTTTTGTTCTCACAGTAGACTAGACATGATAAGAGAGAGTACATGGGTGTTGTTTTTTCTTCGCTTGAGCTTGGGAACAGGAGTAGTCTTGGAGACCTGGCCAGTCTCCAAAAGGCTTGCTCAGTTTCCCAGGTCTGAGAGGAGGGGGCACACCTTTGTAACGAATGTAACAGGCTGCAGAGGGTCAGATTCGAATCTGCCGGACCTCGTGCTGGAGCTTGGCGCCAGCTGCCAGCAATCCCGTGTGGGTAGATGAATCTCTTTCTCGCGGCTGACAGGGGTCATCAGCTTGCAGACCTTAGAAAGATGAAGCTGTAGATAGTTCCCACACGGTGAAGTATTTGTTTTGCTTTGCATTCAATATCTTATAAATATAACCTGCTGTGTATATTGCAAACTGATATATTTTGTTTGATTAACGCGGACTTGAAAGCTACTAATTCGTCATTCATAAATATTGTGGTTGGGGAAGAATTAACAACAATAAAAGTCTTCTTTGACCTCAGAAGTGCATTTCTGTTGTGTTATGTTAGTGCTTAGAAACTAAATAAGAGGAAAGCACTACAGCACAACACAAATGTTCAAACAGCACTGCAACATGACCAAGCCAACCGTGCACCTCGCTCAACATATTTTATCAGTGCGTTAGTGAAAATATTGGTTTAGCAAATTGAATGGAGTTGGTTTTTTTTCAGGGTGACACGATGTAGACTCAAAGTTCTGACCGTTATGCCAAGTGTGATGATACATTCTGGGAACAAGAGTCCGCCCTGGAAAGGAATTCGGACTTATCAGGTTATCACTAACGCTCACTTGTTTACCTGACAAATTTCAGGGTGGCATATGTACTGAAAAGTACTAAATATTACGGGGAAAAAATGTGTGGTAACAAAGGTATTTCTCCCACTAATAAATACCTAACTCAAAATAGCCACTAAGGGGCATATTTACAAGCCCCCAGTGCCACTGGAGCATCACTTTTAGCGATGCTTTGGTGGTGCTGTGCATTGCACCATATTTACATAGCGGCGCTAAGCAACTTTTTGTGACTTAATGCTGCCTTGTAAATATGGGCCCCTCTGACACAGTTTTCTGTGGCAGAGGAGCGTGCAATGGGTGTTGCTGTGAGTGCTCCACCCCAAAACCCATTGCTTTTGATGCTTCTCCAGATTTACAAGGAATCGTAAATCTGAGGCACAGACAAAAATGAATGCCACTCCAGACTCCAGGCGTGGCTTTAGAATGGTGCAACAAGGAGAAAGGTCATGAATTATTGTTGATGTGCAGGAAGGTGTCACTTCCTACACATACACAGTCATTCCTTTCAACGCAGACATCCATGCACTATAGTGCAAAGATACCTGCGTTGGCAGCTAAATTTAGTACCAGGGGTTGAGGAAACATAGGGGTGCACCATATTTCTGTAAATACGGTGCATCCCTGCATTTCAGAACTAATGCAGCGCTGCTTATTGTGGCGCAGTGCGGTGCTGTGTCAGTTCCATCTAAATATGCCACTTAGTTTCAGCAAAGTCCGACAAGTGCCTCAGTCAATTTTGCTCTCAAATCTTTTTTCCTAAAAAAAGTGTGCTTACAGGAAGTGATTTAGATGAATAGTTTGCAAAACAGAAATGTGCTTGGAAAAGTATGTTACTGTTACTTAAGGATGATTTTATTGGTCCCTTGATTTGGAGTTTTAAGATAATGCTTTCTAACACAGAAAATTAAATTGTTGGTCTCAGAAATTATGTTATAGTTCTGCAGGATGTGAGGCTTATGTAATAGGTCCACAAGTGTTTCCTTACTAGGAACTAAGTACCCCATTTTAGCACATGACTCTAAGGGTAGCAAAGGAGGGCAGTTAAAGGCCTACTCAGGGGAGGTGGTGTGGGCTAGTAATCTCCATTCACTGGCACAGAACAGCAACATTAAAAGATGATTGTCCAGTCTGTGCTCCTTCCTTGAAAAGGCTTGTAGATGAGCTCTATTTATTAAAGTTGGACATGTGCTGTTAGCGCAGATCCTTGGCTCATCTATTTCATAACAGTGAGTGATTGGACGCTGCTCTAAGATCGATGAACCTTTTGACTCGTTTAGATTATATTGATTACCAAATTGATTAACATATTGATTATTGACACATAAAACAACATTAAACAATAATATTAATCACCAAAGAATCAATAAATAAGGCACCATGACTCAGTTGGCCATGAATAATTATACCTTTTAGCATCAATTAAAATATTTATTTCCCTATATTAACAATGCTAAGGTCACATAAATTATTCTGAGCACCTAAATGGTACAAATAAAGAAGCATCACAGGCTGATGGATTGGCCTGAAGAATCTTAGTTTAAACAGACAAAATAAAACAATTAACTCAGAACACAAATCAATAACACGAATATCTGTGTTTACGAGAGATAGTATACATTTGATCTAGTAATAAAATAATTTCAAATCATAGGCATTGAGAAAAATACCTCACTGACCTCAAATTATCATTAGCATGTTGGGCATCATGCAAAAGTTTTAGTAACATTAATTTAGAAAACATCTAGCTCTGGCACTATCAAAAATAGCATCAGAAATTAAAACAGTAGCTTCTGGTTCCTGTAAAACAAAAGACAAACACAATACACAGAATTCAGACATTTACCTCTCCTTAAGGTAATCAGCAATCAGGTTATAACTTCATCAGGGGGACATCAGCACCAGGACAGGGGCAATGAAAGGGGTGACTGTTCAGAATTTGGACTCTAAGTTCTCTGAACCATCAAATTAATTATCCAAGGAAGGGAGCATAGCACTACAGGCTCTAAGCACTGAGTGCTAAAGTAAGCACCAGCATCATTGCATGGAGCATGACAAAATAATTCAAAATAATAAAATACCAGAACGTCAGTAGACTGACTGGCAAAGCATGAAATGTCAAAATGACAGATCATAAGAATGAGAAGTGAAGTCTCTGGAAACCAGGAAACAATGAACCCCAATGTCTGATTATCAAACATTAAATTAAACTTGCTAAACTTCTGCGATTGGCTGAAAACTTCATATGTACATAAATCATCCAATCACAAAAGGTTAGCTCATCAGAAAATATCCCACTATTAGCCTAAATGTTTTGTATTTCTCTTCCTCTTCCTTTTGCGTAAGCCCAAACAAAAATAATTATTATATCTGATGCATACTTCCTCACTGTTCAGTGAAGGTCTTTCTTCAACACGTTTCAGAATACACTTGCTGCCGGATGATAGTCAGGAAGAAGTAGTAACATTTTTCAGATCAGTTCTTTCCCTCGAGAGAAACACATTCCATTAGTACGAACACAGAATAATCTCATGATTAACCCAAAAGAAGCTTGTAATTCTACGGAGATTATCTTTTACAGTTGATACTTTAGCTCAGCCTGGCAGACAGATAACTACACATTGTGACCTTCCTTTCTTGCCACACAGCAGAGAACAAGTGCTTTCAGTTCTTTTGACAGACATTCAACATTAGCCCTGGCCTTGTTCTGCTAAAAAGCACAACAGAAAACCCAAGAATTACTTGTATTATTTCAGCATTTATTTTGACAAAGAGCATGTTCTTAAAGAGACAGAATATTTTTTTCTCATCACTAAGTTAACACATTTTATAAAACATGTACAGGCCTTTCACTTGATGACAGCCGCTAAGTAGGCACAATTTTCGTGTTTACATTTATTTTTCATTTAAAGAATTTCTCATATTAGTACATCAGTATAATTACATAAAAATATTTTTTCCTTGCTAAATCTCAGCTCTCACAGTGCCAAACGTTCTGACCACAAGGCCAAAAATTCAGGCCCAAAACAGAAACAAAAGAAGGAGAGAGTGCAAGAATCACAACATGAAATTCAATGGAATATGACACTAAACCACTACTACCTAAACAACTACTACTTAAACACAACGACTGCCCAACACCGAAAAAAACTATAAAACGAATTATTTTACAACGAAGTCTAAACAACGAAAAAAAACATTAACTAAATTATTCCTAAACAACGACCACCTATTTAACGACTACGAAAACCACTAAATCACGAATATTCCACTAAACCACTACTATGTAAACAACGACTACCTAAACAACAACTCCCCGAATAACTACTACCTAAACAACGACTACCCAAACAAAAATTACCTAAATAATGACTCCCCAAATAACTAATACCCAAACAATCTACTACCCAAACAACGAATACTTAAACAACGAATCCTAAAAGAACTACTACCCAAACGACTAGCCAAACAACGAATACCCAAACAAATACTACCCAACACCGAAAACGCCTAAACACCTAATATATTTAAAACAAACTCCAAACAACGAAAAATATTAATAATTAATATCACAACTAAACAACAACGATTAATAAATAAAATATTAAAACCACTACAGTACTACGTAAAAAATAAACAAAATCTAAAATAACAATATCGTTCCTACGTACAAAAAACAAAACATCACAAAAATCCAAAACATATAAACACCGTTTTAAATCAAAATAAATAATACTTACATAATTATAAAAAAGACACAACACTAAAAAAAAACCTACATAAAACGATAGTCCTACAACACTTTCTACATGACCCAGGAAGTACTTCCTCTACTAAACAAACGAGAAAAAACATTTAAAAAAATACAAACTACAAAACAAACACACTCCACAATTATATATATCTAACATCACAAACAAATTCACAATAAAAAAACACATCCAAATCACATTCAATTTACAAATAAAACAATACTTACAAAAACACATATAAATACCAACGACCTCCATTTTCTACTCATTACTACACCGAACAACTTACAGAGAAGACGAGCATATCACCACGGAAAAAAATTAAAATATAATTTATCCAACACCGCCCTCTACTGAGATAACAAGGTAAAATATCCATAAAGAAATATAAATAAATTTACTAACCTATACCACAGCTAAAAAAATATATAATTAATGTACCTTTCATACTATTTTGTTACAGGCATAAATATCAAGAAACTGACCAAAAAGATAAACACCACACCTTCACCATCAAAGGTAAACCATTACCATTATTCAAAAACAATTTCACGAAACCATAAACAACTGCATTAAAAAAATTGTTAAATAACGAATACCATAATACTAGAAAAATTAATTATAATAGAATTAAAATATATATATAAACTATTAGAACTACAAATTAGTAAAAAAAAAAATATATCACCTAATAAATTTAACCAAAAAACAAATATTATTCACCAAATTTCAAACCTACTAAAAAAATTACTTCTAAATCAAAAAAACTACATAATTAATAAAACTAAATAATAAACTAAATAATACACTCTTTCTTATTTCTTACAGACTCCAAGGAACCATAAAAAACACCAGAAGACATACAAAAGTGAAATAAATCAATTTAAAAAAAAATAACATCTGAAAAAAGAAAAAAAAATCAAAGTAAGTATAACATTTTCATTATAACATACAATTAGATTTTCTAATTAAATAAAACTAAACAAACATTCTTATTCAAATACCCCTTAACTTGACACCAAACACACATAAACTCAGTAAAATGAAAAACACTTCACAAACACAGTACATATAGTATATAAAAAAAGTAACTATTACAACTCCACCAAGCTCTTACCTCTAAACAGCTGCTGGACAACATAACATAAATAAATTTACCATTACAAATCCACCAAATACATACCTCACAGCACATCCTTCACACCAAATACAACCAAAATAACTATAACAAATACACCAACTACTTACCTCAGACCAAATCAGAAATATTAAATCAGCACATTGCAAAATAACCATAGCAAAAACCCCACATCATCACATCATAGTATGTGCAGAACAATTACTATAAATAAATTTACTATTACAACTCCACCAAATACTAAACTCAAAGCAGTTACTGCACACTATATAGAACTTAAATTATTATTCTAACTCCACAAACTACTTACCTCAAAAGATATTACACACATTAACTACACTACAAATAAATTATTGCAAACACCCCACATACTTACATTACAATATCTGCTACACAGTAACCAAAATAAAATTTTAAATTTTATGACAGAACACCAACTTCCAAAACAACTAGTGCCTTAACAACGAGGACGGAACACCAACCTCGTTCTTACTACTAATAATTTGACCACAAATGCCTTAACAACAATATTTCATTGTAAAGGCATTCTTGATAAAAGCATTACTAGTAGGCACCATTCACCCTACATCCCTCACCCCACCCCCCAACCCCGCCCCAAAACATAAAACCCCCTGACCCCCCACCCTTCCCCAAAACCAAAAATGCAACACCCCCCCAACCCCAACCTAAAAACCCCTGATCCCCACGCCCTCCCCAAAACCAAAAACGCCCCACCCCCCAACCCCGCCCCAAAACCTAAAACCCCCTAACCCCCACCCCCTCCCCAAAACCAAAAATGCCCCACCCCCCAACCCAGCCCCAAAACCTAAAACACCCTGACCCCACACCCCCTCCCCAAAACCAAAAACGCCCCACTCCCCCAACCCCACCCCAAAACCTAAAACCCCCTGACCCCCCACCCCTTCCCCAAAACCAAAAACGCCCCACCCCCCAACCCCACCCCAAAACCTAAAACCCCCTGACCCTCCACCCCTCCCCAAAACCAAGAACACCCCACCCCAAAACCTTAAACTCCCTCACCCTAACCCCCTCCCCAAAACCAAAAACGCCCCACCCCCCAACCCCACCCCAAAACCTAAAACCCCCTAACCCCCCACCCCTCCCCAAAACCTAAAACCCCCCACTTACATTATTCGCCCCCTTGTCAGCTGCGTCGTCCTCCTTCGCCAACTCCCTTCTTTGTACCTTAACCACGCATGTTCATTATTCAGAACATACATAGTTAAGTCACAAAATAACGGAGTCGTGGTTAAAAAAAGCATTGTTGCACTTTCATTAACCACGACTTCATAAATAAAACATCGTAATAAAGGATGTTTCCCAAAATTTACTATTACAACTCCACCACATACTTACGTCACAGCAGCTGCTACACAGTAAATAGCACTAAAATTACTATTCCTACTCCACCAACTACTTACCTCATATCACATTACAAATACTCAGAACATTACAAAATAACCAAAGCAACTTCACTAGATACTTACATTAACATAGGTGCTGCAGAGTAACTATCAAATAATATACTATTACAACTCCACTAACTACTTACCTCATAACAAAAACTAGGAACACAATAGACCCACAAATACAAATCTAAAAGCAAAAATTACTTACCTCAATAAATAACACACAATCACCAAATATAAAAGTTAACAAACCACCTACACCAAACACTTACAAATAGGACACATTATACATTAATTAACTTACTATGTGAAAAACTAAATCCACCACAAATTTAATAATAAAAACTGCAAACTTCTTTTAACCTATTTCTTTTATATTATTTACAGATATTTCTCAAATGGCATCGCAAGGAGAAGCAAGTTACATAACCTCAAGAACCGGAAACCAGCTACTAAAGTATGAAGGTTATCTTTATTGCAGAGACAAGGTTGTCAACCTCAGGAGCCATCGGAGGTGTGTACAATTCTACTCTTCACATTGCAGAGGCAGAGCTGTAACTCTAGAAAACACCGTTGTTAAGACAACAGATCACAACCACTCTGCCTCTGCAATAGAAATTGAGATAAGAGAAAACATACAAAAAATAAAAAACATTGCACACACCTCCAATGACTCCTGCGGACAGGTTATAATGGAGGTAGTACAAAATATTCCAATACAGATTTCCGGTAGCATGCCTTCTGTACCAACCCTTAGGAGAATATTTCAACGAGAAAGACTGGCAAGTAATCCCCAACATATAACACCACAAACCTATGAAGACATTAACATCTCCCCAGAACTAACAATTAGCTTCTCCAAAGAAACTTTCCTCATTCACGACAACGAAAACCCCCAAAAAAGAATTGTAATATTCAGCACAACATGCAATTTACTAATCCTACAAAATAGTGAAATTTGGATGATGGATGGAACCTTTAAATCTACACCCCATCCATTCACTCAAATTTACACCATACATGCGACAAAAAATAACACTACAATCCCCCTACTGTATGCATTACTGCCTGATAAACATTCCTCTACTTACAGTGAATTTTTATCAACAATCAAAAACAAATCATTAAATAAAACACCTAGAAAAGTAATACTAGATTTCGAATTATCAATGATAAATACAATAGTAAAAATATATCCACAAACCCAAATTCAAGGATGCTTTTTCCACTTTTCACAAGCATGTAGGCGTAAAATACAAAAATCATCCCTAAGTAGAGAATATTTCTCAGACTGCATACTACAATTTGAATTAAAAAAAACTCACAGCATTATGCTTTGTACCACCTACAAAAGTAGATGAGTATTACACCGCAATAACAGACTCTAACTATTATACACAAAATGAAGACAAATTAGCACCCTTACTAAATTACTTTGAAGAAACCTGGATTGGACACCTAAACAGATCTGGTCGCAGACGAAAAACAAGATTTCCAATAGAATGGTGGAACTGCTACCAAACCTGTTTAGAAGGTGGTGCAAAGACTAATAATGCCATATAAGCATGGCACAACGCCTTCAATAAAGTAGTAGGTAAACCCCACCCAAACCTGTATCATTTCATGGAAATTTTGAAAAAGGAACAAAGTTTCCAAGAAATGAGACTTGCTCAATCACTCTCAGGTAGCCTGAACCCACGCACAAGTAAAAAAAGCAAAAAATGACCGAAAGAATTTTGGCAAAAATACAACAATTTGATACAATAACACCATCAGACTACCTCAACAGTCTAGCATATATTCTACATTACTAACAACCACTAACCTACTAAACAATTACTTGCCAGTTCTAAAAAAAACAAACACCATCAATTAAATTGGCATTTTTTTAAAAACAATTACACTAAATTTAGACAACAAAAATTGTTCCTACCTTTCAAGTTTTCATGTCTTTATCCAAACACGTGTTGCTGAATAAATCTTCTTCATTAATATAGAAGAAGCACCTCATACTTAAAAAAAAAAAAAAACATTAATCATCCAAAAACAATTAAAAAATAGTCATATTAAATGGATAATAAAAAAAACAACTCTATATACTATAAAAACAATCAAAAAAATTTAATATAATACTTTACCAAACCAGAAATTCGAGAAAAAACAAAAAAATGAAAAACACCAAACATACTTTTTTTTACCAAAAAAAAGTTACAAAATTAATCACATACTAACCAAAGCCACATCATTAATTAAAACATTAACTATCAAGAAAAAGACATGAAAACGAAATAAAGGATACTACTAACACAAAATAAAAAATTAATTACAAAACCTATTACAATGAACCAAATTTTATTTTCATAAACCGAACAACTGACTCCCTCAAAAATTCCCAAAAATAAATTTATCACAAGAATATACAATTCTTTCCAACTACTACAAAAGCAGTATAATCATTTGTAGGATAAAACACTACTAAACAAATTTGTTTACTTTTACGATACCACTATTTTATACAAAAATATACGAAAACAAATAATTAAACATAAAAAACATAGCAAACACCGAAAATCTACTACCTACCTTATAACTACCTCCGACAACTATTTCTGTAATAAAAATACCCTACTACATACTGTCAAAAAAATTATAATCCCACTTACCTGAACGAGGTCTCCGCTTCCGTCCTATCTTGACCGCAACGCTCCTCCGACTGAACACAGAAGACGTCAAACAACGTAAACATGGAAGAGCAATAAAAATAGAAAACAGACTATTTAACTCATATACTATAATAGGGAAAATAAGAAAATACCACAGAAAATAGATAAAGAAATATAACAAAAAATTGTAAAAAATTTCTAAAAATCTGTAAATATTAAATAATAATTAAAAGACTTTTTTTTGCAAAAAAAATGAATGGTGTTTTTATTTTTTTTAAATTACATTTGCATGAAAATAAACATTATTGCAAATGAAAAAATTTCTAACACCTAAAAAAACTAACAAATCTATATATCTACAAATAGTTAATTAATCATTTTTTATAAATAATATTAATACAAATTAATATATATATATACAATTATACATCCAAAAAAATAATTAACAAACAAAAATAATATTAATTACATCAGATCAAACAAAAATAATCAAAATAAAAACAAAATATATTTTAACAAATTTTAAAAATCACAAAAACAAACTAAAATCTAATAAATATAAAAAAAATGTAACATTATTATGTTCCAAATTCTACTGTACCAACTACTATACTATTAAAAATTCAAATATACATTTTTAATGATAACTATTTTTAAACAAAATTATTTTTACACCTTTAATAACAAAAAAAAAATACAAAACCTAAAAAAAAAACACAAATAAGAATTCACCCATAATAAAAAATTCTAAACTATCAATACATTTCCAAATCATGATCCACCAATAAACCAAATTGCATCCCAAAAAAAAAAAATTACATAAATATAAAAAAAACTCACAGAGAAAAAAAACCTAATCATAAAAACACTACCCCAACCATAAACCCTACATCCTCTATATCCCACACCTAATTCTAAATATAATTTTAATACAAAAAAATAAACAATTACCCAAATACAATAAATAATACCAGACTACTAATATACTTCCCACCCATAACTCCTAGATCCCATATATCCCACCCTAAACCCACAACATAAATGACAAAATTTAATAAAATACAATTACTTAAATTAATACCCAAGTATTAATACACTTCCCCACCCATAACAACCACAACCCATACATTCCAAAAATTAATCCACAATATATCCTTAATAAAATATAAAAAAACTACTCAAAGTCCTAACAAAATACTCAAATATGAATACAATACCCCACACCGATTTCACAAAATAAAATAAAAATACCTAGGTATATAAATTAATACCCAATTACTAATACACTTCCCCACCCATAACCCCTACATCCCATATATCCTGCACCTAAACCCACAACATAAACTACAATGTTTAAAAAATACAATTACTTAAATTAATACCTGAGTATTAATACACTACCCCATCCATAACCCCTACATCCCATATATCCCACCCCTAAACCCACAACATAAATTACAACATTTAAAAAAACACAAGTACTTAAAATAATACCTGAGTATTAATACACTTCCCCATCCATAACCCCTACATCCCATATATGCCGCCCCAAAACCCACAACATAAATTACAAAATTTAATAAAATACAAGAACTTAAATAAATACCCAAGTATTAATACACTTCCCCACACTGATATAAAAAAATAAACTAAAAATACCCAAGTATATAAAATAATACCCAATTACTAATACACTTCTCCACCCATAACCCCTACATCCCATATATCCCACCACTAAACCCACAACATAAATTATTAAATTTAATAAAATACAATTACTTAAATTAATACCCAAGTATTAAAACACTTCCCCACCCATAACAACCACAACCCATACATTCCAAAAATTAATCCACAATATATCCTTAATAAAATATAAAAAAACTACTCAAAGTCCTAACAAAATATTCAAATATGAATGCACTACCCCACACTGATTTCACAAAATAAAATAAAAATACCCAAGTATATAAATTAATACCCAATTACTAATACACTTCCCCACCCATAACCCCTAAATCCCATATATCCCGCACCTAAACCCACAACATAAACAACAATATTAAAAAAATACAATTACTTAAATTAATACCTGATTATTAATATACTTCCCCACCCATAACAACCACAACCCATACATTCCAAAAATTAATCCACAATATATCCTTAATAAAATATAAAAAAATTACTCAAAGTCCTAACAAAATACTCAAATATGAATGCACTACCCCACACTGATTTCACAAAATAAAATAAAAATACCCAAGTATATAAATTAATACCCAATTACTAATACACTTCCCCACCCATAACCCCTAAATCCCATATATCCCACACCTAAACCCACAACATAAACTACAATATAAAAAATATACAATTACTTAAATTAATACCTGAGTATTAATATACTTCCCCACCCCTAACCCCTACATCCCATATATCCCGCCCCTAAACCCACAACATAAATTACAACATATAAAAAACACAAGTACTTAAAGTAATACCTGAGTATTAATAAGCTTCGCCATCCATAACCCCTACATCCCATATATCCCACACCTAAACCCACAACATAAACTACAATATTTAAAAAATAAAATTACTTAAATTAATACCTGAGTATGAATACACTTCCCCACCCATAACCCCTACATCCCATACATCCCACCCCAAAACCCACAACATAAATTGCAAAATTTAATAAAAAAACAAGAACTTAAATTAATACCCAAGTATTAATACACTTCCCCACACTGATTTCACAAAATAAACTAAAAATACCCAAGTATATAAAATAATACCCAATTACTAATACACTTCCCCACCCATAACCCCTACATCCCATAGATCCCAACCCTAAACCCACAACATAAATTAAAAAATGTAATAAAATACAAGTACTTAAATTAATACCCAAGTATTAATACACTTCCCCACACATAACAACCACAACCCATATATTCTAATAATGAATCCACAATATATCCTTAATAAAATATAAAAAAAATACTCAAAGTCCTAATAAAATACTCAAATATGAACATACCACCCCACACCGATTTCACAAAATAAAATAAAAACACCCAACTATGTAAATTAATACCCAATTACTAATACTCTTCCCCACCCATAACCCTTACATCCCATATATCCTGCACCTAAACCCACAACATAAACTACAATATTTAAAAAAAACAATTACTTAAATTAATACCGGAGTATTAATACACTTCCCCACCCCTAACCCCTAAATCCCATATATCCCGCCCTTAAACCCACAACATAAATTACAACATATAAAAAAATACAAGTACTTAAAATAATACCTGTGTATTAATACACTTCCCCACCCATAACCCCTACATCCCATATATCCCGCCCCCAAACCCACAACATAAATTACAACATATAAAAAAATACAAGTACTTAAAATAATACCTGAGTATTAATACACTTCCCCACCCATAACCCCTACATCCCATATATCCCGCCCCTAAACCCACAACATAAAGTACAACATATAAAAAAACACAAGTACTCAAAATAATACCTGAGTATTAATACGATTCCCCACCCATAACACCCACAACCAATACATTCCATTACTTAATCCACACAATATCCTTAAAATAATTAAACATATAATAATTAAACCCTAAACAAATAAAAAACAAAACACAAAACTCACATTAAAATTCATCAAAAAATAATTGACTTACCTTAAAATTCGTTGTTCTGGCATTAGTTGTTAAGGTAAAATCGTTGTTAAACCAGTAGTTGTTCAAAACTTCATTGTTAAGACCCAGTAGTTCTTCAAGATTCGTTGTTAAAGCAAGTAGTAATTCAAACGTAGTTGTTCAGGTTGTTTCCCTTCACCATGTACTGTAGCAGTGAGTCTAAACGAAAAGGCCAGCAATTTTAGGAATACAGGACTAATGAATGCCAATTTTGAATCAACACAATAATATTAGTGGCACACACATATATCCATTCACATTTGAAGGACTACCTATGGTGCTACTGATTGTCTTCCATTAGGCTCTTCATACAAATGGCAGTCCACTGTAAATGAAACTATGTGACAACGGAAAGTGAATCACAGAACGCATTAACATCATGCGCTAACATATCAAATATTCCTTTCTCAGTTATGTTTCTTCCCATGCATAACTATTGTCGCGTAGGCTCTCATTATTCTAATTAAACTACTGGATTTTGAGCGGCAGAATCGCCCGTGGTGTGGGAGACTAAGTCTAACCCACTGCGGGTGACATCTATCTCTCCAATCCGGGTTTTGCTCCGGCTAACTAGCAGTGCCTCATCCCTACCAAAGGATAGTGATGACTGGGCAGCCGAGTGCATGACATAGTTAGCTTCTCAGGGAAGTCGTGGTCACTCAGGTCTCATCCGGTTCTCTCACTTACAATTCAGTCTCATATATAAATGACAAACAGAAGCAGTATGTGTTTTAATAATGAATTTAATAAAAACAACTGCATCTTAGATAGCAAAGCATGAGCTGCAATAACCAGGATGACACAACATGACAATATTAAAATTGAGACGAGAAGAGTGAAGCATAAAAACAACGCTGTCATATTGTCACTATAATCGATGGACTAATCCCCACCTAGACTAGGATGGAGCACAGCATGTTAAGCTCTAATTCTGCCATTCAGGTTTCCCTTGGAAGACATCAACCCCCATACCTGAGCAAAGGCCTGCGGTCTGTGTTAGCATCTGTAGCGAAGCATTCAGCAATCAGCATACAGTTGTGGTTCCCTGGCTGGAATCTCCCTCTAACATGTAAGGGACAAGGAAGTGTTGTTATAATAACACAGCTGATATTCTGAGAAAATGTCCCTACGTAAGGATGTGTATTTTCTACGAATGTTGGGGACTAAACTTCTACCATGTTCACCGGCAATGTACCATGCTGTAGCCTTGGAAGAAGCACAGAGTGATCAAGAATTTTCTTGTTTGAGATCAGAGTGCTGGCCTAGGCAAAAACAGTTAGATAGACGGAAATAAAACAAGACGGTAAAAATGGTTATTATAACAATAATAAGACGAAGCTGAATAAAAATAGATCTAAGTTAAAGTGCACAGCGGCCTAGTGTGTTAAAATGACATGCATGGAGCTATAACTAAAATGGCTACACAACACTATTATGGAATGTAACTAATGGTTTAACAGTTGAATACTTAAATGTCCACACCATAGGCCCCTCTTAGCAATAACATATATCTAATGTCCAAGAACCACTTCCTTACACACAGAAGAGATCACCAACAGAGTCCAAGAATTAGATAAGCATTATTTGTAATAGGCAATGAAAGATTAAATCAGCTCATTACCCAGCAGTTGTAATCAGGGTGAGATTTGTGATTTTTTTCTTGTCTTTTCAGTTGCTCTTGCAGATATGTTGACAATGACTAAAGCAAGGGTGAAAACAGAGATGCCGGTTTCGGGAAGCACCAGTAAAGAGGAGCTGAAGATGCCAGACACTGCAACTTGCTGCTGATGGAAACCGTGTAACAAAGATGTGAAAATGTCAGGAATATCAGGTAAGTGCCCAGGAAGGAGGGGAAACTGACACCACGTCAGGAAGCTACAATCCAAAAGACTGGAACGGTAAGCGCCTTCCTGTGGGACAGTGCACATCTTATGGACTGTGCCTTCTGCCCCTACTGCCAACAAAAACCCCGGCCATGCCCCTGCTGCACGCGAAGTACGGGGTCACGCACTAGCAGACCTAACAGCAAACCACTTTGGAAGGTACATGAAAGTAAATTAGGGAAGTTTACAAGTCTCAGATTTTCAACTAATGAGAGAGCTCCTGGATTTGGAAAATGAAACACTGGACATATTGGAATTAGTCACTGAGCAGCAAGCCATTGACAAGGAATTTGGATTTATATGAGGAGGTGAAAAATTCCTTTTAAGCCAGTCTCGATTTTTACACCAATCACTTCCAAAGACTCCATTGATGCATTTAAAGATTGCGTTATTGAAGATATGAAGTGATTGTGTACAAAAGAGAGTAAGGGGAATCAGAAAACAAAGGATTGCCAACAAGGAAGTTATAACTTGATCAAGAAATTGTGATCTGAGAAGGAAGTGGCAATTGCAATTCCAACAAGGGTGGAAACATAGTATTATGGTCTCTGAAGATGTACACCATGGAGGCTTAGGCCAATTTGGTGATGGATGTTGCTACGCCAGAAGTGAAAGAGATTTTTCTCAAAGTGAACGTTCCATACCACATGGAATTAACTGAATGGGGAAACACTGGATTGCTGAGTTAAGACAAGTATCTTTTTTTAAGACATGATCACCCAAAAATATCAGTCTGATACCTAATACCTAAGATTCATAAAAATCGGGCAGTCCTAGCATCTTGGTGAAGGACAATCTCTTTGAAAATGCGTTGAGATATGTAGACTTCTTTTTGCTGGAGAATGTACACAATCTGCCCTCGTTTATAAAATATACTAGTGCCTTTTTGAAGATAATGACATACCATCGATCAAGGATTATGGGGGTCATTCTGACTCCCGCCGGCCGCGGTAACCGCAGGGCCGGCGGGAGCCGCCGAATGACCACACCGCGGTCGAATGACCGCGGTGGCCATTCTGGCTTTCCCGCTGGGCTGGCGGGCGACCCCAGCCCAGCGGGAAAGCGCCTTCAACGAGGAAGCCGGCTCCGAATGGAGCCGGCGGAGTTGAAGGCGTGCGACGGGTGCAGTGGCACCCGTCGCGATTTTCAGTGTCTGCTTGGCAGACACTGAATATCTTAGTGGGGCCCTGTTAGGGGGCCCCTGCAGTGACCATGCCATATTGGCATGGGCACTGCAGGGGCCCCCAGGGGCCCCACGACACCGGTTACCGCCATCCTGTTCTTGGCGGGGAAAACCGCCAGGAACAGGATGGCGGTAAGGGGGTCGGAATCCCCATGGCGGCGCTGCAAGCAGCGCCGCCGTGGAGGATTCCCTAGGGCAGCTGGAAACCAGCGGGACACCGCCGGTTTTCCGTTTCTGACCGCGGCTGTACCGCCGTGGTCAGAATGCCCATGGATGCACCGCCAGCCTGTTGGCGGTGCATCGGCGGTCCACGGCCCTGGCGGTAGTCAACCGCCAGGGTCGGAATGACACCCTATATCTTAATGACAGTCGATGTGACTTCCCTAGACACAAGCATCCATCATGATGATGGCCTTAGGGTAGGTAAACATTTCTTTAGGAGTAGATGATTCAGTTTGTACAAGCATACAATCATGTTGCTTTTAATGATCAGGTGGAGTTTGGATAATAATCGCTCAGTGTTCAATGAGGAAATGTACAGGCAACTATATGGGACGACGGTGGACATCTTTTTTATCCCAAGTTATGCTTGTTTCCACTTGGGATGGTGGGAGGAACAGATGCTCATCAATGACAAAGGGGTAATGTGCAGTAAGCATGTCATTTGTTGGCTGTGGTTCATTGATGATTTATTTTTTATATGCAGCGGTACATGACAAATAGCTGAAACATTTGTGGAGACAATTAATCACGGGTCACATTAGTGATAGGTAGGTTGAATTCCTAGACTTGCAAGTGTTTGTGCAAAATGGGAAGTTAGAAACTTGGCTGTTCAGAAAGATAACTGCTGGTACTTCCATTTTGCATTCCAATAGCCTTCCCTCATTTACACCAAGTCCAGCATCCCTTATGGTGAGATTCTGAGAATTACAAGTAATTGTACCACCATCCAAGATTGGAATTTGAACAGAGATCGGACAGTGGCAAGATTTGTGCAATGTGGTTCCTCAAAAGAGCAGCTTGGAAAGCTGAGTGAAAAAGTAGGAAGTGTTTACTGTTCCCTAAGCAAAAGAAGACTGAGTAAGCCGTTAGATTGATAACTACATTTAGCACACAAGAAAAATAATTGACATCCATCCTCAGAAGACATTGGTACTAATTATGGGTAGACTCTTTTCTAGGGCCAACTTCTTCCAGCCCCCCCTTAGTCACATTTCGTAGAGCATATTTCATACAGGATGTCCTTGTCAAGAGCATTCCCTAGGTGAGGGAGGGTAAAAATTGTTTACAGCAAGCAAAAGGTTTTTGAAAATGTCACAAGTGCAAAGCTTGCAGCTTTGGGATGAACACATCTAAATAAGCCTTCTCAGAAAGACCAATTAAAACAACAGGTTCATTTAATTGTAGAACTGAGCATGCACTGTACATGCTTCTGTGTGAGTGTGTTTTGCAATATGTTGGGAGTATGGTCCTTCAGGTCCACAAGAGGACTTTGCAGCATCTATGGGCAATGAAAAATAAAGGCTAATCATACCCAATGACCAGACATGTGTATGAATGCCACAATAATGATGAAGGGTGTTTGAGATGCTTAGTGGTCGCTGCAAACACAGTGAAGAACAGGGGAGCAAATTGAGAGTGATAATTAAGTCATGCAGAAATCAGATTCATAATCAGTTTAGACTCCTTGTCTCCCAAGACCATGAATGTGGAAGAAAAGCGGCACATTTTTCTGTGAGCCCTGTAGAGAAATATTTTTTCTGTCCTTTTTTTTACCCTGTCTTTTTTTAGGATGACTGGTTGTGTTATTATATTTTTTCTGAGTGGTGGGGTAGAATGCTAAAAGCCCTGTAGTACATTGGAAATTGTGCCTTTTGAAATCATGTAGCAATACTAGGACTTATTCACATAGGGTATATTTAACATTTTATTTTATTTTGTTTTTCCTGTATATAAAGTGCTTAAAATTAAGGATTGCCTATTTGAGCATGAGTGAAGAGTGATTTTTCAAGATCCACACTAATATGATGGTATATAGAATATATCGCCTAACATAAATGTTGCAGGGCAAATGAGCACACTAAATTAAATTGCCCACTTGGGTGTGATTGAGGCTGAGAAAATCATGTAATAACTCATGCCTACATTTCCATGCTCAGAGAATGTACGAAGGACCTGCTCGGGTATATTGCGCACTTGAGTCACCAGAGTAAACAAAAACCATCACCTATGCATTTGGACTTACAAAATATTAATCACGGTTAGTGAGTGCATTTTCTATGTCAATCATATATAGTATCCCATCATACGCCCTTTTGTATCATTCTGGGATATGCAGCTCCAAGCATTTTAACATTTTTAAAACAACAATCCATATAATACAAGTTGATTGACAAGCCAACATTGAAAATTTTAGATAACTATTAACAAACATTACATTACATTTACACCCGAGAGTTCTAGTACTCTATCAAAGATGTGAAAAATGTTTGAATGAGCTAATGATCCACCTTCGTGCTTAGACTGCGTTATTCATTTTTGGAATGCAAGATGTTTTTAGGTACTTCTTACTAGATGATCTTTGAGTGAGTGTGCCCTCCTAAAGGTAACGTCCAGTCGCACCCCTAGATTTTTCCAATATCTGGATTTTTCTTTATCACACTCCAGCATTTGTTCAGAATGTTTAAGATCTGATGGTTCTCTTTACGGTATGTCAAAATTAATCTAACAGATGTTATTTCCACCTCTTTGACCAACGTCTGTTTATTTGTGAGTGTCTGTGCAAGTATCAGGGAACTTGCTGTTCTTTCCCCTTGTTTTATATCCCAATATTTGTATCCTCTCTTCAGGAATCTCTTTTCTGTCTCTTTAAATTTGTTCTCCATTTCATTCACATTGGAGCAATTTCTTTTCATTCTGATAAATTCGCCATATAGGATACTTTTCTTCAATTATACCGGATGAAAGCTCGAGCCACGCAAAACATTATTAGTTGCTGTTGTTTTGCTATGTAGCGTTGTCTGTATATTATTTACTTGATGTATTTCTCATCCAGAAACTTAATCTATGTTCAGCTCATTTTATGTGTAGACCTAGATCATTGGTGTTTAATATATCAAAGAACTCCTTTAATTGTTTCTCTGAGCCATTCCAAATTAAAAACAGATAATATATGTAGCAAAGCCAAATGACCGTCTTCTCCATGTATTTGTTGTTTCCTTCTGTCCAGGCTACATGTTTTTCCCACCAACCCATGGTAAGGTTGGTGTAGATTGGAGAGAAGGAAACTCCCGTTGCTGTCCTGCAGGTCAGAGAATAGATCTGATGGTTGAAAATTAATACATTATTACTCAGACAAAGTTCCACCATCTCCAACAACATCTCTGAATGGTTTAATTCATAAATGCTCTTTTGTTGCAGGAAATATTTCACTGCTCTCAGACCTACTTCATGTGAGATTAACATATGCAGGGACACAATATATATAATGACTAATAAATAGCCATCCAGCCATGCTATGTCCACCAACAGCTTAAAGAAATCACCTGTATCTTTTATGTATGAGTTCAAATTTACCACCATGTTTGCAAAAAGGTGGTCCACATACAGTGACATATTTTCATACACCCAAAGATTTAGGCAAGTCAAAAACGCTTTTTTTCGATGGAAACATGGTCCTAACTATAACTACCTAGTTTTCAAGGCGCTCTTTCTTCTACTAGGCGCTTGACATTTTGATCATCAAGGTATTCTATCCAAGTACTTCCCTTCTAGCTCTCTTTGCGCTGCCAATCTATACCTAGTTCCTAGTTCCAGGAGATCTAGACTCGATGCCTGATCCTTTTGGGTACTTGCAACAAAATGTACACATTAGAGATCATCTATCTTTAAGAAAAAATAAAAACTTGACTGAGCTCTAACTCCTAACCTGCCTTTTACTGTGCTACTGACAGGAAACCCTTTTTTTTGGCTAACAGCATGCTCAATAGTTCTCAATCACTCACCTAAAGGAATTTGCACATAAAACAGCAATCTGAAGCAGAAGGAAGAGAGGGAACTCTAATTAAGTTCATCTCTCCAAAATACACACTTCATCACAAGCAGTAGGTTTACAAGAAAGGCAGCCTGTTCTGCCATCCTTAACTCGGTAGATATGAACCACCTCAAAAACATATTCATATAACTTAAGAAACCACATACACTAAGCAAGGGGACATTTTACTAGAACTCCAACACTCCAAGGAGTTTATTATTGTCAGAACCCCTTTTGTGGGGGGCACAAGGCACGTAAGGGCAACAGGTCCAACTGATGTGGTCGAGGTGATTGAGGCCTTTTACTCCTGATGTCCAAGGGCCCATGCTACTATGGATCCTGCTCAACTGGGTCAAGCACCCCATTCTGCACAAGACTCTCAGTTAATAGCATGACACGAGCAGTTGAGGCTCATTCGCATGGGAAGTGTAGATACAGTTTACTGAGCATGACTCATAACTCAATATGCAAGCAGCATACACAATAAATCAATTACCAGGCAAATACATATTTTTGTCTAAATAGAAGTATTTTAATTCTAAGTCTACACATGCAAAAGGTAAATGGCATTCAAAAAGCAATAACACAGTTTCCCCCTGTGAGGGAGGCACTCTAGTAGTTGTCAGGCCACCCCCGGCTACCCAATGCCCATGTAACGAGTGTTGTTATTCCCAATTCACATATGGTGACATTCAAGGAGTGTTAGACTTTTCATCCTTGGCGTGGTCACCCTTAAATTTTTGCCTCCGTTTCCCAGGTTGTTGATGTGTGCTGGACTCTGTTTTTGCTGTTTTTGTTACTCTAGGCACTTTACCACTACTAACCAGTGCTAATGTTCAAGTGTTATTTTACAAAATGTGTACGTAATTGGTTTATCCATGATTGGCATATTTGATTTATTAGTAAATCTGAAGTAAAGTTCTCTAGAGGTGCCAGGGCCTGTAAATCAAATGCTGCTTGTGAGCCTGCAGCACTGGTTGTGCCACCCACATACGTAGCTCTGTAATCATGTCTCAGACCTGCCACTGCAGTGTCTGTGTGTGCAGTTCTAACTGTAAATGCGACTTGGCAAGTGTACCCAGTTGCCAGGCCCAACCCTTCAATTTTCTTACATGTAAGACACCCCTAAGGCAGGCCTTGGGTAGCCCCAAGGGCAGAGTGCAGTGTATGGTTCAGGTAGGACGTATGGTAATGTGTTTTATATGTCCTGACAATGAAATATTGCCAAAATTCGTTTTTCACTGTTGTGAGGCCTGTCCCTCTCATAGGTTAACATGGGGGCTACCTTTAACTATGATTAAAGTGTAGATTCCCTTTGGGAGCAGATGGACATGTGGAGTTTGGGGTCTCTGAGTTCACAATTTAAAAATACATCTTTTAGTAAAGTTGATTTTAAGATTGTGTGTTTGAAAATGCCACTTTTAGAAAGTGAGCATTTTCTTGCTAATACCATTTATTTGACTCTGCCTGTTTGTGGATTCCCTGTCTGGGTCAGTTTGACAGTTGGGCTGGTTGCACCTCACAATAGACAGTGACACAAAGGGAGCTGGGGTGTAGTCTGCATTTCCTGATGAGCCATCTGTGATAGGAGGGAGGGGAGGAGTTGTCACTTATATCTGAAAGGGCTGTGCCTGCCCTCACACATTGCAGTCTCCAACCCCCTGGTGAGTGTCTGGGGTCTGGCCTGGGCAAGGCAGGATTTCACATTCAAAAGAGACTTTACTTTGAAGTAAGCCTACTTCAAAGGAGAAAATGGGTATAAGAAGGGCACCCAAAACCACAGACCACAAACCACAGACTTCTGGAAACCAAGAGGAACCTCTGCCTGGAGAAGAGCTGAAGAGCTGAGGAGGAAGAGCTGCCCTGCCAAGGACTGTGCTTTGTGGAGCTATCCTGCAGTTGCTACTTCTGCCAGAGTAAGAGGGCAAAGACTGGACTTTGTGTGCCTTCCATCTTGAGAAGATTTCCAAGGGCTTGATTTAGAGCTTGTCTCCAGTTGTTTGAAGTCTCAGAGCCAGCAAAGACGTCTCTCTGCCAGCACCTGGAGTCTCTGGAGAGACCCCTAGTCTGCCAAGTGGTGCCCATCCAGTTCCTGGGGCCCTGAAAGGAGAAGCTGGCAGCCTGAGAGGAAGAAATCCACGCACAGAACACCATGTGGGGAAAAGTTCGACGCAAATCTGCGGCTGAAAAATCAACCCGCCGCTGGTTTTGCGGCTGAAAATCGACACTCACCTAGAACGAGTCTAAAGAAATGACGCGCGGAGCTAGAGAAACGACACACAGCATCACTGATGGAGGCTGGGAGATCGCAACCCACGCTGCATGGTTTTCAGGTCATCGTACGGCCGGATTTCCGGCGCAAGTACCAATGGGCGTGTAAAAACAAAGCCAGGCCTGCCTGGACCCGAGAGTGCTGACCGGATCGACGCTTCGCTCTCCTGTGGAGAGAAGAAATGACGTGACCCGACCCGACAGAAGGAGAAACGACGCAAGGTCTCACTTGTGAGTGAAATCAACGCATCGCAAGCCCTTTTTGACACACACTCGCCCGTGCTGGCTTATTTTTGATGCCCCAAGGTACATTTTCACACTAACAGTGTTAGTGTATTTAAAACTACATGAAGACTCTTTTTGCTTTTTAATTGATAACTTGACTTGTGTATTGTGGATTTTTGTCGTTTTGGTCTTGTTTTGTTTAGATAAACAGTTCCTATTTTTCTAAACCTGTGTTGTGTAATTTTGTAGTGTTTTCATTAATTTACTGTGTGTGTTGGTACACATATTTTACACCTAGCACTCTGAAGTTAAGCCTACTGCTTGTGCCAAGCTACCAAGAGGGTAAGCAGGGGGTTCGCTGAGGGTGATTCTCTTTTACCCTGACAAGAGTGCGTGTCCTTGCTTGGACAGGAGGTAACCTGACTGCCAACCAAAGACCCCATTTCTAACATGAGCATAAACTGCTAGGCCCTGTTATGGGGTATCCCCCTCAGTTAATAAGTTAATAAGGTTTAGTCACATAGAAGTTGAGTAAGGTTACAAAGACCCAAGACATTATATTCCCAGGGCACGGTAGGCCCAGGTCTGACCTTATCTACTTCAGTGGTATGAAACCGAACAGCAGTGTAGTACGATCCTGGCCCAGATCGTCAAAGTCGGGCTGCACATGTTCACATGCGCAGCTCCTGCCAGCGTTGTCTCTCTCTCCTGACCCGCCCTATCCTGTGCCCTGACGATTGAAGTAGCCCCGGCTACAGCTGCATGTAGCAAGTTGTTATCTCTCTTTATTCGGAGATGGGTGCAGTCTTCATGCATCAGAAATAGCAACTCCTTCAGCCTCCTCATGCATGAAACTCCCATGTCTTGGTTATAGCAGTACTTTCTGGTCATGGGCAATGACCAGACCTCCAGGCTCAGTGCTCCAAGTGGCCTCTACTGGCACATGGGGTCACTTCATAGTCACCCTGGCTCAAAGGGCCTCTTACACAGCCTCTCCTGGCACATGAGGTCATTGCAACTTTCCCACACATGGTCTACAGCCGATCGATGCAGCAAAGTTCCACGGTACACAGCAGCCCCTCCTGACACATGGGCTCACTAAATTCACAAACCTGCACTGGACAATGACGTGATTGATGCAGCACTTTTCTTTAGTGCACAGTAGCCCTTCCTGGCATACGGGTCTCCAAACTCACAACACTGTTCAAAGGCAATAATGGCCTGATCAATGTGACACTGCCCCTCACACCTCTCTCAGGGGCCCCATACATCTGGGGTCCCCCTCTGGATCTCGCTCCCACCAACATGTTCTTGGTGAGCAGGCAGATGCTAGTGCTCCAGATTGCAGGGCAAGTGATCCCTGTGTGATGTTCCTCACCCAGCAGGGAAACTAACAGACTGTGTCCCTAGTCTTGGTCACAGGCAGCAGTCTTGCAGAGCTTCCCCTCCTCATGCAGCATGGCTGGCAGCATGGCAGATGACAAGTTGTGGACTCTAACTTTCCTACTTTTTGTTCTTTCTGAATCACCAAATGTGATTCAGGATCTGGAACTTCGAAGTTTTATGTTGGGGTTCTGCTTTTTTTAAATGGGCATTTCTCTCCTCTCCTGAAAGGGCGTAGGTCCAGCAGGCAGGACTCTGAAGCTGTTTAACCCACAACAAGATTCATGGGAGTGACTAGAGTTCAAACCTGGGTGTAAGTCACACAGTGAGATGTACATCAACGGTTAATCAAGGGCCCTCAGCCATAAACTTTAAAATTCTCTTATCAGCCCCATCTCCCTCTTCCCTCTAAATCAAAGAGCCCTTTGAAATGCACAGGGAGAGCCTGGCTCCCCCTCATCAAGTGCTTGTCCCACCCAGCTTACAGGAATGCACTAATATACAACTCTGTCTGGGGGGATTCCTCTGCTCCTTATGTTTTCACCTGGCAGGCCTGGGCTTCCCAAAATGGAATCCAAGGTCCTCCATGTAATGTACCAGTGTACATTTACAGCAAACTCCACTGTCTGGCTCCCACTCTCTGTTGTGCTCATGTGCCATGCTACCATCAGCATTTACAAATGCAGCACACACACTCAGGCTCTCATTATAACCCTGGCGGTCGCTGTTAAAGCGGCAGTAAGACCGCCAACAGGCCGGCGGAAAAGAAATGGAATCACGACCGTGGCGGAAACCGCCAACATACACAGCCACTTTAACACTCCGACCGCCATGGCGGACCATGGCGGTACAAACAGCATGGCGGTCACAGACAACAGACAGGCGGAAGACAATGTACCGCCCTCAACATTATGACACACTAATTCGCCACCTTTTCCGGGGTGGATTCAACATGAACTAAAACACGGTGGAAACAGGACTTGGAAGGGAAAACACTCACCTCTACACACCCCACAAGGAACCAGGACGCCATGGAGCCGGAACTCCAGATACTCCTTGCAATTGTCTTCCTGCTCCTCTACCAGGGGCATGACCGACGGCGGAGACAACCACGGTGAGTACTGCACCTACGACACAGGAGAGGGGGGAGGGAAAAGAGAGAGACACACACACACAACAAGCAACACCCCCACCCGCACCCCCAACAACACACACACAAATACATGCTGAAACATTACATATACATCCCCCAACACCCCCTGGAAGAACGCAAGGACAAAAGGAAATGAGTTGAACGAATGTAATCAATACAAATCCATTAGTCAAGAATATATATACACTATTAACAAATATGTACACCAAAATTTTAAGTCCATGTACTGCACCATATAGTCCGTGGACCACTGGGCCCAAAAAGCATGGGCGAGGCCCACATAAGATACCTGATCCAAACGGAGAGAACACTGCAGGGGCATCAGATCGAAATAAAACAGGCACCTCAGGGGGAAGGGAAGGGGGGCACCTCAGCCAGATGAGTGCACGACGCCAGCTCCACGAGGGGGCTCCATGCCCATTGATGTATCCTGGGGAGTGCAAAGCCACAGTCTCACAAGTCTTTACAGTGGGTGGTGTGCCCACTGCTCTATCCTGGGGAGTGCAAAGCCACAGTCTCACAAGTCTTTACAGTGGGTGGTTTGCCCACTGCTCTATTTTGGGGAGAGCAAAGCCACAGTCTCACAAGTCTCTCAAGTGGATAACAGACTCCTCTGATTCTGGAGGGGGCTTAGTGCCCAGAGTGCTTCATCCTGCCAAGGACTGAGGTAGTGGATGTATCTCTCCACTGGTTCTAGAGGGGGCTAAGTGCCCAGAGTGCTTCATCCTGCAAATGACTGAGGTAGTGGATGTATCTCTCCACTGGTTCTGGAGGGGGCTTAGTGCCCAGAGTGCTTCATCCTGCCAAGGAATGAGGTAGTGCATGTATCTCTCCACTGGTTCTGGAGGGGGCTTTGTGCCCAAGGGTGCTTCATCCTGCCAAGGACTGAGGTAGTGGATGTGATTCTCCACTGGTTCGGGAAGTGGCATGGCCGCTGGCGGTGCTGGCGGCGGGCTCAGTAGCGGTGATGCTTGAGGCGCTCATTGAGCAGCGGTGCTGGTGGTGGTGTCCGGAGCGGCAGTGCTGGTGGCGGCCTGTCTGACCTCGGTGCTGGTGGCGGTGTCCTGAGCAGCGGTGCTGGTGGCGGCCTGACTGAGCTCGGTGCTGGCGGTGGTGTCCTGAGCAGCGATGCTGGTGGCGGCCTGAATGACCTCGGTGCTGGCGGTGGTGTCCTGAGTGGCGGTGCTGGTGGCGGCCTGCCTGACCTCGTGCTGGCAGCGGTGTCCTGAGCGGCAGTGCTTGTGGCGGCCTGACTGACCTCGGTGCTGGCGGCGGTGTCCTGGGTGGCAGTGCTGGTAGCAGCCTGACTGAGGTTGCTGCTGGTGTCGGTGCCAGTGGTGGTCTTGTCTGCCGTGCAGGTTGGCGGCGACTTGGGATTCCTTCTCAGGCCCTTCCCCACCTTGGATGGTGGCGCAGCTGTCTTGCCACCCCCAACTGAGCCCTTGGTGGCAGGTGTTTTGGCCTTCTCCCTCCAGGATGTGGGCAACTTCTTATGCTTGGGAGGTGGGGGAATGTCCTTGGCCTCCACCCTTGGGACACAGGCAGCCCTGCTGCTTGGCGCACTCCAGTAGCCGGTTACTGCTGGCACCACTGTGGCCGGTGATGTGGTGGCCGAGGTGCTGGGTTGGGACCTGGAAAGGCAGGCCCTAGGGGACGGAAAGGGTGGGGGAGGTGAAGGGAAGAGGTCAAGGTTTGATAGGAAAAGTCTTTTCGACACACTGGGACGGGTAAATGGAGGGGGTTTGGGAGTGGAGGAACAGGTAGTGGCTGTAGGAGGTGTCCGTTTGCTGACTTTGGGTGAAGGTGCATTGGCTAAAGGCTGTCGTGAGGTGGATGGCTGTTGGGTGGGTGTGTGGCTGTGTTTGTGTAGTTTGGGAGGAGGACTCACAGACGCACTGGTAGAGGACACAGGGGATGTGTGAAAGGTAGTGGGGGTGGTGAGTGCACGTGAGCGGTGTGTGGTGATGGGCATGCTGGTGATGGAGGTAGTGGCTGAAGATGTAGTGCATGCAGGTGTGAGTGGAGACGTGACAGGGAGGGAGGAGGGAGATGTGGAGGAGGGGGACACAGTGGAGGCAGTGGATGTTGGTATGTCTGCATGGGTATGATGCTTGTGTGAGTGCCTGTGGGATGTGTGGTGCTTATGTTTGCCAGAGCTACCCTTGTGTGTTGAGGTGTGTGCATGCTGGTCTGATGGTGTGCTTGGGATAGACTGAGGTACAGGGGATTGGCTCTGGGTGGAGGAAGTTGGAGGGGGGAGGTTGGACAGAGGGACAATGGCTGCCATCAGTGCTGAGGCCAGAGTCTGAAAAGCTCACTGTTGGGCTGCCTGGCCAGAATGAATGCCCTCCAGGTATGCATTTGTCTGTTGCAACTGCCTCTCTACACCCTGCGTGGCATTCAGAATGGTAGACTGCCCAACAGTGAGGGATCTGAGGAGGTCAATGGCCTCCTCACTGAGGGCAGCAGGGCTGACTGGGCCAGGGGCTGAGGTGCCTGGGGCGAAGGAGATGCCCACCCTCCTGGGGAGCGACCACGGGGCACACACTGAGGGGCTGCTGGGAGGGCGGTGCTGGTAGGGGGGGGTGGCGGCTGTACCTGTAGAAGCGGGGGACACAGAGGGGCCCGCCACTGCAAGGGAGCGCCCATCAGAGGAGGAGTCGGTGTCGCTGGTCTCTGCTCCAGTCCCTGCCGTGGAGCTCCCCCCTCCGTCCCACTGGTGAATTCAGAGTCCGTAGTCTCGCTCTCCAGGGCCATGTGAGATGCAGCTCCCTCCTGTTCCGGTGGCACAGCTCCTCCACCTGATGATGCTAATGCACACAAGAACAGGGAGACCACAAAAAGGGGGGGAAGAAAGACATGTTCAGTGCATGCAATACCGCTACCGTTGGCGGACACTAAAGACACAGCAGCCCTCTGCACTATGCCATGCACTTTGAGTTCCCTAATTGATCACAGGGACATGGGGTACATGGCCTATGGCCGATTTCTGCACACATGGAAGTCATAGGAGCCTGACTGGGTGTAGATGGCTCTTACTGCTGGTGGGGTTGGGGTGCCACTTGGCCTGCCTGACAAAGGGTCCTTGCCTACAAGGCTCGCCGTAGCCTAGGGGAACCCACAGCCCACCTCCCCCACCCAGATACCTCCAATATCTGCAGAGTCAGCTGAATGTGACTGTACTCACCCCTATGTGGCTGCTGTGATGCCCTCAAGCGCCCATCCAACTCCGGATATGCCACCGCCAGGATCCAGAACATCAGTGGGGTCATTGTGCAACGGGCACCTCTCCCACATTGGGAGGCCATCCCCAGCTGGGCCTCCGCTGTCTTCTTGCTCCAGCGGCAAATGTCCTCCCATCTTTTTGGGCAGTGGGTGCTCTGTCTGTGGTGGACCCCCAGGGCCCGGACGTCCTTGGCGATGGCACGACAAATATCCTTCTTCTGAAGGGCGCTGACCTAGAGGAATAGTACAGGGGAAAAGGGAAGACATTAACAGAAGACATTAACCTTGCGGCCCATCACTGTCATTTGACCACGTTCCCACCCTTGCCCTGACGCACATACACTCACCGTCATATCATGCACGCCTCACCCCCCCCACCCTATCTCCCATCCACACCACTCCAAACAGGCATTGCCCATACAGCATGCTCACAGTGTACTCACCTGTTTGTCTGGAGGACTGTAGATTAGCGTGTACTGGGAGAGGACCCCATTGCCACGTTTTTCCAACTCCTCCAAAGTGAAGGCAGGGGCCCTTTCCCAGACACTTGAGCCATTGTCCCTCCCAGAATGAGGTCACAGCAGCACTTGCAGTGTAGGTCCTCTCCTGTCGAAGATCAGGTGTCAAGTGAGTGAACAGAGAGAAAATGGCGGTCATGTCCGCGGCGGTGCGTACCGTCACCACCGGCGTACATCGTCATTGGCTCCTCAGACCCATAGGGTCCAATGTTAACCAATGGGGGATTGCGCTGCGGTCTTCGACTGGGTACCGCAACAGTGTACAACGCCAGCCCAGTTACCTCATATCCCCTTGTCCCACTTTACATGTCAGCAAGCCGCCATTTCAGGAGACCACATGGCATTAATTTAAACTGCGTCACACATATCTAGGCCTTGCATTCACACTGAGACAGGCACATAGCGGGTTGACTAATGTGCGCAAGAAAGTTGTTATTTTCGTACCTCAGTGTTGGCTGACCCTCTGATTGCTGTTCTCATCCATAGAGCACGTCCGCTGGGGCAGGTGATGAGATGGCGGCATCCTCTGGTGTACAGGCCGCTGGTGGACCTGTCGGCAATGGAAGAGCGACATGTAATAGTCACCTACAGACTTGATCGTGCCACAGTCCAGAAATTGTGTGCCCAGTTGGAGCCAGACCTGATGTCAGCTATCCGCCATCCCACAGGAATACCCCCTCTAGTGCAGGTGCTGTCAGTACTCTATTTCCTGGCAAGTGGGTCTTTTCAAACTACAGTGGCCATAGCATCAGGGATGTTACAGCCTATGTTCTCAAACGTGTTGTCTAGAGTGTTGTCTGCCCTGCTGAAACACATGCACAGCTACATTATTTTTCCTGAGGTGGAGGATTTGCCTACAGTAAAAGGTGACTTCTATGCCCTGGGACATATCCCCAAAATCATAGGTGCCATTGATGGGACACATGTGGCCTTGGAACCCCCATGCAGGAGTGAACAGGTGTACAGAACCCGGAAGAGCTACCATTCTATGAAAGTGCAGATGGTGTGTTTGGCAGACCAGTACATCTCCCATGTGAACGCCAAGTTTCTTGGCTTAGTGCATGACGCTTACATTCTGAGGAATAGCAGCATCTCTTATGTGATGGGGCAACTCCAGAGGCACCGTGTGTGGCTATTAGGTGAGGACATGGACCCTATACAGTGTGAATAGTTGTCTGGGTCTGGGGTTGTGCCTAAGGGTTAGTGTGTGTCTAACATTTGTCCCTCAACATTTGCAGGTGACTCTGGCTACCCCAACCTGTCATGGCTACTGACCCCAGTGTGGAATCCCAGAACAAGGGCAAAGGAACGCTACAATGAGGCACATGGGTAAACTAGGAGGGTTATAGAGAGAACCTTCGGCCTCCTGAAGGCCAGGTTCCAGTGCCTCCATATGACACTTGGTTCCCTATACTACTCACCAAAGAAGGTGTGCCAGATCATCGTGGCCTGCTGTATGCTGCACAAATTGGCTTTGCGCCGACAGGTGCCTTTTCTGCAGGAGGATAGGCCTGATGGTGGTCTTGTGGCAGCTGTGGAGTCTGTGGACAGTGAAGAAGAGGAGGCAGAAGAGGACATAGACAGCAGAAACACAGTGATCCAGCAATACTTCCAGTGAGACACAGGTAAGAAGACATCACTGCCTCCTACATCTGATAAAATTGTTCTACCTTTCATCTGTCTGTCACTTTCACCCAGTGTATGGACCCTGATTTGTCACTTTGCCTTTCAATTTCACAGATGTGGGTCCCACTGTGTGACCTCTGCTATGTTATCTCATGGACTAGAGCTGTGTGACATAGGTATGTTGACACTGCTTTGGACATTGCTATTTCCCTCAGTTATTGAAAATACACATTAGTGAAAGCACAGACTGACTCCAGATTTTTGTGTGATTCAATGGGTGTTTATTTAAGTGCAAAATAGTGAAGGGGTTTGTAAAATGGTCAGGGGTGATGGTGGAGGAATGTCCATGGCAGAATCCAGTCTATTTGTCTCACAGGTGAAATTGTCCGAAGGGGCATAGGAAGTGGCGCTAGGGCAGTTTAAGGATGGACAGGGAGACAAAGTGGGACAGTAGGATGACATTCAGGGTGGTCTCATTTCTTGGCATTGTTCTCTGTCTTTGTCCTGGATCTCAGGGACCGTTTGCGGGGTGGTTCTCCATCTGCAGGGGGTGGGGTGCTGGTGTCGTGGTCCTGTGGCGGTCCCTCCTGTCCACTAGTGGAGGCGGTGAGCAGTTCATCGTCCAGGCTAGTGTCAGGGGCCCCTTGTTGTACCACAGTGTCCCTCCTGGTGTTCACGAGGTCCTTCAGCACCCCTACAGTGGTGCCCAGGGTAGTGTTGATGGATTTGAGTTCCTCCCTGAACCCCAAATACTGTTCCTCCTACAGCCGCTGTGTCTCCTAAAACTTGGCCAGTACCGTTGCCATTGTCTCCTGGGAATGATGGTACGCTCCCATGATGTTGGAGAGGGCCTCATGGAGAGTGGGTTCCATGGGCCTGTCCTCCCCCTGTCGCACAAAAGACCTCCCAGTTCCCCTGTTTTCCTGTGCCTGTGGCCCCTGAACCGTCTGCCCACTGCCACTGCCCCCAGGTCTCTGGTGTTGTTGGGGTGGTGGGTTAGCCTGTAGTGGTGGACACACTGCTGCTTGACCTGTCCTGTGGACAGAGGTATTGGCCTGCTGGGTGGTGTTTCCTGAGGGGGGAGGCTCTGTGGTGGCCTGTGACTGTGTCAGGGGAACCGACTGTCCCGAGTTCCCAGATGGGCCGGGCTGGTCATCTAGATCCAGTTGGACAGAGCTGCTGTCATCACTGTGGGCCTCTTCTGTGGGGGGAGTGGACATGTCTGGAACCTCCAGTCCGGTTACATTGGGTAGGGGTCCTGTAGGGGTGTAAAGGCACGATTATTGCATCTGTGTGTGCCATGGTGTGCAATGGGTGGGTGACCCTGTTCCCCAGTCCTAACATTCTTGTGTAGGAGCTTGTGTGATAATTGTTTAGGGGTCTGTGTGGGTATGTGTAGTGGACATGCATTGGTGATGGGTGTCCATGCATTGTTGTTGCATGCAGGGCTTGGTGTTGGGATGTGTGGTTTGTGCTATTGGGACATATGTGAGGAGTTGGAGCGATGGGGTGAGGGCGAGGGTGGGGGTATGTGATAGCATGCAGGTAGGGTGGGGGATGAAGTAGTGAAAGATTTGACTTACCAGAGTCCATTCCTCCAGCTACTCCAGCGAGGCCCTCAGGATGCAGCATAGCCAAGACCTGCTCCTCCCATGTTGTTGGTTGGGGGGGAGGAGGTGGGGGTCCACCGCCAGTCCTCTGAACCACAATGTGGTGTCTTGAGACCACTGAACGCACCTTACCCCGTAGGTCGTTCCACTTCTTCCTGATGTCATCCTGTGTTCTTGGGTGCTGTCCCACAGCGTTGACCCTGTCCACGATTCTTCGCCATAGCTCCATCTTCCTAGCTATGGAGGTGTGCTGCACCTGTGATCCGAATAGCTGTGGCTCTACCCGGATGATTTCCTTAACCATGACCCTGAGCTCCTCCTCAGAAAACCTGGGGTGTCTTTGCGGTGCCATGGGGTGGTGTGAGTGCTGTGTGAGGTGGTGTGTGTTGTGATGTGTGGGGTGATGTTTAGGGGTGTGAGGTGTTTTGTGCGTGGAAGGTGTATGAGTGATGGTGTTGTGTGCCTCTGTATGCTGGTGTGGTCTTTGCTTTTCTGTCTCTCTTCTTCTCAAACATTTTGGGTTGTGAGGGTTTGTGGATAATGTGGGTGTGGGTTTTATATTGTATTGAGTGTGTGGGAGTGGTGTGTGTATGTGTATCAGGTGTGTGTATTTTGAATTGTCCAATGTGGTTGTGTTTTGTAAATGTGTGTGTATTCTGAGCGTGGTGGTGTGTACCGCCAATGGAATACCGTGGTTGAAAGACCGCTGCGTGGATTCGTGTGTCGTGATAGTGTGGGCGTATTCCTGTTGGCGTGACGGTGGAGGTTTTGTTTTCACCAGTTTATCACTGACCTTTGGTGTGGCGGACTTATGTGGGTGTCTAGATTTTGGCGGATTCAGAGCTGTGGGTCGAAATAGCTGTGGCGGTATTCCGCAGCCGCGGCGGTTTATTGGCGGTCTTCTGCATGGCGGTCCGCGGGATTTACCAACGATGTTGTAATGTCATTTTAAACAGACACTGCTAGCGCCCACAAATTTATCATGTACACACTGTTCCACGCTGCAATCTCTGTGTAGTGTATGTCTTGCGCATTCACATGCATGCAGCAAGTTTTCATCATGCAAGGAGTTATACATCAACTGATGTAGGCCAAGGGTGAGTTAACCACACAGCTGTGGAACTTTTACAGAGGTGAGTGAGCCTGTGTGCCACACTCTAGTGGCACAGGGTAAAATGTACCTGTTCAATGCTACTGATCACTACATGGTATGCTGCTACCACTGCGCTTGTACTGTTTAATACCTGGTCAAGGCAGTAGCCTTCCACCACTATGAGGGTAGCACTCTGGATGATCCTTCCCATCCAACAAAGACCACAATTAATGAAAGAGGCCTATGTCATGGCTCACATGCATGATGTGTGTTCGCCTATGGCAAAAAATCAGCATTAGGAAGCCAGACTATAATACAGGTGGGCACTCAGGGCAGAGGCACTTGTCTTCAACATACAGAGGACTTTTCTGTTCCAACGATCATCAATGTGAATACTAAAATCATGTTCCAGAAAAAGCTCTGACATATTCTACAGCCCACACACAGGTGAGAACTGCTTTCTCTATGTAGGAATAATGAAACACCAACATGTAAGGTCATAGACACAAAGGTGATCTGTTCTCTCCATTAGTGAATTGTGACAGTGTCTCATCTATGCTGACTCCTCTGTCAGTTCAGAGTTATAAAAATAAACAAATGTAAGTTAGAGACAAATTGCAGCCTACCGATCCATGCCAACATTTCTTTAATTTTAGGCAAAAAAAGCTACTTGACTATAGTGTATTTATTAGTGTATGCTAAATCAGTGCACAATGTTACCTCTTCATATTTTGGCAACAATACCAGGAGTGTCTCATAAAACCAGATTTAACAGGCTCAATAACTTGGTCTTGGTAAGTGTTCTTCACATAATTGGCCAGCTAATCCCTGACATTTATTATTGTAATTCTTTTTTTTAAGTTTTAGAAAGAAATTTATTGAACATAGTCATATGAAATATAAGATAATAAACATCCTGTTATGAAGAACAGAATTATGTTTTGGCTTAGAAAATAGTATAAAAAATAATATCACATCCGGAATCATACATGGAGACTTATGAATGATTAAAAACAGTTACGAAAGGAATATACACAAAGACCAATGTATGAACAATAATGAAAGTTGAAAAAAGTTAAAAGTAAAGAGATAAAAAGTAAAATGACTGAATAGAGGGGAATTAATTAAAATTTAGAAATGTTAAGAAGTAAATGAGAAGGGAAGCACGTGGAAACATAAACATATATAGAAAACAACAATCACTTAGAATCCTCATGTTATAAAGAATATCAAACCTATGGATCTGGAAAAGAATTGGTGTCCATTAGTTGATTCGTAAGTGATCAGATAAGGACATGCATTCCAATTTTCAAACAAATTATAAAGCCTTCTGTCTCTAAGGACACATAATCCAAGTGTAAAAGTTATTTATAATATTATTATTATTGTGATTATATTGAATAGTGTTTTTGCCTTAAAACAAACGTGAAGAAGTGACTGTACCGTGAAACGTGTTAGCTGTAATCGTACATCTTATTAAATTCCACACTATGTTTCAGTGTTTATCTGTCCATACAGACAGAAGACTTCATAATTTGGTTGAAAACTGAAATCAAGGGGTTGTGGCCAGCCAAGATGGCTGAGTGGAAGTAATCCACAGAGGCTTTGCTGCCATTTAAAGAAAGTTAAAGAAAATCAACCCTGCATTCGACACACGAGACAGGAGCAGCAAGCCAAACATGAGGAGAGGCAGTGGGCATCCAAAAAGCGGATAGTAAGCCCAAATGCGAGTCGGATGGAGGCTGAGTGGACAGCGTGGGGCACAATGGCATCGTAGGCCACTGATACTGGCCTTATGAGTGGCAAGGAGGCTGGTGCGGTGCCTCCTCTGATGACACCAGGCCTGCTGGGCAGGGAGCCGACTTACCTGCCGAAGCCCAGAAGGGCAGACAACATAAGAGGATGGGCTGGTGAGTGAGGCATGTGGGCCCAATCAGCCAACGGGTGGCAGACCTCTGTGGTGAACCTTTCAGAAAGGATGGGGTCCCCACCACTAGACTTCAGCAGCACAGCTTTTGGGGGGCATTCAGTTGAGCAGAACAGCAGAATCCTGCACCAGGGGAGGAGGTGGAGACGATCAGAGCAGTGGCCTGCCTGACTCAAAAATGGCAGTCCACGCCAAAGCGGTGAAGAGATGGGGAGATGCACCGATATGTGCAGAAGGGGAGAGAGTGGGGCCACACACAAAGCAACATCAATTGGAAGCCCCAGCAGTCTGAATGTATAAGTGGGAGCACACAAAGTAAAAAATGCACTAGCCAGTGCCTGACCCCAAGATGGCAGCCATGATGAATCCTACACAATGAATAGGCTGCCTAAGGACACAGCATGATCGCCCTGTGTGCACGCCTCTCTTGTGAGCCTGCTTTATAGCAAGACCAATTGCTGCTGTGAGGTTACCTCAGTCTTGGCCTTGATGGAGGGACCTGCAAATCTAATGATAAGCCCTTAATAAGATAAGCAGGGGTCTGGTTTGGGACAATTGTGGTAGATGATCAATGATGTTGACTATCGCTTTCCAGTGCGGTTGAGGGAGAAATACAGGATTTACGCTCTAGACAACATTCGCTTACACAGGCATCAAGGTCAGGACCAATGAGCTACTTCCCCTGCAACCTGGCTGCAAGAACTCCTTGTCAATACCACAGCTCCATCACACAATAGCCCCACATGAGCTGCCCTGCTAGAAGTTTGGTAGCTTGCTGGAATGCTAGCTACAAAACTACTTTTCTCTGCTGGGAAGGGCTCCAACACCATTTCAGGAGCGATTGAGCATATCATACACCCGTCACATCCACCTTTATATCACAAAAAAAGCTGTAGAGCAACAGAACTTCCAGGTTTTTTATTCCAGCAGAGTCACGAGGCAGCAGCACAACTGCGGACATAGGTGACACCATGTCCCTGAAGAAGGAAGACCTCTTCTCATCACTACGTGAGTTCAAGATGAGATGCGTGAGGAGCTCAAAGGGGATTTGGCCTCAACCCTACAGGCACGGAGAGCTGACTTCAACGGTAAACTAACCTCTTGACAAGGGCACAAGAGTTCTGGACCTGGAAAGTGAAACACTCGAAAAAGTACAACATACTGACCAGAGAGGAGAACTCACACAACAGCTGCAGGTGTCCCTCCTAAAAAACTAAGATTTGTAGAACAGGTCTAGATGAGATATCAGATGAATGAGGGGCCTAAAAGAAGGGGTGGAGGGACTAGACCAGGAGGCCTTTGTTGTTGGTCTGTTTTCGTAGGTGCTTGGAAATACATAAATGAAGATCAAACAAGAAAAGGGTGCACAGAGTGGTGGAGCCAGGACTGGGTGATAGAAATCAACCTAAGATGTCTTAACTAAACTATCCTCCTTCAAAGTCAAAGAGGCCATGATGAAGGCAACCCACAACTAGATGATGTAACATTTATAGGGACCATGTGTCACTCTATCAGGACATTGCTCCAGCGACCTTGGCTTGTGATCAACAGTTTAGAGCAGTCACTGAAAAGTGGAGACAGGACCACATCAAATACCAATGGACATATCCATTTGGCCTAGCCTTTGAATTACATAACAAATCACGTCAAGTCATGGATCTTGACGAGGCCTAGACACTGTTGGAGATACCCAGATCCAAGGTGCAGCCATCAACGGAGGACACAGGAGGACACAGGAGCTTCAAAGAATGGTGTGAAAGGATTTTGGAGCAAGGAACTTTGGCATTCACAACGTCATCCACAATTTCAGAAGAAATGCTAAATGACACTGACTGCACAATTCATTAACCATTTCAGGGCTCGATTCACTCTACAATTGCCTTTCTGGATTCCCTGTTAAGAAGGTTAACACCTTCCTGTAACACACTTATGCTGAGGGCGCATTGCGCTGATGGACTAACAAAGTGGTTAGCAATAAGGTAACCCCATGACACCAAGAGACTAGCAAGGGCTATTGCCTGGAGGACTCCACAAAATCTTATGAACCCTTAACTGTGTAAACAACACTCAGGCCATGGTAGTGGTCTCTGACAGATTTGCCTCTCACAATGTCTTTCTTCCTAGCTAACGAACAAAATTTGGGCCTGTTGTCTCAGTAGTTCTGGTTTGAAACAGTTGTGGTTTTATTCTCAGGTGAATGACTGTAGTTCTAATATGCAATATCACGGGGGATGGCGGGGCTCTGGTGGGGGGAGGAGGGAAAGCACTGGAGGTTGATTTGGGAGGAAGGGGAAACAAAGTTTTATGGGTGACGAGATTCCATCAGCAGGGAGCGAGGGGATATCCAACACCATCATGATTACCAGGCTTTCCTGGAACATTAGGGGCCTAAATTCACCAGCTAAGCAGCAAAAAATATGGACATACCTGCTTGATCAGCATTATGATTTGGTAGCTTTGCAGACACCCATCTCAAATGTACTGAAGAGCACAGATTAAAACATAAGTCATATCCCCTGATGTATAAATGTTTGGCATCCACGAAACACAACAGTGTGGTTTAACTGTTCCATTCATCCTTCAGATTTCAGCCAGAGGGGTATAAGACTGATAAAGTGAGGAGGGTAGTTAGAGTAAAGGGTCGCATTTTGGGAAAATTATACTCTTTTGCAACGGCATACCCATTTAAGAAAGTACCTAGGGGTAAATGTGTGACATTGACTTCTGCACTGAATAAACTGAGAAAAAAGGAGTGATTGGCACTGGTGGGAGGGGGAGTTGACAAGCGTAAATGCACACAGGGCCACCCCAAATCTGACTCTTCAGAGTAAGGTTATGGTACTAAGGGAAAAGCTCAATGCCATTTATACTAACAGGGCTGAATTGACAATTCTGCATCTTAAACAAACATCCTATATACATGGCAACAAAGTAGGGACACACTCGGTGAGGCAACTACGGATAAAAGGGGAAAAGAATACATTGGTGGAATACTTAATGATTCAGGGGAAGTACCAGCCTCAGAGGTATAGAAAGCATGGGTGTTTGGCACATTTTACGAGACACTTTGTAAGGCTGACCACACTGACACACATTCTCAACTTGACTATCTTAAAGCAGTAAATCTCCTGTAGGTCTCACCAGGCCAAAATGAGCAACTGAAAGATCCAATTGGTGAAGAGAACGTACAGTGGGTGATTAGAGCCCTGAAACTTCATAAATCCTCTTGGACAGGATGGGATCACTGCTCGTTTCTATAACACCCCTAAGCTTTGACCTAGAACCCCACATGACATCCCTTTTCAACTGTATTGCAAAGGAAGGATAGGTCACCCCCACCATGAGGGAGACCATTATCATGGTCTTGCTTAAGCCAGGGAAAGATGTCCGCTCTTGTCACTCATATAAACACATAGCCCTCCTAAACCTAAATGCTAAACTATATTCTAAAATTCTGGCCTTGAGATTGGAAGATATGATGCCAGACTGTAAACACCCAGAATATTCAGGCTTTATTAAGGACAGACAGATACATAACAACATGAGGGGGTGGTCCACCTGATTGAGAAAGTTACCAAGCAACACATCCTGGCTGTTTTACTGGGCTTAGATGCTGAGAAGGCATTTGATCAGGTGGATTGGCCCTTCTTATTCTACACATTGGAATGATTTGGCTTCTGTGAGGCCTTCATTGCCATGAATAAAGACAATTATGCCATGCCCATGTCTAAAGCCATGGTCAATGGTGTCAGCTCAGATTTGCTCTATCTGGGATGAGGGACAAGACCTGGGTGTCCACTTTCCCCGCTGCTGTTTACACTAAGTATACAGTAGAGTCCCTAGTAGCAAAGATACGAGCAGTGTTGACTATCAGTGGCATCATGTTAAATTCAGCGGAACATCGCATTTCACTGTTTACGGATGATGTTTTATTGACACTTACGTCACCTCAATGATTCCTGATGGAATTGCAATAGGAGTTACAGCTTTGTGTCGGTGTGGCAGGCCTACATATAAATCTGACTAAATCCTTCATGCTGAACTTAACTTTATCTGATATTGACATGATGGCTTTAATGGATATGACTACCTTCGAATGGGCAAAAAAATAACTCACATACCTAGGCATCAAAATCACCCCAAAACCTTCGAGTTTGTTCCAGGCCAAACACCCTCCCCATCTATGACAATTAAAAAATGATCTCAAGAATGGGTTTCTTTATACATGTTATAGCCAGGTAAAATGCATGCCATTAAGATGAAGATTCTGCCAAAATGTTTACATCTTTTTCAAAGCCTCCCCATTACTCTCAATTGAGAGTTCTTACCAATGCTACACACCGCACTCATTCACTTTATATGGCAAAACAAACTAGCTTGATTACCCTTTAAATTACTTAGGCGGACAAAAGATGAGGGGACCCGGCCCAGTTATGAGTCATCTCCTAGTGGTCGTTGTGTGAGACAGACAAACACTAGCTCCATATGCATAGGGCAGTGGTGGGGAGAGTAATTTAGGGTATATTATGGAAACCGAAGTCTGCCTGACCCCAGAGTGGCTACTTGAGCACCCCCATAAGAACAACTCTTACTATGTGGGACGAGATGAATAGGTCAGCTACTTGGATGACTTTTCCGTCCCTATGTAAACATAATTCATTTTAACTCAGCGTTCCCCCGACAGCTCAGCCAGGCCCCTTTGATGCTTGGAGGGAGGAAGGATGCCTTACCCTGTCTGATATTTTCCATAACTGGTTTATATTGACCCTTGAACACTGTCAAAAGGACTATCACCTTCATAGCTCAGAACAATTCCAATACCTTCAACTGAAACATTGGGCACTACAGCCAGAGTTTCCCAAAGTGGTCACTAGAGAACTTACACCAAATGAACACTTTACGAGAGGTGCAGGGGCCTTTAAGGCCTCCATTTCTTTTCCATACTCTCTATTAATACACACACAGCTCACCCCACAGTCCCGCCAAATTGCTTTTTGGGAACACACTCTAGGGCAGGAAACAGCAGAAGGGAAATGGAAAACACTTTGGCAATACATACCAAACATAACCACTCAATTGGCGTGAGAGAGGCCTACCATAAGATAGTATATGATTGGTACCTATATTCCGCTGAAAAAGATTTTTCCCGCTACCTCAAACCTTTGCTAGAGGGGATGTGGGAAGCTGGAGGAGCTTTGTCACATTTTGGTGTGATTGTCCTGTGATTTGACCCTTTTGATCCGAAATCGTAGCTCAAATTAAAAAAATATTGAGTTACCAATCCCAGATACTTTTGAGTTCATCCTCTTAGGCCTCAGAGATGACTCCCTGAAATACCAAACTAGAAGTGACATAGCTAGAATGTGGTGATACTTGGGGGTGGCAAAAATTGCAATTGGTGCTGCATAGAAAAAGAAAGCAGCACTGGTTTTGACGTAATAGCATGCAGGATTATGGCAATCGCTTACAATGGAAAGGTTGGCAGACATATTCAGAAACTATTTAAAAAATGTTGAATTCTCCTGGATCCCTTAGTACACTACCTTTCTAGAGGTCTTCCACTGGTGGCCTGTTCCTCACGTGTTCAGGCACTGCACTTGTTCCAGTTTTGAAATGTGAGATTGCGCTCTTTATGTCTACCTGCAAGCTGAGCAACATGTTCCAGCCACCTGAGTATTTACTTTATTTTCTTTTTATTTGATCTATGTATGAATGGTTGCACTGACAAGGCATTCTCCAATGTACAATTCAGAGCACAGAGGACATGGATTGTTTACAGAATGCTGAGTTATGTTATACTAGCCTGATGATGTATTGTGTAACCTCTTTTTGAAGGCTGTGCTATGCTTCGTTATTGGTAAAATCTAATAAAAAGAAGCTTGACAAAAAAACTGAAATCAATCTCCATAGCTGATGACCTATAGATCAGCTGTGATGGGCATTGAATTATTTGCCAAGATCAATAGGTTTATTATTTTATTAAGTTACATGACTGTTGGGTACCGGCTTCTGGTATGCGCACCAGGCCCATTCCGTACCAAAATCTCTTTACATTTATGGTATAAAGAAAAATATCTATCTATCTATCTATCTATCTATCTATCTATCTATCTATCTATCTATCTATCTATCTATCTATCTATCTATCTATCTATATTCACACACCAACTCTTCTCCTTCAAAAAGAAGTCCCAGACACTTGTGGATGCATTTGCAAACCAAATTTAATACTGCAGACGGTTTACTTCCAATGCGTTTTGGCCATATCCTTGATTACGGTATGGCCACCGAACATTCACTCCATTTTTAACTTTACCACATGGTTCGAAAAAAGCAAAAACAAAGAATGAACACAACAATTCCTGACCCAATGCATTGAATATGAAAACGGTGGCCATTTTAGAATGTCATATAATTACTAGTAAAGTGCATAATAATATTCTTGCATCATCCAGTTTCAATATATAAACATTATGGTGGTCATTATAACCCTGGCGGTCCTCCAGGGTTAATGTGGAGGTATCACCCCAGACAGGCTGGCGGTAATGACTGCCAAATAATGACCATGGTGGTGAACCCTCCCATAGACAGCCAATATATCACACCAACTGCCAGCTCGGTACGAACACTGAACATGGCGGTAGCCACCTGCAGGCAGGTGGAAGACAAGGATCCGCCCACCATATTATGACATAGCACACTGGCAGGATTTCCAGGTTGGCAGCAATGACAACAAAAGCCTGGCTGAAACACATCATATAAAAGGAGACACTCACCTCCAGGGACACACAGGAGTCAGCGGCTGGCATGAAACCCGAACTGCAAGTCTTCCTGATGCTGCCATGGCTGTCCTGGAGCACCAACGCTGACGAAGATGACAACGGTGAGTACAGCTGCCTAGCAAACAAAGGAGGGAGGGAGGGGAGAGGGATACACACGCGCAACACACACCAATCACACACACCACACACGCAGAACCATCTACAGAGTAAAACAACAGTAACAGAACCCAGAGCAAAGAAACCCAGGAGACATACACTGTTCAAACCACTGTATTCCTGTTGGAAGAATATTCAAAATGCAAAAGGATACACAACCTCATGTATTTATCCATACAGGCCCAAGGGCCACTCCAAAGTCACAAATCCCAACTTGACTCCTGACAACATTGGGACTCCACTCTTCAGGAGCATCATGTTGGAAATGAACAGGTACCTCAGGGGACAGAAGGGGGGCATCTCATTGGGAGGAGGCTCCTTGCCCACTGGTTCTGGGGGGGGGCTCCTCGCCTCCTGGGTCTGTAAGGGGCTCCTTGCCCACTGGTTCTGGAGGGGGCTCCCTGCCCACTGGTTACTGAGGGATCCTTGCCCACTGGTGATGGAGGGGCCTTGCCCACTGGTGATGGAGGGGGCTTCTTGCCCACTGGTGATGGAGGGGGCTCCTTGGCCTCTGTTTCAGTTTTGGGAGAGGCCTCCTTGTCCTTGATTTTGGGCGGGGCCTCCTGGGCTCCATTTTGGGTGGGGCATCCTTGGCCTTGGATTTGGGTGGGGCCTCCTTGGTCTTGGATTTGGGTGAGGCCTCCTTGGCTTTGGATCTGGGTGGGGCCTCCTTGTCCCTAGGTTTTGGAGGTGGCTCCATGGTCTTGGTAGCCTGTTTTGAAGGGGGTGCCACTTTAGCCCTCTGTTTTTAGGGGGGAGGAGTGTCCTTGGGGCGGGGGACCGGCATTTCACTCCTGTGCCCCTTAGTGGCAATTGGAGACTATGGTTGACTGCCCCACAGAGATGGATCTCAGGAGGTCAATAGACTCCTCACTAGGACCAGCTAAGCCCTACTCTGACATGGGAAGCCAGCCACCTAGATATCAAAAACATGCATTTCATCCTATTTAACCTAAGCTGGAACATTCAGCAATGTCTAAACTGGCAGATTGGAGCATCCACTGACTAGTACCCTGCACCCAAATCCCATTCCAGGCAATAGATATGGTTGTCAAACACACTGTACTTACTCCCTTGTGGCTGCTGTGATGCCCTCAAGCGTCCATTCAGCTTTGGGTAGGCCACCGCCAGTATGCAGACCATCAGGAGGGTCAGTATCCAACAGGCACCCCTCCCTCATTGGGAGGCCGTCCCCAGCTGGGCCTCCGCGGTCTTCTGAGCCCAGCGTCATAGGTCCTCCCACCGTTTCCTACAGTGCTTGCTTTGCCAGCTAGAGACTCCCAGGGTCTACACTTCCTTGTCAATGGCACGCCACAACCCCTTCATCTGATGAATGCTGACCTGCAGAGAAAACACAAATAGTGGGACAACTTTAACCAGACAATCCAGCCTGTCACACATATGACCTACTAAATGCATTATCCCCTCAACAGGCACACACATGACCCATACCCCTACATTAGCACTGCCACTAGCCATACCCCCTCTATGACACACTGCCAGCACACACACACATCTCCATACAGCTATGTTGCATGCAACATACCCTTGTTGGACTCACCTGTTGGTCCACCAAGGGTACGTCCTTGGTGGGGTCCTGCCCAGTTATGGGTAGGACCCCATCCATGAGCCTCTCCGACTCCTCCAATGTGAAGGCTGGGGCCCTTTCCCCTGTTGCATGAGCCATGGCAGGTTCTAGGCACAGGTCACAGCAGTACATACAGTGGGGATGTTGTCCTGTGGAAAGTCAGGCACCAACCACTGTAGAGGAATAGGAGGAAAAGGCAAGCACCCATGTACAGACCCCTTGTGGACTTGGCTACACTGGAGGTCAGGCACATCAAACTCACCTATCATCTGGACAGGGCCACAATCACAGAGCTGTGCGCACAATTGGAGCCTGATTTGCTACCTGCTATCTGTTGCACCACAGTAATACCCACTCTTGTGCAGGTACTCTCAGTGCTCCATTTCCTGGCAACTGTCTCTTTCCAGGGGACAGTTGGCTTGGCTGCAGGAAAGTCACAGACAGCGTTCTCTATTGTGCTTGCAAGGGTTTTGTCAGCTTTGCTCAAACACACGTGCTGCTACATCGCATTCCCCCAGGTAGATGATTTACCCGCTGTGAAGGCTGGATTCTATGCAATGGGACATAAACCACATGTAATTGTGGCCATTGACGGGACCCATATCGCCTTAGTCACCCCCCCAGGGCCAATAAACAAGTGTACAGGAATCAGAAGAGTTTCCATTCACTCAATGTCCAGATGTTGTGCCTTGCTGACCAGTACATCTCCCACGTCACTGCCAAGTATCCAGGGTCAGTGCGTGATGCCTTTGTCCTGAGGAATAGCAGTGCCCCACAACTGATGGCAAAACTACAGAGGTACAGAGTGTGGCTAATAGGTGAGCCTGAGTCCCTACCCTATGTATGTCAGTGGATGCCTTCAGGAGTCATAGCCCATGCCATTGTGCAGGGCTAATGTGTGTCCCTTACTTCTTGCAGGTGATTCCGGCTGCTCAAACCTGTCCTGGCTCCTGAACCCTGTTGGAAATTCGAGAACAGGGGCTGAAAATAGGTACAATGATCGTCATGGGCATACCAGAAGGATTGTTGAAAGGACCTTCGAGCTCCTAAAGGCTAGGTCCAGGTGCCTCCATTTGACAGGTGTATCCCTATGCTACTCCCCTGAGAAGGTCTGCTGAGTTGTTGTTGTGTGCTCCATGTTGCACGATTTGGCCCTCAGGTGGCATGTGCCCTATCTGCAGGAGGAGGAGGGTGGCGATGCAGCTGTGGCAGCAGTGGACACTGAGGAAAATTAGGAGGAGGAAGTTGGGGAGGATGTAGACAACAGATCTCATATGATCCTGCAATACTTCCAATGACACTCAGGTAAGACCGTTGAACTAAACAATTCCACATTTTAGTGTTGTGCTGTGTGACTGTAGCATAATGCACGTCATTGCCTTTGCATCCCACCTGACTGTCACACATTTGTAGGATGGATCAACATGTTACTGGACATTTACACGGAATCATGCATTTCATTACTGTTGAATATATTGCACATTACCTGTAAATAAAGCACTATTACTCAAGTTGTGTCCAAGGGTGTTTATTGAAAATTGGTATATAATGGGAATTGCAATAGAGTGGGGTGATGGTTGGGAATAGTCCAGTGCAGTGGGCCAGTATGTTTGGAGCACAGGTCCAGTGTCCAAGGGGACATAGGAAGGGGAGCAGTGGCAGTTCAAAGTGGACAAGGTGCACAGTGGAGTACAAGGGGGACATTCAGGAGGGCCTAATTTCCTGGTGGTGGTCTTTGTCTTAGCAAGTGTCTCTGGTGTCTCGGTCACAGGGACCGTTTGTGGGGTGGTTCACCTTCTTCAGGGGGAGGGGTGCTGGTGGCCCGTGGGTCCAGTGGCAGAGCCTCCTGTCCACTAGCTGCAGCAGATGTGGAGGGCTGTTCAGTAAAATGGCTAGTGGAAGGGCCCGCTGGTGTGCTGTGTAGTCCCTCATGATGTTGGCCATATCACCCATCACCCCTGCAATGAAGACAATGGTGGTATTCAGGGCCTGCAATTCTTGCTTGATCTTCTGGTGGTGTTCCCCCTGCAACCACTGGTTCTCCCACATATGTTTATCATCCGACCAACTTGTCCTGGGATTGTTGATATGCCCCAGGACATTAGTAAGTGCCTCCTGGGCAGTCGGTTACCTGTGTCTGTCCTCCCCTGGCACACAGCTGTCCTCCGATCCTCCCTGGTCTCATGTGCCTGTGTCCCCTAAACGGTGTGCCCACTGCCACTGACCCCTGGACCCTTATTGTTTTGCCTGTGAGGTGTAGACTGGGGTCCCTTCACAGGTGGGCATACTGCTGATAGGCGTGTCCTGGGAGAGAGATCTGGGGTCGCTGGGTGGCTGCTGTGGTGTTGGATACTGAGGGGGAGGCTCTGTGGTGGACTGGGTGTGGGCTGGGGTAGCCGACTGACCAGTGGTACCTGATGGGCCAGGGAGTTCATCCAGATCCAGAACTCCAGAGTTGCTGTCATCACTGGGGGCATCTTCTGGCTGGGGACTGGGTAGCCGTGGCACCTCCTCACCGCTGAGATTGGGTGAGACGTGGTGTATATTATTGCTGTTGCCCTGCCACCTTTGTTTGTGTATGGTGATGGCTTGTGGGATTGTTAGTTCTCCATGTTGTGCATGCATTGGTGGTGGGTGTACATGCAGGGCTGGAAGGGATGTGCATGCAATGGGTATGGCATGCAGGGCTTGGCATTTAGGTTTGTTGATTGTGGTGGTGCACTGTGTGGGATGGAGTGAGGTAATGGGAGTCAGGTTGGGGGTAAAGATGGCATGCAGGTATGGGGGGTGAGGGGCAGTAAATGTTGCCTCAGCAGTGTCCATTCCTGAGGCAGTGCCAGTGAGTCCCTCAGGATGCAGGAGTGCCAAGACTTACTCCTCCCATGTTATCAGCTGTGGGGGAGTAGGTGGGGCGACCACTGCCAGTCCTCTGGATAGCGAGCTCGTGCTTTGCTGCAATGGAACGCACCTTCCCTTGTAGGTCTTCCTTATGTTGTCCCTTGTGCATGGCTGTAGTCCCACGGCGTTCACCCTGTCCACGATCCTCTGCCATAGCTCCATCTTCCTGGCAATGGATATCTGCTGTACCTGTGCTCCAAACAGTTGTGGATCTACCCTGACTGTTTCCTCAACCATGACCTGCAACTCCTCATCGGTGAAATGGGGGTGCCTTTGTGGGGACATGGGTGTTGTGTGGCATGTGTAGGTTGTGCAGGGGTGATATGTGATGTGGTGGGGTGCATGGTGTGTGGTGTGTGTTGGCTGAATTGGTAGTTGTGATGTGTGTGCAGTTCTCTTTAGGATTGTCCTCGCAAAGTGTGGATGTCTTGTTGTGTTTGCAGAGGTTTGTGGGTGATATGGGGGGATGTTTTATAGTGCTGTTGGTGTGTGTGTGTGTGTGTATTTGTGTCAGGTGTGGGTTTTATGTGCTGGCCAATGTTGTCTTGTTTTGTATTTGTATGGCCATATCTGCCGCAGCTGTGTTCACCACCAATGGTTTAACGCCATTGAATGTCCTCCGCTGTAGTGATTCATCGGTCATTATTTGGAGGGCGTACTATTGGTGGCGTACCGGTATGGGTGGTAGTGCTGTGTGGGTCTCGCGGATTTGTGGTTGTGGCTGTTTTCTGTTGGTTTTGTGTCATAATCTGGTGGATGGATGTTCACCGCCACGGCAGTATGTTGGTTGCAGTCACCGCAGCGGAATTTGGAATTTACCTCCGATGTCATAATGAGGGCCTAAATGTTATATCCTGTTGCACCATTGTTATATTATCTCTTATCAATAAATCATTTCAAAATTCATATCTCGTTCATTTGAATGAGATATGAATTTAAAAATGATTTATTGATAAGAGACATTATAACAATGGTGCAACAGGATATAAAATGGCGAAATTCCGGCTACGGTCATCGCGGCAGATGGCGGTAAGGTAACGTTGCTGCCAGGGGCAGCGCCATGCCAGAAGACTGCCACAGACCGTATCATGACCCATGATACGGCCTGGTGGTATTCTGCTGGTGGACGCTGCTGCCATGCCCGTCTCCTGCTGGAGGACCCCCTGCAAGCAGGTAAGTCAGGTGCTACAACAGGGCAGGAGGGCGGGGGGTGTTGGTGTATGTTTGTGTGTGTGTGCATGTGGGTGTGTGGAAAGTGTGTGTGAATGAATGGTTGTGAGTGTGCATTGATTTTGCGTTATGTGAATGCGTGGGTGCTTGTATGTATGCCAGTGTGTGTGGATGTGTGTGTGAATGGATGCATGCATGCGTGGGTGAAAGTGTGTGTATGCATGTGTATGTTGGTGCATGAATGTGTGTGTAGGTTGGGGATCGGGAGTGGGAGGGGGAGGTTGGGGGGACTCTAGGGAGGGGGAGGCGGGGCAGGAGAGACCCCTATCAGTGTAAAGGAAGGAATTCCTAGGCACTGATAGTGCCTACCGCCATGGTTTTTGAAGCGGTAAGAAAGCCATGTAAACCATGACATAGGCGGGGTCATAATTTTGCGGGTGAGACAGTGATGGCCGCCTAGCTGGAGACTGAAGTCTCCAGCCCAGCGGCTGTTAGCGCCCTGCAGACGGTGTGGTACATTGGCGGTTCAGATTGAGCCAAACCGCCAATGTCATATTTTGGGGAGCGGTACCGCCAGCCTGTTGGCAGTACCTTTCTCCAAAATACCGCCGTCCTCCAGGGTTGTAATGAGGGTCTTAATATTTAAATGTTTAAACTGGATTATGCAGGAATATTATGCACTTTGCTAGTATTTATATAACACTCTAAGATGTTGACTGTCTTCCTATTCAATGTATTGGGTCAGGAATTGTTGTATCCTTACTTTGTTTTTACTTTTTTTAAACTATGTGTTAAAGTTAAAAATGGAGTGAATGTTTGGTGCCCCATACTGTGATTGTTAATGGTAATGTTATTCAAGATTTATAAAGCGCGTTCCTACTCAAAAGAGCATCGAAGCGCTGGGAGGAGAGCACGTAGTAAAAGATAAAAAAGAAGGAACGAAAATAATAATAATAGAAAAATATCCAATAAGAGACAGAAACAAAATAATTCAGAAACCCTGATCATTGTGAGAGAACAGGGCTGATTGCAGAGGCCCCCTAGCTTTTTGCCCCCATTTTCCACTTTTTGCTGGTATTTTCCTGACTCAGATGGTGCCCTGGGTACTGCTAACCACTCCCAGGGCCGGTGCCGTGTGTAAAATCAGTATGTAAATTAGACTAATTATAATTGGCTAAGTCAACCTACCTATAAGTCCCTAGTATATGGTAGGACATGTAGTTTTAGGGACCCCAGCATAGGTAGTGCACCCATAGGTGTACTGCTGAGGTGCCCAGTGTCATTTTGAAGGCAGGCCTGACTTGCTGGCTGCTTTTAAAGTTGCATGCAAATTCGACTTTGGAATTAAAAGTCGTTCCAAAGTCTTAAACTACATTATTTTTACATATAAGTCACCCCTAAGGTGTGCCCTATGTGCCCCTAGGGCGGGGTGCCATGTAACTATAAGCAGGGACCTTATAAAAATAGTTTTATAAGCCCTGGTGAGGTAAAACAGCCACATTCGTTTTTCCCTCATTGTAGTGAATGGCCTCTATAGAATAGAATGGGGAGACTTTATTTTAATTTTAAAAGTCTCCTTAAGAAACAGATACCAAGAGTTTGGTATCAAATTAATTGTTATAATAAACCCCACAACTTCCAGTTGTGGGATTTAATATAACTTGTTCAGGTAACGAGTTTTAAACTTTACCTGAAAAGTTGCCAACTTAAGCCCTGCAGTGTTGTTGCTGCTGTGCTCTGTTTGGCCAGCCTCTGGCAGCCTGGCCAGGCTGCCTTGATGAGGTGTCGAGTGGGCTGGCTTCACACAAAGAGATGTGCCTGTGGGAGGAGATCTCCCCTTAGCAGATGGTGAGGCAGGAAGGGGGAGGGCTGCCAAACTGGTTTTCAAAGCAGAGAAGGACATTTAGAGCAACCCAGCAACACCCCCACATCCTGCAAACCCAGACAATTAGGTGCCCTTTTGATTAGCTTAGGAGAGGGCAGGAGAGGGGTGTGTTTAGGATTTTTAGCCACACCAGTGGGTGGGCTCAGCCAGATGTAACCTCCAAAAATCACTTTCAGCCATGATGGATTTTTGAGGAATGTTGCTCCCTGGGATTGATTTTTGCCACACTTCCCAGGAAGTGGTCATCACAGGGGGAAGGACCCTGCACCTGATTGGAGAACCAGGACCCCCCTGTTTTTCACCCAGGAGCAAGGGTAAAACTGGCAGACCTGCACCCACACCTCAGATCCCATTCAGATTCCAACAAGGAAGAACTACAGGAGAAGAAGGACTGCCCTGCTGGGCTCCTGACCTGCACCTGGACACTGCACTCTGGAGGATTGCACCAGCTGTACACTTGGGCTTCACCACTAAAAGGACTTTACCTGTCTTCTGCTGCTTCAAGAAGGGACTCCCTGATTGCTACAGGTACAAAAGAGCTGGCCAGAGTCCCCTGCATCAAGTCATGCAAGCAGAGCTCAGCTGACCAGCGTCCAGTGGCCATTTGAGGATTCTGACCAGATGCATTCTGGGAATTGTAGTCCCAACTCCCAAGGAGCACCTCAGAGCTTCTGTAACCTTGGATCAAGTTGTGGACACTTAAAGGACACAAAAAGGACCACTGGAAGAAGATCCAGAAGTTTGGAGATGTTTGGAGCAACTCCATAAGTTGAAGAGGTGCATTGTGGGAGTTGTAGTCCCAGACCCCAAGAGGCAAACCAGAGCCTCTGAACCCTTGGCTGGTGCTGTGGACCACTTTCCTGAATCAAACACTTCTGAAAGTTAGTGTGACAGTGTTGACAGTGTTTCCTCGTGGGTGACCTGAACTCTGGAATTTGTTCCTTTCCATTGTGACCTTTTTAACCCTTTGGGCGCTAGTTGCTTCTATGTGCTAGAAAGCATTAATTCTTTAAAAATTCATATCTCCGTTTCCCCTTATCCGATTTTATTCATTTTGGTGTCATTTTAAAGATAAAAATATAATCTATTTTTATGAATTGATTTTGGATTTTTAAACTGTTTCCTGTGTTTTATTTAATTACTGTTTTGTGATATTTGAATGCTTTACGCTTTGTCTCTTAAGTTAATGTTTGTCGCTCGTTGCCAAGCTACCAAGGGTTGAGCTAGGTTTAATTTAGTGAGACCTAACTGGACCTAAGTGGAGGTTAATGGCCTATTGCTAAGTACTTACCTGCCCTTAACAATAACCCATTTTCCAACAGTAATCAAGGCTACAGCCGAAACGCATTGGGAGTAAACCGTCTGCAGTATTAAATTTGGTTTCTAAATGCACTCGTGAGTGTCCAGGACTTTGTTTTGAAGGAAAAGAGATGGTGTGTGAATTATTAGATCTACCGGAGCCCACAGCGGACAGACGTAATTTTGGGTGATTGTTCAGGACATTTATTAGAAGTTTGGAGACCACCCAGAGTGCTGGCTTCTGTGTGGTAAAAATCTTGCGACTGAATGCTGGTAAGTGGGACAAGCAGCCGCTGGAAGAGAAAGTGGAAGCACTGCTTCGAAAGTGTAACAGGACATGTTGGAGGTAATCCATAGCCTGGTGAAAGTAGTGAATCTCGGTTTGTAGGAGAGTATTCAGCGGGTTGGAGAGCCCGCTTTGAGTGCTCCCCGCAACCGGGTTGTACTGCTAATTTACAGTTTTTTATTGCTTGTTACATTAATGCCAAGTTCAAGCTCAGTTATAACCAGCCTCAGGTTTACGGAGCTGCTTGGTGAAATGAACTTTTGCATTGACCAATCTTAGCAGCATGTGGAGACAGAGAGTAAATGGCTAGTAATTGGTAACATGCAAACTTTAAATGGGTACACAGTAGACATATCAGGGACACAGTAAAATTATCACAGGTGAATATCATATACTGCAGTATGGCTTTATCAGTGGAAGCAAAGAGAAAAGAGAAATCGAATGCACTGTTCTTTGCCCAAACAAAACCTGGGGAGAGCAATCAGGATATAGCAAATAATGGTGAAGATAATATGCTAGTGTCTGGTCTACCGGATAAGTTGGAGCATTTACAGAAAAAATGGAATGGTGGGAAATAGAGCCAATACAATGCTACATTGATGTGGAAAGGGTACAGCGGAGACTGAGAATATTTACCCTCCCCTCAAATGAAGGTCCTGATCCTAATATGTTGGAGGAGTGGGCAGCTAACTCCATGGATTGTTCAATAACAATGGTGAATATTTTGATAAAATATGCTGCAAAGGATCGGTTAAATTAAATAAATATATAAAATGCAGAAGGAATTACAAGCTTTACTGATGAAGGAGGTCTTAGAGGAATTTACTATTAAACTACAGATTTGTTTGGATAAATATGAGGCTGAAATTACTAATAAAAAACAACGCAAATTTATACGAGACTTTAAGGACTACAAAGATGGGGGAATTTTGACTTTTCATAGAAAATATGATCATCTATATGCTGAGAATGAGCTAAATTTGAGAAAATCATGTGCCAGTGAGAATATCAGTGTGCAATCACATGTTGAACTTGGAGAAAGTGATGGCTTGGATGGGAGTCTGTTGGATATCCCGTAAACAACTTTAAGAGGAGAAATGCATTCCAACATTGAAATTAATAAATGCAATTTTTTAAAACAGTTTCAGATGCTTATAAAAGAAAATAACAAACCATTTTACTGAGCAGAACACTTGAAGGGGGAGGCGCAGAGGCAGAGGCAGTTGCTGAACATAAAGAGAAATCAGCAAGTGGAAGCAAGAGTCCAGAAAAGACATGCCCATAGGAATGACGACAAGGGCGAAACAGCAGCAAAAATGAATGTTGTCAACTTTTCCTAACGTACCTTAACTGAAGGTGAAATTGAACTCCTTTCTCTTGGCCTATCCTTCTGCCCCTCGGAAAAGTTTTATTATGTACAAACAAGAATACATCTTTTCTGAGAAAATGAAAACTCAAAAAATGGTATTGTTTGAAGGAGGGGGTTACATATGTGAACGAGGTAGCCCACCCTATAAGTAACTTACAGATTGCAGATGTTGATATTTTACGTACTCTCACTATGCTTGACAGTGAAATGTTGAGACATGAGGACCCGTATATTAATTTGATGGAGCTGGAGGTTGATCTTTGTTTATGCCAGCAATACAGAGTGATGCTCTTGATGTGTTTGAAAGGATTGTTATCAAAGAATTAAGGAAACTGTATTACAAAAATTCAGTTGGAGAAGTAGGAATTTGTCAGAGGTTCAAATTGAGAGTTAAAAAAATTTGAGGAGAGATCAATATTTTGGCATTCGACAATCAGATAAAGGTGGGAATGTGGTGATTTTAGATAAATCAGATTACATCAAGTAGGGTCTTCGACAATTGGTCGACCGGGTGTGTTATAGGAAGAGTAATATACAGGAGGTCATAACTGCTTATTTGAATTATGCAAAACAATTAGGGGATTGGAGAGATCAAGGGTTCCTTCAGTGGGAGGAATACCAATTCCTAAGAGGTCAAGGCCCACGCATTCCTATACTCTATCTATTACCGAAACTACACAAAAATGTTGAGCACCACCAGGCAGACGCATCGTGTCAGTTATTGGTTCCTTATTGGAAAATACATCTAAATACGTGGATTATTGCCTCATGCCATTTGTTACAGCATTATCGGCCTATGTGAAGGACACAACACACTTCTTAACTTTGATAGAGGAGAATCACTGGGAGGAAGACTACTTCTTATGACTTTGGATGCGTGTACTCTATACACCAATATAAGACACGATTTAAGCATTGCAGCAGTCAGGCACTTTTTATGGGCACGTTCACTCTCATTGTTATTACATACTGAAATGATTGAGGGCGTGATTACATACTGCCTTAAGAATAACTTTTTTTTGTTTGACAACCAAGTATACTGTCAGATGCAGGGTACTGAGATGGGCACTTGATTCGCCCCAGTTATGAAAACTTGTTCATGAGCTGGTGGGAGGAGCAGGTGTCTACACTGTTTCTGGCGTTTGAACAGCATGTCATTATGTGGCTGCATTTTATTGATTATATATTTGTGATTTGGAAAGGTAGCCAATCATCGGGTAGACAATTTGTGGCAGAATTGAATAGGAATCCCTACAAAATCCAACTGACAGAACAAATCAGTTTTACCAGTATAGAGTTTTTGGATGTGAAAGTTAAGGTGGAGAAGGATACAATGAAGACTGAGGGGGTCATTACAACCCTGGCGGTCCAAGACCGCCAGGGCTGTTTCGACGGAAGCACCGCCAACAGGCTGGCGGTGCTTCCTGGGGATATTACGACCACGGCGGTAGCGCCGCGGTCGCACCGCCGGGGCCGGCGGTTTCCCGCCGTTTTAGCCCCGGCGGTGATAATCCGCCAGGGCAGAGCTGCAAGCAGCGCTGCCCTGGGGATTATGACACCCCTACCGCCAGCCTGTTTCTGGCGGTTTGCACCGCCAGGAAGAGGCTGGCGGTAAGGGGTGTCCTGGGGCCCCTGGGGGCCCCTGCACTGCCCATGCCATGGGCAGTGCAGGGGCCCCCTAACAGGGCCCTGGCCAGCTTTTCACTGTCGGCATAGCAGACCGTGAAAAGCGCGACGGGTGCAACTGCACCCATCGCACGGTTGCAACACCGCCGGCTCCATTAGGAGCCGGCTCCTATGTTGCGGCCTCATCCCCGCTGGGCCGGTGGAAATGTCATAATGGGGGCCGCGTGAGTGCGGCCGCATTGGCGGCCGCACGCCGGTTACCGCCCGCCAAGGTCGTAATGACCCCTAAGTTCTATAGAAAACCAACTATGGGCAATAGTATATTGAGTGGCTTCAGCTCACACCCATCCAAATTGATACAAGATATCCCTTATGGTGAAATGTTGTGAGCAAAACGCAACTGTAGCATGGAAGAGGTATTTCAGGAGGAAATCAAGATAATACCTAAGAGATTTAGGCCCTCGTTACAACCCTGGTGGTAAATCCCACTTACCGCCGTGCTGAGAGCCGTCAAGATACCGTGGCTACGGCACAAATCCGCTACAGGTCTTACGACCCACATCTCATAATCCGCCACAATACAGACACACACACAAGTCCACCACACCAGTCAGTGATAAACTGGTGATAGCAAAACCCACACCGTCACGCCAACAGGAATACGCTCACAGTATCACGACCCACGAATCAACGCAGCGGTCATTCAACCGTCGTAAAACATTAGCGGTACACACCACCGCGCTCAAAATACACACACATTTACAAAACACAACCACATTGGACAATTCAAAATACACACACCTGATACACATACACACACCACACCCACACACCCACAACACTATAAAACACAAACCCACATTACCCACAACCCCTTACAGCGACATTTTTGGAAGAAGCACAGAGAGAGAGAATAGCAAACACAACACCATCACCCATACAACATCCACACACCTCAAAGAACACAAAGCAACACAACACATCACACAGGACAACATACATCACCTCACACATCACCCAAACCACATTATGGCACCTCAAAGTCTTTCCTGTTTTCCCCTTTTCGATTCCTTGCCTTTATCTTTTATGTTCATACTCATATACGACTCTCTTTGCTGTTTTTTTTATCCTTCTCGCTCTTCTGTTTGTTTCGCTTCTTCCCAGTGCTTCCTGTGTCGTGGACCCTTTGTTTTCCCTTTCATGCAGTGCTCCCCGTGCCGTGTCCCCCTTTGTTTTCCTTTCTTCGTAGTGCTCCCCGTGCCGTGTCCCCCTTTGCGTTTCCTTCCTTGCCCTTTTCCCGTACCTCCTGTCTCCCGCCCACTTCCCCTTGTACCGCTCCTCGTTCCTGGAAAGGCCACGCTTCTCCTGAAGCTTGGCGGCTCTATCGTTCAGCTCCCCGGGGTCAGCGGCCGTCTTCAGGGGTTTCCGTTGATTCCGATTCAGGAGGCGCTCTGCTCCTCCAAGGAGCGGCTGCTTCTTTTCTGGTCTCGGCGGTTTCTGCAGTTGTCTGTTCCTCTGAGTTCGCAATCTCCGATGCCTCCCAGCTCCTATTCCCGGCGTGCTCTCTCGAAAAAGGAGGAAGCCGACTTTTAAATCCCTTCAGGTTCTGCGGCCTCGTAATACAATCAATGTCAGCGCTGTTATCCAGGGTCACTTCCGGTGCAACAAAGGCAGAGTCAGCACAAGTCCGGGCAGAGTGTGGGTCGGATCGAATAGACCCATCACAAACCCACCTATTGCACAAGATGCCACACACAGATACAATAACTATGCATTTACACCCCGACAGGACCCCTACCCAACGTCACCGGATAGGAGCTGCCAGCCACATCCAGCCCCCCAATAGAAGAGGCCCACAGTGACAACAGCAGCTCTGCACGCCTGGATCAAGATGACCAGCCCGGCCCATCAGGGACCTCGGGACAGTCGGTTCCCCTGCCACAGCCACAAACCACCACTGAACCTCCCCCCTCAGGAAACACCACCACAGCACCCATCCAGTGAGCCCATCCCACTGTCCCCAGTACACGTCAATCAGCAGTGTGTCCGCCACTACAGGTAACCCCACTAACCCAGGACAATCAGGGACCTGTGGTCAGTGGCAGTGGGCACAGGGTTCAGGGGAAAGAGGCACAGGATAACAGAGAAGCTGGGAGGATTGCTGTGCGACAGGGGGAGGACAGGCCCAGGGAACCCACTCTCCACGAGGTACTCTCCAACATCATGGGAGCGTACCATCATTCCCAGGAGACCATGGGCATGGTACTGGCCAAGTTTCAGGAGACCCAGTGGCTGCAGGAGGAACAGTACCTGGGGATCACGGACTTGAAATCCATTAACGCCACCATGGTCACCATTGCAGGGGTGCCGGCATACATGGCCAACACCATGAGGGAGGCAGTGACACACCACCAGGCCCCTGACACTAGCCTGAACGATGAACAGCCCTCCACGTCCACCGCGTTTGTGGACAGGAGGTCCCGCCACAGGACCAGAGGCCACCAGCACCCCACCCCCTGCAGAAGGAAAACCACCCCGCAAACGGTCACTGCGATCCAGGCAGAAGCCAGAGAACATTGCCAAGACCCCCACCATGAAATAAGACTCTCCTGAATGTCACCCTGGTGTCCCACTATGTCACCCTGTCCACCTTGAACTTCCATTGCTCCACTTCCTATGCCCCCTTGGACTATGCATCTGTAATACCAATAGACTGGACTCCACCATGGACATTCCTCCACCATCCCCCTATCCCTTTGCACATACCCCTCCACTGAATAGCACTTAAATAAACACCCTTGAATCACAAAACGATCTGGAGTCAGTCTGTACTTTCACAAGTGTGTTATTACAACCTCTCTGACAAATGGCAATGTTCATTTTCACATACTAATGTTCTAAGTTGCTGGGCAGCTGTAAACATAGCAGAAGGCAGAAAGTGGTACCCAGATCTGTGAAATTGAAAGCCAAAGTGAACTGTCAGGGTCCATACACAGAGGTAAAAAGGCAGAATCATGCAATGTCCTACAGTAGCATGATATGAGAGGAGCAGTGCCAGTCTCTTACCTGTGTCTCACTGGAAGTATTGCATGATGATGTTGTTTTGCTTGTCTATATCTTCTTCTTCTGCCTCTTCTTCCTCACTGTCCACAGGCTCCACAGCTGCCACAAGACCAACATCAGGCACATCCTCCTGCAGAAAAGGCACTTGACATTGCAAAGCCAGGTTGTGCAACATACATCATGCCACGATTATCTGGCACACCTTCTTCAGTGAGTAGTATAGGGAGCCACTTGTCAGATGGAGGCACAGGAACCTGGCCTTCAGGAGGCCAAAAGTCCGCTCTATTATCCTCCTAGTTCGCCCATGTGCCTCATTGTAGCGTTCCTCTGCCCTTGTCCTGGGATTCCTCACTGGGGTCAGTTACCATAACAGGTTGGGGTAACTAGAGTCACCTGTAAATATCGATAGACAACTGTTAGACACACACCAACCCTTAGGGACTCTCCCATACCCAGACACATATTCAAACTGTGTTGGGACCTTGGGCTCACCTATTAGCCACACACGGTGCCTCTGGAGTTGCCCCATCACATAAGGGATGCTGCTATTCCTCAATATGTAAGCGTCATGCACTGAGCCAGGATACTTGGCATTCACATGGGAGATGTACTGGTCTGCTAAACACACAAACTGCACATTCATGGAATGGTAGCTTTTGCGGTTTCTGTGCACCTGTTCATTCGTGAGGGGTGGGACAAATGCCACTTGTATACCATCAGTGGCACCAATGATGTTGGAGAAATGTCCCAGGGCATAGAGGTCACCTTTCACTGTGGGCAAATCCTCCACCTGAGGGAAAACGATGTTCCTACGCATTTGTTTCAGCAGGGCAGACAACACTCTGGACAACACATTAGAGAACATTGGCTGTGACATCCCTAAAGCCATGGCTACTGTTGTTTGAAAGGACCCACTGGCCAGGAAATGGAGTACTGACAGGACCTGCACTAGAGGGGAGATTCCTGTGGGATGGCGGATAGCTGACATCAGGTCTGGCTCCAACTGGGCACACAGTTCCTAGATTGTTGCACGATCAAGTCTGTAGGTGATAATGATGTGTCTGTCTTCCATTGTCGACAGGTCCACCAGGGGTCTGTATACCGGAGGATGATGCGATCTCATCATCTGCCCCAGTGGATGTGCCCTATGGAGGAGAAGGGTGAGCAGAGGATCAGACACCACATAGCTTGCACAAGGGTGTTTTAAACAATTGTGATGTAATCGGTGTGTGGCACTATCTGTCTGTATTCCTGCCTAAAAGTGCTGTGACGCAGTAGGTTGCCCTGCCATGTGGCCCTCTGAAATGGAGGCTGCCTGACCAATAAGGAGGGAGAAATGAGGTAACTGCACTGGTGTTGTGCAGGTTCACGGTAGGCGGACGAAGACCGCGGCACAATTCCGCATTGGTTATCATTGAGCCCTATGGGTTCCAGGAGCCAATGACGATGTACACCGGCGGTGACAGTATGCACCGCCATGGACGTAACTGCCATTTTCTATCTGTGCACTCACTTGATACCTGACCTTCAACAGGAGAGGACCTACACTGCAAGTGCTTGCTAGGGTAGGTCCATTGTTAGCCAGGCTCTGTGGCACTCCAACCCCAAAAGTGGTAGTGGCCATCTACACCTAGTTAGGCTCCTGTGGGTTCCAGGTGTGCATCAAATGGGCTTAAGCAAAGTCCCCATGGGCAGGTGATTTTCCCAAGTACAGTTAATGCATGGCCTAGTGCACAGGGCTGCTCCCTGTATTTTGTGTCCACCAACTGTGGTATTGTTGCTGGCATTGACCATGTGTCTCCTCTGTCTTTCCCACCCTTTTTGTTTTGTCACCCTGTCCTTGTGTGCATTAGCATCATCTGGTGGAGGAGCATTGGCACTGGAGCAGGAGGAAGCTGAAACCCACATGACCCAGGAGGGTGAATGTACAGAGTCTGAAGGCACCAGTGGGACAGAGGGCGAGGGGAGCTCCTTTGCGGTGGCAGGCACCTCTGTGCCCACCGCAACAACAGGTACAGCCACCACCCCCCTACCAGCTCCGCCCTGCCAGCAGCCCCTCAGCGTATTTCTCGTGCCCGCTCACCCAGGAGGGTGGGCATCTCCTTCGCCCCAGGACACCTCAGGCCTTGCCCCAGTCAGCCCTGCTGCCCACAGTGAGGAGGCTAATTACCTCCTGAGATCCCTCACTGTTGGGCAGTCAACCATTCTGAATGCCATCCAGGGTGTTGAGAGTCATTTGCAGCAAACAAATGCATACCTGGAGGGCATCCATTCTGGCGTGGCAGCCCAACAGAGAGCATTTCAGTCTCTGGCCTTGACACTGATGGCAGCCGTTGTCCCTGTGACCAGCCTCCCCCTCCAATTTCCACTACCCAGACCCAATCCCCTTTACCTCAGCCCAAGCACACCATCAGACCAGCATGCACACTCATCAACACACAAAAGTGGCTCAGGCAAACATAAGCACCACACATCCCACAGGCACTCACACAAGCACCATACCCATGCAAACACACCAACATCCACAGCCTCCACTGTGTCCCCCTCCTCCACATCCTCCACCTTCCTCCCAGTCTCGTCTCCATTCACACTTGCATGCTCTACATCCTCAGCCACTACCTCCATCACCAGCACGCCCATCACCACACACCGCTCATGTGCACTTACCGTCCCCACTACCATGCACACGTCCCCTGTGTCCTCTCCCAGTGTGTCTCTGAGCCCTCCTCCCAAATTACACAAACACAGGCACATACCCACTCAACAGCCATCCAGCTCACAACAGCCTCTTGCCCATGCACTTTCACCCAAACTCAGCAGACGTACACCTCCTACAACCACTACCTCTTCCTCCACTCCCAAACCCCCTCCATCTTCCCGTCCCAGTGTGTCAAAGAAACGTTTCCTGGCTAACATTGACCTCTTCCCTACACCTCCCCCATCCTTCCCCTAGGGCCAGAGTGTCCAGATCCCAGCCCAGCACCTCAGCCACAACATCCTCGAGCACTGTGGTCCCTGCAAGTCCAGCAACATCGCGGGTGGCACCCATCAGGGCTGCCAGTGTGCCACCTAGTGAGGCCAAGTATCACCCTATCCCACCACCTGCCAAGGTGAAGAAGGGGCCCACATGCCGTAGGGAAAATCCTCACGAACCTCCCAGCAAGCCCTCCTCCAACACAAAAGAGGACAGTGCCAAGGTCCCAGCAGCGACTTCCAGGGTGGGGAAGGGACACAAGGCCAAAGGGAAGTCAGATTAGGGCACGAAGCCTCTGGGTGAGGGACTGGTGTCACCCGTTCTGCAAGACAGAACAGCAACCTGTACAGTGGTGGCCACCTTCACGTCTGCTGCCTCTGCTTCAGTCCCCAGCATCAACCCCAGTGGGCAGCCGTCCGAGGCTGCAGGAGACTTCCTGCTGTCTCCCACCACAGTTGCTGACACCAGCACCACCAGCAGCATCTCCGCTGCAGACACCGCTGCAGACACCTCCGCACCCCCGCCAGCTGCCTGCGACGTGCCCAGCCAGTGTCACCACAGCCGACATCAGCATCATCCCCAGTGGGCAGTCGTCCGAGGCTGCAGGAAATGTCCTGGACTCTGCACACACTACATGAGGCACCACAACTAGCATTGGCAGTACCAGCAGTTGGCAGGCTAAGTCGCCGGAGAGAGAGGAGTGTGTCTCTGCCGCCATAGAGTATCATGCTACCTGTTCACAGAAAATCTCGTGGGCGCCATGCCCCCTCCAGAACCAGTGGAGAACAGCATCCACTACCCCAGTCCTTGGCAGGATGAAGCACTCTGGGCACCATAATCCCTCCAGAACCAGTGGAGAACAGCATCCACTACCCCAGTCCTTGGCAGGATGAAGCACTCTGGGCACCAGGCACCCACTACCCCAGTCCTTGGCAGGATGAAGCACTCTGGGCACCAGGCCCCCTCCAGAACCAGTGGAGAACACCATCCACTTGAGAGACTGTGGCTTTGCACTCCCCAGGATAAAGCAGTGGGCAAACCACTCACTTGAGAGACTGTGGCTTTGCACTCCTCAGGATAAAGCAGTGGGCAAACCACCCACTTGAGAGACTTGAGAGTCTGTGGCTTTGCACTCCCCAGGACCAAGAAATGGGCATGGAGTCCCCTCGTGGCGCAGTGGCGTTGTCTCATCATCCGGCTGAGGTGCCCCCCTCCCCTTCCCCCTGAGGTGCCTGTTTTTTTTTTACCTGATGCCCCAGCAGTGTTCTCTCAGTTTTGAGGCAGGTGTCATGTGTGGGCTTCGCCCATGCCTTTTGGGACCACTGGTTCACCGACATGTAATGAAACATTATCCGGACTTGTGTACTTACTGTGAATATTTGTATATACTGATATTTTAAATTTATGGTGGCCTATCTGGATTTTCAATGATTACACTCATTACGATCATTTCATTTGGTCCTTGCATTCTTTCATGGGGTTACGGGGTGTCAATGTAATGTTCCTGCATGTGTTTATGTGTGTGTTGTTGGGGGTGGGGGTGTTGCATGTGTGTGTATCACTCTCTTTTTCCTCCCCCCTCGCACTTGTGGAGGTGCAGTACTCACCGTGGTCGTCGTAGCTGTCTTTGATGTTCCTGGTAGAAGAGGAGGTAAACCAACATTAGTAACATCTGTAACTCGGGCTCCATGGCGTCCTGGTTCCTCGTTGGGTGTCGAGAGGTGAGTGGTTTCCGTTCCAAGTACTGTTTCCGCAGTGATTTTGATGGCGTTGGTACCGCCCCGGAAAAGCTGGTGGATTGGTGTGTCATATAGAGTGGGCGGTACACTGTCTTCCGCCTGCCTGTTGGCGGTTACCACCGCAGTGTTTGTTTCTACCGCCGTGGCAGTCGGAGTGTTAAAGTGGCTATCTGTGTTGGCAGTTTCCACCATGGTCGTGATTCCATTTTTTTTACCGCCAGCCTGTTGGAGGTATTACTGCCACTTTATCACCGACCACCAGGGTTGAAATGAGAGCCTCAGTGAGAGAGGTAATGGACAAAGGTAATTGACCAGGCTATCAAGAAAGTAGAGACATGTGACAGAATAAATCTGTTATACAGGACAGAAAGACATTGATCAGGAAAAAGACTGGGTTCGGTTTGTTATTACATTCTCAAGTCAAGCTTGATGATGTAAGGAAGATACTCAGTACCTACTGGTCCATTTGAAAACAGATAACATCTTAGAAAAATACATTCCTAAAACCCCTCAGGTCACTTTCTGTAGGAGTAGGTCATTAAAAGGCAATTTATGTCTGTTAGACTTTTCATCCTTGGGGTGGTGTCCCTTAACTTTTTTGCCTCTGTTCCCAGGTTGTTTATGGGTACTGGACTCTGGTTTTGCTGTTTTTGTTACTCTGGGCAGTTTCCCACTGCTAATCAGTGCTAAAGTGCAAATGCTCCTTTACAAAATGTGTATAGGCTTATCCATGATTGGCATATTTGATTTGTTGGTAAGTCCCTAGTACAGTGCACTAGAGGTGTCCAGGGCCTGTAAATCAAATGCTACTAGTGGGCCTGCAGCACTGGTTGTGCCACCCACATAAGTAGCTCTGTATTCATGTCTCAGAGCTGCCACTGCAGTGTCTGTGTGTGCAGTTTTACCTGTAAATTTGACTTGGCAAGTGTACCCACTTGCCAGGCCTTAACCTTCCCTTTTCTTACATGTCAGACACCCCCTAAGGTAGGTCCTAGGTAGCCCCAAGGGCAGGCTGCAGTGTATGGTTAAGGTAGGACATATAGTAATGTGTTTTATATGTCCTGACAGTGAAATATTGCTAAATTCGTTTTTCACTGTTGCAAGCCCTGTCCCTCTCATAGGTTAACATGGGGGCTACCTTTAAATATGATTAAAGTGTAGATTCCCTTTGAAAGTGGATGGATATGTGGAGTTTGGGGTCTCTGAGCTCACAATTTAAAAATACATCTTTTAGTAAAGTTGATTTTGAGATTGTGGGTCTCATTACGACCCTGGCGGCCGGTGGTACACCAGCGGTAACACCACCAACAGGCTGGCGGTGTACTGCCAGTGTATTATGACCGTGGCGCAATAGCCACGGCCATACCGCCAACCTCTCCAACATACCGTCAGGCTTCCGCCAGGTGGTTATAATCCCCAGGGCAGCGGTGCAAGCACAGCCCCATCACGTATTTCACTGCCTGAATTTTGGGCAGTGAAATGCTCGACGGGTGCTGCTGCACCCGCTACACATCAACATTGCCGCCGGCTCTATTATGAGCCGGCTTCAATGTTGATGTGACTTTTCCGCTGGGCCAGCAGACAGAAACTTGTGGTATAGTGGCATCCGCAGCTTCGGCGGTCTTTTTGGAAGGCCCCCGAAGTTGTAATGAGGGCCTGGGTGTTTGAAAATGCCACTTTTAGAAAGTGAGCATTGTGTTGCTTATACCATTTCTGTGACTCTGTCTGTTTGTGGATTCCCTGTCTGGGTCAATTTGACAGTTGGGCTGGTTGCACCTCACAATAGACAGTGACACAAAGGGAGCTGGGGTGTAGTCTGCATTTCCTGCTGAGCCATCGATGCTAGGAGGAAGGGGAGTAGTGGTCACTCACACCTAAAAGGGCTGTGCCTGCCCTCACACAATGCATTCTCCAACCCCCTGGTGAGTGTTTGGTGCCTGGCCTGGGCAAGGCAGGATTTCACATTCTGCAGTTGCTGCTTCTGCCAGAGTAAGAGGGCAAAGACTGGACTTTGTGCGCCTTCAATCTTGTGAGGATCTCCAATGGCTTGATTTAGAGCTTGCCTCCTGTTGTTTGAAGTCTCAGGGACAGCAAAGACTTCTCTCTGCCAGCCCCTGGAGTCTCTGGAAAGACTCCTACTCTGCCCTGTGGTGCCCATCCAGTTCCTGGGACCCTGAAAGGAGAAGCTGGCAGCCTAAGAGGAAGAAATCCACGCACAGAACGCTGTGCGGGGAAAAGATTGATGCAACTCCGATCTGTGGCTGTGAAAATTGATGCACCACCGGCTTTGCGGCTGAAAATCTACCCTCGTCTGCAACGTGACCAAAGAATCAACGCATGGAGCTGGAGAAACAACGTGCAGCATCGCTGACGGAGGCTGGGAAATCGCAACCCACGCTGCATGGTTTTCGGATCATCGTGTGGCTGGATTTCCGACGCAAACACTGCCCGCCCGGACCCGAGAGTGCTGACCGGATCGACGCATCGCTTTCCTGCGGAGAGAAGAATCGACTCACCCGACCCGACGAAAGGAGAAACAATGCAAGGTCTCATTCGTGAGTGAAATCGACGCATCACAATCCCTTTTTGACGCACACTCTCCCGTGCTGGGTTATTTTTGACACACCCAAGGTACATTTTCATGATAACAGTGTTAGTGTGTGTTTAAAACTACATGAATACTCTTTTTGGTTTTTAATTGATAACTTGACTTGTGTTTTGGAGATTTTTGTCATTTTGGTCTTGTTTTGTTTAGATAAAGATTCTCTATTTTTCTAAACCTGTGTTGTGTCATTTTGTAGTGTTTTCATTAAGTTACTGTTTGTGTTGGTACAAATAATGTACACCTTGCACTCTGAAGTTAAGCCTACTGCTCGTGCCAAGCTACCAAGTGGGTAAGCAGGGGTTAGCCGAGGGTAATTCTCTTTTACCCTGACTAGATTGAGGGTCCTTGCTTGAACAGGGGGTAACCTGACTGTCAACCAAAGACCCCATTTCTAACAATGTCGTAATATGATAACAACCGAAGGAGTGAGGAAAGATCAACGTGTGGGCTTTTTTTGCTGTGTACAATGTGAAGCATGCATGGACAGTCAAAACTGCATGGAACTGAGAACCCCAGATAGTACAAGCATCTTTAAAATTAGAGGGTTTTATAATTGCAACATCACTTATTGTATATCTGCTTTGATCTGTCCATGTGAGAAGATATACGTAGGTAGTACCTTTCACAAAGCAAAAAAAAAACTGATTTTGAAACACAAGAGCGATATGCAACAATAATCTGCAGTATCCAGAAGCAAGGCACTTTGTGGAAGTACACTTTCAGATTAGTAGATTGTTACGGTTCCTTGTCCTTGATTCAATTGCTCCTGATATTGGGGGAGGGGAGGGTGGAGAACAGAAATTGAGAATTCTAGAATCCTGGTATATTTTGGATTTTAATACATTATACCCAGTGGGTATGAACTTGAGCGAGGAACTAAGTGTACATATTGTATAAAGGGTACAATGGACAATGCATATGTATATGCTTTAGAACATAAATATATATTTATTGATAGATAGATAGATAGATAGATAGATAGATAGATAGATAGATAGATAGATAGATATTGCATGTGAAATAGAATTAATAAATATTTTCAAGGGCGTTTAGGCACCTCTTGATTCAAAGGCTGATTTAAAGCATATGACATAGCAGTAGTATTTAGATGAATTGTAACAGAAGACCTTAGGACTTCTATTTTCATACCAAGTGAAATAGGTGCTTTATAAGCTCTATCAAGTCTGTGGATAAAACATATTCCATACCACCAAGCTTGAAACAAAATGTTTTTTGAGCTGTAACATTATTTGGTAATTTGTTTGTAATGCAACTGCTAGCATAAGGTCAATTAATTTTACATTTAACCTACAATCACTCCAATCATCTGATAAGCTAGCTAGGAAGATGTTGACATAGCAAAAATGGACATTTAATTGAAACACAGATTTTATCAGTTCCCAAACCTTAGTCCAAGAGTGGTGAGTACAATGACAACTAAAAATTAATGGGCATACTTATAAGACTGTCATGCATCTCAGCAAGTTATCTTTCTGCGCTGTACTGTGTGACACAGAAAGGGTGGGAATGTGCCATTTTTAACTTCTGGTAAATATGGGAATGTGTTGGATTCCATGGATTTTGCATGGGAACACCCATGCATCACCCATGGAAACACCTCCCTAATGCTGAGCAATGCAACACAGCAATTTGTGCTGCCTTGCATTACTCAAGAGTTATGATGCCACACAGGGCCACGCAAGGCACCCATTTGCCAACTATATGAGTCATTACAGTCACGTTCTGAAGCCACAATGCCTGCTGCCAGAGCCAGAAGCTGAGGTGAAAGGCTGGTCAGGTCATGGAGCATGATTGAAGCAGCTTTTAAAGCAACACAAACTGAACATTGCTTTTCTTCTGCTTTATTTTAATAGCTTACAATGTCAAGCAGAGAGAATATGCATATTTTAACTACTTAGTTTTGAGAAAAGCTAGACTCTTTCTGCATGTTCCTACACATTCTGCACTTGTATTGCACTGTCTCAGATATGTGTTTGCAAAAAATATCTAACAGGTTTTTGATATATTTAATTTTGCATGAGAGGTTTATTTTTATTCTTCTTGTTTTCAAACATGCTCACTCTTTCATATGAAAGAGCGAAGCACCAAGGTTTATGTGGTGTGTGGAAAAGGTGATGGTTTGACCATATATTACATGGGATAAGGTACCCCCTGGCGTACATGATAGGGATATGTAACAAGTCACCTCAGAGTTCCATAACCTTATATGGTTATGGAAATTCTCAGTGAGTTGCAATATCCTTATCATGTACAGCAGGGGATACTTTATCCCTTATAAATATGAGAAACAAGGATTGGGTGCTGTTTTGCTGCTTTTGAAGATTTTCAAAGCATACGCCAAATTTTATTCTGCAAATTAACAGGCCAGTTAAAATTGAGATTGTCTTTCTGCTTCAGTTCCACCTGTGATTTTTGCCTCTCAGTAGCACACGTTTTAATGATTTTATATAGTGTGGATGCTCCTGGTCATGACAAAAGACTATCAAAAAGGTGATTTTCTAATACCAGGACTGCAACAGTGAGCACAATTGTATCATATATACTAGATATACTTTGTGCTGAAGTGTTAAATTTGTATTTAAATGCATTTGGAAACTAATAATATATGTTGTGCATCAGAGAAATGATAATAATGTATTATACCAAAAAAAAATGATGAACCCATATTAACCCTTTCTCTCTCCATGGTTGCCAAAATGTTCTATTTTTAATTATAATAATAATAAGTTTATTGTGCCAGATAGGTGAATTTAAGACATTATCTCTGTTGATGAGATACGGAAATAACATGGGGTATACTAACTTGCATGTGCATATAAGGACGGGTAGCAACATAAATGAGGGATGTTGGGAAAAAGTTATCATTTCTTTTAACTAAAATGGAGAAATAAAATGTCCTTGAACCCATAGAGGACAATCATCATCAATGTTATCTAATAGCCAATGAGTGGACTGTTTTAAACAAAAAGCATTGTGGTAAGTATGAAAATCCAGAAAGTTAACTCCACCATCCTTTTTTTAGTAAGCCAAATGTGGTTTCCCTTTATTTCACAAAAAAAGATGTAGGTAAGGAGTTAATTTTCTTTAAAACATAAGACAGTGTATTTGTGAGAATTGTGGATGAAACAAGTAAAACTACAGGAACAAACATCATTTTAACAGAATCATGACACTCCCACCAGGAAAGAAAAATGGTTCCATTCCATTATTTATAAGCTTAACCTATTAATAGTTTCCTGTAGGTTAATGTTGACAATACTTTTCACAGCATCAGAAAATCAGAGCCTCAAATATTTACTTTAATATGGGTTCAATTGAACATCAGAAGATATAAAATCATGTATTAAAAAAAATAAGAGAGAAAGTATCTCATATTTTTCAATATTGAGTTTGTATCTTAAGACTAGGGAAAAATCCTTCATTTTCTCAAGTAAAATTGAAAGTGACAAATGTGGATTAAAAATGAATAGGAGTATGTCATCCACATACATATATAATTTAGTTTGATTTTCACCATAAATAAAGTGTAGTATTGTTGCATTCCTAACTTATGTTTCACCGGGCTGCAGTTTCTTTGTAGAAGGTTTTCATATAAAAACTCACCTCTTCCTATTACCCAGAATTGCCTGCTAGTCCTCATTAAAACAGAGTCATTTGATAATCTATTCAAGAATTGAGCTTAAACATCCCCAGCGTCACCATCCTGGCACCTGTTGCCTATTACAGGAAACATATACTCTATTTTGTATGTATTTGAATGATGCATCAGTAGCTAAGTAGCCCAACGTTTCAATGTTGTAACCCACAAAAGCATCTAGTCTAATATGAAGCATTCTCAATATTTAGTTGGCCCAGTGACTATAATACTAATGTCCTGATTTAATCAAAATGGCACTGCATCCAATGCTGCACCCCTTTTCTTGCGTCCCTTAGCACCACCCTGCCACCACCATGTATGCAGCGTATTTAATATATAGCGCAGCATGGCACAGATTAGGGGCAATAGTGTCTAAATTTTTGACACTATTGGTGTACTGTGTAGGATTTGCACCAAAATGTTGGCATCAATCCTGCACAATAGATAAGGGCTCATTGAAAACAATGGTGTGCCCCCTTTTAACACCTGCAAAAAGTAGTTGCAAAACATGATGCAGTGGAATCTCTCAGATTCCACTGCATCATTGTTGTGGTCCCCCTAACAGGGGAATACCCCCCTTGCATACAGCATGCATGGAACAGACATATTGTGGCTCAAGGGGTTTCAAAATGGCACAATTCATGCTTTGCGCACTTCGTAAATATGACGTGCCGATTTTGGCCTCACTGGGCCACATTAGCGTTAAAAAATTACGTTAATGTGGTGCAAGGAGGCCATAGGCCCTCTTAAATCTGGGTCTAAATGTCAGGAATAAATGTGGTCCAGAGTAAGTAATATATTTAAGCAAAACTCCAGCAATGTTTAGCTAGCTCATTGCTGACTCACATGGATCCTTAGTCGAAAGCTTTCTCAAAATCATATACGTGGGGCAGTAGTTTAGTAATATCAGACTCATAGAAACCTCAGCATTCTGCACATAACTTTGTTTTCGCATATATTGTCACATTTTTATTATATTCTCTATGATGAATGTCTTCTAGCTCATGTCAGCTTCCTGCTTTTCTTCCACTAAGGTTCATCTTGACTGCAGTGTCTCACTCTCAAAATGTCACAGGGAGTGAATGGCTTGTGACTTACCCCATTAACATTATTTCACTTTCGGAGAGCAGTTTTTGAGGCCTGAAAATTGTGACGATTATCCTGCATGTGGAAGCAAATGGATCAAATGCATGATCATTGGTATGGTCGGTTTAGCATGTAACCACTGAACAAAGATGATGATGTGCAATCTAACTTCACAGAATTACCATAGCAACATGGCATCAATTAATCCTTGCTCCTAATAGGAGTTGGTTTATGATTCACTGAAAAAGAGGCTGCCCATAACTAAGCTCTGTATCACAATGCATCTTTTTCTGTTTGCTCAGGAGTACTCTGCTCTTTCATGGTCTATTCTTATATTGTGCATATGTTGCCTTTTTAGTGTATTTCTTTTTATGTGTGTCCTCCTGTATCAGCCTCCTTTTCTTTAAGACTCCTATTGTTTGTTTCCTGTAATTATAAGGCCAACATATTTGGAACATGTGAGGTTGGCTGAGGAATGTCTGTCCCAGTTAAAGATTCTTACCATTGAATTGAATGTCTTCACCAGAGGCAGCCTGCACCATTATGATGGGAGGCACTATGTGATCCCAATGAAACCATGTCTGTATTGCATGAGGGTGATGGCCATAGGATGGGTAGATCTGTAATTTGTTTGCTCAGAATTATGCGAACATTACATGAAAATAGGTGAATTTTAAGGAATGCATGTGCTGGTATCATGTATTACAACTGAATGTGAGGGCAGGCATTGCATTATTATTAGGAGGAGATCGGTCGCGGGCAAAATTATCTTCCATGAGACATATTTTGCTTGGTCCAGTCTGCAATAGACAACATTGATGAGAAAGTTCATGTCCACAAAATCTTGTAATATTCCAAAACTCAAATTTTGCATAACATCACATTTGTAATTTTTGAGAGATATTGTGGCAGTAAAAAATGTTTTGTCTTGGCCTATTTACAACATGTGGCAGTTGATATGTACCCAAAAGAGGGATAACTTTACACTGGCCATATAACAAGTGTTCCTAATTACTCTTATACTACATAATGACACATAGTGACACTAACAGGGCTTACTCTGCAAGATCACAAAGGTTTGTGATGAGTCTTGAAGAGATGTTACACTGTTGAAAATGGTGGTGGACTGTTGGTCCATCACTAGTTTGGTTTGTGCAACACAGACCAACTACTCCCTTCCCCCTGCTAATAGAGCATACAGGGCATGTGATATAGAGAAAGTATCTAGCATGTCTGCAAACTATTGGAAGAAGTGTGCTTAGTGCTATACTCTAAATCTGTCCCTTAGCAAGTCCTAATGGAACACCCTCAACACATGCTGCATGCATACACGGATAATTGTCCTCATTGAACATGTTCCAGAGTCACTTATTCTTAGATGAAATCTCAAAAACAGAGTGGTAAGGACCACAGATGGAGTTTTGCAATAGAACTTAGGTCATTGAACTGTAAAGGGAGCCTTGATTGCAGTAGGTCTTGACTGGATACTATTAGGCATATGTTGGTATGCTTGGGCACTTTGCCTTTTTATTCTGATCTACCACAAGAGCATCCATTTTTGTGTGGGGGTATAAGGTGGCTGCTGCTTGATAAAAAAGACCAACATTTAGCAAGAAGTCCTTAGCAGTCCATTCTAGTTAGTGACAGAAACTAAAGTGGTCTTTCTGCCAGAGTTTTCCTTATGCATATTGTACTTGGCTGATGGCATTTTCAAGATACTCTTACATGACGGGAACAAAGTTCATTTGACACACTAATTGTCTAAGGACATCAGTGACACATCTTTCTGAGTGTATGGCCATGAAGATACCCCACAGTTAGAAATATTGCATTTGCTGAAGATAAAATATTATATCAACATACAATGCACAGATGACCTGGTAATCTTAAACTATACTCATGTGCGAATGATGAGGACGCTGGGCATATTACATAATTACAACATCACAAATCAGTGAAAAGCAAATGTTGCAAAAAACAAAGTCCTAATCTTTGGACAATGAGCTAAAAACAACAGCTAACATGAAACACTGGACCCTTAAACATCATCACAACTGGCAAATACAATTAACATGGCATTTGGTTGTCAAATATGGGCAAAGCCTTCCTACAAGCAAGAGCAGTAGAGGAGAAGGTGATTAAAACTTAATTTGCCTAAGCAAAATGTCATCAAAAACTACACAGCCCAACAGCAGAATGAATACTCATTGTAATCAATGGCAAATTCCTCCCCACCATAAGCTCTGGGCACCTTGGCGATCCAGTAATACTCACAAACACATTGGAACATTGTCACATTGTGGCCTACATTAAAGTCTTTGAGCTCCCCAAAACAAGGCACACTTTGATACAGCTGGAGTTTGGGCTAGTCAGCATGGATATTGAATGCTAAAAGAACAACAAAAAAATGTATTACCACCAAGTAATTAGGGCTGGCTCAAGGAAAGGTGCTCTGCAGATGATATTTAATGATGCAGGAACCCCTTGGGCAAAATACCTTCACATTGCCTCTACAACGCTAAACCTTATCACAGAAAACCTGAAACATCAAACCCAAACTCTGCCACACCTAAAGGGCATATTAAATAAGCAAGGAAAACATCTATCAAGAGAACAAGACTTGTCCATGCTCAGGCAGATTCTGGGTGCCCTGGGGCCCCATAATGCACATGTGGGTGTGGCCTGCCAGCCATACCTGAAAGCCCCCCTGTTGAGGCAGGCCTTCAGGAGCATACCACACAGGTAGACTCTGACACTGTTGATCAGCAAATTTAGAGCGCACTGGAAAACATACTTGCCCGCATTGCAGCAGTGCAGACTGTGTGCTCATGCCCCAGAATCAATGATTTATTTACTGTGTTGCTACCCAGCACTGTTGCTCGAAAGGCGTCTCTTCTTAAGGCCAATAGTTTTGCAGCATGGCCTTTGAACCTGTAAGGAGGCTTTCTACTATGTTTACACTTGTGTGGTCCCTTAGGAATTAGCAAGAATCTCCAGGTTTTATGCAAAAATAAGAGAGAAACTGAGGGACTGTTGTGCTTTTACTTCAGAACGAGAGGGAACAAAGTGAAAGGAGGGCAAAGAAGGCAGATCTCTTAGTCTGAGTAATTAATTTATTAAGGCACTTCCCAAGTTTCATAAATGAAAAGAATAACATGAGCTTTTATTTCAAAAGCAGCCACACACATGCAATTCTCAAATTAATCACTGCAACAGGATAATTATGATCAAAGGACCAAGGACAATGCAATACTTCAGCAATGAATATAATATACATATTGTGACTAAGTATTCATGCATGCACACCGCAAAGCTAAAAATAAGAATTAAAAATGTATCCCCATGGGGCTTGGCTCCGGCATCATCCCTTGTCCTCAATGGGAATATTCTCTAGGCAATGCATCCATTTCCAGATGAGTTCCTTCTTCTCCCAGTTGTCAAGCTTCCCCACCTAATGTACTTTAAATAAACTTGGTGCTCCATATCTTAGATACGGCACACACATGGTGGCATTAGTAGGGCGATAAAGGGCGCAGTAAAAGTGGTGCTGCACTGGGTGCAGCACCATTTTCCTTAAATTAGGCCCTTTGTGTTTCTGAAGGCAAAAAAATATAGACTAGTAAAAAGTAAGGAATAGCATGCACAGAGTCCAAGGGGTATGTTAAGCACTTGTTATACATACACACAGGCAATACATGAGGAACACACACTCAGAGACAATTCCAGCCAATAGGTTTTTGTATAGAAAAATATATTTTCTTAGTTTATTTTAAGAACCACAGGTTCAAATTCTACATGTAATATCTCATTTGAAAGGTATTGCAGGTAAGTACTTTAGGAACTTTGAATAATCACAATAGCATATATACTTTTTACATAAAACAAATACAGCTATTTTAAAAGTGGACACAGTGCAATTTTCACAGTTCCTGGGGGAGGTAAGTTATTGTTAGTTCTTGCAGGTAAATAAACCACCTACGGGGTTCAAATTGGGGTCCAAGGTAGCCCACCGTTGGGGGTTCAGAGCAACCCCAAAGTCACCACACCAGCAGCTCAGGGCCGGTCAGGTGCAGAGGTCAAAGAGGTGCCCAAAACACCTAGGCTTCAATGGAGAAGGGGGTGCCGCGGTTCCAGTCTGCCAGCAGGTAAGTACCCGCGTCTTCAGAGGGCAGACCAGGGGGGTTTTGTAGGGCACCGGGGGGGACACAAGTCCACACAAAAAGTACACCCTCAGCAGTGCGGGGGCGGCCGGGTGCAGTGTGTAAACCAGCGTCGGGTTTGTAATAGGAATCAATGGGAGACCAAGGGGTCTCTTCAGCGTTGCAGGCAGGCAAGGGGGGGGCTCCTCGGGGTAGCCACCACCTGGGCAAGGGAGAGGGCTTCCTGGGGGTCCCTCCTGCACTGGAGTTCCGATCCTTCAGGTCCTGGGGGCTGCGGGTGCAGGGTCTTTTCCAGGTGTCGGGATTTCAGAGTCAGGCAGTCACGGTCAGGGGGAGCCTCGGGATTCCCTCTGCAGGCGTCGCTGTGGGGGCTCAGGGGGGACAACTTTGGTTACTCACAGTCTTGGAGTCGCCTGGGGGTCCTCCCTGTAGCGTTGTTTTTTCACCAGTCGAGTCGGGGTCGCCGGGTGCAGTGTTGCAAGTCTCACGCTTCTTGCGGGGATTGCAGGGGTCTTTAAATCTGCTCCTCTGGAAACAAAGTTGCAGTCTTTGTTGAACAGGGCCGCTGTTCTCAGGAGTTTTTTGGTCTTTTGGAAGCAGGGCAGTCCTCTGAGGATTCAGAGGTCGCTGGTCCTGGTGAAAGCGTCGCTGGAGCAGTTTTCTTCCGAAGGAGGGAGACAGGCCGGTAGGGCTGGGGCCAAAGCAGTTGGTGTCTTCTTCTTCTCTGCAGGATTTTTCAGCTCAGCAGTCCTCTTCTTCTTTAAGTTGCAGGAATCTAAATTGTTAGGTTCAGGGGAGCCCTTAAATACTAAATTTAAGGGCGTGTTTAGGTCTGGGGTGTTAGTAGCCAATGGCTACTAGCCCTGAGGGTGGGTACACCCTCTTTGTGCCTCCACCCAAGGGCAGGGGGCCACATTCCTATCCCTATTGGGGGAATCCTCCATCTGCAAGATGGAGGATTTCTAAAAGTTAGAGTCACTTCAGCTCAGGACACCTTAGGGGCTGTCCTGACTGGCCAGTGACTCCTCCTTGTTATTCTCATTATCTCCCCCGGGCGTGCCGCCAAAAGTGGGGCCGTGGCCGGAGGGGGCGGGCAACTCCACTAGCTGGAGTGCCCTGTGGTGCTGGAACAAAGGGGGTGAGCCTTTGAGGCTCACCGCCAGGTGTTACAGCTCCTGCCTGAGGGAGGTGATAGCATCTCCACCCAGTGCAGGCTTTGTTACTGGCCACAGAGTGACAAAGGCACTCTCCCCATGTGGCCAGCAACATGTCTCGAGTGTGGCAGGCTGCTAAAACCAGTCAGCCTACACAGGTAGTTGGTTAAGGTTTCAGGGGGCACCTCTAAGGTGCCCTCTGGGGTGTATTTTACAATAAAATGTACACTGGCATCAGTGTGCATTTATTGTGCTGAGAAGTTTGATAACAAACTTCCCAGTTTTCACTGTAGCCATTATGGTGCTGTGGAGTTCGTGTTTGACAGACTCCCAGACCATATACTCTTATGGCTACCCTGCACTTACAATGTCTAAGGTTTTGCTTAAACACTGTAGGGGCACAGTGCTCATGCACTGGTGCCCTCACCTATGGTATAGTGCACCCTGCCTTAGGGCTGTAAGGCCTGCTAGAGGGGTGACTTATCTATACTGCATAGGCAGTGTGAGGTTGGCATGGCACCCTGAGGGGAGTGCCATGTCGACTTACTTGTTTTGTCCTCACCAGCACACACAAGCTGGCAAGCAGTGTGTCTGTGCTGAGTGAGGGGTCCCCAGGGTGGCATAAGATATGCTGCAGCCCTTAGAGACCTTCCCTGGCATCAGGGCCCTTGGTACCAGGGGTACCAGTTACAAGGGATTTACCTGGATGCCAGGGTGTGCCAATTGTGAAAACAAAAGTACAGGTTAGGAAAAGAACACTGGTGCTGGGGCCTGGTTAGCAGGCCTCAGCACACTTTCAATTCAAAACATAGCATCAGCAAAGGCAAAAAGTCAGGGGGTAACCATGCCAAGGAGGCATTTCCTTACACAACCCCCCCAAACGAAAGAGGATGAGACTAACTTTTCCAAAGAGAGTCTTCATTTTCTAAGTGGAAGAACCTGGAAAGGCCATCTGCATTGGCATGGGCAGTCCCAGGTCTGTGTTCCACTATAAAGTCCATTCCCTGTAGGGAGATGGACCACCTCAACAGTTTTGGATTTTCACCTTTCATTTGCATCAGCCATCTGAGAGGTCTGTGGTCAGTTTGAACTACAAAGTGAGTACCAAAGAGGTATGGTCTCAGCTTCTTCAGGGACCAAACCACAGCAAAGGCCTCCCTCTCAATGGCACTCCAACGCTGTTCCCTGGGGAGTAACCTCCTGCTAATGAAAGCAACAGGCTGGTCAAGGCCATCATCATTTGTTTGGGACAAAACTGCCCCTATCCCATGTTCAGAGGCATCTGTCTGCACAATGAACTGCTTGGAGTAATCTGGAGCTTTTAGAACTGGTGCTGTGCACATAGCTTGTTTCAGGGTGTCAAAGGCCTGTTGGCATTCTACAGTCCAGTTTACCTTCTTGGGCATTTTCTTGGAGGTGAGTTCTGTGAGGGCTGTCACTATGGATCCATATCCCTTCACAAACCTCCTATAGTACCCGGTCAAGCCAAGGAATGCCCTGACTTGAGTCTGGGTTTTTGGAGCTGCCCAGTCCAGAATAGTCTGGATCTTAGGTTGGAGTGGCTGAACTTGGCCTCCACCTACAAGGTGTCCCAAGTAAACCACAGTTCCCTGCCCTATCTGGCATTTGGATGCCTTGATAGAGAGGCCTGATGATTGCAGAGCCTTCAAAACCTTCTTCAGGTGGACCAGGTGATCCTGCCAGTTGGAGCTAAAGACAGCAATATCATCAAGATAAGCTGCACTAAAGGACTCCAAGCCAGCAAGGACTTGATTCACCAACCTTTGGAAGGTGGCAGGGGCATTCTTTAAACCAAAGGGCATAACAGTAAACTGATAATGCCCATCAGGTGTGGAGAATGCTGTCTTTTCTTTTGCTCCAGGTGCCATTTTGATTTGCCAGTACCCTGCTGTTAAGTCAAAGGTACTTAAGAGTTTGGCAGCACTTCATTTGTCAATCAGTTCATCAGCTCTAGGAATGGGATGGGCATCTGTCTTGGTGACAGAATTAAGTCCTCTGTAGTCCACACAAAACCTCATCTCTCTCTTTCCATCTTTGGTGTGAGGTTTGGGGACTAAGACCACTGGGCTAGCCCAGGGGCTGTCAGAGTGCTCAATGACTCCCAATTCCAGCATCTTGTGGACTTCCACTTTGACGCTTTCCTTAACTTGGTCAGACTGTCTGAATATTTTGTTTTTGACAGGCATGCTGTCTCCTGTGTCCACATCATGGGTACACAGGTGTGTCTGACCAGGGGTTAGGGAAAAGAGCTCAGCAAACTGCTGCAGGACCTTCCTACAGTCAGATTGCTGTTGGCTAGAGAGGGTGTCTGAATAGATCACTCCATCCACTGAGCCATCTTTAGGGTTTGATGAGAGGAGATCAGGGAGAGGTTCACTCTCAGCTTCCTGGTCCTCATCTGTTACCATCAACAGATTCACATCAGCCCTATCATGGAAGAGCTTTAGGCGGTTCACATGGATCACCTTCTTGGGGCTCCTGCTAGTGCCTAGGTCCACCAGGTAGGTGACCTGACTCTTCTTTTCTAGCACTGGGTAAGGGCCACTCCATTTGTCCTGGAGTGCCCTGGGAGCCACAGGCTCCAAAACCCAGACTTTCTGCCCTGGTTGGAATTCAACCATTGCAGCCTTTTGGTCATACCAAAACTTCTGGAGCTGTTGGCTGGCCTCAAGGTTTTTACTTGCCTTTTCCATGTACTCTGCCATCCTTGAGCGAAGGCCAAGTACATAGTCCACTATGTCTTGTTTAGGCTCATGAAGAGGTCTCTCCCAGCCTTCTTTAACAAGAGCTAATGGTCCCCTTACAGGGTGGCCAAACAGAAGTTCAAAGGGTGAGAACCATACTCCCTTCTGAGGCACCTCTCTGTAAGCGAAGAGCAGACATGGCAAGAGGACATCCCATCTCCTTTTGAGTTTTTCTGGGAGCCCCATGATCATGCCCTTTAATGTCTTGTTGAATCTCTCAACAAGGCCATTAGTTTGTGGATGATAGGGTGTAGTGAATTTATAAGTCACTCCACACTCATTCCACATGTGTTTCAGGTATGCTGACATGAAGTTGGTACCTCTGTCAGACACCACCTCCTTAGGGAAGCCCACTCTGGTAAAGATACCAATGAGGGCCTTGGCTACTGCAGGGGCAGTAGTCGACCTAAGGTGAATAGCTTCAGGATACATAGTAGCATGATCCACTACTACTAGGATGTACATATTTCCTGAGGCTGTGGGAGGTTCAAGTGGACCCACTATGTCCACACCCACTCTTTCAAAGGGGACCCCCACCACTGGAAGTGGAATGAGGGGGACCTTTGGTTGTCCACCTGTCTTACCACTGGCTTGACAGGTGGTACAGGAGACACAAAACTCCTTAACTTTCTGGGACATGTTGGGCCAGTAGAAGTGGTTGACTAGTCTCTCCCACGTCTTGGTTTCCCCCAAATGCCCAGCAAGGGGAATATCATGGGCTAAGGTCAGAATAAACTCTCTGAACTCCTGAGGCACTACCACTCTCCTAGTGGCACCATGTTTGGGATCTCTTGCCTCAGTGTACAGGAGTCCATCTTCCCAATAGACCCTATGTGTTCCAGTTTTCTTGCCATTGGATTCTTCAGCAGCTCGCTGCCTAAGGCCTTCAAGAGAGGGACAGGTTTCTTGCCCCTTACACAACTGCTCCCTTGAGGGTCCCCCTGGGCCTAGGAGCTCAACCTGATAAGGTTCCAACTCCATAGGCTCAGTTCCCTCAGAGGGCAGAACTTCTTCCTGAGAAGAGTGGTTCTCTTTTTGGTGTTGTGTTGCAGCTGGTTTCCCAGCTGGCTTTCCTTTTCTCTTGGTAGGCTGGGCCCTTTTTCCAGACTCCAGCTCTACTTTTTCACCCTGTGCCTTGCACTGTGCCCTTGTCTTGACACACACCAGTTCAGGGATACCCAGCATGGCTGCATGGGTTTTCAGTTCTACCTCAGCCCATGCTGAGGACTCCAGGTCATTTCCAAGCAAACAGTCTACTGGGATATTTGAGGAGACCACCACCTGTTTCAGGCCATTGACCCCTCCCCACTCTAAAGTTACCATAGCCATGGGATGTACTTTAGTTTGATTGTCAGCATTGGTGACTGGATAAGTTTGTCCAGCCAGGTATTGACCAGGGGAAACCAGTTTCTCTGTCACCATGGTGACACTGGCACCTGTATCCCTCAGGCCTTCTACACTTGTCCCATTAATTAAGAGCTGCTGCCTGTATTTTTGCATGTTAGGAGGCCAGGCAGCCAGTGTGGCTAAATCCACCCCACCCTCAGAGACTAATGTAGCTTCAGTGTGACACCTGATTTGCTCTGGGCACACTGTTGATCCCACTTGGAGACTGGCCATTCCAGTGTTAGCTGGAGTGGAGTTAGAAGTGGTTGTTTTCTTGGGACAGGCCTTGTCTCAAGTTTGGTGTCCAGGCTGATTACAGCTACGACACCAGGCCTTTTTGGGATCAAAGTTTTTACCCTTGTACCCAAAATTGGTTTGTGAAGAGGCTCTGGGCCCACCCTCCTGTGCAGGTTTTTGGGGGCCTGTAGAAGACTCTTTACTATTTTTGTTTTTGGATGTCTCAACACCTTTCCCCTGGGGAGGCTTTGTGACCCCTTTCTTTTGGTCACCCCCTGTGGAAGTCTTGGTCACCCTAGTCTTGACCCAATGGTCCGCCTTCTTTCCCAATTCTTGGGGAGAAATTGGTCCTGGCTATACCAGATGCTGATGCAGTTTGTCATTGAAACAATTACTTAACAGATGTTCTTCAACAAATAAATTGTACAGCCCATCATAATCATTTACACCACTGCCTTGAATCCAACCATCTAGTGTTTTTACTGAGTAGTCTACAAAATCAACCCAGGTCTGGCTCGAGGATTTTTGAGCCCCCCTGAATCTAATCCTATACTCCTCAGTGGAGAATCCAAAGCCCTCAATCAGGGTACCCTTCATGAGGTCATAAGATTCAGCATCTTTTTCAGAGAGTGTGAGGAGTCTATCCCTACACTTTCCAGTGAACATTTCCCAAAGGAGAGCACCCCAGTGAGATTTGGTCACTTTTCTGGTTACCCAAGCCCTCTCAAAAGCTGTGAACCATTTGGTGATGTCATCACCATCTTCATATTTAGTCACAATCCCTTTAGGGATTTTTAACATGTCAGGAGAATCTTTGACCCTAGTTATGTTGCTGCCACCATTGATGGGTCCTAGGCCCATCTCTTGTCTTTCCCTTTTCATGGCAAGGATCTGTCTTTCCAAAGCCAATCTTTTGGCCATCCTGGCTAACTGGATGTCCTCTTCACTGGGATTATCCTCAGTGATTTCAGAGATGTTGGTCCCTCCTGTGAGGGAAGCAGCATCTCTGACTATTACATTTGGAGACAGGGCTGGAGAGGCCCTGTTCTCCCTAGTTAGGACTGGAAGGTGGGAATTTTCCTCCAAGTCACTATCTTCATCCTCTGTGTTGCCATCCTCAGAGGGGTTGGCCTTTTCAAACTCTGCCAAAAGCTCCTGGAGCTGTATTTTGGAAGGTCTGTGGCCCATTGCTATTTTCTTTATTTTGCAGAGTGACCTTAGCTCCCTCATCTTAAGATGGAGGTAAGGGGTGGTGTCGAGTTCCATCACATTCACATCTGCACTAGACATTATACTTCTAAAAGTTGGAATACTTTTTAAGAATCTAAAACTAGTTCTAGAATCTAATTCAAACTTTCACAAAACTTTTAAACTTCTAAAAGAAATGCTAACAGGGACTAACACAAGGCCCTAGCAGGACTTTTAAAAATTTAGAAAAATAGTTCAAATTGCAAAAATCAATTTCTAATGATAATTTTTGGAATTTGTTGTGTGATCAGGTATTGGCTGAGTAGTCCAACAAATGCAAAGTCTTGTACCCCACCGCTGATCCACCAATGTAGGAAGTTGGCTCTGTATGTGCTACTTCAAAGTAAGGAATAGCATGCACAGAGTCCAAGGGTTCCCCTTAGAGGTAAGATAGTTGCAAAAAGAGATAATACTAATGCTCTATTTTGTGGTAGTGTGGTCGAGCAGTAGGCTTATCAAAGGAGTAGTGTTAAGCACTTGTTGTACATACAGACAGGCAATAAATGAGGAACACACACTCAGAGACAATTCCAGCCAATAGGTTTTTGTATAGAAAAATATCTTTTCTTAGTTTATTTTAAGAACCACAGGTACAAATTCTACATGTAATATCTCATTTGAAAGGTATTGCAGGTAAGTACTTTAGGAACTTTGAATAATCACAATAGCATATATACTTTTTACATAAAACACATACAGCTATTTTAGAAGTGGACACAGTGCAATTTTCACAGTTCCTGGGGGAGGTAAGTTATTGTTAGTTCTTGCAGGTAAGTAAACCACCTACGGGGTTCAAATTGGGGTCCAAGGTAGCCCACCATTGGGGCTCAGAGCAACCCCAAAGTCACCACACCAGCAGCTCAGGGCCGGTCAGGTGCAGAGGTCAAAGAGGTGCCCAAAACACCTAGGCTTCAATGGAGAAGGGGGTGCCCCGGTTCCAGTCTGCCAGCAGGTAAGTACCCGCGCCTTCGGACGGCAGACCAGGGGGTTTTGTAGGGCACCGGGGGGGACACAAGTCCACACAAAAAGTACATCCTCAGCAGCACGGGGGCGGCCGGGTGCAGTGTGTAAACCAGCGTCGGGTTTGTAATGGGAATCAATGGGAGACCAAGGGGTCTCTTCAGCATTGCAGGCAGGCAAGGGGGGGGGCCCTCGGGGTAGCCACCACCTGGGCAAAGGAGAGGGCCTCCTGGGGGTCACTCCTGCACTGGAGTTCTGATCCTTCAGGTCCTGGGGGCTGCGGGTACAGGGTCTTTTCCAGGCGTCGGAATTTCAGAGTCAGGCAGTCGCGGTCAGGGGGAACCTTGGGATTCCCTCTGCAGGCGTCGCTGTGGGAGCTCAGGGGGGACAACTTTGGTTACTCACAGTCTTGGAGTCGCCTGGGGGTCCTCCCTGTAGCGTTGTTTCTTCACCAGTCGAGTCGGGGTCGCCGGGTGCAGTGTTGCAAGTCTCACGCTTCTTGCGGGGATTGCAGGGGTCTTTAAATCTGCTCCTCTGGAAACAAAGTTGCAGTCTTTGTTGAACAGGGCTGCTGTTCTCGGGAGTTTCTTGGTCTTTTGGAAGCAGTGCAGTCCTCTGAAGATTCAGAGGTCGCTGGTTTTGGGGAAAGCGTCGCTGGAGCAGTTTTCTTCCGAAGGAGGAAGACAGGCCGGTAGGGCTGGGGCCAAAGCAGTTGCTGTCTTCTTCTTCTCTGCAGGGTTTTTCAGCTCAGCAGTCCTCTTCTTCTTTAGGTTGCAGGAATCTAAATTCTTAGGTTCAGGGGAGCACTTAAATACTAAATTTAAGGGCATGTTTAGGTCTGGGGGGTTAGTAGCCAATGGCTACTAGCCCTGAGGGTGGGTACACCCTCTTTGTGCCCCCTCCCAAGGGGAGGGGATCACATTCCTATCCCTATTGGGGGAATCCTCCATCTGCAAGATGGAAGATTTCTAAAAGTTAGAGTCACTTCAGCTCAGGACACCTTAGGGGCTGTCCTGACTGGCCAGTGACTCCTCCTTGTTATTCTCATTATCTCCCCCGGCCTTGCCGCCAAAAGTGGGGCCGTGGCCGGAGGGGGCGGACAACTCCACTAGCTGGAGTGCCCTGTGGTGCTGGAACAAAGGGGGTGAGCCTTTGAGGCTCACCGCCAGGTGTTACAGCTCCTGTCTGGGGGAGGTGATAGCATCTCCACCCAGTGCAGGCTTTGTTACTGGCCACAGAGTGACAAAGGCACTCTCCCCATGTGGCCAGCAACATGTCTCGAGAGTGGCAGGCTGCTAAAACCAGTCAGCCTACACAGGTAGCTGGTTAAGGTTTCAGGGGGCACCTCTAAGGTGCCCTCTGGGGTGTATTTTACAATAAAATGTACACTGGCATCAGTGTGCATTTATTGTGCTGAGAAGTTTGATAACAAACTTCCCAGTTTTCAGTGTAGCCATTATGGTGCTGTGGAGTTCATGTTTGACAGACTCCCAGACCATATACTCTTATGGCTACCCTGCACTTACAATGTCTAAGGTTTTGCTTAGACACTGTAGGGGCACAGTGCTCATGCACTGGTGCCCTCACCTATGGTATAGTGCACCCTGCCTTAGGGCTGTAAGGCCTGCTAGAGGGGTGACTTATCTATACTGCATAGGCAGTGTGAGGTTGGCATGGCACCCAGAGGGGAGTGCCATGTCGACTTACTCGTTTTGTCCTCACCAGCACACACAAGCTGGCAAGCAGTGTGTCTGTGCTGAGTGAGGGGTCCTCAGGGTGGCATAAGATATGCTGCAGCCCTTAGAGACCTTCCCTGGCATCAGGGCCCTTGGTACCAGGGGTACCAGTTACAAGGGACTTACCTGGATGCCAGGGTGTGCCAATTGTGAAAACAAAAGTACAGGTTAGGGAAAGAACACTGGTGCTGGGGCCTGGTTAGCAGGCCTCAGCACACTTTCAATTCAAAACATAGCATCAGCAAAGGCAAAAGGTCAGGGGGTAACCATGCCAAGGAGGCATTTCCTTACACTTATTATGCATGATTATTATATTGTGAAGTGTGATTTTCATATGGATATTTGGGAGATGTGTGCAACATCTCCATTGCATAAAAAAATTGAAAGCAGTTTCCAAACTTACCAATTAGTGGCAGGGATATCCACAAATTGCCTACGAGGAAGTGCTTACATTCTAAGAGTGGTGGAGTTACCAAAACAGTTACTGTCAAGTATTAGTTTTCGAGGAGCTGAAAATCTGGTGTCATTGCATGAAGAAATGGTCTATTATTTGCCTTTAGCCCCTGAATGCTTAAAGCTGACACAGCATGGGCCAAGGAATGAGGAGAAGCAGTATCAACATGCATAGCAGCAGGAAAACATACAAATAGAAAACCTTGGAAAAGGCAATTTTCAAAAAATACAGAGATGTCATGCTATGAGCATTGGATTTGACCTCCTAATATAGCTCAATGCCATGGTGACCTAGGAGGGAAACAAGATGGAAACAGGAAGATGAAATCTGCTATGTTGGAAAAGGATGTAATTCTGTGACAGAACATGGAATTCTCAAGGAATCCACTGGAAATTCCTTCCTGGAATGAAATGGAATGTGATTATAAGAAAGCTATGCCTTACTTCTTCAACATGATAAAGAAGGCTAGGATAGTGCCCAAAAAAAGATGTTGTTATTAAGGGGGTGCAACCTTGCTGAGAACATCAGAGAGGCTCACCCCACTCACATGGAAATACCAAAGAGAATGATCCATCATGGAACTGTCAAGCCACAGAGAGAGTCTTCCCCTCCATCAGACATGCATGGAAAAGAAGAGGCAGAAGCTGTACAAACATCTGCAAGGTAAGTCTTGGCCAAGATTGTGGAAGCTTTAGAGAAGCCATGCCCATGTATGCAGATACGCATGCTACCCTGAAATCCACATGTATGCACATGACAGACATAGCTCCCTCGAAGATGGAAGCAAAAGGAGCATAGAGCTTGGCCTACATGATCCGATCAGGCTTCGTAGTGGGTCTAAGTTGTAACAGTAAGTTTGTCTACCTCTACTAATTTATTCCTAAGCATATGGTCACACTCAAGTCATGTAGACCCCAGTGACCATCCCACTGGCTCTCCACCCAAGCCATGGCCTTCTCTCCCCTGGCAAAGAAATGCATACCAAATATAGATATTCATTTCCAGTCATGCAGGAACAACATCTCCACTGAAGGCACTTAACTTTGTAGAGCACATGGTATGTTTGTTGCACTGTTTCTGAAAGCCTTTTCATTTTTTAACTACCAAATTACGAAAGCAGGGATTTGTTTCTTGAAAGGAGAAGAAACGGCCCTGTTGACAAGGTGTTTCTCCCTGAATGTAAAGAGTCATTGAACATTTTCCCAGGTTGGACCCGCCATTTTTGGCCCTGGCCCTAAATAGAATGGCACAACAGCCGAGTTGACTTGATGTCCCTGTGCCAGCCAGTCCATCAGATCACAGATTTACACAAATGGAGGTAGTAATTAAAATGGGGGAACCAAGGATTTGGTGGGGACGGAGCACTGCTAATTTACATTGATGATCCTGATCCGCCTTACTCTAACTAACCAATTGATGGGGGCAGCAATTACACCATAGTTGAAAATACTAATCTAGCAACCTATTAAGTATAAGCTCTCACTGTTAGACCTGACAGCCTTAGGATGGTCTTACCTCAAACATTTTGCCTGCCGCCCTACATTTTTCTGATCTCATTTTTGCTGGTTTTAGGACTCTGTGCACTTTACCACCGCTGGCCAGTGCTAAAGTGCTTGTGCTCTCTCCTCTAACCATGGTAACATTGGCTCATACCCAATTGGCCTATTTAATTTACCTATGGGTCCCTAGTAAAGTGCACTAGATGTGCCCAGGGTCAGTACATTAAATGCTACTAGTGGGCCTGCAGCACTGATTGTGCCACCCACACAAGTAGCCCCTTAATCATGCCTCAGGTCTGCCATTTCTAGGCCTAAGTGTGCAGTTTCACTGCCACTTCAACTTGGCATTTAAAGCTATCTGCCAAGCGTTAAAGTCCCCTTTTCTTTCATATGTCACCCCTAAGGTAGGCCCTAGGTGACCCACAGAGCAGGGAGCTATTTAAGTAAAAGGAAGGACATGCACTTATAGGTTTTACATGTCCTGGTAGTGAAAAACTCCCAAAGCCATTTTTCACTACTGTGAAGCCTGCTCCTCTCATAGGCCAGCATTAGAGAACCCCCTTATATGCTTTTAAGTGGTCATTTCTGATCTGAGATTAATAGACTTGCCGTATCTCGTATGGCTGTAATGGAAGCCTACAAACTGGTGAAGTTGGATTTTACAAAACCATTTCAGAAATGTCACTTTTAGAAAGTAGGCATTTCTCTGCACTTACTGGCACCTGTGCCTTACATTCTGTCTCCGATCCACTTCTGCTCTGTGCTGGTTGAGGGCTCCCTTTGCACATTCCATAAACACAGGACACTCAGCTGCACAGGACACTTAGCTGCATCTGCGTTCACCGGCATACAAATGGGTTTCCCCGGACAGGACAGGTGGAGGGGCTCTCTCTTACACTTCAAAGGCCAGTGGCCTGCCCTCACACAAAAGACTGATAACACCCTGCAGGGCTCCTGGGAGACAGGACTGGGTTGAATGGGGAACTTGTGCACTTCAAAACCACTCTTTCCTTCACTTGAAAGGCACTTTTATGTATATATACTGGTTCTGGGACCCCAACAAATCAGGCATTTCTGGATCTACAACTGGACTCTGTCAGAAGGACAGCTGAGCTGCCCAAAGGACTCATCTGGACTGCTTTTCTGGAAGGACTGCTATGCTGCTTGTTGCCCTGCTGCCTGTTGCTCTCAGACTCTGCTGGAAGGCCTCTGACTACCTTCACAAGTGCTTTTCAAAGACTTGGTTTGAGCATGCCTCCTATCCTGAAGTCTCAGACCCAACAAAGGCTTCATCTACTAGCTCCTAGCTAGTCCATCGACTTCAGTGACTCCAGAACTGGCACTGCTGTCCAACGCCACTCCGCTGCTTGCTCTGGCTCTGTGGTACTCACTGAATGCAATGCCCTCAGCCTGCAACGTAAGACCAACATCGCAGTGACATAGCCTATGTACCACAGTGTGATTGCAATACTGCAGAGTCGACCCATCGCATCTTGACCTGCTGGACTAATCGACCCTGACGGATCACAAGGATTTGACACCTCCCCACCGATGCCGCATCACCTCCCCTGCAACTGGACAGAACTGATGCCTCGTCTCCCCTGCATAACAGTAAGGAACCAACGCCTCACCTCCCCAGCCGCAGCCAGGAACCAACACTACCCCCGCCCCAGTGACGCCTCATCTCCTTGACTGTGAGCTATGTCATGTTTTCTAAAGGTACTGTGCCTGGGGTCTATGTGACTCCATGACTGGCCCACACTCCATCCGCGAGTGGTGTTGGACTGTCGGGAATGACTCTGTCACGACGTTGTAATAGCCCCAGTTGGAGCTATTGTGTTTCTAGGTGCTATAACAGGATTTAGGGGGTCATTCCTACTTCGGTGGGCGGCGGAGGCCGCCCGCCAAAGTTCCCCCGCCAGAAGACCGTACCGCGGTCAAAAGACCGCGGCGGTCATTCTGACTTTCCCGCTGGGCTGGCGGGCAACCGCCAAAAGGCCGCCCGCCCGCCCAGCGGGAAAGCACCAGCAACGAGGAAGCTGGCTCCGAATGGAGCCGGCGGAGTTGCTGGTGTGCGACGGGTGCAGTTGCACCCGTCGCGATTTTCAGTGTCTGCCAAGCAGACACTGAAAATCAATGTGGGGCCCTGTTAGGGGGCCCCTGCAGTGCCCATGCCATTGGCATGGGCACTGCAGGGGCCCCCAGGGGCCCCACGACACCCGTTCCCGCCAGCCTGGTTCTGGCGGTGAAGGATTCACCGTGGAGGATTCCCTGGGGCAGCGGGAAACCGGCGGGAAACCGGCGGCTTCCCTTTTCTGACCGCGGCTTTACCGCCGCGGTCAGGATTGCCCCAGAAGCACCGCCAGCCTGTTGGCGGTGCTTCCTCCGTCACCTACCCTGGCGGTCTCGGACCGCCAGGGTAGGAATGACCCCCTTAATCTTGAAAAATGAATACCTTTACTTGTGTTCATTGTATTCTTGACATTTTGGTCCTATTCTATCCAGGTAAATGTTATCTGTTTTCCTAAACTGGTGTGGGGTACCTTTTGTGGCGTTTTCATGGTGTTACTGTATGAGTTAGTGCACAAATACTTCACACATCGCCTTCTGAGTTAAGCCTGACTGCTCTGTGCTAAGCTACTGAAGCACAGAATATTTTAGCTTGTTTTGTGTCTTTCCCTGACTAGGATTGGGGTCCCTATTTGGATAGGGTGCATACCTCTGCCAACTAGAGACCCAGTTTCTAAATCTAAACATTTACTTTCCTGGCAAACAACCTTCAGTAGAAACCGCTAGCCTTCCTTTTATATAAATCAATATTTTATTGTAATATGTAAATGAAGAAATCTTTGAGCCAAGTAGCTTAATTTCAATGATTATGTGTTTACACATCATAAATGACTAAGTACACTGAGCAAATTAGAATTGGCTTTTACAGCGGGTCGACCGTCAGCTTTAGTAAATATGTGGAGCTAGGTTATTAATACTGGGTGTAAATACGCTGAGCAAACATTGCATTATGTTAACACTTTAGTGTGGAATGCGAGAAAATATTTGATCACCTTCAAATATATTTAATTATTTTCAAGAATTGTGGTTTGGGCCTTGCTTAGGAATGCACTTCGATCGGGACAAAATAGAACTGATAGATGACGCCAAAGGACCTGATTGCAAGTTACGCAGAGCATGGTGAGATAGGTATCTCTCCCGTAAATGTCATTATCCCTCCTAATACGAGCTTTTAACTTGGAAGTGAGGCATGATGTGCTGAATCTGTTATTAATTCATAGACTCTTGCACGTCTTGCACCTTTCTTACAAGTCTTTTCTTCCGGACAACTTTCTGTGGCATTACGATGTCATTGCACTAAAGGAACTTCTGGTGTAAAAATAAAGTTTTATGGGGTTGGGATAAACTATTAGCAAAAATTGGGTTTCATGATTTTTTTATATTTAAATCTGTAGCAATGGGTTTGCCAGAGACATTTCCCCCTGGATTTCTTTGTTCTAAAACCGTCACAAGAGCTTAGCCTTCTCTATTGCCCATGTGCTGTCTTTGAGTTATGACAATATTAAATGATTTACAACAGAATGGAATCTGTCAGTTCTGAACATTGTTTTGCGTTACACAATGTATACCTGGCATTAAAAGCAAGTGCGGTTGGAGAATAGATATGTAAATTAATTTCATCCCAGCCTATTTGTGAAGTAAGGTAACCATGTAGCTCACGAATCAGCCTCCTACTGGACATACCCACACAATTGCTCAATAATAGATACGTTTTAACTCCGCTAATGATCCTTCCCTCGTCTTTTCGTCATAGCCTGCTTTTATGTGACATACATACAACTATCGGAAATTTGCCCTTGGTTTATATTTGGGTAAACATGGTAATAGCATACACTAAAAGTCAATAGCAGGCAAGGTCCATTACAAATATACTCTGTCTCATTTATTACACACTCTCTTACAACTACGCAATCCCTGGCACATGCATAATCTGTGTCCTGTAAACAAAATCTCTCTTGCCCATATTCATGTAGTCATTCCTTCTGCCACCCCCAGAACCTTATGTATATATGATCTATCCCAGAGAGTCAGTGAAGCACAGTTTGGTTTGTAATCACACCAATATATCACACTCTTAGGGGCACATTTACAATTTTTTCATGCAAAGCAGTAAGGCTCCTTGCTACTGAGCTGCATTGCAGGAATGAAGGAGGGTAGAAATGCTCTATATTCACAAAGACATGGAGCGTCTCTGCTCTCTTCTTGTGCTGGGGAACTCTTTGTGGCCTAGCACCAATGAAGACACACTTGCACCACAGTGCAAAGGTGTCTGTGATAGAGGAAGGATATCTTTCTGCACAAAACAACCCTTAGTGATGTTTTCCTCTTTCTCTGCGTGCTACACAAAGCAGCACATATTGAAAAAGGAAAGAACAAGGTGAAATGAAGATGTTTCTCCTCATTACCCTTCACAGGGGAAAGGCATAGCATTTTGATGCATTTTGTAAATCTGGAAATGTGCCAAAACCCATATGTGAATGCATTGGAACGCCCATGCTTCACCTGTGGAGCACCTTCCCAATGAAAGGTTATGCAAGGCAGCACTATGAGCTCCTTTGTTTTACTTTGCATTTACAAAATCATTCAAAGTGATGCGAAGAATCAGAAAGACTACCCGATGTCTGAAGAACTTGAAGGGAGATTGGACCTGCTTGCCTTGCACCTAGGAATCCAGAACTGACTCCAAGGGGCAGCTGTGTGAGTTCCAGGGAGAGCACAAGCTTCCAAAAGCCCTTTCCCTGCAAATGGCTAGTCAATAAGTAGCAACTGGACTTGCCCTGAACCCTGCTGCTGGCCTCTGTTGGAGTTAGTCTTAACCTCGAAAGTCATGCCTCCCAGGTCCTTGGTTACTGCTATAGTTTATTTCTCCTGTCTGCAAACTGCACCATTTGGAAACTAAAAACATTTTGGCAACCCAACCAGTCAGTCTTTTCATTCTGGTTTGCCCCACTGAAGGAGGTCTGACTTCCAGAAAAGTTTCTAAGTGGGAACATGCAGAGCTTCACTGAGACTGACACCGAACAAAAGCAGTTCTACTGTGAGACCTTCTTGGGCATGGATTTTGTACTTTGCACACTTGGAGTTTTCCTGCTGTCATCAATGACAGTTTGCTTTTCCGCAACGCACCGTTGGTGAACCCTTCTTCAGATCCAGCTTGCAACCTGCCTCACAAATGACTTGTTGATGACCACCTTTTCTCGAGAAAGGTTTCTAAGCCAGAAAGTAAACTTTCTACTGGGAACAAACCTGGTCCCTGTATCTGACCTGTGCCTCATTGCAGTTGGCCTTAAATTTTGACTTTGACATGATCTAGTATGACCAGATAACCATTGTTGAGACTTAGTGCTTTTTTGTGCTATTTTTAATTCAGACAGTAAAAATAAATATCTCTGGTTCTACTTATTAGAATTTTGTTGTTTTGGTGTAATTTTAAACATTAAAATGATCTGTATTTTCCTAAACTGATTTGCATTTTTTCTTGTGCTGTGTTTTCACCTTATTAATATTTGAGAGCATTATACATACTTTCCACATTGCCTCCAAGTTTAGCTCGCCTGCTTTGTGCCAAACTATGGTAGGTTTAAACACAGGTTTATTTAGTGACTTTTTTGATTCATCCTGGCAAGGATTGTGATTATAATTTTATGAAGTATGTTGTCAACCCTTTCAACTACTACTAACATTTCTTACACTGGTGTTCAGTGGTGGGATTCAGTGCTTGTGTTTTTGCTGTTCCAGTCAGTGATCAAGTAAAACTGAAAATCACTTAATATAATCTGATATGAACATCTATTTTCGATCTTTAAATTCTCCTTGTGATTGGGCGTATTTTTTTCCTAAATTTCACTCCTTATCTCATATTTTGCACCTGTGATTTTTGAAAGAATGGAGGTGGATCTCAGCAACATTGAAAGCTTCTCTGTGACAGAGAGGGAAAAGTTGTGTAAGGAGAGGACACTGATGCTATTAAAAGGCTCCAAGAAACTGGATTACCAAATAGCCTTCAGGCCCCGGGGAAAAGTTCAATATGTTGCAGTCTACATCACAGGTGCAGGAGGATGATGGTGCAGAAGATGAAGAGGAGATAAAGGTGGAGGAGAATGACCAGGTAATGGCCCCAGAAGAGAGAGCATGGCTCACAGGAATGAGGTGCCCTACTTAGTCCAGGGTCAAGAGCAATGTGTCGTCTCACAGCCTGATCCCTGCAGTGCTGAAAGACAGGCAAATTGTGGTCCACCTGAGGCTGCAAACTGGCTATCCTGGCCATGGAGGAGGAGAGAGCTGAACAAGCTACAGCAAGGGCCATAGATTAGAAAAAGGCAGCTTCTGAGAGAGCCTTAGAAAAGAAACTGGCTCTAGAGGGGTAGAAAATTCTGCCAGCACATTCAGCCCAGAGAATCACAGAGTCTAATTGAGAGGGTGGCAGTGACAAATACATGCCTAGAGAAAGTAAAATGGCCCACATATCCAAAGACCTGGTACCTAGTTTTCTGATGGGAGATTATGGTGAAAAGTGCTTTTATGCTTATGAGTTAACCTTAGAGATACACAGAGACCCAGTGGAAGATTGTTTGGCTATTATCTAGAAGCATATGAGTAATTCAGGGAGGGATACCCTACTGGCTCCTGGCGAAACTAACAAGATTACTTATGGCCCTATGAAGGAAGCCCTCATTGTAAGGTATGGCCTAAATCCAAAGCATACCACTTGAGGCTTAGGGATGGTCAGAAGCTATCTAACTGGTCCTAAGTAGATTCCAGCAAAGCACTAGATGGTTGAGTGAATGGCAGCAGAGGGAGTGACTATAGCAAGTGACTATAAAGGCCTATACCGTTTATGTATGAGAGACCACATGTTCAGTAATTGCATTGCACCAACACCTGATTGTTTCAAAGCACACTGTGCCCAGCAAACATATCCATGGATGACAAGGAGATGGTGTTTGCCTAAAGCTCACATGCCTGGCAATATAAAAAAGTATAGGCAGTGGCTCACCATTAATGGGCAGAGGGTCGAGACTCTGTGAAACAGAGGAACCCATGTGGCTACGGTTAGGTGTCATCAGGTGACCTTAGAGCAGGTAGTCCCTGATGTAGCCCACCACGTTGTGACAGAAGACAACCAGGTTGAATCACTAACCGGTAGCTCTAATTCCATTTGAAGGGGGATCTCTGGTTCCTTAAAGGTAGCTGTGAGTTTAGCCCATCCTCTCAGCTAGGAAATGACTTAAAGCACACCATCTGGAAAGAGGTGGAGTTAAGGTCCCACTTGGAGATGTTGGGATTACCTGGGCAGGTGTGCTTGACTACATGGTCCATGACAGCTCATAAGGGACGTCTGAAGACCCTAGAGGCTGAGAAGGTGGCCCTGGTGCAGGCTAAGAAGAGGAAGGGCAGGGAGCTCTGGAAACCCACCCTAGAAACTATTTTCCGAGAGAAGACTGATCCTGAGGGTGACATCCCAGAACCTAGAGAGGAAGATATGCTGTGTTAGGAGACCTTTCTGAGCTAACTGGGTAATAAGCTGAAGGAAGACCATCCCGGCCAGAGTTCTCCAAGGTTCAGAAGACGTTTCCTACTCTTTAGGGCGCACGGCAACAGGCCCACACAGTTGGCAACACCTCTAGAGATCACCTCATTTACTGGGAGAAGGGTTTTCTGGGTAGTGAGCTTTAGGGCCACGAGCTCTGGTCAACCCATGTGCTTGCAGTCCTAGAGTACAACTGGGTTTTCCTACTGGGGTTTGCTCATAACATCACCCTGGCAGGATATCTGGGGAAGACCAAAATCTTTGTCACCCATTCCTATTGGTCTCAGACAAAGATGCAATCATATGTCTTCTGCAGATTCTGCAAGGTCTGCCAGGCATGTGGGGTAAAGCAAAAGGCCTCTCTGCCTTTATCCCCTGTAACTGGAACACCCTTTTGAAGAATGGGCATTGATATTATTGGATCCCTGGACCTCAACACTGCTTTAGGCAACAGCCTTTTTCTGGACTTGGGGGACCATGGCTCCTGGTACCCTAAGGCTATAACTCTGAGGTCAGTGACTTTGGCTGTTATGGCCAAGACACTGATGGGCATCTCTAGCCATAACCATTTCCCCAAAAAGGTAGTGTCTGACAGAGGCACCATCTTCATGTCTCTGTACATGAAGTGAATGTTGGATGAGTGCTGGGTAACCTACATGTTCTCCACACCATATCACCCAAAGACCAATGGGCTTGATGAAAGATTCAACAAGACGGTGAGAAGCACAATCATGGGCATATCTGAGGCTTTGAGGTTTAGGTGGCAACTCCTCTTGCCATGCCTACTATTTGCTTACAGGGAAGTTCCCCAAAAGGGACTGGGGCTCAGTCCCTTTGAACTTGTTTTTTGCCTCCCTATACATGGTGCTCTAAGTCGTGAAAAAGGTTGAGAGGAGCAAGATCCCAGTACCCCTACGTGCCAATGTAGTGAGCTACGTGGGGGTCCTCTGTCTCATATGAATCACTGCTGGAAAGAGCCAATGGCAACCTGGAGGCCAGTCTAGAGGTCATGAAACACTGGTACGACCAGAAGGCTATACCTGTGAAGCCTAGTCAAAAGGTGTGTGGAGGGAACCAGTAGAGCACCAGGCATTGACAGTCCGGTGGACTGGGTCCTATGAGATGAGGGTCAGTAAAGTCACCAACCTGGGGAACCTCAACACACCTAGGAGCCCTTAAGGGTCCTATACATCAACTTCCTCAAGCCCCACTTTGAAAGATCTGAATTAATTATGCTCTTGGTGACAGATAACAGTGAAGAGTAAAAGAGTGAATCCCTACCAGACCTCCTGTATTCCAAAGATTACCAATGGCCTCACTGAAAGGAGTTCTTCTCTCCCCTACCCTGACAACACCGCAACAGAGGGACTGTCACCACTTGTTGGGACAGGTCCCTATTTTATTTGCACTTGTTCCAGATGCCACTGATTGGTGTACACATGACATAGACATGGGGACAGCATGCCTGTCTAGAATAAAATCTATAGACTGTCTGACAATATGAGAGCCAGCATCAAGGAGGAGATAGCCAAAGTGTTGGATTTGGGGGGCTTTAACCCTCCAGTAGCCCCTGGTCCAGTCCAGGGGTACTGGTACCCAAGGCTATCCCACCAGGTACCACCTGGACCTTAGAATATGTTTACAGGGGCCTTAGTTCAGACACCACAACTGACGCTCACCTATACCCCCCAGAGCTGACGCTCATTGATCAGTTGGGGGCTGCCAAATACCTCAGTATCTTTTACTTGACATTAGGATACTGCCGGATTGCCCTAACTGAGGGGACCCAGGAGGGGAAAGCACCTTCCACCCCAGAAGGCCCCCACCAGTTCAGAGTGACACCGTTTGAGTTGAGAATTCCCCTGCCCACTTTCCAGGGGTTGGTCATCTGAGAGTAGCTGGGTTAGTGAACCTCAGTGCCACCTAGCTGGGTGACCTTGCTTTTTTCAACTCCTGCTGGAAACACCACCAGCTTTAGGAAATGCTTCAGGTCCTGCAACAGGCATGCATGACTATCAAGGTCAGTAAGTGTCAGCGAATACAGATATCTATTGTGTACTTGGGCCTCCATGTCAGGGGAGGCAAGGTCTAGCCTCTTCAGCCCAAGATGCAGACCATCATGGCTTGAGAACCTCCCAAAGTCGAGACCCAAGTAAGAGATTTATTGAATCTTGCAGTGTACTATGGAAGATTTGTTAAGGGCTATAGTACCACTGATCTCGAAGAAGCAGTCAAAAAAGGTTGTCTGGACCCAGATATGGCAGAAGGCTTTTGATTCCCTGATGGAAGCCTTGTGTACAGCATCTTTGCTCAAGGCACCGACTTCTCAAAAGCAGTCCTAGTTCAGACAGAAGCTTCAGACCATGGCACTAGGGCTGTTTTGTCACAGTTAAGCCATCAGCACCTGGACCAACTTGGTATGCAGTCTTTGGGCTACATTGTTCCAGACAATGGGCATTTTGCTGCCTACACTGGAGCTCCCAATTAAATAGTGTTGTAGTTGTTGATAGGGAAATACCTTTCAGCAGGTTGAAAAGGGGTGTGGGGCTATGGGGAGGCACACCCATGGTAAAAAAACAAAACACACTCACTGGCATTGAGAAAGTGCTAGTGTTTGGTATGTGGTGGGAGAAATGGGAGAAATGTCAGCAACTTGACCAACCTGTAGTCTTCAACAGCAGGAAGCTACTTCCCAGGATGGTACTCAATTGAGGTGGTGCTCGATTGAGAAGGAATATTTTGCAGTGGTATAGGCACGGAAGAAAGTCAGACCATGCTTGTTCGGGAGTCACTTCCAGTTTTAAACACTATGCAGACCTCTTATATGGCTGATGCAAATGCAGAGTTAGAATGCAAAACTGTTGAGGTGGCCCATCTCCCTACTGTGAATGGACTTCACAGTGGGACTTTTCACTGGGACTGACCACACCAATGCTGATGGACTTTCCGGATTTATTCTGCCTTCACAGTGAGAACTCCTATGGTGGTGGGTAGTTCTCCATGCTTTCTGCTGAGAGGAACATGTTAGAAAGGGACATCTTTTGTGTGGTATTCCCCCAAATGTTTGGCTTCTTTAGCTGAACCAGTGTTTACTGGCAATAGGGCTCTGCACACTTTAATCCTACTCACCAATGATAAAGCACTTGTGCTCTCCTCTCTCAAAATGTTAGAATTTCCAACCCTTAATTGTCACATTTAATTTACTTGTAATTCCCTAGTATTAGTATATGGTACAACGTGCAGTCAGCGTCTGTAAATTAAATGCCACTAGTGAGTTTCAGCACTTATTGTGCCACCCACTAGGTAGCACTCTAAAACGTGTGTCCAGCCCTATTACTTCAGCGTGGGTGTGCATTTTTAAACTGTCATTTTGACCTGGCAAAGTAACCCTTTTTGGAGGCCTAAACCTTTCTTTTAAACACTTGTAACTCACCACAAAGGTAGGCCGTAAATGCCCACAGGGCAGGGTACATGCTATGTAAAAAGGTAGGACATGTATATTTATTGGTTTACATTTCCTTATACTGAAAAACCTCCAAATTAATTTTTTACTGTAGAAATGATGATTATCCATGAGAGAACACTGGGTTACAGTACAACACCTTATAATACTTACAATACTTAACTTCAATTTGGGAACAGATAGACAAATTAGTTCAAGGACTAATTTTAATGGTAATTTAAGATCCAACTTAATGGTCAAGTTGGATTTTATATTACTATTTGAGAAAGGGCACTTTTAGAAAGTTGTTGATTTCCTGCTTAAGCCAAAAGGGGCCTTACTTACCGTGTCAAGTGTTATCTGGATACTGGTGGTTCTCTTGAGGTGATATGTGGATATCTCCCTGACAGGTAACAAAAGGCTTGGGTGTGTAGAGGGGCTTTTTTTCTGATCAGGGTTGCCTGGAGGCTATGCCCACCCCCTTCCTGTGCTTCAAAGGATGCCTGTTCTGTCACTGGAAAATGTAGTTCACACCTAGGCCTGCCTTCATTTTGTATTGGTAGTCAGATTAGATGCAAACCTAGTGGGATGGGGGAATGCCCCAGATCGGGTCTTGAGTGAGCACATTGGGGGGGTCCATTACTATAGCCCCACCTCCGGGTAGGTGCTATTTTGGCTTTAGGAAGTGAGGGGCAGTGTAGGAGAGTGTACAGTAAAACACACAGGAATTGCTGAAAAAGTGGGTAGGGTCACCCTGGGAACTTTCACTCCATTTGTGAGGGGGTGACCAGAAGTTGTCTCACACCCAGGTTAGCATTGCACATAAATATGGCAACCCCAGTGCCTTCCTCAGTACTCTACTGGACCTGTGAAGAATCAGAAAAAGAACTACCCTGATGTTTGAAAAACTTAAACGAAGAGTGGACTTGCTTCCCTTGAACCCAGGACCCCAACAGTACCTCCAAGGGTCAGTTGGCTGATCTGTTTGAGCTACAGGTGCACAACAAACTCCTAGAGGCCCTTTCCCTGCAACTACCTGGCTGACCAGTACCAAATGGACCTGTCCTGGATTCTGCTGTTGGCCTATGTTGGAGTGAGTCCTACTCCTAACCCCCAGGTTTTGCCTCCTAGGTCTTGGACCCTGGGCTTGGGTTTGAGTGTACTCTTCCTGTCCCCAAATCTAGGACTTAAAACCTCACTGGTTGGATTCTAAGTCACAAAGTAAACTTCCCCCTGGGATAAACCTGTTCCGTGTATCCAACTTGAGCTCCATTGTGGTTGGCCTCGGCCTTTGACCTGGCCTAGCATGACCAGACATCCATGTTTGACAATTTGTGCTTTTTAGTGTTTTTTTAAAGTAAACTTTAAAAATGAATCAACCTTGCTCTAATTACTGAAAATGTATTACTTTGTTGTCATTTTATTTATTACAATATTCTCTATTTGTCTAAATTGTTTTGGGATTTTTCTTTTCTTGTGTTTTTACTTTATTACTATTTGAGTACTGCATGTATATTTTACACATTGCCTCTAAGTAAAGGCTGACTGCTTTGTGCTGAGAGACCGGAAGGTTGAGTACAGGTTTTTTAGTGGCTTTTGTAGTTCACCATGACAAGAATTGTGATTATTATTTGGTTTAACCCCTTCAAACAATGCTCAAATTTCTTGCATGTAGCATAAACAAACATGTAAAACTCAAGATGTCAAAAGGAAGACAACTTGACATTAATTCCATGAATATATGGACAATAAAGGAAATTTGCAACAATGAACACATATAGAGCAGTGGAGTGAGGATCACAGCAGATCATGTTTTTACTTTTGCTAAAGAAAATAGGAAGGTCCAGAAATTGTAGAGGTGTAGGATAAGATAAATGTGCTCATGACTGAGTGAAGGTTTCCAAAGCACTGTACCATCATGCGGTGCATTGAAAAGAAAAACAAAAATTACCACTGTGGCTCAAAAAAAATTAAGAGAACAAAACGTAAATGTGAATATTGCCCTTAACTACAGTAAACCTGGAGATATGCTATTTATTATGCGTAGCTTTAAATAATATTCATAAAATCATTAACATGATTTAGGGCCTGATTTAGTTTTTTCCAGGGGAATACTCTTTCACAAATGCAGGGGCAGCTAGTAACTTTAAACATCAGTGGGGCGAGTCATCGAAAAACTCACCAAGATGCTGCTGGCCAGTGTCCCTTCTCTCCCGGACGATAAGCAGGAAAGGAAGGAAGGAAGGTGGTTATCTTAGTGCATGCCAATCCTACCAATCCTGGGGCAGCTCTCATGCTGTTTTCAGCATGAGAGCAGCTCCAGGATTGGTTGTAGCGGGCTAACCCAGCACTCAATTTGAGGATGAGAGACTGTGTCTGCAATTTCCCGGCTGTTTACAGTGCTGGGAATGCTGGCTCTGAAGTGTGCATGTTAGATAGGCCGGCTATAAAGAGCTGCTAATCTGACATACACACTGAGCACCTACAGATGTCATCCTGCAATCTGCAAGAATCTGTCCCTCCCCACTATCACATTTGTGCTAGAGTGGCAGACGGCACAGAGAATAATAAAATGGTTATGACCAATTTATTATTCTTTGTTTACATGCTACACAGCAGATGGGGCGACGCTCCTCCGCCTTAACACAGGAGCCACTGCTGCAAAAACCTGACGGATATCTCTTCAGCCATATACCGATCCCTTTATATCCTATGGAGATTGTAATATGGCAAACAGGAAATCCGTCACGTTGGTGACGGAGTATTCTCTTTGCGGACATTTAAATCAGGCCCTCAGTGTCTACCATCATCTCAGCTATGCAGCTTTTATTTGTTTTGCTAGGTTCATTAAAAGTTCATTTTACCTATCATGTCATATTCAGATTCAGATTCCCAAACACGTTTAAGGAATGTGCCCATAAAACTACAGATTCAAAAATACATAAATCCAACAATTGATAAATTTAAAAGCCACAACAGTGACAATAAATTCTTTATCAAAGAATCACATCAGTAACTTTCACCTTCATGAATTAATAAGTTAAAATCTCATCATTAACATGTATGCAGTGATCTACTGGACAGAAAGAATGCTGGCAAGATTAGCTTTTTCTCACTCAGAAGGATACAATTATTATTATTATTATTATTATTAATATTATGTTTGTAATTGAAGAAAATATTTGAGTAGATGTTCTACTTTTAACCGGTGCTTTTAATATTTTTTCAGATCGAACACTTAAAGGAAACGTTGTGCAGTTAAATGTGCATTGAGTCACCAAAAGTTAGATAATTCGTGTTTCAGAAATCAAAATTGATGCAAATTCATGGCTATTTAGATTGTTGAAGCTCTGTTGCTAAAAAAATTCAACGTCAAAAATAAACAAGCATTGGCTAAGCCAATAGGTCTGACGTTTCTATGACCTATAGATCGAGCATGCGCACACTGTACAAATTAAGTCCTGCTACTTTCGTTAGTTTTTGTTTACCTAGAAACAGTGTGAACTGAGTACAGGCACAAGCGTCTAAAACAGAAAAGAAGCTTCTTTCTTCTTTTTAGCAATAATATTTTAGAAATACTTTTGTCAGAACTCAGTGCACAGAGTTGCCAGACACCCACCCACACAATACAAACATGGAACAAATAGTAAAACAATAATGGAGTATGTAGAATACTACTCCAAGATAGCCATGTTTACAATAGGTCAGAGAGGTACGCCCGCATTAGGGATCGAGCGCTGGCAAAAGCATCAAAAACTGGATGCTACAGAAAATAAAACAACCTGTTTCCCCACAGCATCTATTTTCCAGATGCCTTTGTCAAGGACTGCTCCATAGTGCTACCGGGCCAGTCACAGCTGATTTGAGATGTACAACAAGGCCCTTATTCATTCAAATGGAGGTGGAATCACACAATGAAACATCAAACAGAGACAGTAAGATACCCCTTTGCTCTGATCCAGGATATGGCTGGCAGTACCTCACATTAGTTGCTGGAGGATGAAGAGCAGAAGAAGCCAGTGGCTGAAGTAGGCTGGCCCAAAAAACCCATAAAGCCAAATATACAATAATAATAAAAATAAGAAGAAGAATATAGCAGGCTCAGGAGGATGGAAAATAAAATAATACAAACCAAACTTACTTAAGTTCGAAAGAGAACGTATTTCTAACCACAGTACATGTAGATAATGAAACAGCAGGGGGCAATAAATGAAAGTAATATAGAAGAGAAGCACACAGCTGAATGTTATGTAGTACTACTAAACAACTTTATGTAACACTGTAAGCAATTGGCTATCACATTTGAACTTTGACAAAAACACTCAGAAAAGTGTTTTTAATGAAATTGGTTAAAATGTCTGTCTCGTTCATGATCTCTCTTCTTCCACAGATGAGTAAACCAATATTCAAAACTTTCTGTGCAGACTTGGGGTCATGGCCGGTCCCTTCAAGGTACAAAACGTTTGATGGATGTCTAACATCAGTTTTGGTGAACATCCACCTAACTTTTAAAAAATTTTGTTTCCAAAAACAAACCCCCAAAGTGGGAGTTTGTTTTTATTTCCAAAAACAGTATACCATCATAGGGTGCACATGGTGCCATGACGCTTCTCCAAAGGCACAATGGAGTGAAGACCATCTAAAGAAGCTCTCTGTCGACGGAAAGCTTAAACCCCACCTGTCTCTAAATTAGGCGGACACACTGAGAGTTTCGCAGGCTTGGTGGTCTGCCTGCCAACATCTATATCAGGCCCTATGCCTCTCTGGAAGGCAGTTTTCACTGTCAGTACTATGTGAATGCAAATGCGGGAATGGAAGTTGGTTGTTCCTGTCATGCGTTTGTTCACTAATTCACTGATGTTAGCATTAACCATCTTGTCCACATTAATTCGGGGGCCATGTGCACTTCAACATGCAAAGCACCTTTGCCATGGATCTTTTTATTACATGGGGGTAAGGCTGAAGACTAACTTTTTGCAGCACTTTGCTAGCAAAGTAGGTACATCTCTGTGAGGCTTCTGCATGTGGTAGGCCAATCGTCAGTATTTAAATTATTCACTAAAAACATTAATATTTTTCTTATGTACAAGAAATATGAGACATAAGATTTCTACTGCCTCTTTTTATTTACCATGGTTTTGAAAAGGATATCGAAAAACATATTGCACGATATACACTGTATGGCAAGGACACTGAGCACAGGGTCTATACATAATAACGCTTGAGAGCTTCATTATTAATCTCCTACTACCATCAGCAAAAAACAAATTAAATGCGTAATGTACATTCTAATAAATGCTGTACTAAGGGATATATTTTATATCCCTTTAAATTGTTTTATTGATGTGGCAAAACATTTTGAGCTATGTATTGATCAAAGATGCAGACCAAACTCATTATAATCTGTTTTATTCAATGACATACTCCACACCTAAGACCTCTGCCATTTACACTACAACAATGTTATCATAATTTTCCTATGTATGTCCAAGTCAGCAAACTGATTGCCTCCCCCCCCTTTACAAACATGCTTTCAAATTCAGTTCCATTCATCCAGTCAGTTCATTAAGGCCTTTTTGAGAGTTTGGCAGATGGAATGCTCGTCAAAACGTGGAGCGTCTTCCATTCGCCTTATTACAGGCGCTGTAGGCTAGAACGCACTTGCAATACCGATCTGCCACTCTTGTGATAGATTGTCGCTTCAGCCAAACTCTAAATGAGGCATTCGCACGTACTTTTCTATTCTTATAACATTATAAACTATTTTTGACAAACTAAATAAATCTGTACTTTGTCAAATATTGATAAATGTTGTTCAAGGGTAACTGTGTTAAAAGAGTAGAATTGTTTTCATAGATGTTTTATAGACATATCGCTTTACAATTCAAAGCAGGCAGTGGTGAAAACATTAGCTTTCGAGTATCTTTTTCTGCAATATAGTGGGTGGTTAAACAGGTTTTAAGAATTCTAATACGGTGTGAAATTAGTTTTCTCTTCAGTAATCCCTCGTGAAAGCAATATGGAGGTTTAAATGCTTATTGTTACTTGACTGGTTGATACATTCAGAGCTCAGTCCGACAGGGCTCAAAAAGAAACAATTTCGAGCTTTTTCCACATGCCATGCTTTCACAGGGACAACTGAAAAATGTGAAAGGAGTGATTGCCAGTGTTCCCATTAAGGAGTACACTTTGTGTTCAGTCTCTGGCACAAAGTTGGCTTCTCAGTCCTCTCCGACTTTCCGAGCGACACATGCTTAGCTCAGGGAGTGGGGGCAGAGTACAGTACAAGGAGGTCATCACACCTGAAGAAGGATGTGCTTTGTCCAGCAAAACATTATCTTAGATAGGTATATATGCAACAAAAAAAATAGGTTAAATATTAAAAAGCATATAGGTCACCAATCACAATAAGTGATAAACAAGGTCCCTGGAAGTACATACTGCCCTATTCAGGGCTATTCATTTAGGAGGGGGGTTCTTCCACCAATTAAATAAACCCATCTGGCTGGGTAAAAAACACATTTTTGATTGAATGTCTGCTCAACATCTGGAAGATATTGAACAAGCAACAGGCAATGCCCAGAAAAGAATGTGTTAACTTCAAATCGGTACATACAGTTTTAAACTAAATAACACAATAAATGCAACTGAATTAGGAGGGCCCTGTAGGTTGAATAGGAGAAGCCCTCCTTTGGCTCGACATGTCAAAAGAGCTAGTACAAAAGCTGCCCTTAGTTTTTTCACTATTCCTGTCCACTACCAGATAACTAATCCCTGCTAATTGGCCATCATTTAACATCGATTGGCCTTTCCTGGGCCCAGAGGCAAGTCACCGCTGTTTGTGTCATTCACTCTCCCAGCCACGAATGCCTATTTCAGCTCCGGACATGTGCTAAGTGTCAGAACTGGTTCTCTTCCCTTCAGTGACTGGGTACAGGCTGTCTAGGAGCATTGTGGGTATAAATTAGAGTAGCCTTCCTTTGCATATCCTTGCCAAAAGTGCTAGTGCAAAAGCTGCCTTTTGATCTGTCACTGTTCCAGTCCACTACCAGATAGCTAATACCTGCTAAGTGGTCACCAGTTAACATGTGTTGGTATTTCCTGGACCCAGAGGCAAGCCTTTGCTCTCTGTATCATTCAGTCTCCCACTCAAGGATACCTACTTCAGTCCAAGAGGTGTGCTAAGTGTCAGAACTGGTTGTCTTCCTTTCAGTGACTGGGCACAGGCTGTCTAGGAGTGTTTTGGGTATACATAAGATTAACAACCCTTGGCATCTCCTAGTCAAAGGAGGCACCACTAAAGATATCCTTTGTTCTGCTAAATGTCCCTGTCAACCCTCAGACCATTAATTGCTGCTAAGCAGTTATCAATTAATACCTTTTAGCCTTTCTTGGACTCAGAGGTAGGCTACTGATTTCTGCCCCTGAGTTGTTAACTCTCCTAGCCAAGTGTGTGTATTCCAGTTCGAAGGGTGTGATGAATGGCAGAATTGGTTTTAATCCGCTTCTAAATCGGGCGGCCTAAAGCAATTTTTTGTTTTTTTTTACAAAAATTAACGGTTCTGCTTCAGTTATCAAAAATCTGATTTCACCACTAAGACCAATTTTAAAAACTAAGCCGGAAATAAGCATCCTGCAAGCCTGTTCCTAAAAGGAGGTAGAAAATAAAGAGTTAAATTCACCTATTTAGGGAGTCTAGCCAGGCCTACAGTGAAAAAGCTTTTGGTTTTTATTTTACTGTGAGGACAAACTCACTCCATGTGTAGTAAGCTACACACACACACATATATATATATATATATATATATATATATATATATATATATATATATATATATATATATATATATTTCCACTCTGCAGTGTAGGCTTACAAGGCATGCTTAGAGGTGGCATAAGATATATATATAAAAAATAGGCTTTTCCTACAAGATGTTTTTCCTTGCCATTTGTCACTGTAGTGCATTTGAACTGCAGCCTATCCAGAAAACAAAGGTGGTTCTGGGAGACATATATGTTGGTCATACTTGTAGGAGATGTAAATACATACTTTAGTCCACATCTGGCATTTAACATCCTATACCATAGTTGCTCCTAACACATTGTTCACACAATTACATTGTAGGGAAGTTAAATAGGTCAAATAGGGATTTGCAATTTACAACACATGCTTTGGAGGGGAAGCACAGGCACTACTGTTTAGCAATTGTAAACTGCAAAAAACACACAATAGGTGATAGGAGGAATGCTTCAATTAGTCCAACCACTGGCAATCATTTGGGGTGGCATTCCAACCCTTTGTTATTTTGCCCACCATGCCACGTCAGATTGAACCCAGCCATATGCAAATCTGTCTTGACCCTGCTCCAATAGTGACATTGTAGCCCGAACTGCCAGGCTAGGTCCTCCCTAAACCGGGACTGAGATGGCAAAAGAACAATGGGTTGGAATGCTACTCCAAGCGATTGCCAGTGGTTAGACTTATTGGAAGCATTGCTACCATCATCTTTTGTGTGTTTGATGTAAACTGAGCCATAAAGCCAGCAAAAAAAAGGTACTGAAAAAAAGATACCATTCAGGGATGACAATGCATAGAAAGTGAATTTGCTACACATTCTATCATGTTCATGACCACTAGATGCTTTTGGCCACTAGAACACTAAGAAATAAGTAAGTACTGATGCAACGAATTAAATAAGGTATAGTTGTTGGTTTGTACACTGAATCTTGACAAACATATAACTTGTTACATTCCTCTAGTTCATTTATTATAATACTCTTAAGCAATAAAACTTGAGTGAAACAAAGAGACAGAGTGACTAAGGGGGTCATTCTGACCCTGGCGGTCATGGACCGCCAGGGCCAACGAACGAGGAAGCACCGCCAACAGGCTGGCGGTGCTTCCTGGCCAATTCTGACCGCGGCGGTAAAGCCACGGTCAGAAAAGGGAAACCGGCGGTTTCCCGCCGGTTTTCCCCTGGCCATAGGAATCCTCCATGGCGGCGCTGCAAGCAGCGCCGCCATGGGGATTCCGACCCCCTTCCCGCCATCGAACAGGATGGCGGGAACGGGTGTCGTGGGGCCCCTGGGGGCCCCTGCACTGCCCATGCCACTGGCATGGGCAGTGCAGGGGCCCCCTAACAGGGCCCCATAAAGATTTTCAGTGTCTGCTTTGCAGACACTGAAAATCGCGACGGGTGCCACTGCACCAGTCGCACCCCTTCAACTCCGCCGGCTCCATTCGGAGCCGGCTTCATTGTTGAAGGGGCTTTCCCGCTGGGCCGGCGGGTGGCCTTCTGGCGGTCACCCGCCGGCCCAGCGGGAAAGTCAGAATGACCGCCGCGGTCATTTGACCGCGGTACGGTCTTCTGGCGGTTCCCGCCAGGCGGGCGGCTTCCGCCGCCCGCGGGATTTAGAATGACCCCCTAAATCTTAAAACATTAATACAGTAGCTTTGTCAATCAAACATACAATTTCTTAGAGGGAAACCTTAGAAGATTATCTTATCTTATCTGCCAGTGAAAAATTGTGGTTAGCCCCTTCAAATTTGGATCTCTCAAAAGCATGAGTGTGTATTGAGGGCATGGGGTGGAAAGGGTTATCTGCGATACTGAAGGGGATACACTCCAAATTGTCTGTTCATGTGTATGGGTGTGTCTACATCTGCATGTGTGTGTGCCTGCACAACAGTGCAAAAAATCAGATAGTGGAACCCCTAAACCCTATTGCACACACCTAATGTGGAGGTAAATTGTGTACTGGACCTATGGACACACAAGCAGATTGAAAAGCAAAATGTGCTGTAGGAAGAGTGTATGCTCACCAAGCAGAGTTGGACCTTAGCCCACCCGCACTTGATGGCGTTGATTTCTTGAGGAAGACATCTTTTGATCTCAGACGGTGTGGGCTTCTAGGTTTTGTGCCTGAATCTCTGACCCTCTGAATGCTGTGGCTTCTCAGCAGGCACATTGGTTAGCAACAGCAGTAGGCCTGGGCAGAACTTGCAGAGATTCACTCCGCAGAATTCCACAGAGTTACATACACACTCCATGAAATTCTGGCAGAATTTGGGCTCGTCGAGCTACTGACACTGATTTTTAGCACTGGGAACATGTTTCATGCTTTAAAATCAGCATGAACTGAACCATTTTGCACACAAGAGGACTCTGCTTCTTTCTGTCACTTGGTAGATTTTCTACTCAAGCGGTAGCTTTCTCAACATGAGTGGCCGTGACCTGCCACAACTGCCTGCATTGAGAAATCTTGCTGAAAGGCATTCTAGTGCCCGAAAAGCATGCTAGAGGATATAAATTCTCACCAACTTAATGTTGGCGAGCCACATACAAGAAAAAACTCTGCCACACAGTGGTTGGCCAGGTTGTGGTGGATTTCCATGCTCCAAGCAGAAAGTGGAGTGGGCAAAACTCTATGAGTTTAACAGGCAGAGCAGACTTTTTACCCACCCCCTAATAGCCAGGGAAAGTTAGGGGAGGCTTCAAAATATGTTCTAGGAGGAACCAGGTAGAGTTTGGCTCAATGTTCTGGATGTGCCATTGGCTTATTTATAATAATCTGTTCAATATCATCCTCCAGCCTGAATGGAGCTCTTTCCTATACGTTCAGATTCTAAATATAAAGCATCAGACCACTGCTATTCAAAGTAAGGGTATCATACATGTTAATAACTAAACACAATCATGGTTGATCTTCTTTCCTCAGAGGGTGTTTAGGAAACAGCAATGCTTGTTTCTATTCTGAGAATTTATCGTGAGCAAGTGAAACTCCAGTGACTGCTTTGGAAGAACCCGTACATAGTCTGCTCAAACAGGAAACAGTGAGGGAAGGGCCAGGGTTTGTTGATCTCTGTGAACAGAAGCCTTTCTTCCTCTTGGAAATGTTATTTATACAAATTTAAATAAGTTTATAATCATCTGGGGTCTCTGATGGCAGGTTCACCAATAGTGCTCAAGAACTATCTCCTTAGTACACATTTTCCTTGGTTCACAAACATTCTAAAACGTATACTCATAAAAGTTGTGCACATTTCCATTCACTGAAGAAACATAAACAATACAAACACTGGGTGCGGTTAGTGCCATTTAATGCCATTGCCATCCAGGGTCAGTGCAAAGGAGTGAAAGGGCTAACACCAAAGGATACATCATGAGAAGACCTATAAAGAACCTGATTTAGATCTTGAGTGTGTTACAGCCAATCCACTCCAGCAGCGGTCCCAAGTACTCTGTCAAGCTGATAGTGTTTCCTCTGCAGTATTTAGATCTATGGGGGTTATTACAACTTTGGAGGAGGTGTTAATCCGTCCCAAAAGTGACGGTAAAGTGACGGATATACCACCAGTCATATTACAAGTCCATTATATCCTATGGAACTCGTAATACTGCTGGTGGTATATCCGTCACTTTACTGTCACTTTTGGGATGGATTAACACCTCCTCCAAAGTTGTAATAACCCCCTATATATGTTCAGCCACCGACTGCAATGATGGAGTGCAGTCCACTATGCCAGCTGTATCCCGCAGCTGACATAGCATATCCAATGCTGCAGATTAGCACTCAGTCATTGTCATTGTCATGACTGCAGAATTCCACCAACCATATTTAGATAATGTAGTCATGATGGCACTGTATCAGCGGCAGGGCTCTAATGGCAGGAGTCCATTAGGGAAACCATTCAGTATTGTATCATGGTTGTTGCTATTGGTTGAATGCTAGAAGGCCACCCCTGATGTATATTGGACAATTGTGAACACCTGGAAAACACAATATGAAACACACTTCATTTTAGATCCTGATCTTTTGCCATTCCACTGCAGAACACCATTTTCCACTAGAAATTGCCACACAGGAGCCAAGTTTTTTCTTTCTGTTTTCATCTCCCACTGTGCTTTTTGTTACTATTACTTTTTTTGATTTTCCTTAAACTTTGGTGGAAGTAGCTTATTTTTCACTCATTCAACATGGCAGGCAGGAGCAATCCATGTTTCAAAAAGGGAGAATTGTCAGTTATCATGGATACAATTATGAGAGGTGTGTAGGAGGCCGGCCCTGTATGTAGTGTGTAAAACCAGGAAGACTGTGCAGAGAGTCCGGGCAACCACATGTTGGTTTACAGAGGAAAAAACTAGATCACCTAATGCTCTAGTTTTTATGGTAGCCTGGTTGAGCATTTAGGCCAATATTGGAGAAGTGCAAAGCAGTTGTACTCACAGTATCAATAAATGAAGACACACACCCAAAGGAATAACTCAAGAGCAACTTACAACAATACTTCAGAGGTATATATAGTTTTTAAAAACAAGATCATCAAAATTGGTTAAGTACTTTTTAAGTTATGATTTTTAAATAGCCTTTTTGTGCATAATTATGAACTGTGTGAGTCAATGGAATAAAATATAAAAAATGCATATAAAATCAGGCAATGCGTTTACCAATGTCTCTTTCTGCCTTTTGGCCGAGATTGTCAAGAAGTCTTGTGGGCCAGCTGGAAGAGTTCAGGTGGTTCCCAGTATTGGTGGGAAGAGTTGCTGAGAAGTCCATGTAGCTTGTGCAGGACCAATGCGGGAACCACTTGGAAACTCAATGCACAGGCAAACCTCAAGGTGAGTCCGGTGGGTCCCCTTGGAGTGTAAAGGTTGCAAGGAGTGGGGGATCCTTAGAGCACAGCTGGTTATCTGGTGAGGTGCCCAGGGAGGTCGGGTGAAGAGCAGATAGATGAGCCAAGAGCTGTGTGCAAAGGTGCTCTTGGAAGCAGGAGTTAGGTCACTTTGAGGATCACTTGCAGGTCAGTATGGCCACTCTGGTGGGTGGTTCTGGTGGTTTCTGAAGTCTCTTGACTGGGGCTTCCCCCTGGTCATTTTGGAGTCCAGAATGGACTTTTCTTCTTGGTGTCTTACGCTGAGTTACCAGTAACCTGGGCTATTGCACTGTTCCACCACTGAAGCTTACAGTGCCACCAAACGTGGCACAGTTGAAGGGGTTGTCAGGTAAAATCTGGCCTGGCTGCGGAGTCCGGTTCCTTGGTCAGCAGCCGGTCAGTGAACTAGACTGCACTAGTCTTTGTGTCTTCTTTGCAAAAGAGTGATGCCTTCACTCTGAAGGGAGGTCTTTGGTGATTTCCAGAAGAGTGGAGGTGCTCTGAGGACTTTTGATGTCCGCCCAATGTCTGAGAAACCCCTCAGTGGTGATTGTCGAGTCCTGGGTGCAGCAGGCAGTGTTTGGCACCTTTTCCTTTGTGTAGCAGGACTGCAGTTCTTGAGCCTTCGGTCTTCTTTGTTGCTGGTCTTCCTGTGTCATTGGAATCTGATCTGCAGATCTAGGGGTGCCCACTAAATACTTCATTTATCGGGCATTAACAAGAGTACCTAGTAGTGACCAATGGGTAATTTACCTTAGGGTGGCTACACCCAATATGTGACCACTTCCTATGAGCAGATGTCACTTCACTATCCCAAATAGGTTATTTTCCTACCATTCATGGTGGAGGAAAATGAAATGGAGGGTGCGCCTCGCATGCAATATATTAGGGGTGGTGCAAGCAGGGGCTGGCCACTCCTCCTGTCCCTTGTGCATTTTCCCACTGTTGCTCCCACCAAAAGTTGGGGTTTGCAATGAGGGCGGCCATCTACTGCTAGCAGCAGGGTTATGGGTCAAGTTTTAAAAGGGGTAAGCCCCTTGAAGCTCATTGGCAGGGCAATGCACATTCCTGGGAAAGGAGGTGTAACACCTCTGCCCAGGAAGGGCTTTGTTCTCTGGACCTAGATAGCAAAGATTGTCACCCCGAGTTCCAGAATCCTGTCTGGTGGAGGCAGGCTGGTTGTGATCAGCCAGCAATCATGCCAGGTTAGTTAGCTTTTGCAGAAAGAACCTCTAAGGTGGCATCTGGGTACAGTTAGTAATAAATCCAATGTTGGTACCAGTTTGGATTTATCATTCTGAGTCACTTGATCCCAAACAACCCAGGCTGCAGAGTGGCCATCATGTGGCTGCAGAACCCGTACCGACCAGTGTCCAGCGCATGCATGTAAAATGTCTGCTCTGTTCATTTACCTGCCCCAGGTTTGGCAGGGACACAGTAGGGGCACATTGTTCATGCATCTATGCCCACACATGCAGTATAGTACACCCAGTCTTAGGGCTGGAAGGACTGCCAGAGGGGTTACTTACCTTTATTGAATGCAGTTTATAGTGAAGAGGGCACACAGGCTGTGTTGTTTGGAGCACAAGTACAAAATACTACAATTTCTCAGAAAAGGCAAATGTGGGGCAGAATAGTCAACTGAGTGAATGCTGTAGCTATCACTCTCTGCACACAGGATTAAATTAGGAAGAGGTGGAATCACCTGGGAGGAGAATCTGTTCTGTGGCTTCCAAGTGTCACCTGGAGGCCCAGAGGAATGGTGGTGGTTCTCCCAGCCCACAATTGCAATTATTTTTCTGGGAGGAGAAGGTCTTGCAGATCCTACATCCTGAAGGCATTACAGGAATCTCTGGTGGAGTGAAGACTGGTAATACATGTCTCACTAATCAGAAATGGAGTCCTTGCCCTTAAACTAGCTGTTTAGAATGTTTCTAGACACCTATCAAAACATATTTTATAAAATGTCAGCCTTGTGTTATCCAAATTAGTAGCATCATGGCTGTTACAGCTATTCAACAATGACCAATACGTATTGATAGTATTGAAATTTTTTGTGTGATGTCCTCCATGGATCAGCCCTTGCATTTGCATTATCATTTACAGTACCTCAGTGTAGATTGTTTTACTTCAAAAAACGGGTTCCAAACTCCATCCATATGCACACAAAGGTATAGTACTTGTAAGTGTTATCATAACCCAATCAATTTATACACCTGTGTAAATATTGCAAATGTGTGTTTGATTTTCACTGTATTAATTCATATAGGTATATCTTACCCACTGTTTTCACACGTATTGGCAATAGTGTTTACAAATGAGGCCCTGCTTTTGTCTCTGCAAAATAATAGTGCAAGGTGATGTAGCTCATCCTTTCTTTCCTTTCAAATATGGCCAAAAGTCAAAGGTTTAGATAATTGACCATTACCTTTTTATGGCATGTACTGAAATGTCATCTGCTGTGTTTATCCAGTTTGTTGTCACCTTCTTGTCACTATATTGATCTACTTGCCTACGGGATTCATAGTTTGTGGATTCAAAGGTTTCCAACCATGTTCTGTGGCATGCTGATTATAAATAGCATTGGTTCCCAAATTAGTTTGTAGTGGTCATATGATCACCAATGCCATTAAATACAATAAGTTGTGCCATAGTTTGTTTTGAGGCTCTTAGGTCTTGAAGCAGCACAGCTCTCAAATCTTCTCTCTACTGTGTTGAGTTGCATATCTGATACCCATGATGTACACTGTCTACTTTACATTTTACACTTCAGATCATCTCTCCATCACCGTTACTTAAGTGTGCCTCTGTGTACACTAGCCTGCATGGTTAAAAAGTGAAAAATCACACAAGGCTTCAACTTTCCCAATTTTTTGTACTTTTCTTTAGGTTGTGTCATATGGAGCTGAAGACAGATCCGAGGTACGATACAGACCTTTAATGTTTTGTATTTTTTAATTTATATTATGGGCAGCACCCAGGGCCAGTGCACTACCATCTGCAAATGTACACACTTCCACTCTAGGCCAGGATCAAGCCTTCAGTGAGAACACAACTCCTGCAAATTCGGAGGATAAGGGGATGCCTGGTCCATCTGGTCTGCTTGGGCAGACAGCCCCAGTGAGTCTCTCTTAGCCCACACCTACACCTGCACCTCCCACCCCAGCTGCTACAACTATGCATATGGATACCTCTACTTCCTGTGTCTAGAGGATCAGAACTCCCAAATTGTGCCCTCCAGTGCTGGCTACTGTTTAGCAACCACCACCATCACCTCCAGTTGTGCCAGGACCCAGTGCAATGGGCCACACTGCCTCAACTGCACAGGGAGCTGGGGCATCATAGGAGGGAATCAGTGGGCAAGGAAAGTGAGGCCACTGGCATCATTGTCACCCAGACCACCATTGACAGAGTCTTGGGATCAATACAACAGCTTCAAGATGCGATGGGCCAGGTCCTAACAGAGATCCTAGACCTAAAGCAGATGCAGAGGAAGCACATTCAAGAGCTACAGAATCACAATTCAAATTTGTGCTGCTTGACTGTGGCAATGATTGACATTTACCATCACTTGTGCAGGGCTTTCCCTGTACCATCTATCCCTGTCTGTGGTCATTTAGCACCAGGACACAATACACCTTTTACAGCCACAGACAGGGAGGCCCTGCCACAGGTGGAAACTGATTCACCTACTGTAGTCCCTACACCTGCCTCCCCCCCAGGAGGGGACACTCATCCAGACCACCCGGAGAGGATGGCAAACCCTCTAACACCATCTCCAAGAGACGACAAACCTAATTTCCTCAAGTGTGTGTCTACCTTTCACTCTGTAGACTATTACATGAACACATTTACCTTTTCTGAGGAGAGATCTATTTTGTACATTGGACTCCAAACAATATGTGCTCAACAAATATAGTTTCATCCACCATTGTGGATTTCTTTCCTGATTTTTTAAATTTTGATTGCACATCTATTGCACTCATCCTTTTGTTCAAAATAAATACACAAGTGAAAGATTTGTGTTGTATTTATTGTGGTAATTCCTTTTCTATGTCTTCTTTACACCATCATTATTGATATCTGTCAAACAATATGATACTGACACAAATAAGAGACACCAACTGGGTAATGTGTTTCACATGTCAAAAAAAGATGGAAAAAGAAGCAATGAAATTTGAAGGTTATGGTGTCATACATTTCTAGGTAACTCGTTTGTGACAAAATCAAATATGTTTTTCACAAAACAGGCAGAAAGAAAGCATTCTGTGCCATTTTGAAGTTGGCATTCCAGAACCTTGACACCAAAGGGAATATTACATGAGCTCAAATTAAGTAGGCAAAACTATTATTGATGTATGACCTCAGCTGGAGCCAGGCACCCTATCCTTTCAATAGGAATCCTACATCAATAATACTAATAGTCTACATCATGGTAGTACCAAAAGTTGAGGACACATGAGCATTACAGGACACTGTTCAGTATTTGGTGCAATGTCACAACCACCATTCCGTGTTGTGCTAAAATAAAGTTATTTCATCTATGAGAAGACACATCAACAGTTTCCTACACTGAACACAAATTGAAGATTTAGCCAATGTGAAGGAAGGCCAGTATGCCATGGCTTGACATACACTTGTGGTTAGAGCATGTTAAGCAGCACATATTGCTTTATTGCAAAATCCCACAGTAAAGTCTGATACAATCTCAAGAACGTCTATTCAATCACAGTGCAAGTTGTCTCTGTAAAAGATCTGTCCATCCCAAGTGGGTGTCTGTCCCAGGATCAACCCATGTTCCCTTTGTACTTTCCAACAGCAACATATCACTGCAAATGCCACAACTTTGAAATGTCCAAATGAAGATGACACTGTGAAGGGCCCTGAAACAGAATAACAAGGGGAAATTAATGATTTCACGGCTACATTTTGACTCTAATGATTAATTAATGATATGTTAGGAGGACACATATAGTTAGCACAATATGTCAATAAACACAGTAGACAATGTAGGGAAACTCTGATCCACAAACATCTTTGCCTTGGACATTCCTGAACTGACCATTCCTACCACATTACCATTGCAGACTAATACATTACCTATGTCACAAGTTGTTCTGACATTAGATTTCACAATATATAATGGTACATTTAGGTGAAGAAGTGGTCAATGATGTCTTCACATAGGTCAATTCCTTCCTCTTCATCATTGTCACCTTCATTGGACATTTCGACATCCTCACCCGGTGGCTCTTCACAGTGTCCATCCTCTGTGACGACTGGGATGTTCTGTTGCTGAGCAATGTTGTGCAGCATGCAGCAGGTAACCGTGATTTGTCACACCTTGCCGGATGAGTAGAGGAGGGCTCCACTGGTCTTGTTTAGACAGCTGAATCTGGCCTACAGAAGCACAAAGGCCCACTTCACTGGTCTCTGTGTTTTTCCGTGGGCCTCACTGAAGTGAACTTCCCTTGGCATGGTAGGATTCCTCAGAGGAGTCAACAACTGTGGTTGGTTAGGATACACTGAGCCTCAGACATGGAAGCAATACATTAACAGATTAAAATCATACCAGGCCATTGTACAATCCTAAACTAGTCTTAAAGTAAATGATCCTCAAGTCAGATTGCAATTACCAGCAAGCCAGGACCTCTCAGGTCCAAGTTGTGACATTTGCAGGGTTATGGTGCTGTTCCATAGAACAAAGGAATCATGTGTTGACTCAGGAAAGTGGGCACACACACTTGAGATACATACATCTGGTAAGCAGACAACTTGCACATAGATGGAATGGAAGCTCTTCCAATTGTGGTAGACCTGTTCCCTTGCATGTGGTGGCATTAAGGCAACTCAAATACTAAAATTCTCCCTTCACATTGGCCAAATCCCGAGTTCCTGGAAACTGGATGAAGCTGTTGATGTGTCTCATCATTGAAGCACACCAGTGAAAGATGGCTGTGACATGCCTCCAGATACTGCCACAGTATATTGAAAGGAAAAGCCAGTGGCCCAAAAATGAAGTTCTGCCATGAGTTTCACTATTGGCGTTTTTGCTGTTGTGTTCCTATTGAGATGCATGAGACAAGGCTCCAGCTGCTGAAACAACACCAATATTCATTGTCAATTTAATCTAAACTTTTGATTTCTGCCTTTCCTCTGTCGTGGCAAGGTCTGTAAATGGTCTAAAGACTTGAGGACACCTTTTTTGCTCAACTCTTGGTTTATATGTCTGCATGTAAGGAAAACAAACTACCAATACAAATTTGTCACACAAAACTTTTTCAATCAACACACATCTCATGTTTAGATTAAATTAGTGATTTTATTGGGTCATATATGCTACCATACTTTTCAAACATCTTCGTTATTGCAAGTCAATATTTTATTTACGTCTGACATTTTATATGAATAATCTGTGAATACTACATTTGAAATGTACTATTTGCACATAATTTTTTTCATTTTTTTTATTACAGTCAACATATTACATTCAGAGCAGAACCATTAATGTAAAACATAGAAAAGGTTCACTGTTTTATATATCCTATCTTGCCCAAAACAGTGTTGCACACATCTGAGATATGTATACAAAGCTGCCACTATTTTGACTGCTGGTGATGCACACACAATCTAAAAATACACAGCTACACATCCTAAAATGGTGGCTATCTGGCCCTGCCATCAGGACATTAGCTATCTGACTGCTGTCAGTGAAAGTTGACTGCGCAGTGGCTGAAACTCTCCATGCCGGTCACTTCCATAAGCTAGCGTGTGTGACAGCTGTGCACGAAAGCAAATGGCTGTGTCCAGCTCCGTTGTGGAGCATGAATGCTGTGTACTTGTACATAGAATATTGAAAACACTCACTTGCCTCCTAACCTGCAGCCAACAAGACCTCCTCAGTTTCTTGCTGCTGTGACCAACCTCTGGAGCCAGTTGCCAGGCAAAGCAGGTGACACTGCCCCTGTTTTCTCCCTTGAGAAGTTCGATCTCCTCGCCAGGGAGGTCCTGTTCCTGTACGGCCAGCTGTATGTTACCCTAAAGGAACTGGTACATGTCTGAATAGGAAATGTTTGTCAAAGTAACTTGATCTTTCCTTATCCACAGGAAATTTTGTCCCTTTTTGTTAATCATTGAAGTGTTGTTATTGGAGTATAGTGAACTGAATGATTTAGCTGAGTACAGAGTGTTGAGTATGGCAGAAATATCTGTGGATTGAAATGCAAATTCACCTGAAAGAATTAGCTAAGTTTTAAGTGCATGTTACTCACAGTTTAAGGTTTAATTAGCCAAAAAGCAGGCACCTTACTTCCAGTGGGTAGTAGGCACTGCACAACTAGTTTAAGTTGAAACATACAGCCCAGGTTGAAAAGAGAGAAATTAAATGTCCAAGTAGCATCCCTAAAGTTATGGAGCTGAATGATACTGTTCAGTCAAGTTAATGTAGAGCCCATATTTTGGAATAGGAGTATCTTTATGTTTTAAACATGCCATGGTGTCACTTATAGGGAAAGGTATTTCCTGTGCTGCCAATCTAAATTACCCAGGTTCTCAATCAGCCATACAACACTCCCACTGACACATGGCAGCCCTACCATACTGCCCTTAGTCACTGTATATTGTGCAAACCATAGTATTTGACTCTTAGAAAATTAGGCTTGAGGAGAATGTAACTGTGCATGTGGTTATGTGCATATAACATATAGGTTGTTTAGCCTTTAGTTGCTTACAATGAGGTGGACTAATCTGGAGTGTGTCTCACTACATGAAAAGTTTCCTATTACTGGTTTAGAGGATGTTTGTGTCTTAGATTTGTTACGAGAAGAAAGAAGTGTTGATGTTACTCCACAGATCACTGCATACTTTGAAATGTTTGTAAATCATCTGTACTGACTGTTCTTGAAATACATGTGAGAGATGCAACAAAATGGTATCACTGCATTACAGGTAACCAAAATCACTTTTAGTTCTCATCCATACAGGTCAACGACCATCAGAAGCTGGAATTGTGTAAGGCTCTCTTGGAGAAGGTGAGGACTCTGAGGGTCAGCCCGCATTGCGGGAAGAGGTGGGAGGACCTCTGATGCTAGACCAAGCAGGCAGCAGAGGTTCAGCTCGGACGGGCCTCCCAATGAGGCAAGCATGGGGGTCTCAGCCTGCACCAACTAATGGCCTGCATCCTTGGGATGGCATACTCAAAGATTGATGGACAGTTGAGGGCCCAACAGCAGCATTAAGGTGGTGAGTTACTGTGTGTAGCTAATCTTGTTGTGTAACCTTTTTTATTTACAGCAGTGTTGTTTGTCATGAGCATGATGGTTGACACACATCCAACGCAGACAAGGATTTCCAGAGCTCTAAATTTTTCAGATGGTGTCTGATGCTGTGTTTGGTGTATTGTTTCATGCTAAAGGTTGTCACTAGATTTCTCATCATAAACCAAGTACTGTTTTGAGCAGACATGACTGCATGCGAAAAAAAGGGATCCCCGAAGTTCTACATGTTATGAGGGACATTTGTACCAAACATGTCCCATTTGAGGATTGGGTTAGGTGTGATGCTCCATCACAAATGTGAGTAGGTAATGTAGGCCCTATATCTGCTGACATGGTTTAGTAAGCACAGTTTATATTCAGACTTTACATTAGTAAATTGGTAAAATGAAAATATGATCATGAGCATCTGCCCCAAAAGGACTGAAATCAGGTGTATAATGGTATCAGTCCATATCTGCAGGCTGTCACGAAGCCTCAGCCCTTCCCAAATATGCATGTAAGCCAGTCTGTGTCAACCAACATGATTTTTCATGCCAGAATGTATTGGTTGAAACAGACAGGAATGGTGACAGAGATATACGTACCCCCAAATGACATTTAAGTGTTATTAGTTATGTCCAGATGAGAAAGCAATAATGGTGAGCAAAGTGATATTTAAAAGGACAGTTGCAGATGGAAGGCTACATCACATACATTTTGAAGTGGCCCATTGTCGTGAGTCAACATAAGGCCCAAAACATGTCTCTTTTGGACATGTGGAAAAGTGTTTGCTCTGTACTGAAAAGGTTTAGGAATGTATCCAGGCCTATGCATTTACTAACGCTGTCCAGGCCATTTGTCATGCTGAGAAGTAAAAGTGGATAAGAGACAAAAGGTATACAGGATCTAGGTCTAGCTTGGGGAATTTATAGACTGTGAGCTAATGGTTTGTGGAATTCTTCCCTACAGGCATGAGATACTGATGACTAAGAAGCCAAGTTTGAGTACTTTGAAGCTAGTTTAATAGGCAGACTTGGTAAATGTTTTGTGAGCAAAGTTCATGTTCAAATCTATTTACCCAGATACCCTTAAACTGTTGCATCTGTTTTTACAGCATCATCCGGGCAAGGCAAAGATGACAGCGGCCATGTAGGCAGGGATGAAACTGGGCACTGTGGGCCTGGTGCAGACACCACCAACACTGAGGGACCCAGTGTCATGGAGAGTGAGGGGACTGGTTCAGAGGCCATGAGCGAATCAACATCATCTTTGGAAACCTCCACAGATAACCAGTCCCTAGTGGTGGTGGACCCTACAGTTCCATCTGCATCATAATCTTCCACTCATGTTTCCATGTCCACCCTCCCTCTTGCTCCCCCAAGGTTAGCCATAGCCACTCCCCTAAAAGAGATGGTGTCACCTTTGCTGCAGGCACCACCTGTCTCCCAGGCTGTGCTTAGTGAGGAGGTTGGTGATCTATTGTGGACTATTGCTGTAGGCCAGAGCACACTACTGAATGCCATCCAGGGGCTTAGGGGTCAGATGACCCAGGTGCTAACTTACCTGTATAGAATTCATGGTGCAGTGTCTGGCATAGAGGGGTCACTCTGGGGTTGCCCGAATGTGAAAAACAAAAGATAAGAGGCATTTGGGAAAACAGTAATGGTTCATTTAATTAAACGTTACGGCCTGGAGAACAGTTACAGAACCAGGGTCTGAGGACTGTCTCAAAGTACATTTGTTCTGTGTGTTGTTTTATACATTTTTTGGGGTAAAATAAAACAATTACAACATTCCTTTTGAGGTGATGAATGTGATCAGTTGTCATGGAGTCATAAATAAAGTCTTGATAACAAAAGCAGGTGGGCCTCGACCTTGCGCGGATACAATGTGGACCAGCCTGTAGTGTGTCCAAATGTCCGGCCTGGGAGGCCTGAGCCTGTCTGACCATATATCTTGGAGTCAGGGTTGATGGAGAGTTCATCTCGGGTGGATTAGCTAATAGTCATGTGATTTCATTGGTATATGTGATCGTGTCATGGTACACCTCAACATTGACTACTCCGATATTATCATTCCCCCGTCTCGTTAAATTTCCAACTGCTCCATCTAACCCATACCTCATGACAGTCAAATTATTGGGGGCTTCAGTTTTGCTTACAACTACCTCACTAGTTTCTGGCATTCTACTCTATTTGAGCACTGTGTATTTACAGCAGGAAATCCCAACTTGAAGGAAACCACATAAAAACAGTAACAACATTTAAACAAGCAACAAAGGCATGCATGGATCGGTCAGCCACCGGGGGAGCCAAGAGAACCAGTTTTTGAACCATTCCTTCCCAGAGGCGCCTCCCTCTTCCTGCATGTTTTTTGTAATTGGTGCAATGCTTGGTTGGCAAGAGTCAGAGGCCCATTGTCCATGTTGTTGACTGGTAGGAACATGCATCAGGACACACAAATCTTTGCACACAACCCACCCTCCATTGTGGTCATCAAGTCAAACACATGCCAATGTTGCATCACCATGAGGTGGATGGCTCATAGTTCTTCCTTGATTGCATTAAGGACGACCTTAGCACAAAAAGTGATGATTTTTCAAAAATACATTAGCCTTCTCCCAGTGCATGCTATCATGTGACTGGGGAAGCTATATGCAGTACACAGGACTAAGTGAGTCTCATCTGTTCAGGGGCAAACATGACAACAATTTATGTGGAGAACATAAGGAATAACACAGCAACCATATACCCTTCTTGGCCAAAATAAGCTATGCCTAATATCCCACATTTCAGTCTTTTTCTTCCGTAATGTCCGAATCACATCCTATATTACAACCAGGGGTAATGCGATCCATCTGTACATTGCCTAGTGGTCCAAGCGGACAACACTTCTTACAGGTACCAACAGTGTTAAGAAACTGGTAGCACTGCAAAACCCTTTTAAGAGATTAAGATCGATGTGCGGGCACTATATCACACCCAGAGCCAATGTGACCCATCTGTGTCACGCCCAGCGGCCCAATAGATAGACACCTCTTAAACTTGAGATGCCAGCCCTAAATCACACCTAGGGTTTACGCGTACCATCTGTGTCACACCCAGTGGTCCAAGCGACAAGGCCTCAACCCTATATCAGACCCAGGGAACAAGCGTAACATCTGTTTCACGCCCTGATGTCCAAGTGATCAACTCTCTATCACACCCTGGGGACAAGCGTACCATCTGTGTCATGTTCAGCAGTCCAACCTAAAAAACCTCCAAACAATATCCACATTGCCTAGAGTGCAGACAATTAAAAAAGGTGACTTCCATGGGTTACGCTTTTTCTTTGTTTGCCATACGCCAATTGCTAGGACTGGGGCTCTGATGTAGTCTCTTACTCTTCTGACAGAGACTTTAGGATGGACCTCCACCTCTCAGAGTCAGCAGAAGTTGCACTTAATTGCACTGGCTGCTCACCGTGCCTTGTTGAGCAGATGTGAATCCGTCGAGGCAGGGTCCCCTTCGTTTGGCTGCAGTCGGGTCCAAGGTGTCAATCAGCTCCTATCTAGCTTGCCAAAATGTTGCTTCGTTGTGAATTTACCTTGAAAAAACAAGAGTCATTTGGCAAAACAGGAACAGTTTGTTTAATTAAACATTGTGGCCAGGAGAACAGTTACAGAACCTGGATCTGAGGACTGTCTTAAAGTACATTTGTTCTCCACAGTGTTTTAATTCCTTTGAGCAAAATAAAACAATTTCAGCATTCCTTTTGGTGTGATGAATGTGAATAGTTGTCCTGATCTGGTCTTGATAACAAATGTAGGTGGGCCTCGACCTTGAGTGGACACAATGTGGATCAGCCGGTAGTGTGCCTGATGCCCGGCCTGAGTGGTGTGTGAACATTGTGTGTGCTGTCTTATAATTGGCTGTGTGTTCCTAGCTCCATGTAGCATCTGACTTTATGGTGTTTGGAAATGTGTGCACCCCTCCGGCCATATGTGTTTTTTGGGGCCAATCTCCTGGGACCATTGTGGTGTTGCTGCGTTTATCTGTAATCTGAGTTTCCTGTCTGTGTGTTTGTCTGCTAGCTACATGCTGCCCCACCTGTGACTTGTCAGTCGGTAATCTCAGACCTACGTCTCAGAACCTGCCTGACCACATATTTGAAACATGGGTTGATGAAGAGCTCATGTTGGGTGGATTAGCTAACAGTGAAGTGATTTTGTCAGCATATGTGATTGTGCACATCGACATTGACTACTCCAATATTTACACCAGGGCCTGGCATCCTCATTGACCGCAGTCTTCCACCCACCCCAACCACATGCTCCAACTCCCACCCCTTCCCCATCCCAAATCCCTCTTCCGAGTCCTATCCGGATCACGTGCACACCTTTATATGCATGCAGGCAAACACACACAAGCAACACATCTTCACATAAACACAGTGAGAAACACAGATACATGTACACACATGCAGACACCATACACCCCGCCACAATCACACGGATACCCACAGACACCACAGACACCACACCCACCACAGCACAGACATCCATTCTCATCACCAACACAACCCCAGACACCACAACATAAACACTCACACCCACCACCACTGCATCTGCAGACACCACACTCACCATGACACACACATCCACTGGCACCACAAGCGCACACAGCACCTCCGCATCATACACACATATTTAAAATTACTTATGAGAGAGTTATCTAATTTATATATTTTTTTATTTTGAGAATACCTTTGTCCTGGCCTTATTTTTTGATTATTGACCCCTTCCCTGCACTACCTCCCTGGTGCGGGTCATGACCAGTGGCCGACACCAGGGAGGATTATTTTATTTTTTTTACATCCCAGGGAGACAAGGAAGCTTCTGTGTCTCCCCCCCGCCACCCACCCGCCCCTTTGTGACATCAGCGTGCCAAAGTTGATTTCCCGCTTCCTGCTCCGATGGGGAAAACGGCCTTCCCCATGTTCGGGAAGGCCTCGTAAGAAAGGGGAGAGTCTTACGAGGCCTTCCTGAAAGTGTTTCCTGGCCCCCGATCGCAGCTGTGCTGCGATTGGGGGCCAGGAAACACTTTCAGGTTTCCTGGCCCCCGATCGGGGGGCTGCGATCGGGGGGCCAAGAAACAGTTTCAGAAGGCCTCGTAAGAAAGGGGAGAGTCTCCCCTTTCTTACTAGGCCTTCTGAAAGTGTTTCCTGCCCCCCGATCGCAGCACTGCTGCAATCGGGGCCAGGAAACACCACTAGACGCCAGTGATTTCACTTGGGGGGTCGTCCCCCTCGGAAAACGAGCCGCCCGCTCCCGGGGGCATTTAAAAAAAAAAAAAAGTTAGGTGCCCCCCAGGGGAAAATTGTTTTTTTTTTCAAAATAAATAAATAAATAAATACAAATAAATGGACAGGGGGTCGCCCGTGGGCAGGGCGACCCCCTGTGGGGGCAATATTTTTTTTAGTTGTTGTAGGGTTTCCCTGGGGGCCATTTTGGCCCCCAAGGAAACCATACAACTAAAAAAAATAGATCTATATATCTATATATCTATATATATATAGATCTATATAGATAGATATATCTATGTAGATATATCTATGTACATGGATATATCTATAGATAGATCTATAGATATATATATATAGATATATGTGTATATATATATATATATATATATATATATCTATAGATCTATCTATAGATATATCTATGTAGATAGATAGATATATAGAGATATATCTATATATAGATATATATATATATATATATCACTTTTGTCAATATGTGTGTGGTTTCCCTGGGGGCTGCGATCGGCCCCCAGGAAAACCAGACCCACATATAAAAGTGATATATATATATATATGTATATATATATATATATATATACATATATATATATATATATATGCATATATCTGTATATATATATATATAGATTTGCCGCCAGTTGTCTTGCAGTTGCAGCTTGTGTCTTCAAAGCAATGCACATACTTCAACTGACACTTTTCAACTGTAGCTTTTAGGCAGCAATAAAAAAGTCAAGTAAGTATTGTGACTATGTTTTTGCTACAAAAGGGTCAGACTTGTCTAGTGGCAGTTTTAGTGCCATAAAGAAGCGCAGAAGGTTTATATGCCTACTGCAAAGAGCAAATCTGTATTTTATGTAAATAGCTGAGTACATTAGTAAAGTCAGCCATTACCTGCGCTATAACACCAATGAAATGTATGTCCGGGTGGAGGGCAGCTATGGAGAGATGAAGGGCACTTTTGCTGGGTGGTAATGAGGGAATCCGAGGAGGAGGGAGTGGGAGCACCAATAATGATTGTTGGACTGGGCCCAGGAGGTGCTAAAGACTGTGACGAATGGTATGTGACAAGGTGTTTTTTGAGTGTCTTGAAAGAACGTGCTGATTGAGGGAAGAAGCGCAGGTAAGGTGACCTCTACTATTGCACGTATCTCACACACACCATCGATTTTGTGACTGTCTACGTAGGCTAGTGGTTTAGAGCAACAGTTTAGCCAATAGCAGAGATGGCATCTTGATGGATGACTGCTGCCGGCACTCGGGTTATAGAGGACAGCTCTGACATAGGATCAGAGACTGAGACATCAGAGACAGCATTTGAGGGATAGGACAATGGCGCAGACTCTGGGAGTGATTTTTCAGTCAGAGGAGTGCCATTCGATAACTCCTCTTCCAGTACATTATGAGTGAGGTGATGAGGAAAGTCCTGCTGTCCCTTCGCAAGCAGTCTGAGCAACTGGGTAATAGTGGGTTAGCCCAACCCAGAGAGCAGGTGAATGCGGAGGCAAGCAGAGAGAGAGATAGAGTGCTCTCTTGGGAGCTCCACAATTTAGTTCAGCCCCAAATTCCACCGCCCAAATCGTATTGTGGAGACATCAAAGTTATCTATGGCAAAACAAACTGGTTTTGTAAGGCAGGCACCTGTGTTTTTGGTCCTGGGTTCTGCGGCCATATAGAGAAACACACTAAACCCAAACATTTCTGGAAACTAAACCTTCGGGGGAGTCCACAGAGGTGTGACTTGTGTGGATTCCCCAAAGTTTTCTTACCCAGAATACCCTGCAAAGCTGACATTTTGAATAAAAACTCTATTTTACTCGCATTTCTGTCACACAAACTACAGGAATATGCTGGGATCCACAAAATTCCTACCACCCAGTGACTCCTCACCTGTCCTGATAAAAACACTCCCCCACCTGAGTGCCTACACCTAGTGCCTGCATCAGGAATGGATCACCCCAGGGTCAACAGCTGCCTCATGTAAGGACCAACATTGACCGTTGTGTGATCTATTCCTGTCGCAGGCACCAGGCCTACCCACACAAGTGAGGTGCCGTTTTTATTGGGAGACTTGGGGGAATGCTGGGTGGAAGGAAATTTGTGGCTCCTCTCAGATTCCAGAACTTTCTGTCACCGAAATGAGAGGAAAACTTGTTTTTTTGGCCAAATTTTGATGTTTGCAAAGGATTCTGGGTAACAGAACCTGGTCAGAGCCCCACAAGTCACCCCATCTTGGATTCCCCTGGGTTTCTAGTTTTCAAAAATGCGAATCTTTGGTAGGTTTCCCTAGGTGCCGGCTGAGCTAGAGGCCAAAATCTACAGGTAGGCACTTTGCAAAAAATAGCTCTGTTTTCTGTCAAAAAATGGGATGTGTCCACGTTGTGTTTGGGGCATTTCCTGTCGCGGGCGCTAGGCCTACCCACACAAGTGAGGTATCATTTTTATCGGGAGACTTGGGGGAACATAGAATAGCAAAACAAGTGTTATTGCCCCTTATCTTTCTCTACATGCTAGTATGGGCACCCCGGAATTCAGAGATGTGCAAATAACCACTGCTCCTCAAAACCTTATCTTCAGCCCATTTTGGAAATGCAAAGGTTTTCTTGACACCTATTTTTCACTCTTCATATTTCAGCAAATGAATTATATAGTATAATGTATACCCAGTATAGAATGAAAACCAACTGCAGGGTGCAGCTCATTTATTGGCTCTGGGTACCTAGGGTTCTTGATGAACCTACAAGCCCTTTATATCCCCGCAACCAGAAGAGTCCAGCAGACAAAACAGTATGTTGCTTTCAGAAATCTGACATCGCAGGAAAAAGTTACAGAGTAAAACATAAAGAAAAATGGCTGTTGTTTTCAGCGCAATTTCAATATTTTTTTATTTCAGCTGTTATTTTCTGTAGGAAAACCTTGTAGGATCTACACAAATGACCCCTTGCTGAATTCAGAATTTTGTCTAGTTTTCAGAAATGTTTAGCTTTCCAGGATCCAGCATTGGATTTATACCCATTCCTGTCACTAACTGGAAGGAGGCTGAAAGCACCAAAAATAGTAAAAATGGGGTATGTCCCAGTAAAATGCCAAATTTGTGTTGAAAAATGTGGTTTTCTGATTCAAGTCTGGCTGTTCCTGAAAGGTGGGAAGATGGTGATTGCAGCACCAGAAACCCTTTGTTGATGGCATTTTCAGGGAAAAAAACACAAGCCTTCTTCAGCAGCCCTTTTTCCCATTGTTTTGGAAAAAACTAAATTTTCACTGTATTTTGGCTAATTTCTTGGCCTCCTCCAGGGGAAACCACAAACTCTGGGTACCATTAGAATCCCTAGGATGTTGGAAAAAAAGGTCACAAATTTGGCGAGGATAGCTTATGTGGACAAAAATTTATGAAGGCCTAAGCGCGAACTACTCCAAATAGCCAAAAAAGGGCTCCGCACTGGAGGGGGGGGGAAGGCCCAGCAGCTAAGAGGTTAATAATTGTTTGCTGATGATTTAAGTTCTGCTAATGTGTGAGCCATGCACTTACCCTCATTTGAGACAGTGACAAGTACAAGTTGCATATTTTTTTATTTTTTTTAAATGCATACTTTAGCTTTGTACATTTGTGATGAACATGGTAATTTTGGTGCAAGCATTCATCATGTTACTGGACACTTACACCAAAATTGCAAGTGTTTCTGATATTGTGACTGAAGTATGCATGTGTGTTTATTTTGACATGATGTGTCAATTATGCACACATATCTATTATACAGGGAACATGACTCTTTACAGTTCAATGGCATCTAATGTTTGTGATAAAGAGTACAACCCAAGGGGACACGTGACTTTCATACAACTCTGACATGTTGCAGTTTAGAGGTAAGATTGGTTGTACATTCTGTGTACACCCACTTATAGCATCTTGTAGTATTATGATGGATCCAAGTAGGTCCTATTAGGCATACTGTTTATGTATATGACATGGTAGTTTAGGGAAAATTATTGCACACACTTGTATGGACACATTTCTATTTGGGATTGCTGTGACGTATTGTGTAGGTGTCCATTGTCATGAAGGCAATTATTAACAGATTAGTGGGTGTTGCTAATATCTCCAAGTGTGTTTTTAAACATTGTTCTAACTACAACATTACGTACATATGCATTGCACATCATTGTACTATTGCTTTGAAGTTTAAACATACACAAGTCCCGTGCTCATGTACCCCAACAATTCCAAGGATGATAGGTAATACAGTGACTTATCTTATGTTCTAGTGACAACAGGGTTGACTTTCGTCTTGGTCCAGGAGCAGCAGCAATGGCAGGACTTGTATGACCATGTTCATGGTGGCAGGAAATGTGAAAACTCTAAAAAAGGTGAGTTTTGTCCTTTCATCCCTCCCAATCTGCCAACTCGGGTGTGGAGGTTTAGCCATCACAGTTGCATCAGCTGGAAGACAGTTCATGATTGGCTCAATGGTAAAAGTGGCTGTTGTCCCGCCTCCACCAGTTTTTATCTATGGTGCTGTCAGCGCTGTTGGAGATTCATTACGGTGACTGTGGTTCGTCAGAGGTCGTTCGTCTATGTACCCACCAACATCTAAATAGAATTGGAGGAACGCCTAGTAGGCGGACTGGAAATCCTACAGAAAACTGACAGGGGGACAGTTTCCCCCAAGATCTTACTCAGGACCAAAGGGTCTACACAATCTCAGGAATCACTAGTTTGTCACTGAGGATAACTTGATTTCCAGTGTGGGGAATCCTTTTAAATTAAGGGCCTTGACTTCTCTGACAAACAGGAAAATCGCGGGTCGAAAGAAAAATGTTTGTGTCACAGATGGTTTGAACTTTCCCTCTGACAGCCATCCTTTCAAAAGACTGCCTGAAAGTAATTGTAAGTGACTTGTAATGACGACTATCATGTCAGGTGCGCTATGATTGGACAGCAAAGCAGCAGACTGACTTTTTCATGATACTATGGATTCTTAGCTGCCACGGACATATGTTTTTCAGATTTGTTCTAAAAAATAGGTCAGAATTTCATGTCAATTATTTCAGACCATTAGCTTTTTATGACTTCAGTGTTGTTCCCTTTTTATTTTATGTTTTAATGTAGTAGCAGTAAAAACCAAAATGATATTCTAATTGACAAACGACTAACAGCACAGGATATAATTAAAGGTAACAACTTGCATTAGGTGAATCAGCCAGGTCTATTGTTAACCCTCCTAAAGTAAGGGTTCTGCTAACATAAACTAAGTAGACTTGAAGAAGCGTGTAGGAGATTACATTGTCCCCTTAGAACGCACAATTGAAGTACGGGCAGGATAAACAACACCCATCCAAAATGAGAACGGAAGACATGGATGTAAAGATCTGGGGCTTATTAAGAGAAGGATGAGAAAGAATACTTATCAGAATGGCCTGGAAAGAGAAATGTGTGCAATGAGTTTCAGCGGGAGATTCACACATTACCCTTACTTGAGCTCCCAAATGGTGCCAACTGTGAGTAAATTAAACAGTGATACTACCTATCGCTTGAGAAACTTAGGCTATGATTACAAGTTGCACAAAATCTCAGATGAGCCCTGTAACACGAGTTACCGAGCTCATCGACATTATTAATAATGCCATAAACCCACAGTCCTGGACAGTTTCCACCAGGGCCTCTGAGCGGTCAAAGCAGTCAAAATCTCCGAGTGGAAATGTGAACCAGAATCTGGGATAACTGTGGAAAATGGTGGTCCACAGTTACTCGCCGTTTCTTAGTGGTACTTTAGGGTGTAACTTATGTCACAGTTTTCCCGACCCTGCAGTTATTGTACTGGCCAATAATGGTAACCCGACAACTGGAATTACTTTGCCAGAAGCTTGGGCCTTTAACTTTATAAATTAAGATGTATTCTGACATTTAGATCTCCCTTTTCTAGGAAAACCTCAATAACAGAATCTAATGCTGATATACATGCTAAGCCTTTTCATTGTATGTGTGAAGGAAGCATGCGGTGCATCTGCCTGTGCAGTACCTGTTATGTCTGTCCATTATGCTTTCACACATTTTACCCTGTGCTCCATTTCCAAAATGCACCCCTCCATTTATTTTTTAACTATGGTCTTCCCCTTGTGACCTGTGCTTCCCATAGCACCGTGTTCCACTTTGAACCATGCACTTCGACGTGAACCCTTACATCCTGTGTTGTGCTTCTCACACAGCTTTGAGCCTTGCCCTCTTTTATCACCTCTGCCTCATACTTTTAAACCCTCCTACTTGGTGCTCTTCACCTTGATAGTGCTAATCATTCTGCGATTTGTATTCAGAAAATGTGTTCACTCGGTTTCTCTAACATTCAACGCAGGTACATCATGAACAGCAAGAACATAAGCTGTTCTTAAATCATATGGTCACATTCACAACACTAAGTGGAAGTGTGAATGTAAGTTACACATATAAATGGTCATTCCATTTTTCCATCACCTCTAGGTGGCATTGCATAATATCTCACTGTGTCCATGTCAGGAAGGACTATCACACCTAACAACCGCCTCCATGCACTGGTACTTCGTAAAGGCGGTTTTAGGGGCCACCTTTCCTCATAGAGCACAGACTTCTAAGGATATTACTTGCTACCTGATGTTATACATCTAAATATGCACAAAAACTTAACCCATCCACTTTGAAGCCTGTTCGTGACTAGGCAGAAAAAGTTTATTTACATTTTTATACATTTGTGGCATGGAGAAGGAAACTGAGATGTCCAAAACCCCAACACCCACATGATTTGAAATTTTGCTGATGTAATCATTGAACCTGATTTCCCTTGGATTATTTTGACCAAACCAACGGTAATCAAAACTGAGGCCCTCATTATGAAATTGGCGGTCCACGGTCCGCCAGACTCACGGTGGAGGGCGGACCACCGCGGTAGTGGCGGTACACCTGCTTTATTTTAACTGTGGCAAAAACACCACGGACGAAACACCACCACCGCTAGGCTCCTACCACCAGGCAGCCTGGCGGTGGCGGCGTTTCAGATCCGACAGGGCAGCACTGCAAGCAGCGCTGCCCTGCAGATTATGAGTCCCATTCGGCCAGTAAATCGGGGTCCCTCTGGGGGCCACAGCACTGCCCATGCACTTAGCATGGGCAGTGCAGGGGCCCCATACATAGCCCCGTTGTGCATTTCACTGATCGAATTACGAGCAGTGAAATGCCCGACGGGTGCTGCTGCACCCGCCGCACTGCCACACCGGCGTCATTGTGAAGGCCCTGTTTTCGGCACGGCCGGCGGGCGGAAACACTGTTTCTGCCCCCTGACCCAGTGGAACATCGTTATAGGGCCGGCGGGGGCTTCGCTGTGCTGGCAGTCTTCCGTCGACTGTCAGCGCAGTTGACGGCAGAGTATCCTGACGTCATCATAATGAGGGCCTGAGTCTTTTCCTTACACATGCACTCCTTAGCCACCTACAAACCTTTTCCCACTTTCCTTATTAATCTTTTATCTGAGAAGGCTTAGTATCTGTCCACCACTCACCTATAGTATCTAGCAATCAACATTGTAGCTTATGGATTCTGCTCATTTAGTTCACTACACGTTTACGCCTGTGACTATTAGGTTTTTGGTCATTTACTGTGGGTGAGCCTCAATATCATAGTCTCACCCACGGTATATTCACACTAAGTGCACTAAGCAATTTTACCATTAATGTCTGCCTTATAAGATAAGGTTGCTGCTGTGCAGCTAGGAAAAGGGACACTGGGCTGGTTACAAGTGAACCAGTGTGGGTGCACGAGTGTGCATGTGTGCAGGGTGCACTTGTTATATTATGGTTGTGCATGGCCGTGTTTTGGTGCACACGGAGCCTGTCACAGAAGGGATTCTGCAAGGATTGGTGCTGATCAGGGGTATGCCTTATAATATGACTGGCCATTCACAGTGTTGGTCTGCAGAGAGTACTGAAAAATCTGTAGTGTTTACAATGTGCTATACATGTAGGTGAAAGTTTTGCTACAGTACACTTCACTTAGTCCTCAATATCCAGCAAACTATTAAACTGGGGCAAAACATGGACCCTGAGTTTGAAGTTGCAATTCCCTACTGTTAGCCCTGACAGCCTTAGGGTGGTCACCCCTAACTTTTTGCCTGCCTTCCTCTACTTTTTGGACACTGTTTTTGCTGGTTTTAGGACTCTGCGCACTTTACAACTGCTAACCAGTGATAAATTGCATATGCCCTCCCCCTTAAAACATGTTGACATTGGTTTATACCCAATTGGCTTATTTAATCTACTTGTAAGACCCCAGTAAAGTGCACTACATGTGCCCAGGGCCTGTAGATTAAATGCTACTAGTGGGTCTGCAGCACTGATTGTGCCACCCACATAAGTAGCCTCTTAACCATGCCTCAGGCCTGCCATTGCAAGGCTTGTGTGCGCAGTTTCACTGCCACTTCGACTTGGCTTTTTAAAGTACTTGCCAAGCCTTAAACTTCCCTTTTTCTATGTATAAGTGACCCCTAAGGTAGGGACGGGATACCCCACAGGGCAGGGTGCTATGTAGATAAAAGGCCAGACATGTACCTGTGCAGTTTATATGTCCTGGTAGTGTAAAACTCCTACATTCATCTTTACACTGCTTTGAGACCTTCTTGTTTCATAGGCTAACATTAGGACTACCCTCATGTACTGTTTGAGTGGTAGATTCTGATCTGAAAGGAGTAACAAGGTCATATTTAGTATGGCCAAGATGGTAATGCAAAATCCTGCTGACTGGTGAAGTTGGATTTAATATTACTATTTTAGAAATGCCACTTTTAGAAAGTGAGCATTTCTCTGCACTTAAATCCTTCCGTGCCTTGGAATCCACACCTGGCTGGTTAGTTGACACCTCCCTTGTGCATTCCACTCAACCAAACCCCAAACGCAGGATGCTCAGTCACACTTGCACACATCTGCATATTGAATGGGTCTTCCTGGGCTGGGAGGGTGGAGGGCCTGACACTTACATGTCAAAGGACAGTAGCCTACCCTCACACAAAGGACTGCCACACCCCCTACTGGGACCGTGGCAGACAGGATGGAACTGAAAGGAGACCTTGTGTACTTTTAAGCCACTCTTTGAAGTCTCCCCCACTTCAAAGGCACATTTAGGTATTTAAGCAGGATCTCTGGCCCTACCAACTCAGGCACTTCTGGACAAGATACCACTGGAGAAGAATCCCTGAACCAGAACCTGCAACCTGTCAAGAGGATCTGCCTGTCTGCCCAAAGGACTCACCTGACTGCTTTTCTGCAAAGGACTGCCTCCCTGCTGTTGCCCTGCTGCCTTTCTGTCCTCTGGCTCTGCTGAGAAGTGCTCTCCAAGGGCTTGAATAGAGCTTGCCTCCTGTTCCTTGAAGTCTCAGGACCAGACAGACTTCATCATGCAAAAGAACTCCTTGTGCGGTGGAAATTCGATGCACAGCCTGCAAGAAATGACGCACAGCCTGCATTGCAATGAGAAAATCCCTGCAAGCCATACCGGAACGATGCAGCCCGACTCGCCAAAGTGAACACTGACGCAGCACCAGCCTTGAGAACGGAACAACGACTCACTGCCCACTGAATCGATGCAAAGCTGAGCCAGAACAACGCAGTCCGACTTACTGAGACACTGAGAGGAATCAACGCAAGCACCAGCCGTGTGGCAGAAATTTCCAAGCATTGCCCACCGGATCAATGCAGCCCCTGTGACTTCGCCCTGCACGCACAGGATTTCAACACATCATCCCTAGGGCATCCAAAAAACCCACAACCCGAAGAGGAGCCCAGTCTACGCGCAGGAAATCGACACAAAGCCTGCCCTGTGTGAAAACTCAACAAAGCATCTTCCGTGTTCGCCAGAAAAATTGACACACACCTCCCCGTTTTCCACGCATCTCCTCCTCTGCAGCCCCTTGCAGAGAATTTGAACGCAAACCAGGTACTTTGTGCTTCCAAGAGACATTTGTTGCATTTTAAAGACTAAAGACTTCTTTTATCATTTCCTGCAGTGATAATTCAAAGTGTACTTATCAAATCTTAATCGTTGTGGCCTGCATTTAACCAGATAAATATTATATATTTTTCTAAGCACTGTGTGGTGTATTTTTGTGGTGTTATACTGTGTTATTGCATGATTTATTGCACAAATACTTTACATATTGCCTTCTAAGTTAAGCCTGTCTGCTCAGTGCCAAGCTACCAGAGGCAGTGCACAGGATAATTTAGAATGTGTATGACTTACCCTGACTAGGGTGAGAGTCCTTTCTTGGACGGGGGTATCCTGACTGCCAACCAAAGACCCCATTTCTAACACCTACACATTACTTCCACATTATATAGGACGTTAGTCATTGTCACAATCCTCCAGCTCAGTTCACAATTAGATTCCAGGCCTACACCCCAACTACTGGACCAAGTTAATTTATCTGCTCCCTACCATGTTTATTGGAGTTCTCCAAGTTAAATGATATCACTTCGGTTTTATCACAATTCAATATATACCCTGATCAAAAGTGGGGGAGATAGCGGGCAAACTTGCCTTTTTACTTTTTTGTGATAAATCTTTCTGTCATAGAGGCTTCAATTATGATTCTTGCGGATGGATTGGTATGTTAAGCATTGACTGAAATACAGGGGCAGCTCCTCCATTAGGGTGGAGGAGCATCACCCACCGCCAGCAGCGGCAGCTGCAAAACCTTTAAAAGAAAAGCATAATAAACTTTGGGGGTAAAGAGCAACAAGGGGGGTTGCTCAGCACTCCCCCTCACTGTGCATGTATGTTTGGCTGGCCATCTCGGGCCGGCCAAACCCACATGCGCAGTAGGCTCTCTCAAGCCCAGCAACACAGTTGCCAGGCTTGAGAGAGCCTGCACAGGCTCACAGTCTGCCTGGCAGTGCCCTGACTGGGCGCTGCCAGCCAATCATGACACTGCTTTGAGCAGAGTCATGATTGACCGCAGGGCAGGCTGGAAGCCTGTGCCTGCAGCAGCAAAGAGGTGCACGGCGCGTGGCACACGGCGGAGAAGGTAAGTGTTTTTCTTGAATTTTTCTTTACAACTCCCCCCACGCGTTCCACCCGGCTCCTTCCTGGTGTCGCAAGCTGCGACTGCTGAAATATTAAATGTTGAGAGGATTTGTAACTTTCTTAAACATGTCAATAGTATTCCCAGCTGACGTGATCACATGCTGTGGCTGCTTCAAATATTGTAACTGACCAAGGACAATTGTAGGTTACTGCCAAATCTATTGAGCCAATTGTATCCTGGGGATAAAGCCTTTCTGCTTCTCCTGTACGAGTTTTTTTACTTCTTCTGATGAACTTCTGGCTAATATCCCTACAAATACCTTGTAGTCTGCATTTATTTGGCTGATTGGGAGATATGCTTAACATTTCCTAGGGTACTTGCAGTGGTGGCTGGTGATTGCAAAAAAGGGCGAGGATAAGTATATACATGGAATTACATCTTGTAAACCTAAAGTCAGTGGTGCTCATTTTATTGACCTCAGCAGGATGATGTGTTGACTGAGCTTACCAGGATATGAACATGTACCATGGAGTCACACACAGATCCTTCAAGTGAACACATTCCTTAGCAATACGGGGAAGGTACGGGGAAGACTTGAAGAGGTTTTCACCTTTACTATGTAATCACTCAGAATAGATTTGAACTTAATTGTTCTTTAGCCAGCTAGTGCGCTGCTGTCATGGGTCATGTGTTTGAGGTACCTTTCACATCTGTGTCACAGCTGTGGCACTTCTTTTGCACTGGCGGCAAGGCTGACATGGTGAGATCATGATGAGCATTTTGTCCCATTGCAAGTGCAAAATAGAAAAACTGACATTAGATACTGCCTGGAGTTGGAGAACAAGGAGTATCTCTTACTCTTCTTAATCCTGACCCTTCCATTTTGTCTAATGGCAGGTATCGTAATTTCTGCTTCCTTATTACACAGACAGCATCCTAGAAAAAAATGGTAAAAGGTGAGGAAATTGTTCTGTGTTGTTGTTCAGCCTCCTGCCCCTGAGCTATAGAGTGAAATGCCCAATGTTAAAAGTCTACAGCACCACCACAAAGAGCAGGAGACTGAGAAACAATGTCACATGGGTCTGAGGCAACACAAGGGCTATATGTGCATAAGCTGTATTTACACTACAGATGCACTCAGACGTGAAGTGAGTGCAGATGCTGAAAGTGCCTGACTGACCGGTCTCTCTGTGTCAGAGTGAAGCAGTTAAGCATGAGCTACATTTACTATTCCTAAGTAAATAACTGTATTTATGGCAGAATCCTCTTGGTGGGCAGAGCCTCAACGCTCTCACGCACCACCCACTACTGGGTTCTTGTTTGGTTTTAGGATGACTGTTTTAGTAGCTTCTCTACATAATGATCGTGTCTTCTATCTATCAATTAACATATTATTAGATGCAGTCTTCAGATGCAAATATTTTATTTAGTCTATATCTTTATATAGTTCGACCACAATTCCATCTGGGTCTTTCCTTCCCCTTTATAATTTTTGAAAAAAGCGAAATTAATTTTATATAATGGTATTTCTTGGGCCAGTCTTTGTTGTTCATCTGCTTCAAGGACTGGAATTTTATGGAATCTAACTGTTCCCTCAAACTGAGAGCTAGAGGAATCCCTATCCTGATAAAGATCCTGGAAGAATATATGAAATATAAGTAATTTTTCTTGCATTATTGGTTTCCACCGGTCTGCCTGTGGTACTCATGATAACATCAATGTCATTGTGCTTTGTTCAAGTCTTAACTTTCTAGGCTAGTAATTTCCACAATTTCTCTCCATATTCAAAATGTTGAAGGTTCCTAGCTTACCATTTGTTTTTAACTAAGCATACCATTTGTGTTTAACCAGTATATTCTGTTCTCATCCTACACTGCATCAGTGCTTAGGATTGTTCAAGTTTAATTTGACTTAACCCATTTCCCTAAAAGTATCCAACTTCTGCAGCTGCAGCTCCAGTTTTTCCATTTCTTGTAACATTGATTTCTCCTCATCTTTCTTTGTCTTACTAATCCTTCTTGACCTCCTGGTAAATTCATCTCAATCTATTTTTTGTGCACAGCTACCTAAATTCTCATTCATAAACTTATAGCTTTCAGTTCATCATTAAGGGACTCCTGAGTTAATAAGCAGTGGTCCATAAAACATCTGTGGCCAGAAACATTCCCCCTCACCACTAGCTCCAGCACCAGGTGCATTACCATGTAGGTGTGAGGGATATATTTGACCTGCTGTACGTTATCAGCAATTGATGAACTATGAACCACTGGTCTATTTTGAAGCTGTATAGTTTTCAGTAAAGTGAATATACCCTCAGTCATCTATTTCTCCATTTCTCACCATCAATATATCAATTGATCCCAAATCTTTCATTAAGTTCTTAAAACTATTTGCAGTTTTGGGAAGATTCATATGTGGGCCAATAGTCGATCTCTCTAATACAATATTCAATAATGCAATAAAAGCTCCACACCATATTAATGGGACATTTTATTCTAATAACCTACAAATTATAGTGCGTTTCCTGTGTGGTTGACATTCAGTTCATAATAACTAACACAAGTTATAAGCGTGGTATCAATTTGCAATTATGCTATACCCCATCTTCCTTTATGATCAGCTTCTGACCTTAAAATTGCAGTTGTTCCTAATCAGGATTGAAACACCCTTGAAAAAACAAGAGTGAGATGTACAAATTACTTGCTGAACCAATATTTCTTTCTTAAATAACAGTCTGCATTCTGAGCAGGTAAGCTGCATCTCTTGCGATACAATTATCTAAGTTCCACATTCTCTAAGGTACTCCAGCATGAATTTCTAGATTTCCTTGTATGCAACCAGATCATATTTCAAGACATAGAGGACACCAAGGTCAATATCTGTATCATAGATTGAGGTAAATATACACTGCAATACACTAGAGTTATTGGTCATTACGCAATATCAACTGTCGTAGTTGGACTCTCGCTCCTAGGCCAATCATACCACAAGTCGCAACTGTCAGCCCAACCCTCCCAGCTCACAAGCAGTACCTCACCAAAAACCCAGACAGTAAAATGTGATTTCTGGCAGCTTTTAAACATGGACTCAAGAGTGCGACATCTCAAGGAAGTTGTGGTTAAACAGATAATACCCTTTTCTCACATGAGCAACAAGTCTCAGTCACACACTGGAATTAAGGAGATGCAGTAAAGTTTTGAATAGGTTTATTAACAAGACTTCAATCTATTGTAAAATGCATGAGCTGCAATGATTAAGATAATGAACAATGCAAGAAGGAGAATTGTAAAGATGAAAGTTGTGAATACAAAGTCCCCCCACCATCCTGCAGTAAACATGAATTGTAAAATCCCTAAAACCCTAGAATGGAGAACCTAATCTCTAACCTAACGAGAGCTAGGTTTGTTAAACCTAATCTGCCTACCGATCTTGCAGGACCCCTGATGCAGGTATGTGCCCAAACAATAGATAAGGAGGCAATGCTTGGGGTGGCAATCATATAAACAATTCCCTCCAAAAGTACATTATGTTCCTGTTGTACGTAAGTGGATAAGGGACATGATGTGAATACCTACGTATCTCACTTAACTTTTGATGCTGATAGTGATGCCTTTACAGAGTTGCACCAATAACGTAAAATGAAAACATTTCACGAACAATAAACATAGCAGTCATCTTGAAAGAAATAATTAAATAAATAGGCTAAGACAGAACAAGCTAAGTAGGTTAAAAAGTGACTAGGTGACGGGGGCACGAGCCTGCAAGCCAGAAGGCTAAGCTAAACTCCTGATTCCCATTAAAACTAAATAGGATCCACTACACCCTTCCCATTGCCGAAACAAGGATGACGCCACAGTGATGATGCCAGAGAAGGTGTATGAGCCTAAGCTAAAATGCTCTGAGCTAAAAACAAGTTAAAATCGTATTAAAAACTAGTTAAAACAGCTAAAAACATACAAAGAGATGAAAAAAATGTCAACCATGACAAGCACAGCAGACTACAGCCAATCTTATCAATAAGGCAATTCAGATAATACTTTTGAAACTTTGGAATAAAGCCAAAGGTCAAATCAGCTAACAGTAGTCATGATCTTGAAGAATGACTCCGAAGTCATTAAAAGGAAGAGCATTCAGGAATAGTTCTACATCTTCAGATCAATGACAAGACTGGCAGACAGCTCCAAGGAGCAGAAGTGCACAGCAGCCTCAAGCGCAGGATCACCTGCGAAGGCAGTACCATCCAAAGAACCCAAAGGAGCCAGAAAGTTGACAAGGCATGGCTCATAGCTGGCCTTGCAAATCAGCTTCAGTCTCATGGGGCATGAGGCCCTCATAAGGAACACTAGCAGGTCTCAGGTCTCAGTTCACAGGAGGCACCAGCAGAACAGCAAGGCACACCAAAGGTAGACACTTAAAGAGGCACCAGGTGCAATGGCAGACCGGTTGCACACACCATAGGATTGGCCGGAATGACACTGACCAATCATGCTCCAATTTTCTCAGCCACAGAGCACCAAAGAACTGCACCATGCAGTCACAGCACAACTGGGCTGGTGGTAGTAGCTCCATCACTCCACTTAGCTGAGAAGGCACAACCACTGCATTTCAGGAATAGCAGCAGCAGTATCCTACCAATCAATGTCAAAGTCATAGGAAAGCCACCAGACACACTAGAAAAGAATGAATGGATTGCCACTGGAATGACTCCAAAGACTGGAAGAAGGAAACAAATCCAGACCTAAAGCCTTAAAGAAGTGCACAATCCCTGTAGTGCTCGAGGTGTTAAGTATTCTGGAAACCAGCTCTCAAAAGTGCTTGGGGAAGTTGGTATTTAATACGGATTGCATCTCGGCTGATGATCTTGTTATCTGGAAAGCACACGTCTTTCTAGCCGATGTCAATGCAACAGTAGCGCCATTAGTCTGCTCAGCTTGTCATAATTTACATTAGTAGTATCAATGTGAGGCCACATTTCTGCTACTCTTATCTCTTGTGTGGGAGGGAATAGAACATGTCCACAACAAGTTACAATCTTAGAGATTGAAATTGCGTAGGCAATTCCTGGTCTCATACCGCAACAGCTCTGTTCATTCAGGGCCACATAACATCCGTTCCAAAGTATATGAAATGTTGAATGAATCAAAGGGACATGTTTGCAAATCATTGAATTATTATCAGTAGCTTCGCATTCACTCTGTTTTGCAATTCAGATACTTGTGCTTGAAAGGCAACTCCCACTCTCCTTTAATATAGCTATCTCTTAGCCACTCATATCTGCCCACAGAAAGATGTTTCAAGCATTTCGTGAAAGGAAAAGTGAAAATGAGCAGATTTATAATGCCATGTACGAGACATACTATTGAAGGACTTTCTGCATGGGTGAAAGGAAGCTTTTCTAACTTTTCTATATGAAGCATGGTGAAACTTGCTTCCCTTTCAGTCATTATCTGTTGTTCCCTGGATAAATTAAAGACAGCAAACAGGTCACTACTGTTCATGTATTTCCATGGAAGGTGGCCATTTTTCAGAATCTGTAGCGAGCAACCTAACTGCATAAAGGATTGCAGCTGATTTCGTCCATGATGCAGAAGGGATGTCATTCTGAATTATGTCTATTGCAGATAACACTACGGGCTCATTATGAGTTCGGCGGACGGTTTGCACCATCCTCCAACCTTCAGACGGGGAGGTTGCCGCCATATCTGCTACCACCATGGCAGCTTCATTAAAGGCCAGATGTAGGTAACAGATTTTCGCTTTTTGCGATGTGCAAACTGCACTATGCAATGCACAAAACTCATTCTGCTATTCAGTTACCTAGTTACCGAATAGGTTTGCGATTCGCAATTAGGAAGGGGGGTCCCCTTCCTAATTGCGAGTCACAGTGCAATGCCAGATTGCTTTGTGACCACGAACACAGTCGCAAACCAATTGCAGTTTATACCCATTTGAAATGGGTGGTAACCCATTCGCAAAAGGAATGGAACTGCAAACATTTTTTCAGAGCATTTAGTGGTCCACTGCCTGCTTTGAAAAAAGGAAATAAAAACGTTTTATTTTAAATTTTTGTAATGCATCTCGTTTTCCTTTAAGGAAAACAGGCTGCATTACAAAAAAAACCTGCTTTATTAAAAAGCAGTCACGGACATTGTGGTCTGCTGTCTGCAGCAGGCCACCATCCCTGTGAATGCCGCCACTCGCAAGGGGGTCGCAAACCCACACTGTACTGGACAATATGTGGTACTGGACTATATGTGCTAACTATACCCGAGTGTTGAGCCATTATGAAGCGAGGATCCGGCCTGCTAAACTTGAAACACCCTGAGGAATAACAAAACACCCCTGAGACCCATGTGTGTCCCTTGGCCACAATAACCACCCACCAGGACTGGAAAGTGAGGAATTATAGGTACCATCCTGAAACTTTGCATTTAGTTCTTTCTCTGTGACATTGAGGAATGATTGGCAATTGGTGAATTTGGCCGGTGTGGGGATACTTGGCGCATTCAGTTCTTTTATTTTTGTTAACCCAAGACAGGATGTCTGTTAAATTGGGTCATTTAAGAAGGTCATTTAAACAGGAATAAGGCATGCTCTAAATAAAGCTTCCCTACCCTGAATTTGCCAATCTTGTGTTCTCCATACACTCTTGACTTTAATAGTGTTCTTCCAGTACTCGTACCCTTCAACTGCAAGTCTGGAAACAAAGGAATCTGAATAGATTAATTTAGTGTTAGTTAGCAAAATCTTCCGTATTTCTGAAGGTGGTAACTTGAAGTAATATGACTCTACACTTGTAATATCATGCCCAGAAAAGTATGCCAATTTATCTAAATAGTGCTTTGGGCTACGCACAGGTAGAGTTGAACAGTGTTCCTACTCTGTGTAATTAATTCTTAAAACAGAACATATCCCTATATTTCCTTGTGTTAGTGTCACTTTTAAATACAGTATTATATTGCAACTCAGCAAGCATTGAATCAAATGTCTGAACATCCCAGTCCTCAGAAACAACACCAGGTGTAATTACATCAGTCATTGAAATTTTGAAGACATATGGAATTTGTATAACATAGTAGGCCCGTATATATCAAAGTGAACTATAGCCCAAACAATCCCATCGGGAATTGGTACTGCTGAAATGTGCACAAGGGACAAGTCTCTCTGGACCTTATGTGAGAAAAGATACGCAGTTAAAACTTCATCCCTTTGCTCAACAGAAGAGCGTTCAGTAAGATAATGACCATTTATGAAGAGAAAGAAAACAGTCACAAAACCACTCCATAACAGAAAGGCAAGCAATGTCATAAATATCCACATATAAGTCATATGTATACCTTATGTGTCTTTGAAACAGTTTCAGTTGTAGGTGCGGATGAAGCTGAAGAAAAGCCATCAAGGTCGATGAAATAACCAGAAGCAGTCTCAGCAAACAAAGGAGCTGGTGCATTACTGGTGGATGGATCCACTTCGCGTGAAAGTTCATAGTAGATGATGTTGTCTGTTTGTGTTGAGTTGGAGTAGAAGACAGCCACATCTTTAACAGTTGTTGTTGCTGAATTGGTAACAGGAATCAGCAGAAGCTCATTCTTCACCCTCCCCATACTCGGGAGGCATGTGTAGCATCGATATACATGTTGGTGTAGTCAGTAGTGTTTTTGTTTCTTTTTTAAAGAGGTATGTCCTGTTGGGTAGTGAGAGGGATCAGGGAACTACCCAAGGGGCCTCTGGGTCTACTGCGGAGGATTGGCAACACAGTGCAATTTGATGTTGTTGATGGAAACCAATCTGTTCCCTTTAGAACCTGACAGCGGTGGTAGGATGACAGTTCTGGTGCCTTGTATTCCCAAGACTGGAACCGCTGCTCTGTAGAATAGGCTGAATTCCTTCTTCAAAGCAATCTTCTCACAAACCAGATCCCTGACTTTAGAAATCCAGCCTGTAGACTTTGTGGGCAAATCCCTCATTCCTAAGGTGGCATCACTGGTGGATGAATTTTCATCACAAAATTGCTGCACTCCTGTAAGACAGTGAGATATTAATTTTATGTCAAAAGGAGTGTCTGCTGCCACCAAACCAGGGCCACCTAGATCTGGGACATACATAGGTATCTCAAAGAGGATTTCGTAAGGAGTGGGTCCTCCAAAATACCGTCTTTGCAGACTATTCAGTGCTCTCTGGATCCCATATAGGTGATAAGGCCAACTGCAGCCTGAACCTAATACTCTAGCTGTTAAGGAATGCTTTAGATCTCTTCATGAATGAATTACCCTTGGGATGTTAAGGTGAGGAGTAATGGAGTTCAACACCCATTGTCCTCATGGTGTCCCTGAATGCCTTAGAAGCAAAGGCAGGGCCCTGGTCCAAATGGAATACTGCAACTGCATATGTACCCATAAAGATCATCAAGTCTTTTACAACAGATCGAGTGTCAGCCGACCGCTGTCGCCATACCCACAGGAATCTAGAACAAGAATTTACAGTGACTAAGATGTATTTGTATGCACCATCAGGTTGCAAGGGGCCACAATGGTCCAGGTACACACATTGTAGTGGCCTATTGGACACTAAGAGGGATGTCTGTGGAGGGTGTTTGATGTTTGAGCCCTTAATCTGCTGGCAAATGTCACCCCAAAGGATATGTTGCTTGGTCTGTTTGTATAGCCCTTGCCACCAGAAGCATTTCTGTAAGAGTGTTACTGTGGACGCAACACCAGCATGTACAGGGGTGGCACCCTCATGCGCTGCTCTGATTAGATGTAATCTCTGATCTTGGTTGGGAATCACTTGATCTTCAACCCCAGGAATTGCTGCAAAAGCAATATTCTGTGCACTAATGTGGTAAGAATATTTAGTTGGGTTTGCTTTTGGAAGAGGCTTGCCTTCAGCCGAGGCTTTCATGCCAGAAATAATTTCATTATCCAATCTCATCTGGGAATGAGTCACGGCAGCAATAGAAGCCAAAGCTACTGCAGATTTGGTTGCTTCATCAGTCAAGGTATTTCTAAGAACATCTAGACCTACAAGTTGGTGGCCCAATGTATGAACTACACAAGCATTATGTAGCCTGTCCTTAAGATCAGCCTCCCTCCCCCATAGGCTTCTGTGTTTTATAGTGTTCCCCTTTGAGTCTCTGAACCCTCCAATAATTGAGATAATCATTGTAAGACTGGACACAGTAGTACGAATTGCACACTATCAATGCAAGGAGTCTTTGAGCCGTATGTTCAAGTGCCAGGATGAGGGCTTTGCGTTTAGCCACTTGTGCTTTGCAGCAGTCCCCTGGGGTCTACATGGAGGTATTGTGAGGGTGGAATACACCATTCTTCATCAATCCACTCACAGGTATGCAAGCGGCTGAGTATTGATGTTTTTTACCTACAGCTGGTTGTGCTGAACCATCAGTGTAAATGACAATGTCATATCTGTCAAGTTGCAATATGTAATATTTTGGGTCAAAGATGTCATCAACATCAGTGGCAGTCAGGGAGGTTGGCCATTGAATTCAGATGTAATGCTTTAGCGTTAGGAACGTTAGCTTTGGTGACAGCCTCTAAGGCTGGCATCAGGGTATCAGCAATAATACGTTTCTCTTGGGCAAGCGGCCTCTTCTTAATGATAGCCATCTGTACAACAGTTAAAAAAAAATTCTGTGAGTGCAAAGTGTTGTTCTGCACTGGAGTATAAATGTGATTTATATGCTATGGGTTCCATGTCGCCCTCATTAAAGGTGACATAAGTGAACCTGTTGGCACCAGCAATTATTCTGATGACCAAATGTATTTTGTTGTCGCATGTATGTAAGTGTTTTGCTTATAGCATGTCTTGCTGCAATCCTCTAAGGATGCCCGTGTGTTCAATTGACCAGTGTCTGCTTGAGAAATCTGGGCGTCTTAAATCATAGAGTGGCTTGGTGCATAATCAGGAATGTAAGTGCTGCCAATGTGAAAGAAACCAAGTAAAGACTGCAGTTTTTTTATAGTGTTTGGTGGTTGGAGTTAAGCACATTTTTCTAAAAAGTGCAGGGCCAGGCTCTTGTCTTCATTTGATAGCTCGTATCCCAGGAACAATACACTGAGAAAGGCTATTTTAGTTTTCCTAAAACTGAATTTGTAGCCAAGGGTTGCGAATCCTAGAATGATCTGATCAACTCTGGCAAGAAGAATATTGAGGTCGCCATCTGTGAGATACATGTCATCCACAAAGGACCATGCCTCGGGATCAATATCATGCAGTGTTGATGTTACACAGGATGAAAAAAGCCCTGGGCTGTTCTTATGGCCTTTGGGCAAACGGCAGAAGCATTTTTGTGAGCTGGATGAAAATGCACTCAGGTCCGGATTTTCATCTGCTGAGTTCTGACAGAAAAAACTGTTGGAAATATCCAAGGTGGTTTTGTATTTCTTACACACTATGGCCCTCATTACAACCCTGGTGGTAGGTGATAAAGTGGTGGTAATAGCGCCAACAGGCCAACGGTAAAAAAAATGGGATCACGACCACGGCACAAACCGCCAACACAGACAGCCACTTTAACACACCGACTGCCACGGCGGTAGCAACAAACACCGCGGCGGTCACTGCCAACACACAAGCAGAAGACAATGTACCGCCCACCCCATTACAACCCGCCAATCTGCCAGCTTTTCCGGGGCAGTACCAATCCATCAAAAGCACGGCAGAAACAGTGTTTGGAAGGGAAACCTCTCACCTTTCGACACTCAACAAAAAACCAGGACGCCATGGAGCCCGAGTTACAGGTCCTGCCCATTCTGGTCTACCTCCTCATACACCAGGAATATCAAAGGCGGCGGCAACGACCACGGTGAGTACTACACCTAGCACACGGGGGGAAGAGTGACACACATGCACCACCCCCACCACCACCCTCACCCACAACACCTTACACACAAACACATGCAGCAACAGTACATTTACACCCCTCACCCACTTGACGAACGCAAGAACAAAAGGAATAGAGTCCAATCAGTGATGTATTAGAAATAGGCAGATATACGCAATGAATATAAAAACAGTATTTACAAATATTTACAATATGTACAGAAAGCCGTACATTGTCCTTTGCAAAGGTTCTGGAGTGGGCTTTGTGCCCAGTGTGCTTCATTCTGCCAAGTAGAGGGTGAGTGGAAGGCTTCTTCCACTGGTTTTGGAGGGGGCCTTGTGCCCAGTTATACAGCACTTTGGGTGTGGCAGTTCACATTCCTCCACCTGGTGTCTGAGGCACAAGATTTGCAGGGACCAGGTAGCATGATACTCCATGGAGGCAGGGCCAGACTCCATCCTGTGGCGACTAAGGTTGCAAACTGGTTGTAGTTCCGGTGCTGGTGGGGGTGCTGCCTGTGGTGGTGGGAGGCTCCAGCCTGTCTCCTGCAGCCTAGGACGGATGCACACTGGGGCTGTTGCTGCTGGTAGTGGTCCTACTGTCAGCGGTGCAGGTGGCGGTGCTTGCGGCAGGGATGCTGGCGGTGGTGGCCGTGGTGCAGGTGCCGGTGCTGCCACGGGTGGAGGGAGGCACCAGCCCGTCTCCTTCAGCTTCGGACAGCTGGCCACTGGGGATGCTGCTTCTGACAGTAATGGTGGCAGCGACGGTGCATGTGGCAGTGCTTGCGGCAGGGATGCTGGTGATGCTGGCCGCGGTAGAGGTGGCGGAGCTGTTGGTTCGGATGGTGGCCACCAGACCCTCACCTGGAGCCTCCGATGCCTGAAGTGCCTTGGCTTGGCTTTTCTGCCCCTTCCTCACCTTGGCATATGCTGCTGGGACCTTGGCTCTGTCAGCTGGAGTTTTGGAGGAGTCCTAGCTGGGTGGGTTGTGCTCCTTGCTGCATGCTGTCCCCTTCTTCACCTTGGCAGGTGGCGGAATGTTTTGGTCCTTTGCAGGGATCGGTCACACACTGGCTGGTCTGACAAGTGCTCCCTTTGATCCTCCGGGAGTTGCAGGTACCACAGCGGATGCCGACTTGGTGGCTGAGGTGCTGGCCTGGGTTCTGGACACCCTGACCCGAGGGGAAGGATGGGGGAGGGGTAGGGGACAGATCAATGTTTACCAGGAAATGTTTTTTAGACACACTGGGACGGGAAGATGGAGAGGGTTTGGGAGTAGAGGAAGAGGGAGGTGTCTATCTGCTGAGTTTGGTTGAAGGTCCATGGGCTGGATGCTGTTGTGAGGTGGATGCCTGTTGGGTGGTGCTAGCGTTTGTGTACTTTGGGAGGAGGGGTCACAGACACACTGACTGGGAGAGGACACAGGGGACGTGTGCATGGTTGTGGGGGTGGTGACTGCTCATGAGGGGTGTGTTGTGATGAGCGTGCTGGTGATGGAGGTAGTGGATGAAGATGTAGTGCATGCAGGTGTGAGTGTAGACACTACTGGGAAAGAGGTGGACAAAGAGGAGGAGGGGGACACAGTGGAGGCAGTGGATGTTGGTGTGTTTGCATGGGTATGGTGCTTCTGTGAGTGCCTGTGAGATGAAGTGTGGTGCTCATGTTTGCCTGAGCCACTTTTGTGTGGTGATTTGGGTGAATGTTGGTCTGAAGGTGTGCTTGGGATAGACTGGGGTTGAGGGGATTGGGTCTGGGTAGAGGAAGTTGGAGAGGGGAGGCTAGACACAGGGGCAAGGGCTGCCATCAGTGCTGAGGCCAGAGCCTGAAATGCTCTATGTTGGGCCTCCACACCAGAGTGAATGCCCTCCAGGTATGCATTTTTTTGTTGCAAATGCCTCTCGACACCCTGGATGGCATTCAGTATGGTTGACTGCTCAACAGTGAGGGATCTCAGGTGGTCAATAGCCTCCTCACTGAGGGCAGCAAGGGTAACTGGGGCAGGGCCTGAGGTGCCCGGGGTGAGCGGACACAGGAAACTCATTGAGAGGCTGCTGGGAAGGCCGTGCTAGTGGGGGGGTGGCGGTTGTACCTGTTGTTGGGGTGGACACAGAGGTGTCCGCCACCGCCAGGGAGCTTCCATTGGAGGGGGAGTCGCTGTCTGTGGTGTCCCTCCTGTCCCAATCATGGTACTCCCCTCGCCCTCCGTCCCACTGGTGTCCTCACCATCAGTGGATTTGGTTTCCAGGCCCATGTGGGATGCATCTCCCTCCGTCACCGGTGCCTCAGCTCCACCGCCAGATGATGCTAATGCACATAAGGACATGGTGACAAAACAAAAAGGGGGGGAAGAGACAGAGGAAACACTTGGTCAATGCCAGCAACACCACTACTGTTGGCGTACACAACACACAGGGAGCAGCCCTATGCACTAGGCCATGCCCAGCCATTTACTAAGACTTTCACCAGCCCATGGGGTACAATGCCTAATGCCATCATCTGCACACCAGAAACCCACAGGACCCAGCCCAGTAGTAGATGCCTACTTACACTATTGGGGTAGGAGTGATCCAGAGCCTGTCCAACAAGGGACCAACCCCGCCATGTGGTCCTAGGCTTAGGGGCACCCACAGCCCACATGCCCCACCTAGGTACCTCCTAATGTGCCAAAGTCAGGTTTCAGATTCTGCACTCACACCCTCATGGCTGCTGTGATGCCTTCAAGCGCCCATCCAACCCTGGATAGGCCACCACCAAGATACTGAACATCAGGGGGGTCATGGTACAACGGGCACCCCTTCCTTGTTGGGAGGTCAGCCCAAGCTAGGCCTCCACCATCTTCTTTGCCCAGTGGTGCTGGTCCTCCTATCTCTTGCGGCAGTGGGTGCTCCGCCTGTCAAAGACCCTCAGGGTCTGCAACTCCTTGGTGATGGCACGCCAAATACCCTTTTTCTGGTGGGCGCTGACCTGGAGGAAAAAGACAGCAGAAAAGGGAATTAGTCACTTGTCCGGACCGTGAGACTCATTGCCCATCCGATCCCACCCATCCCCTGACGCACATTCATTGACCACCTTACATGCTGCACTCTGGCCAGGATGCCTCTGCCCCCCCCCCTTACATGTGGCTTACACACACAGCAATCCCTACATTCATGGCCCCCGCATCATGCTCACAGGGTACTCACCTGTTTGTCTGGAGGACCGTAGCGTAACATGTACTGAGTAGGAACCCATCCACCAGTTTCTCCAACTCCTCCGCAGTGAAGGCAGGGGCCCTTTCCCCAGACACATGAGCCATGGTCGGTTCCAGACACAGGTCACAGCAGCACTTGCAGTGTAGGTCCTCTCCTGTTGAAGGTCAGGTAGCAAGTGAGTGAACAGATAGAAAATAGCGGTCACGTCTTCGCCGGTGCGTACCGTTACCGCTGGCCTACATCGCCATTGGCTCCTGGAAACCATAGGGCCCAATGATAACCAATGTGATTTTGCGTGGCGGTCATCGACCGCTTACCGCAAGGGCGCACAACGCGAGCGCAATTACCTAATTTCCACTTGTCCCTCCTCACAGGTTAGGCAGCCACCATTTCAGGTGGGCACAGGGCATGGCATCTAACTGCATCACAGCAGACATTGGCACATCAACTGACTCTCAAGTTCACATACTGTTTCTATACAGTAAACAAATCATCATTAGTGTAATAGATATGTGAATATGACCCTCTGCTCACTGTTCTCTTCCATAGGCTTTAACCGCTGAGGCAGATTATGAGATGAAGGCATCCTCCGGTGTACAGACCCCTGGAGGACCTTGCGACAATGGAGTACAGACACATTATCATTACCTACAGACTTGATTGTGCCACAATCCAAGAACTGTGTGCCCAATTGGAGCCAGACCTTATGTTAGCTATCCGCCAGCCCACAGGAATCCCCCCTCTAGTGCAGGTCCTGTCAGTGCTCCATTTCCTGGCAAGTGGTTCCTTCCAAACAACAGTGGCCATGGCATCAGGGATGTCTCAGCCAATGTTCTCTAACGTGTTGACCAGAGTGTTGTCTGCCCTGCTGAAACACATGCGCAGCTACATCGTGTTTCCCCAGGTGGAGGATTTGGCCACAGTGAAGGCTGAATTTTATGCCCTGGGACATATCCCCAACATCATTGGTGCTATTGATGGTACACATGTGGCATTTGTCCCCTCCGGAGAAATGAACAGGTTTACAGGAATAGAAAAAGCTATCACTCTATGAATGTGCAGAAGGTGTATTTGGCGGACCAGTACATCTCGCATGTGAATGCCAATTATCCTGGCTCTGTGCACGACGCCTTTATCTTGAGGAATTGCAGCATCCCATGTGTGATGGGCCAACTTCAGAGGCGCCAGGTGTGCTAATTGGTGAGCCAAAGGTCCCCACCCAGTAATAAATTGGTATACGGGTATGGAGTTGTCCTTAAGGGTGAGTGTGTGGCTAACAGGAATCCCTCGATATTTGCAGGTGACTCTGGTTACCCCAACCTTTCATTTCTACTGACCCCAGTGAGGAATTCCAGGACAAGGGCAGAGGAATGTTACAATGAGGCACATGGGCGTACAAAGAGGATTATAGAAAGGACCTTCGGCCTCCTGAAGGCCAGATTCCGGTGCCTCCATCTGAAAGGTGGATCCCTGTACTGCTCACCCAAGAAGGTGTGCCAGATCATCATTGCATGTTGCATGTTGCACAACCTGGCCTTGGGACGCCAGGTGCCTTTTCTGCAGGAGGATATGCCTGGAGATGGCCTTGTGGCAGCGGTGGAACCTGTGGACTGTGAGGAAGAGGAGGCAGAGGAAGAAGATGTTGACAACAGAACCAATAAAATTCTGCAGTACTTCCAGTGACACACAGGTAAGACACTGTGAGTTCACTTTACACTTCAGTTATCTGTTGAACATTGTACAAGGCAGCCTCTTTCCCTATGTCTATGGCCACTGACTGTACCCTTTGTCATCTCTATTTTCAGATCTCTATGCCCCACTCTGGCTCCTGCTATGTGTTTGTGTACTGCTACCCACCAAAGTTCATCCTAAAGTATATTTCACTGTACATTTTAGTTGCAATGCTTCGATAATGTTGTACTAATACATTTGTGAATCATTTGACAGACTTCAGATTGGTATTTGTTCCAATGATGTTTGTTTAGGTGCTCATAAGTAGAGGGGGATATGCAAGGGGCTGGGCGGATGGTAGAGGAAAGTCCAGGGTAGAGTCCAGTCTGTTGGTATCACAGGTGCATTGTCCAATGGGGCATAGGAAGGGGAGTAATGGCAGTTCAAGGTGAACAGGGTGACAGAGTGGGACAGAGGGGTGACAATCAGGAGAGTCTTATTTCCTGTAGGGGGTCTTGGCAATGTTCTCTGGCTTCTGCCTGGATTGCAGTGCTCATTTGTGGGGTGGTTCTCCTTCTGCAGAGGGTGGGGTGCTGGTGGCCTGTTTGCCCTGTGGCGGGGCCTCCTTTCCATTAGCGCCGGCGGAGGTGGAATGCTGTTCCTCGGTTTGGCTAGTGTCAGGCGCCTGTTGTTGTGCCACTGCCTCCCTCGTGGTCTTGCCCATGTCAGCCAGCACCCCTGCAATGGTGACCAGGATGGTGTATATTTTTGTTAGGTCATCCCTGATCGCCAGGTCCCTCGTGCAGCTGCTGGGGATCCTGCAACTTGGCCAGAATCTGGCCCATCGTCTCCTGGGAATGATGGTATGCTCCCAGGATGTTGGAGAGTGCCTCGTGGAGAGTGGGTTCCTTGGGCCTGTTCTCCCCCTGTCACACAGCAGTCCTCCCACCTTCCCTGTTGTCCTGTGCCTCTGTCCCCGAACCATGTGCCCACTGCCACTGACCCCAGGTCCCTGATCGTCTCGTGTTTATGGGGTTGCCTAGGGTCCCTGTAGTGGTGGACACACTGCTGATTGACGTGTTCTGGGGACAGTGGTATGGGCCCACTGGGTGGGTGCTGTGCTGGTATTTCCTGAGGGGGGAAGCTCTGTGGTAGTGTGAGACTGTGCCTGGGTAACCGACTGTCCATAGATCCCTGATGAGATCCCTGATGGGCCAGGTTGGTCATGCTTTTCCAGGTGTGCAGAGCTGCTGTCGTCACTGTGGGCCTCTTGGGGGGGGGGGTGGATGTGGCTGGCACCTCCTGTCCGGTACGTGGAGTATGGGTCCTGTGGGGATGCAAATGAATTGTTAATGTGTCTGCGTGTGCCATCTTGGGCATGGGTGTGTTTCCCTGTATGATTGTGATTTCCCTATCAGCTTGGCCTTGTGTGAGTGGTGATTTTGTGGGCTGGGTGAGTCTCTCTACTGGGCATGCTGTAGTGATGGGTGTCCATGCAGGTCTGTTATGGGTGTCCATGCATTGGTGTTGCATGCAGGGCTTGGTATTGGGATAGGTGGGTTGTGTTAGTGGGGTATATGTGAGATGGTGGAGTGATGGGGGTGAGGTTAGGGGTAGAAGTTTCTGATGGCATGCAGGTAGGGTGGGGGGATAACATAGTTAAGATTTGACTTACCAGAATCCAGTCCTCCTGCTACTCCTGCGAGGCCCTCAGGATGCATGATCGCCAAGACTTGCTCCTCCCTTGTTGTTAGTTGTGGGGGAGGAAGTGGGGGTCCACTGCCAGTCCTCTCTACTACTACTTGTTTTTTTTTAAACACATTTTTATTAGTTTGAATTATGATACATTCCAATTGAAACATCCTTTAACAATACAACAGTTAAGTCATACTTATTAAGAAGACTCCCAATATTTGGCAGTCCTGGTATATACAGGCCCCCAACGTATCCTAAATCTTGTGAATAGCCCTATTCTCAGTACTCCTCCTCTTCTCACATATTAATTTTCAAATGCTAATATCTGAAATTGTGAGCTAGGATGGTGGGGTGCTGCCTTGTGTTAGTTATGGCTGTCGTGTCTCTTAACTGTACTGCTACCTGGTGTCTTGCTACCACGGAACGCACCTTCTCCCGTAGGTCATTCCACCTCTTCCTGATGTCATCCCTGGTTCGTGGGTGCTGTCCCACAGCGTTGACCCTGTCCACGATTCTCCACCATAGCTCCATCTTCCTTGCAATGGATGTCTGCTGCACCTGTGATCCGAAGAGCAGTGGCTCTACCCAGATAATTTCCACCACCATGACCCTTAGCTCCTCCTCAGAAAACCTGGGGTGTCTTTGGGGTGCCATGGATTTGGTGAGAGTGATATGTGTGAGGATGTGTGGGGTGATGTGTGGGGTGATATGTTGGGGTGTATGCTTTGATGTGCATGAATAGTGTATGGGTGATGGTGTTCTGTGCCTCTGATTGAGTGGGTGCTCCTGGCTTATCTCTCTCTGCTTGCTATCTTTTGTTTCGTTGTATGGGGTTGTGGGTAATGTGGGTGTGTGGGTGTGGTGTGTGTATGTGTGTCAGGTGTGTGTAGTTTCGATTGTCTAATGTGGTGTAGTTTTGTAAGTGTGTGTGTATTTTGAGTGCAGCGGTGTGTACCGCCAATGGTTTACCGCGTTTCAAAGATCACTGCAGTGATTTGTGGGCCGTGATACTGTGGGCATATTCCTGTTGGCGTAACAGTGTGGGTTTTGCTATTGCCAGTTTATCACTGACCTTTGGTGTGGCGGACTTGGGTGGGTGTCTGTATAGTGGCAGAATTCTCAGTGTGGGTCATAATACCTGTGGCGGTATGTTGGCTGCCGTCAGTATGGCAGTAGGCAGCATTTCCCGCCCCGGTTGTAATGCTGTCCTATGTTGTTAATTAGTGCAGTGCTTTGTGAATTTTGAAGTGCATATGTGCAAACGTGACTGTTTAAGTGTCTGTAGTCTAAAACTATGCTATTTGAATGGTCAGGTTTTACAACAGGGAATAACAGAATATTCATTGCACAAACACAGGGCACTATAACTCCCTGGTACTCGAGCGAAGGATCTCCATCACTGGAGATTTATCCTTGTGTTTGAAAGGATATTGGGGCTGAGGCTCAGGTGCAGACCTAATAGGTATTAAATGGTAGGGGGAATCTCTATCCCACCCGACGTGGTAGTGGTATAACGTGGGGATTTGCGCCAAAGCCCAGTCAACAGCGTAGGCTTCTTCAACCGGTTCCAGAACAAGATCAGAGAAAGAAGGCAAAATGACATCTTCCTCATGTGGGAGCTTACAGACTTGCTCGGGAGACCAGACTCTTTCGGCCAATAGGATATCACAACTAAGTTCATCAGAGAATAGTACACTAATGGTGCGCTCCATGTCTCTCTCAATTTGAATATTTAAATCATAAACTCTGTTGGGTGGGACAACTCGACCGTCCGCAGTTTCGACTGCAATAAAGTCACTAGTTGCTGTCGCATCCAGATGACTTTTCAGACTCTGGTGACATATTGTGACTTCTGACGCTATATCCAGCAGGGTCACTGCCCACATCTTGTTTTTTTGCAATGTTGTCAAGTTTTCTGGCATTTTTAAGTGAATGTACTGCCACCTTTTTCTTTTTAAATTGTGGCTTTTGTTGTTGGGACTTTGCTTACTTCTTGTCTGAAAACCGTTGTTAGTCTTTCTTCCGTTTCACATAGTCAGTACGGTGCTCTGACTGGCCCACTCTCTTCCTGCATCTATCCGGTGTGTCCAGAAAGGAACAACCGGGATGTGAATCAGCACATCTGTCAGGAGCTTTTATATTTTCCCTATTTTTGAGTTTATATCTGCTTTCGGAGTTCTCTGGGTGTGGATAGTCTGCTCTCTGACTTCGCCTGTATTTATTTTGTTTTTGTTTATCCTCGCATTTTTTAGAACCCTCCTGTGCTTGTTTGGCACCATCCTTAGGGGTAGTATTCTGAATTTCAGGCTTTTTTGGCTTGGCTCCCAACGTATCCCATCCTATAATAGTATAGGTATGGGAAATCATTTTCGGTAGATGTTTCTCCTGTTTCAGGTCTGAAATCTCCCAGAGCCACTGGTGTATGGCCAATGCTACCACCTGCCCTTTGAGGAGACTGCGTCAAAGTTACACAACAATTTCATCCCCAAGTCCATGGCTCGTGCAGCTCTGTGCTTATTGTATTGTTTGTGGTTTAATCCCAGTAACAACCAATTGTTATCCAGCGGGTGCTGATGGTGCTGGATGTGCTGGTGTTGTGTTCAAAGTTCGCATAACAAACTGAACAAGTTGTCTATATAATTTTACTAGCTAATTGCAAAGATTACACAGATTGGCTGCCTGTATGTTTTGTACACCAGGGTGTGGTGTATATGTGGCAAACATTGGTCACATTGGTCCATCATTACCTTATGGACCTAATCTCACAGGTTGTATCACGTGTGGTAGGGCGCCATTAAATAAGTTTTGATGTTCGTGATAAGGAAATCAGTATTTCAAGATGCTGGTATGCTTGGTACCGTTGTGGTATGTTTGCAATTCTGTATGTGTGGAAATGTGTACGTAGTCCCATCTTCTTCAGGAAAGTTAATCCAGGAATAGAAGGTTTCTGTTTGGTAAGCTTCATTTTCTTCTACAATGAAAGTGACATCTCCACATGCCCTATTATATGTAGTGTTAATGCATGTCTGACATTCCTGAGAATGTCTATGGCATTAGCCATATTGTGAAATGGGTAAACAGATGGAACACCAAATGCGGAGAAAAGTCCTTATAAGAGTTTGAGCTCGAATAATCTACAGCCTACTTAGGTGCTCCCTTTTCAGCTGGGGAGGATTATCCCCAACACTACGGACGTCTCTGTATAATGGTACTTGGGGGTACCTGTTATGTGTAAGACAGAGATACTCAGGGCATCTGTAAATTAGTGCCAAAGCACCATTGTTAGTGGCACCATGTCATAGTTGGACTCCGTCTCCTAGGCAAGACTGCTGGTTTAGGGTTGACAGCACTTTTGTTTGTAGGCTACCAGGCCAATCCTACAACAATTCACAACTGTCAACCCAACCCTCCCGACTCACAAGCTGTACTTCACGAAAACCCAGACAGTAAAAGGTGATTTTTGGCAGACTTTACACAAGAACTCAAGAGTGCGACACCTCAAGGGAGTTGTGGTTAAACAAAGACTACCCTTTTCTCACATGAGCAATAAGTCTGAGTCACACACAGGCAATGAAGGAGATGCAGCTAAGTTTTCAATAGGTTTATTAACAAGACTGCAATCAACTGTAAAATGCATGAGTTGCAATGATTTGGATAATGAACAATGCAGGAAGCAGAATTGTAAAGATGGGAGGCGTGAATACAAAGATCCCAATCATTTTGCAACATGAAATGTAAAATCCCTAAAGCCCTAGCATGGAGAACCTGATCTCTAACCAAATGAGAGCTAGGTGTGTTAAACCAAATCTGCCAGTACCAAGTCCATGAGGAGCGCCCCTTAACCCTTGCTACCTTGAAATTAGGTCTTTAGATCAAACTCTATGGTGACACAAAGCCTGGGTTTGCATTGAGGTGACATGCAGCATAGATGGTGTCAACATCATCTGGTCGGAATCCCTCTGATGACCTTGTCTGCATGTGATGTATTTATATAGATCTTGTAGGACCACTGATGCTTGTATGTACCCAAGCAAAAGATAAGGAGGCATGCTTGGGACGGCAATCATATAGGTGGTCATTACAACCCTGGCAGACGGTGTTAAAGCTGTGGTAATACCGCAAACAGGCCGGCGAAAAAAAAAAGAAGGAAATTACGACCCTGGCGGAAACCGCCAACTAAGACAGCCACTTTAACACACCGCCCGCCACGGCGGTACAGACAAACAGCGCGGCGGACACCGCCAACAGACAGGCGGAAGACAATGTACCGCCCACACTATCACAACACACCAATCCGCCACCTTTTCTGGGGCGGATTCACCGTGGATAAAAACACGGCGGAAACAGCTTTTACAATGGGAAAACCCTCACCTCAACACATCCCACGAGGAACGAGGACACCATGGAGCCGGAACTTCAAATACTCCCAGCCCTTGCATTCCTTCTCATCTACGACCAACAGTGACGTAGGCGCAGAACATACCGGTGAGTACTGCACCTACGACACGGGGGAGGCAAAAGTTAGGGGGACACCCACCAAGCACCCCCACCCTCGCATATCACAACATACACACCAATGCAGTCACAAAAATCACAGTAACAACCCACAATCCCTCCGGAAGAATGAAAACACAAAGCGAATTGCGGTCAAACTTTGTATTGTGCCAATATACTACTCATAAAAAAATATACTGATATATATCACGAAATCTGTCAAAAATAAATGTACAATACAAGAAGTAGTGCAGATATGTACACAACAATGTCCGTGCACAAACAGTCCAAAAATGCATGGGCGAGGCCCACAATAGATACCTGACCAAAATCCGAGAGGACACTGCTGGGGCATCAGATTGAAACACTACAGGCACCTCAGGGGGAAGGGAAGGGGGGGCACCTCAGCCACATGAATGCAAAGCCAGATCCACAACGGGGCTCCATGCCTATTGGTGTATCCTGGGGAGTGCAAAGCCACAGTCTCTCAAGTCTTTACAGTGGGTGTGTTGCCCACTGGGCCATCCTGGGGAGTGCAAAGCCACAGTCTCTCAAGTGGGTGGTTTGCCGACTGTGCCATCCTGTGGAGTGCAAAGCCACATCTTCGCAAGTAGATGCAGTTCTCTACTGGTACTGGGTGGGACTGGTGCCCAGACTGGATGAGCCTCCTCGTGAAAGTACATGTCCTGTCACAGTCCCAGCTGCACATGGGAGAACGATGCCTGATGTGCCGGACTATTCATACCCACACGGTCTTTCGCCTGTTCAGCGGTCTTCACCATGGCAGTCTTTGCCCTGTTCAGTGGTGCTTTGCCATGGCAGTCTTTGGCCTGTTCAGCGGTGCTTTGCCATGGCGGTCATGGCCTGTTCAGCGGTCTTCACCATGGCGGTCTTTGCCCTGTTCAGCGGTGCTTTGCCATGGCAGTCTTTGGCCTATTCAGCTGTGCTTTGCCATGGCGGTCTTGGCCTTGTTCAGCGGTCTTCACCATGGCGGTCTTTGCCCTGTTCAGCGGTGCTTTGCCATGGCAGTCTTTGGCCCGTTCAGCGGTGCTTTGCCATGGCAGTCTTTGGCCTGTTCAGCGGCGCTTTGCCATGGCGGTCTTGGCCTTGTTCAGCGGTCTTCACCATGGCGGTCTTTGCCCTGTTCAGCGCTGCTTTGTCATGGCAGTCTTTGGCCTGTTCAGCGGTGCTTTGCCATGGCAGTCTTTGGCCTGTTCAGCGGTGCTTTGCCATGGCAGTCTTTAGCCTGTTCAGCGGTGCTTTGCCATGGTGGTCTTGGTCTTGTTCAGCGGTCTTCACCATGGCGGTCTGTGCCCTGTTCAGCGGTGCTTTGCCATGGCAGTCTTTGGCCTGTTCAGCGGTGCTTTGCCATGGCAGTTTTTGGACTGTTCAGCGGTGCTTTGCCATGGCAGTCTTTGCCCTGTTCAGCGGTGCTTTGCCATGGCAGTCTTTGGCCTGTTCAGCGGTGCTTTGCCGTGGCAGTCTTTAGCCTCTTCAGCGGTGCTTTGCCATGGCGGTCTTTGGCCTGTTCAGCGGTGTTTTGACATGACGGTTCTGGTACGGATATTGGTGTGTGGCATGACGAACTCCACACTGGACGTTGTTGTGTGGCATGACGATCTCCACACTGGACATTGGTGTGTGGCATGACGAACTCCATACTGTGCCGGACTATTCATACCCACACGGTCTTTGGCCTGTTCAGCGGTCGTCACCATGGCAGTCTTTGCCCTGTTCAGCGGTGCTTTGCCATGGCAGTCTTTGGCCTGTTCAGCGGTGATTTGCCATGGCAGTCTTGGCCTGTTCAGCGGTCTTCACCATGGCGGTCTTTGCCCTGTTCAGCGGTGCTTTGCCATGGCAGTCTTTGGCCTGTTCAGCGGTGCTTTGCCATGGCGGTCTTGGCCTTGTTCAGCGGTCTTCACCATGGCGGTTTTTGCCCTGTTCAGCGGTGCTTTGCCATGGCAGTCTTTGGCCGGTTCAGCGGTGCTTTGCCATGGCAGTCTTTGGCCTGTTCAGCGGCGCTTTGCCATGGCAGTCTTTGGCCTGTTCAGCGGTGCTTTGCCATGGCAGTCTTTGGCCTGTTCAGCGGTGCTTTGCCATGGAGGTCTTGGCCTTGTTCAGCGGTCTTCACCATGGCGGTCTTTGCCCTGTTCAGCGGTGCTTTGCCATGGCAGTCTTTGGCCTGTTCAGTGGTGCTTTGCCATGGCAGTCTTTGGCCTGTTCAGCGGTGCTTTGCCATGGCGGTCTTGGCCTTGTTCAGCGGTCTTCACCATGGCGGTCTTTGCCCTGTTCAGCGGTGCTTTGCCATGGCAGTCTTTGGCCTGTTCAGCTGAGCTTTGCCATGGCAATCTTTGGACTGTTCAGCGGTGCTTTGCCATGGCAGTGTTTGCACTGTTCAGCGGTGCTTTGCCATGGCAGTCTTTGGCCTGTTCAGCGGTGCTTTGCCATGGCAGTCTTTGGCCTGTTCAGTGGTGCTTTGCCATGGCGGTCTTTGGCCTGTTCAGCGGTGTTTTGACATGGCGGTTCTGGTACGGATATTGGTGTGTGGCATGACGAACTCCGTACTGGACATTGGTGTGTGGCATGACGAACTCCACACTGGACATTGGTGTGTGGCATGGTGAACTCCACAATGGACATTGGTGTGTGGCATGACGAACTCCATACTGGACGTTGGTGTGTGGCTTGACGTTTCATCATTGCCCAGCAGGGCTGTGGGGTTCTGGACCCTCCTGGACACTGACTCCGGCGGTGGCGGTGGTTTCCTGAGCAGTGACGATACTTTGGCCCTCCTGGGCTGTGTCTCTGGCGGTGGTTTCTGGACCAGTAACGATACTTGGGCCCTCCTGGGCTGTGACTCTGGTGGTGGCGGTGGTCTCCTGACCAGTAACGATACTTGGGCCCTCCTGGGCTATGACTCTGGCGGTGGTTTCTGGACCAGTAACAATACTTGGGCCCTCCTGGGCTGTGACTCTGGCGGTGGTTTCTGGACCAGTAACGATACTTGGGCCCTCCTGGGCTGTGACTCTGGCGGTGGCGGTGGTCTCCTGACCAGTAACGATACTTGGGCCCTCCTGGGCTATGACTCTGGCGGTGGTTTCTGGACCAGTAACGATACTTGGGCCCTCCTGGGCTGTGACTCCGGCGGTGGCGGTGGTCTCCTGACCAGTAACGATACTTTGGCCCTCCTGGCCTATGACTCTGGCGGTGGTTTCTGGACCAGTAACGACGGTGCTGGCGGTTGTGTTTGGACCGCCAGAAATGATGGCGCACTTCTCCGCCATGACACTCACAACAGGTTGGGGAGACTTCCTCGGGACCTTCCCCACCTTTTTTACAGTTACAGATGACTCACCAATCGCCTTCGATCCCATTTCACTTTTTGTCCCACCAGGAGTCTTGATACGGTCCCGTCGTCCACTCTCCAATTTCAGAGCCTTTACAGGGGGTGGGCTGACAGTGCCTTGGCTCCGGGTCCTACTGCCTGCCCTGGTGGACGGGGCACTCCAAAAACCTGGTACACGCACCACTGGTACTGGAGGCTTTTTGGCTGAGGCGCTACGATGGGACTGATGAACTGGAGGGGAGGGGGTGGGGGCAAAAAGGTCAATTTCACAGAGGGCCAGTTTCTGACGGACACTGGGATGGGTAGCTGGAGGGGGTCTGGGAGTGGAGGAAGAGGAGGTGATTGTAGGAGGTGTCACTTTAGGTGTTTTGGGTGCAGGTGCAGGTACTGGAGGCTGTCGTGAAGTGGATGGATGTTGGGTGAGTGATTGCCGGCGTTTGGGTACTTTGGGAGGGGGTGTCACAGACACACTGGGAGAGGACACAGGGGACGTGTATATGGCAGTGGAGGTGGTGAGTGCAGGTGAGCGGCTTGTGGTGCTGGGTGTCCTGGTGTGAGTCCTAGTGCCTGTAGATGTGGTGCATGCAGGTGTGTGTGTAGACGACACTGGGAGGGAGGAGGGAGAAGAGGAGGAGGGGAACACAGTGGAGACAGTGGATGTTGCTGTGTCTGTATGGCTGTGATGCTTGTGTGAGTGCCTGTGGTGTGTGTGTGGTGCCTATGTTTGCTTGAGCTACTTGTGTGTGTTGACTTGTGTGCATGCTGGTCTGTAGGTGTGCTTGGGATGGGCTGGGGTACAGGGGATTGGGTCTGGGTGGAGGAAGTTGGAGGGGGGAGGCTAGACACAGGGACAATGGCTGTCATCAGTGCTGGGGCCAGAGATTGCAGGGTTCGCTGAAGGACAGCCTGACCAGAATGAATGCCTTCCAGGAATGCATTACAGTGTTGCAACTCTCGTTCTACACCCTGGATGGCATTTACAATGGCAGACTGCCCAACAGTGAGTGACCTGAGGAGGTCAATGGCCTCCTCACTGAGGGCAGCAGGGGTGACAGGGACAGGGCCTGAGGTGCCTGGGGCGAAGGTGATGCCCACCCTCCTGGGTGAGCGGGCATGGGGCGAACGCTGAGGGGCTGCTGGGAGGGCGGTGCTGATAGGGGAGGTGGCGGCTGTACCTGTAGAAGTGGGGCCCACAGATGGTGCCGCCACCACAGGGGAGCTCCCATCGGCGGACGAGTCCTTGTCGCTGTTTGGTGATCCTGTGGCTGACGTGAAGATCCCCTCGCCCTCCGTCCCACTGGTGAATTCCGAGTCTGTGGTGTGGCCCTCCATGGCCATGTGGGATGCAGCTCCCTCGTGCTCCAGTGCCACTGTACCTCCGCCTGTTGATGCTGATGTACAGAAGGACAGGGAGAGCAGGAAAAGGGAGGAGACAGAAGAAAGAGAGTTTTAGTGCATGGCATACCGCTACTGTTGGCGGACAAGACAAACGCAGCAGCCCCCTGCATTACGCCGTGCTCCTGCCCTCTGCACATGCAATTTCTGGGATATGGCCTACATGGCAATGGTAGAAATCTGCCCACATGGATGGCAAAGGGGCAACTATACATCAATTTGGCTTATTTTAGAGCTGGTGTAGAGTGCCACATGGCCTACATAACGTAGGGGCCTTGCCTACCTAACTCACCTTGGCCTAGGGACAGCCACAGCCCACCACCCCCACCCAGACAGCTCCACTGCTCGCAAAGTCCATAGGCTGAGGTTGTACTCACCCCCTTCTGTCTGCTGTGATGTCCTTAAGCACCCATCCAACTCCGGGTAGGCCACCGCCAGGATCCTGACCATCAGGGGGGTCCTGGTACGATGGGCACCCCTCCCACGTTGGGAGGCCATCCCCAGCTGAGCCTTCGCCGTCTTCTTGCTGCAGCGGCGAATGTCCTCCCATCTCTTACGGCAGTGGGTGCCCCGTCTCTGGTGGGCTCCCAGGGTCCGGACTTCCTTGGCGCTGGCACACCAAATGTCCCTCTTCTGGTGGGCGCTGACCTACATGACATGCACAAGGAAAGAGGAACAGTCATTACCTACTGCACCATCGTTGTAATAGGCCCACTCCCAAATCTATCCCTGTGGCCCATTCATCCCCATGCATGACTGTTCTATGTACTCTGCCCCCTTCCCTCATCCACCCAGCCCTCTCCACCCAGGCCTAGCCCATCCAACGTGCTCCCTGTGTACTAACCTGTTGGTCTGGAGGACCGTAGAGTAGCGTGTACTGGGGGAGGACCCCATCCACAAGTTTCTCCAACTCCTGTGCAGTGAAGGCAGGGGCCCTTTCCCCAGACGCAGCAGCCATCGTTGCTTCCAGACCGATGTCACAGCAGCATTAGCAGTGTAGGTCCTCTCCTGTCGAAGGTCAGGTATCTAGTGATTGAAGAGATAGAAAATGGTGGTGACGTCCGCGGCTGTGACGTCCGCGGCGGTGCGCATCATCACCGCCAGCGCACCTGTTCATTGGCTCCTGGGACCCATAGGGTCCACTGTTAACCAATGCAGCATTGCGCCGTGCTCTACGACCGCCTACCGCGACGGTGTCCAACGCCAGCGCAGTTACCCCACAATTCCATTGTCCCAGTTTAGAGGTCAGGCAGCCACCATTTCAGGGGCCCACATGGCTTCAATTACTACTGCATCACACATACTGAGGCCTACACTCAAAACCTTTCCCGGATGGGTTAATTGTCTGTTGTAGTCTTGTGTGTAACTGTGGGTACATACCTGGAGGAATGCTGACAGTTTCTTCGCTGTCGTCCTTCCTAGGCACCGTCAGTTGGGACATATTGGAAGATGGCGGAATCCTCCGGTGTACCGACCGCTGGTGGACCTGTTGACAATGGAAGAGCGACATGTCATCGTGACCTACCGGTTTGACCGTGCCACTATCCAGGAACTATGTACCCAGTTGGAGCCAGACCTGATATACCCAATCCCCCATTCGACTGGAATCCCCCCTCTAGTGCAGGTGCTGTCAGTACTCCATTTCCTTGCAAGTGGGTCATTTCAGACAACAGTGGCCATGGCATCAGGGATGTCCCAGCCTATGTTTTCCAACGTCTTGTCCAGAGTGTTGTCTGTCATGCTGAAACACGTAAGGAGATACATCGTTTTCCCTCAGGTGGAGGATTTGCCTACAGTTAAAGGTGACTTCTATGCCCTTGGACATATCCCCAACGTCATTGGTGACATTGATGGGACCCATGTAGCTCTGGTCCCCCCCGCAGGAATGAACAGGTGTACAAGAACAGGAAGAATTATCATTCGATGAATGTCCAGATGGTCTGTTTGGCAGACCAGTACATCTCCCAGGTTAATGCTATGTTTCCTGGCTCAGTGCATGACGCCTACATCCTGTGCAATAGCAGCATCCCTGATATGATGGGTGAACTCCAGAGGCACTGTGTATGGCTATTGGGGGACTCTGGTTACCCCAACCTGTCCTGGCTACTGAACCCAGTGAGGAATCCCAGGACCAGGGCAGAGGAACGGTACAATGATGCCCATGGGCAGACTAGGAGGGTGATCGAGCGGACCTTCGGCCTCCTTAAGGCCAGGTTCAGGTGCCTCCATATGACAGGTGGATCCCTATTCTACTCACCGAACAAGGTGTGCAACATCATCATCGCCTGCTCCATGCTCCATAACTTGGCATTGCGACGCCAGGTGCCTTTTCTGCAGGAGGATGATCCAGATGACGGTGTTGTAGCAGCTGTGGAGCCTGTGGGCAGTGATGAGGATGAAGCTGATGAAGAAGAAAACGACAACAGGGAGTCAGTCATACAGCAATATTTTCAGTGAGACACAGGTGAGTACAATTTCATGTATCACATAATATTAAATTTCACACATCTACCTCTATCCTGTACCTACATTTCACTCCCTATTTGTTAACTGAGTTGTCCCCTTCCATTTCAGTTTCAGTAATGTGGTAACCTACGTGTCAACAGCTTGCACCCTTGAAAGGCTTGTGATGTGTGACATTGGTATGTTGGCCTTCCAATGGGTAACCTTTTTTAACACTGTAATTGACAATACAAAGTTCACAATCATTGACTGACTCCAATCTTATTGAGGTTTCAAGGGTGTTTATTGAAGTGCATAAAAATGTAGGGGGTTGTGAAATGGGGATAGGTCATGATGGAAGAATGTCCATGGCAGAGTCCAGTCTATTAGTCTCACAGGTACATTGCACATCTGGCCATTGAAAGTGGAGCTGGGGCAGTTCCAATGTGGACAGGGTAACAAAGTGGGACAGTGGGGGGACAATCAGGGTAGTCTTATTTCCTGGCGGGGGTCTTGCCATCTTGCTCTGTCCTGTTCCTGGATCTCAGGGACCGCTTTCGTGGTGGTTCTCCATCTGCAGGGGGTGGGGTGCTGGTGTGTTGGTCCTGTGGCGGGGCGTCCTGTCCACTAGCGCCAGAGGGGGTGGTGGGCAGTCCGTCGTCCATGCTAGTGTCAGGGGCCCCTTGGAGTGCCATGGTGTCCCTCAAGTTCTTTTGAATGTCCGTCAGCACCCCTACGATGGTGCCCAGGGCGGAGCCGATGGTCCTGAGCTCCTCCCTGAACCCCAAATACTGCTCCTCCTGCAGACGAAGGGTCTCCTGCAACTTAGCCAGGACCGTGTCCATCGTCTCCTGGGAGTGGTGGTATGCTTCCATGATGGAGGAGAGGGCCTCGTTGAGAGTAGGTTCCCTTGGCCTGTCCTCCCTCTGTCGCACAGCAGCCCTCCCGATTCCCCTGTGTTCCTGTGCCTCCGTCCCCTGGACCGTGTGCCCACTACCACTGCCCCCAGGTCCCTGTTGTTGTTGGGGTGTTGGGTTAGCCTGGGTGCCCTGTAGTGGTGGACACACCTCTGATTGACCTGTCCTGGGTAGGGAGGTATGGGCCCGCTGGGTGGGTGCTGTGCTGGTGTTTCCAGAGGGTGGAAGCTCGGTGTTGGGCTGTGGCTGGGCAAGGGGAACCGACTGTCCTGAGGCCCACGATGGTCCGGGCTGGTCATCAGGATCCAGTAGGGCAGAGCTGCTGTCATCACTGTGGGCCTCTTCTGGGGGTGGAGTGGTGTTGTCTGGACCCTCTGGTGTGGTGACGTTCCTTTGGGTTCCTGCGGGGGTATAAGTACATGATTATTGCATGTGTGTGTTTCATGGTGTGCAATGTTTGGGTGTGCGTGTACCCCAGTGCAAGCATTCCTGTGTGGGAGCTTGTGTGGTGATGGTTGGGGGGTGTTGTGGGTCTGTGCAGTGGGCATGCTTTAGTGATGGGTATCCATGTTTAGTTAGGTCATGCAGGTTTTTGGGCTTGGGATGGGTGGTTGGTGTCATGGGTAGATAGGTGAGGATTTGGAGTGATAGGGGAGGGTGTGAGGGTGGGGGTGTGTGATAGCATGCAGGTAGGGTGGGGGATATGATAGTTGAAATTTGACTTACCAGTGTCCGTTCCTCCAACGACTCCTGCGAGGCCCTCAGGATGCAAGATGGACAAGACTTGCTCCTCCCATGTTGTTAGTTGTGGGGGAGGAGTTGGGGGTTCGCCGCCAGTCCGCTGCTCCGCGATGTTGTGCCTGGATACCGTGGAACGCACCTTCCCCCGTAGGTCATTCCACCTCTTCCTGATGTCCTCCCTATTTCTTGGGTGCTGTCCCACAGCGTTGACCCTGTCGACTATACTTTGCCATAGCTCCATCTTCCTGGCTATTGATGTGTACGGTACCTGTGAGCCAAATAGCTGTGGCTCTACCCTGATGATTTCCTCGACCATGACCCTGAGCTCCTCCTCGGAGAAGCGGGGGTGTCTTTGGCGTGACATGGGGTGTTGTGTGTGGGGTGGTGTATGCGTTAATGAGTGTGGTGAGTGTAGTGGTATGTGGTGTTTTGTGCGTGGATGTTGTGTGGGTGATGGTGTAGTGTGCCTCTGTGTGATGGTATTCTCTATTCTGTGCTGTCTCTCTCTGGCCTTCTCTCAGAAATTGTGGTCGTAAGGGTTTGTGGGTGATGTGGGTGTGTGTTTTATATTGTATTGGGTGTGTGGGAGTGGTGTGTGTATCAGGTGTGTGTATTTGTAATTGTCCAATGTGGCGGTGTTTTGGAGCTGTGTGTGCATTTTGAGGGCGGCGGTGTGTACCGCCAATAGAATACCGCGGTTGAAAGACCGCCGCGTGGATTCATGGGTCGTAATCGCATGGGCGTGTTTCTGTTGGCGTGGAGGTGGAGGATTTGTTTCCGCATGTTTATCGCTGACCTTTGGTGTGGTGGGATTGTGTGGGTGTCTGAATTTCGGCGGATTCCGTTATGTGTGTCATAATAGCTGTGGCGGTCTCCCGCCGTCGCCGCGTTGTATTGGCGGTCTTATGCACGGCGGTAAGCGGCTTTTACCGCCAATGTTGTAATGACCCCCATAATCATTTCCCTCCAAAAGTACATGATGTTCCTGTTACACGAAAGTGGGAAAGGGACATGATATGAATACCTACGTATCTCACTTACCTATTGATGCTGATAGTGACGCCTTTATAGAGTGGCACTGATAACAAAAAATCAAAACATTTCACCAGCTATAAACACAGCAGCCATTTTGAAAGAAATAATTAAATAAACAGGCTAAGAAAGAGTGAGCTAAGTAGGTTAAAAGTCACTAGGTGGCGGTGGCACAGGCCTGCAACCCAGAAGGCTAAGCTAAAATTCTGATTCAAATTAAAACTAAATAAGGTCCACTACGCAACTTTCCAAAACAAGCTTTGTAGTTTACAGAAACTGTTTGATAGAGCATCCTCTTACCCTAATAGGCTCAGATCCACCACAAGCTCAAACTGAAATCTTGAAAGTGATTAATCCAACTACATTTCAGGTTTTTGCTTTAACATCAGTTTTTCATATGTCCACCCACCATGTTATAACAGGTGTTTTGTGATCAAGTATTTGTCTTTGTCTTTCATGCGACACAAACTATTCAATGTGTTAATATCACTGTTTTCAGTTAATCTTAACACTGTTTTGCAGACACTCTCTTTGGAACTGGCCACACCAGTAATTTGTGGCCACGATTGTTAACAAAGGCAGGGCTGTTGTCTGTTCAGGGCTCAAACAATCCCAAAAATGCCAATCTATCTGAAAATCAGAATTTGGTCCCCAAATATATGAAATAGCCTTATTGCTTCCTTCAGAAAACTGGACTACTTGTCAAAGATGCAGAGCTGGAGTTCCTTGTAGTAACAGAAGGAACAGCAACCCAAAATGGGTTCAGTCTATTCAAAATGCCCGACAAGAGTTTCTATATTTCGCAAGACTGTGCTCTCACAACATTCCACCACCATCTTGTGTGTTCTTAGCAATACTCTTTTAAAAATACTTATCTTTGCTTTCCAGTCTCTATGGAGGGGATAGGTGGGCCTCAGGCAGTTCTCTTCCCTCACAGAATCAGGCTGCCAATATTAGAGATAGTTTCTTGAAACAAGGCCAGCAGTTTTACATCAGCGTTGGAGGACGGTCTCCACATTGTGGTTAAAACTGAGTGAGGATGGCCACAGACATTTGCTCCCAATTCAGTAACCTAATTTAGACACAGTCTGTGTTTTGTGGTCTGACTTCATTACCATTTTGGACAGTACACTCTTGTGTTTGGCCTTTTTTCGACTATTGACTTTTCATTTGTCCTTTGTATATAGGCTGATTCCCTTGATGCTTCTTGAAATGTTTTTACTCTTTGTCTAACCCTCTCCAAGTTAACATTTCCCCTCGGATTTACAAATGATACTGTGTGATGCATTTGATGTCCCCCAAAGGAACTTGTTGGTTATTTAGAAGATATTCCATTGGAGAGATTATTATATCTAAACAATTTGAACCCACCAACTCCAACCACAGAAATTACTACTTTTGAAGATCCCCTGTGAGATCAGCTGCTGATCCGGCATACTTGTAGATGGTGTTTTTGCAAAGTATGTCCAGCTGTAGTAGCTATAGAAATAAGATGTAGGTTCAATGGATTTTGTCAATCTATATAAGGTGTCATGACCACAAATGAAGATACAATAGAGAGACATAAAGGAGCCTATACACCACAATTAAATAAATCATTAAACAAAAAAGAGAACAAATATTAGTGAAAGACCAATTGATGCTAAAGTTAAGATCATGGGTTCCCAGACCTACCTGATGGACAAACTGCTGCTGCCAGGATGCCCTCTTATGTCCAAGTTGGTAATTTTTTGAAGGTTGACTTCAGTGGCTGTTGTATTACAGAAGATGAAGAGAGGGATCTACAAAGGGGAGTAAGCCATTTTAAATCAAGGTACATGATTTAACTACTCATTTTGAGAGGCCCACAAATTGACACTCTGATAACTGAAACAAGGCCCAACGTGCCTTATAGTGCCACACTTCCATTGCCACATTCCAATGCCAATTTGCATGTCAATAAAAATATGAAACAAATAAGCTGACACATTGAGCATGGTACCAACAGGGATGTGTGAGAAAATACATACAGCTACCCTGTCAGTAATAAATAAGGATAATAGACCATTAGGCAAAAGAACAGAGATTTAAGTTACAGTGTGTACTATTCATCTGCAATGTGGTGGTAGCACCAGTGTTGTAGCATTGCTAGGTACAGAAGGGGATGTTCAATGGTGGTGGATAAGACAGCAAAACAGGGTCTTAAAAGTTAAAAATAAAAGCTTTAATATTAATTAGTACACCACTATACACACTATACATGAGTAGATTATATTTGAGTACAATAAACAACAAAGCAAATCACGTTAATATTTCCATTCTGGATAAAGAAAAACATATGAGAATAATCTTCTGTAGTGTGTTAGCTTCTTAGCATAGGGGCACACATATCTGTGTAGGTAGTTTGCATTGTAAGTCCTGCCCTCTGTGTTGGCCTGCTGATATCTGCCCAAGCTGCAGCAACTAATCAAGCTGTATCAAGAGTAGTAAACTAAACACTAACATATGTGTGTATTTAGTGCTTGTGTAGCAGGGTGTTTATGAGAGGAATATATGTCATGTGTGGCTAACATTGTAGGTATAAGTGAATGTTAGACCTGGCATCCTTAGGGCGGTCTGACCCCATACTTTATGCCTTTTACCTCATGTTTGTTGATATATCTTTTATTTGGCCTTAGGACTCTGAGTACCTTACCACTGCTAACCAGTGCTAAAGTGCATGTGCTTCTCCACTAAACATTGCAACACTCGTATATCCCCAAATGGCACATTTAATTTAAACATAAGTCCCTTGTAAAGTGGTATACCATGTTCCCAGTGCCTGTAAACTAAATGCTACTAATGGGCCTGCAGCGCTGATTGTGCCACCCACCTAAGTAGCCGTGTAAATATGTCTCAGGCCTGCCACTGCAGAGCCTGTGTGTGCAGTCTCACTACCACCCCAGCATTTAAAACCTCTTGGAAATCCTTAAACTTCCATTTTCCTACATATAGGTCACCCCTAAAGCAGTCCATAATGCAGCCCATAGGGCAGGGTGCCATGTAAGCATGAGGCAGGACCTATACTTTTAAGTTTTTCATGTCCTGGTAATGAAAGACTCCTAAAGTTGTTTTTCATTACTGTGAGTCCTGCCTCTCTCGTATGTCAGCATTGGGAATTCCTTAAAATACTTTTAAGCTATAATTCCTGATTTGAGAGGAGTAGCTGCATCATTTTTAGTATCATTGGATTGGTAATAATAAACCCTCTTTACTGGTAAGGTCAGATTTATTATTACTATTTTTAGAAATTACACTTTTGGAAAGCGGGTATTTCTTATCTCTTATTGTCCTTTGTGCCTACAGCCTGTCCCCAATACATGCCTGACCGGGGCTAGGTGACAGCTACACTTGTGCATTCCCTCCAGACACCCACAACACAGGACACTCAACTGCATCTGCATTGATCTGCATACTGATGAGTCTCCCTGGGGAGGAGGTTGGAAAGGGCTCACTCTTACATTTCAAATTGTAGACCAGAGGATACACAATGAGGCTGATTACCTCCCAGTGATAGTCTGGAGCCAGAGCTGAGCTGAAAGGAGGGCATGTGCACTTCACAGAGACATTTTTCTGGAATTTATGCTCTGCCTGCACAGCAAGCTCTGGAGGTCCCTGGATATGATGAGTTTTGGGCTGTTACCAAGACTCCAACTGAGAGCATTGTTTTTACCTTAGCCGAAACAACAGCTGCAATTAATTCTCTGAGGCCAGATAAAGCCCCTGGTCCAGATAAAATTCCAGGGGACCTGTTTAAATCAGAACCAAAGATATGGGCATGGTACATTAATTTATTGTCTAATGCCATAGCAGCTGGTAGCCCTATTCCAGATTCTTGGCGTGGTGCAGAAATAATTCCGATTCACAAAAAGGGTGATGTAGGTTCACCTGCAAATTATCGACCAATCAGCCTTATCGATATCCTTCAGAAGACGTTTGCTAAGCAAGTCTTGGATAGGCTTACTGATTGGATTCAGGATAATCAAATTCTATCCCCCTTACAGGCCGGTTTTCGGCCTAGAACTAACACCATGGACCAAGTCTTCAGGCTGTCATTACTATTTTGGAAGTATGTCACCCTATCTAAGCAAAAACTCTATGTTGCTTTTGTAGATCTAAGATCTGCGTTCGACTTTGTCCCAAGAGAGAAACTATGGGGAGTACTAAACAAAATCGGTATCCCAGGAAACTTAGTGCATTTAACTCAAAGGTTACATGAAAAAACATTTGCACAAGTTAGATGGGGCAATCGGGGGGAACTCACCGACAAAATAGATATTAGGAGAGGAGTGCGCCAGGGCTGTGTTCTTGCCCCAACTCTATTCATATTGTTTATTAACGAGGTGGTGCAAGTCGTTACCAACTGCCAAAATGATGCTCCATCCTTGAATAACCACAAAATTCCAATTTTGCTATTTGCTGACGATTCCCTCCTGATCTCCAGAACTCCTATGGGTCTCCAGGTACTTGTGGATAAGTTTAGTTCGTTTTGTGGTGACTATGGACTTGAACTTAATCATAGCAAAACTAAACTTATGACCCTGGGTTGTGGCCCCACTAAGAGATATTCAATTTTCTATAATGGAACCCCACTAGGCATGGTAAGCTCCATAGATTATTTGTGGGTGAGAATTAGCAACAATCTGCATTGGGGGGCCCAAATCGATAAAAGTTTAGCTCTTTTGGCCCAGAGATCTGGGGCTATTCTACGCTTCCACAAGTCTACCTCTGAGAGAGTGATTACTCCAACCATTAATATCTACCGAGCTAAGGCACAGAGTGCTGCGGTCTATGGGGCAGAAATCTGGGGGTCCTCGAACACTGGCAAGTTGGCAGTGGGGGAAAACAACTTTGTAAGGTCAACTTTGGCTTGTCCTCGTAATACCCCACTGCTGCCAATGTTCTGGGACCTTGGCCTGTCATGCATCTCAGATGTAATTGCCCTACGACCATTGCTTTACTGGGTCCGTGTATGGACTACCCCTGAGCTATCCACATATAAGGAGTCTATTCAAGACATTCTAGATAGACCAAATGTTCTTACCATTCCTTGGTTTAATCACATCTCAAAATGGTTTTATAGATTGGGTCTTAGTGAGTTTTGGAGCCATCCAGAAAGTATAAGGAAGGATCAGAAGAACCATTTGAAAACTGTTTACTGGATATATGTCAGGGAAAACTACCTGATGTGCTCTACACACGGCAGATTGACCTCACAATTTTTTGATTTCAAATGGTATCCGTATCTGGAACCATTTATGGATACAATTCTTGATCCATTAAGTAAGAGTTTATACATTCAGTTCAGATATGGTTGCCAGCCTCTTAAATCTTATGGTAGTACACGGAGTCTGATTACAAGATCTGATCCCTGTCCTAGTTGTAATCACACTTCTGAATCTATTGTACATTTTATGTTTATATGCCCTGCATATATGATTGCGCGACGGAAGTGGCTACGACCTGTGTGTAGAAATATGGGGATAAGACACTGTATGGCTGCCTTGAGGATCATGATGAGGGATACTTCCCTCTCTCTATCTTGTGCGGTTAGCAAGTATATTGTAGCTGCTTGGCATATACGTATCAGTTCCCTGGGGAAAAATGATGATAAGGAACAAACTTTAAAAGGAAAAAAAAAAAAAAGAGGATAGTGTTTTAGCTGCTAAATTGTAACTATGCACCTAAGACTGAAATAAAACCCTATGTTTAATTTAAATGATAGATATTAGGGGGTCAGGTGCATTCTTGATGGAATGTAATTTTATGTGTTTTAAGGTTGAACATATGCTATTCTATTTTATTCTTCTCCCTTTTTTAACTAAACTTATTTTTCTTTTTTTATTCAATTGTTGGTTGTTTGCTTTTATGGTTGAAAGTAACCGAATAAAGCTTTGTGAACTGGACAATATACTTGTAAATGTATATTAAAAAGTTTATTAAAATATAGGTTCAGAGTAATATTAATGCTTGAAAACTTGAATAAGTATATTTAATAATTTTTTTTATTGATTTTAATAAACTGTGTTATTTTGTTGGATTTTATAAGGTCAGAAATAATATTCCTATTCCGCACTTAACCACATTGATTAAAGCATTTGACTTTGGGAGGCTACTCCCTTTATAGCCCGAACCACATTCAGGAATGTGTTGGACATTAGTGAATGTGGGGCAGATTTACTATTTGCACTCCAAAATTAAGAACACTGGGGAAGTGTTAGACTTTGGGGGTCTAGATTTAATATTACCACTCCAAATCTAATCGTGTTGGGGAAAGTGCTGGATTTTGTGAGGGTAGTTAGATCTATTATTCACACAACCCACTTAAGCACATTGGGGATATTGTTACATTTTGGGAGCAGTGCATTCAATACTCTAACTCTATTTTAACCACATTCAAATAAAAAAATGTAAACATTGGTTAAGGCAAAACATAAACTAATTTCTTAAAATTAGCTGCTTAGACTTGCTGGATACATCATCAGCACAGCCTCTCAAGTGCAAAGGACATTTCCAGCACATCCTAGCATCAGCCTTAGGGAAAGCATTGGCACTCCCCTTAGGGCTTCTACCACACAACACCTCAATGGATGCAACAGAAGTGCTTCAGCTGCCACTCTGGCCCATCCCTCTTCAAGATCTTGATGAGAGCATGCTTTTGGTGAGTTAATGTCATGATACTGCTAGGGTATGTGCTGGAAGCCATTTTGATTTCAGTGCATCTTTGAGCAGGACATATTTTTGGTAAATCCACTCACGGGAGAGAGATCATGCAGGAAGTGGATGTGGGGAAAGATCAGAATGTCTTCTTTCCTACTGTGTCTCTCTTGTCTGTATTTCAGCAGCGGAACATACTCCTGGATCACCAGAGTACATTTTGTTGATGGAGGAGCAACCCCCTGGCTAAGGGTCACCCACCCCCCCAAAGGTGGAAATTATAAAAATTTAGTTTTTAGCCCCTGATACTTAGCACCCACTTTTAAGGCTAATTTGTCCCTGGGGTTGGAAAACCACTGGACATAATAGATTATGCTGTTTGTGTGAGAGAATCAGCCACCTAGCCAGTAGTTGTTCCTACCTCAGGGAGGAATTTAACAATTTTGGATTCTCCCTCTTGGATTGTTTGGCATTAAAAATGGCCAATTTGCCCCTGAGAGGCAGAAAACCCAATAGACACAATGAATTTAGTTGTTCATGCGGGGTGAAGTGGCCCCTGGATAAAGTTCATACCCCCAAGGGAGGCAACGATTTATTTTTGTTTTCTGGGTCCCAGGGGGGTGATTGGCCAGTTGTTCGTGCCAATTTACCCCCAGGAAGTCAAAACATCAACTAGACATCAGGAATTTAATTGATTGTGTGGAGGGAATGTAAGAAATTGGGGTATTGGTTGAGGAGGTGGAAGCCCCACTCAGGCAACAACTGCAATCCTTGTCTGGGTGAACCACAAAAGTTACTAGATTAAGCTGTGCTTAACCCTCTGGTAGCTTGGCACAAAAGAAGTGAGGCTTAACTTGGGGGGACAGTGTAAGGTATTTATGCAGCACATGAACAATAATAAAATAAAAACACAACTCAATAATGAGCTCAAACCAATTTTGAAAATATGATGTATTTTAATAAAGGAAGCAAATTACATCTAATGAGTAGACCTGGAGTTATTAATGTTGAATGTTTTTATGGCAATCTGTCTCCAAAAAGATCAAAACTCCAGCCTCTGTTATTTGGTTGCACAAGACTGGGGCAATGTCAAAAGTTAAGGTCGATGCAGTGGAGCATGGGTCACAGACAAAGGGTGCATGGAGCCTAGCCTAAGATTACCTTTAGACTTAGAAAGAACATTTCCTGAAGAAAAGTTAAGGAGAAGATAGAGTTCAGTGGTGAAAGGCAGCTGGCGGTGTCTGAGGAGGAGCTGTCATCGTCAGGGAGCCGCTGGATGAGGTTGAGGTGAAGATTTCTACATTCTGACTCAGGCAACTCTTTGGAATGCAATGATCCCCAGCATAAAGAAGCTGCAGGCCATAGCTGAAGAGTGTTCCATTAGGCTGGATACCTTTGCCAACATGTCCCATTGAATCAATCAATCAGTGTACTTGTAAAGCGCGGTTAGTCACCCAGTAGGATCTGAAGGTGCTGGAGGGGGGTAGTAAGTGAGTGGTCATTGAAGAACAGAGGGGATCAGGTGAAGAGCCAAGTTTTTAGGTCTTTTCTGAATTGCGTTAGAGTGGAAGATCTTCTGAGGTGGATGGGAAGGGAGTTCCAGATCTTGGTGGTGTGGTGGGACACGGACATTCCTCCAGCTGTGGCCTTCCAGATGCGTGGGATGGCAGAAAGGGTGAAGTTGGCAGAGCGGATCTGCCTGGTGTGTGTGTAGAAGTGGAGTCTCTGGTTGAGGTATTCTGGGCCGGCGGAGGGTTTTGCATGCATGCGTAAGAAGTTTGAATATAATTCTCTTGTCTATTGGGAGCCAATCCAGGTCTCTCAGAACGGCAGAGGTGTGGCTGTGTTTGGTGGCGTTTGTGATGAGACGGGCAGAGGCATTCTGGATTTGTTGCAGACTTCTCCGTACCTTGGTGGTGGTTCCGGCATAGAGTGTGTTCATGTAGTCCAGGTGGCTGCTGTCGAGGGCCTGGGTCACTGTTCTTTTGGATTCAGTTGGGATCCATTTGAAGATTTTCCGGAGCATGGTGTTGAAACAGGAGGAGGAGACTTTGGTGACTTGATGGTTCATTGAGTTTGCTGAGTCCAAGATGAATCTGAGGTTGCAGGCGTGGTCGGTGGGGGCCGGAGTGGGCCACCAGGAGATGTCCCAGGCTGAGGGGTTGTTGCCCATGATGAGAACTTCCATTTTTTCGGCATTTAGCTTGAGGGAGCTCTTCTTTATCCAGGCAGCAACTGCCCTCATTCTGTTGTGGAAGTTGGCTTTGGCTGTGTGCGGGTCATTGGTGAGGGAGGTGATTAGCTGAGTGTCGTCGGCGTATGAGACGATGTTGAGTGCGTGATGTCTGGTGATGGTGGCTAGGGGAGCCATGTAGAGGTTGAACAGAGTGGGGCTCAGAGAGGAGCCTTGAGAGACGCCGCAGATGATCTTGGTGGTCTCTGAGTAGAAGGGGGGAGTTGGACTTTTCGGGTCCTGTCGGAGAGGAAGGAGGTGATCCATTCTAGTCCCTTGTCTCGGATGCCGGCTTCGTGGAAACGAGTCCATAGAGTGCGGTCGGATATGGTGTCTAAGGTGGCCGACAGGTCGAGGAGGATGAGAGTCGCGGTCTCACCCCTGTCTAGGAGGATGGGAATGTTGTCTTTGGCGGCGAGGAGGGCAGTCTCAGTGCTGTGGTTGCTCCGGAAGCCTGACTGTGAGGGGTCAAGGATGTTGTTGAGTTCGATGTGTTTGGTGAGTAGTCAGCCTTTTCGATGACTTTAGCTGGGAAGGGGAATAGATAGATGAAACGGAAGTTCTTGAGGTCATCTGGGTCTGCAGTGGGTTTCTTCAGTACGGGCTTGATTTAGGTGTCTATCCAGATTTCTGAGAATGTGCCAGTTTCAAAGGAGCAGTTGATGATGTGCCAGAGTTTGGGCGCGATGGTGCTGCTTGCTTTGTTGAAGCTGTGGTGGGGCAGGGATCGGAGGGAGAGCCGGAGTGGATGGAGTTCATGATGTTGAGGGTTTCTTCGTCAGAGATGTTGGCCCGGCAGAGTAGGTGGTTGGGGTTTGGAGAAACATCTTCAGTGGTGGATATGATGGTGGTGGTGTAGGATGGTCCTGAGTTGGGAAGCTATTGTAGATGTGTGCAATCTGGCGGTGGAAGAAGGTGGAGTGGTTGTTGCAGAGTTCTTGTGAGGGGAGGATATCCGTGGATTACGCTCTGGGGTTGGTCAGATCGCTGATGATCACAAAGATTTCTTTGCTGTTATGTGCGTTGTTGTTGATGCATTCCTGGAAGATGTTTCTCTTGGTGGTCCTCATGAGTTGGTGGTGTTTATTAATGGCTTTTTTGAAGGTTTTGTGGTTGGTGGGGGTCTTGTCGGTGTACCATTTTCTTTTGTGGCATCTGCAGATTTGTTTGGTCTCCATCAGGGCGGGGTGAACCAATTGGCATTCATTGATGTGCGTCTGTTGGAGGGTTTGTTGATGGGGGCTAAGGTGTTGGTGCAGATCCAGTTGATAAGGTCCCGGGCAGCTGTGTACGTGTCAAGGTCATCTAGGGGATGTGAGTTGTTGAGGCTGGTGAGTAGCTGGTCCTTGGTGATCTTGTTCCAGCTCCTGCGGGCTAGTAGGTGAGCGAGGTGTCGGTCTGAGGATCTGCTGAAGGTAAAGTGGATACAGTGGTGGTCGGTCCATTGGAGTTTGGTGATGTGGCTAAATGAGATGTGGTTGCTGGCAGTGAAGATGGGGTTGAGTGTGCGTCCAGCAGAGTAGGTTGGCGAGGTGAAGAGTTGCTTGAGTCCAAGGTTTGAGAGGTTTTCGAGCAGCATTGTGGAGTTGTTGTCATTGGGGTTCTCTAGGTGGAAGTTTAGGTCCCGAGGAGTATGTAGTCCTTGGAAGCAAGTGCGTGAGTGGTGGCAAGGTCAGTGATGGTGTCACAGAATGAGGAGCGGGCCTGGCAGCCTGTAGATGATGGTGCCCCGCAGAGTGGTGTTAAGGTTGATTCTAATCTGGAAGTGGAGGACTTCCATGTTGGCTGTGGAGTCTTCAGTGCTGGTGGAGAGGTGAGGGACTCTTTGTGGACGATAGCGATGCCTCCCCTGGGGCGGTTTGTGCAGTCTTTGCGGATGATCTTGTAGCCGTCTGGAATGGCGATGGTGATGTCTGTAGCCGAAGAGGGGTTAGGCCAGGTTTCTGTGAGGAAGGCGACGTCCGGAGATGTGGTGTGGTGAGGTTCCAGAGTTCGATGGTGTACCGGTGAATGGAGCAAGTGTTGATCAGAATACATCTGAGGTTGTGTTCTGCTTTGTGGGTCGTCGGGGTGGGCTTGAGTGACGGAGGCTGGTGAATTTGCCGTGGCGACAGGTAAAGGGCCCCGTGGTGTTACTTGGTGTTAGACTTTTCATCCTTGGCGTGGTCTCCCTTAACTTTTTGCCTCTGTTCCCCAGGTTGTTGATGGGTGCTGGACTCTGATTTTATTGTTTTTGTTACTCTGGGCACTTTACCACTGCTAACCAGTGCTAAAGTGCAAGTGCTCCTGTTTAAAATGTGTACGTAATTGATTCTCCATGATTGGCATATTTTTTTTACTGTTAAGTCCCTAGTAAAGTGCACTAGAGGTGCCCAGGGCCTGTAAATCAAATGTTACTAGTGGGCCTGCAGCACTGGTTGTGCCACCCACACAAGTAACCCTGTAATCATGTCTCACACCTGCCACTGCAGTATCTGTGTGTGTATTTTTACTCTGTAAATTCGACTTGGCAAGTGTACCCACTTGCCAGGCCTCAACCTTCCCTTTTCTTACATGTAAGGCACCCCTAAGGTAGGCCCTAGGTAGCCCCAAGGGCAGGGTGCAGTGTATGGTTAAGGTAGGACATATAGTAATGTGGTTTATATGTCCTGACAGTGAAATATTGTTGAATTCGTTTTTCACTGTTGCAAGGACTGTCTCTCTCATAGGATAATATGGGGGCTACCTTTAAATATGATTAAAGCGTAGATTCCCCTAGAGAGTAGATGGACATGTGGAGTTTGGGGTCCCTGAACTCACAATTTAAAAATACATCTTTTAGTAATGTTGATTTTGAGATTGTGCGTTTGAAAATGCCACTTTTAGAAAGTGAGCATTTTCTTGCTTAAACCATTTTGTGACTCTGTCTTGTTTGTGGATTCCCTGTCTGGGTCAGTTTGACAGTTGGGTTGTTTTTCACCTCGCACTAGACAGTGACACAAAGGGGGCTGGGGTGTAACCTGCATTTCCTGATTAGCCATCTCTGCTAGGAGGGAGGGGTGGAGTGGTCACTCTCATCTGAAAGGACTCTGCCTGCCTCTGACAATGCCGGCTCCAACCCCCTGCTGTGTGTCTGATGCCTTGCCTGGGCAAGGCAGGATTTCACAAGTAGGTGTGAGTCCCCTTTGAAGAAAGGTGACTTCAAAGACTAAAATGGGTATAAGAAGGGCACCCAAATCTACAGACTTGAGAAACACTTCTGGAACCAAGAGGAACCTCTGCCTGGAGAAGAGATGATAGCTGAGGAAGAAGTGCTGCCCTGCCTGTGACTGTGCTTTGTGGAGCTTTCCTGCAGTGCTGCTTCTGCCAGAGTAAGAGGGCAAAGACTGGACTTTGTGTGCCTTCCATCTTGTGAAGAAATCTCCAAGGGCTTGAGTTAGAGCTTGCCTCCTGTTGTTTGAAGTCTCAGGGACAGCAAAGACTTCTCTCTGCCAGCACCTGGAGTCTCTGGAGAGACTCCTGCTCTGACAAGTGGTGCCCTATCCAGACCCTGGGCCCTTGAAAGGAAAGCTGGTGGTAATCCAAGGAAATCGACTTCGGACAACTCCGGACCGACGCTGCTGCTGAATCCGGTAACGCCGCCTGCACCTGACGCCGTGACCTTCGCTGGAACGCGACACTCTTCGCAGGCCCGTCGCCGCAGCAGCCCCGCCGAAGTCCGCGACTCCGTGGAAGTCGCCGCACCACGTCGTGACCGACGCCGCTTGAAGTGCACGGATTCAACGTTTCGCACAGACGCCGCGATACCTGACTGCGCGCCTCGGCTTGTTTTCACTCTTCACCAAAGGTACTGTACTTGGGGGTCTACACGACTCTGTGTCCGGCGCCGCTGGTGTCGGCTTGTTGGGAACGACTCCGTCACGACGCCGTGTTAACATCTCATTGAAGCATTTTTGTTTCTAAGCGCTATTTTTGAGTTTAATCTTTAAAAATTCATAACTTGACTTGTGTATGTCGGATTTTTGTAGTTTTGGTCTTGTTTTGTTTAGATAAATATTTCCTATTTTTCTAAACCGGTGTTGTGTCATTTTGTAGTGTTTTCATTAAGTTACTGTGTGTGTTGGTACAAATACTTTACACCTAGCGCTCTGAAGTTAAGCCTACTGCTCTGCCAAGCTACCAAGGGGGTAAGCAGGGGTTAGCTGAGGGTGATTCTCTTTTACCCTGACTAGAGTGAGGGTCCTTGCTTGAACAGGGGGTAACCTGACTGTCAACCAAAGACCCCATTTCTAACATTGGTGATCAGCGGTTGGGATTTGGACTTGTATTTGTGCTTGACATACAGTAATTAAGTGTACACTACTGTTTGAGTTCAGACCACTACGTGACCACATACTACTAGTCTTGTGATTTTTGTTTTTTTCTATTTGGACTGTTTTTGCTCTGCATTCAGTTTCTTTTTTCGCTGATCCGGCGATTGACTTTTCTGGAACTTCATTTGAGAACTTGCTTTTCTTCATTTGGAGCTTTGCACTCTTTTAACATTTTATCATGTCTCTACTTGGAGATGCATCAGTTGAAGCTGTTTTTGACCTGAAGCAATTGGATAGTTATAACAAGGCTGTGTTCTGTAAAAATTTTGGTTGTCCCATTAAGAGCTCTTCCAAGAAGGATGAGCTGAAAAAGGCGCTGAGGGCCTGGGTGACAACCAGAAGCACTGGAGGGCACACTGAGGATGAGGAGGAGGATAAGGAGGGAGAGCAATCAGTACATAATGGTATAGTGGGGGGACCTGTTATTCCCAGGGAAAGAGTCTCTAGGGCAAGTAGCAGTGTATCCTCCAAGGGTCTGACACCTGGAGAGTTACAGGACAGACAGACAGAGAGGGAGTACCAATTGGAGCTGAAAAAGCTCAGTCTAGAGATGGAACAGAGAAGGCTGGCCATTGAGGAAAGGAAGTTAGCAATGGCTCATGAGCTCAGTTTAAAAGAGATAGATCAGAGGAGTCAGCCCAGTAGGGATGGTGGCAGCAATCCTACAGTGCAGCCTGAGAGAAGGGTACACATCCCAAAAGACTTTGTGAGGGATTATAAGAGGGAGGATGATATCTACTTGTGGTTCAAGGGTTATGAGTCAGCTCTCCACATGAACCTGGCCCCTGAAGCTCATTGGGGGGCAGCCCTGTGGAAGCATTTTGAGGCAGAGGGGAGGGACACACTGACAGCCTTAGGGGATGCTCAGGATCTCACCTACCCTGTCATGAAGGAGGCCTCACTCACCAGGTATGGTCTCACCCCTGAGCAGTACAAGGAGACGTTTAGATCCTACAAGAGAAAGGAATCCCAAACATGGTTGGAATGTGTTGATTCTTTTTGCAGGTCACTGGATGGTTGGGTGAAGGGCAGTAAGGTAAACACGTATGAGGGGCTTTACAATTTAATTGCTTGGGAGCACTTGTACAGTTTATGTTTTTCAGAGCTGCGCCAGCACCTCATTGACAGCAAGCTGACTGACCCCAGGAAGCTTGCACAGGAAGCGGACCGCTGGGAGAGCACCAGGGTCCAAAAGAGGTATGGGGGAGACCACGCCAAGGGTTGGCAGGGTCCCTCTCAGAAGAAAGGGGGGGTAAGGGCAAACAGGGGGAGTTCTCTAAAGGGCCCCAAACTGATTCCCAGGGTAAGGATTCCCAACCCCCCAGTGAAAAGAAGCCATGGTTGTCCAAAGGGAAGCCAGTGGCAGGTGGTCCCCCACGTAAGTGCTATGCATGTGACCAGGTGGGTCATGTGAGGGGGGACCCCAAATGCCCCAAAAGTACACCGGCACCCACTGGTGCACCGTCCCAGGGTTTGGCCAGTGTAGCGCTTGGGGAGGAGTTGGTTTCAGGTGGGTGGGAACCAGCAGAAATGACCCTTGTCTCACTAGGGGACAGTGAGATGGTCCAGAGAAACCTAGTGCCTGATAACACTAAGAAGTACAGGCAATGGGTGACCATCAATGGACAGAGGGTGGAGGCTCTGAGAGACACAGGAGCCAGTGTGACTACAGTGAGGAGTCACCTGGTGTCTGAAGAGCAGATTGATCCCCGGGTACTTCACCAAGTAGTTGCGGTAGACAACTGAGCGCCTCTGCAGAGTGGCGCAGGTTCCCTTTGAATGGGAGGGGGGTCTCAGGTTCCTGGAAAGTAGCTGTGAGTCCAACCATGCCTGTTGAGTGTTTGCTAGGTAACGACCTGGAGGATTCCCCTTGAAAGGAGGTGGAACACAGGTCTCACTTGGAGATGTTGGGTCTGCCTGGGTGGGTATGCGTATCCACCGGGTCTATGGCAGCCAATCAGGGTAGTCAAGAGCCCCTGAAGCCTGAAACAGTGGCCCAGGGGACCGCCAAGAAGAGGAAGGAAAGGGGGCACGGGAAACCAGCCCCAGAAGTTCTCACGGTCCGGGAGGAGGCAGAGCCTGAGGGTGATGCCCCGGAGCCTACAGAGGAACAGGTGGCTTAACTGGGGGAGATCCCTGAGCTGTCGCAGTGGCAGCAGGAAGGGGGACCCACCAGGGAAGCATTCTGCACAGCGCAGAAGGAGTGCCCTACTCTTGAGGGGCTACGGCAGCAGGCTGCAGCCCAGGCGGCTGGCGAGGCGCCAGGTACTCACCTGATTTATTGGGAGGATGGCCTCCTGTACAGTGAGCCTAAGGTTCCTGAGCCTGGGTCAGCTCGTATTCTGGTGGTACCCCAGTGCTTCAGGGCCTTCCTACTGGGTTTGGCTCATGATGTGCCTTTGGCAGGACATCTAGGGCAGGACAAGACCTATAAGAGGCTTGTCTCCCACTTTTACTGGCCCTTGATGCACAAGCAGTCAGCTGCTTATTGTAGGTCTTGTCAGACTTGTCAGGCAAGTGGCAAGAGTGGGGGGGAATGCAAAGCTCCCCTCCAACCTTTACCTGTAGTCAGCACTCCCTTTGAAAGGGTAGGAATTGACATTGTGGGGCCTCTGGATCCCAAGACAGCCATGGGCAACAGGTTCATCCTGGTCTTGGTGGACCATGCCACACGGTACCCAGAAGCCATTCCTCTAAGGACGGTCACTGCCCCCGTGGTGGGACGTGTCTTGATGGGGGTTTTTACCCGCATGGGGTTCCACAAGGAGGTGGTATCTGATAGAGGTACAAACTTCATATCCACTTACATGAAGTCTATGTGGAAGGTGTGTGGGGTAACCTACAAGTTCACTACCTCTTACCACCCCCAATGTAATGGTCTGGTTGAGAGATTCAACCGCACCTTGAAAGGCATGATTCAGGGCCTGTCAGAGCCCTTGAGGCGTAAGTGGGACGTTCTCTTGCCATGCCTTCTGTTCGCTTACATGGAGGTGCCTCAAAAGGGACTTGGCTTTAGCCCCTTTGAGCTCATCTATGGCCACCCTGTGAGGGGACCGCTCAGTCTGGTGAAGGAGGCTTTGGAGAAAGCTCCTAGAAAACCACCCCAGGATGTATTTAGCTACATGCTGGCACTAAGAAACCAGACTGCCCGCTTCAGGAGTCTCGCTCAGGAGAACCTGGAAGCAAGCCAGGAGGATATGAAACGGTGGTACGACCAGAATGCCACTCTGGTTTAGTTTCAGCCTGGACAAAAAGTGTGGGTCATGGCACCAGTGGAGCCTAGGGCTCTCCAAGATAAGTGGACTGGGCCTTTTGAGGTGGTGGAAAGAAAGAGCGAGGTCACCTATCTGGTAGACTTGCAATCCCCCAGAAACCCTTTGAGGGTCCTACATGTCAACCGCCTCAAACCACACTTTGAGCGAACTGAGCTATCCATGCTCCTAGCGACAGATGACGGGGTGGAGGAAGAGAGTGAGCCTCTTCCTGACCTCCTGTCTGCAGGAGAGAAAGATGGGTCTGTGGAGGGAGTGATCCTCTCCCCCTCCCTGACTGAGGAACAGCAGAGGGACTGTCGCCACGTGCTGGGACAGTTCGCCTCGCTGTTTTCCCTGATCCCAGGAGTCACACACCTGTGCACACATGATGTGGACACTGGGGGCAGTACACCTGTTAAACATAAGGTTTCAGGGTGACTGACAGGGTCAGGGCTTGCATTAAGGAGGAAGTCTCCAAAATGTTAACCCTAGGGGTTATTGAGCACTCCAGCAGTCCTTGGGCCAGCCCAGTGGTCTTGGTCCCAAAGGCTGCTGCTCCTGGTGCAACTCCAGAACTTAGGTTCTGTGTGGACTACCGGGGTCTCAATGCGGTCAGCAAGACTGACGCATACCCCATACCCGAGCTGATGAGCTCATTGATCGGTTAGGAGCTGCCAAGTACCTGAGTACGTTTGATTTAACATCTGGGTACTGGCAGATTGCCTTAACTGAGGGGGCAAAGGAGAGGTCAGAATTCTCTACCCCATATGGGCACTTCCACTTCAATGTGATGCCCTTTGGGATGAAGAATGCCCCTGCCACCTTTCAAAGGTTGGTCAACCAGGTGTTGGCAGGACTGGATGAGTTCAGTGCCGCCTACCTGGATGACATTGCTGTGTTTAGTTCCACATGGGAGGAACACCTGCAACACCTCTGGAGAGTGTTAGAGGCCCTACAGAAGGCAGGCCTCACTATTAAGGCGAGCAAGTGCCAAATAGGGCAGGGTTCTGTGGTGTACTTAGGACACCAGGTGGGGAGTGGCCAGGTGGCACCCCTACAGCCTAAGATTGACACAATTCTGGCTTGGGAGCCTCCCAAGACCCAGACTGAAGTGAGAGCCTTTTTAGGTCTCACAGGATATTACAGGAGGTTTGTTAAGGGATATGGTACCATTGTTACCCCCTTAACGGAGTTGACTTCTAAGAAGCAACCCAAGAAAGTAATCTGGACAGAGGCTTGCCAGAACGCTTTTGATGCCCTGAAGGCTGCCATGTGCACAGCACCTGTGCTGCAGGCACCTGACTACTCCAAGGAGTTTGTTGTGCAAACAGATGCCTCAGAGCATGGTATTGGAGCAGTACTCTCACAGCTTAATGAAGAGGGCCTAGATCAACCCGTAGCCTTCATTAGCAGGAGGTTACTACCCAGGGAACGTAGGTAGAGTGCCATAGAACGCGAAGCGTTTGCTGTGGTCTGGGCACTGAAGAAGCTAAGACCCTACTTGTTTGGGGCTCACTTCCGAGTTCAGACCGACCACAGGCCCCTCAGATGGTTAATGCAGAAGAGGGGTGAGAATCCAAAACTGTTGAGGTGGTCCATTTCCCTACAGGGGATGGACATTACGGTGGAACATCGTCCTGGTACAGAGCACGCCAATGCTGATGGTCTGTCCAGGTTCTTCCGCCTTAGTGATGAGAACTCCGATGAGGTTGGGTAGTTGCTCCCCACTTTTAGCTGCTGGGGGACACGTGTTAGACTTTTCATCCTTGGCGTGGTCTCCCTTAACTTTTTGCCTCTGTTCCCCAGGTTGTTGATGGGTGCTGGACTCTGATTTTATTGTTTTTTTTACTCTGGCCACTTTACCACTGCTAACCAGTGCTAAAGTGCAAGTGCTCCTGTTTAAAATGTGTACGTAATTGATTCTCCATGATTGGCATATTTGTTTTACTGTTAAGTCCCTAGTAAAGTGCACTAGAGGTGCCCAGGGCCTGTAAATCAAATGTTACTCGTGGGCCTGCAGCACTGGTTGTGCCACCCACACAAGTAACCCTGTGATCATGTCTCACACCTGCCACTGCAGTATCTGTATGTGTATTTTTACTCTGTAAATTCGACTTGGCAAGTGTACCCACTTGCCAGGCCTCAACCTTCCCTTTTCTTACATGTAAGGCACCCCTAAGGTAGGCCCTAGGTAGCCCCAAGGGCAGGGTGCAGTGTATGGTTAAGGTAGGACATATAGTAATGTGGTTTATATGTCCTGATAGTGAAATATTGTTAAATTTGTTTTTCACAGTTGCAAGGACTGTCTCTCTCATAGGATAATATGGGGGCTAACTTTAAATATGATTAAAGCGTAGATTCCCCTAGAGAGTAGATGGACATGTGGAGTTTGGGGTCCCTGAACTCACAATTTAAAAATACATCTTTTAGTAATGTTGATTTTGAGATTGTGCGTTTGAAAATGCCACTTTTAGAAAGTGAGCATTTTCTTGCTTAAACCATTTTGTGACTCTGCCTTGTTTGTGGATTCCCTGTCTGGGTCAGTTTGACAGTTGGGTTGTTTTTCACCTCGCACTAGACAGTGACACAAAGGGGGCTGGGGTGTAACCTGCATTTCCTGATTAGCCATCTCTGCTAGGAGGGAGGGGTGGAGTGGTCACTCTCATCTGAAAGGACTGTGCCTGCCTCTGACAATGCCAGCTCCAACCCCCTGCTGTGTGTCTGATGCCTTGCCTGGGCAAGGCAGGATTTCACAAGTAGGTGTGAGTCCCCTTTGAAGAAAGGTGACTTCAAAGACTAAAATGGGTATAAGAAGGGCACCCAAATCTACAGACTTGAGAAACACTTCTGGAACCAAGAGGAACCTCTGCCTGGAGAAGAGATGATAGCTGAGGAAGAAGTGCTGCCCTGCCTGTGACTGTGCTTTGTGGAGCTTTCCTGCAGTGCTGCTTCTGCCAGAGTAAGAGGGCAAAGACTGGACTTTGTGTGCCTTCCATCTTGTGAAGAAATCTCCAAGGGCTTGAGTTAGAGCTTGCCTCCTGTTGTTTGAAGTCTCAGGGACAGCAAAGACTTCTCTCTGCCAGCACCTGGAGTCTCTGGAGAGACTCCTGCTCTGACAAGTGGTGCCCTATCCAGTCCCTGGGCCCTTGAAAGGAAAGCTGGTGGAAATCCAAGGAAATCGACTTCGGACGACTCCGGACCGACGCTGCTGCTGAATCCGGTAACGGCGCCTGCACCTGACGCCGTGACCTTCGCTGGAACGCGACACTCTTCGCAGGCCTGTTGCCGCAGCAGCCCCGCTGAAGTCCGCGACTCCGTGGAAGTCGCCGCACCACGTCGTGACCGACGCCGCTTGAAGTGCACGGATTCAACGTTTCGCACAGACGCCGCGATTCCTGACTTCGCGCCTCGGCTTGTTTTCACTCTTCACCAAAGGTACTGTACTTGGGGGTCTAAACGACTCTGTGTCTGGCGCCGCTGGTGTCGGCTTGTTGGGAACGACTCCGTCACGACGCCGTGTTAACATCTCATTGAAGCATTTTTGTTTCTAAGCGCTATTTTTTAGTTTAATCTTTACAAATTCATAACTTGACTTGTGTATGTCGGATTTTTGTAGTTTTGGTCTTGTTTTGTTTAGATAAATATTTCCTATTTTTCTAAACCGGTGTTGTGTCATTTTGTAGTGTTTTCATTAAGTTACTGTGTGTGTTGGTACAAATACTTTACACCTTGCGCTCTGAAGTTAAGCCTACTCGTCTGCCAAGCTACCAAGGGGGTAAGCAGGGGTTAGCTGAGGGTGATTCTCTTTTACCCTGACTAAAGTGAGGGTCCTTGCTTGAACAGGGGGTAAACTGACTGTCAACCAAAGACCCCATTTCTAACACTTGGTGATGCCTGCTTACAGTTGTTGTCGTGTCCTGGGTTCAGTGCGATGAGTGCTGCTGATGAGTAGCGGTGGTGGGCGAGAGGTTCAAGGGTCCTGGAGCTGGTCGCGACAAGGTCGTGGACGGGCGTAGACAGGCTTGCTTTAGGTGCACCTTTGGCGTGCAGTGGGCGCCATTAAATAGGGAGGGAGGAGGAGAGGACAGATGAGAGGCAGGGGCTGGAGTGGGAAACAGCGTGAAAAAAGGGGGGTGGGCTGCAGTTGCAGCAGCGGTGAGGAGAATGAGAGAGAGGCGGGGGCAGGCTCACGGGGTCAGCAGCAGTAGGGAGAGAGAGGAGCGAGAGAGAGAGAAGCAAGAAAAAGAGGAGTGATAGTAAAAACTAGAAAAGATAGAGGAAAGCACAGAAAGCGAAAGGCACAATAAAAACAGCACACTCAGAGAAAAACGAGGAAAGAGGACGGGGAAAGAGAAAGGGGCAGAATGCCACCCAGCAGAAGAGCAGAGCTCACCCAGTAGACACCAGGGATGAGGTGCTGGAAGAGCATGTGGGTGGAGGAGGGCCTCGAACTACTGACCGGGGTCAGAGTTCAGAGACGGACAGGCTTAACTTACTGGTGGAGCTACGCGGAGGCAGAGCAGTTCACTGACCAGGCCAGTGAGGTTGCTCTTCCCAATGCACAGCGTCTGGCATTTAGTAGGGAGGGGGAAGGAGAGGACACCTGGGAGGCGGGAGCGGAAAACAGCGTGAAAAAAAGGAGGCGGGGTCAGGGGGCACCAGAAGCAGAGAGAAGGGGGTGGGGCTGTGGGGGCAGTAGCGGCGGAGAGAGAGAGAGAGAGAGAGAGAGAAGCGAGAATGAGAGGAGTGATAGTAAAAATGGAAAAAACTAAGAAAAAGCTAGAGGAAAGCACAGAAAGTGAAAGGCACAATAAAAACAGCACATCCGGAGAAAAACAAAGAGAGAGGATGGGAAAAGAAAAAAGGGGCAGAGGGCCACCCAGCAGAAGAGCAGAGCTTTCCCACTAGACACCAGGGAAGAGGGGCAGGCAGAGCCTGCGGGTGGAGGAGGGCCTTGAACTACTGGCCGAGATCAGAGCTCAGAGACAAATGGGCTTCACTAACTGGTGGAGCTATGCTGTGGCAGGGCAGTTCACTGACCAGGTCAGTGAGGATTTGCTTCTGCTGAGAAGACTGTGGAGAGGGCTACAGTGAAGTCAGGATGACTTCTGATGCACCTCAGGCAGATAGGCTGAGGTTCCGGTTGTCTGCTGGATCCCCAGGCACTTTTTGGACATTTCTTCTAAGTCCCACATTTTAGGGTTGGGCAGGAGTAGTACCACCAACACCACTGTCAAGGGTCCACGGCCTGGGGATATTGCTTGAGGGTGTTAAGGTTCACTCCAGTAGAGACCAGGTGCATGTTTAAAGATCTCTGGAGCCTGTTATATTCCTGTAGCTCACATAGGAGGTCATCCAACTAGTCCTTGGAGTCCCTTACAGGGATCCTGGGTTCATAGAGATAATTCAGTTCTCCTTCAAGCAGCAAGACAGACCACTAGTAGCTGGGAAGTCCACTGGTAGTAGAATGACAGTCCTCTAGGGCTCCAGACAGTCCATCGGAAGTCTTCCACGGGTCCAGGAGCATACTGAAGAAGTGTTCTAAGGGTAAAATTATACCTGGTACCAGCCTTTGAAGAGGTGTAATTCTCTACAATACCCCCACATCTGGTTTGTGTGTACTAGAGGCAAGCACTTTGAAGTGTAAGTAGAAAAAAGAACAGATGATGGACGGAATGCTGAGAAATGTAAACATTCACCCCAGTCAAAATATATGGGTTTAATCAATTGTTTTTTGCCCACCACACCACCCCAGTTTTAACCCAGCCACATGCAAATCAGTCTGGACCCTGCTCCCCATGGGAACAGTCCAGCCCAAACTGCCAGGCCAGGTCCTCCCTGGACTGCAAACAAGCATCCTTGGACCAGTTCCGAGGTATCCCCCTTCATCAGCAAGGCTAGCTTGAATCCAGTGGCACAGTGATCACGGGATCCACGTCTGGGCATACCTTTCCCCTTTAGGCTGATGAAGGCAAAAAGAACAGATGATAGATGGAATGCTGAACAATACAAACATTCACCCCAGTCACAATAATAAAGGTTTAATCCATGGCATCGGTCTCTTATTATCGAAATGATACAAATTATACCTGAGGAGAAATATAATGAACTATCTCCATTACCACGACTGATGCCATCGAAAACCTGCACATGGGCTTCATCAACATCATTGAAAAGTAAAGATTTATACATAGGGACGATAAAATACAAGAAAACAAAATTACAAGAGCCCATTCATGTGCTTCAATGTACGGCGTCAAGTGCCTATTTATAAAGATTCAGGACAGTTGCTGATATGGGACTGATCTCATGGTGAAATAATAAATCAGTTACCTTCATTGTATCATTGGTTAAGAAAAATTAAGGCTATGAAAGTACAATTGTATATTAATGAAGATGTCTCTCCTGTTGCTCAAAGACTCAGACAAATTGCATTTCATTTAGAAGAAGCTGTTGAAAAAGAACTTGAATCATTACTTAAACAGAATATCATTGAGCATTCTACTGGTCCAACGCCATGGGTTTCTCCCATAGTGCTTGTGCAGTAAAAAGGACAGTGAAGGTGTTGTGTGCATCTGCGTGGATATGCATCAAGTGAAAAAGGCAATTGAAGGAGAACAACATCCTGATTTGCACATTGTTGAGATGATAACACAGTTTACTGGTGCCCAGGTCTTCACTCACCTTGATTTAAATACAGGATATCATCAGTTGGATCTCAAGGAGAATTGCAGGTACATTGCAACCTTTTCTACACATATTGGTCTGTTCAAAAATAATAGACTAAGGTCCTGTGTTAGATATTATATCCAATGGGATTTAGATTATGGTGTATGGGATATCTGTCACCATTGTGACAGAGTAACCCGTCTGCCAATATCTAAATCAGGTACTATGTTTTGGTTTGTCATCAGCTGCAAATATTTTTCAAGATGTAATTTGAGGTATCATACAGCCTGTCATGAATGCCTTCTCCTATGGTGATGGCATGTTAGTTTTTGGAGCTACACAGAATGTGCTGATGGGGGGATGACACCACATCCAGCTAAAATGCAAGCATTGTCAACTGCCAGTCCACCATAAGATGTATCCATGTCCTGCTCATTCCTTGGCATGGCCAGTTAGTGTTCCAGATACATACAAGACGTTGCCACTATGAGTGCTCCATTGAGAGAGTTGACAAAAAATAATGTTTCTTTTCATTGGTCACATGAGTGTGAGCAAAGCTTTAAAAGAACAAAATATGCTATTGAAAATGCTACTGAAATGGCCTATGGCCCAATCCTTGCACAGCACAGTGAACACTCAAATGCTCGAAGACACATTGTGACATATGCAAGCAAAAGTTTTTCCCCTACCGAACATCCTTATTCACAACCTTTAAAAGAGAGTTTAGCAGTGACATGGGTCTCTGAACATTATAATGAGTTCCTATACCGAAACCTTTCACACCTGTGACACATCATCAAGTATTGCTGACCGTCTTTGTCAATCCAGAGACCAAGATGCCTCTTCACATTGAAAGTTGAGGTCTAAAATTGCAAGAGTACAACTACACAATTGTGCATCGTTCAGGGAAAGATCAAAACCCTACCGACTATTTCTCAAGTCTGCCTATACAGTATCAAGGTACCCCTTCTAAGACAGCTGAAGCCTGCATTATGTTAATTGTGAAATTAAACACGCCTGCTGCCATTTCGTTGGAGCAAATTTTCACTGCAATTAGTGAAGATAGTGACATGTTAAAACTGAAAGACATTCTTACACATCAGTTATGGAACTAAAATACTCAAATTCTTACTAGTGGCAGTGAAGACCAGGAGTTTAAAAATGTCAAAGATTAACTGTCTTTGACACGGGAAGGCATTATCCTGAGAGGTTTTATCATTGTTGTTCCGGAGATTCTGAAACCACAGACAATTGGAGTGACCCAGGAAGGACATCGTGGAATGGCTGTCATTAAAGGAGCTCTCCGAAACTGAGTTTGGTTTCCTCATCTTGATGAAATAGTTGAAAGAGAATTGAGAACCTGTCATACATCCAACTGCATATCATCACAAACTACTCAACACCCCTTAAGCATGTCAGAGTTGCCAATGCATGCCTGGGAAAAAATTGCTGTTGCATTTTTCGGTCCACTTGAGAATGAACATCATATGATGGTGATTGTTGATTAATACTCCCATTTTCCCTTAATAGAAGGTTTATCATCTATCACTCAAGAAAGAGTTATTGAGAGATTAGACAGCATCTTTGTGACATGGGGCATTCCCATGCCTTTAAAATCTGACAATTTCCCACCTCTCAATAGTCGAGAATTGAGAGACTTTCTCAATCTGCTCAATGTGAAGCATCAGAAGAGCACACCTCTGGCTCCAGGTTAATAGCCTTTTTCATGATTACGTTAAATAAAGCTGTTCAGTGTGTTGCATTGAAAAAGCTCAGCCTCTTGAATTCTACCCTTTGAGCTTACCAGTCGACTCCTCACTCGGCCACAGGTGAAAGCCCTGTAATGGTAATGTTTGGGAGAGCAATGGCAACTAACTAAGTTACCTCAGTAGACCAACACAAGATCAAGAACTGAGAAAGAAACCCAATTAAATGACTTAGGGCATGATCTAGAGTTTGGCGGAGGGGATTACTCCATCACAAACGTGACGGATATCCTGTTCGTTGTATTACAATTCCATTGTAGTCTATGGAACTTGTAATACCGCAGAAGGGATATCCGTCATGTTTGTGATGGAATTACCCCTCCGCCAAACTCTAAATCAGGCCCTTAGATTGTAAAGAGAAAAGGAAGGCCTATGCAGATAAGAGACGACATGCAAAAGACATTGGCCCTCATTACAACCCTGACGGTCGGTGATAAAGCAGCGGTAATACCGCCAATAGGCCAGCGGTAAAAAAAACTTTTTTGACCACAGCGGAAACCGCCAACACAGACAGCCACTTTAACACACCGACTGCCATAGCAATAGCAACAAGCACCGCAGCGGTAACCGACAACAGCCAGGCAGAAGACAATGTACCACCCACAATATTACCACTGGCCTATCCGCCACCTTTTCCAGGGCGGTAACAATGACATCAAAAGCAAGGCGGAAACAGTACACAGAAGGCAAAGGACTCATCTCTGGAGATTCAATGAAGATCCAAAACGCCATGGAGCCCGAACTGCAGATGTTCCCCACACTGGTCTACCTCCTCTTACACCAGGATTACCAACGCTGGCGACGACGACCACAGTGAGTACTGCCGCCTAGCACACTGGTGAGTGAGGAGGAAAAAGAGAGTGACACCCAAAAACAGCCAACACTCCCACCCCCAACACCATACACACAAACAGATGCAGTAACATTACATATTCACCCTGTACCCTGCAGGAATAATGCAAGGACAAAATGATTTGAAGAAAGTGAGTGTAATAAGATAAAGTACTAGAAATACATCCTCAAAAATCAAAACAGTATTTACAGATATAAAAATGAAGGCACACTGCCCAGTCCATAATGTCCATGGGCCACAGGGCCATATCACATAGGCCAAGGCCCCACTTGACTCCTGCCTCAATAAAGAGAGAACACTGCTGGGGCATCAGGTCGAAAATACACAGGCACCTCAGGGGGAAGGGGAAGAGAGGGGGCACCTCAACCACCGCTCCTGGAGGGGGCTACATGCCCTCTGCGATGTCCTGGGGAATGCAAAGCCACAGTCTCTGTAGTGGGTGGTTTGACAACTGCTTGGTCCTGGGGAGTGCAAAGCCACAGTCTCTCTAGTGGTTGGTTTGCCCACTGCTTGGTCAAGGGGAGTGGAAAGCCACAGTCTCTCAAGTGGATGGCTTCTCCACTGGTTCTGGAGGGGGCCTTGTGCCCAGTGTGCTTCATCCTGGCAAGGAGGGGGTGAGTGGATGCCTTCTTCCACTGGTTCTGGAGGGGGCCTTGTGCCCAGTGTGCTTCATCCTGGCAAGGAGGGGGTGAGTGGATGCCTTCGTCCACTGGTTCTGGAAGGGGCCTTATGCCCAGTGTGCTTCATCTTGGCAAGGATGGGGTGAGTGGATGCCATCATCCATTGGTTCTGGAGGGGGCCCTGTGCCCTGTGATGCAGCACACGGGGAGTGCAAGGTCACAGTCTCTCACCTGGGTATCAGACCCACGAGATTTGCTTTGGGCAGGATGCATGATACTCCTTAGATGCAGGACTACAGTCCATCCGCCGGTGGCGATGGCTGTACAGTGGTGGCGGTGCCGGTGCTGGTGGTGGTGCTGAGGCTCCAGCCATTCCCCTCAAGCCTCGGACAGCTGCCTGCTGGGCTGCTGCTGCCAGTGGTGCTCGTGGTGGTGCTGCCAGTGGTGGGGGGAGGCTTCCCCTGCAGCCTTGGACAGCTGAAGCACCATGGTTGGTGGTGGGGGCTCAGATCCTGCCACAGCAGCAGGCCTCCTGTCCCTCCTGCCTGCAGGGGCAGGTCCTTTGCCCGTGCGCTTGGCAGCTGGTGGTGCCTCCTTGGCAGCTGGTGGAGCATCCTTGCCCTTGGCAGCTGGTGGTGCCTCCTTCCCCTTAGCAGCTGGTGGTGCCTCCTTCCCCTTAGCAGCTGGTGGTGCCTCCTTGCCTTTGGCAGCTGGTGGTCCCTCCTTGCCTTTGGCAGCTGGTGGTCCCATCTTGCCCTTGGCAGCTGGTGGTTGTTCCTTGCCCTTGCCATTGGCACCTGGTGCAGGCACACTACCAGTGCTGATGGGTGTCTCCTTGGAGCCTCTCACACCTGCAGTAGCTCCCGAAACTACAGTGGCTGTAGGGTAATGGATTTGGTGTGGAGGAAGAGGGAGTGGTTGTAGGAGGTGTCTGTCTGCTGTGTTTGGGTGCAGGTGCATGGGCTGGATGCTGTTGTGAGGTGAATGGATGTTGGGTGTCTGAGTGCTTGCATTTGTGTACTTTGGGAGGAGGGGGCACAGACACCGTGGGAGAGGACACAGGGGATGTGTGCATGGATGTGGGGGTGGTGACTGCCAGTGAGGTGTGTGTTCTGATATCTGTGTTGGTGATGGTGGTAGTGGATGAGGATGTAGTGCATGCAGGTGTGAGTGTAGACGCTTCTGGGAGGGAGGTGGAGAACGAGGAGGAGGGGGACACAGTGTGGGCAGTGGATGTTGGTATGTCTGCTTCTGGATGGTGTTTGTGTGAGTGCCTGTGTGATGATGTGTGGTGCTTGTGTTTGCCTGAGCCACTCCTGTGTGTTGTCTTGGGTGCATGCTGGTCTGATTGTGTGCTTGGGATAGGTTGGGGTTCAGGGTAATGGGACTGGGTAGAGGAAAATGGAGGGGGAGTCTAGAGACAGGGATAATAGCTGCCATCAGGGTGGAGGCCAGAGCCTAGAATGACCTCTGTTGGGCCGCCACTCCAGAGTGAATGCCCTCTAGGAATGCATTTGTATGTTACAAATGCCCTGCCAGCCCATGGATGGCATTCACTATGGTTGACTGCCAAACAGAGATGGATCGCAGGAGGTCAATAGCCTCCTCACTCAGTGCAGCAGGGCTAACTGGGGCAGGGCCTGAGGTGCCTGGGGCGAAGGAGATGCCCACCCTCCTGGGTGAGCGGGCACGGGAAACTCGCTGAGGGGCACTGGGAGGGTGGTGCTGGTATGGGAGGTGGCGGCTGAACCTGTACCGGTAGTTGGGGTGGGCACAGAGGTGTCCACCACCAGCAGGGAGCTTCCATCAGAGGAGGTATCACTGTCCAAACTGTCCCCTCCTGTCTCCGCTGTGGTGCTCTCCTCACCCTCCGTCCCACTGGTGCCCTCACAGTTGGTGGATTCAGCCTCCAGGGCCATGTGGGAAGCAGCTCCCTCTGTCGCCGGTGCCTCTGCTCCTCCACCTGATGATGCTAGTGCACATAAGGACAGGTTGACAAAACAAAAAGGGGGGTAAGAGACAAAAGATACACTTAGTCAATGCCAGCAACAACACCTCCTTTGGTGTACACAACACAAATGGGACAGCCCTACGCACTAGGCGATGCACTACCACTCACAATGCTAGTAACCAGGCTATGGACAGTAATACCTAACGCCAATAAAAGCATACCTGAGACCCACAGATCCCTGCCCAGTAGTAGATGCCCACTAGCATGTTTGGGGGTGGAGTGCATCAGCCCCTGCCCAACATGGAGCCCAACATGAGGCGCTACGAGGCCTCCGGGTAGCTGGCGCTATATAAGTCTCAATAACATAACATAACAATGTCCGGCCTGGCCTAGGGGCACCCACAGGCCCACATTCCCCACCCAGAGACCACCCCACTACGCTCAATTTGCAGATTTGGAAACTGTACTCACCCCCTTGTGGCTGTTGTGATGTCCTCAAGCGCCCATCCAGCTCTGGATAGGTCACTGCCAGTATGCGGAACATCAGGGCGGTCAGGGTTCGACGGGCACCCCTTCCTCGTTGGGAGGCCATCCGCAGTTGGGCCTCCGCCGTCTTCCTTGCCCAGCATCTCAGGTCCTCCCACCATTTAACACAGAGGGTGCTACGCCTGCCATAGACCCCCAGGGCCCACACATCCTTGGCGATGGCACGCCATATACCCTTTTTCTGATGGGTGCTGACCTGCAGAAAATTGAAAATAGAAAAAGGGATCAGCCATAACGTCCAGCCTGTAACATCCATGGCCCACCATATCCCTCCCATCCCCTTACACACATACATTGACCACCATACATGCAGCACGCTGCCAAGGATCCCTCAACCACCCCCCCTTGCACTAGGTCTTCACACACAGCACTCCATGCATTCATGCCCCATCCATCGTGCACACAGTGTACTCACCTGATGGTCTGGAGGCCCATACAGCAATCGGTACTGGGGTAGGACCCCATCCACCAGTCTCTCCAACTCCGCAGCGGTGAAGGCAGGGGCCCTTTCCCCAGTAACACGAGCCATGGTCGGTTCCAAACACAGGTCACAGCAGCACTTGCAGTTTAGGTCCTCTCCTGTTCAAGGTCAGGTAGCAAGTGAGTGGGCAGATAGAAAATGACGGTCACGTCTGCGGCGGTGCATACCGTCACCGCCGGCATACATCACCATTGGCTACTGTAACCCATAGGGCCCAATGATAACCAATGAGGAGTTGCACAGCTGTACTCGACCGCCTCCCGCAACGCTACACAATGTCAGCGACATTACCTAATTTCCACCTGTCCCTCCACACAGGACAGGCGTCCGCCATTTCAGGGGGGGCAGTCCATGGCACCTAACTGCGTCACAGCCGACATAAGCAAATTTTGGGACTAAACATAAACATACTGGTTCTGTCACAACATGCAATGCATTATACATTGAAGAAATGTTGAAAACTGACCAGATGCTCATCGTTTTGCCCCAGAGTACAACTGCTGAGGATGAATAGGAGATGGAGACTTCCCTCCGTGTGGGAGGGATGTTTTTTAGCCCAATTGTTAGGGTTTGCAAAGGCTTTTGCTTAAAAATCAGTTGAGAGATCCAAGCAAGTCACACCACCCTGAACTTCCCTTGGTGTCTAGTTTTCAGAAATATCAGGGTTTTGTGGGTTTCCTGAGTGGAGGGTGAGTCAGTACTTAACATCCTCAGTTGCACACATAACTAAACCGGGACATTTTTCTCTCAGATTTTTAAAGGTCTCTTCGTCCAGTTTTGAGCAATTGGTGGCTCGGGTGCTAGTGCCAGGCGCACAAACGCTTACTATTTTTATTGAGAGAAGTGTGTGAACAATCGGTGGGAGGGATTTTGTGTATCCCCACAGCTTCAGAACTTTCTCTCATACATATGTGAGGAAAATGCAAGGGAAATTGGTCTTTTTAGACAAAATTTGAGGTTTGAAAGCTTTTGTGGGTAAAAAATCATCATGGGAGCCATGCAAATCGGATCAAATCAGATCCTCCTCTCCTTGTCTGTTATTCAGAAATATCTGGATTTGGTAGGTTGCCCTGGATGGGAACTGAGTTAAAGGCCACATTCCCAAGCTACCCACATTCTAAAAAGAGTGTTGAGTTTGCTGGATGAAATGTGGTGTCTACAGGGCTGCGTTTTGGGGAATTCTGTTTTGCAGCTGCTTGGTCCAGAAACACAAGCAACACAACTGAGGTACTGCTTTAATCTGGAAACATGTGAAAACATAGACTAGCAGAACATGTGTTATTATCAATTGGATTTCTCTGTATTGTTGGCTTCCAAATGTACGCCAGTGTGCAAGAAAGAAGACATTGTTTAAAATGCCCTCTGAATCACGTGATACAATGGGTAAGCCTAAATTCAAAATTCAGGGCTATAGAAAAACGAATGTTCTTAAAAGTAGTATTTTGTGCACATTTAAAAAATGCATAGCTTTTCTTCATACCCATTTTTTATTGATTATAATTTTGAATTACTCAGTGTTTGATATAAAATTAAAAAAATCATTGTAAGCTACTGCTTAGTTGTTGGCTCTAAGTACTGTGTGTTTTTTGAAAACCTACAAACCCTATATATTCCTCTGATAATAAGGGCCAATTGGATATTATGGTGGATTGATTTTGTTTATTGGCTAGTGTGATAATAAATTACAGATAAAAATGTCAGACATTGCTATTTTTTCCTGCTTACTTTGATTATTTCTTTTTTCAACATTTAGTATATTCAGAAAAAACTTTGTGGGATCTACACAAATGGGCCCTTGCTGAATTCAGAATTCTGTCTACTTCTCAGGAATGTATACCTTTCTGGAATCACCACTGGGTTTTACACTGGTTTCAACAACAAACTGCAAGTATTTTGAAGCCACAAAAATTAGGAAAAATTGACTATTACTTAGTCAAATGTAAAAACTTGGATACAATGATTTTTTATACAATTCTGCTTGTTCATGGAAGCAGGAAGATGGTGATTCTAGCACAGCAAACCTTTCACTGATGCCATTTTCACCACTTTTGTTCTAATGCTCTCCCCCCAAAAATACTATCTTCAGACAATTTTCTTAGTTTCCTTCTTGAGAATACACAAACCAGGTTGCTTTAGCATCCCCTAGATGTGGGGAAAAAAATAACACAAATTTGGCCTGGGGTTCCTTGTGAGAAGAATGTTATGAAGAGCAAAGTGTCCCAAATGTCAAAAGAGGGTTTAGCATATGTGGAAGAAAAGGCCTAACAACCAAGTGGTTTAAAGCATCTAAGGCAGGTATATTTACACACACATAAAAACAACATACCAAAATTCTATATTCTATATTTAAATAAACAAATTATCAATTACGAAAAAATGTATTAAAATGAATTCTGAAATAAAATTAAAACATAACAAAACAACAATTTTAGTATTTTAAATTGAAAGAACAGACAAATAAAATGTTTACAAACATTCTAATTACAAAAAGAAACACAATCATATTTTGCCTTTATTTCAAAAACATTCAACAATTAGTTAAATTATCAAAAATAGAACAATCCACCAACAACAGCATTACTAAAAAACAGAAATTAAATATATTTAAAAGAAAGAATAAAAAAATAAACATAAATTAATATAGACACAAACATTAAACAAATAGAATAAAAAAAAATAATATACCATTAAAAAAATAAAAAAGCTATTAACCCCTTCGCTGCCAGGCCTTTTCCCCCTCAGGTGCCAAGCCTTTTATTGGCTATTTGGGGCAGTTCGCGCTTAGGCCCTCATAACTTTTTGTACACATAAGCTACCCACGCTAAATTTGCGTCCTTTTTTTCCAACATCCTAGGGATTCTAGAGGTACCTAGACTTTGTGGGTTCCCCGGAAGGAGGCCAAGAAATTAGCCAAAATACATTGAAAAGTTTGTTTTTTTCAAAAAAATTGGAAAAAGGGGCTGCAGAAGAAGGCTTGTGGTTTTTTCCCTGAAAAGGGCATCAACAAAGGGTTTGCGGTGCTAAAATCACCAGCTTCCCAGCTTTCAGGAACAGGCAGACTTGAATCAGAAAACTCAAATTTTCAACACAATTTTGGCATTTTACTGGGACATACCCCATTTTTACGATGTTTGTGCGTTTAGCCTCCTTCTAGTCAGTGACAGAAATGGGCATGAAACCAACGCTGGATCCCAGAAACCGCAACATTTCTGAAAAGTAGACACAAATCTGAATTCAGCAAGGGGTAATTTGTGTAGATCCTACAAGGGTTTCCTACAGAAAATAACAACTGAAAAAGAAAAATATTGAAATTGAGGTGAAAAAAACATAAATTTTTCTCTACGTTTTACTCTGTAACTTTTTCCTGCAATGTCAGATTTTCGAAAGCAATGTACCGTTACATCTGCTGGACTCTTCTGGTTGCAGGGATATATAGGGCTTGTAGGTTCATCATGAACTCTAGGTACTCTTTGGCCAATAAATGACCTGCACCCTGCAGTGGGTTTTCATTCTATACCGGGTATACAGCACTTCATTTGCTGAAATATAAAGAGTAAAAAATAGCTATCAAGAAAACCTTTGTATTTCCAAAATGGGCACAAGATAAGGTATTAAGAAGCAGTGGTTATTTGCACATCTCTGAATTCCGGGGTGCCCATACTAGCATGTGAATTACAGGGTATTTCTCAAATAGATGTCTTTTTTACACACTGTCTTACATTTGGAAGGGAAAAATGTAGAGAAAGACAAGGGGCAATAACACTTGTTTTGCTATTCTATGTTCCCCCAAGTCTCCTGATAAAAATTATACCTCACTTGTGTGGGTAGACCTAGCGCCCGCGACAGGATATGCCACAAAACACAACGTAGACACATCACAGAAAACAGAGCTGTTTTTTGCAAAGTGCCTACCTGTAGATTTTGGCTTCTTGCTCAGCTGGCACCTAGGGAAACCTACCAAACGTGTGCATTTTTGAAAACTAGAGACCTAGGGGAATCCAAGATGGGGTGACTTGTGGGGCTCTGACCAGGTTCTGTTACCCAGAATCCTTTGCAAACCTCAAAATTTGGCTAAAAAAAAACATTTTCCTCACATTTCGGTGACAGAAAGTTCTGGAATCTGAGAGGAGCCCCGAATTTCCTTCCACCCAGCATTCCCCAAAGTCTCCTGATAAAAATGGTACCTCACTTGTGTGGGTAGGCCTTGTGCCCGTGACAGGAAATGTCCCAAAACACAAAGTGGGCACATTCCATTTTTTGACAGGAAACAGAGCTGCTTTTTGCAAAGTGCCTACCTGTAGATTTTGGCCTCTAGATCAGCCGGCACCTAGGGAAACCTACCAAACCTGTGCATTTTTGAAAACTAGAGACTTAGGGGAATCCAAGATGGGGTGACTTGTGGGGCTCTGACCAGGTTCTGTTACCCAGAATCCTTTGCAAACCTTAAAATTCGGCTAAAAAAACATATTTTCCTCACATTTCGGTGACAGAAGGTTTTGGAATCTAAGAGGAGCCACAAATTCCCTTCCACCCAAAGTTCCACCAAGTCTGCCGATAAAAATGATACCTTACTTGTGTGGGTAGGCCTAGCGCCCGCGACAGGATATGCCCCAAAACACAACGTGGACACATCACAGAAAACAGAGCTGTTTTTTGCAAAGTGCCTACCTGAAGATTTTGGCCTCTAGCTCAGCCGGCACCTAGGGAAACCTACCAAACCTGTGCATTTTTGAAAACTAGAGACCTAGAGGAATCCAAGATGGGGTGACTTGTGGGGCTCTGACCAGGTTCTGTTACCCAGAATCCTTTGCAAACCTCAAAATGTGGCTAAAAAAACACATTTTCCTCATATTTCGGTGACAGAAAGTTCTGGAATCTGAGAAGAGCCACAAATTCCCTTCCACCCAGAGTTCCACCAAGTCTGCCGATAAAAATGATACCTCACTTGTGTGCGTAGGCCTAGCGCCCACCACAGGAAATGTCCCAAAACACAAAGTGGGCACATTCAATTTTTTGACAGAAAACAGAGCTGCTTTTTGCAAAGTGCCTACCTGTAGATTTTGGCCTCTAGCTCAGCCGGCACCTAGGGAAACCTACCAAACCATGGCATTTTTTTAAACTAGAGACCTAGGGGAATCCAAGATGGGGTGACTTGTGGGGCTCTGACCAGGTTCTGTTACCCAGAATCCTTTGCAAACCTCAAAATTTGGCTAAAAAAACTAATTTTCCTCACATTTCGGTGACAGAAAGTTCTGGAATCTGAGAGGAGCCACAAATTTCCTTCCACCCAGCGTTCCCCCAAGTCTCCCAATAAAAATGATACCTCACTTGTGTGGGTAGTCCTAGCGCCCGCAACAGGAAATGTCCCAAAACACAAAGTGGGCACATTCCATTTTTTGACAGAAAACAGAGCTGCTTTTTGCAAAGTGCCTACCTGTCGATTTTGGCCTCTAGCTCAGCCGGCACCTAGGGAAACCTACCAAACCTGTGCATTTTTGAAAACTAGAGACCTAGGGGAATCCAAGATGGGGTGACTTGTGGGGCTCTGACCAGGTTCTGTTACCCAGAATCCTTTGCAAACCTCAAAATTTGGCTAAAAAAACATATTTTCCTCACATTTCGGTGACAGAAAGTTCTGGAATCTAAGAGGAGCCACAAATTTCCTTCCACCCAGCATTCCCCCAAGTCTCCTGATACAAATGGTACCTCACTTGTGTGGGTAGGCCTAGCGCCCGCGACAGGATATGCCCCAAAACACAACGTGGACACATCCCAGAAAACAGAGCTGTTTTTTGCAAAGTGCCTACCTGAAGATTTTGGCCTCTAGCTCAGCCGGTACCTAGGGAAACCTACCAAACGTGTGCATTTTTGAAAACTAGAGACCTAGGGGAATCCAAGATGGGGTGACTTGTGGGGCTCTGACCAGGTTCTGTTACCCAGAATCCTTTGCAAACCTCAAAATTTGGCTAAAAAAACACATTTTCCTCACATTTCGGTGACAGAAAGTTCTGGAATCTAAGAGGAGCCACAAATTCCCTTCCACCCATCGTTCCACCAAGTGTACCGATAAAAATGATACCTCACTTGTGTGGGTAGGCCTAGTGCCTGCGACAGGAAATGTCCCAAAACACAAAGTGGGCACATTCAATTTTTTGACAGAAAACAGAGCTGCTTTTTGCAAAGTGCCTACCTGTAGATTTTGGCCTCTAGCTCAGCCTGCACCTAGGGAAACCTACCACACCTGTGCATTTTTAAAAACTAGAGACCTAGGGGAATCCAAGATGGGGTGACTTGTGGGGCTCTGACCAGGTTCTGTTACCCACAATCCTTTGCAAACCTCAAAATTTGGATATAAAAACACATTTTCCTCACATTTCGGTGACAGAAAGTTCTGGAATCTGAGAGGAGCCACAAATTTCCTTCCACCCAGCGTTCCCCCAAGTCTCCCGATAAAAATGATACCTCACTTGTGTGGGTAGTCCTAGCTCCCGCAACAGGAAATGTCCCAAAACACAAAGTGGGCCCATTCCATTTTTTGACAGAAAACAGAGCTGCTTTTTGCAAAGTGCCTACCTGTCGATTTTGGCCTCTAGCTCAGCCGGCACCTAGGGAAACCTACCAAACCTGTGCATTTTTTAAAACTAGGGACCTAGGGGAATCCAAGATGGGGTGACTTGTGGGGCTCTGACCAGGTTCTGTTACCCAGAATCCTTTGCAAACCTCAACATTTGGCTAAAAAAACATATTTTCCTCACATTTCGGTGACAGAAAGTTCTGGAATCTAAGAGGAGCCACAAATTTCCTTCCAGCCAGCATTCCCCCAAGTCTCCTGATACAAATGGTACCTCACTTGTGTGGGTAGGCCTAGCGCCCGCGACAGGATATGCCCCAAAACACAACGTGGACACATCCCAGAAAACAGAACTGTTTTTTGCAAAGTGCCTACCTGAAGATTTTGGCCTCTAGCTCAGCCGGTACCTAGGGAAACCTACCAAACGTGTGCATTTTTGAAAACTAGAGACCTAGGGGAATCCAAGATGGGGTGACTTGTGGGGCTCTGACCAGGTTCTGTTACCCAGAATCCTTTGCAAACCTTAAAATTCGGCTAAAAAAACATATTTTCCTCACATTTCGGTGACAGAAGGTTTTGGAATCTAAGAGGAGCCACAAATTCCCTTCCACCCAAAGTTCCACCAAGTCTGCCGATAAAAATGATACCTTACTTGTGTGGGTAGGCCTAGCGCCCGCGACAGGATATGCCCCAAAACACAACGTGGACACATCACAGAAAACAGAGCTGTTTTTTGCAAAGTGCCTACCTGAAGATTTTGGCCTCTAGCTCAGCCGGCACCTAGGGAAACCTACCAAACCTGTGCATTTTTGAAAACTAGAGACCTAGAGGAATCCAAGATGGGGTGACTTGTGGGGCTCTGACCAGGTTCTGTTACCCAGAATCCTTTGCAAACCTCAAAATGTGGCTAAAAAAACACATTTTCCTCATATTTCGGTGACAGAAAGTTCTGGAATCTGAGAAGAGCCACAAATTCCCTTCCACCCAGAGTTCCACCAAGTCTGCCGATAAAAATGATACCTCACTTGTGTGCGTAGGCCTAGCGCCCACCACAGGAAATGTCCCAAAACACAAAGTGGGCACATTCAATTTTTTGACAGAAAACAGAGCTGCTTTTTGCAAAGTGCCTACCTGTAGATTTTGGCCTCTAGCTCAGCCGGCACCTAGGGAAACCTACCAAACCATGGCATTTTTTTAAACTAGAGACCTAGGGGAATCCAAGATGGGGTGACTTGTGGGGCTCTGACCAGGTTCTGTTACCCAGAATCCTTTGCAAACCTCAAAATTTGGCTAAAAAAACTAATTTTCCTCACATTTCGGTGACAGAAAGTTCTGGAATCTGAGAGGAGCCACAAATTTCCTTCCACCCAGCTTTCCCCCAAGTCTCCCAATAAAAATGATACCTCACTTGTGTGGGTAGTCCTAGCGCCCGCAACAGGAAATGTCCCAAAACACAAAGTGGGCACATTCCATTTTTTGACAGAAAACAGAGCTGCTTTTTGCAAAGTGCCTACCTGTCGATTTTGGCCTCTAGCTCAGCCGGCACCTAGGGAAACCTACCAAACCTGTGCATTTTTGAAAACTAGAGACCTAGGGGAATCCAAGATGGGGTGACTTGTGGGGCTCTGACCAGGTTCTGTTACCCAGAATCCTTTGCAAACCTCAAAATTTGGCTAAAAAAACATATTTTCCTCACATTTCGGTGACAGAAAGTTCTGGAATCTAAGAGGAGCCACAAATTTCCTTCCACCCAGCATTCCCCCAAGTCTCCTGATACAAATGGTACCTCACTTGTGTGGGTAGGCCTAGCGCCCGCGACAGGATATGCCCCAAAACACAACGTGGACACATCCCAGAAAACAGAGCTGTTTTTTGCAAAGTGCCTACCTGAAGATTTTGGCCTCTAGCTCAGCCGGTACCTAGGGAAACCTACCAAACGTGTGCATTTTTGAAAACTAGAGACCTAGGGGAATCCAAGATGGGGTGACTTGTGGGGCTCTGACCAGGTTCTGTTACCCAGAATCCTTTGCAAACCTCAAAATTTGGCTAAAAAAACACATTTTCCTCACATTTCGGTGACAGAAAGTTCTGGAATCTAAGAGGAGCCACAAATTCCCTTCCACCCATCGTTCCACCAAGTGTACCGATAAAAATGATACCTCACTTGTGTGGGTAGGCCTAGTGCCTGCGACAGGAAATGTCCCAAAACACAAAGTGGGCACATTCAATTTTTTGACAGAAAACAGAGCTGCTTTTTGCAAAGTGCCTACCTGTAGATTTTGGCCTCTAGCTCAGCCTGCACCTAGGGAAACCTACCACACCTGTGCATTTTTAAAAACTAGAGACCTAGGGGAATCCAAGATGGGGTGACTTGTGGGGCTCTGACCAGGTTCTGTTACCCACAATCCTTTGCAAACCTCAAAATTTGGATATAAAAACACATTTTCCTCACATTTCGGTGACAGAAAGTTCTGGAATCTGAGAGGAGCCACAAATTTCCTTCCACCCAGCGTTCCCCCAAGTCTCCCGATAAAAATGATACCTCACTTGTGTGGGTAGTCCTAGCTCCCGCAACAGGAAATGTCCCAAAACACAAAGTGGGCCCATTCCATTTTTTGACAGAAAACAGAGCTGCTTTTTGCAAAGTGCCTACCTGTCGATTTTGGCCTCTAGCTCAGCCGGCACCTAGGGAAACCTACCAAACCTGTGCATTTTTTAAAACTAGGGACCTAGGGGAATCCAAGATGGGGTGACTTGTGGGGCTCTGACCAGGTTCTGTTACCCAGAATCCTTTGCAAACCTCAACATTTGGCTAAAAAAACATATTTTCCTCACATTTCGGTGACAGAAAGTTCTGGAATCTAAGAGGAGCCACAAATTTCCTTCCACCCAGCATTCCCCCAAGTCTCCTGATACAAATGGTACCTCACTTGTGTGGGTAGGCCTAGCGCCCGCGACAGGATATGCCCCAAAACACAACGTGGACACATCCCAGAAAACAGAACTGTTTTTTGCAAAGTGCCTACCTGAAGATTTTGGCCTCTAGCTCAGCCGGTACCTAGGGAAACCTACCAAACGTGTGCATTTTTGAAAACTAGAGACCTAGGGGAATCCAAGATGGGGTGACTTGTGGGGCTCTGACCAGGTTCTGTTACCCAGAATCCTTTGCAAACCTCAAAATTTGGCTAAAAAAACACATTTTCCTCACATTTCGGTGACAGAAAGTTCTGGAATCTAAGAGGAGCCACAAATTCCCTTCCACCCATCGTTCCACCAAGTGTACCGATAAAAATGATACCTCACTTGTGTGGGTAGGCCTAGTGCCTGCGACAGGAAATGTCCCAAAACACAAAGTGGGCACATTCAATTTTTTGACAGAAAACAGAGCTGCTTTTTGCAAAGTGCCTACCTGTAGATTTTGGCCTCTAGCTCAGCCTGCACCTAGGGAAACCTACCACACCTGTGCATTTTTAAAAACTAGAGACCTAGGGGAATCCAAGATGGGGTGACTTGTGGGGCTCTGACCAGGTTCTGTTACCCAGAATCCTTTGCAAACCTCAAAATTTGGATATAAAAACACATTTTCCTCACATTTCGGTGACAGAAAGTTCTGGAATCTGAGAGGAGCCACAAATTTCCTTCCACCCAGCGTTCCCCCAAGTCTCCCGATAAAAATGATACCTCACTTGTGTGGGTAGTCCTAGCTCCCGCAACAGGAAATGTCCCAAAACACAAAGTGGGCCCATTCCATTTTTTGACAGAAAACAGAGCTGCTTTTTGCAAAGTGCCTACCTGTAGATTTTGGCCTCTAGCTCAGCCGGCACCTAGGGAAACCTACCAAACCTGTGCATTTTGGAAAACTAGAGACCTAGGGGAATCCAAGATGGGGTGACTTGTGGGGCTCTGACCAGGTTCTGTTACCCAGAATCCTTTGCAAACCTTAAAATTCGGCTAAAAAAACATATTTTCCTCACATTTCGGTGACAGAAAGTTCTGGAATCTAAGAGGAGCCACGAATTTCCTTCCACCCAATGTTCCCCCAAGTCTCCCGATAAAAATGGTACCTCACTTGTGTGGGTAGGCCTAGCGCCCGTGACAGGATATGCCCCAAAACACAACGTGGACACATCACAGAAAACAGAGCTGTTTTTTGCAAAGTGCCTACCTGTAGATTTTGTCCTCTAGCTCAGCCGGCACCTAGGGAAACCTACCAAACCTGTGCATTTTTTAAAACTAGAGACCTTGATGAATCCAAGATGGGGTGACTTGTGGGGATCTGACCAGGTTTGTTTGTTACCCAGAATCCTTTGCAAACCTCAAAATTTGGCTAAAAAAAACAAATTTTCCTCAAATTTCGGTGACAGAAAGTTCTGGAATCTGGGAATAGCCACAAATTCCCTTCCACCCAGCGTTCCACCAAGTCTACCGATAAAAATGATACCTCACTTGTGTGGGTAGGCCTAGTGCCCGTGACAGGAAATGCCCCAAAACGCAACGTGGACACATCCCTTTTTTTGAAAGAAAACAGAGCTGTGTTTTTGCAAAGTGCCTACCTGTAGATTTTGGCCTCTAGCTCAGCCGGCACCTAGGGAAACCTACCAAACCTGTGCATTTTTGAAAACTAGAGACCTAGGGGAATCCAAGATGGGGTGACTTGTGGGGCTCTGACCAGGTTCTGTTACCCAGAATCCTTTGCAAACCTCAAAGTTTGGCTAAAAAAACACATTTTCCTCACATTTCGGTGACAGAAAGTTCTGGAATCTGAGAGGAGCCACAAATTTCCTTCCACCCAGCATTCCCCGAAGTCTCCCGATAAAAATGATGCCTCACTTGTGTGGGTAGGCCTAACGCCTGCAATAGGAAATGGCCCAAAACACAACGTGGACACATCACATTTTTTTAAAGAAAACAGTGCCTACCTGTGGATTTTGGCCTCTAGCTCAGCCGGCACCTGGGGAAACCTAGCAAACCAGCGCATTTTTGAAGACTAGAAACCCAGGGGAATTCAAGATGGGGTGAATTGTGGGGCTCTGACCAGGTTCTGTTACCCAGAACCCTTTGCAAACCTCAAACTTTGGCTAAAGAAACACGCTTTCCTCACATTTTGGTGACATAAAGTTCTGGAATCTGAGAAGAGCCACAAATTTCCTTCCACCTAGCGTTCCCCCAAGTCTCCCAATAAAAATGATACCTCACTTGTGTGGGTAGGCCTAGCGCCCGCGACAGGAAATGGCCCAAAACACAACGTGGACACATAACATTTTTTGACAGAAAACAGTCCCTAACTGTGGAATTTGGCCTCTAGCTCAGCCGGCCCCAGGGGGGGCAGAAATGGCCTAAAATAAATGTGTCCCCCACCCCCAACCCTCTAAACCACCCGCCCCCCCCCCCGGGAGCGACCCTTGCCTATGGGGTCGCTCCCCCTGCGTGACATTGGCACCAAAAAAAAATCCCTGGTGCCTAGTGGTTTCTGCCCCCTTGGGGTCAGATTGACCTACAATCGGCCAATCTGCCCCCAAGGGGGGCAGAAATGGTCTAAATACAATTTGCCCCCCAGGGGAGCGACCCTTGCCTCATGGGTCGCTCCCCATCTCTAAAAAAACAAACAAAAACAAAAAAAAAACTATTTGCCCTGGCGCCTAGAGGTTTTTGCCCCCAGGGGGGCAGAAATGGCCTAAAATAAATTTGCCTCCCCCCCCAGGAATCCTAATATTTGGTGGTCTAGATAGATAAAGAACAGTTTTATGCACTATGCTTGTGTTTACAGGAACTTTGCTGGGTGCAGAGTGGAAAACTTCCTTGCTACTTCACTGTTTGGGGTTAGAAGGCCAGAAGGTGCTTGAAAAAGCATCTCCCCGATCTTGATGTGAGTGACTCTGAGGACTTGAATGAGTTTGATGTGTGTTTGAAAAAGTTGGACAAACACTACCTTTCGAAGATAAGTACGTGGGATAGGGTGTGTGGGAGGGATGGGGTGGGCCAGCCTCATGAGGCTGCTGAGGATGTGTCTGGTCAGGACACCATCACCCACATTTTGGGAGCATACTAACAGTCCGAATGCGTGATGGGCCAGGTCCTCACTGAACTCAGTGAGATCAAGTGACATCGGCTCCTCCCAGCCCTATTGCATCAACATCTGAGGCAACCAGTTGCCCCCAAACCTGTGTCTTAGGGACAGAAATAAACAATCTTGTGCTCCCAGTCCAGGTACCTGAGTCACATATAGACACCTCTGACATTGATAGACCTGGACCCAGTAGTAGGGGCCAAACTGTGCCAAGGGCACAGGTACGTGGGATAGGGTGTGTGGGAGGGATGGGGTGGGTCAGCCTCATGAGGCTGCTGAGGATGTGTCTGGTCAGGACACCATCACCCACATTTTGGGAGCATACTAACAGTCCGAATGCGTGATGGGCCAGGTCCTCACTGAACTCAGTGAGATCAAGCAGCTGCAGAAGGATTCCCACAAAGAAATATTGCAACAGAAGGAGGCCCACGATGTCGCCTTGGCCTCCCTAACAGGGGTGTTGAGGGGCAACAACACCACCCTGAGCAGGGATCGAGAATAGGACTAGACCCCTTCCATTGGACTAGTAACATCACCCCTTCGACCTCAAAGGCAGCCAGTGGAAGGGAGGCCCTGCCAGGGGAAAGACCTGCCACAGCACCCCTGCCTCTGTAGCTGAAGAACCCTCCTGGAAGTGGGACGTCCACCTAAACATCCAGAAGATGCAGATGCCAAGAACTCAACCACTGCCAAGAAGTGACCTCTTCCTGATGGAGCCCCTTTGTGTGCCACGGAATCACTCTGTTGACTGTTCTTCACACACTATCCATTTTCCAGGATAGTAGGACACTGGACTTTGGACTTCAAATGTTATGGCAGCTACTCCAATGATTACATCCAGCATGACTGATCCCTTCACAATTTGTCCCTTTTTTTACAATCAAGTTCCACCTTAATGTTCAGAGAACATGTGAGTAAACAGTTCTAGCACACAATCAATGCTTATAGTGATTTGTCAAGTTTGGAGGATGTACAATGTAAATTTCATGTGATGTAAATGAGCAACTTTTAAGATGGGAGTGTTAGGAGGGATATTTCATAGACAGTGTCAGGCTGACGAAAACCAGCAACACAACAACAAAAGTAGTCACTCACACCCAATTTTTATTTTAAATTGTACAGTCCATAGGCTGCAAATATGTCTGGACTGTCATTGCTGAGAATGTGTGAACATGTTTGCTTCTGGCTACATATCTCTAAGTACCATCTCCTTGGCCACTGAAGAAAGGGCCATGGCAGACCCTGTTCCATAGTATAGGCAAACAGATTGGTGAATGTTGTCACCTGCTGGAGCCTTATCACATAACAAAACCAGGTCTATCCAACTAAACATTACCCATGACAGATAGAGGACTGTACAACAGTCCCTAGTCAGAGGCCCATCCTGTTACAATGGTTAGGCATCTAGTGGCATGTTATACACCTATGTCAGTGTAATGGCACAGGCACTATGGCCTGCAATGAGGAAACACCCCAACATCTATGTGCAAGTCAGGAGCATTATAAACACAATGTGAAAGGAGAATGAATGGATTGCTCAGGATGCCATGTCACAAGGCCACATGAGCACACGCATGAAACCATTGGATCAACATACCAGGACAAACAGGTCTCATATTCAGCTCCTGTAACTGCCCTCCTATTGTCCAGGCAGCCTGGCCATGAAACTCACACAACGCAAATTTGCAATACACAATACGTGGATCAATTCCATTTTCACTTCACATTTTAGACCAGCTACAGTCACCTTCCCAAGACACAACTGAGAAATTCCCATATGGTGATGGCAAGGTGAAGAGACCTTGAAGGAAAAAGTAACCTACAAGGAGTTTAGGCAGGCAAAGGCATATGAGACAAAAACATCATTTCAAAGTTATGTTGTTATCCTGACAGTGCAATGTGACTGTTCCAAACAAAGGACATCCTCAACAGAGGCACAACTCAAAATCTGATGTAGCCAGTATACATGGCCTGTATGAGGCATAGCATGAAATGCCCTATCTCATGGTGACAGAGATACCCTTTGGTACAAACCTGACCCCTACAGTACCCCAAGCATTCACAGAAATCACAGACCAACACAGACACTCAAGTGAAATACTAATGATATCTGCCCTCATGTCTCCACCTTCATTCTCATCACTGTCATCCTCACTTAGCATTTCAAGAGGCTCACCCTGTGGCACTGCCATCTCCCCCTCATCAGGGATGTATGGCATGTGTCTCCTCAGGGCACGGTTGTGTAGCATACAGCAGGCCACAATGATCTTACAAACTTTTTCAAGTGAGTAGAGGAGAGCTCCACCAGATTTGTCAATGCTGCGGAATCTTGCCTTCAGGAACCCAAAAGCCCGCTCCACGACACAACGTGTTCTTCCATGTGCCTCTTTGAAGAGGGCTTCCCCTGACACAGTTGGGTTGCTCACTAGTGTCAACAACCAGGGACAGTTTGGATAGGCAGAATTTCCTGTAGGGAAAAGCGACATACATGCAACCATCAATCCAGAGCAACAGCTTACTAGCAGCAGACATAGCATACATATACACATGACATATGTTACTTACTAACCAGCCAGGCCCTCTTGGTATCGGCTGGGGTATTGCACTGTTCCGCATGATGAAGGGATCATGGACTGAACCTGGGTACTGGGCACACACTTTAGAAATGTAGATGTCTGGCAAACACACTACTTGGCCATTGATGGAATGGAAGTTCTTCCTGTTCCGATTGACCTGTTCATTTCCATGAGGTAGAACCAGGGCTACATGGGTACCATCAATGTTTACCACAACATGTTGTATGTGTGCCAAACCATAGAACTCTACATTCACATGGGCAAAATCCTCACGGTGAGGAAAATGAATGTAGCTGTCCAGGTGTTTCAACATTGCTGTGAGTACATCTTTCATCTTGAACTCTAATATGGTGGCTGCCTGACCACCTCCACTGGACAATTGGAACTGCCTGCAACTGCCTGCAGAAGGCATCATGGCAGTAGGCAGATGCTACCGCTGTGGACACTGACCTAAGAGAATATTGCTGCCTGTGGAGATCTTGGCCGAATAGCAGTGTTCGCCGGCAGTGACGGTGGTGACGGTTGCGTACGTAGTGGATGTGACCACCATTTTTTACTGATTTTTTACTGATTCTCTCACTTGACTCCTGACACTGCTGCCAGCAAGACTTCCACGACCTGAACTGTTGTGTACGCCTCTGGGAGCAACATGCCACGACTTACGTGACCCGGCCTTGTCACCTGAGGAGCTGGAGAAGCTATTGGATGAGGTCCTACCCCTATATAGACAGATCTATGGTGCACCAGAGGAGCAGGTAAGTTCCCCATGTGTACACTAGTCTCTGTACACCAACTTATATAATCTTTAGTCATTCTACGCTTGAGACCAGTTTGTATGATTGTGTCTGAAAAGTCCTGAAGGTGCTGTCAGTGTACATTAATGGTTGATTCAATGGGTGTGTATCTATGTCAAGTGACACGTTTGTGGTATTGAGACAATGTGGTGAATGTGCATTGAGTGTTCCCTCTACCAAATTGTGTTTGATGCACATAGCTAGGTGAGGTATTTTGACAGCCATTCCCAGCGTAATCTTGGCACAAGATGTTTGTAATGTGTAGTCACATGGTTGCATGACAGCTGGATGGTTGAATACATGTTGTATGTGTTGATTGGCCACCATTTGAGCTCTTTCTGTGTCTGCACAGAGATCCCAGGCCACTTCTGGCCTTGTTGGACTGTTGTTCTGAAGCCAGGTAATGAGTCACTATGCCCCTCCAGTCTGTACTTAGGCATCCAATGTAAATTGGCTGTGGCCTACATGGTGTATGGTGATGCAGGTTATTTTTTGGACATGGTGTATTGTGTAAGTATGTCTGCCCAGCCAGCAGAAAAGGGGGCATGTGAATTGTCACACACTCCATAGTTATACATCTGGGCTGGTATCATTTTCCTTTTCAACTACCAGTGAGACACTGTGCCCACTCCTGATATCCCTGGATAGCATGTGATGGTGCCAAAACGTGCCTCACTGCCAATATGCAGCTTCTTGAGGCCATAAGCACTAATTACTATGTGAATTGCGGGTGGGCAGTGTCATAATCTGTGACTGATGTGCTCATAACTTCCCTGACAATGTGTATCACAAAGCCTTGACTGATGCCTTGATCCCACATCCCAGTTGTCTCCTTCATCCAGCACTGATGTGTCCAGTGCAGGCCCCTATCATTTTGGACATTGCACATCTGCAGGAATTGTGCAGTTGAGTGATATGCCATGATGATAGACTCTGTGGTTATGACTATGAGACAGAACATGTACAATGTAGGCCTTGGTTTCTCCTTCAGTGCTATAGGTTTTGTGCACACAAGTGGGGATGTATAAAGGTCTATCTTGATGTGACACACAGACCACCACCACCAGAAGTGGCAGGTGCTTGCATCAGTATCTGCACATGTCCAAACATGAGAAGCATTGCATCTTTGTGTGTTCTACATGTCACTTCCTTCAATGTGGCTGAGGCACAATGGGTCTGTATGTTGGCTGGCTGTGACAAGTCAGGACTGAATGCAGCAGGTGCCATTTAGGGGTAGTGGATGTTTTTGTGCAAGTTTTGCAGTCTGCTTTACCTGTCAACTGCCACTTTGTAGGATCTGTTCCATCATGTGCCTGGTCAGTGTCATGTGGTTAGTTCATGTCCCACCAAAGTCACTGCTTTTCTACCTGGTCAGTGCAGGGTCTACCACAGGCGTAGCACCCACTGTTGGAAGAGGTGGGCCCGGAAGACTGCAAAGGCCCAGCTGGGGATGTCCTCTTAACAAGGACGGGGTGCCTGTAGGACCATGATCCCTAGTGGCCTGCATTTTTGTGGTGGCCTATCCGGCCTTGGATGGGCATTTGAGGCCAGCACAGCAGCCACAAGGGGGTGAGTACATATAACATCATTATTGCACCTTTAGCAGGTGATTGAGTGAGGGACAGACTGCTTCCTTGACAATGTAGCATGTGTCATGTGTCACATTATCTCTGGGAACAAATTGGTGCAGACAGGACATGTACTTCCGACTGGTGTGCTCATACTTTTGGTGCTGGGGCCTATGACTAAACTATGCTGAACCCTCAGTCAAAGTACCCAGCATGGATTGAATATGAATGTGTCTAGTGTTCAGCTATCCTGATTTGACTTGTCTGGTGATTGTTAGTTTTCCACCAACAGATCACTCCTGACAAATGCTCCAGTCCAAAGGTAAGTAGGATGTTGGTCACTGCCCTCTGTCATGTGTCTGGGGATATGTGTATGTTGACATCTGCTAACCGGGTGAAGTTTTCCTACATCTATTATTGGGTGCTGGTGCCACATAGCAGCTTGTGATGCATGGGTGTCCATCATACATGTGACATGACTGACAGGGTTTCATCGTGGCAGCTGTATTACACTACTTTCCCTTGGTAAGTGGGGAATGCATACAGTCACTGGTGATGTAATATCAGTGTAGTGAACATACCTTGTGCCAATGGGTCTGCATGTGCTCTATTCCCACTAGGATACATATATATGCAGAAGATGTCTGACATGTGCTAGCCATGCATATGGGATGATGTTACAAAAACACTCTCACATATATGTTTATGGGGTCCTGTTGTAATTATGAGATATCTGCAATGGTTGTCCACTTACAGTGATGCCCCAGACAAGACTGTGTCACCATCATATCTAGTCAGACAGAAACATCCATGCCTTTTAGTATGTCTTAAGTCATGAGTACCTGCAGTAGCCATGATAGACAGGACAGGTAAGGGCAGGGTGTTGATCCACTTGCTGATGATTTGTACTCCTGATGTGGTATGATGGTTGTAGGTCCACCACACCTGTGTGTTGTTGGGGAATTCCACTCTGACTATATGGATGCATCATGGATTGACTCACAGTGATGTTTTCATGACATGCATTTGGGGTCAGGGATTCATCCATAGACAAATGCCATGCCTGTCATTTCTGATATGTGCGTAGTGATGTTGATTCTCGTTGTAAAATGATTTGGTATCCTCCTGATAGTGATTGCTGGGTCTGTGCCCTGCCATCTTGCACAGTACCGTTGCCCACAACAACCACACTCAGAGGCATACATGGAGATGGGTATGAGACATTGTTGGGGGACATCGAAGGCCTAACGGGGACATTCATGTGTATATTCTGGAGACATTTCTCCATTAGGTTTGGGACCTGACTTCATTGATGTACCATGCAAAACCACATGCGTTGGACATCTGGTTGACCTTGCTACTACCTTCGTGACTCATTTTGGAAGGATGTGACTTGTGGAGCTGTACATTTCTTCAAGCTGTCCATTGTGACATGGATGTTTACATGTCACCTAATCTAGGTATGGCATGTTTGAACCAGTGTTGTCTGCCTTTCCTTACCAACATCATTTATTGTAGAGACATCATATTGGTGTATTTAGATGTGTTCATAGGCTTGTGTGAGTGTAATTGGTAGGGTACCTTACAAAGGCATCCAGTTCTTGGCTACTAGTTCCATGTGGTGAGCTGCATGTGGCACAAGCCTGCTGTGGAGTGGTCAACTAGTTGGGTTAGTGTGTTAGCTAGACTTCATTCTTATTATTGTAGTTATCTGAGACCAAAATTTGCTCATGTGTTTCGTCAGTGAGTCCATATGGCATGCATGGTTGCATGACTTTGCATTTGCACATTATGGTGCCATTTTGCTATCACTTTCTGAGGTGAGCCACTTGACATGACAATATGTTTTGTCTCTCAGAGTTGGGATTGATGTGTCATCATCTGCATATAATGACCTTAATTCACTTTCTGTTTTGCAGTACCAGCAAAGGAGATGGGGCCCAGCCAAGTGGGGAAGCATCTGGCCACAGGACCTCAGGTCACGAGACTACAGACAGCAAGGGACCCAGTCGCATGGACGGCGAGGGGAGTGCCACAGAGAAGACTGGATTTAGCTTGACATCATCAGATTCCTCCTCCAGTCCAGTGGCTACTCCCTAGTGGTGGCGGACCCGTCGAGGACCACCCTAGCTCCATCTATGTCCGCCACCCCCCAATCTATCACCAATCTATCACCACCCTCCCTGTTGCTCCCCACCCAGTTGGCCAAGCCCTGTCACCCTGGAGGGTGGGCGTCTCGTTTGTCGCAGGCACCTCTGCCCCTGTCTCTGTTATACCTGCTGCCATCACTGAGGAGGCTATTGACCTCCTGAGGTTGATCTCTGTGAGTTAGACGGCCATCGTAAATGCCATCCAGGGACTGACATGCCAGATCCCTCAAAGCAGTGCATTCCTGGAGGGAACCTTCCTCTTCCCAGTCCAAATCCCCCTTCCCGACCCACCCAAAGCACAAGGACAGACTTGCATGCATTCACCTCAACAGACAAGGCTAGCACACACAAACATAAGCACCACAAGACACACCCCTGGCACGTACACAAACCACATCCACAAACCACATCCACCTGTAGACACAGCAACAATCATGACTTCCCCTGACATTCCACCACCTAGAGCATCACAAACACAACATCGGGCACACCCACAGACATTGAATCACCAGTCACTGATCCAGCCACCACATATATCACAGCCATAGAAAGTACCCCAGCAGACCCTCAGAAATCCACCCCAGTCACCACACCCACATACACCAGAACCAAAGACACATGCAGCACATTCACCATACCTGCAGTCACCACCCCAACAGACACCCACCCACACACCATGGCACCCCCAGCACCTCTACCCCCCTCAGCCCAAAACACATAAACACTTTAATTCACCCATCCAACAGACACCCACCACACACAAGCACAACTTCCACAAACATGCACCCAAAACATCCACACCAACACGTCGGACAACAACTCTCTCAACCTCCAAATCCCGACCCTCTCCTGATGACCGCCCCATGTGTTTAAGAAAGTTTTCCTTTGTGATCTTGACCTTAACCCTGTTCTTCCCCCGTAACACCCCCAAAAGGTCAATTTCTCTCCAGAAGGCCGTACTTTCTACCTATAAGGCCTCTCAAGCTCCCCTGCAAGCACCCAAGCCCCTCCCCCTGCCAAGAAGAAGCCGAGCCCTCCCAAGAAGGTTCCCCTCCTCCCAAAACTACCAACCCTCCCAAGCCCAGACCCAAACCCCCTCCACCCATCCTCAATCCCTGAGGCGCCTGCCTGCAACATTGATGCCCCTACCGGTGGAGGTTATATGGCAGTCAGGAGTCAAGTAAGGGCCAAAAACAGTGCATTTGGGGCAACCCAGTTTGGACTTGTTTATGGCTGTGGACTGAACATCACTTTCTTCAATAAACCCAACCAGTTGTTTGAGTTTTGTCTACAACTTTGTCCTGCATTTCCTTCCCTAGCTTTCTGTTGTTCCTGGCTGGCATTGGCTGTGTCTCTGTATTTATGTGTGTTTGGCCTGCTTTCTCTATGTGGTATTTTTTAAATATGTTAGAGTGCATTGCTGTTGTCCCCCAAGGGAAGTGTGTGTTGGCTGATGAGTATGTGTGTGTTGCTGTAATGCTGGTGTCATAGCTTTGTGTTGTGTTTGTAGTGGTATGTGTATAGTTTTGTGTGATGTGTGCATGTATGGTGTATGACTTGGCAATGATATGGCTGTTGTCTACCTGTGGTGTGTGTTCTTGAGTTTTGTCAGTGCAGACCTGGAATGTGTTGAGTTGTGGTAGTTTGCTTTACATTTGAGTGCACATGTGTCCATTTAGATGTGGACCCTTGCATTCTGGGAGTGTAGGGGTATGTCCCATGAAGATTGGGTTGTGTGTGATTTGTTTCCTTGCCCTTCCCCCATTGAGTGACTATGCATGACAATAGGTGTCATTGCTTCACCATGATATTCATTTATGTGCAGCTGCTGTGCGCATGTTTTTTGGTGCTGTCTTAAACATGATATGTGTCCCAGTGCTGCCTCCTTTTAAGTATGGTCCTGCTGCCCCCATCGCAGCTGTGCAGGTGTTGTTGTGGTGGTGCACTTAGTGTCTTTTGTTGAATTGTCTCTATGTGCATTGTGCATGGCATTGTTGGTCCATTGTGCTATGAGTGTGTGTGATGTTTGTGTCGATAGCAGAGTTGTTTGACGGTGGTGTTGTGTGTGTGCCATGGCAGATGGATGTTTAGGTGTGTTGTATGTGTGGCCAATCCCTGGCCAGGGTTAGTTGTGGGTTTGTGGACTGTGTCTGTATGTGTGGAGTAGTTGTATAGTTGTTCCGATGTGTGTGTATGTTGTGTGGCCTTCTGTGTCCCTGAGCCTGTGTTGTGTAGCCATGTATAAATATGTGGTGTTTCTGTGCAGTGTGTGTGTTTGTGCTGGCTGAAGTTTGTATGTTGTGAATGTGTGAGTGTCTGTGTTGCAATGTGTCAGTGTGTGTCTGGAATGATAGGTGTAGCTGCTTGCCATGGTGTTTCCCCTTATTATGTTTTATGTACTGTTACAAATATTTTATGCATGTTAAGAATACAGGTAGGTATTTGTACTTATGATTGGTGTCTTCCATGTCGGTGTTGTATCCTGTGTCTTTCAGCAAGCAGGAATGGCTCGATGGCGGCTCCAGACGTGTATTGCTGCATGCAGGTGAGTGTCTCCCTTTGAACTGCTCATTTCTGCCTGCTGGTCCATGGTGGTTGGTCCGCTGCGGTCACATTGGCAGTCTCCACTGGCCAGTTTGTGCCTCCAGAAGACCGCAGTGATCTGTGCAGCCTGGTGGTTGCAGCAGACCGCTGGCGGTCTCCTATTTCCTCGACCGCCAAACTCATAATGTTGGCGGTCCGACTGCTACCGCCAACCTGGCAGTCACTGAACCTCCAAACTCGTGTTCAGCCCCTAAATCTCATAGCTATGGCAAATTAGGCCATTTAGCTAATGTGTGCAGATTGCAGCAGAAAATCAAGCCTGTGAAAGAAGTGGTGCTTCAAGGTGGGAGCAACTGCGAGTATTATGAGCTACATTGTGGTGAAGTAGTTCTTCAGGTTGGACAGAACAAAGCCAGGAGTCCTATTGATTGTGTCAGAGTGAATAGACATACAATCAATATGCTGTTTGGTTCAGGTGTGAACATTTTCCTAGTGCCCAAAGAGTTCTATAACAAGAACGTGAAGTGAAAAGTAAAGGTTTTTAAGCCAGAAAAAAGCCTTTGGCACATGGTGGTCAACCTATAAATTTGCTTGGTTATTTTTTGGGGGATATTGACTATAAGGGTTGGTTGACAGCAGGTAAATCTGCATCTCTTGTAAAGGTGACAGCATGATAAGCTGGTTTCACCAGGGTGATCTTGGCGTGATACTGGGTCCCAACAGTGAACCCTGCATTTTCATCAAGCCCTACTAATGTTTCTGTACCAGACGAGAAAGTAGATGCCATTTCTGGTATCGTTTTCAAGGAGAACAGAGGGTTTCTTGATTTGTGTGGTGAGTTTGGACAATTTTTTTGTGAAAAGCTAGGTTGTCTCTTGAATTATACCTACTAAATAGTGTTTAAGGAAGGTGCAATACCAGTTACATACAAGATGCGTGGGGTGCCATTGAGTGTAAGTGCGTTGATGCACTCCTGAACTCAAAAAGTTGAAAGATGAGGGTTTCATTGTGGAAACAGAGGCAACTTCGTAGCTTGCACCTGCAGTACAAGCGCACAAGGCCTCCGGGCAGGTGAGGCTCTGTGTTGACCTAAGAGCTCTCAACAGGGCAGTGGTTGCAGGTAAATATCTGCTCCCAAACATCGTGGAGGCATTGGCGCAGCTTGAAGGTGTGGTAGTATTCTCCAGTTTGGACCTTAAATCTGCATATCATCAGATTAAAATTGGTGATGAGTCCACAGATTTGACTTCTTTTATTACCCTGTTTGGGCTTTTCAAGTTCACGTGGTTGTCTTTTGGATTAAATTCAGCTGCCTCTGTGTTTTGGAGGGCAATGGAAAATGTCCTGGTAAAGGTCCCCATTGTTAAGGTTTATCAGGACAATGTACTAGTTTATGGTTCCTTCTAAGAAGAGTATGAGAGTGGTTTAAGGTCGGTTTTAGGGAGAATTAGAGACTGGGGGCTCACACGGAGAGAGAACAACTGTAGATTCAATAGTTCAGAGATAGCAATATCTGGGGCATACATTAGCAAACCCAAAGAGCAACTGGTGAAGACTATTGAGTAATTTCCAGTACCAGAGTGCAGAAATGACTTAGTCATATTCCTAGGAATGGCTGAGTATTACAATACATTTTTACAAGGGTTTGCCAGTTGCACATTTTCTTTGAGGTCTTTGTTGAAAAAAGGGGCAAAGTTTTTGTGGTCTCCTCAGTGTGAAGCCAAGTTTCTTGACATAAACAATGGCCTTAATGGTGCCCCTTCAAAAGCGAAGTTCCATTTTAATCACTGATTTGGGTTCCAAAGGACTCAGGCGGTTTTCAAGCAAGTAAAAGATGGGAAGAAGGAGACCATCATTTTTCTATCTAAGGCATTGGTGGGCCCAGAGGTCCGATATTCAGCTATCAAGAAGGAGGCCTTATGCATTTATTGGGCCATCAAAAAACTTAAAAGGTTTCTCTGGGGAAGCACCTTTGTGGTCAGGTTGCTCACAAGCCTTTGAAAGAGGTGTTTTACAAGAGGGGTTTAGATTCTATCTCCTCTAGGATTTGTAGGTAGATGGTGACTATGATTTTGTATTCATGTATAGACCAGGTATGGAGAACAGAGTGGCAGATTGCCTTTCTCATCTAGTTACAACACAGTCTGGTATGGTGACGGTGGACAGCGATGGACAGTGGGACTTGGATGACTACAAAGGACTGATTGGTAAAGAGGAATAGAGGAGCCTGTTGACTTCTGATGTTGTGATAAATATTGTGATCAAAATGGTCACTGATGCTTGGAATGGGAAGAAAGATGTGAGTGATGAGGTTTGGAAGTTTTGGAATGTAAGAGATGAGTTGTCGTGAGCGATGGCTTACTCTGGAAGGGCACAAAGTTCATTCCCCTTGTGTGAGTTCGAGAGAAGACAATTCACTTAGGTCATCAAGGTTACCAGGGTATCTCAAAAACCAAAGAGAGTATCTGGTTGCATTTCTTGTGGCCTGGCATTGATGTACAGGTCGAGCATGTTGTGAGCGAAAGTGCGGAGTGTAATGCGAGTGATTAGGTGTACAAGCCCAGAGTTCAACCCATGGTCATAAGGGAAACCCCAAACAGGTCTGACAAGAAGTAGCACCGGTCATCTTAGGGCCGGTCACTTGCAGAACTGGCCAATGGTATAATTCTAGAGGTGGCTAGAAATCCAGATCACACAAGGCATTGAGATCAAGGATGTCATTGGTTTTCTGGATAAAATTTTCAGTAGGGAAGGTCTGTCAGAATGTATGTTAACAGACAATGGAGTCCACCTGGTATCCAAGGAAATGGAAGACATTTTGTCAAAAAGGGAGAATAAGCTTAATAAGTGTTCCCTCTATCATCCAGAGACCAACAGGATGATACAGAGGTTTAAATGGGTATTGAAGGAGTCCATCCAAATTGTGAAATCTCAGAATAAGGATTGGAAGGTGGAGATTTTAGAGAGGGAGGAGTTATACAGGCGTACACCTTATTCAGTCACTGGAAAAATGCCATTCAACTTATTCAGAGGCAGGAAGCCTAAAACTATTATGTTTCCTATGTGGATGAGTTCTAAACCTGCTTGTGAAAGCCCTGTTGGTGTGTGGTGGAAGGATGCACAAGAATTAAAGATGTTGAAGAGGAAACAAAATCTTGATGTGAAACATGCCACTTCAAATACTACAGTAAGTGTGGGTGACACTGTGAAGGTAAAACATTCTCAGAGGCATGGCCATCTAAGTTTTAGCCTTTTTATAAAGTTGTGAAGTTGTTTCAGAATGCGGTCAAGTTCGATGACAACTGCACCAGGAACTTGAATACCATTACTGTGTGTTAGAAATCGGGTATCTAGAAAGCAGAGGTATACACCCTTGTCCAGGGAGGGACCACAGTCCTAGTAAGGGTGAGTTACAACCGAATCCAAATTATCCTGTGCCCACCCTCCAGTAACTTGGAACTGAGTAGTAAGGCTTAACTTAGAAGGCAATGTGTAAAGTATTTGTGCAGAACTTATACCACAACAGTGAAAATACTACAAAAAGACACTACACTGGTTCAGAACAATAGAGAATATTTATCTGACTAAAATAATGTTGAGGTGATAAAAATCCAGAGTACACAAGCAAAGTTATTAATTTTTAATGATTAAGTCCTATTAGCCCCTTCCGCTGCCAGGTCTTTTCCCCCCCTCAGGTGCCAGGCTTTTTTTTGGCAATTCGGGGCAGTTTGAGCTTAGGCCATCATAACTTTTTGTCTACATAAGCTACCCATGTCAAATTTGTGTCCTTTTTTTCCAACATCATAGGGATTCTAGAGGTACCCAAACTTTGTGAGTTCTCCTGAAGGAGACCAAGAAATTAGCCAAGATACAACAAAACTTTTGTTTTTTCAAAGAAAATGGGAAAAAAGGGATGCAGAAGAAGGCTTATGTTTTTTCCCCTGAAAATGGCATCAACAAAGGGTCTGCAGTGCTAACCATCTTCCCAGCTTTCAGGAACAGGCAGACTTGAATCAGAAAACCCAATTTTTCAACACAATTTTGGCATTTTACTGGGACATACTCAATTTTTAGTATTTTTTTGTGCTTTCAGCCTCCTTCCAGTTAGTGACAGAAATAGGTGTGAAACCAATGCTAGATCCCAGAAGGCTAAACATTTCTGAAAAGTAGGAAAGTAGACAAAATTCTGAATTCAGCAAGGGGTAATTTGTGTAGATCCTACAAGGGTTTCCTACAGAAAATCACAGCTGAAATAAAAAGATATTGAAATTGAGGTGAAATAAACTGCAATTTTTCTCCACGTTCTGTAAATTTGACCTTCAATGCCAGATTTTTTAAAGCAATATACCGTTACGTCTGCTGGACTCTTCTGGTTGAGGGGATATATAGGGCTTGTAGGTTCATCAAGAACCTTCGGTACCCAGAGCCAATAAATAAGCTGCACCTTGTAATGGGTTTACATTCTAAACTGCGTATACAGCAATTAATTTGCTGAAATATAAAGAGTGAAAAATAGGTACCAAGAAAACCTTTGTATTTCCAAAATTGGCACAAGATAAGGTGTTGAGAAGCACTGGTTATTTGCACATCTCTGAGTTATGGGGTGCCCATACTAGCATGTGAGTTACAGGGCATTTCTCAAATAGACGTCTTTTTACACACTATCTTACATTTGGAAGGAAAAAATGTAGAAAAAGACAAGGAGCAATAACACTTGTTTTGCTATTCTGTGTTCCCCCAAGTCTCCCGATAAAAATGGTAACTCACTTGCGTGGGTAGGCCTAATGCTCGCGACAGGAAATGCAACATGGACACATCACATTTTTACATTGAAATCTGACATGTTTTCTTGCAAAGTGCCTAGCTGTAGAGTTTGGCCTCTAGCTCAGCCGGCTACCAAACCTGCACATTTTCAATAACTAAATGCCTAGGGGAATCCAAGATGGGGTGAGTTGTGGGGCTCTCACCAGGTTCTTCTACCCAGAATCCTTTGCAAACCTCAAAAGTATGCCAAAAAAACACTTTTTCCTTACATTTCGGTGACAGAAATTTCTGGAATCTGAGAGGAACCACAAATTTCCTCCCACCCAGCGTTCCCCTAAGTCTCTCAATAAAAATGGTACCTCACTTGTGTGGGTAGGCCTAGCGCCTGTGACAGAAAATGCCCCAAAACACAACATGGACACATCACATTTTCCCAAAGAAAACAGAGCAGTTTTTTGCAAAGTGCCAAGCTGTGGATTTTGGCCTCTAGCTCAGCCGGCACTTAGGGAAACCTATCAAACCTGTGCATTTTTTTAAACTAGACATGGTAAACCAAGATGGGGTGACTTGTGGGGCTCTCACTGGGTTCTGTTACCCAGAATCTGTTGCAAACCTCAAAAGTTGGCTAAATAAACACTTTTTCTTCACATTTTGGTGACAGAAAGTTCTGGAAGTTCTGGAATCTGAGAGGAGCCACAAATGTCCTTGCACCCAGCGTTCCCCCAAGTCTCCCGATAAAAATCGTACTTCACTTGTATGGTTAGGCCTAGTGCCCGCAAAAGGAAATGCCCCGAAACACTATGTGGACACATCAAAATTATCAAATACTAAACTACCTGTTTTTGCAGAGAGGCCTGCGTTTTTGGTCCTGGGATCACCAGCCATACAGGGAAACCTACCAAACCCAAACATTTCTAAAAACTAGACACCCGAGGGAATCCAGGGAGATGCGACTTGCGTGCATGTTCTTACTCAGAATCCTCAGCAAACCTCAAATTTAGCTAAAAAATCAAATTTTCCCACAGTTCTGTGTGGGATCACCACACTGGGACAAATTTCCTACCACCTAATGTTCCCCTCAGTCTCCCGGTAAAAATGATACCTCACTTGTGTAGGTGTGCCAAGTGCCTGTGTCAGGGAAGAGCCAAAAACATGTCGAAATTGAGGGGGAACCAAAGCGGGTCCAAAAGGGCAGGTTGAAAAAAAACATTTTAGGTTGACAAGTGGGGCAACATTTTTATCGGTAGATCCCTGCAGATTCCGGAAGGGTCCATCACAAACATGTGGAAAAAAATGTGTGATTTCAAGCAAAGTTGGAGGTTTGCAGGGCATTGTGGGTAAGAAAATGGTGTGGGGTGCCTGTAAAGCACACCACCTTGGACTCACCCAGATGCTTAGTTTTCAGATGTGTCTAGGTCTTGTGGATTTTTCTACATGGCAGCGTCTCAAATTTAAAAAAGTGCAGCCCTCACCATTCCAAGTGGGACGATTTTGAGAGTTAGCCAAGCTCTCATGGCCCAAATGTAAAACCAAAACCCCAAATAATCAAATGTCCTCTTGCTTGCCATGGAATAAGATGTTTTAGTGTGCGGGAGAAGAGCTGAAAGACTGTTTCTCCCTTCAGTAGGGGTGGGGACATAACCATGCCAATACTGGTTGGTAGCCATCACCACACGAATTTTTTTTTATTATTCCCTGGCACCTAGTAGACATTCTGCCCCCCCCCGGGTGTGGCTCGGGGGTAATTGCCCCATCTGCCCACTGGTGGACAGAAAAACTTTGGCCCCATTTATTTGAGGTGGGGGTACGGCCAAACCCCCACCCTCTTATTTTGAAAAAAAAATCTTCACTGGTCTCTGGTAAGCTTTCTGCCCCCCTTGGGGCAGATGGGCCTTCCATAAATAGGCCGAATGTGGCAGATATGGCCACAGTAATGTGCCCCTATGGGGAGCGACCCTTGTCCAAAGGGCTGCCCCCCCAAACAAAACACACTAATACACACACACCAATCCCTGCTGCCTAAGTGGTTTCTACCCCCCCGGGGGCAGATCGACCTAATAGAAATAGGCCGATCTGCCCCCAAGGGGAGCAGAAATGGCCTAAAATAAATTTTCGCCCCCAGGGTAGCGACCCTTGCCTAAGGGGTCGCTCACCTTGCAAGAAATTGATGCAAAAAAATAAATCCTCAGTGCCTAGTTGTTTTGTGACCCCTTGGGGGCAGATCAGCCTAATAGAAATAGGCTGATCTACCCCCAAGGCGGGCAGAAATGGCCTAAAATAAATTTTCCCCCCAGGGGAATGACCCTTGCCTAAGTGGTTGCTCCCCTGGCGTGAAATTGAGGCCAAACAATTAAATCCCTAGTGTCTAGTGGTTTGTGCCCCCTTTGGGAGCAGATTGGCCTAATAAAAATAAGCCGATCTACGCCCAAGGGGGGCAGAAATAGCCTAAATACAATTTGCTCCCCAGGGGAGCGACCCTTGCCTAAGGGGTCGCTCCCCATACATAAAAACTTAAAGTAAATAAAAAAAAATCCCTGGTGTCTAGGGGTTTCAGATCGCCTAATTATAATAGGCTGATCTGCCCCCAGGGTGGCCAGAAAAGACCTAAAAATATTTTGCCACCCTGGGGAGTGGCCCTTGCCCAAGGGAAAGCTCCCCTTATGCGCATGTATATAGAATGAAAAATTCCCTGGTGTCTTGTGTTATCTGTCTCCCTTGGGGGCAGATTGGCCTAATAAAAATAGGCTGATCTGCGCCCAAGGGGGGGCAGAAATGGCCTAAATACAATTTTCCCCCTAGGGGAAACAATCCTTGCCTAAGGGGTCGCTCGCCACATATAAAAACAATAAATAAACAACAACAAAATTATCCCTGGTGTCTAAGGGGGATCGACCTAATTATAATAGGCCGGGCAGAAAAGGCCTAAAAATATTTTGCCCCCGGGCTCCCCTTACATGTAAGTGTGAAAAAAAATCCCTGGTGTCTAGTGGTTTCTGCCCCCCCCCCAGGGCCTAAAAATAGGCGGGCAGAAATGGCCTAAAAGTAATTTTGCCCCCCGGGGAGCGACCCTTGGCTAAGGGGTCGCCCCCCACATATAAAAACAATAAATAAACTACAAAAAATTAGCCCTGGTTTCTAAGGGTTTTCTGCCCCTCTGGGGGCAGAAATCACCTAAAAATAATTTGCCCCCCTGGGAAATGGTCCTTGCCCAAGGGGCTGCTCCCCTTATGAATAAGTCTAAAAAAAAATAATCCCTGGTGTCTAGTGGGCATTTATGCTGCAGCACAAATGCTTGCAGAGACATGAAAGGAAAGGCCTTTCCTTTCCTTTCATGCCTCTGAGTGCCCCCTCCTCCTGAGCAGAGTAGAAATGCTAAGCATCTATGGGGGTTGGAGGTGGAAGGGGAAACGATTCCCCTTCCAGCCCTGCCACAGGAGTGTGGGGGCGCGGCCCTCAGGGGGAGCGCTAGTACTCCCCCTGAGGGCCAGTACCATAATGTAATGGTTACATCTGTGGCACCTCAGAGCTGCGCACCGGATGTAACCAGTACGTCCTTGGCACCCAAGGGGTTAAAGAGCCTAGACACACAATAGCTCCAACTGGGTATATCACGGTGTCATTGACAGAGTTGTTCCTAACAATCCAACACCACCATTGCCGGTCACGGAGTCCCACTGACCCCCAAGAACAGTACCTTTTCGAAACCAAGAACAAGGACGTCGCACAGAATCAGAAACAGGCATCGCTGGAGTCGATGTGGTGTCAGTCCCTTACAGCTTCTGAGGAGAGAGGCAAAAGTTCCACGCTGTGAAGCAGGTGGAGATGTTGTGGCCTCGTCCGTGATGCATCTATTCCCGCTGACTTGGCGTGGTCGCTTGATCTGGTCCGTCAGGACATGATGTGTCGAATTTGCAGTGTCGCCATGACCCTGAATGACGTTAATGGAGTCACGGCAATGTTGGGCTTGCATTGCAGGCCACGGTCATTGCATGCAGTGAGGACAATGGAGCGGGAGCAGGCTGCGGCACCGCTAACATTGCTGAAGTCGTTCTAGAGTCGCTGGAGTCAGGTACTAGCAAAAAGTTGTAGTTGAACTCTTTACTGTCCCTGAGACTTCAGAACAGGAGGCAAGCTCAAGCCAAGACCTTGGAGAGGACTTTTGGGGGAAGGCAGAGCCCTTCCAGCACAGTACGAGGCCAGCAGGGCAACAGCAGGGCAGCAGTCCTTCACAGCAAAGTAGTCCAGAGAGCCCTTTGGGCAGCCATGCAGGTCTTCTGACAGAGTTACAGTTCCAGATGTGTCTCACTTTAAATACCCAAAAATGCCTTTGAAGTGGGGGAGACTTCAAACAGTGGTTTTGAAGTGCACAAGTTCCCCTTTCAGTTCAGTCCTGTCTGTCAGGGTCCCAATATGGGGTTATCAGTCCATTTTGTGAGGGCAGGCCGGGCCCTTTGAAATGTAAGTGTCCCTTACATGATCATGTCCTGCCTTTTACCTACATATCACCCTGCCCCATGGGCTACCTAGGGCCTTAGACATGGTTAGGAGGCTACTTATGTGAGTGGCACACCAGTACTGCAGCCCAGTAGTACATTTAATTTACAGGCCCTGGGCACATGTAGTGCATTTGACTAGGGACTTTCAAGTAAATTAATAAGCCAATTGGGTATGAGCCAATGTCACCATGTTTAAAGAAGAGAGCATATGCACTTTAGCACTGATTAGCAGTGGTAAAGTGTGCAGAGTTCTAAAGCCAGCAAAAATGAGGTCAGAAAAAGAGGAGGAAGGCAAAAAGTTTGGGTTGGACCCTGCAGAAAGGCGATTTCCAACCAGGGCCTTTTGAGAACTCTTTATTTTTAAGTTTTTCTCCCCCTCTTTCATCTGTTGAGGACCCTAACCACCTTTGTGTGTGTCCCTCCAGATACCTTTTTGGACATTAGTGCTAGCCCAGAGGTCCGCCTCCTCAGCAAGCTTCCTGAGATCAGTCAACTTACTATCAACTACGTGCCGGCGTAGCTCTGTAAAGCAAATACTGAGCATATGCTCTCTTAGGATCAAATTGTACAAACCCATATAACCATTTACTCTACTGCCCTGCACCCAGCCATTCACTGCCCTACTGGACAAATCAATAAAGTCTACCCAGGTTTGGTTGGGGAGCTTGTTACTGTCCCTGAATCTTTGGCAATACTTTTCAGGGGTCAGTCCAAATTTGGCAATTTAAATGGCCTTCATAGGGGTATACTTAGTTTGGTCTCCAACCACTAATGTGAGAAGTGTGTCCCTCCCAAGTACAGGCACATGTTTCCACAAGCCCGCCCCTGATTGTTCTTCAGGAACCCCATGAGCCCCTAGTGCAACTTCAGAAGCAGAAAACCACTTATCAATGTCATCTCCCACCCCATAACTTAGCACCACATCCTTGGGTATACAAACCGTCTTGTCTCCAGCAGTTCTTGTATGTATGCTGCCACCTTCACCATCACTCAGACTGCCTAGACTTGAGCTCCAGCTATCTCAGCCTCAGCTCTCCCCGCTTTGCTGCCTCTATTTTTAATCTTGCTAACTGTAGTTGAAATTCTCTTTCCTCCCTCATTTCCTCTGTAGTTGGGCCATGATGGGAGTCACTGCTTCCATGTCTCTCAGGAGGAACAAAATCAGGGGTGTCACCTCCCACTACTGCTGGTAAATCCTCTGGAGAGCCATCCACTTGCTCTCCCAACCCAACATGCTCTTGTGAGTGGGTTTCTGCCCATGCCCTCAGCGCCTTTTGGTACTCCTCCTTCTTGGAGGCTCCACTGGTAGGTACCCCCATTCCTTTTTAGAAACCCTTCAGCTGTTTGACGGTTTATGTCTCCAGTTTGGCTAGGTCAAACTCTCCAGCTCCACTTGTGGACCCAGCCAGAGACATGTTGTATAGGTTTAGTTTAGAAAATGTCAAGCAGGGAAATTAGTAGCAAAAAAAAAAAGATTGTTGACTGGGTGGGTAGTGTACACGTAGCGATTGTATGGCACTGCACAAACACCAAGTCCTATCCCACCGCTGCTCACCAATGTTAGAAATGGGGTCTCTAGTTGGCAGAGGTATACATCCTTGGTTAAGTAGGGACTACAATACTAGACAGGGTAAGTCACAAACCAATCCAAATTGTCCTGTGTCCACCCTCCGGTAGCTTGGCACTGAGCGGTCAGGCTTAACTTAGAAGGCAATGTGTAAAGTATTCATGCAGAACTTATACCATAACACAGTCAGTGATAACATCACAAAAAAGATACCACACAAGTTTGGAAAAATAGGCAAGATTTATCTGACTAAAATACTGTTGAAACTATGAAAATCCAATGTACACAAGCAAAGTTATTAATTTTTAAAGATTAAGTCCAACTAAAGTGCTTAGAAACACAATAGCTCCAACTGGGGCTTTCACTGCTTCCTTGACAGAGTCGTTCCCATCAATACAACACCTCCGAAACCAGTTACGGAGTCACACAGATCCACAGGTACAGTACCTTTTGAGAACGTAGAACAAGGATGTTGCATGGAGTCGGAAAGATGCATCGCTTGAGTCAGTGCGGTGTTAGAAAGAGGCGTCGGTGGAGTCGGTGCGGCATCAGTCCCTAACGGCTTCCGAGGAAAGACGCGTCAGTTCCATGCTGCAAAGCAAGTGGAGGTGATGCAGCGTGGTCCATGATGCATCGATTCCTTGGGACCCAGCTGGGTTGCTGGTTCCAGTCTGTCAGGACGTGATGTGTGGAATTCGCAGTTTCACGACGACCCTGAGTGACATCAGCGGAGTTGGGGCAACATTGGACTTGCGTTGCAGGCCACGGTTGTTGCGTGCAATTAGGTCCATGGAGCGGGAGCAGGCTGCAGCATTGCCAGAGTGGCTGAAGTTGTTCCACAGTCGCTGGAGTCAGGTATTAGCAAAAAGCTAGTAGTTGAAGTCTTTGCTGATCCTGAGACTTCAGAACAGGAGGCAAGCTCAATCCAAGCCCTTGGAGAGAACTTTTGGTGGAAGGCAGAGTCCTTCCAGCACAGTCAGAGGCCAGAAAGCCAGCAGGGCAACAGCAGGGCAGCAGTCCTTCTCAGCAAAGCAGTCGAGAGAGTCCTTTGGGCATCGAGGCTGGTCTTCTGACAGAGTTCAGGTGCAGCCCAGAAGTGTCTGAGTTGGTGTGGTCAGAGACCCACTTTATATACCGAAAAATGCCTTTGAAGTGGGGGAGACTTAAAAGAGTTGTTTTGAAATGCACAAGTTCCCCTTTCAGACAGATCCCAGTGGCACGTTATCAGTCCATTGTGAGAGGGCAGGCCAGTGGCCTTTGAAATGTAAGTGTCAGGTCCTCCACCCTTCCAGCACAGGAAGACACATTCAGTATGCAGATGAATGCAGATGTGACTGAGTGTCCTGTGTTTGTAGTTGTCTGGGTGAAATACACAAGGGAGCTGTCAACCAGCACAGGGCAGACATTGATTGGAAACAGGCTGTAAGGCACAGATAGTTTTACTTTCTAAAAGCGACATTTCTAAAATAGTAATATTAAAGCCAACCTCACCATTAAGTAGAATTTCCTATTACCATTCTGGTCGTATTAAATATGACCTGGTTACCCCTTTCAGATCACAATCTGCCACTCACAAAAGTATATGAGGCCAGTCCTAATGCTAGTCCATGAAAGGAGCAGGCATCACAGTAGTGGAAAATGAATTTAGAAGTTTTTCACTACCAGGACCTATAAACACATATGTACATGTCCTGCCTTTTACCTACATAGCACCCTACCCTATGGGTTACCAAAGGACTTCATTAGGGGTGACTTATATGTAGAAAAAGGGGAGTTTTGAGGCTTGGTAAGTACTTTTAAATGCCAAGTCGAAGTGGCAGTGAAACTGTACACACAGGCCTTGCAGTGGCAGGCCTGTGACATGGTGAAGGGGCTGCCTTTGTGGCTGACACTATCAGTGCTGCAGGCCCACTAGTAGCGTTTAATGGACAGGCCCTGGGCACACGTAGTGCACTTTACTAGGGACTTCTTAGTAAATCAAATATGCCAATTGGGGATGAACCAATGTTACCCTGTTTAAGGGAGAGAGAATTTGCACTTTAGCTCTGGTTAACAATCGTAAAGTGTGCAGAGTCCTAAATCAGCAACAACAGTGGCAAGAAAGCGAAGAGAGACAAGCAAAAAAGTTGGGGGATGACCGTTCCTTGGGCATGAACTCTTTTAATGAGTCTGTTCTGAGGAGGTGCTCACATAAGAAGGGTCCACTGAAAACTTTGTGTGACTATATGCTGAGTTAAGGAAGTTTATGTTGGAAGTGTCTTGACACCTCATTCTCTTGTCATGACCACATCTGCACACGCAATTTGACTTTTATGTGTGAAATGTAATGTAAAGTTAACTTTTGCTCAACTTTTGTTTAAATTATAATTATGTTATTGGTGCATCTGTAATCTTATCTTCATTTTGGAAATATTTTCATTTTGAAAGGAATGTTACCTATTTTGTTTTAATTACATCTGAGGACGTTGTGTGGTATCCTGTGCAGACTAATTTAGCATGGGTTAATGCCAATATCATAGAATGTTAATACACTAGAGTGCTTTAGAAGTTGTGAGAGGCATTTTCAGCTGTCTTTCTTATGGATGGGACGTTTCTGTGAGCTGTATTACTTGTTTTAAACTACGTCAACCCCTACGGAATGTGTTCATGGTGAATGTAACTTTTCACACTCTGTTGAAAATGTTTCATATTGTATTTTACAGCTCTGGATTGCTGTTGCTATGGAAACGAATGGAAGGAGTATTTTACTTTAGAAATGGATTAGTGTTTTAAACCTTAAATTTTGATCTTGTTTCTGATTTGTCCAATATGAGCTAATGGTAGGCATGACATGCTGAAACTGCAGTTTTACTAACTGTATATATGTAAAATGTGCATAAAACCTCCTGGATTTGGAGGTTTAAAAACGAATGTTTTATCATTTTCCTCCCAAGACTCTGTCTGATTTACTTGAGATTTTTTTCTCCCTTGCGATGCTGTCAGTACTCTTTATGAGCTTGACACTTAGGGGCATATTTATAAGGAGCTTGTGCTTGTACTGTAGTTCGGTAATTTTTTTTTGACGAATCAGTAGTGCTGTCAGTACTCCATATTTACAGGGTGACTCATCTAGGGCAATGCATCACTTCGGAGGCCTGCACGGAATTTCCCTGCAACTGAACCAGATGCGTCACGCAACTTTAAACATATGCAAGGTAGGCGTTCTTTCGTAAAATCCAACGGAAAACCAATACAGTGATATTTTTGAGTTTATGGAAGAGTGAAGCATCATTGCCAAGCAGCATGCAGAGCCTGAAACGCATCAAAATTCCTGTGGATCAGCAACCCAGGCATAAGAAATGACACATTTGCACTGGTATATAAACAGAACATACCCAAAGCACTCTGGCAAGCTCAACTACGCCAAGGAGGTGCTAATACTTCAACAAGGAGCAGCAAGAAGACCACCACCTCCTCCACCATCACCACATAGGCAATGCAGGAGAAAGGATCATATATACTGCCAAAGAAGTACCCTCATTGACCTCAGGGAGGAGGAGGTCATCACCTACTACAGTCTCAGGAGAGTCCATTATCCAGCTCCTGAACCAGGTTGCACGAAAGTTGCTGCCAGCATCACAGAGGTGCACTAACATTCCACCGTATGCTGGTATCTGGGTCATTCCAGATCCCCGCAGCAAAAAGTGACAAGAATCTGACATCCATCTTTTTTGTCACTCCTCCCTTCATCCTAGATGCCATCATCAGCTTGACACCCCAGTACCTCATGTTCCCCAAGATACAGCAGCAACAACTGTTCACCAAGCAAGGCTCTTATGCCATAGCTGCCTTCCCACATGTCTTGGGGGCAATAGATTGTACACATGTGCAACTGATGCCTCCTGTTGCAACATCCCACTTGTACTGCAATAGGAAGCACACCTACTCAGTACATGTACAGGGAATAGTGAACAATCTGGTGATGTTCACCAATGTGCTGACAAAGTACTCTGAAAGTGCTCATGATACCTACACCTTCAGTTAGATATGGGAATTGCCTATTGGCTGATAAGTACATTTGAAGTATGTGACATTCCTAAGAGCAGTAAATAATGTATGACAAAATAGCAATCTCTATGTTTCCTACCGAAGACAGTTCATATGTTGGAGGGGTGTGCCTCACATTGTACTCACACATCGTGGCACGTGTGCAATGGTCACCCACAAATCACACATGTTAAGATATGCTAAGCCACTGCAGGACATTTTCAATAGACCCATGTGCCACCAGTGCATCACTTTTAGTAATGGACTGGTTGCACATAGTGCAGACCTATAGCTACAAGACCCTCATTGTTTCAGGATGCAGCACACATAAAAAGAGGAAAATGCCTCTCAGGATTCATTCTGTGCAGGAAGCAGGTGCAAGGGTGCCTGCATTGGCACTAGCCAGGAGTTTGTGCCCCAGCACAGGGAGAAATGACAGTAATACATTGCATTTTTCAAATAAGGTACATTACTGCCCTTTTGAATTGGCACAGGGCAGAGCATCGGAAAGGCTTGTGGCACTGCCTTATGTCTATTCCTATTAAATATGCCCCTGTGTGTGCACCTATCAGTAGTGCTATGAACCTGAGCAATGCAACACAAAAATGAAAATAATCTGTGTTGCATTATTGTGTGCAAGTAAGAGCTTCCATGGCTGCTGTCTGTACGTCCACATGTAACTTCTATTGTTTGTGAGGCATTTCATGTATCCCACACCAGGTAAACTTTGAAATGTATCTAATCTATTGCCCTTCCCAGGTCATGTGTACCACAGGAAAAATACTTGAGGCATCCAACACACTCTAGACAAATATGTGTGGTGTATTCTGTGGCACACAGACATAGAAAATCCGGCCTCCAAGGATTCATGTGGTGCATGAAGGTGACCCGTCATGCACAAAGTAAACCTCACATGATATGCAGCTACACAATCTCTATGGTGCAATTGTGCCTGTCTTGGCGCTATGCAGACCACTGTGTGACAGTGCTGCTTGAAAACTCAGTACTGTGCTGTATGGCCTAAAATATGTCCCACTGTCCTTTCTCAGTGAGGCAGTGCAGTGCTGTTAATACATTAATGCACTGTACAGTGTCACATTTCTATATATCTGGGCCCTTGCCTCTTGTCCACATAGCTGCCCAAACGCATTGCAACATTTAGACAATGATGTTCCAAAGTGAAATGCACTCACTATTCCATTAATGGCTGTAGCTACTGAACATCAGTGACTACTACTGTCACATTTCAATCTCTGTGAATAAATGGAACCACATTATCTGCACTGGGTAACAGATGTAAATCCAGACATGTTGTAGGACAGAAAAGACAATGAGTTCTACAACAACACAATAGAGAAGTGTGAGATAAGTGTCTCCTCATTGGTGTACATGGGGCAGATTTAAGAAAGGCGGCGCTGCACCTAGTGCAGTGCCTCTTTCCTTGTGCCCTTTAGCGCCCCCCTACTGCCACCATGTGTGCGCCGTGTTTAAAATATGGTGCACCATGGCACAGGGTAGGGGGCAATGGTATAATTGTATTGACGCTATTGATGTACTCTGCAGAAGGAGCTCCAAATTTTGGCATGCATTGCGCCACTTTGGAAATATGGTGATGGGGTGTAGGAGGATGGCCTGGCTTATAGTGGGTACTTGATGGTACTTACACTTTGTGCCAGGTCCAGTTATCCCTCATTAGTAGATTCGTAGTGTTCTAGCAGCTTAGGCTGAAAGAGGTAGCTGTACCAGAGCAAGTTAGGCTGAACTAGGAGACATACAAAGTTCTTACTATACCACTTATATCATATAGCACTATATCATAAGAACCACAATACTCAGAGTTACTAAAAATAAAGATACTTAGGGGCATATTTATACTCTGTTTGCGCCGAATTTGCGTCTTTTTTTTCGACGCAAATTCGACGCAAAACTAACTCATATTTATACTTTGGCGTTAGACGCGTCTAGCGCCAAAGTTCATGGAGTTAGCGTCATTTTTTGGCATGAACACCTTCCTTGCGTTAATGAGATACAAGGTAGGCGTTCCGTCTTAAAAAATGACTCCCAGGCATGTGCGTGGTATTTATACTCCCGGGCAAAAATGACGCCCGGGAGTGGGCGGGGCAAAAAACCCCACATTTGCGCCTCTTTTTAACGCCTGGGTAAGGGCAGGCGTTAAGGGACCTGTGGGCTCAGAATGAGCCCAGAGGTGCCCTCCCCTGCCCCCAGGGACACCCCCTGCCACCCTTGCCCACCCCAGGAGGACACCCAAGGATGGAGGGACCCATCCCAGGGAAGAAAAGGTAAGTTGTGGTAAGTATTTTGTAAAAAAATATTTGTGGCATAGGGGGGCCTGATTTGTGCCCCCCTACATGCCACTATGTCCAATGACCATGCCCAGGGGACAGAAGTCACCTGGGCATGGCCATTGGGCAAGGGGGCATGACTCCTGTCTTTGCTAAGACAGGAGTCATGTTAATGGCGTCTGGGCGCCCAAAAAAAATGGCGCAAATCGGGTTAAGACGATTTTTTTGCCTCAGCCTGACTTGCCCCATTTTGGGACGCCCAAACGCCATTTTTCCCTATGCCGGCGCTGCCTGGTGTACGTCGTTTTTTTTCACGCACACCAGGCAGCGCCGGTCGGCTAACGCCCTTCAATAAATACGGCGCCCGCATGGTGCTTCAGAATGGCATTAGCCGGCGCTCATTTTTTGGGCGCAAAACTGCGTTAGCGCAGTTTTGCGTCAAAAAGTATAAATATGGCCCTTTATTTTAGTGGCAATATGCCAAAAGTATCTCAGAGGATATACTCCCTTAGGAGGTAAGTAATATATACAAAATATAACCACAAACCAAAATCAGGTAAGTAAGCAGTTAGGAAAGAAGTGCAAACACTGTAGAACACAGTAGAATGCAATAGGAGACAATAGGCCTTGGGGCAACACAAACCATATACTCCAAAAGTGGAATGCGAACCACAAATGGACCCCAGGCCTAGTTTATTGTGTAGAGGGCCGCTGGGAGAGTAAGAAAACACTAAGGGTGTCCAAGATACCCCACCCCAAGACCCTGAAAAGTAGGAGTAAAGTGACCCTACTTCCCCAGAAAGACAGTAAAGTTGAGATAGGGGATTCTGCAAAGACAACAACTGACTGCAAAGCACTGAAGATGGATTCCTGGACCTGACGACTGCAAAGGAAGGGGACCAAGTCCAAGAGTCACACAGGTGTCCAGGGGGGGCAGGAGCACACTAAACCCCGGATGAAGGTGCAAAAGGGCTGCCACCCGGTGGAAGAAGCCAAAGATTCTGCAACAACGGAAGGTGCCAGTTACTTCTCCTTTGGTCAGTAGATGTCCCACGGCGTGCTGGAGTATGCAAGGTTGTTTCCACGCAGAAAGACCGCAAACACGCCTTGCTAGCTGCAAGAGTCACAGTTAAAGGTTTTGGGTGCTGCCAGGGCCCAGGAAGGACCAGGAGGTCGCCCCTTGGAGGAGGAGACAGAGGGGGTGCTCAGCAATACAGAGAGTACACACAGAAGCAGGCAGCACCCGCAGAAGCACCTGAACAGGCATTCAGAATATCTGAGCATGACGGTCATCTCAGCACAACAAAAGAGGGTCCCATGACGTTGGAGTCCAACTCAGCGAGTTGGGCAATGCAGGACGGAGTTTTGGGGACCTGGGCTATGCTGTGCACAAAGGAAGTCTTGCAAAAGTGCTCAGAAGCCCTAGCAGCTGCAATTCACGCAGTACACAGGATTACTGTCTGGGGTGGGGAGGCAAGGATTTACCTCCACCAAATTTGGACAGAAGGGCCACTGGACTGTCAGGGACACTTGGATCCAGCTCCTGTGTTCCAGGGACCACGCTCGTCAAGATGAGAGGGGACCCAGAGGACCGGTGATGCAGAAGTTTGGTGCCTGCGTTAGCAGGGGGAAAATTCTGTTGACCACAGGAGATTTCTTCTTGGCTTCCAGTGCAGGGTGAAGGCAGACAGCCCTCAGAGCATGCACCACCAGGAAACAGTCGGGAAAGCCAGCAGAATGAGGTGCTACAATGTTGCTGGTAGTCTTCTTGCTACTTTGTTGCAGTTTTGCAGGCATCCTGGAGCAGTCAGCGGTCGATCCTTGGCAGACTTCAAAGAGGGAAGTGCAGAGGAACTCTGGTGAGCTCTTGCATTCGTTATCTGATGAGAAACCCACAGGAGAGACCCTAAATAGCCCTCAGAGGAGGATTGGCTACCTAACCAGGTAAGAGCCTATCAGGAGGGGTCTCTGACGTCACCTGCTGGCACTGGCCACTCAGAGGTCTCCATTGTGCCCTCACACCTCTGAATTCAAGATGGCAGAAGTCTGGGACACACTGGAGGAGCTCTGGCACCACCCCTGGGGTGATGATGGACAGGGGAGTGATCACTCCCCTTTCCTTTATCCAGTTCCATGCCAGAGCAGGGGCTGGGGGATCCCTGAACCAGTGTAGATTGGCTTATGGAAGGAGGGCACCATCTGTGCCCTTCAAAGCATTTCCAGAGTCTAGGGGAGGCTACTCCTCCACAGCCCTTAACACCCTCTCTCAGAGGTAATCCTTTGTTCTGCTTTCCTGGGACTGGGCTGTCCAGACCCCAGGAGGGCAGAAACCTGTCTGAGGTTTGGTAGCAGCGGTAGCTGCAGAGAAAACTCCAGAGAGCTAGTTTGGCAGTACCCGGGATCCACGCTGGAGCTCCGGGGATGCATGGAATTGTCCCCCCAATACCAGAATCCATTCCATGATCCTAGACATGTTACATGGCCATGTTCGGAGTTACCATTGTGAAGCTACATATAGGTATTGACCTATATGTAGGTCACACGTGTAATTGTGTCCCCGCACTCACAAAGTCCGGGGAAATTGCCCTGAACAATGTGGGGGCACCTTGGCTAGTGCCAGGGTGCTCTCACACTTAGTAACTTTGCACCTAACCTTCACTAAGTGAGGGTAAGACATATGGGGGACTTATATGTTACTTAAGTGCAGTATAAAATGGCTGTGAAATAACGTGGACATAATTTCACTCAGCCTGCAGTGGCAGTCCTGTGTAAGAATTGTCTGAGCTCCCTATGGGTGGCAAATGAAATGCTGCAGGCCATAGGGATCTCCTGGAACCCCAATACCCTTGTTACCTAGGTACCATATACCAGGGAATTATAAGGGTGTTCCACTGTGCCAAATAGAATTGTTGAAAACAGTCACTAACCTGTAATGACAGTTTTAAAAGCAGAGAGAGCATCAACACTGAGGTTCTGGTTAGCAGAGCCTCAGTGATACAGTTAGGCACCACACAGGGAACACATATAGGCCACAAACTTATGAGCACTGGCTAGCAGGATCCCAGTGACACATATCAAACACACTGACACCATAGGGTTACCACTATGAGCACTGGGGCCCTGGCTAGCAGGATCCCAGTGAGACAGTAAAAACACCCTGACATATAGGATGTGCTAGGGGCTCTTAAGTATGCCCCTACTGTCTCTCTCAGTCAAGACATCACTTTCTGGATAGTGTGAAAAGCTTATTTTTGTAAATCAGTTAGTGTGTCACACATGCCAGTAGACATGTGTGTTTTTCAAAGTGTCTGGAATAATAATTCCAGTATACATGTGTGTTTTTCAAAGTGTCTGGAATAATAATTTTTAAAGGCCATGTGTGTCATCCAATGTCAGTGGCGGCCCCAGACATGGGTAAATCTCTATATAGGTTCACAAAGTGACATCAATCAATCAATCAATCAATCAATTAATTTGTTGAGAGCTCTACTCACCCGGAAGGGTCTCAAGGTGCTGGGGGGGTGCTACTGATCAAAGAGCCAGGTTGTGAGGTGGTTCCTGAAGGTCAGGAGGTCCAGGGTCATGCGTAGGTTGGTGGGGAGGGAGTTCCAGGTTTTGGCAGCGAGGTGGGAGAATGATCTGCTGCCGGTTGAGGTACGTTGAATGCGAGGGACTGTTGCAAGGGTGAGGTCAGCAGAGCGGACCAGACTTGTCGGGTTTTGGAGGTTAAGTCAATTATTGAGTTAGGCCGGTCCGGTGTCATGGAGGGCTTTGTGAGCATGGATTAGGATTTTGAAGACAATTCTTTTGTTGACGGGTAGCCATTGGAGGGCTCTGAGGTGTGCGGAGATGCGTTCGTGGCGAGGGAGGTTGAGGATGAGATGTGCTGAGGCGTTCTGGATGCGCTGGTGTATTTTCTGGAGGTTCGCCGTTGATCCTGCGTAGAGAGCGTTGCCGTGGTCCAGTCTGCTGCTAACCAGGCCGTGGGTGACCGTTCTTCTGGTTTCCACGGGAATCCACCTGAAAGTCTTGCGGAGCATTCGAAGGGTGTTGAAGCATGAGGACGAGATGGCGTTGACTGCTGGATCATGGAGAGTGAAGAGTCTAGTATGAAACCGAGATTGCGTGCATGGGTGGTGGGTGTTTGGGGCGGCCCCATGGTGGCCGGCAACCAGGAGTCATCCCATGCTGATTTATTGGGCCCGAAGATCATGATCTCGGTTTTTTCTGAGTTCAGCTTGAGGTGACTTGCTGTCATCCAGTTGCCAATGGCGAGAAGTCTGGTGTGGAGGTTGTTCTTGGCGGTTGCGGGGTTCCTCGTGAGGGAGAGGATGAGCTGAGTGTTGTCAGCGTAGAAAATTATGTTGAGGCTGTGGGGACAGACGATGTTGGCGAGTGGAGCCATGTAGATATGGAAGAGGGTGGGGCTGAGTGAGGATCCCTGGGGGACTCCACACAGGGTCTTGGTGGCTTTTGACCAGAATGGGGGTTGTCAAACTCTTTGTGTTCTTTCGGAGAGGAAGGAGGTGAGCCAGTCCAGGGCTCTGTGGTGAATTCCGGCGTCAAAGAGACGTGTGCAAAGGGTTTGATGACATGCGGTGTCAAAGGCTGTGGAGAGGTCGCAAAAGAGGAGGGCAACAGTTTCACCTTTGTCGAGCCTTGTCCTGATGTCGTCGGTGCAGGCGATGAGGGCGGTCTCGGAGCTGTGGTTTTTGCGGAATCAAGACTGGGCGACGTCGAGTAGGTTGTTGCCCTCTAGGAAGCGGGAAAGTTGGTTGTTGACTATCTTCTCTATGACCTTCGCGGGGAGTAGGGAGATAGGTCGGTAGTTTTTGAGGTCTTCGGGGTCGGCTTTGGACTTTTTGAGCAAGGCGTTGACTGCAGCGTGTTTCCAGTTTTCTGGGAAAATGGCGATCTCGAAGGACCAGTTGATGATGGTCCGTGGGGAGCGATGATTTGGCTGGCCTTGTTGAAAACGTGGTGAGGGTAGGGGATCTGTGGGGGAGCCGGGGTGGATGGTGCTCATGTTTTTGGTGGTTTCCTCATCATTGGTGGGAGTCCAGGCGCTTAGTATGTTGGTGCTGCAGGGTGCCATGGGGTTGACCATGTCAGTGGTGGTGGGGGACGATGTTGCAAAGCTTCCATGTATGTCTGTGATCTTGCGGTGGAAGTAGATGGAGAGGGAGTCACAGAGGTCCTGTGAGTGGGGAGGGTCGATGGAGCAGGACTTGGAGTTGGCGAGTTCCTTGATAATGTTGAATAGTTCCTTCCTATTGTGTTCATTGTTGTCTATCTGCTCTTTGTAGATAGAACTTTTGGTGGTCCGGATGAGCTGGTGGTGTTTGCGCATGGCTGATTTGAGGGCTGTGAAGTTGTTCTCTGATTGTTCTTGGCGACAGGTTTTCTCAGCTTTCCGGCATTCTCGTTTGGAGGCCTGAAGGTCTACGGTGAACCAGGGGGCTTTCTTGTTGATGCGGGTGTTGTTGGTTTTCTTGAGTGGAGCGAGGGTGTTGGCGCAGTCATTGAGCCATTGTTTGAGGTTGAGGGTGGTGGTGTTGGGGTCGTTGGTTTTGGGTGGTAGGGATTGGGCGAGGTTGGAGATCACCTGTTTCTTGGAGATCTTGTTCCACTTGCGGTGAGGGATGGGATGATGTTGGTGGTGGGCTTCATGAAGTAAAAATGAACACAGTGGTGGTCGGTACAATGGAGTTCGATGGTGTGAGTGAGATGTGGCTGCTGGAGGAGAAGATGGCATCAAGCTTGTGCCCAGCTGAGTGTGTGGGCGAGATGACCAAGTTGCTTGAGACTGAGGTTTGCGAGGTTGTCCGGTAGGGCAGCAGAGTTGCAGTCGCTGCCATCTCCAGGTGGAAATTTAGGTCGCCGAGGACCAGGTAGTCCGAGGAGGCGAGGGCCTGGGAGCTGATAGGGTCGGCGATAGAGTCACAGAATTGGGGGCGGGGGCCTGGTGGTCTGTAGACGAGGGTTCCTCTCAGGGTGGTGTTGGCGTTGATGTGCATCTGAAAGTGTAGGTGCTCTGCGGCATCTATGGCGTCATTGGTGTTGGTGGAGATCCTGATGGAGCTTCCGTTGACTATGGTGACTCCTCCTCCTGGTTTGTTGATACTGTCTCTTTGAGTGATCTTGTAGCCCTCAGGGATGGCTATGGCAATGTCTGGTTCTGGTGAGGGGTTCATCCATGTTTCAGTGAGGAAGGCGATGTCAGGGGAGGCTGTTGTGAGTAGGTCCCAGAGCTTGATGGCGTGCTTGTGGACAGAGCGGGTGTTGAGGAAGATGCAGCTGAGATGGTTGTGGTGTCTGGGGTTGTTGTGGTGCTTGGTGGCCTGATTGCAGGAGAAGCGGCATGAGCGGCAGGCAAAGGGTCCGTGGGTGTGCCTTGGGTCAGCCTGGGCACAGGCGGTGGGCCGGCCGGGGTTGAGTGCGTGTAGTTCAGCGGTGGTCTAGTGGCGTCTGGAGGAATGGGAGGGGCAGGGGGACAGGTGTTTGGCGCGGTCCAGTCGCAGACGGGCTTGCCTCTGGCACACCCGCTGCGCGCAGCCGTGCAGCGGCCTACATTAAGAAGGGGAGGTGGGAGGCAGGAGCAGCTGGGAGGTGGAAGGGGGTGGTGAAGGGTGACGCAAGAGGGGTGGGGCCACAGGGGATGCAGCGGAGGGAACCGGGCAGAACCAGCAAAGCAAGCAGTAGAAACAGGCAGAAAAGACACAAGAAAAGGCACTAGAAAAGGCAAAAGCAAAAAGGCAAAAGTAGAAAAAACGGCACAACAGGAACAGAAAATACACAAGATGACAAGACCAACGATACTTACGTCTACCAGTAGACACCAGGGATGAGGCGCAGGTGGGTGCCTGCGGGTGGTGGAGGGCCTCGAACTCGCAGCTGCATTGAGGGCAGGGTAGGAGCACGAGGGCAGTCTGGTGGAGCTGCTTGTCACGCAGAGTTGTTCCTGGCCTTAAGTAAGGTCAGGGGTCACTCTTGGCAGCACACAAGGGCCGCCATTAAGAAGGGGAGGTGGGAGGGAGGAGCAGCTGGGAGGTGGGAGGGGGAGGCGAATGGGGGTGCAAGGGGGTTGGGGCAACAGGGGATGCAACAGTGGGAAACAGGCAGAACCAGCAAAGTAAGCAACAGAAACGGGCAGATAAGGCACAAGAAAAGGCAAAAGCAAAAAGGCAAAAGTAGAAAAAAATGGCACAACAGGCACAGAAAATACACAAGATGACAAGACCAATGATACTTACGTCTACCACTAGACACCAGGGATGAGGCGCAGGCGGGTGCCTGTGGGTGATGGAGGGCCTTGAACTTGCGACAGCAACAAGGGTGGGGGTAGGAGCACGAGGGCAGTCTGGTGGAGCAGCTCGTCGCACAGAGTGGTTCCTGGCCTTCAGTCAGGTGAGGGGTCACTTTGGGAAGCGCGCAGCAGCTGCCATTAAAAAGGGAAGGTGGGAGGGAGAGGCAGCTGGGAGGCAGGAGGGGGTGACGAATGGTGGTGCGAGGGGGTGGGGTCGCAGCAGTTGGAACCAGGCAGAACCAACAAAGCAAGCAGCAGAAACGGGCAGTAAAGGCACAAGAAAAGGCAAAAGTAAAGAGGCAAAAGTAGAAAAAATGGCACAACAGGCACAGAAAATACACAAGATGACAAGACCAAAGATACTTACGTCTACCACTAGACACCAGGGATGAGGTGCAGAAGGGTGCCTTTGGGTGGTGGAGGGCCTCAAACTCGCAGCAGCAGTGAGGGCGGGGGTAGGAGCACGAGGGCAGTCTGTTGGAGCTGCTCATCGCGCAGAGTGGAAATCAACAGTCCAAACACAACATATTTCTTAGCTATATTGACACTACATGTACAGACATACACTCAAGCATACAGCCACCATGACAGATGCAAACAGTGTGTTGGTACCTGTTCTTGTGGTAAATTAACCAAAGGAAAACCATAGTAAATCAGCAATATACAAGTCACAAACAATAAAACAAAGATTGCATTACAATCTAGTTGATGATTGTTGAATGCCAAATTTGGCATTCAACAATCATCAACCTAGATTGTAATGCAACCTGGACAAGGTACCACAATGTATTCTTGATGTTAATCTCAGCATTACTTTGAAACAGCAATGAGGTAGAATCATTTCAAATAGGCACATAATTAACATCAAGTTACAATACAACAGATACATGTGAAGACCAATGTATTGTGTATAGGTCTGTGGTAGACATATATAAGTTACAACATCAATGTGTAATACATAAGGATGCCCCCACATTGCATACCCATTTGTCAATCCCAGTGTGGTATGACATATTGACTGATGAAAAGCAGCAGCTAAAGGCTGACAAGAAATCATACAACTTTCTACGGAACCTGTGTCTAATGCACCACATATACTGACCAGATATCTCTCACTAAAGGAAGTGAAAAATTCCATGGCTCCGTCATTGGCAGGTAGTGCAGCAACATCAGTGGTCCCACAGGGACACTTGTGTGAGTGTGAACCTAGTTAGTACTGGTACAGCTTAGCTTGGGATGATAAAAATCCATATTCTGTGAACGAAATACCATCACTTGCAGTGGCAATGGCCCTACAAAACACCTATCACACTAAGCTACGGCCCAAATGTGATTATCTGATTATGGCACTGTCAAAGGTAGCAGGCCTTGGACACGTTTTGTTATGACACAGAGAACAGGAATAGTCATGTGGAATTAAAAGTGTTCAACTCAATGTAACCAATAGTGTCCAAAAATGCTATAAATGTGTGAGTCATTCAGTACGCGTACCTGACATGTACTTGAATGTGGGCTGGTCAATCACCATGATCATTGAGTGAGTTTTCTTTCTTTGTCTTTCCAGCTGACCAATGACTTGGTCAGCAGCTGTGGGTCATGACCCCATTTGCACATCCCCAGACTGAGACAGAGCACACATAGAACAAAGTACGTGTGCAAGACCAGGGACATAGTGGAGTGGACTTTCAGTGTACTGAAGTGTTTCTTCTTCTGCTTGGATATGTCCAGGTGGGGATAGCTATACTCCCCCCACCGATGGTCTGCAAAATGATCCTTGTGTGCTGTACATTGCAGCATTGCACAACATATATGTGCAGACAAATGTTCCATGGGACGTGGACCATGAGCACCAGGAAGCACCTGTTCAAAACGAGAAAGAAGATGAAGACAGAGGCCAAACTGTACACACAATTGCCAGGACCCTGCAAAGAAACAACATTGTCCAGAACTTTTTCAGTCAAGCATGAAGCAGCTCATGGGCATATCATCTTTGATTTGCTTTAGAAAGAGTGTTAAAAAAGGAAATAAATGAATGAAAACAACTTTTGTGTACGCAATGTCATTTCAAAGTCACTGTAAACATAAAAACTCTCACATCTCACCTAATAATTTTTCGCACATCACAAAGGTACATAGTTAGGTGTTGCATTCACCTTGGGATAACATCATGTGGACTAAATTATGTGTGCAAATCAACAATATGTGCCAAATGCATGTGCTTCAGGACTACATACAGAAAACAAATGTTGCAATGTGGAATGGTGTGCACATGCTGTGAGTATATGTGCTGCTACAGTGAACTGAACATCGGAAATCCTAACAAATCCAAATGGGGTGTAAACAGTGTGAAAGGACTGAGCATGTGTGTTCCACACCTTGACATTTTTAAATACCTTACACGTGTTCTAGTCAGTGTAGTGACAGCATAGTTGTGTGACTCTGAACAGAGGCCTATATGATGTGTATGAGCATACAGTGCAACCTAGGTAGTTGCCAAATGCCACTTCAATGTTTGCAAGCACACTGCAAGATCAGTGTGGTATCTTACATGACACATATAAAGGTTAAGCCCACATGTGTGCCAATGCTGTATTTGCTAACTAGGCCCAATGCAGTCACACTTGCCCCACTAAGCAAGAATGCAACTGTTACATGCAGGAATGGATGTGACCATGTTGCTGTGTCTCACTCAGAAACGTACCACACAGTGACTCCTACACAATGTGTGCCAATTAAAACATGACACAAAGAAAACCAAAATGCAAAATAGATGACAAGATAAAACTACATGGATATCACTCCTGCCAAGGTAGCATGCACTTACACATTCCTGGTTAGAGTGGTTGAATCTGTCTGTAAGTGCACATATGGCCATCTCATGTTAATGCCTACACACATCCTAGGTTCGACTAAGCCCTCTCTGTATTGAAAGATGAGATGCATAGATATGGTAAATATGTTCCTTCTTGGAAGTCATCACACTTGTTAAGGCTCCTCAAGCTGGCCTTGTGAGGATCACAAAATAGGCTTACATCTGTGGCCAACACCTTTCTGCAGGTCTAATGTGCAAGTGCCACTCATATTGTGCCAGACACCAAGCCCAGGCAGCAGGTGTGTGTGTACCATAACATTATATGGTGGTCATTGGCTATTAACGTCTGGAAAATTATGTCTTGCACATATTGACAGGTGTCCTATTAGCCTAGCCACATGTTTTTCATACTTAGACAACCAATTTGTGAGCTGGATGCCACATACACTGTAAGTTGGCAGACGCAGCCATTTTATGAAAGCAGACAAATAGATCTTCGATTTTGGCCATAATCATGAACAACTATGTGGAGTTTATTTGCCTAGGACTACAATATCTGTGAAATTAGTAATCCAACTACACAGTTACCTATGTTCAGCCCACCATAGTTTGACCTGTAATATAAATAAAAAATATCAAGCTATCAATAGATCACAATATGTCTGTGTATATCACTGAGCTGTATTCCCTGTCTTAGTAATTGCACCATGAGCGCAATGAGTCACACATGTGTATTTTTAACATATACATGCATCATATCACAAGTCTTCTAGAATGTCAGCAAGAAAAGTGAGCCCTGGGACAGTTTACCTGCATTGCACAATTAAATACGGTGTACCACACACAATAGACTAGTTGCGTCAATCAAAACACGCAAATTGGCCATTTGTGTGATGAATGGCACCCAGAGCATCGATTAGAAGCCACGCATCAATGCCAATGAGTCAAAACCAATATATTGTGCATTGGTATGCCTTGTGCGTAAATCACAAATTGCCTATTAATCTAGTGATGTGTCAGAAAAAATGACTTATTAGTAGAAAACATGAATCATCCACCCAGGAAATGATGCCAGGGCTCTTCCATTGCAGCAAACCAGAAAGTGTGAAGTTACTTTCATTTCACTTACAGTCTTTTGTCTGTGCTGGATAGTGGAGGTGTTTTTTGGTGTTTGCTCTGCGAATTGCTTGTGTTTCTTGTTCCTGTTGGTGTCTGTGATGTCCCTGTTGTATTAAAAAAGTGTTGTTTGTGCAATGTATTTGTATTTTGTATTGTTTTGTCAACTATATTGTTAGGTGTTTGTCCATTTAGGGGTTTGTTGTTTTAGGGTTAGAGGAAGGGTTAGTTTAGGTTTAATCATAGTTAAGGGTGAATATTTTTGGTAGGGATATGTTGGGGAGGGGCAATGCCAAGAATCTGTCAGAGATGGAGTTTGGTGGTCTGCTGTGGCTCCTGGTCAACTACCTGCTCAACATGATTGCTAAGGGTGGCTAAGGGGAGCCAGAGTTATATTACCCATGACTGAAAGCAGCGGTGGGAGAAAGTTCACTTCCTCATGGGCCAAATCTTTGGTGTACAACGCACTGTCCAACTGAAGCACAGGTAGGCAGATGTGGTTAGCCAGGAGGCCAATCTTCTGGAACATCTCGGAATGGAAGTTGGTGATCCTATAGTACATGAGCTTGTATCTGTTTGTCTTTTGCCAAAATCTATGAATGTTTTTTTTTCAACTGGAAGGGCCACAGGTGCATGTCCACAGTGGCCTAATAATAGACCAACCATGCATGCATTGCAGGGGAGGCCTGAAGATTTGAACTGAGACATCCAACAGTGCACAGGTAGTCTTGTCACCGGGCTTGCAAGGTCATGTCTGAGTACAAACTGTGGGAGTCACCCACTGTGCATGTTGCAGGGGAGCACAATCACATTTCATAAAGCCACAGAATGGACAGGGCGTTTGATTTGCCCAGAAGAATTATGCATACTTGTATCTTTAAACTCGGTCACTCTTCCTTAATCAATCAATCAATCAAGGATTTATAGAGCGCACAAATCACCCGTTAGGGTCTCAAGGCACTGGGGTGGGGGAGCTACTGGTCGTAGAGTCATGTCTTGAGGCATTTCCTGAATGTCAATAGGTCTTGGGTCTGGTGAAGGTGGAACAGTAGGGAGTTCCTGGTCTTGGTGGCTAGGTGGGAGAAGGATCTTCCTCCCGAGGTAGTGTGGCGGATGCGGGGGATGGAGGCGAGGGCGAGGCTGGCGGAGTGAAGATTGCGGGTGGGGGTGTGGAAGGTGAGTCTTTCGTTGAGGTAGCATGGGCCTGTGTTATGGAGGGCATTGTGTGCGTGGATGAGGAGTTTGAAGGTGATCCTCCTTGATACTGGTAGCCAGTGAAGGTCTCTGAGGTGGGGGGAAATGTGGTCACGGCGTGCGATGTCCAGAAAGAGGCGGGCCGATGCGTTCTGGATTCTTTGCAGTTTTGTTGGGAGTTTGGTTGTTATTCCTGCATATAGGGCGTTTCCTTAGTCAAATCGGCTGCTGACCAGGGCGTGGGTGACAGTTTTCCTGGTTTCGACTGGAATCCACTTGAAGATTTTGCAGCGCATGCGGAGAGTGTTTTAGCAGGAAGAGGAGATGGCATTGACCTGCTGAGTCATGCTGAGTGTGGAGTCCAAGATGAAGCCTAGGTTGCGTGCATGGGTGGTGGGTAAGAGTGCGGTTCTTAGGGAGGTGGGCCACCAGGAGTCATTCCAAGTTGAGGGGTTGGTGCCAAAGATGAGGATTTCTGTCTTGTCTGTGTTTAACTTGAGGTGGCTTGATTCCATCCAGCTGGAGATGGCGTGAAGTCCGTTGTGGAGGTTGTTCTTTGTAGTTGTAGGGTCTTTCGTGAGGGAGAGGATGAGCTGAGTGTCGTCTGCGTAGGAAACTATGTTGATGTGGTGGGTTCATGCGATGTTGGCGAGGGGGGCCATGTAAACGTTGAAGAGCGTGGGGCTGAGCGAAGATCCTTGGGGAACGCCACAGATGATTCTGGAGGCTTCTGACAGGAACGGTGGGAGGCGGACTCTCTGGGTTCTGCCTGAGAGAAATGATGAGACCAGTCGAGTGCCTTGTCGTGGATTCCAGCGTTGTGGAGGCGTGTGCGGAGAGTGTGATGACATACTGTGTTGAAAGCTGCGGAGAGGTCCAGGAGGATGAGTGCAGCTGTTTCTCCTTTGTCGAGCATGGTCCTAATGTCGTCTGTGGCAGCAATGAGTGCAGTCTCAGTGCTGTGGTTTCTGCGGAATCTGGATTGGGAGGTGTCGAGTACCTTGCTGTCTTCCAGGACCCGGGATAGTTGATTGAAGAGTAAAACCAGCATTTTTACTGTCTAGGGGCCAGATGTAGGAAAAATCCAATTTGCGAGTTGCAAATTGCGAGTCCTTCCGACTGCAATTTGCAACTCGCAAATTGGTATGCAGAACAGTGTCTCAGACACCGTCTGCAAATCGGTATCGGGTCGCAAAGACCCACCTCATTAATATTAATGAGGTGGGTCGCAAATTGCGGCCCCATAGCGACTATGGACACTCGCAAACATGGAGGCCTGCTGTAGTCAGCAGACCTCCATGTTTGTGACTGCTTTTAAATAAAGCAGTTTTTTTTTTTTTTAAGTGTAGCCCGTTTTCCTTAAAGGAAAACGAGCTGCACTTAAAAAAAAATCCGAAACCTTTAGTTTCGGTGTTTTTTCAGGGCAGGTAGTGGTCCCTTGGACCACTACCTGCCCTGAAAAAAACATTTTTGGTCCATTCACAAAGGGGAAGGGGTCCCATGGGGACCCCTTCCAATTTGCGAGTGGGTTACCATCCACTTCAAGTAGATGGTAACTGCGACACCATTTGCGACCGCATATGCGGTCGCAAATGGTATTGCATACCACTGCGAATCGCAAATAGGAAGGGAACACCCCTTCCTATTTGCGATTCGGAAATGCATTTTGCGAGTCGGTCCCTACTCGCAAAATGCATTTCTGCATTGGAAACACGCATTTGCGAGTCGCAAACGGCAAATTTTGTGTTTCCTGCATCTGGCCCTAGGTGTGTAGCATTGTTCACAACATGTATTGAGTTGCAAAGGCCCCATCAAACCTATTACCTTGCAGAGTGTTTGTCAAGGTATCCTGTTCACGTAGCCCTCTAGGTCAGGCAACCCTTACACCATGTAGCAAGGAAGGTTGGTATTGTACATTGTCTGCACTCTGTGTACCTGAAATGTGATTTGTCTGATGATATCTGTAAGCACTGAAACATAGCAAACATATTTTCACCATTAATCCATGTCAGCCTTGCCATTTGCTACATGTCCAACGTGCAGACAATACCAGGCACAGTGTACATCTTCGATATTCACAGAACAATGTACCATGTTTTTCTTTTTGTAGGTGAACCTCTACCCTACACGAACGCTGAGGTGGACACCTTCAGGCATTCCAATGCTACCAGTGACTGTCACCTGAATGTATTCTGTGTTCTGTAAGGGTTGTGTGTGATTTCTGACATTGTTTGCAATGACATGTGTAATGGGTATCATCATTCACCGGAAAACTATTTTTCCATACATGTTAAATCACAAATGAAGTAGAGCAAAGTTGCATCTGTAACAGATAGGGACAAACATCAATGTGCATGCATTGACAATCTATGCTGACCTACATGATGGATGGCTCTAAATCTTGTGTGATGATGTTTGCAAAGCTGTGGTGTTGATGTTTATGCACATGTACCAACATCAGCCCCAAGACCAACAGATGGTCATACCTTCAAAAGTCTATTAGCCATACTATGGACCAGAATTCACAAATGTATTCAAAACATATGTGACAGAAGAGATGCATGAGTTCAGCCCAGAGTTTTAAGACACAGTATGTTTGCACAAGTCAAGCCAAATTATACTTTATTTCGGCTGGAAGCCATAAAAGTAAGCAATAAGATATCATATCATAATTGAGCAACATATCATTTATAAATAAGAATCAGCACGAAATAGCACATTATACATTTAAAACCCTGATTAAATTATAAAAGCACTTTTTGTAAAAACCAATGCATCACATCCATTGTTCTTAAGATCTTAGTATTCAAAGATATTAGGTATATGATATGATGGATTATTATATCTTAATTCCAATCAATTAACGACTTGATATATTAAATAGATAAAAGCTCAAACCAATATGTTAAAACACACAATTATAGTAATTCTCTAGTTCTTAAAGCCCATGCACTTTGCAAATATCTCGCAACTGAAAAAACTATTTTGTCATTTGTATCAGTTGTCAGGATACGTAAAGCTGTATTCCATTCCCTTATCCCTATTAACCTACATAGCTGGGCAATCCACTTCTTCCTAGGCACCAAATATCTAGGACAGAAAAACATAAAGTGGTTGAGTGACTCTGTTGACTTTTGGCAATGATGACAAAATATTGAATTACAATCCTCCACTCTCCATCGTGCAGTAAATGTCTTTAGCGGGAGAATCCCTAACCTGAACTTAATAAAAAGTGTTTTTGGTATAGGGAGGATTTACATTGTCCATATAGCAAGAAACTCCTTTAATACTATCTGGAGGGTGGGCAGATACTCAGAAGTCCAAAGGCGCACCAAATACTTAAGTGGTCTTAGTGCAATTTCATTGTGGATCTCATTTAAGGCTAGATCGTATCTAAGCGGAGTGAGAGGGGTGCTCATCGGCAGTCGCAAGATGTTCCGTAGAAAACGTTTTTTTTACCGTAGTCAAGCACCTGGAATTGGTATGTCCCCAAAGCTCAGCACCATAGGTTGAAGCTGCGACTGCTGCTGCTTTATATACAGTAATAGCAGGTGATAACTCCCCTTGCGCAATATTAGCAATTTTCCTCCCTATCACTGATGACCTCTGCCTTAAAACTGTCAGACTCTTCCCAATCTGCGCTGTCCATTTTTGGTCATCGCTTAGCCTAATCCCCAGGTAATCGAATTGGCTGACTCTCTCCACTGGTTGGCCTGCTATGGTCATTTCCCCCCTAAACCGTTTGTGCGGGTTAAAAGCCATAAGCTTGGATTTTGATGGATTTATTTCAAGACCTCTATTAGAATAGAACTTGTAAAAAGCATCCAGTTCATTTTGCAAGCCCATGGGTGTTCTCGAGATTAATAGGGTATCGTCAGCAAACATTAAAATGGGGACAGAGACTCCAGCAAGCTTTGGTGCATCATGGTTGCAGTGTAACAATTGGTCCGCCGCGCCTTTAATGTAGAGGTTAAACAAAGTTGGGGCCAGAATACACCCCTGCCTGACCCCCCTGTTGACAGATATAGCTTCAGTTAAGTCGTCACTTTGGGACCATCGTACTTGGGCGTACGTCCCCTCATGGAGATACCTAATCAGTCTTAATAGTTCTCCATCAAGTTGGTAACTCTCCAAAACGTTCCACAGTAAGTCGCGTGGAACCATGTCAAAGGCAGCTTTTAAGTCAATAAAAGCTACATACAAATGACTTTTATCCAATGACAGATATTTCCAGCAAAGGAGGTTAAACCTGGATACCTGGTCTATTGTGCGCATCCCTTTCCTAAAACCTGCCTGAAAGTTGGAAACAATATGAGAGTCCTCTATCCATGCCTGTAGTCTATTCAATACCTGCTTACTAAATATTTTTTGGCTACCATCGAGTAGGCTGATTGGTCTATAGTTAGTAGGTTCTTCCCTTGGCCCTTTCTTATAAATAGGGACTATAATTGCTTCTTGCCATGTGGGGGGAAGTCCTCCCCCCCTCAGTATCTCATTGCTGAGCGCATTTAAATACAAGGACCAAGTTGTCGGTCGGGACAGATATAAATCTCCTGGGATGCCATCCAACCCAGGTGCCTTCCCTTTCCGTACCGATTGGAGAGCCAAAGTTGTTTCTTTTAAAGAGAAAAAACCCAGAGCAAATTTAGGAGGTATAGCTCTCCCAGCAGGTGATGTATTAACAACGAGTTCATTAGATTTGAATAGAGGGATAGTAATACTATAAATTTGAGGTTTCCTACATACCTTATTAAAATGTGTCATCCAGGTTCCTGGCTGGATTACGGGGTAAGTCTCCATTACTTGAGAGCTGCTTTTGTCTGCCACTAATTTCCAAAATAGTTTGAAATCCTTCTCATGAAGTGCATCTACCAGCCCATTCCAATATTTAATTTCCCACTCTTTTTTTGCGTCTTTAAGTGCAACTTTGTATGCAGCCCTGGATTCTCTTATCTCTCGGTAGCTCCCTGCCTTTAATGCTCTCAATAACTGTATTTTGGCCTGACGACAGGAGTTAGAAAACCAGCTTGCCGTTCTAGTCCCAATCGCTGTGCGCCTCCTTACCACCTGGAAGTGTGGTTTTAGTCGATTGGTCAAAATACTATGCAAGCTGATCAGATCCACCAATAAAATATATGTATGCTTCAATGGGAGGAGCGTTGTTGCAACTATTCTATAAATAGATAGCTGGAAGTTAATATCATCTTCCACCCATTCCCATTTTACATTTTTGAGATCATTCGTCATGACTATGGCATTGCCCTTGGCCCATGTTGCTAATGTTTTACAACTAAATGAGGTTGTAGAAAAGACGGTACTCAGGGCTTGATGGTCACTATCATTTCGAGGGAGAACAACCATGTCAATAAGAGATTTCCAGAGAACGTCATCTTCTAAAATGTAATCAAGATGACTAGCGTATGAGCCTCTCCTATATGTGGGCACGGCCGGGGTGTCTGACCTGGTATTCCCGTTTACTATTCTTAGCCAATTAGATGTTATTAGATATTCTAGTAGGTTTAGTGCTCCCCCTTCTTTCTTGGTCATAGCTCGAACCGGCCCAGATCTATCCCATGGCTCTGCAAACTGGATTTCTTTTTGCTGATTGACAGCTCTGGCATTCAGTTGCTTATTGAAATCTCCTGTGACGATTAAGCCCTGGCCTCCCGGTAGACAGTTGAGGAAATCTGTTAGCATACTCATCAGAACGATCTGCATCCTTTGAGTGCCGGGTCTAGCGTATATGTTTATAATTACTATGCTGACGGGCCCCCTGGCAGTACTTAGTTCCACCTCAACGGCTAATAGATCCCTTGTGGGAGTTGTTAGCTCCTTCACCTTTGGGAACAGATCGTGTTTTAACCAGATTATCAAACCCCCTGACGCCCTGCCAGATGGTAAGGGAAGCGCAGTTTTCTGGAAGGTCCAGTATCCTTCTCTGTTGATCGCTGATGATACCCATGTCTCCTGCAATAAAATAATATGGTGTTGATCTATAAAACTACACCAGTCAGGGTTAGCTGATTTCTGAAGCAGCCCTGCCACATTCCAAGATAGGTACCTAATCGGAGGATCAAGACCATCCCCCATATCTAATGGGTTCTCTCTAGTCTCATTTAGACAAGGCAATGCTCCATTATCCAACTCCTCTAGTGGATCACTACAATGTGCTTCAGGCTCTGCTTCCCCGATGTACAATATCTGATTACTTGGCTTAACAGGGTCTGAATTGGGTATACCGTCTCTCTCAGCCTTCACCTTGGGGGCTTCAAGTCAATCTATAGCTGAGGTTGGGCTACTCTTTTGGTCCCTTCTAAGAGCACATGTATGCAGGGTCATTGGGGTATTATATCTCTCTTAGAAAAACAAATTTGCTGAGGACTGAGGGATTTTTTGGGCAAGTGACACTTGTGATGGAATACCAGGTCTCACTCTCAAATCAAGTGCCAGAAGACCCTTTACTAGACTCTGGATACTCAGTTGAAGCCCTATGAAGTCTGTTGTTGAACCTGCTCCTGTGTATCCCTGAGCGGTTACTATATCATCCCTTATAATAGAGCTGCATTTCTTCGTCCCCCTTATCCAATGGATTACTTTGTTTATGAGAGAATCTCCTTCTTCCTTTTGACCATTGCTTAGCTTAGGTACATTTATCATATATATGTTGTGATCACTATGTCTGACCTGACTAGGGGAGGCGTTTCTCAAAGGGCCTGTAGACCTTTTGTTTGAAAATTCATTTCTATACACCTCACAGTTCGGTCCTCTGTTGCGCATTGTATCACATTTATTAGGGGCACCCGCAACAGGAGCTAGGCCTTTGCCCCCGTGAGAATTCTGCTTTACCACTTCAGTCCTTTTGCCCCTACACATTCCTATCATACATGTTCCGGCTAGTTGGGTTTGCTTGGCCAAGGAGTTATGGTCAGATTTGGGTGATAGTTTCCTTATGTCCCCAATTACAGCAGATATGCCATCCAATTTCTTATATGTCATATGGCTAAAGGATGTAAGGTACTCACTGAGGCTCAGAATTTCAGCTCTTATCTGTGCTAACTGTGACTCAGTGGGTTCTTCCTTCTGTCTACCTAATGAAGTTAGTGGCTCCTCTATCTCCCTTTGCGTACTCTTCTCTAATTCAGATGACGTCAATAGGGCGAGTGGAGAAAAACGGTTATTACAATTTGTAAGTGGGAACACACCACCCTGGTGGCTAGGCTGGCTCTGTTTAGGGCTCTCTAACAGGTCGTTTGAATTTCCTAACCTATTCAGTTCAAAATCAGATCCCTGTAATGTAGGTAACTGTGATTCTCTGCTCACAGGGGCAAAGAAGGATTTTATATCGTTAGTAGTGGCGGTCACATCTTTCTTGCGGGATTTTGAGGGCTTAGTAGCTAACAAGCGTTCTACTTCCTCAATAAGTTCGTCAATTTGAGTCAGAGTACAGTTTTCTGCAGCGTGTCAAGGAACTTTCTTTGCCCCTCCCTTGTCAGTGGAGTTACCACTGGCTTTCCTCTTCCCCATCCTGCTATGTTGTTAATAGTTTCCTCTAGTTAATTGTCACACAAGGAAAAAGGGGGAAAGGAAAAAAATATGAGCGCCTCAACAGTGAATGGAAATTCTACCTGGCCTGGTTGCAATAACTAAGTGCTAGTGTTGGAATTTTGCTTTACTTATACTGAAAGTTTGATCTAGTCGCAAGGTGACAAAAAACAAGTAAGCAATCACCAAAACAGTACCTCCAGGCAGACACGCGCTTGTGTGCCGCCTAATCCTACAGTCTTTGGAGGGATGTTGGGGGGGGCCCTGCCCTGCCTCTTCCTGCCAATGACGGGTGAAGGACGGGCCCGCTCTTGGCGCGGGCTTTGCCCGTGCGCCGCCCGCACGCGTCCCGCGAGGCGGGCGCGCGAAGAGGCTTAGAAGGGCTCCTGCCCCTCCTCCTTGGGTCCAAGAAAAAACACAATGCACGTCCCGCACAGCGGGAGCGCTAGCTGTACACGAAAGGCTCCTGCCCCTCCTCCTCGGATCAAACAAACGCGCTGTTTGCCCAAGTCCAAATTAGAGCAGAACACAGATGTGGTTGGAGTGTAAGACATATCCCAGACAGCACTAGGCAATATAACATATCTATGGGAAACTATACACAGTGAACATCTATACAAATGTGACAGTCCTACTGTTGTGTGTTCACATTATACTAGTCCCATACATGCAAAATACGTTTTTCATTGCTACCACAATTGGTACCATGTGAAGGATTATTGCCATGTGCAGATATTAATGCCATTCAAACAGAAACATGTTTTGGGATCCAAACATGTACCAGTATGTAGGTGTCTTGCCAAATCAAGAAATAGGCTGTGCCTCAGAAAACAATACTCCTTACTGGGATCTATGCTACATGAGTATTTGTGAGGTGGAAAAGTTAAAATGTATTATTTATTAGAGCAATACCAGTGGCCAAATGGCATATCCCCGTGTGCTTCTCCGAGTGTGTAAGTACATTGTCCCTAGGAATCATTGTACTTGGCTTTACGACTTATCTCACATTTATCCTGATGTATGGCAACTGTCATCCATCATTATGGGTACATGAGCATCCCTCAGAGTCCTGCATATCAGTGACATGTGAGATGGGATGACAGAGCAGCAATTATCAAAATGCCATGGTGGTTTGAAGTATATGGGAGAGGAACTCTATGTGAACATGGTTTTGGATGGTTCAACTTCAAGCTGCCTGTCAGATGCACATTGCTAATGTAGTTGTCCACAGCGCAATGCATGGACAATTTGTCTGGCAAGTACAGACAGGATGCAAGGATCCCTACCTCAGTGCAGAAAGAATACGTCTGGCTAGAGGGGAACATCAGCCATCCCCATGTGGTAATGCAGTCAAAGGCCTGGCTCATGCCTTTTTATACCCAAAGTCCCATATTTGACACATGTTTATACCTTTGTGGTGTTTTGTTAAAGAAAAGGCCAATGTGTAACAAACCACATGCATGTCTGCACTGTGTTGTTAGCATAAAGCCCATTACACGTCCACATACTGGTGGTGTTACCCATACTGGGTCACAAACAAGCTGTCACCCTTGATTCAATTTTGTAAAAGACCTGCAAGATACAGCACAAGATATGTGTACATATGAGATCTACAGCATGCATGCACACACTCATCACATGGATATTATTTAAGGTGATGTGCATCAAGGTTGCATTCCTTATTGACATGTATGGACAAACACTAGGATATGTAAAGGGCCACATGGTAATGCTTGCATTTCATAAACTGAGCCATGTAATGGGCTTCCTGGTATTTCCATTTCTCAATATAGGTGGTGTCCAACAGGTCTGATTGATGTGAGGTAACTAGCCACCTTCTATCCAAGATTCAACTATCTGGCACATAGTCAGTCTATGTAGCAATGTGTATGGTCTTGTGCATTTGCCATATCAATTACACCATACTGAGGCCCAATACCTGTACTTGCTAAACATTACTCATTTCACATAGGTTACTGGCCATAGAATATACCCTGTTGCATGCTGCATATTAACCCCAGTGAGTCCCTATGTAGACTATGTATGCCATTCCATGCATACACAACAGTATGGTTTCTAATCAGTTCCAGTATTAACACGGTTCTATGTTGAATTGGACAGACACTGCAATTTCGTAGACCTACAATGACAACACCTGAGTACTCTTGCTTTGTTACATTAGGAAAAGTAGATGTTTGTTATGGTGCATGGTCTTTTTTCAATCAAAAAATGTTTTGTGTGGATAGAGATGCCACATGTAATGTTCTTAAAACCGTAATTCTAATATTGATAAAAATGGGTATTAGTTCAGCTTTGTCTGATACTGTTAGACCTGACAGTTCCACTATTTGAAACAGTTTTTGCTGGTTTTAGGAATCTGCAAACTTCACCACTGCTAACTAGTCACCCTCAACTTTTTGCCTGCCTCCCTCCACTATTTGAAACTGTTTTTGCTGGTTTTAGGAATTTGCAAACTTCACCACTGCTAACCAGTGCTAAAATGCATATGCTCTCTCCCTTAAAACATGGTGACATTGGCTCATACCCAAATGGCTTGTTTAATTTACTTATAAGTCCCTAATCAAGTGCACTACATGTGCCCAGGGCATGTAGATTAAATGATACTAGCGGGCATGAAGCACTGATTGTGCACCCACATAACTAGCCCCTTAACCATGTCTCAGGCCTGCCATTGAAAGGCCTGCGTGTGCAGTATCACTGCCAATTTGACTTGGCATTTGAAAGTACTTGCCAAGCCTTAAATCCCCCTTTTTCTACATGCAAGTCACCCCTAAGGTAGGCCCTAGGTAACCCATAGGGCAGGGTGCTATGAAGATAAAAGGCAGGACATATACCTGTGTAGTTTATGTATCCTGGTAGTGTAAAACTCCGAAATTTGTTTTTCACTGATGTGAGGCCTGCTCCTTTCACAGGCTAGCATTAGGGCTACCCTCATATACTGTTTGAGCGGTATATTCTGATCTGAAAGGAGTAACAGGGTCATATTTAGGATGGACAGAATGGTAATACAAAATCCTGCTGACTGGTGAAGTTGGATTTAATATTACTATTTTAGAAACAACACTTTTAGAAAGTAAGCATTCCTTCTGTGCCTTACAATCCACATCTGGCTGGGTTAGTGGATAGCTCCCTTGTGCATTTCACTCAGACAACCCCAAACACAGGATGCTCAGTCACACCTGCACACATCTACATACTGAATGGGTCTTCCTGGGCTGGGAGGGTGGAGGGCCTGATACTTACATATCAAAGGACAGTGGTCTGCCCTAACACAATGGACTGCCATACCACCTACTGGGACCCTGGCAGACAGGATGGAACAGAAAGGGGAACTTGTGCACTTCTAAGCCACTCTTTGAAGTCTTCCCGACTTCAAAGGCATATTTGAGTATTTAAATTGGGTCTCTGACCCTACTAATTCAGACACTTCTTCACTAGATACCAACCGGGAAAACAACTCTGAACCAGAAAAAGCAACTTCTAAGAGAAGCTGCCTGGCTGCCTAAAGGACTCACCTGACTGCTTTGCTGTAAAGGACTGCTGTCTTGCTGTTGCCCTGCTGCATTGCTGCCCTCTGGCTCTGCTGAGAAGTGCTCTCCAAGGGCTTGGATTGAAAGAACTCCTTGTGCAGTGAAAATCGACAGCCTGCACTGTGGTGAGAAAATCACCACAACGCCGAACCGGGATGACGCAGCAACATAATTTAGATGCAAACCAGGTACTTTGCGCACACAAGAGACCACTGTTGTTTTTAAGAACTATAAGACTCTAATTACCATTACAAAAGTGATCTTTCAACTTTTATTTATCAAATCTTGATCGTTTTGACCTTAATCTTCTCAGAGAAATAGTCTATATTTTTCTGAACCTGTGCAGTGTATTTTTGTAGTATTTACACTGCTTATTGCATGATTTATTGCACAAATACTTTACAGATTGCCTTCTAAGTTAAGCCTGACTGCTCAGTGCCAAGCTACCAGAGGGTGGGCACAGGATAATTTGGATTGTGTGCGGCTTACCCTGACTAGAGAGAGGGTCCTTGCTTGGACAGGAGGGGGCCTGACTGCCAACCAAAGACCCTATTTCTAATAGATACATATTTCCTTCCTCTCCAACAGACGTGACACCTGGCCAACAAAAGGCCCACTTGACACGTTTGGAGATATACCCCCACATCTGGCATGTTGCCCCGGCCTACTGGTGAATGGCTTGTCAGTACAGTCACAGCTATTTTAGCAACAGCCCAAACACTGTTTTAGAGCTAACCAATGTCCAGGCAGAGTCCATGGGAGATACTTGTCATGAAACATGTGGAGGAGAGGAGTATTCCAGTGAGGAGGAGATCCAAATTGCCATTAGTGAAGGCAGGCTACATTGGCAGTCCACAAATGGATAAGAGCAACAGGTGGGTAAACACAAAGCAGACAGTGCCAGATGACAAAGGTGATGGCATGATACTGAACACAGGTCCAATTGGAAACTGGCCAAGGGTCAAAGACAATGGTAACTGGGAAGTTCTCCAATTGAAAGTGGGGAAATACACTTTTTATTCCGCTGATGTGTGGTGTGCGTCCCCTGAGGGTGGTAGTGATTGAGCAGGAGGCATCTGAGGCACACACACATCAGGGGATGAAGATGTGGATCCCTTTCCCCAACAGCATTTGCCTGTGCCAACAAGGAAAGAAGTACAGTGCTGAGAAGGGCCTACTGGCTTGGCAGTACAGCAACAATGTCACAGTGGAAGGCTCCCATTGTTGTTATATAGGAAACCTGCTTCTGCTCCATGGGTTAAGGGATGTTGCGTATCGCCTTAAGCTAGGTGATAACCTCACTGGTGTCACATTGGCAGGGCTGTTGTTGTTGCCTCTGCATCATGACACCAGCAATGTCTGCCAGGGACTGTTCCAATCTCTGGAGTGGAGTGGAGGTGCCTCTAATTTTATCAGATGTGTCCTCCTTGGGTCTGAGGCACCTACAAAGTCAGTCTAGGGTGCCCACAATGGGCTCCATCCCTGCCTACACCTCATCCAACATCTGCCACTGGACTCCAAATGCTTGGCATTGAAATACAACCTCTGGGACTTCGGAGTCCAGTGCTGGACTGGGACTTGCAGATAGGGTAGGTTTGATTGTAGGTGGTTCCTCTGGAGACCCAATGATGCGGTCAGCCCCTCTCAGTCATCGAGAAGGTGAGACAATGTAATCCAGGATTTGCTGAAAGATGTCATCGTCCATGGGGGGCAGAATGTCCATGGCAGCAGGTTGTCTTCCAGGAAGAGTTGTTTCTCCCTCTGAAATAAAATGGACATATGTCAATGTTGACACGAAAACCAACTAGTGGAGCACACAAATAAACACGTACTTAGCTGTCAATTGTAATGGATTCAAGAATTTATAAACAGTAACAAAAATTACAGTGAGATAATTAAATACAAGAAGAAGCAAAGGATTAACAAATACTACAACTAGTATGTGGCAAGTGCAAATAAAACGTATTTAATTGACATGATTATATTCATTTTAAAATGCATCCCATGTTACCCATATTTCAACAACATTAGAATGTGTTGGTATGAGAACCAACCTATTTAGACAAATGAGTCAACAATGGGTCCATTTAAATACCAATACACTTGTATTTACAAAATTCAGCCAATCGAACAATTGAAGAAAAAAATAAGTCCATCCAAGAACAATCTTGCTTGTATCTTCGGGATTCAGACGACACATGTTTCGTCCTGTTAAGGACTTTATCAAGGCTCCTTATGAATAATGTGATCCATAGTATTAAAAAAAGTCACTGTATATGTTGAATTTTATTTAGAATTAATGTTTCAATCGATTGACGCTGAATACACATGCCGTCTGTTCTCCGTGAGCTTCCGCAGTTCATGAAGATGTATCTCACTTGAGATGTTTTGAGGATTGTTGGGACATTGAATCTCTCCTTACGACTGAGAATGTTGATGTACAACACTTGCAAACTTCTGTCCAGTTTCCCCAAAGGGATGAACTCACTGCCATCAAATCAGGATTCTATGCCTTCACTAATATCCCCCATGTGATAGGTGCCATTGATGGAACCCGAATAGCTCTCATACCCCCAAGAGTGAATGAACAGGTGTATAGGAATCGTAAGAACTATCACTCCAATGAATGTACAATTTGTGTGTACTGATGATCAGTACATATCACATGTCAATGCCAGGTTTCCAGGATCAGTCCATGATTCCTTTGTCCTGAGGAACAGCAGTGTGCCACACATGATAGGACAACTACAGGGGGACAGAGCTTGGCTCATAGGTGAGTGTGAATGACACTGGATCAGTTACATAGCTGACTGCCAGGCTGTATGCAAGATGTGGCATTATGTTAAGGTCCTCTTTTGCCAATTTTGCAGGTGAATCTGGGTACCCCAACTTGCAATGGCTACTGACACCTGTGAGAAATCCCAGGGCAGATGCAGAGAGGAATTATAACGAGGTCCATGGACGTTCTAGGAGGGTGATTGAGTGCACTATAGGACTCCTGAAGGCTAGATTCCGTTGCCTCCATCTCTCTGGGGGATCCCTGTGCTCTGGCCCTGAGAAGGTGTGAAGAATAGTAGTGGCCTGCGGCATGCTGCACAACTTGGCTGTGAGGAGAGCTATCCCCCATCTAGAGGAGAAGGGTGCTGTACATCCAGACCTCCAAACTCTGAGAGAGGATGAGAGTGATGGTGAGGATGAAGAGGGGGAAGATGTAGACTCCAGGAACCAGCTGATCCACCTATACTTCCAGTGACTATGAGGTACTGTTCACTGATGCTCTTGTCTGCACTGCATGATGTTAGTCTGAATCATTTGCTTGGTGATGTGGTGTATGTAGTCATTGACACTGTTACCTGAAGACTGATGTGGCATGTGCCAGGGAAACAAAAATGGTGTACATTTTGACTTACTTCAGACACTGTTGTGCGTGGGGTACCAATCCTGCAATAATGGTATGATTATGGAATTGACTGGCTAATGAAGACACACTAGCAATTGTATACTCATAATGACAGGGGACATATGGTTTGGTGTTGATGTGTTGAAGTGTTTTATTACATGTAACAATTTCATAAGTGCGCTGTACAGTGATAGGGAGTGGGCTCATGGTACATATCCATACCAGGTACATGAGCTCAGCGATTGGTGGCAGCGGGTATTGGTCCATACCTCCCTTGCTATTCGGTATGTTGGTATTGGCGGGTCAACATGGTAGCACAGTAGTACACTTGGGAGACAGTTCAGGGTAGAGCCACTTCTTAGCGGGGGCCTTGGTCTTGGCAGGTGTTCCATTGCCATATCTTGGTCTGAGGGCACGTTTGAGTGACTGGTGCTGGGCTGCAGGGTTAGGGGTGCTGGTCTCCTGAGTGTCCTCTGGCAGTGCCACAGTCCAGTAGCTGCTGCAGATGTGGATGGCAGGTCTGTGTCCTGGCAGTGGTAATGGCTTCTAGGTGTGTGGGGGTTTCAGGCTGGCTAGGGTAGTGGTGCTGCAGAATCCCTACAATGGTGGCTATGGTGACATTGAGCTGTTTCCATTGCTCCGTGGCCTCTTGGTGTTGTGCTATCTGCAGCCTTTGATTCTGCTCCAGGGTGGCCAGGATCTGGCCCATCCTGTCTTGGGTATGATAGTGTGCTCCCAGGACCTCAGAGATCACCTCCTGGGCTGCAACATACATCCTTTGGCCTTCCCCCTGCGCCACTGATGCCCTCCCACTGGCCTTTGCCCCCTGTGCCTGTGTCCCCTGCACAGGTCTGGCAGTCCCACTTACACTGGGGCCATCATCATCCTGCCTGTTGGTTGGTAGAGACTCTGGCCTCTGTACATGTGGTCTGCCAGTCTGTGGCCTGGAGACACTGGTGTGGGGTCGTTTGGTCAGGGCTGATGTTGGTGGCTGGGTGGTAGGGGTGTCAGTGGTATCCTGGGTAGGATTGCTGGAGGGTGACAGTCCAGGACTGTGTGACGGGCCAGGGTATTCCTCACTGTCCATACATCCCTCTCTAGTCTCCTGAGTGGGGTCTCTGTCTCCATGTGGGGTGCTGGCACTCCTTGGCCTTTCTGTCAGGGTGGCATGGGTGGTGGTGCCTGTGGGGGGAAATGGACATGTATGTTACATGTACTAATTCAAATAAGGATGCACAGCTCTGCCCTATTTTGTGCTGTTTGTTCCCCTGTCGGGCCATGCAGGGACCTTTTGTGGGATTATCCTTTCATTTTGTGTGGGATGTGGAGGTGAATTGTGGATGCAGTAGTGCCATTGTGATTCATTGCAGGGGTAGGTGACCGTGCACAGGGGGAGGTATGTGGGCCTGTTAGTGGGTTTGTGGGCATGCAGGGTGACTGGATGTGGATGTTGTGGCTTGGGTAGGGATGTGGTCCTGGTGGTAGTTGGAGGGGTGGAGTGGTACATGCATTACAGGTGAGGTGGATATGAAGTAATTGTAGATTACGTTCCCGAGTCCAGTCCACCAGTGAGTCCAGTGAGGCCCTCCAGTACCTTCTCCTCCCAGTCGGTGTAGTCAGGGGGTGTGGGTGGGAGTCCTTCCCCAGTCTTCTATACTGCAATGTTGTGCCTGGATGCCATTGACCTCACATTCCTGCGCAGGTCATTCCATCTCTTGCAGATGTCGTCCCTTGTGCGTGGATGGTTTCCCACTGTGTTGACTTTGTGAACAATCTTCTGCCATAACTCCATCTTCCTGGTGATGGGTGTCTGCTGCACCTGTGCCCCGAAGAGTTGTGGCTCGACCTTCAGTATTTCATCCACCATGGTCCTCAGCTCCCTATCTGTGAAGCATGGATGCTTAGGGGGTCCCATGGTGTGCGTTATGGATGTGGTGTTCTGGGTGTATTGGTTAGGGTGCTTTTGTGTATATATGTGTGTGACTTTTGTTGTGTTTTGTACAGTGTACGCGTGTAGTGTTGCCAGTCTTATTCATGCTATTGGCAATGCAAAGGTTTGTTGGGGTGTGTATGTGAGTGTTTTATAGTGTTGTGGATGTATGTCAGGTGTGTGGGTTTCAAACTTGCCAATGTGTGCATTTCTTGCTGTTGGGTCCCATTGCAGGCCGTGGCGGTCCGTACCGCCAATGGTCGTTCGGCATCCACTATCTGCCATGGTGATTTGCGCATCATTATTTGGTGGGCGGAGGATTTGTCTGCCTGGTGGTGGCGGGGTGCCGTATACAGCCTTACCCCCATCATGGCCCCAGGCGGTGGCTGGAGTTTGCAGGACCTTTGGAGGTTTCTGATTTTGACATCATTATATGGCGGTGTGCTGTTCACCGCCACTGGCTGTCTTCTGTTCACCGTTGCCACGGGGTTCGGCTGTGATTGCTGCCATGTTCAGAACAGGCTTATTTTACACCTTTGCACTTTACCCTGCACCACTCTCTCTACCCTACACCACTCCAGTCTATGCCACTTCACTATACTCTGAAACAATCTACACTACAACACTGCACTCTGCCTTTTTACTCCACTCTGGGTCACTCTACTCTGTGCCACTTAATTCTACGCTACTGCACTCTATGTCAATGCAATCTAGACTGTGTCATTCCACTGTACAACACTCTACTCTGCTCTGCACCAGTCTACTCTATGCCCCTGCACCCTACACCGCTCTTTTCTAAACCACTGAGCTCTATGGTACTGTACTCTATGCCAGTGCACTCTACACAACTTTACTCCAAACCCCAATGCAGTCTACATCAATCTACTCTGCACCACTATACTCTACACCACGTCACTTTAGGTCATTCTACTCCACTCTATGACACTACACTCTATGACACTACACTCTATGATATTCTACTATATGACACTCTACTCCATTAAACTCTACTCTACTCCATGACACTCCAGTTCACTCTTTGGCAGTCCACTCTACAATACTCTACTCCACTCTATGCCACTCTACTCCACTCTACTCCACTCTACTACTTCACTCTAAGTCACTACACTCTAAGCGATTTCACTCTACAACACTCTACACCACTCCACTCTACAACACTCTACTCCAATATACACCACTTCACTCTACAGCATTTACAACACTCTACTTCAGTATATGTCATTTCACTCTGCTACACTACATCACTCTATACCACTCCACTCTAAAACAATCTACTTTGTTCTATGCAACTCTACTCTACCATACTTTGCTCCACTCAATGCAAATTCCTCCATGCCACTCCATGTTACTTCACTACACTCAATGCCACTCAACTCTGCTCTATGCCACTCCACTCTATGACACTTTATGTCACTCCACTCCACTCTGCCCCTCTACTCAACATTCTACATTACTCTATGCTACTCAACTGTTAGACACAATTGTCTGCCCTATGCCCTTCCACTCTGCAACATCCTACTCCCTCTCCATAACACTATGGCCCTCATTATGAACTTGGAGGTAATCACTGCCAACCGCCGTGCTGATGGTGAACAAAAGACCACCAGTGGCAGTGAAATGTGCACCGCTGAATAATGATGTAAAAAAGATAAACCTACAAAAATCCTGCAAGCTCTACCCACCGCCAGGGGCAAAGACGGCGGAAAGGCAGTACATCCCACCCTGCCACTGCCATGCAGACAAATCCACCGCCCACTAAATAATGATGCACAAATCAGCTTGGTGGACAGTGAATGGCGAACGACCGCAGTATGGACCACCACGGCCAGCAATCGGGCCCACCAACAACAAATGAGCACATTGGCAAGTTTAAAACCCACACATATGTACTGGTCAGCTGTACACACCAATTGTATGTTCATTAAGTGGAATTTCTTTCTGTTTCTGTACACCTGTTCATTCAATATTGGGGGTAGGAGAGCTCTGTGGGTTCCATCAATGGCACCTATCACATGGGGGATTTTAGCAAAGGCACAAAATCCAGACTTGATGGCAGCGATTTCAGCCCTTAGGGGAAACCGGACATATGTTTGCATGTGTTGTACAAATGCATCCAGGAATGTGGACAGGACGAGGCTAAACATTGGCTGTGAGAACCCAGCTCTATGCCCAGTGTCACCTGAATGAGCCCGTAGCCAAACAATGGAGTACAGATAGCACTTGCACTTCAGTAGGGATGGCATGCTGATTCCGATTAGCCAGTCTCAGTACAGGATCCAATAAAGCACATAGGACATGGATTGTTGAACGATTGAGTCTGTAGGTGACAATGACGTGACGTCCCTCGACGGTATCCAAATCAACAAGAGGTCTGTACACAGAAGGGAGCCCTCCTTCTCCACATTGGTCTGTACCTATGGGGGAGGAAAGAACACATATGAGGGCCACACAGACACGTGCAAAACAGGTTGTGAGTGAATAACTGGTGTGCAGTACGTAGGTTACACACAGAAGCTATGTATTATGTACAATATTAGGCACATGTGTGCAGAGATACCTCTGTTCTAATGGCATGCCAGTGTGGATATATTTCATGAGATGGGTGCACGTGAGGATCAATCACTCATGTGAGCATGCGACTAAAGGCTGGGATTTGTAGGCCCTGAATGGGGCCCCTGACCAGGAAATATGTACGTGGTGCTAGCAAAATGGCAGCCTCCTGCCATCTAGGTCTGAGGGAGTGGAAGTGACATCATTCTGCTGGCTGTTGTTGTCATGGCGGAAGGCAGTGTTCACCACTGTGCACCTATACATTGGTTTACATGGTTGTCAATGGAGAATATGGGCCTATCATAATCCCTGCCGGCAGTGACGGTGCACACCGACACGGATCGTACGCCGTGTCGTCACACCAATAATACTTGACTCCCAATTCCTGTGCATGCAAGTACTCCACTGAGTGTGCTGCTGTGTCCTGACTCTGGTTACTCCAATGGCACCGTTCACAGGGGAACGGGCCCCGGCCTTCACCACGGAGGAGCTCAAGAAGCTTGTAGACGGGGTCCTACCCCTGCATGTCAAGTTATATGGGCGACCAGAGGAGCAGGTGAGTTGGCGGTTGTCTTGCTTGGATGTGTGTGATGGTGGCAGATGTCTGTATGCATGTGTGCTTGAGTTGTAACTGACAGGTGTTGATTGTCTGGCATACACGTAGAGAGCAATGGTGTATTGTAGATTGTCATGGAGTGCAGTGAATTAGATTACAGTGTTGCAGAGTGGAAGATTGTGACTTAGAGTGGTATAGAGTGCATTGTTGTACACTTCAGTAGCGTGGAGTGATGCAGGGTAGAGTAAAGCAGAGTAACAGTGGCATGTAGTACAGTGGTGCAGGGTATAAAAGAGTGGTGTAGAGTGCAGTGATTGTGTACAATAGTGTAGAGTGCAGTGTTGAAGAGTAAAGTGTTGCAGACTAAAGTATAGTGGCATAGAGGTCAGTGGTGCATAGCAGGTTGCGTAGAGTGCAGTCGCATAGAATGCATTGGTTTTGAGTAAAGTGGTATTGAGTGCATTGGCTTAGACTGCAGTAGCATACAGTGCAGTGGTTAGAATAGAGTGGTGTAGAGTGCAGAGGCTTAGAGTAAAGTAGCATAGAGTGCAGTGGTGCAGTACAGACTGCAGTAGCTCAGAGTGGAGTGATGTAGAGTACAGTGGCGTAGAACGGAGCAGTGCATAGTGGAAAAGGGTGGCATAAAGTGCAGTAGCAGAGAGTAGATCGTTTTGAGAGTAGAGTGAATTGGTGTAGAGTGTATTGATGCATGGTAGGGTGGAGTGGTGCAGGGTAGAGTGCACTGGCTAGACTGTAGGGGCATAGAGTAGAGTGGCATTGAGTGCAGTAGGATTGAGTGAAAAGGTGAGGAGTAGATTAGAGAATATGTTAGAGTGGATTGGTGTAGAGTGCACTGCTTTAGAGTGGAGTGGTACAAAGTAGAGTGCATTGGCATAGAGTGTAGTGGCATAAAGTGCGGTGTGCAGAGTAGAGTGGCATCGAGTGGAGTGGTGTAGAGTGAAGTGGACTAGACTGGAGTAGTGTAGATTTGTATTGGCAAAGAATGAAATGGATAAAAGTAGAGTAGAGTGGTAAGTAGTCCATTGGAATAGGTGTAAAGTGAAGCGGTGCAGAAACAATTACAGTGAAGCAGTGTGGAGTGGCGTATAATAGAGTGGTGGAGAGTGTAGTGATGCACAGTACAGTATGGTGTTTTGGTGTGGTGCAGATTAGAGTGGAGTGGTGTAAAGTGGAGTGTGCATAGTGTGACAGTGCACTGCCATTGCAGACAACACATCTTCAATTGAAATTACCATTACATTTGCACAGACATACAGTTGATGACATACAGTAATTGATAGAAATATACAGTGCACAAAAGACTAAGGTGGTCATTATGTACTGATGGTCGACAGAACACCGCCAGTGGTGGCGGAATGCATCCCGCCCTATAATGATGCCAAAAAGACAGTCCACCAAATATCTGAAATCCTCCACCCACCGCAAGGGCCAATGACAGTGGAAATGCCTGACACATCACACCGCCGCCGCCATACATATGACCCCCCACCCACCAAATAATGATGCAAAATCAGCGCAGCAGACAGTGGTGGGGAACGACCGTTGGCGGTAAGGCTCGCTGCAGTCAGCAATGGACCCTTCAATAACTACAGCACACACTGACTATTTTGAAAGGCCCACACCTAACACATGTTGGAAAATGGGTTATTGGTAGGGCAGGTAGGTACCTACACCTAGCAACAAGCCACTAACCTCCACATAGGTACAGTTAGGTCTCAGTAAATTAATCCCAGCTTAACCCTTGGTAGCTTGGCAACGAGCGTCAAGGCTTAACTTAGGAGACAAAGTGTAAAGCATTCAAATATCACAAAACAGTAATTAAATAAAACACAGGAAACAGTTTAAAAATCCAAAACCAATTTATAAAAATAGTTTATATTTTTATCTTTAAAATGACACAAAAACGATTAAAATCGGTTCAGGGGAACCGGAGATATGAATTTTTAAAGAATTATTACTTTTCTAGCGCTTAGAAACAAAAAGCGCCAATCGGGTCATCTGGTTGCACCTCGACCGGGGCAAAGTTAAACTTTCAGGCCGACCGCGATGGAGCCCTGCTCGGCTACAGGTCGCGGGAGGCCTCGGTTAAAAAGTTACCTTCTGACTTAGTCTTTATTTTCAAGTTTTTCTTCACCGGGACGAACCTGCCAGTTGAATCCGACCTCCTGGAGCCCTTGTCCGGATACGCAATGTGGGTTTCCTCAGTGGAGACTTTTACCTTCGGACTTAGTCGTTTTTTCGAGATGAAAATCCTTCGACCGGGGTAAACCTGGATCTTGATCCGACGTCCATGGAGCCCTTCTCGGATACGATGGCTGGGAGGTCCCGGTCAACTTTTTACGTTCGGACTTAGTCTCTTTTTTGGATGTTTTTCTTTACCGGGACGAACCACGAAGTCAGGCCGGGTCGCGGTTGAGGCAAGCCGGCTAGAATTTCCGCGGCGGGTCGGTCCCTCTCTGGAGCTTTTTTCCAAAAATTCTCAAATCTTGCCAAACTTCTGGGGCTTCACCCAGATGTTCTTTTAAGGTTCTTTTGGGGTCCACAGCTCACCCCAAGGGTCCAGAAGTTCTGTGATGGTCCTTGGGGGGTGCGGACTTCAACTCCCAGAATGCACCTGGCGCAAACTCCTTTTTGGCCACTGGACAGTGGTCAGCTGGTCGCTTTCTTCAGGAGTTGGTGCAGGGGACTCTGGTTAGCAATTTTTCACCTGTAGCAAACAGGGAGTCCCTCCTTGAACCAGTTGAAGCCAGGCAAAGTCCTTCTTGTGGTGAAGCCCAAGTGTGCAGCTGGTGCAGTCCTTCTGAGTGCAGGTTCCAGGTGCAGGCCAGGGGTCCAGCAGGGCAGTCCTTCTTCTTCTTTAGTTCCTTTCTTGTTGAATTCTGGAGGGGATCTGAGGTGTGGGGGCAGGTCTGCCAGTTTTATCCTTGCTCCTGGGTGAAAAGCAGGGGGGTCCTGGTCCTCCAATCAGGTACAGGGTCGTCCCCCTGTGATGACCACTTCCTGGGAAGTGTGGCAAAAATCCATCCCAGAAGGCAACAGTCTCTAAAAATCCAACATGGATGAATCTGATTTTTGGAGGTTACATCTGGCTGAGCCCACCCACTGGTGTGGCTAAAAATCATAAACACACCCCTCTCCTGCCCTCTCCTAATCTAATCAAGGGGGCACCTAGCTGTCTGGGGTTGCAGGATGTGGGGGTGTTGCTGGGTGCTGCAAATGTCCTTCTCTGCCTTTGAAGACCAGTTTGGCAGCCCTCCCCCTTCCTGCCTCACCATCTGCTGAGGGGAGATTCTCTCCCCCAAGCACATTCCTTTGTGTGAAGCCTGGCCACTTCACACCTCATCAAGGCAGCCTGGCAGAAGCTGCTGCAGGCTGGCCAATCAGAGCACAGCAGCAAAAACAATGCAGAGCTGAAATTGGCAACTTTTTAGGTAAAGTCTAAACTTTTTACCTGAACTAGTTATATTAAATCCAACAACTGGAAGTTGTAGGATTTATTACAACAATTAATTTGATACCAAATTCTTGGTATGCAACATTTAAGGAGACTTTAAAATTTAAAATAATGTCTGCCCATTCTAGCCTATGAAGGCCATTTACTTCAATGACGGAAAAACGAATTTGGCTGTTTTTACCTCACCAGGGCTTATAAATCTATTTTTATAAAGGCCCTGCTTATAGTTACATGGCACCCAGCCCTAGGGGCACATAGGGCACACATTAGGGGTGACTTATATGTAAAAATAAGGTAGTTTAAGACTTTGGAAGTACCTTTAATTCCAAAGTCGAATTTGCATATAACTTTAATTTAAAAGCAGCCAGCAAGGCAGGCTTGCTTTTAAAATGACACTGGGCACCTCAGCAGTGCACCTAGGTGTGCACCACCTATGCTGTGGTCCCTAAACCTACATGCCCTACCATATACTAGGGACTTATAGGTAGGTTAACTTAGCCACTTATAATTAGCCTAATTTGCATATCCATTTTACACAGAGCACAGGCCCTGGGACTGGTTAGCAGTACCCAGGGCACCTTTAAAGTCAGGAAAACACCAGCAAAAAGTGGAAAATGGGGGCAAAAAGTTATGGGGCCTCTGCAATCAGCCCTGTTTTCTCACAACACACATCCACAAATTTCACCCACCCACGCACGCCACTATAAAACAAAGACATACACACCCCATAATTGTTTGCTATGCCCATTTCATGACCAAGAGAGTGATACCCGAACACCCATACACCAAACCAACAATCACACAAGACACACCCACAAAACCACAAAACAAACTCCCAACACTGCACACCCACTATCACAAACCACACACCCAAACAGACAACAGCAACGTAACTAACTCACCTACAACACACTACCCACCATGGCACCCCCTAAGCACCCCCGCTTTGCTGAGAGGGAGTTAAGGACCATGGTGGATAAAATACTCAGGGTCAAGCCATAGCTGTGCGGGGCACCGGTGGTGGTGAGATCAGCCCTTTGGGGAAACTGGACATAGCTTTGCAGGTGTTGGACAAATGCATTCACAAATGTTGGACAGGATGTGGCTGAACATTGGCTGAGATGTACCGGATGCCATGCCCACTGTCACTTGGAATGAGCCTGTAGCCACAAAATGTAGCACAGATAGTACTTGCACAGTTGTACGTATGGCATGGGGATTCCTATTTGCTGCCATCAGATCAGGCTCCATTTGTGCACACAGTTCAAGGACTGCTGCTCGATTCAGCCGGTAATTGATAGTGACGTGATGTTCCTCCATGGTGGCCACATCTACAGGGGGCTGTAAATAAGTGGGGCCCTCCCTCGCCAAAATGGTCTATGCCTATGGGGATGAAAAAAATACACATTGAGTTGGAACATTCAATCCAATGACAATGTTCCTCTTTTGATCTTGTACTATCAACACTATTGGCCCTCACACAGACACCAGGGACATGGTAATCCTGTCAGGGTAATTTTTATTGAGGTGTGTATGTTTCATTCAATCACAGTATAGGCACTTTTCCCATCCTTAAAGAATATGAGGAGGGGCATTACTTTTAACTAAATTCGAAATATGGAAGAGTTAATGGAGCCATGGCCTGGAACACAGGGCATACATTGAAGGCGTGTTGGGTGCAAAATGGCAGCCCCCTGACCTGCAGGTGGTGTTTTGAAGGAAGTGACCTCATTCCTCTGGTGTTAGTCATCATGGCAGTAGGCAGTGTTCACCGCTGTGCCCCTGATCATTAGATGGCATTGGTGTCAATGAGGAAGCAGGGCCAATCATGATCACCGCCGTAGGTGACGGTGTACACCGCCGTGGTGTATACAGCCATTTTGCCATGCCCTTGCCACTTTACTCCTGCACCTATACAAGGCAACAACTCCACCGTGTGTGCTGCTGTGTCCTGACTTTGGTCATTGGGATGGCGCGCGCTACTGGGGAATGGGCCCTGGTCCTCATCGTAGAGGAGCTGGATAAGCAGGTGGACGGGGTCCTACCCCGGTATGCAAAGCTGTATGGCCGACTAGGGGACCAGGTGAGTTGATTTCTGTACATCTGAAATGTGTGTGATTGTGTGGGATGCTTGTAGGCGTTTCTGTTTGCTGTGTGATTGGTTACCCATAGTGTGTATGTCTGTTATTGTCTTGGTTATTGTCTATTTATATGTCGCCATGGGCTATGTCAGGCAGAACTTGCATGGCATTTGTGTATGGGGCAGCCACACTAACATCTGTTTCTTTCCTCTGTGTGTCCCGTGCAGGCCAGCGTCCATCAGAATAAAGGTCTTTGGCAAGCCATCGCCAAAGAGGTGTGGAGCCTGGGGGTCTACAACTGGCAGAGCACTCACTGCAGTAAGCGGTGAGATGACCTCAGGCGCTGGGCCCGGAAGACCGGAGAGGCCCAGCTGGGGACGGCCTCCCAACGATGGAGGGGTGCCCGTCGGAGCCTGACCCCCCTAATGACCTGCATAGTGGAGGCGGCCTATCCAGATTTGGATGGGCCCTTGAAGGCAGCCACCAGGGGGTGAGTACCAACACTGTTGTGATGCCACTATGATGTGTGTAGTAAGAAGGTATGGGGTGCATTCATTGTGATGGAATGCCCCTAGACAGGTGTGTTCCTGCTGTCCTGCCCTCCTCTATGTTCGTAGGATGGTGGCCTTAGGTATATGTGGCTGGGAAGGTAGGCCTGTGGTGTTCCCCCTGTGTGGGCTATTTGGTGTCAGTTTACCCCAAGGCCTTGCTTATTTATAGACTTGGCATTGTCTCTCCTTGTTGGCATTTGATGAGTGTAGCTGCATATGGGCTCCAGTGGGTCATCTTCTGTATTGGGGGATCTGGCTTACCAGTCAGGGACACTTTCCTAATATCATTTAGGTTTGTTGAGGGTTAGTTCCTGGGATGGATGGGAGTGTATGTGTGCCTAAGTGACATTTTCCTAGTTGCTGACAGGCTTCTTTCTTGTTTTATCCCCCGTGCTCTTGTGTCCTTTGGTGCCTTAGCATCATCTGGCGAGGGGGCTGAGGCACCAGCAAGTGGGGATGCTGTAGTCCACGAGACCCAGAAGGCAGAGTCCACCGACGCCGACGGGACCAGTGGGTTGGAGGACAAGGGGAGTAATACAGGGTAGGCAACTACCACTGGAGGTAGTGACTCCGGCACCTCCTCCGATGGCAGCTCCCTGGTGGTGGCAGACCCTAGTTGGCCTAGCCTATCTTTGCCATCTTCCACCACCCCCATACCATCACCACCCTCACAGTAGTTGCCCACCGAGTTGCCCGTGCCTGCTCTCCCAGGAGGGTGGGAGTCTCCTTCGCTCTATGCACCTCTGCCCCTGCCCCGGTCAGCCCTGCTGCCCTCATTGAGGGGTCCATTGACCTTCTGAGAACCATCTCTGTAGGTCAGACCACCATTGTGAATGCCATCCAGGGGCTTGCATCAGAGATGCAGCAATGTAATGCCTACCTCAAGGGCATTCACTGTGGCTTGTCAGGCCTACAAAGATCTTTTCAGGCTCTGGCCTCCTCTTTGATGGCAGCCAGTGTCCCTGATCTTTCCGCCCCCCCTCCCACCACCTCTACCCCTTCCAGCACCCCACTTTCTTCACCCATTCCAAGCACACATACAGACAGTCATGCACCCAAACACACAAGAAGCACAAAGGGAAGCACAAGCACCACACGTCCCACCACATGGAGGCACACACCCAACATACAATTGCAGACACACCAATATCCAACACCCCCACTGGGTCTCCCTCCACCTCCTCCCTGTCTGTCACCTCTGCACCCACACCAACATGCACTGTACCCTCAGTCACAGTTGCTGCCCCCATTCTTGCAGTCACCACAATAGCTGACATCCACTCATGCACCCCAGACACCACACCTGCACTCATCATGACTACCTTCACTGACACTTGTAGCACACTCACCAGACCTGCAGTCACCCTGACAACATCCATCCACACTGGCAGCCTGTCTTCTCCCACGGTGTCCACCCCACCTCCTCCACAACACAAAAAACGGTCACACACATCCACTCCACACACATCTACCATACATAAGCATGCTAAAGAGGCATCTGCATCCACTTCCAGCACACCCACACCTCGTACACACAGTCCCTCACCATCTACTCCCAGATCTGCCTCCAAAGCCCCCCCATATTTACCCAAAAAGCTTTTCTTCTCCCGTGTGGACCTCTTTGAACCCACTATCCCTCCCTGTCTTCCCCCTAAACGTTCCCTTGGCCTCCCCAAGTCCACTCCTTCCTCTTCTGAGATCTCCCATTCTGCACTTCCCACTCCTGTGCCCCTTCCCCAGGGAAGAAGAAGACCTGTGTTGCCCCAGGTGACTCTGCCACCCCCCTGGTCCAAGCCTACTCCACCTCCTTCCAAGGGCAAGCCCCCTGGGAAGTCTAAGGCCAAGAACCCACCTTCCAAACCAGAGTCCCCACCCCGCCACCCTCTGCCCCTGCTCCCTGAGGTGCCTGGCTGCCCCACCGATGCCCCTGCCCAGTGGGTCCTTTCTGTCATTGTGGAAGTCAAGTGTGGACTATATTTGCCCTTCCAGGCATTGCAGTGGGACTGGCCTATGGCCTTGTTTGGACATTGTTCATTTTTTTTGTTTTGTGTATATAATATATCTGGCCAACAGACTTGTTGGTTCAATTGTCCAGCGTTTAACTTTGGGTGAGTGGTGTACAGAGGTGTGTGCATTTGTTCAGATATATGATAGCATGTATCAGGTAAGTACATTTTATTTGGGTGTGTACGGCTTGGGAGGGGTGGAAGGAGGGGGATGTGCATTGTGGTGTGGTTGGGGTGGGTGGGTTGTAATTGTCCACTTTCCTCCCATTTGTGCTAGGATGCAGTACTTACCGTTATCTGCAGCTGCGTCGGTCAAGGTCCTGGAGAAATATAGCAAGAAAAAGCACTGGGATGATTTTAAGCTCTCGTTCCATGTCGGCATGCTCTGTGTGCTTCGGTGAGTGTTTCCCTTTATATGGGTTGTTTCCACCAAGCTTTGCGTGGCGGTGGTTCCTGTCACGGAACTGATGGCGGTGTGGTATAAAGATGGCCTCCGTCATTGTCGACGGAGCTCCTAAGATGGCGGTGCGTGGCAGGCCCGCTGGCTGTTTCTTATGTGCTTCATTATATGGTGGCCCAGACTGCCAGCCTGTTGGCGGTAGTTTCCGCGACCCCTGGCGCTGCGGTCATTTCCGTCAGGTTCATAATGAGGTCCTATGTGTGGAAAGAAAATGTCACCTCCTAGTGGATTCATTTGTTTTGATCATATTAAAATATTTAGATCCACCACACAGAATTACCAAAATATTTGCTCCTATGTGCTTTCCTAATTCTGATACAATACATAGACAGATGTTTAAATTTTGTTATGTACTAGAACAAAATAGGATTGTTAAGCCTTCCTCCAGCACCCCCCCAGTAGCCAGCATGATTGTCAAATAAATCCTCTCACTTTGACGTACCAAGCTCCGTCACAAGACAGAGCCTGACATTTGACCTCTGCCTTAGAATGCACAGCAAATGTGACAAGATAAGAACAAGATTTAAAGGCATGTTTACAGACGTTGATCACTGGTTGAAGAATCTAGTACATAGGGAATGCTACACAGGAGGGACAAACTCAGGCTGGCGACTAAAACAAATAATACCAGCAAATAGAAAACAAGCAAATGTGAATTACACACCACAAAAAATAATATTGAGCAATGGGAGGAATGCATTCCTGAATTTGAATGGGAGGAAGCTTCCTGAATTTCTCTAAGGTGTCTTTGGCAAACCAGACAGCTGCATTGTTTGCGAGGCTTTGACCTAAAGACAACATAATTTGTTTGTGGATGGTATTTTAGATTTTTCAGCAATGGTCACCAAGCACAACAACTTCCAAGGTGTCACTTTAGTTAAAAGTCAGAAATCTACATTATTGTCCTCTGCATGTGGAAATACTATCTGGGCAAGTAACTGAAATACAGAAAACAGCTATTCACTGTGGGCTTGGTTAGATAAACAGTAATAAATGTAGTGAATATATGGCTTATCCACGGTTGCACAGGTAGTCACATGTAAAACAAGCCTAATCAACAATTGTTTAGTGAAGACATATACTACAAAGCATTTATTCAAAATATGTATTCAATCACTATCCATAGCAGAGCGGTCACAAAGAGGTGACTGCACAGGGCAAAAAGCAATAAGCTGACAAGTGTACATGCATATAAAAAAAACAAATAACTCGAGTCAGGGCAATTATTGGAAAATGTACTCACTGGAGTCTAATCATATATTAGTCAAAGACGCTTCAACTTCTATGTAATTTGAATGGTCGTCATCAGGAATATTGGCCATTTTAAGAGCACTCATCAGCTGGAAGTCAAGATAACAAATACATTATATTTTCTGGAGCCAAATGAAGATTACGTTAAAAAATCTATTAGGGAGAAATGGGGTTGGGGAGAGGGACAATGAGCTTGTTGGCCGAAGGGGAGAGTTATTCCTAGATTTCAAGAAGTGTTGCAAGGTCGCTACCATAAAATGGAACATAAAATCAATTAGGGGTAATTTATTTTTGATTATCAAAACGCAGCGAAGGTAGTCTTGCACCGCATGAGGCATGGTGATACTCACCATTTCAGAAGAGCCACGTTTAGCGCAAGAGGCATAAACTGGGCTTCTAGAAGAAAGAGGAATTTAGGACATTAATCAATGTATAAGGTGAGGGACTTATAATGCAAGTGCCTCATGTGAAATTAAAATGACATACATACTGCAAGTTGAAATTAGCTGCAGGTCTAAACTGGTGATAATACAGAGGCATTAGAGTAAATATATGTTGTGAGGAGACAGTTATAACATCCACAGCAAGTAGAATGATGTGGTTACTGTGTGACGGATGGATTCCAACACCTGTAACTAGAAGAGTATGGGAGGGAGGATAAACATATTTGGCCTTTCCCCCGAAAGATGCATTCATGATCCTGCGTGGCGTCAGCAGTGGGTAATTAAATTCAAATGCAGTAATGGACCCAGTTGCAAAATTAATTGAGCAAAGTTAAAACAATTCTACAATCACTAAATGATAGTGCTAGGTAGGAATTATCCTGACAGCATTATAAATGATTTCTGAAGCACTAGTGCTTTGAGGTTCAAAGGAACAAGAAATAGATCAAAGAACGGTAATCAAAAATAGTGCCAGTTTTGCTTTGAAAAGAGGTGGGCGTGGTGCGTCTTTAATGTGATGCAATTACATCAGTGGGTAATGTCACTCGCCTAATGCGGTCATTTATATGGACATCGCTGCAGCATCAGCACCAGATGGGGACCAAGCTGAATAAGTGATGCGCCCATTTCATAGGAGCACTCGAAGGAGAAGCAAGTGTGTATAAAGGGCAGTAATAATTACTAGAGCATACATGATGGATGGGATGCCTTCTACAAATTACTAACATAATAAATAAGGGGTAAAAATCGAATCGTCTCTAAGTATCCTATAAACGTACCGACACCTTATTTGGTAAATGAAAGTATAAGTTAAATCCCCAAAAGATGTTTTCATAAAAAAATATATGCAAAGAAGTGAATGAGAGAAAATAATTATGATTATTGCGATTGCACTCCGCGTCCAACAAAGGAATCGCAAAATCAGGAAGAAAAACAGTCCCCTTAGAAGATCATTTTCATTGACAATATTAATTTCCCTCAAACCAAAATACAATTTTAGTTAAAGCAATGCGGAGCAGTATGATTATGAAGGACGTAGGGACCTGCATGGGTATAGGTCTTGAGTATTCCCTTACCCTGTGGAATGGTGGTGTATAGTGACTCAACATCGGTGGTGACTAGGAATTTTTTGTGTGGGATTTAGGATTAAATCCGTTTTATTCGTTTTTGAAAAAAAGAACATTACAACAACATCTCACTAACATCCACTGGCCGGTGAGGGACAGTAGAAGGTGAGAGAAGAATGGAAAGATAACAAAAAGAGGCGGGGAGAGAACCACTAAGAAGGGAGGGAGAGTTGGCGGGCTGACAGGGTTGCGTCGGCCAGCCGCTAGAGGTAAATCAGTCACGATGCTCGAGCCATGTGCGTGGGGCAAAATGCGTAAGTACGCAGGGCATTATAATTCCCTGAATTCTTGGTAAATGAAAAATATACACAGTCCCCAGGTCTTATCAAATTGAGGCCTCTTCTGGCCCACAACTGGCGTCAGTTTTTCCATGCCAAGAAGTTCCCAGACTTTATAGAGCCAGTCTAGCTGTGTGGGCATTTTACCCGTGCGCCAGCGTGACAATGTGACTTGTTTGGCGGCACATAGGACCTGGGTGATTGCTCATCCTCTTGTGGACCTCAATGGGTAAGTCAGAGCATTTGGGAGACCAGGTAGTATATAGCTTGAGAACATGGGGAGGTCAGTGTCATACGTCTTATCAATAGCTGCAAGGACCTCAGTCCAGTATTGTTGCAGTGTAGGGCACTGTTAGAGAAGATGTGTCAGGGTGCCCATCTGTCCTCAGTCTCTTCTGGAATGTGCATCTCCACCCTGCTTCCAATGAGCTGTTCGGGCTGAAGAATAATAGCAATATTGTGCAAGCTTAAGGAGTGTTTCATTGCCCAAGACGCTGTGAGCTGAGACATGGGCTCGTCCGACGATGTTCGACCATTCTTTAGAAGTAAAAAATCTTTCACATTCCTTTTCCCAACGCTGCTCTGCTGCTGGTTTGGTGTGGGACAGTGAAGCATTGAGAAAAGCATATATGTCTGAGAGTAAGTGTTTATCTGTATGTCAGGGGAGTAGCTACTTTTCAAAGGGCAGTAGGGGTCGACAAGCATGGGGCAGATGTTCAGTTTTGTAACCCAATGACGGATTTTTGCGTATTGCCAGTGTGTTATTGGCGGGAGACCATAATTAATCTGGATCTGTGCAATGCCCAATAGCCCATCTTGGTCAATGTATTCTCCTATTATTTTGCAGTTCGCCTGCTGCCATTGTATGTAGGCAGTACCCTGGCATACTGGAAGAAAGTTGGGGTTCACTATGATTGGTGTTGAGAGGGAGAGGCGTGTAGATAATTTCTTTGGCAGCTGTACCTTGTCCCGAGTGGCTATTGTCGCTCTAAGCACAGGGAAATTATACAAACTGGGTGGTCTGTGATGTTTAGGCAGCCAGGGCACCTAACAGACATGGACCACAGAGACCGCCTGGTCGATAAAGCACCAGTGCTTCTCTGAACAGGGCATTGCCCATTCAACCAAGTAAGAGAGTTGGGCAGCTTGATATTACTGTATGAGATGTGGAATGCCCAGGCCACTCTCCGTCTCTGAAAAAATATGCATGCTTTTTTGCCATGCACGCCTTTTTACTCGCCCAAATGAAATCCTCTATTGTTTAATTGCCTGAACCCATATGCAGTGCGCCAGCAGGCAGCCCGTTTTATTGCCCCTGCATAATATTTCTGCTTGGTATGCAAAGGGGCACATTCTGCCCAATCCATCCCTAGGGCCCTGTTTTGCTTTACGGCAGACTAAGAAGAAATACGCAAATACTGAAAAGAATCTCTTGTTTGCAACTCTCTCAGTCCAAGAAACACAGTTATCAAGGCACTTTGCAAGGTTTGATGTGTACAACACGAGTGCACATTTAAAGACAGTCACCACAGTGAAATAAAAGTGTTCTGCTTTACTTTAAACTGAGAGGAAACATGAATAAAAAGAATTCCACCAATGCAGAGCTCTTAGTCTGAGTAATACATTTATTAAAGCACTATTTAAGGTTTGAATAGAGGAAGCATGCAGGTCAAATGCAGCAACAGGAATACACTTCCTAAAATAATCACAGCCGTAGAATAATAATGCTCGTAAAAAACAATGAAAATACACTACTTTAATCATGGATCATATATCTGCATATCGAGTGAATATACATTCATGTACAATGCAAAGCTGCAAATAATAATAAAAAATAATTCATCACCTTGGGGCTCGCTTGCTTCATCTCCTTGCCAGCAACAGGCTATGAACCCAGTCGGCCGTGAAGTGAGAACTACCCTCAAGGAAGCGGCGGGGGGCAAAGGCATCCCTTTCCCTCCTGAGTTCAATATTTCCACAGTTGTCTAGTTTCCTCCTCTTATATATTTTAAACAAGCCAGAAATCCCCCTCCCCTTCTGCAAGTTGTTGTTCAAACATGGGCCCTTTGAAATGGCCCTTCTTGAGGTATTCCCAAACCTTTTGCCTTCTTCCTCCTATTTCTTTTAGGTCTGTTTTTGCTGATTTATTGTCTGTGGGCACTTTACCACTGGTAATCAGTGCTAAAGTGCAAGTGCTCCATATAGAACTTGTAGATTGATTGGTTTATCCATGTGTGACGGGCTAGAGCCTGCGTTGCCCGCACATGGCTATCACTTGTGCTGACTCTGCCCCTGTTGCTCCGAAGCTTCCTGGTCATGCTGCCTGTGATTGGTCGATCGTTCCGCAGCGGTGGGACGCCAGCCGGTCAAATGTACCATTGTCAGCACTTTCAGCGTTCAGAGGTGGGAAGGAGAGAGACGAGGAGCAGAGCTCGACTGTGAACCAGCACCGAAGGTACCGTCCGGGTATCGGAAGAGAAACTGCTAGGCGATTCCGAGAAGACCCTGTTCCAGGCGACCGGGAAGACGAAATGCAGCATCCCCCCACGCTCCAGGAGAAGCGTGGCCATTCAGGTGCGTGGGACTACGTCCCTGAGTGACTGTAAATAGGAGAGAGAAAGGAGTGGAGTGAAAAGGGTAACACGGGGAAAAGGGGAGGAGGGAATAGACAATCACAGAGGAAACGGAAAGGCACAAGCACTAGGGAAACAGGAAGGGAAAAGAGGGACACAAACGAGGAGCAGGGAGAAACACGAAAACTTACCGACAGGCACCATAGACCACCATTACCTTTAAAGTGACAGCCAAAACCCAAGCTCAGAAACGGCTGAATACTAAAGGAAAACAGAAAGACAAGAAAGATTAGGAATCAGAATAGTACGAAAACAGAAGACAAGTACGGGCTAACCTGAGATAAGGAGAGTAATGTAATATAGCCAAAAACAGAAAGACAGGAAACATAACGACATTGTTTAAGAAAAGAGATATCATTAAAAGATCACTTACAGCTATTATTCTTTTCTCTCCACATTCGCTTCCCGGGAGAAAAGTCCTGTGAACAAGAGAGAGAGAGAGAGAGAGAGACGAGTAAGGAAGGGACCTCAAGAACATCCTACCAATTAAAGCCAAGCTTCGCAAAGACTGAAACAAACCTACCTGTATTCCACCATATACCATATCTTCAATAAAAATCCTTCGTTTTAAGCCTATAACGCAGTCTGGAGTGGTTCCTCCACACCCACACGGTTACACCATGATTGGCATATTTGATTACTGTTAAGTCCCTAGTAAAGTGCGCTAGAGGTGCCCAGGACCTGTAAATCAAATGGTACTAGTGGGCCTGCAGTACTGGTTGTGCCACCCACATGGTAGCCCTGTAAACATGGCTCAGACCTGCCACTTCAGTGTCTGTGTGTGTAGTTTTAAACTACCAATTCGACTTGGCAAGTGTATCCACTTGCCAGGCCTAAACCTTCCCTTTTAGTACATGTAAGGCACCCCTAAGGTAGGCTGTAGGTATCCCCATGGGCAGGGTGCAGCATATGTAAAATGTCGAAGATGTTCTTATGTGTGTTTCATGTCCTAACAGTGAAATCCTGCCAAATTCGGTTTTCACTGTTGCAAGGCCTATCTCCCTCTTAGGATAACATGGGGGCTGCCTTTAAATAACTTTAAAGAGTGGATTCCCTTTGAGGGCAGATAGAAATATGGAGTTTCAGGTCTCTGAACTCACAATTTAAAAATGCATCTTTTAGTGAAGTTGGTTTTCAGATTGTGAGTTTGAAAATGCCGCTTTTAGAAAGTAGACATTTTCCTGCTTAAACCATTCTGTGACTCTGCCTGTTTGTGTTTTCCCTTTCTGGGTCAGTTTGACAGTTGAGCTGTTTACACCTCTCCTCTAGACAGTGACACAAAGGGAGCTGGGGTGTAGCCTGCATATCGTGATGAGCCATCTGAGCTAGAGTGGAGTGGTCACTGACACCTGAAATGACTGTGCCTGCCCTCACACAATGCAGTCTCTGACCCCCTGGAGTGTGTCTGGGGCTTGGCCTTGGTAAGGTAGGATCATGCAAACAAGAGAGACTTCCCTTTGAAGTTTGCCAACTTCAAAGGCAGAAAGGGGTATACGTAGTGTACCCAAAACCCCAAACTTTTAGAATCTTTCTGGAATCAAGAGGAACCTCTGACCAGGAGAAGAGCTGAAGAGCTGGAGGAGTACTGTCCCTTTTCTGTGTTGCTTTGCTGGACTGACCTGCAGTTACTGCTTCTGCCTGACAAGAGTGTGAAGGGTGAACTTTGCTGTGTGTCCTGCTTGAGAGAGTTCTCCAAGGCCTTGGAGTAGAGCTTGCCTCCTGTTGGAAGTCTCAGGGACACTAACTCTTCAGTTTCCTCGACCTGAGGCACTGGAAACTGTGTGTTTTGTGCTGTTCAAGAGGAGAAACCACAGCGCCGCCACCAACGACGCCACTGGCCTGCACAGTGACATGCCAACAATGCACAGAGCTACTCTGGCCCGCTTCGCACCGCTGCCATGGTCTCACCGACGCTGTCATCGGATGACTTCACTGAGCCACTACTCACACCACGACGTGTGGGCCCCGCTCTCAGGCATCGCCTGCTCACACTGCAGCCTGGGCATCCCTGATGACGGTGCTCTTGCTGACACCGGTGCCGCTGCCTGCACTGTGGCCTGTAGACACCGCTTAGGAGGAGCACGAAGCACCATTCCATCCCACACCACAGCCCCAGCCCACCGACGCCAGCACCATAGACTCCAGTGTCGTTACCAGGCATCCCTGTCTGCACCGTGACCTGTGGACTCCGCTCGTGAGGGTCACAAAGCACCATCCCGTCCCGCACTGCGGGCTTGGGCCTACCGACGACAGCACTTCAGCAATGACGATGACTGCCTGCACAGTGACCTGGTGACACCGCACTGCCCAGCTTCACACCGCAGCCCTGGTCTCACTGACGCCGCTGGGCAACGTCACCGAGCCACTGCCTCCACCGTGACTTGTGGGCACAACATGTCACATCGTCCCGTTTCCCACTGCAGCCCTGACGCCATCCACGCCAGCGCTCCTGACTTCGTCAGCCCGGAGTTCGATCTGCAACTCGTGTGACTCAAGGGCCGAATGACCCCTGCACTAACTCCGGAACCGACACCGTGACGTCAGCGACTCCACTCTCCGGTGCTCACCACAAGGGTCACGATGCTCCACAATTCCAAAAGTACTGTTTGCGGGTCTTCCCGAGACTGTAGCTGGCCCACGACACCGCGTCCCGCCTGAACTGTTAGTTTTGTTGATCACGACACCATAGTAGCCTAGGTGGAGCTATCGACTTCAAGGAACTGTATTTTGAGAAAATCTTGCAGAATTAATATATTTATTACTGTATGATGGATTTTCCTCATATTTGGTCTTGTTTTATATAGATAAATATTGTCTGTTTTTCTAAAAGTTGTGTGATGTTCTTTTGTAGTGTTTTCATTTATTACTGTGTGTTATGTGCAAATTCTTTACACATTGCTTACGAGATAAGCCTGACTGCTTGTGACAAGCTACCAAGGGGGTAAGCAGGGGTTATCTGAGCGGGTATCTCCCTTATCATGACTAGAGTGACGGTCCCTACTTGGACAGGGTGAAAACTGACATCCAGCTAAAGACCCCACATCTAACACTGGCCAAAACAGATTGGTTTTGAGAAGGGCATGTTGAAGATTGGCCCCATCCCAAGGTGCTCTTCCAAGACCAAACAGTTCCTTGCCGTACCATAAACATCTTCCTAGTACATCCTATCTAACTTGCACCACTCCATGTTATGTTCTAGCCCTTAGTAAGAAAGATCACGAAGAGTGAAAACATGAACTAAAAATACATTATGTAACTTGTGCGATGAAAAATACCTGCACCTCTAACGTGATAGTGGCTCAAGCTAGGTTAAGCACAAAATGAAGTCTGTAATCAAAATGGAGCTGGTGGCCCCCAATGTGATGGTGCGAAGCTAAGCTAAGCACAAAATGGAGTCAGTGGCCAAGGTGGATCAGTGGTTAAATACAGATATCATTACAGGCCCATAATGAATTATTCGTTTTTTGTGAGAGTTCTGTGATAGACCTCAGCATTCAACAGCGTTGCAGAGTGATGGGAGATAAGTCTTGATATAAAAAGGCCTTTGTGCTCTCAAAGTCAATGGCTTTTAGAAACTGTACAGAAGCTATGCTTGCCTCCTTTCCTTAAAGTACTTCTGATGGGTCAGACAGTCTTGGGGCATGCCAGGGGATCTAGCAGGGCAGCCTGCCCTGTCCATGCGGTTCAGTATAATGTCCTGTTTAGCAATATCTGGTGCCACATGACAGAATACTCTGACGACATATTCCTCCAAGTTCCCTGAGTATGCCTGGATAGGGACTCCTTTAATCCTTATGTTGGAACACCAAGACCTATTTTCAAGGTCCTCCAACTGATAGCACAGTTCAGTGTTCCTATTCTGGAAGTCCACAATCCACGCCAATGCACATCAAGCTCCTCCTTGCACGAGTCACCAACCGGTTCAAGGGTGTTGACTCTCTACCCCATATCTTGTTTAAGGTCCTTGACATTGATCACCATTGCCCCTTTGAGGGCCAATTTATCCTCTCTCAAAGTGCCAAAAAGATTCTCTAAAAAGGCCTGGGTGACTGGGGCAACCTGGCCCATATGGTCAGAGGTGACACCATCCATCCGTGAGGTGTTTTGGCTTTTCATTTGTGGGCTTGGTGAGCAAGTCTTTAATGGGGTTATCTTTTTTGTTGTTGTGAGCAGCCATGACTCCCCCTAAATAGCTACAAGAAGTGAAGGCATACAACAGTAAGGGGAGGAAGGTCCTTAAGTTGCTGAAAATGCAGTTTTCTGGTTGGCTTCATGCAAGGTGTACGTAGCATCCCATACAGCGGCACTCCCACAGAGCCCACTATAAACGAAGAAGGGCCACAGTCCTTCAAGATTAGTTGAGAAAGGTGACCAACAGCTGAGAGGCCCAACTGGTTCAGAATATATAGCATCGCTCAGTGGGGCCTGCATGGTACAGCCTTCCCGGAGTGCAAACCCCTCGCCTCAGTAGGGTGTTGTGCAGTCTATCCCCCACAGAATGAGGATTGATCATCCGGTAGTAGGCCACCGCTATGAACAATCAATGAGGTTGAATTCCCCCAGTGTAGATATGAGCCAGCTTTGAGTGCAAAAGGGAGAAGTAGATATAGAAAGCTGTCAGGTGGGAGTCTAGGGGCAGTTCTATCAACAGGCAGTATGAACTGTGACCCACCATCCTCTACGGGGTTCCAAGGCATGAATAATGTTTCTGCAGTCCCCCTTACTCACCTCTGAGCTTTAGGCCTTGCAGCCTATTGTGATCCATCTAGGTCCTAGCCACATCAGGTAACTGTGGGAGAAGTCTGGGCGCACATCGCTACCAGAGCTGGCTGAGTCGGAGCCCAGGGGCACCTCAAGGAGTAAAGTTTTCAGGGAATGTCCAAATTTGGTGCAACCTAGAACTTCTGTGTGGGCAAGCCACTCCATGTCCTCTGCGTCTGCTCCCGGCCGCTGATCTCCAGAGCAGGGCCCGCTGTAGACTCTGGCCACCAGACTGAGCCCCGTGGTACTGCTGTCACCAGCAGAGCCATGCTCCAGGGCTGGCCACACTGTGCACTGAGTGGTGGCAAATGGCATCATTCGGAGTTAATCCCTGTCTGGTCTTATGTCCAAGTGTGCTCCCACATAACTGTCCTATTAGCAGTGTGCTGGCCAAGCCCAGGGCAGTTCTACACTGCCAATGCCAGGGGTTTAGCACCAGCATGCCCACATGCCCATCGTGTGCGTTCTTGGCACTCCACTGGGAAGTTAGGGAGAGAAAAGGGGGCCCAGGCACTCCGCCGCTAATAGCAAAGTATGCAGTGGAAATCTGTAAAGTTACTACTGCATGGGTGCCATCTTGGACACACCACCCCTTGTGTGGGATTTAAAGCATGTCCCTGCTGGTGACAGCCTATTTCTCAATCACATTGATAGCAGAGTATACCATCCACCAACTCTAAGTAGGGCCATAGTTACCTGTAATTGGTTACAAGCACAGTACTTGAAGAAATATGCAAACAAATCACCCACAAATCAGAGAGAGCAAAGTAACACACCAAAAAAGCAGAATACGAGTTGTTAAACATGAAATGTAGTTCTCAGGCTAAATATGATGCTAACTGCAATATGCAATATACACCTACAAAATGATATACAACTATGTTGGTAAAAGATATCAACAGTGTTACACCACATGCACAATAGTATACCATTGAGTAGGAAAACAACAGTATATATTACAGAATCACAGAATTTCCAGCACTCAACTTTTTAATAATCGCTTCAGAGTTAGGAGCGTCTTTTAAACAAAAGTTATTTTAAATCTTTTTAAAAGATGCAACACAACAATATTGACTTAAGGCTCAAGGTGGAGTTCTATTCCCAGACCTTAGCAGCAACCCATGAGAAGGATTGGATTAGCCTACTTGCCTCTTTGAATAATGGGATTTCAAGAATAAGGGCGCCTGGATTCTGACGTTGTTGCTGACCACCTGTAATTGACAGTTTATGGGATAAGTATGCTGAGGAATTATATTGAAAAAGCTGCTGGTTCAATCAGACCAGTTTATAAATAATTCATGTCTCAATTGAGCTTCAATTCAGCTGATAACGGTCGTTTGGCCTTGAACACTAATTGTATTTCTTTTTATGATTCCTTAACTTTACTATAAACATTAGAGAATCATTTTAGCGGTGTTGTTCTAAATGTTTCCAAATACACCTTTTGGATACTGGCAGGCTGATTTTGTTGATTTTTTTTTTTGTTGGTCTGTTCTCCATGATTTCTGTCAAGGTCTTATAGTTCATATTTGCAAGTCTGTTGACTTCTTGGTTTGGTGCATCTCTAGATGAGCCTATATTATCTGCTTGGGTGACAGGATTAAGGACATCAAAGGTTCTAACATACTGGGGGGCAGAAACCACTAGGCGCCAGGGCAATTTTTTTTTTTTTTGTTTGGTTGGTTTTTTAGAGATGGGGAGCGACCCCTTAGGCAAGGGTCGCTCCCCTTGAGGGGCAAAGTGTATTTAGGCCATTTCTGCCCGCTTTGGGGGCAGATCAGCCGATTTTAGGTCAATCTGCCCCCAAGGGGGTCAGAAACCACAAGGCACCAGGGATCTTTTTTTTGCGCCGTCACGCAAGGGGAGCGACCTTGTAGGCAAGGGTCGCTCCCCGGGGGGGGGGGCAAATTTATTTTAGGCCATTTCTGCCCCCCCTGGGGGCAGATCAGCCTATTGTTATTAGGCCGATCTGCCCCCGGGGGGGGCAGAAACCTCTAGGCGCCAGGGCAATTTCTTTTCTTTTTTTTTGTCTGTTTGTTTTTTTAGAGATGGGGAGCGACCCCTTAGGCAAGGGTCGCTCACCTGGAGGGGCAAATTGTATTTAGGACATTTCTGCCCACTTTGGGGGCAGATCGGCTGATTTTAGGTCAATCTGCCCCCAAGAGGGGCAGAAACCACTAGGCACCAGGGATCTTTTTTTTTGCGTCGTCACGCAAGGGGAGCGCCCTTGTAGGCAAGGGTCGCTCCCGGTGGGGTGTGTGGGGTGGGGGGGCAAATTTATTTTAGGCCATTTCTGCCCCCCCAGGGGCAGATTGGCCTATTGTTATTAGGCTGATCTGCCCCCAGGGGGGGCAGAAACCTCTAGGCGCCAGGGCAAATTTTTTTGTGTGTTTTTTTTTTGTTTGTTTGTTTTTTTAGAGATGGGGAGCGACCCATTAGGCAAATTGTATTTAGACCATTTCTGCCCCCCTTGGGGGCAGATTGGCCGATTTTAGGTCAATCTGCCCCCAAGGGGGCAGAAACCACTAGGCACTGGGGATTTTGTTTTTTGGCACCAATGTCACAAAGAGGGAGCGACCCCGTAGGCAAGGGTCACTCCCAGGGGGGGTTTGGGGGGGTTGGGGACAAATTTATTTTAGGACATTTCTGCCCCCCCTGGGGCCGGCTGAGCTAGAGGCCAAAATCCACAGGTAGGCACTGTTTTCTATGAAAAAATGTGATGTGTCCACGTTGTGTTTTGGTCCATTTCCTGTAGCGAGCGCTAGGCCTACCCACACAAGTGAGGTATCATTTTTATCAGGAGACTTGGGGGAACGCTGGGTGGAAGGAAATTTGTGGCTCCTCCCAGATTCCAGAACTTTCTGTCACCGAAATGTGAGGAAAATGTGTTTTTTTAGCCACATTTTGAGGTTTGCAAAGGATTCTGGGTAACAGAACCTGGTCAGAGCCCCACAAGTCACCCCATCTTGGATTTCCCTGGGTTTCTAGTTTTCAAAAATGCGCTGTTTGCTAGGTTTCCCCAGGTGCCGGCTGAGCTAGAGGCCAGAATCCACAGGTAGGCACTGTTTTCTATGAAAAAATGTGATGTGTCCATGTTGTGTTTTGGGCCATTTCCTGTCGCAGGCGATAGGTCTACCCACACAAGTGAGGTATCATTTTTATAGGGAGACTTGGGGGAACGCTGGGTGGAAGGGAATTTGTGGCTCCTCTCTGATTCCAGAACTATCTGTCACCAAAATGTGAGGAAAACGTGTTTTTTTAGCCAAATGTTGAGGTTTGCAAAGAATTCTGGGTAACAGAACCTGGTCAGAACCCCACAAGTCACCCCATCTTGGATTCCCCTAGGTCTCTAGTTTTTAAAAAATGCACAGGTTTGGTAGGTTTCCCTAGGTGCCGGCTGAGCTAGAGGCCAAAATCTACAGGTAGGCACTTTGCAAAAAACACCTCTGTTTTCTTTAAAAAAATGTGATGTGTCCACGTTGCGTTTTGGGGCGTTTCCTGTCGCGGGTGCTAGGCCTACCCACACAAGTGAGGTATAATTTTTATCGGGAGACTTGGGGGAACATAGATTAGCAAAACAAGTGTTATTTCCCCTTGTCTTTCTCTACATTTTTTCCTTCCAATTATAAGAGAATGTGTAATAAAAGACATCTATTTGAGAAATGCCCTGTAATTCACATGCTAGTAATTGTCACCCCGGAATTCAGAGATGTGCAAATAACCACTGCTCCTCAACACCTTATCTTGTGCCCTTTTTGGAAATACAAATACATTTTCCACTCTTTATATTTCAGCAAATGAATTGCTGTATACTCGGTATAGACTGAAAACGCACTGCAGGGTGCAGCTCATTTATTGGCTCTGGGTACCTAGGGTTCTTGATGAACCTACAAGCCCTATATATCCCCACAACCAGAGGAGTCCAGCAGACGTAACTGTATATTGCTTTCGAAATTCTGACATTGCAGAAAAAAGTTAAAGAGTAAAAGGTAGAGAAAAATTGATGTTTTTTTCACCTCAATTTCAATATTTTTCTTTTTCAGTTGTTATTTTCTGTAGGAAACCCTTGTAGGATCTACACAAATTACCCCTTGCTGAATTGAGAATTTTGTCTACGTTTCAGAAATGTTTCGGTTTCTGGGATCCAGCATTGGTTTCATGCCCATTTCTGTCACTGAGTGGAAGGAGGCTGAAAGCACAAAAAATCGTAAAAATGGGGTATGTCCCAGTAAAATGCCAAAATTGTGGTGAAAAATTGGGTTTTCTGATTCAAGTCTGCCTGCTCCTGAAAGCTGGGAAGCTAGTGATTTTAGCACCACAAACTCTTTGTTGATGCCATTTGCGGTTGCTGTTGTATCATCTGTTGAACTCCATTTCCCTGTATACCAGCCTGCGCTGCCCTTATCTGCATCACCATCACTTTCTCCTTTAACTTTTTCTGTTTCAGCTCAATTTCGTCACTACAGTATTTTGCATACTGCAACACCTCATCAATCGGCTTCGCTTGCCAACAAATCAAATGATTTTTAATCATCTGACTAACTTCTGGTCTCAGCCCTTCAACAAATCTGAACACAAGATGGTTCATATCTTTTGGCTCAATGGTCTCAGTACCACTGTAAGGTTTGAATGCCTTCAACAATCTCCCATAATAAGCATGAATTGATTCTTTATCCTCCAGCGAGGTCCAGTCGATTTTCTGCCAATCAGTCACCTTCGGCGACACTTTCTGCTTCAAAAATTCAATCACTTTATGATAGTACTTTATCACCTCCTCAGAGGGTACTCCGGTCACCTTATCCCTTGCCGGCTCCTTCGTCAGCCAGTCTACTCCTCTCTTGCACTCAAGCCACAAATCCGGCGGAACAATGATCTCAATTAGGGTATTCAAGTCTTCCCAGAGACACTTTGCAAGCTTCACAAACCTATCTGTTTGTTGATACCACTCAATCGGTTCCTCCCTCAACCTGGGATAATCATTCGTAAAAGATAGGATGTCTCCTCTGGACAATGGCACATGAATTAAAACTCCACCAGCTGTTTCTCTCATGGGTAGTATTTTCACCGATTCCGTATCGGGTGAAGCTTTAGCCTGACTCGACTCTGGACTGTCACTTTTCTCCTTATCTATTTTCTTTGCCCATCTGCCTTCCCACTTTTCTAATGCTCTTCAGATTTGCGCACTTTACAGTATTTCCTTTAAATGCGCTCTCATTCCGGTAGACCTCATGTGCTCAAAGTCTTTTGAATCAAAGTCTAACCTGTAACTTCTTTTCAAATGTTTAGTGTTCTCAATATCAATGTTGTATCTGTCTGCCAGGTTCGATAATCTCTGATGCATCTTGCCTACCTCTTTAGTAATCTTAGGACAGAGATACCTCAGTTCTGCTTCCATGCAGGACTCTAATCTGTTTACCCCCATTGTTCCATCCACTAGTTCAGCAGCTTCCACTCCCAGTCTCACAAAGTTCAGGTATTCATTTTTCCCTATCCTTTCCGGTTCTACTGCAGTCACTGAAGTCTTTTGTGAAGCATAAGTCTTTTCTAGCCACTCATTCAACTGTTGTACTGTAAAACCCTGCAGTGAAATGTTCCCTGCATGCATTATTGGTGATTGTGAAGCATTTGTACTTATTGTCTGTGGGTTTAACACCCCTAGCCCTGCCTGCCTCATTGCTTCCAACGGTGCTTCAACTGGGCTAAGGTCTATCAAAGACCTGGGTTTCTCAACCGCTTGTTCTCCTGGGGCCATTAACTGAGGGGTTCCTATGGACCCTCCTCTTAGCACATCTTGGGCCATTACTCCCTGATCACATACACAAGGCTTACCTTGTGCATATACTGGCACCGGCAGACCAACAGTAATTGGCAATGATATTGCGGCAGGAGTTTGACCTGGTCCCAAACCTTGTGGAGCAGCGACTCCAAAGGTCTGATTTTCTGAAGCTGGGACAGGTATTAATAGAGGACCTGCTACTGGGTTATATCCTGGTATCAGTTGTGGCTGCGGCTGGGGCAGCAAGTGTGGAGTTGACTCAATCTGTACTAATCTCGATTTTGTATATATCGGGTCTGGCGGCACTATCAGATTTGTAGTAGTCTCTAGTACCGGGACGTCTGGATAAATTCTCTGTATCTGAGGTGGAGGTTGCAACTGTATCTGCATGTCTGGCGCAGTGGGTACACTGACACCATTCTGTATCGAACCCGTATCACTAGTCTGTACTGTATCAGTAACTCCTGTGTCTGGTTCCCAGGACCCGTACTAGTGCTCAGGACATTGTCGCTTGCCGCAGAAGGTGGCGGGCGATCGTGTAATATCCAATCCATGAATTCTTCATCGTCTGAATCGTCTTCCTCTTCCCAAGGTCTCTTAGTTTCCTTAGGCTTACTGGAGTCTTTGTCTGTTTTACAGGTGGCTTTCTTTCCCTGTGTCTCTTCTCCCTGTGTTATTGCTGGGAACAATTTCAACCCATCAACTATTCCCCGTCTCCACATTTTGTTCTCATGATCCCACCTAGCCTCTGCGTAAGCCTTCTCTGCTCTTTTTATTCTTCTTTGGAATTGTTCTTGTCTATGTTTAAGGGCCATTAAATCCCAAATTGCTAAAGCCTCATACTGAGCTGGCCTCGGAGGTGGTTTTTGTGTACTTAACATCCACCTTAAATTCTCTAGCACCTTTGTATTGAACGTCCCATGTTCTGGGAACGCTAAACTTCCCTCTTTCTCTGTTAATTTGCGCCACTGTTTCATCCATAAACAAGGCACGACACCTTTTTCCTCCATAACTATGTAAGCTGGAGTACCCTCAGGCGGTGTAGGCTCCCCTTTACTCGCCATAATGTATACATCTCCTTTCAGAGCACTCTTAAAAGCCTTGACAAAATTAATCTATGCGTTTTTCTCTTATTTGTATTTAATCAGAAAGTGACTTTAATTCCCAGGACACTCTTCACCCACCTTTCTCAACCTATTGCCCCTCAAGGACGGCAGCCAATCCGTGCGCGACCCCTCTCGACAACTGACCTATCTCAGCGCGGCACCACTGACGTCACACTCACACACTGCAGCTGACAAAGTCTTGCGGCTCGTCCGCCCCTCACTGGATTCACACCAAACGAATGCAAAATTACCTCGAGCACCTTTAGCAACAACACAAATTCTGCCGATTTACTACAGGAAGGGTAACACATTCGCTTCAGAACGTTACAGAGATTTCACTTGAAGCCTCGGCCGCTACTCTCTCCTTCTCAGTCCCCGCATACGCAAGCAGAATTCGACCCGCAAATCCTACTCTCGACTTGTCAATGGTTCGTCCTAGTGCACTTTAGAACTTGCCAAATCTCCATCGAAGGTTTCACACATACATTTTGTCTCAAACTCGACTTGTCAACCACGCCCGATTGACCTATTAAACCGTACAAATTACAACATAAACCCAAGTGTCTCCTACACTTGTCAAAATGCTCCAGAGTCTTAGACCACAACGGGTCCGTATATGAACAACCAACCACGTGGATCATTTTGAGCACAAAGCGCCACACTCATATGAAGTACACCGACTTCCCTACTCTCATACTACGGAGTACTCCCACTCCTACTAAAACAACATTTACCTGGCCTAAATTCACACAGATTTCACAATCACCTGCAAAAGGCATAAGCTGAGCAAGCGCAAAACCCTATACCACACACGCTATGATGCCGAGAACATTCCCAACTCACTTAGGCAGGCTCCGAGATCCCGGGAAAGTCATGGGGAATTTAGAAACACATCATACCTCCAATTTGCTTTATCTCAGAAAAACAATTTAAACAATGATTCTCTGTCCTAGGGCCCCAAAGGGCCAAACCGTCGCTCTGCTACCAGAACTGTTAACACGTCCCTTTATGATAATTTATTTCATATCAGGACTCGTTTTAGGCCAATTAATATTTTGACCCAGTTGAGAGACACCGTAGGACAAGATAGCTAAGCAATATATCAATCAATACATCAATAATGTCATCAATATTTATCACGACAATGCATTTCACTTTAGACAAAGTCATTAATAAATTCAAAAGACGCTACCATGACCTTTCAGCCATGAATAATCAAACCTTGTTTAGTAGAATTTTATGAATTTTATTCCCTATTAGTTACAGTCTATGAGCAAATGCGTTAATCGCAACACCAAGAAACACAATAGCATAGTTGCAATATGGCAACTTTGATAAGATTTCAAATAAGCGAGAATCACGAACATCAGAACATAACACGGCGTGAACATAGATCAAGTTTAGTAGAGTGTCAATATCGCGTCAATTCAACAAAGCATAGTCTGGTCGTTTGTCTATTTGCGTCAGTTTGGTGAACACCTGTCTTAACCACTGATTAGCATTGGCATGTTGGACTTCATGCAAAACAATTTAGAACACTAATTTGGAAAACATCTAGCTAAGGTCTCTGTCAAAAGCAAGCAGTTGGTACCTAGAAAGGAAAAGCAAACAGACAAATTACAAATGCATTGTCATAATTACCCTCCAAAGATTAGGTCAGCGCAAAGGTTCAGTCTTCGTCTTCAGGACATCAGTCAAATCGCCATCAGTCAGAACTCAGCTCAGGGATAAAAGGGCACTTCCTTCATAAGGAGGTAAAGTATAAATGGGCAGTCTAAGGGTGAGGATGGTTTTAAGTAAAATACCAAGTCACCAAACAGAGTGACAGAGTTTCTGAATAAAATCAATAGTATTCCCTAACCCGCCCTGTTCACCTTTCTGTGACATGGGTTTTTATCCTTTTTCATAGTACATTCCCCCAAAATTCTATTGGACATTTGTTTATACCCCACTATCTTTAACCTATCATATAACGCATTAGGTAATCCTAATCGTCACCCCATATTGGTTTACAAGTCTTTGATTGGTCTTCGTAATTGACGCCTTCAGAGATGGCACATCCGGTGTTACTTCATCCCTTGGTAATTCTTTGTACATCTTTTGGTCAGCAGTTCCATTGTCTTCCCCGGTTTGAATGACCTGTACATTACATTAATCTATACTGTTTCAATTCATTTATAACATTTCGTTTTCAAGATGGTGACAAGCAGTGGGAAACGGATCTACATGGTTACATTCATCTTCCAAAAAGAACTTGCAGGGTCATGTACCCTGTGAGTCAGCACACTGAAAAATAGAAAAATTCTTTTAATATGAGAGCCAAGCAGCTAAGCTGCAGCTCATGCTAACTTAAGGCCTATGAGGTTTTCAATACAGATTTAATAACGCGAATGTTAATATAAGCTTAATTGAACATAACATAAACATTTTGGTCATCATTAGTAGTATGTGTATACATTGGTGGCCACTCATCGTGGTCACAATTCAAGTGCACGTTTAAGCAAAACTGCTATTATTATAGTTTCTATGCGGCATCATCACACTTTTATTCATAAACATTTCATGTTAATATAGATTCTATAAGCTACGCGCTCTCTCTCAAAACTAATGTAGGGGCTTAATAAAAGCATGTAACTTTTGCAAACAACAGATATGTGGCAATCAGGATTTCGTGCAAGAAAAATACCAGCACCCCCATTTCTTTAGTAAGGCTCTCCAAGGTAAGCAATTACTCATTTAATAAAGCTATGATAGGGCAGGGTGACTGGGACACAAAATCCAGTATCTGTAGGTTTACTCACGCAGAGGAAAAGAGATGCTCTTCTATTACTTTTCAACTTTCACATCCGTATTCTTAGTTTACTTTTAAAGTAAATGACATCAACACACCACTCCTTTCTGAACAGTTTGCACGTTACTGTTTGAAATGATCATTGCAGTGTTCTGGTTATAGTTATGAAGCTTGTGGCCTTTGGTTTCTGGATTTATTACGTCACAATGACTCTAAAAAAAGGTGCCACTTTTGTTCTTCAGAAAGACCTGGTACTAAAAAAAGCCTTAAATGGATAGCAGAGTCAAATTATAACCCCTCGATAATGTTTTAAAGGCCTCGCATTGCACAAGGATGTAGGGACTTTAGCATCCTCATCTATTTCTAAAGTTATTATTACTTTGAAATTAAAATGTTGCGGTTTTTCCAAAAATAGACGTCAGGAAGTACATTTTTCTTCTTATTTCTTGCTTGCAACCTACCAGAACAACGTGGACCATGCCGTCCACCCTAGCCTGTTTTACTACTCTATTCAAATTACAGTCACGGAAGGGGAACCATGTTATAAAGTACTACTGGCATGTACACAAACAATTGTCCGAAATACACTACAATAGTATTCAAATTTAAAGGCAGGCAGATATACCTACAATTTAACTGCAAACCATGTTGAAATGTCATTATGCAATAAAGGTCTGGGTTGATATCCTGCAGTCACAATCACAAGCTGAGCTGTAAGAGAGCTGTATTTAAAATGAATAAGTTAAACTATCAAGTACTGATGACATAAAAAAATGATCAATCTGTTATTAGTTGTGCTTTAAAATTACTGTAGATGTTTTGCACATGTAAAAAATGCATACTGAGCTGGCTTACTTTAATGAATATGGCCTTTAAAAAAAAAAAGACAGTCAACAATGCTCTGCGTTTTTACACACAAATGAGGATATCTGCGCTACTTTTCATTTGAAAAGGCTGTTCTTTCTTCTTTTGCCTTAGAAATCAAATTGCAAACGAGTGTTTAAATCCCATGGTGTGTTTAAAGATGCAGTACCAATGCCTGTCTACAGAGGCAGAGGTTAGTATAAAAATAAGGCATTTTTAAAAAAAGTTATGCATATTGGCACACATGTTTCTAAAGTCATTTTCTCTCATTTAGAAAAGATGGCCTTGTGGGAACTTAGGCTGAGATCCCCTCAGTGCAATCAAGTCCACACAGCGTGAGTGTGTTATCGCACCCAAGTCCCCACAAGGATAGTAAAACAACCCCCCTACACACACATACCCAACGGACACACACACACACACCCAACACACACACCACGCATGTGCACACATACACAGACACAGACCCTCCCCACTTGAATGCTGTTTACCTTTGGAACTTTGGCACTGGCAATATTCTAGCACCTTATATCTCCATCACACACTTCTACATAGAATTGAATTACATTTGGCACCTATGTCACCCCTATTGCACTTTGCATTGAGGCCAGGAATAGCACAGGGATGTAGCATGACCAAATTTATGACTCACTGAGAGCCATTGTGAGTACTTATAATTGATAAATAGATGTCCATCACTTTGTGACTCTGTAGATAGGCCAAAGATGGGATGAAATTATAGTATGAACACCTTTATGAAACACTGACGGGCAATATAACTACATTTGGTGCATATGAAAGTATGGCCTTGCAGAGAGGACAAAGACGGAATGGGCATGTAGTCTGAATCTTATATGACCCACTGAGAGGACGTATGATTACAATTGCCTCCTATGTGACCATCAGTCTGCAAAAAAAGACTTGTTGGGAAAGTAGCCTCACAACCGTTATGATAAAATGACAGTCCTTGTATTTAAAATTGGCACATATGTAATCATCAATATGCAGAGTGGTTAAACTCTTGTACATGTAGTCTGAAGACATTTATGACCAACTGACAGAAAATGTAATCCACAGAGAGGCTAAGGACAAAGTGAGCGTGCAGTTTAAACACATTTATAACCAATTAGAATTAACCTATGTGACCAATGCTTTGAACATAGGCCAAAAATTGATGGGCATGTAGCTTGGAAGTTCTTGCAACCACTGACCAGTACTGTGAGAAACTCACAGTCTACAAACTAAATCACAGAGCTCTCAATAATCCTCTTCAAGAAAACATTGTCATATTTTGAAATCATTCAGATTCCTAGTCGTGACTCAATTCACAGTGTGCACTGCCTCATAAAAAGTCCAAACTTTACATGGAAAATCTACGGAATCATAAAATGTGTAGAAAGCAAATATTAGTAGAGAATGCACGACGAAGTAAAACAGGTGAAATGTAGGGACTGCAAAGCTGACAGGGATTACCTTCATAGGTTCTCTAAGTACCTAGGCGTTGTGGGACCACCACATTATTGACAATGAGACAATACAACTCAACTGGCACCCGCACAGTTAGAATGTACTGCACAGTTGTGAACTAGTACAGAAGAGCACAATGTAGGTGTCACACCACCCATGTGTTTATGTCACCAGTTTCTGCACGCATAGATATGCCTGCCGTTTGACCGGCTGCCAGGTGTAAGAAACATCAGCAATCTTCTACAGAGTCCTGCTGTTTTGTGTTTATTTAGATCTAGGCCATCTTCAGGGAGCCCAGCTTGTTGGAGGCCATGCAGCATCCGCAGAATAAGTGCCAGTCCACAAACTGAGTGCCTCTGGAGCTCACAGGCACCAACCAGATCAAATTGCTTCCCAATCACATTGACACACAGTTGCTTCTTTCATCATCCTCTGCTGTAGGGAATTTTAGACTGATCACGGACATTGGATTGGCCATCTGACTACCACAGAATGTTCTCCCTATTACAGCGGACGTCCAACATTTTTTGTCTGTTTGAAACCACCAAGGAAAGCCTGAAAGTACTGAACAGAAAATATCAGAAATCACCCCGACAGGCTGGGAAAATAACTCTCAGCTTGTCAGAGACATTTATTTTTATGTTTTACAAAAACAAACTCCCACGTTGTAAAACAAAACGTCTTTGCTGTTGGGCACTGTTAGAAATGGTGTCTTTGGTTGGCACTCAGGTTACCCCTGTCCAAGCAAGGACCCTCACTCTAGTCAGGGTAAAGGAGAATCACACTCTGTTAACCCCGCTCACCCCCTTTGTAGCTTGGCACGAGCAGGTAGGCTTCATTTCAGAGACCAGGTGTAAAGTATTTGTATCAACACACACAGTAATCTAGTAAAAACACCACAGAATGACTCAACACAGGTTACAAACATCCAACATACACACATCAAGTTATGAATTTTTAAAGATAAAATTAAAAATTGGCGCTTAGGAACACAAAATGCTTCCATGAGGTGATAACACGGCGTTGTGATAGAGTCATTCCCACCAATCCGACAACAATGGCGCCGGGTATGGAGTCACGCAGACCCCCAGGTACAGTACCTTAGTAAACTGTGAATACAAGTCAGTGCGCAAAGTCAGGGATTGCGGCGTCACTGGATCTGAGGCGGTGTCGGTTCCGGTGCTGCGGGGCAAAGAAGTGGAGGTGTCATGAAGAGACGTTGGGTCCTTGCTGCAGAGCGGTGGAGGTGAGGCAGCGTCGGTACCAATCGTTGAATCCATGCACTTCGGTAGGCATCGGTCACAACGTGGTGCAGCGACTTTCACGAGTCACGGACTTCGGAGGGGCTGCAGCGGTTCTGGGCCTGCGAGGGTCGTCACACTCCAGCGAGGACCACGGAGTCGGTTGCAGGTGGCGTCACAGAATTTGTCAGCAGCATCGGTCCGGAGTCGTCTGAAGTCGGTTTTCTTGGATTGTCACCAGCTTCTCCTTTCAAGGGCCCAGGGACTGGATAGGGCACAACTTGCCTGGGCAGGAGTCTCAGCAGAGAGTCCAGGTGCTGGTAGGGGAAGTCTTTGATGGGCCTGAGACTTCAGAACAGCAACTGCAGGATTGCTCCAAAAAGCACAGTCACAGGCAGGGCAGCACGTCTCCTCAGCTCTTCAACTCTTCTCCTTAGCAGAGGTTCATCTTGATTCCAGAAGTGATCTAATCTTCAGGGGTTTTGGGTGTTCTTCTTATACCCCTTTCTGCCTTTGAAGTAGGCCTACTGCAAAGAAAAGTCTCTCTTTTTTGTGAGATTATGCCTGGCCCAGGCCCCAGACACACACCAGGGGGTTGGAGACTGCAATGTGTTAAGGAAGGCACAGGCCTTTCAGGTGTGAGTGACTTCTCCTCCCCTCCCTCCTAGCACAGATGGCTGGATATGCAGGCTATACCCAGCTCCTTTTGTGTCACTTGTCAAGAGAGAGGTGCAAGACAGGGAATCCACAAACAGGCAGAGTCAAAAAACAACTATACTAAAAGATGCAATTTTAAATTGTGTGCTCAGAGACCCTAAATTCCATATTTCTATCTGCTCCCTAAGGGAATCTGCACTTTAGTAATATTCAAAGGCAGCCCCCATGTCAACCTATGAGAGAGATAGGTTTTGCAACAGTGAAAACCAAATTTGGCAGTATTTCACTGTTAGGACATTTAAAACACATAAGTATATGTCCCACCTTTAACATACACTGCACCCAGCCCATGGGGCTACCTATGGCGTACCTTAAGAGTGCCTTACATGTATAAAAAGGGAAAGTTTAGGCCTGGGAAGTGGGTAAACTTTCCAAGTCGAAGTGGTAGTTTAAAACTGCATCACAGACACTGCAGTGGCAGTTCTGAGTCATGTTTACAGGGCTACTAAGGTGGGTGGCACAATCAGTGCTGTAGGCCCACTAGTAGCATTTGATTTACAGGCCCTGGGCACCTCCAGTGCACTGTACTAGTGACTTACTAGTAAATCAAATACGCCAATCATGGAAAGCCAATTTACACATACATTTTACATAGGACCACTTGCACTTTAGCACTGTTTTAGCACTGGATAGCAGTGGTAAATTGCCCAGCGTGACAAAACCAGCAAAAACAGAGTCCAGCACAAATCAACAACCTGGGAGACAGAGGCAAAAAGTTAGGGGAGACCACACCAAGGATGCCAAGTCTAACAGGCACACTGAACTTGGCCCTTGCACAGCAAAGCTTCAGTCTTAGGGCCCTCAAAGAAGCTGCTGTGGGTGCTCTGAAGACAGTGTGATCTCCGGCACGCAGACCGAAATACCCCATATCTAACTATGGTGGTCTGTAGGAATTAATCCTCTTTCCCTTGACAAAGTATCGTATGTTTACCGCTAAAAAGGGAGGCTAGTTTGATGGCTAACCACTAGAGGCCTGTCTTGCATCTCCATCTGGCCTTCAGAGAAATATGTTAGTGACCAAGCAGGAGTTGGCTCAGTCGGTGACACACTTAAAGTCTGCCTGCCTTTAATCTGGGTGGGCAGTCCTTGAGTTTGGGAGGAAGGGTATTCCGTTGCGAGCAATTACCCTCTCCTCGCCGACAAACTCTCTATGAGGCCCTAAGTGTCTATGGATTACAGGTAGTTATTAAGACCCTTGCTTTTAAACAAATCACATTCACACCTTTTAGCCGGAATAAAGGAAGAGAAAACCATTTTACCCGTTTTACTTGTTACAAATAAAGCCTAACCTGAAAGTCCATTTAAAAATGTTTTAACATGACAACAATGTCAGTAATGTAAGGGCCACTCTAGTGTTTTTTTTGTTTACTTATTTCATTATTCCTTTGGTTCAAAACACATACATATACCGGTTGCATATTTGAAAAATCTCTTCGGTTCTCTCAATTCTCTTGTTTTGTAATTAACCTCTTGCTATTCTTCCATGAAAAAGATGACTCAAGACCTATAAACAGGGCAGCGAGAACTCGTGCACTTTAGGGCAGGTATTACAAACCTATATCACATTTCATTACATATTGCGAGTAAAAGAAGTCGAGTACATCCTCCCAAAAGAAAATTAAATGTTTTAATAACAGAAGTCTTTTCTTCACTGTGGGGGTAAATATTCATGCAGTGAATTATCTCACACGTGAAACGTCACTCTCTAGGGTCATTTTATACAATACAATTTGCGGAGGAAGTAAGGTAATTTCACACCAGTTGCGCATTTATTTCCCCGTGGCCAAGTTGCCTTATTTTCAACATCTAAACAGAAAACAATTATGCACCCATTACACAAAGCGTATTCCTTAGTGGTCTGATATAATATTAATATCTTTCTCTGCACGCCTGTGCCAACTGCTATAAATAGGGCAGCAGTTCTGACCACTCATCATGTTTTTGTCTTTCTTATTCGATAGCTGATGTTTGTGCTAAGACCTCAGCGGTATCTTGTGGCTATGTCCAGTACAAATTCAAAGTTTCCAAATGTATGGACCTACAAATATAACATAAACTATACATCTTTTTAATTATTCATTTATTTAGGGTTTTTTCACTAGACGATTATTAGATAACCCCACCACAGTTGATATGTATTAAAAGACAAACTAAAAATAGATTTTTTTCTGGAAACATTACAGCAACGGGTAATTGAGAGCACCAAAACATCTCATTCATAACATGTTTGTTTCGATATTATTGTATTTCGAAGGGACATAAATAATTTATCTTGCTATGACACAATTTAATAGAGTGAGATGTATTCACCGCAGGAGATTTGCTGAGTTTTAACTTGAAAAACTGTGATATTAACCTCTGTCAGTGGCAAACATCAATTCAGATCCCTCTTACTGGGTCTTCAGCAGCTGGACTACACAGACTGCAATACCGCCATTGCAAAGTGACCCAAACATTTACACGTAATGGGGCTTATTTCTGAAAGGGTTGCACCACAGGAGTGTCACTTTTTCTGACAGCACAAAGCTCCTAACCATATCTATGAGGTCATGCAAAGGTCTGCACCAGGGAGGTGTTCCATGGGTGTTGTCCTGGGTTTTCCGATGCAACACCTTTGGATTTTGAAGCTGTCCCAAATTTACTTAATCACGTAAATCTGGGGATGTGCCAAAACCTCCCACCTCCCCAGGAGAGGAGTAAAAAGGAGAATATTTGTATTTCTCCTGTTTTTTCCTCTTTCCATATGTGCTACATTCTGCAACAAACATAGTAAGAGGAAAATGCCTCTCAGGAAGGTTTTTGGGCAGAAAGGTGCCCCTTCTTGCACAAAAACAAAGGGTGTCTGCATTGCCACTAGGTAGCCAATTGTGAGTTAGAGCAGGGTAAAAGGACAGGAATGCACCGTATTGCATAAATTCAGTGCATTCCTGCCCTTTCACATTAGAGACTTGCAGCACTGCCCTACACCAAATCTCATTAAATAAGCCCAAAACTATTTTGCAATGGTGCCGATGAAAATTGTCACCATCCTTTGCAAGTGCATGCCTGGCTCACAATGTCATTCTTACTTTGGTCATTTGGTGCAAATGCTGTTCTACATATTGCATAAGTAATCTGGAAAAATCACTGCTAAATTGCTCAGGATTTGCTTTCTTCGATGTAAAATTAACCTTGGCTGTCATTTAGGGAGCACTTGGTTTTACAATGGCATCCGATTTGTACAATTTATAAATTAGTATTGTTTGTACCCTTGCGAAATGGCCAGTCTGATCAGCAATGCATTGTAATTAAGTTTTGGCTGCAGTTTTCCACGTTTAAGTAGCTAGCTTCTACACTCTGCAGTCGGCCCCAAGTGTATTTTGAATAACGCCACAGCTGATGTGAAACAGACTGGATATAGCAAAGGTAATAATGACCACACTCTAGACAGAATCTACCTGACAAAACCTATCTAAATGGAGCACCCCAACTGAATTTAGACCTGCTGTCTTCTAGGAGTACTTCTTGATTCAACTGAATTGGTATGATCCCATAAAAGGCATCCATAAGGATATCAAAAATGAAAACAGCTAGTAAAAGGACTATTAAATACAATACTTCCCAATGTTTGTTAGCAGGAATCAAAACAACTCACTTCACTCCCATCAGCCTCCACAGGCCAGTGTGCTACTAGTTAGTGGCCAGGTTTAGTACAGTTGCAGCTATGAGTTTGGACAGGCAGAGTGCAATTACATTGAGCTACTGCTTTATATTACTTTTTGGTTGTTCTGTTACCAGAGCTGGCCTTTTTGTAGTGGAAGGCCACTGACACATAAGACAAAGTAGGCCATTTAAAATGTTTGGCCATCGGGGTAGTTATCACCTTCTAGGATGCACCTAAGGGTAGTTTAGGATAGTTTAGGATTTACATGTACAAGGGCTTGGACAACAGCCATAGAATCTGTTACCGTTGGATAATTTTATAAGTGGAAGTCTGGGGAAAACAGCTATGCCATGTCTGATGTATGCTGATGATCTCATCCTTTTTAACCATACCAGAATTGGGCTACAGAGGCTATTAAACGCCACAGTTGCATATTCTAAAGAAAATACTCTTGTCATCAATCTGGGTAAATGTGAAATAATGTCTTTCAGAGCAACTACACAACCGTGGTACCAGTGGCACATGGGTGACAGCAAAATGGAGGCTGTGCAGGAATACAAATATTTGGGTGTTCTCCTAGATTGTAATAGTTTGTTTAAACCTCATTTGGAGAGACTCAGCTGGAAATCCTTTTCATTTAAATGTGTCAAAAATGCTACAGGTAATTTGATTTATCTTAATCTGTTAAACGTAATCCAGGCCAAATTAGTTCCTACAATAACATTTAGAAGTGAAGCTTTGAGAGGAAGGGATGGGGTGCAACTGGACAAAATGATTACCAAGCTCTTTAAGGCACAATTGGGTCTACACAGCTCTTGCCCAGGTGCACCTCAAGTCTGGCCTGGTCAAACAGTCACTTGCGAAAAGTGGGGCATTTATCAAACTGTGTTACAAACTCAAGGCAGCACGTAAGGGTACACAAAGTTCCCTCCAACGAGCAGCCCATCTCTCCTGCCCAATTTTATTTGCAGTCCTCTCTCTTGACATTGGGTCTAATAGATCAATGGGATAATCTCAGTTCCTATCATCAAGTCAAGCAGGTAGCTAATGAAAGCATCAACATTTATTCTCAGCTAATGGACGAAGAGGCATTAAAAAAAAGGAACCACACTTGTCCTTTTTTGTCATCATACGATAGACTCACCCCACAGCCGTACCGGAGTATAGTGGTTGGACTGGGAAATAAAGCAGCCTTTTTGAATTACCACATCGGATGCCTACCAACGTACGCGCATCTTCCTTTATGTAAACAAGGCAGTATGTCAGGTGTTTGTTGGGTTTGCGGGCTAGTCCCGGAAACGTTGATCCACCATATATGTTTCTGCAATGGCAGCGCAGCAGACGGGAATGCTCTCCTTTGGCCAGCTTCATGAGTTGAGGAATACAAGATGGCTTAGAACTCTATGCTTGTAATAGAAGAAACGTTTGATTGAAGAATGTTTTTGCACTTCTGCACTTTCATTATAGACATTGGAGTTCTTTTATTTTAGAACTACAGCATTTTAGGTTTTCTAAACTCACATTGCCCATACATTTTAAATTTAGGTTGCATTGCCAATGGAACGTTTTTTTTTAAGGAACACCTGCACTTTAGTCTTTGCAATCTTACATTGCAAATTACTGAGAATTGTATGTTTTAACTATTGGTTTTATTGTTTGTGTAACACTTTTCATTAAATGTACACTTCTAAATAAACTTGAACTTGAACTAGTAGGAGTAGAGATTGATCGATGTTTGATTTCTGCCAAGTGTAGGAAGGAGTGGAACAAACAGATACTGGTATGTAGTGAACAAATTGTTCATCTTCTACCACCTACATGAAGGAGCCCACCAAGAGACTGATGAAATATCCGCCTTGCAAAGTCTAGACACGAGGATGTGTAGGTACATTTTCTTTTCTATCTTCCCATATTTTTTTGTGTTTTGCTTTTATTGATCTGGAATTACTGGCATATTTTGATTGCATGCAATAGAAGACTGTTTAAAGAGGGAGGTAATGAATACGTCTAATAGTCATAACTGATTCTCTAATAAACCAAAGTAGAATGGCACAGAAAGTGCAGCAGTGGAACAAAGTTCAGAGGTCACATGTGGACTGCAGCTTGATTTTATACCATCCCCACTGTCGTGAACCTGAATATCCCACACAAATACCCCACACACTTGACACACATCCACACACCAGACACACCTACATACTGCACTATAAAACACACCCCTACTCAACCCACAATCCTTTGCAACCAGAATGGCACACACAGCCACAGACTAGAAAAAGATAAAAAGAACTAGCAAAACCAACAATAGGCACCCCTAGAAATTTCACTCAGCCCTCATCCCACACTTACACAACATACACAACACACAATTTTGTATCCTACACAATACACAACAACCGTCACCCACTCACATCAGAACACCCACACCTCATCACTAAAACATTTCCAACACTTTTTTCACTACCTCACCATCCCATTCTACCACTACCATGTCCCCACAAAAACATCCCCGTTTCATAGATGATGAGTTGAGGTTTATGGTGGACAAAATTGCAGAGCCATACCTTTTTGGAGCACAGGTCCAGCAAACATCAATAACCAGGAAAATGGACTTGTGACAAAGGATAGGTGACAGGGTGAATTCTGTAGGCAGTTACCCATGCACAAGGGAGGACCTCAGGAAGAGGATAAACAACCTCAGGGAGAGGTGTGTTCCACAGCCACCAGACACCAGCTGGCGGTCCGTATGACTTGTTGTGGACATCCACCGACTCCCCCTACTTTCATATCATAGGAGGAGAAGGTCTTGGACATCTGGCATCCTGAGGGCCTCACAGGAATAGCTGGGGGAGTGAAATCATGTAAGTCACAACACCATTCATATCACCAAAAAGATTTGTCTTGAATGCTCATGATCACCTTTCCCCACCTCAATGATCAAATCACCCACCACCCCTGTGTTCAAATGTCTAAATACCCCTCTCTGGCATGCCACATGTCAACTAAACTCACCTGAAGACACAGTGTTTTCATATGGCAAGTGAAGTGCAGGGTCCGACAAAGCTACAACTCCCAGGAGGCACTGTTCCTGCTGTAAGAAAACCAGAACTGTGTACTACATTTTAAAATGTCTTGCATGTGAAACTAAGAATCAATGTAACCCCTCCTGAATGCCCCCTGTCTTACAGTCCATGGTAATGACAGCAATTATATTGCCCACTACCAGTACTATTCCAAGCACAATACAGCTACAGCTGTATACCCTACAAACTGGCCTTTGAGAAAACCTTCCTAACAATGTCACATACTCACCTGGGGGCAGACTCTATGGGAAACTGGATGTACTTACAGTACATCCATACAGAGGGCCAGGTCAAATGGTAACTCCCATACTGTGTGCCAGCTCTGTAACCATTGGCCATTGTACAGGCGTCAGTTGAATCAATGATGCCATGCACCTTACTAGGAGAGAAATGTACATTGTTATGACTTTACTCAGAGAAGATATGAGGGTATCAGCAGTCATCTAAACACCAACAGACTTTAAGAGCTTGCAGCATGGTGTATGCAATTGCAACTCTCTGGCTCCCACATTGCTCTAACCGAATTTTGGAAGCAGCTGCCCTATCAGGGGATCATGTGAAGGCAGTGTGTGCATGTCATATAGCATGTCTAGTGGTCAAAGTCAAACATTACTTGTTGCATCACTTACAACAACTGTGTGTTCCACTTCTCCTACAGGTAAGCTTGCCATTCTCTCCATGTAGAGGACACCAGACACTGACACTACCCCTCTGGATGAAGGCCCCAGTGAGGAAAACACCCCTGGATGTTTTGACATTGAGGACAAAGTTGGCCAATCAGGGACATCTGGTCAGTCAACAACTGTGACCCTCATCTTGCCCACATTCACTCCTCCCAGCTCTGTTGTATCCGCATCACAGGCAACCATTGCCCCCAAACCTGTGTCACAAGGCACAGTGTCTTCCATTGTTTGCCCCTCAGTACAGGCATCTGAGTGTCCTCTCGTCAGCCCTGACATGATGGTCCTGTCACCAGTGGGAGTGGGGATACTATGTCAGGGGCACAGGTACATAGGAGTCGGGTGTGTGAGAGGGATGGTGTGGCCCAGAGAATGGGGTCTCCAAGGAACACAACTGACCAGGGCACTATCTCCCAAGTCTTAGGAGCATACCAACATTCCCAAGGCACAATGGGCCAAGTACTGACCATGATGTGGGAAATCTGAAATTGCAGAGGGACAGCAATCAGGAAGCCATGCAGCAATGGCAGGCCCAAAATGCCATCCTGATTTCCATAGCTGGGTTGCTGAGGGACATGCATACCACCCTGAGTAGGTTTTGTCCCCAACACCAGGCCTCTTCCACTAGCATTGGAACACCAGGCTCTTCTATATCTGTGGCTGCAAGTGGAATGGAGGCCCAGCTAGGGGAAGGGAATGCCTCAGACACCCCACCCTCTGTAGCAGAAGAACCCCCCACAACCATGGACGTACACCCAGACATCCAGGAGGAGTAGATGCCAAGACCAAACCCACTGACAGAAAGACAAGGTGAACCTCTACTGATTGGTCCCCCTTGTGTGGCACAGATACACTCTCCTGACTGTTCTGAAACCTATCTCCATTTTCCCATGGTACAAGGACACTGGGCTTGTGTTTCTAAATGGTGTAGCTGTTACCCTAATGAATTCATCCACCATGACAGAACCCTTCGCTGTCATGTTTGTGTTAGTTTCTTATCACTCATTTTGCTGTGCACTCCCCAATAAATACCACTTAAGCACAAATCATGTGTTAGTGTGATTTATCGAGCATATGCAGCTGTATCAAAATGTTCCTCTCTAATGTAAAACATTTGTCATGGTCATTACACATGTACTGTATGACCAGGATACATATTGCATTGACAATGTATTATATACATGACACAAATCACTTGGATTGTGCATTCCCACATCTTTACTTGAAGAATGCCAATTACCACATAGTGAAGTACAGTTGCTAACTTCAGTGTTGCAGCATAGGTGTCAAACACTGTGAATCCACAGACGTCTGAAGTTAGGGAAATGTCATTCTTAAAGTATCCCAGGAGGCAAACAGATTGGTTCAATGTATCATCAGCTAAAGCCTTATCACATACTCATACCAAGGTTCCCAAATTACCGTACCCCATGAAACAGACAGAGGTCAGTACTAATGTCCCCCATTATGGTACCTCTCACTTACCATGTTCAGGTATCTGTAGACTTGCCACTCACCTTTGTTAGTCTTCAGACACATGCACATTGGTCTGCAAAGTAGAAAGACACTGACAGCTACATACAACACAAAACATCATGATGCTGGAGGGTCTAGATACCTCATTTTGACATGTGTCAGAGAGCAAATGAACACACACATGGCACCATTGGCCCCACCTCCAACAGAAACAGGTCTTTAGTGTGGAAAAGGACACTACCATACCACTGCCCTGACAGTCTCGGCATAGAACTCAAACACCACAAATCACATGCCAGAGAGTGCCCGTTTTAATCCATGTTCACTTCACATGTCAGTCTGCAAATCCCATCTGCCTGTGACACTGTCTGATATTGCCAAATGAGGATGAGCCAAACAGTCAACCTGGAATCTGGAATTGACAAACATTAGGTATAGGTCTCATTGATACATTTACATTACACTGCAAAATCATATATACATATGTTACTTTGATTGTGCATTGTGGAATCATTAGACTATGTACATAACAGATACACAGCTCCAAGTAACAATCTGCATGCATATTTGAGTCATGGGCTTTGGAGCCACTTGTGACCTATCTGAGGGTCATATTAAGAACCTTATCTGGCATTCCTAACCTCACCAAGACCCTAATGAATCACTTTTATTACATCACATGGCATACCATGATGAGATCAGCGCTGATGTCTCCAGCTTCATCCTCATCATGCCCATACTCACTTGGCAAATCTGCATTTCCACCCACAGGATCTGCTGGCTCCCCCAGATCTGGTATGAATGGTATCTGACATCTCAGGGCGAGGTTAAGGAGCATGTAGCCAGCAACAACAATTTTGCAAACCTCGTTGGGTGAGTAGAGGAGGCCTCCTCCAGACTTATCAATGCTGCAAAGTCTTGCCTTCAGAAGCTCAAAAGTCCGCTCCATGGCAAGCCATGTCCTTCCATGGGCCTCACTGAAGCAGACATCACCTGGAGTAGTTGAATGCCTCACTGGTGTCAACAACCATGGACAGTTTGTGTAGCCAGAGTCCCCTGTAAGATATGTTTACAACAATCCAAACATTAATATTGGACATCCACATATATGGTAGCAGATAGAAGGTACAGACACACATTACAAATATGACTTACCAACCAGGCAGGCCCTCTCTGTGTATAGTTGTGTCACTAGCAGTGGGATATTGCTGTTCCGCATAGTGAAGGAATTATGGACTGACCCAGGCTACTTAGCACAAACTTGTGAAATGTAGAAGTCCGCCAAACAGACCACTTGGACGTTGATGGAGTGGAAGTTTTTTGTGTTCCTATATATGCCTGTTCATGGGCACTTGGGGTTACCAAGGCAACATGGGTGCCATCTATGGCTCCAACCACACATGGAATGTGTCCCAAAGCAAAAAAGCAGCCTTAACAGAGGCCAAATTCTCATGTTAGGGAAATCTGATGTAGCTGTCCTGGTGTTTCAAAAATGCAGAGAGCGCAGCATTCAAAACCAGACTTAACATGGGCTGAGACATCCCTGTGGTTAGGGCCACTGTATTCTGAAAGGTACCAGTGGCCAGGAAGTGTAGCACTGATTTGGACAAGCATCAGATCTGACTCCAACTGACAACTGAGATCCATGATTGTCTACCTATCCAGGCTGTATGTTTGGATGACATATCGCTCCTCCATTGTGTGCAGGTCTGCTAGTGGATGGCAAATGCAAAAAGAACAAGTGATGGACGGAATGCTGAACAATGTCAAACATTCATCCCCAGTAGAGAGATCTAGGCCTAAATCCATTGTTTTTTTGCCGCCTATGCCATTCCAGTTTGGACCCAGCCATATGCAAATCAGTCTTGACCCTGCTCCCCATGGGAACAGTCCAGCCCGAACTGCCAGGCCAGGTCTTCCCCTGGACTAGAAACAAGCATCCTGGGACTGGTTTCAGTGTTTCACCCCTCATCAGCCAGGCTAGCTTGAATCCAGTGGCATGGGAAGCACAGGACCCATGTCTGGGCATATCCTTCCCACTTAGGGCGGCAAATGCAAAAAGAACAAGTGATGGACGGAATGCTGAACAATGTCAAACATTCACCCCAGTACAGAGATCTGGGCTTAAATCCGTAATTTTTTTTGCTGCCCATGCCATTCCAGTTTGGACCCAGCCATATGCAAATCAGTCTTGACCCTGCTCCCCATGGGAACAGTCCAGGATGAAATGCCAGGCCAGGTCTTCCCCTGGACTGGAAACAAGCATCCTGCGACCGGTTTTGGGGTTTCACCCCTCATCAGCCAGGCTAGCTTGAATCCAGTGGCATGGGAAGCACGGTACCCACGTCTGGGCATACTCTTCCCACTGTGGGCGACAAATGCAAAAACAACAAGTGATGGACGGAATGCTGAACAATGTCAACCATTCACCCCCAGTACAGAGATCTGGGCCTAAATCCATCGTTTTTTTTGCTGCCTATGCCATTCCAGTTTGGAACCAGCCATATGCAAATCAGTCTTGACCCTGCTCCCCATGGGAACAGTCCAGCCCAAACTGCCAGGCCAGCTCTTCCCCTGGACTGGAAATAAACATCCTGGGACCGGTTTCGGGGTTTCACCCCTCATCGGCCAGGCTAGCTTGAATCCAGTGGCATGGGAAGCACAGGACCCACGTCTGGGCATACCCTTCGCAGTTAGGTTGACAAATGCAAAAAAGAACAAGTGATGGACGGAATACTGAACAATGTCAATCATTCACCCCCAGTACAGAGATCTGGGCCTAAATCCATCATTTTTTTGCTGCCTATGCCATTCCAGTTTGGACCCAGCCATATGCTAATCAGTGGATTAGCATTAGTACACTGGAGGTTGTCTTGCTCTTCTCATGCCATGGTAACTATGTGGGACTACACCAGAAAGTATGTGTATGACTCAATCTATACATCATAAGTATGATCACACCAACGTCACTGAGAACGCTACATTATGTCACATGAAACAGTGAAAAAGTTGTACTCAGCACATACCTAGGCAACATTTGCCTAAATACTGTAATTATATCCCCCTTACCCCAGCAGGTTCTTTGAATGGAGAAACATTTCACTGACTGTAAAAGTGAAATCAACTTACTTAACAGATGTAACATAGTTGGAACACCTATACTATGTTCAGATCATCAATACTCTGCTGACAATACTGTTTCACTTACATAACTCAGTATACTTCATTTTCACATCCTATACAGATTACATTCACATTGATACATGTTAGCATTAAGCCAGCAGTTAACACATTATCACAAATACGAATCTAAGTTAATGACACAACTTTCAAAACCTTACTGTACATATACAAGCCTCAAAATGGAAGCTGCCTGACCTACTGTACATGACATAAGGAAGTGACCTAATTCTGCTGGGAAATGTCGTCATGGCAGTAGGCGGTCACAACCGCAGTGGACATTGCCATTGGAACACATTGCTGCCTTTGGCGGACTTAAGCCAAGGGTGACATCTGCCAGCGGTGACAGTCCTGTACGTGGCAGAAGTGACCCCCAGCTCATGCTTCATGCCTCTCTTGACTCCTGACACTGCTTCCAGCAAACCCTCCATGACCTGAGCTGCTGTGTACTGCCTCTGGGAGCAATCATGCCACATCCTGCAGGTGATAGGGCCGCTGCTTACTTGGCTGATGAGCTGGACAAGCTTGTGGAGGCAGTCCTACCCGTGTGAACAGCTCTATGGTGCACCAGAGGAGCAGGTAAGTGCAATGCAATACCAATGTATGAAATGTTGAGTGCACGATGATGTTGATAAAATATGGTGAATGAAGGTTTGGGATGTTTTGTGTGGGTAGATGGACATGTGCACATATACAAAGATGGTTTTGATCCCTGATACATAGTAGGGAGTTCTGTGATGTATGGATCTTGACCCACCAAAAACTGTATAACATGATAAATGAAGGTGGTGTTTGAAATAATTGTATAATTATACCATGTTTAAAGACATGCATGTTTGGCTGTTCATATGGTTCTAGCCAAGATCTGGTGCTGGATATCCATGTTGTATGCCTGAGCTCACTTCACACATGGCCTGTCTGCAGATGATCATTCCACTTAGAAGGGGATGTTGGAGGAAGTGTATGTATGGCTACTTTCACGAATGTTTGTTTCACCTTTCTTGTTCTGGGATGGTACATGTGGAAATGATTTTCTCCTCTTGTCTGTGTCATCCATGCAGGTCAACGTCCAGCAGAAAAAGGGAATCTGGCATTCCATCGCCTAGAAAGGGCAGACCCTGGGGTTCCACATCTGGTGGAACACACACTGTAGTAAGTGATGGGAGGACCAGAGACGCTGGGCCCAGAAGACCGCATATTGGCAGTGGCCTACCCTGAGTTGGATGGCCATTTGAGGGCAGCACAGCAGCCACAAGGGGGTAAGTGCTGACTTAATACATTTTCATCCCTATCCCAGGTCAGCGTATGAAGTAATCTAAGCTGTGACAATGTGGTAAGTGCAAAGGGTGAAAGGACTCAAAGGAACACATAGATGTAAAGGTTTTAACATTGATACACAGGTATGCGCATACTGTTGTGTATAGGGACATATTACTCTCCTATGTTATCCCTTCTGTACAAAAGCATACAATGATGCAAATGTGACTGTGTCATATGTCTACCACTATACTGCTATTTATACTCTGCTGGTTGTTATTTGCCACCTACAGACCCATACCCCCAATATCACGATGGTAAGTTGTTGAGGTATTTGCCCTCTCTCCAGTCCAATGTTACTTGATCCATGCATCATATCTGCAACATAGAGTCTGACAAGTTTTAGTCATAACTACTTTTCACGAGGTTTCTGATGAGTGACAAATTCATGTGAGGCTTTAGTGTCCATCAGATATTTCATGTGCCATACTTGGTAAACTTACCCTGAGCTGTTAGGAGGTGACTCCCATTTGGTAAGTGAGGGCTGTATATTGGCCCCTGTAATGTCTCATCTGAGTGGACATCCTACATGTTTGAAACCATGGAGGTATTGCAAGACTACTATTGGAACACATACATTGTTATCAGAGCTCTGATTGTTATTACCATGTACATGTTTTTTAAATGGTAAGTGGCTACACAGCTATTTCTTTATTGATTGTGTTGTGGTCATGCGAAATAGGCCAAGACATCTTATGAACAGTTACATTATTCAATGGTTTTTCCCAACATCATTTGTACATTGTAAGGTTATGTCATCAATAAACATTGTAATGTATCATATGCATACCTTCTATTGCTATATTGGGTATGTTTTGATTGTTTTTAGTAATGGAAACCTATTGTTTGCACTGAATACATTGTGGTGCTGGTGTTGTAGTTCACATTCACATGTGGGTGGAATGGTATGTGAGTCAGTCATTTGGCTAGCCTCAATGTGTATATCTCTGTCATGGTATCCTCAGATGTGATTTTATGTCTTTGACAAATTCCAATACAGATGTAAGACTACTTTTGTCTGAAGTGTGGATGGTTCTGTTGCTGTTGTTGTTACTACTCATCATGATATGTTGTACTGTATGTGGCCTGCATGCATGTGACAGGTGTCCATTATACTTAAGGAGTGGTTATGCTACCTGTGGTTGTCTGTGGGTAAATGCAATGGGCTAATTAGGCCCCTATGAGTTTTGAAGACTTTGTTCATAGGTGGAGAATGACTAAGATGAGTAGGACAACAACGTATGTATTATCTTTTCCTACAGGTTGTGGACTCTGTGACATGAAATGGTTTTGGCTTGTATGCAACATGATGTCTTGTGCTTGGCATAACATAAGGTTACTTTCTTGGAATATGACATCAGTTAATATTGTAGGTATGTGTGGATTTTGTGTATGTGATATGTGGAAATGAATGTTCCCACTATTTCCGATTGCTTGGTTGTTGGTTGACTATGTTGCTAGGGACCCAGAATCATGTAGCCAAGTCAGGTTGTCACGGAATGGTTAGTGTGATAGCTCTACCGATATGATGGTATAGTAGGTGTGCGATAGGTGGCTTAGCTGGTGTGTGAGTTAGTTGTCATGTAAGGATGTAGATAGTATCTTGTTGTAACATGATGTTGGCACTATCCTGGTACTACCTGGGGGTGTAGTACAACTGGATATAATGTGAATGATGTGTACAGTGTGATGTTAGTGTATGAAAAGAATGTGATGACCCTACCTCTCTTCCTGTTTTCCAGCGTCAGCATAGGCAAGTGAAGAAGGCGGGGCACAGCTGAGTGGGAAAGCTGCTGGCCACGGGACTTCAAGTCATGATACCACTGACACCGAGGGATCCAGTGGCCCGGAGGGTGAGGGGAGTGCCACGGGGAGACAAGATCCACTGCATCATCTTTGGAATCCTCCTCCAGTGGACACTCCCTGGTAGTGGCAGACCCTTCTGGGACTACCCCACCCCACTTTCTACCACAACCCTCCCTGTAGCTCCCCAAGTTGGCCATGGCTGCTCACATAAGAGGGTGGGCATCTCCTTAGCCACAGGCACCTCTGACCCAGCCCCTGTTAGCACTACTGCCCTCACTGAGGAGGCTAATGACCTCCTGAGGTCCATCTCTGTGGGTCAGTTGACCATTGTGAATACAATCCAGGGACTGGCAACTCAAATCCAACAGAGTAATGTGTTTCTGGATGGCATTGACGGTGCACTTGCTGGCCTACAGAGATCTTTTCAGGATCTGGCCTCCACACTGACGGCAGTCAGTCACCCTTTGTCTAGCGTCCCCCCTCCACCTTCCTCTTTCCATGGTTGTGACGTGTTGTGGTGTTGTGTGTTATTGTGTGAGGCTGGGCATGTGCTGGTTTTCTGTGCGTAAGTGTGAGTTTTTGACTTGTGTGTGTGAGTGCTGGCTGTAGTGTGTGTTCTGTGTATGTGCGGTTGTCTGTGTGGCTTGCATGTCAGTGTATAGTTAAGTGTGAGTGTCATCCTCGCACCCCCTTCCCGATCATATATGTTGTGTAAGTGTACAAAAATGAACAATATACAACAGTAACAGGTAAGTGTGTGTAGTTACGGTTGCTGTCGTCATCGTCAGCGAAGATTCCAAAGTCTTTTTCCGAGCTGGAGCAGTGGGATGACTTCTAGTTATGGTTCTATGGCGGCTTTGGACATGGATGGCTTCCTGAAGTTGAGTGTTTCCTTTCATAGAGGTAGTTTCCGCCTGGGTTTCTGTGGTAGTGCAACCGTAGCAGAAGTCTTGCCGGTGTGCAGGCTCGTAATATGTCTGGCGGAAACATGGTCTCTGCCGGCCTGCAGGTGTCTTCAGTCATCCGTGGTGGTCTGACTGCAGTGGCGGTGCTGGCGGTGCTTTGGCTGTATTCCGTAGGGAATGCCGCCGAAGTCATAATTTGGTGGTCCTCTCTGCCAGCCTGTTGGTGGTATGACCGCTACAGCCAACATGGCGATCCTGGAAATTCCAAACTCATAATGAGTCCATCAAATCTTACAATTCCTAGGACTTAAGCAATATTTTCAGTTCCCATAAGCATTGACAGCTGTTAGACCTAGTATCTTTGGCGTGGTTTGGTCTATCTTTTCGCCTTCTGACCTCCTGCTTTTCTGACTTTATTTTTGCTGGCTTTAGGATTCTGTGCACTTTATCACTGCTAACCAGTGCTATAGTGTAGTTGCTCTGTACCCTAAAACATGTTGACATTGGCTTAACCACAGTTGGCATATTTAATGTTCTTGTAAGTCCCTAGTAAAGTGCACTATATGTGTCCTGGGCCTGTAAATTAAATGGCGCTGGTGGGCTTGCAGCACTCATTGTGCCACCCACTACAGCAGCACTTCAAACATGTCTTAGGCCTGTCACTGCAGAGCCTGTGGGTGGAGGTCTGAACTGCCATTTTGACCTGGCAAGTGCACCTACTTACCGGGACAAAACCTTCATTTTTATTACAAATGTCACCCCTAAGGAGTGCCCCTATTAGCCCCAGGGACTAGATACAGTGTTTTTAAAAAGTTGAACATGTACTTTTAGGCGGAACTTGTCCTGGCAGTGAACAACTCTTAAATTAGTTCTACACTACTGCAAGGCCTATCTCTCCCATAGGTGAACTTTGGGGTTACCTTGGAGCAGCTTTTAAGTGTAACTTCCAACTGGGACAAAATAGAAGTTTGGAGTTTGGTGTCACAGGACTCACAATTCAAAATCACAACTTATGCTTAAACTGCAAGTCTTAAAATCCCACATTTAGAAAGTTGACATTTTCTTACTTTAGCCATTCTGCCCTCTGTCTGTCTCTGAATACACATCTGTGGTGGGTGACAGCTGGCTTTGTGTATTCCCTCTAGACAGTCACACACAAATGGTGCCGAGATGGGACATTTGCATTCTGATGGACCATCACCAGGCTGATGGGTCTTCCTCTGCTAGATGGGAGCTGGAGTTCACCTTCATTTCAAAGGGTCTGCGTGGCTCAAGGATGATGCATTGCCTCCCTCTCTGAGAGACCATTGACAATGCATCTCCAATTGTGAGACTCAGAACAGACACATCATTTTCATCCAACTGGCTTGATGCCGACACATCCCTTTCAACGCATATGGGTCTATGCGGCTCGATGACGACGCATCCACCTGATTGAGAGGGTCAAACCAACACATCGTTGGTGCATCGACAACACGTCCCTCCATCTAAGGTGCTGTTTAGCATGCCCTCAGTAAGACCTGTAGCTGCCTTGCACTCCATTGCAGTCGCCCCCAACTTGGGATTTTCCCTGGTCTTGTGCAACATCAAGTAACCTTTTAGTGCTATTGACTTTCAATCACTACATTGCAGGTTTTTTTTTTAAATTCATTTCTGAAGTTTTACTTTTTGGATTTTTGTTGTTGTTAGAAATGGGGTCTTTGGTTGACAGTCAGGTTACCCCCTGTTCAAGCAAGGACCCTCACTCTAGTCAGGGTAAAAGAGAATCACCCTCAGCTAACCCCTGCTTACCCCCTTGGTAGCTTGGCAGAGCAGTAGGCTTAACCTCAGAGTGCTAGGTATAAAGTATTTGTACCAACACACACAGTAACTTAATGAAAACACTACAAAATGACACAACACAGGTTTAGAAAAATAGGAAATATTTATCTAAACAAAACAAGACCAAAACGACAAAAATCCACCATACACAAGTCAAGTTATTAATTAAAAATCAAAAAGAGTCTTTAAGTAGTTTTAAAAACACACTAGCGCTGCTAGAGTGAAAATGTACCTGGTGTGCGTCAAAAATAACCCCGCACGGGCGGGTGTGCGTCGAAAATAACTCCGCACGGTGGTACTCGAGTCAAAAATCCAGCCGCACGATGAGTTGAAGATCCTGCCGCGCAGGTTGCGATCGCCCAGCCTCCGTCAGCGATGCTGCGCGTCGTTTCTCCTGCTCCGTGCGTCGATTCTTCGGTCGCGTTTCCTGCGAGCGTCGTTTCTCAGCTGCGGAACTGGCGGCGCGTCGTTTTTCAGCCGCAGATCGGATTCGCGTCGATCTTTTCCCCGCACGGCGCTCTGTGCGTGGATTTTCTTGTCCTTAGGCTGCCAGCTTCTCCTTTCAGGGTCCCAGGAACTGGATGGGCACCACAGGGCAGAGTAGGAGTCTCTCCAGAGACTCCAGGTGCTGGCAGAGAGAAGTCTTTGCTGTCCCTGAGACTTCAAACAACAGGAGGCAAGCTCTAGATCAAGCCCTTGGAGATTTCTTCTCAAGATGGAAGGCACACAAAGTCCAGTCTTTGCCCTCTTACTCTGGCAGAAGCAGCAACTGCAGGATAGCTCCACAAAGCACAGTCACAGGCAGGGCAGCTTTTCTTCCTCAGCTATTCAGCTCTTCTCCAGGCAGAGGTTCCACTTGGTTCCAGAAGTGTTTTCCAAAGTCTGTAGATTTGGGTGCCCTTCTTATACCCATTTTAGTCTTTGAAGTCACCTTTCTTCAAAGGGGACTCACACCTACTTGTGAAATCCTGCCTTGCCCAGGCAAGGCCTCAGACACACACCAGGGGGTTGTAGCCGGCATTGTCAGAGGCAGGCACAGTCCTTTCAGATAAGAGTGACCACTCCACCCCTCCCTCCTAGCAGAGATGGCTAATCAGGAAATGCAGGTTACACCCCAGCTCCCTTTGTGTCCCTGTCTGGTGTGAGGTGAAAAACAACCCAACTGTCAAACTGACCCAGACAGGGAATCCACAAACAAGGCAGAGTCACAGAATGGTTTAAGCAAGAAAATGATCACTTTCTAAAAGTGGCATTTTCAAACGCACAATCTTAAAATCAACTTTACTAAAAGATGTATTTTTAAATTGTGAGCTCAGGGACCCCAAACTCCACATGTCCATCTACTCTCTAGGGGAATCTACGCTTTAATCATATTTAAAGGTAGCCCCCATATTATCCTATAAGAGAGACAGTCCTTGCAACAGTGAAAAACGAATTTAGCAGTATTTCACTGTCAGGACATATAAACCACATTACTATGGGGGTCATTCTGACCCCGGCGGTCTTAGACCGCCGGGGCCAGGGTCGGCGGGAGCACCGCCGACAGACCGGCGGTGCCCCGCAGGGCATTCTGACCGCGGCGGTAAAGCCGCGGTCAGACCGGCAACGCTGGCGGTCTCCCGCCAGTGTACCGCCGCCCCTTTGAATCCTCCAAGGCGGCACAGCTCGCTGCGCCGCCGAGGGGATTCCGACCCCCCCTACCGCCATCCAGTTCCCGGCGGTCCGCCCGCCGGGAACCGGATGGCGGTAGGGGGGGTCGCGGGGCCCCTGGGGGCCCCTGCAGTGCCCATGCCACTGGCATGGGCACTGCAGGGGCCCCCGTAAGAGGGCCCCTACGAGTATTTCACTGTCTGCTTGGCAGACAGTGAAATACGCGACGGGTGCAACAGCACCCGTCGCACCTTCCCACTCCGCTGGCTCGATTACGAGCCGGCTTCATCGTGGGAAGGACGGTTTCCCCTGGGCTGGCGGGCGGCCTTTTGGAGGCCGCCCGCCAGCCCAGGGGAAACCTCAAAATACCCACCGCGGTCTTCCGACCGCGGTACGGTATTTTGGCGGCTCCCGCCGGGCGCGCGGTGACCGCGCCCGGCGGGAGTCAGAATGACCCCCTATATGTCCTACCTTATCCATACACTGCACCCTGCCCTTGGGGCTACCTAGGGCCTACCTTAGGGGTGCCTTACATGTAAGAAAAGGGAAGGTTTAGGCCTGGCAAGTGGGTACACTTGCCACGTCGAATTTACAGTGTAAAAATACACACACAGACACTGCAGTGGCAGGTCTGAGACATGATTACAGAGCTACTTATGTGGGTGGCACAACCAGTGCTGCAGGCCCACTAGTAGCATTTGATTTACAGGCCCTGGGCACCTCTAGTGCACTTTACTAGGGACTTAACAGTAAAACAAATATGCCAATCATGGAGAACCAATTACGTACACATTTTAAACAGGAGCACTTGCACTTTAGCACTGGTTAGCAGTGGTAAAGTGCCCAGAGTAACAATAGCAATAAAATCAGAGTCCAGCACACATCAACAACCTGGGGAACAGAGGCAAAAAGTTAAGGGAGACCACGCCAAGGATGAAAAGTCTAACAGTTGTTCTGGTCTTGTTATATTCAGATAAATATTCTTTATCGTTCCAAACTAGTGTGGAGTCTTTTTGTATTGTTCTTCACTGTGTTACTGTAATTTAAGTCTTGCACAAATACTTTACACATTGCCTCTTAAATTAAGCCTGACTGCTCTGAGCCAAGTTAGCAGAAAGTGAGCACAGGTTAATTTGGGGAGTGCATCTGACTTACCCTGACAAGGACAGGGTGCATATCTTTGCCATCTGTCCTGCCCTCCCTGGCTCCAGACACTCTACAGAGGGTTATGCAGCCCTTTGTGTGGGGAGCAGCATAGTTGTATTAAGGTGAAAGTGAGACAATGCTAAGCTCCTCCCCGCATCAAGCCAGTTAATGGGCTATTAAGGCCCATTAAGTCACACCTAAGCTCCCAGTGTGTGACTGTCTAGAGGGAATGCACAAAGCCCAGCTTCCATCTACCGCAGCATGCATTCAGAGATGGGCAGAGGCACACAATGGGTGAAGTAAGAAGATGACAACTTTCTAAAAGTGGCATTTTCGACTTACAACTTAAAATTGGAGTTCACCATAAGTTGTGATTTTAAATTGTCCAGGGACACCAAACTATATATTTCTATCTTTTCCCCTTTGTAAATTGCCCTTAAAAATATTATAGGGTAATTGTAATGGTATCCTATGTGAGAGATAGGCTTTGTAATAGTGAAAATCGAATGTAAGAGTTTTTTGCTTTCTGAACATGTTAAATTTAAAAGTACATGTTCAAATTTTTAAATACACTGCACCCTGCCCGTTGGGCTAACTAGTGCCTACCTTACGGGTGACTTACATGTAATAAGAACTATTTGAAATGCAATGAGTCTCGCGTTTGCTCAAGTTAGAGCTATTAGCTGGTCCTAACTGGACTATTCTTGCCACATAAATTGAAAATGAAAAGTAAAGCAGTTGACATAAGCGAGACGATTTAAAGTCCCACGGCTGCCATAAGCATAAGCGCGAAGGAGAGGCACAAAAAGTCAATGAATTGCCTGCCAATCATGCAATTATCCATGTAACAGGGTTGATGGCCACGGCGGTAACAAAACCGCCCCAAGGAGGGACAAACATAAAGCATTTACTAATGATAACAAAGGATTTTTGAAAGGCAAGCCCACGAACGAGTGATAGTGATGGGCGTGCAGTGGGCATGGTTAAAAGCCCACAGATACATTACAACATGTCAGAGTGCTTGCACGCCCGACTAAAAACAACGTGAGGAGCATTTCCTAGAATGTGATCAATTAACAATGATTGTGTTGCTTTACTGTCATGAAGGCCACTGGAGTTATGCAACTGTGCAGCTTCAACAATTTTCAAAATGTAGATTTGCTGCATTTGCCATGGCATCCATTGTCTGCTCCATAATCTGCAGATTTAACAAAAAATTGTTTCCTGCTCAAATGGTTCAAAAGTTTTTAATAATGCAACAACAGGTGTTGCTGCACAGTGGAAGGCCCTTTGAAAATATAAACTTGTCAACTTACTGTTGCTTATTGCTACAGCTGAGTGTGAAATTGCAAATGGTATTGTAAATTCAAACCTGGACTCTTTTTTGCCACATAAGTTGTGCAGACGTGAATAAGACACACTACAGGACGCATGGCAACGCGTGAGTGCAGCAGCATATCATACGGGAAAATCCACTAGAAGCGGGCGAACCAGTAACATTAAACGCCGCCGCTCTGTCCTAACTTGGCTCTAGGAGCACACCCATAAGCAGAGCCTTAAAAATGTTGGAGTGTAAAAAGTGCAACAAACATCATGCAAAATATGACAAAGTGGCTTTGAATTCAAGAAAATGTATTTTTAAACAAGCTGAAGCTTTCACCTTAGTACAACAGACTATGGCCCTCATTACAACATTGGTGGTAAATGCCGCTTACCGCAGTGCAGGAGACCGGAAACACACCACTGTTGCGGCAGAATTCCGCTACAGCTATCACGACCCACAGCTCGGAATCCACCACAACACAGACACCGACACAAGTCCGCCACACTAAAGGTCAATGATAAACTGGCAAAAACAAAACCTCCACCGTCACGCCAACAGGAATACACCCACACTATCACGACCCACTAATCCACACAGCGGTCTTTCAACTGCGGTATTCCATTGGCGGTACATACCGCTGCACTTAAAATACATGCACATTTACAAAACACAACAACATTGGACAAATTGAAATACACACACCTGATACACATACACACACCCAATCCAAGATAAAGCACACACCCACATCACCCAAAACCCTTACTACCAAAAATTCCGAAAGAAGGCCAGAGAGAGACACCACCAGAAACAACACTAGCATCCACAGACACACAACATCATCACTCACACAACATCCACGCACCGCAAACAACACACACCACCTCACACTTCACCCACACCACATCATGGCACCACAACAACACCCCAGGTTCTCCGAGGAGGAGCTCAGGGTCATGGTGGAGTAAATAGTCCAGGTAGAGCCACAGCTATTCAGATCACAGGTGCAGCACACCTCCATTGCTAGGAAGATAGAGCTATGGCGCAGAATCGTCGGCAGGGTCAACACAGTGGGACAGCATCTAAGAACACGGGATGACATCAGGAAGAGGTGGAACGACCTACAGGGGAAGGTGCGTTCCGTGGTCTCAAGACACCAGATTGCAGTACAGAGGACTGGCGGTGGACCCCCACCTCCTCACCCACAACTAACAACATGGGAGGAGCAAGTCTTGGCAATACTGCATCCTGAGGGCCTTGCAGGAGTAGCAGGAGGAATGGACTCTGGTAAGTCAACTCTTAACTATTATATCTCCCACCCTACCTACATGCAATCACATACCCCCCCTCACCCTCACCCCCATCACTCCAACACCTCACATATGTTCCAGTATCACAACCCACCCATCCCAACACCAAGCCCTGCATGCAACACCAAAGCAGGGACACCCATCACCAAAGCATGTCCACTAACAATACCCACACATACCCCAAACCAAATATCACACAAGGACCTAGACAAGAATGCAAGCACTGGAGTACAGGGTCACTCACCCATTGCACACAATGGAACACACAGATGCAATAATCATGCCTTTACACCCCTGCAGGACCCCTACCCAATGTTACCGGACAGGAGGTTCCATACATATCCAGTCCCCCCACATAAGAGGCCCACAGTGTTGACACATCTCTGCACAACTGGATCAAGATGACCAGCCCGGCCCATCTGGGACCTCGGGACAGTCGGTTCCCCTGACACTGGCACAAACCACCACAGAGCCTTCCCCCTCAGGAAACACTAGCACAGCACTCACAGAGCGGGCCCATCCCTCTGTCTCCAGGACACGTCAAGCAGCAGTGTGTCCACCACTACAGGGAACCCAGGCAAACCCACCACCCCAAGAAAATCAGGGACCTGGAGCAGTGGCAGTGGGCACATGGTTCAGGGGACAGAGGAACAGGAAAACAGGGGAACTGGGAGGACAGCTGTGCGACAGAGGGAGGACAGGCCCAGGGAACCCACTCTCCACAAGGCCCTCTCCAACATCATGGGAGCGTACCATCATTCCCAGGAGACTATGGCAACAGTACTGGCCAACTTTCAGGAGATCCAGCGGCTGCAGGAGGAACACAATCTGGGGATCAGGGAGGAACTGAAGTCCATGAACACCACCCTGGTCACCATTGTAGGGGTGCTGAAGGACCTTGTCAACACCAGGAGGGACACTGTGGCACAACAAGGGGCCCCTGACACTAGCCTGGATGATGAACAGCCCTCCGCCTCTGCTGGCGCTAGTGGACAGAAGGCACCGCCACAGGACCACGACACCAGCACCCCACCCCCTGCAGATGGAGAGTCACCCCGCAAACGGTCCCTGAGATCCAGGAACAAGACAGAGAACATTGCCAAGACCCCTGCCAGGAAATGAGACCCCCCCTGAATGTCACCCTTCTGTCCCACTTTGTCACCCTGTCCATCCTTCAACTGCTCTTGCTCCACTTACTATGACCCTTTGGACAATGCACCTGTGAAACAAATAGACTGGACTCTGCTATGGACATTCCCCCACCATCACCCCTGCCCATTTTACAAGCCCCTCCACTTATGTGCACAGAAGTAAGCACCCTTCAATCACAAAGCAATCTGGAGTCAGTCTGTGCTTTCACTTATGTGTAATTGCAAAAACTATGGAATATAGCAATTTCAATTTAATTGTCCACATACCGATGAAACACAGCTGTAGGTCTTGAGGAAATATAGCAGAGGGCACAAAGTGGGACCCACATCTGTTAAATGGAAAGTGACAAGTCAGGGGCCATATGCTGGGTGAAAATGACAGACTTCTGATAGCTCAAACAATAGTATGAGATGTGTGAGGCAGTGACATCGTCTTACCTGTGTCTCACTGGACATATTGCTGGATAACGTTATTTCTGTTGTCGATATCCTCTTCTTCTGCCTCCTCTTCTTCACTGTCCACAGGCTCCACAGCTGCCACAATACGTCCAGCTGGACTATCCTCCTGCAGAAAAGGCCTCTGTCGTCGCAAGGCCAGGTTGTGCAGCATACAGCAGGCCACGATGATCTGGCACACCTTCTTTGGTGAGTAGTAGAGAGAACCACCTGTCATATGGAGGCACCGGAACCTGGCCTTCAGGAGGCCGAAGGTCCATTCGATCACCCTCCTAGTTCACCTATGTGCCTCATTGTAGCGTTCCTCTGCCCCTGTCCTGGGATTTCTCACTGGGGTCAGTAGCCTTGACAGGTTGGGGTACCCAGAGTCACCTGCAAATTTCGAGGGACAACTGTTAGACACACACTAACCCGTAGGGACAACCCCATACCTAGACGCCTATTCACACTGTATAGGGTCCTTGTCCTCACCTATTAGCCACACACAGTGCCTCTGGAGTTGCCCCATCACATAAGGGATGCTGCTATTCCTCAGAATGTAAGAGTCATGCACTGAGCCAGGAAATTTGGCATTCACATGGGAGATATACTGGTCGGCCAAACACCTCATCTGCACATTATCGAATGATCATTTTCTGGTTTCTGTACACCTGTTCACTCCTGCGTGGGGGTGCCAAGGCCACATGTGTCCCATCAATGGCACCTATGATGTTGGGGATATGTCCCAGGGCATAGAAGTCACCTTTCACTGTAGGCAAATCCTCCACCTGAGGGAAAACTATGTAGCTATACATGTGTTTCAGCAGGGCAGACAACACTCTGGACAGCACGTTAGAGAACATTGGCTGGGATATCCCTGATGCAATGGTCACTGTTGTTTGAAAAGACCCACTTGCCAGGAAATGGAGTACTGACAGGACCTGCACTAGAGGGGGGATCCCTGTGGGATGGTGGATAGCTGACATCAGGTCTGGCTCCAACTGGGCAGACAGTTCATGGATTGTTGCACGATCAAGTCTGTAGTTGACTATTACTTGTCTCTCTTCCATTGTCAACAGGTCCACCAGCAGTTTGCACACTGGAGGATGCCACCATCTCATCACCTGCCCCATCAGACGCGCCCAATGGAGGAGAACAGCGAGCAGAGAGTCAGCCTACTGAGGTATCACAAAATGTCATTTGCACACATTTATTAATCCGCAATGTGCCTGTTACCGTGTGTATGCAAGGCCTAGATAGGTGTGACACAGTTATTATTAATGCCATGTGGCCCCCTGAAATGGCAGCTGCCTGACCTGTAAGGTGGGACAAGGGGATACGAGGTACCTGTGTTGGCGTTCTACACTGTCGCGGTAGGCAGTCGAAGACCGCAGCGCAATCCTGCATTTGTTAACATTGGACCCCAAGGGTCCGGGGAGCCAATGACGATGTACGCCAGTGGTGACGGTATGTACCGCTGCAGAGTGACCGCCATTTTCTGCCTGTAAACTCACTTGATACCTGACCTTCCACAGGAGAGGACCTACACTGCAAGTGCTGCTGTGACCTCAGTCTGAAAGCGACGATGGCTCATGTGTCTGGGGAAAGGGCCACTGCCTTCACTTCGGAGGAGTTGGAGAAATTAGTGGATGGGGTCCTCCCCCAGTACACACAACTGCACGGTCCTCCAGACAAACAGGTGAGTACAGTGTGAGCATGCTGCATGGGCAATGCAAGTGTAGAGTGATGTGGATTGAAGATACATGGGGGGGGGACTGAGGCCTACATGAGCGGACGGTGAGTGCATGTGCGTCAGGGCAAGGGTGGGAACGTGGGCCAATAAGTATGACGGTCCGGACGGGTAAAGATCTTCCTTTTCCCCTGTACTATTCCTCTAGGTCAGCGCCCACCAGAAGAAGGATATTTGGCGTGCCATCACCAAGGACGTCCAGACCCTGGGGGTCCACCACAGACGGAGCACCCACTGCCGGAAAAGATGGGAGGACATTCGCCGCTGGAGCAAGAACACGGCAAAGGCCCAGCTGGGGATGGCCTCCCAACGTGGGAGGGGTGCCCGTCGCACCATGACCCACCTAATGTTCCAGATCCTGGCGGTGGCATATCCGGAGTTGGGTGGGTGCTTGAGGGCATCACAGCGGCCACAAGGGGGTGAGTACAGTCACATTCATCTGACTCTGTGCGCATTACGAGGTGCCAGGGCGAGCTTGGTAGGCAAGGACCCTTGAGGGGCAAGTTCAGTGAAACCCCAACCCCACTAGTGGTTAGTGCCATCTACACATAGTCAGGCTCCTGTGAATAGTGCATGGCGTAGTGCAGAGGGCTGCTGTGTCTGTAGTGTCGGCTAACGGTAGTGGTGGTTGCATGCACTGAACATGTCTTTCTTCTGTCTTTCCCCCACCCTTTTTGTGGTCTCCCTGTTCCTGTGTGCAATAGCATCATCAGGCGGAGTAGCAGTGACACCGGAGCAGGAGGGAACTTCATCCCACTTGGCCCTGGAGGGTGAAACAACTGAGTCAGAAGCCACCAGTGGGACGGAGGGCGAGGGGAGCTCCACGGGGTGACAGCAGTGACAGCAACTCCTCCTCTGATGGGAGCTCCCTTGCAGTAGCGGGCCCCTCTGCGCCCTCGCATCAACAGGTACAGCTGCCACCCCCCCTCCCACCACCGTCCTCCCAGCAGCCCCTCAGCATGTGTCCCGTGCCCGCTCACACAGGAGGGTGGGCATCTCCTTCGCCCCAGGCACCTCAGGCTGTGCCCCAGTCAGCCCTGCTGCCCTCAGTGAGGAGGCTATTGACCTCCTGAGATCCCTCACTGTTGGGCAGTCTACCATTCTGAATGCCATCCAGGGTGTTGAGAGGCATTTGCAACAAGCAAATGCATACCTGGGGGGCATTCATTCTGGCCAGGCAGCCCAACAGAGAGCATTTCAGTATCTGGCCTCAGCACTGATGGCAGCCGTTGTCCCTGTGTCCAGCCTCCCGCCTCCAACTTCCTCCACCCAGACCCAATCCCCTGTACCTCAGCCTATCCCAAGCACACCATCAGACCAGCATGCACACACTTCAACACACAAAAGTGGCTCAGGCAAACATAAGCACCACACATCCCACAGGCACTCACAGAAGCATCATACCCATGCACACATACCAACATCCACTTCCTCCACTGTGTCCCCTACCTCCACGTCTCCCTCCTCCCTCCCAGTCTCGTCTCCACTCACACCTTCATGCACTACATCTTCAGCCACTACCTCCATCACCAGCACGCCCACCACCACACACCGCTCAAGTGCACTCACCACCCCCACCACCATTCACACATCCCCTGTGTCCTCTCCCAGTGTGTCAGTGAGCCCTCTTCCTAGAGTACACAAACGTAGGCACACACCCACCCAACAGCCATCCACCTCACAACAGCCTCCAGCCCATACACCTTTACCCAAATTCAGCAGATGTACACCTCCTACAACCACTACTTCTTCCTTCACATCCAAACCCCTTCCATCTACCCGTCCCAGTTTGTCTAAAAAACTTTTCCTGCCTAATATTGACCTCTTTCCTACACCCCCCTGTCCATCCCCAAGGGCCAGGCTTTCCAAGTTCCAACCCAACACTTCAGCCACCACATCCCCAGGCACAGTGGTGCCAGCAACTGCGGGCTATTGGAGTGCGCCAACTATCAGGGCTGCCAGTGTGCCACGGAGCAAGGGCAAGAATGTTTCGCCACCTGCCAAGCTAAAAAAGTTGCCCACATCCCAGAGGGAGAAGCTGAAAACACCTGCCACTAAGGGGTCAGGGAAAATGAAAAGGGATAGTGGCAAGACAGCTGGGCCATCATCAAAGGTGGGGAAGGGCCATAAACTGAAGGGCAGGTCAGGAGAGGGCATGGTGGCATCGACTGAGAGACCAGTGTCACACCTGCTTTCCACGTCGACGCCAACATGTGCGGCGGAGAAGACCGCCACCTGCACTGCCACCGGCACTGCCATCTGCAGCACCGCCAGCACCGCTGCCACAGAGCCCGCTGCCAGCACTGCTGCCACAGAGCCCGCTGCCAGCACCACTGCCACAGAGCCCACCGCCTGCACCGCCACCAGCAACGCCGCCAAAGATCTCACAATCAGCACAGCCACCACAGAGCCCCAACCAGCACCGCCGTCACAGAGCCCACCGCCAGCACCCCTGCCATTGAGCCCGCCACAAGCACTGCTGCCACAGAGCCCGCAACCAGCACCGCCGCCACAGAGCCCGCCGCAAGCACCGCTGCCACAGAGCTCGCCGCAAACACCTCCGCGACTGACACCGCCGCAAGCACCGCCGCAACTGACACCACCGCAAGCACCGCCAGTGGCCCCGCGACATCCTGAGCCAGTGGCACCACTGCAGACATGGCTGCCATCCCCAGTGGTCAGTCGTCCGAGGCTGGTGGTGAGCTCCTGGAGCCTGGGCAGCTTCCATGAAGCATCACTTTCAGTGGAGAAAGGCATCCACTACCTCAGTCCTTGGTAGGATGAAGCACTCTGGGCACAAAGCCCCCTCCAGCACCAGTGGAGTATCACATCCACTACCTCTGACCTTGGCAGGATGAAGCACTCTGGGCACAAAGCCCCCTCCATAACCAGTGGAGAGATACATCCACTACCTCTGTCCTTGGCAGGCTGAAGCACTCTGGGCACAAAGCCCCCTCCAGAAACAGTGGAGTATCACATCCACTAACTCAGTCTTTGGCAGGATGAAGCACTCCGGGCACAAAGCCCCCTCCATAATCAGTGGAGAGATACATCCACTACCTCTGTCTTTGGCAGGATGAAGCATCACATCCACTACCTCAGTCCTTGGCAGGATGAAGCACTCTGGGCACAAAGCCCCCTCCAGAACCAGTGGAGTATCACATCCACTACCTCAGTCCTTGGCAGGATGAAGCACTCTGGGCACAAAGCCCCCTCCAGAACCAGTGGAGACTGTTATCCAATTGAGAGACTGTGGCTTTGCACTCCCCAGGATGAAGCAGTGGGCAACCCACCCACTGAAAAGACTTGTGAGACTGTGGCTTTGCACTCCCCAGGATGAAGCAGTGGGCAACCCACCCACTGAAAAGACTTGATAGACTGTGGCTTTGCGCTCCCCAGGATACATCAATGGGCATGGAGCCCCCTCATGGAGCAGTGGCGTCGTGTGTCCATCAGGCTGAGGTGCCCCCCCCTCCCCCGAGGGGCCTGCTTCATTTCGATCTGATGCCCCTGCAGTGTTCTTTCCGTTTCCAGTCAGGTATCCAGTGTGGGCCTCGCCCATGCATTTTGGGCCCATTGGCCCACAGACAATGATTGGTGCACTATCCGGACTTGTGTATTTGGTGTACATAATGGTATATTCTGGATTTGGAGTTTTGACTACTGGATTTTTATTGATTACAATCGTTCAAATAATTTCCTTTTGTCCTTGCGTTATTCAAGGGGGGTGGGAGGTGTAAATGTAATGTTGCAGCATGTATTTGTGTGTATGGTGTTGTGGGTGAGGGTGGGGGTGTTGTGTGTTGCGTGTGTGTGTCACTCTCTTTTCCCTCCCCCTCCCCTGTGTTGTAGGTGCAGTACTCACCGTGGTCGTCACCGCCGTCATTGTAGCTCCTGATAGAGGAGCAGGAAGACCATCGCCGGCAGGATCTGCAGTTCTGGCTCCATGGCGTCCTAGTTCCTCTTGGAGTGTGGAGAGGTGAGTGATTTTCCCTTCTGTGTACTGTTTTCCGCTGTGTTTTTATTCGTGTTGGTACCGCCCCGGAAAAGGTGGCGGATTGCCGGGTTGTGATAGGGTCGGTGGTACATTGTCTTCCGCCTGTCAAGCATAAACTTAGAGGGGTGCCTGTTTCCTTGAACCAGCTGCTATTCACCATATCCTGTATGGAGCATACACACTGTTCCTCTGTAAACATTGCATTTTCATTTCCTTTGGCAGTCTCTGTCTTTCAACATATGTGAATACCTCCTTTAAGGATGCCACCTTTCCAGGAGAAAAATACTGGTCCTTCATTGTTTTTCTTAAGAGCCTAGAAAGGCTGGGACATGATACTAAATGTAAGCATATGTATTCATTTGTAATATGACTTTTCAGCATTAGTTTTTTATTTTAAATATTAGGATTCGTCAACGAGGCTTTAGAACACCTTTAAATTTGTTTTCTGATTTATATTTGCCATTTGAAGTATGTCCAGATAAGACCTAAATATCCCAGCTTTATGTGATTTTGCTTCTTTTTGTACCAGCCGGTCATTAAAATACTGGTGGAGCCGGTAGAAAACTGGCCAGGTGGCAACCCTCACCTCTTTCTAATTAAATTTGGCAGGTATGTGAACATTGCACTGAGCACTTTGTAGAGAGGCCAAAGCTTTGATGAGTAGTCTGAACACCTCTCTGACCAACTGACAAGCACTGTTAGAAACCCGTTTTGCCTTCAGCCTCAAATCTAGAACTCTGTCTCACTGATCCCTGTCTCGGGTACCCACTTGCTGCCTGAACACTTGAAGGCACCTAGAGGAGACCCATTTCATGTGTTGTACAGCAGTCATAAGATGCATGAAAAACTATAGAAATGCAACATCTTGCAGCAGTGTTTCTGCCTGTAAAAGTGAGGACATTGTTGTTTTGTGACGCTTATAATGCATGCAAGGCGTTTTCCTTTGAAAACTCATGAATGCCCTCACGCAATCTCCCTTTGGTTTTCTATTGTTGTCCGGTATGATACTCGGACTGTACTCTGTACCGGACAACAGCGCATCCCTGCCTCTCTTTGCTGTTCCTTCATCAGCCCATTTATCAGCTTATTATTGTATGTATGTTCATTTATTGAAATGAACCTTGCTGGAGTTCTGAACACTCCTACCTTTTCACATCGCGGATACAACAGACATGAATATATTATCAGAGTCCAATTTTAAAGGCCTGATTCCCCCCCACCACCCTCAAATCTCCCATTTTCCTGTTTCCTCGTGTCGGCATGTATGAGGTATTAACAGCTTGCATTTATGAGAGATACAAACCTTTCTCAAGTTCTGCTAAACTGTGTGTATGCAGCGGCAGGCTGGAGTGGAGATCGAGACGGGGAAGGTGGAAAATAAAACAAGCCCTGCCGAATGAAAGAAAGGAGTGGCACGCATGTGTAAACAATACATTGGTCTATAGGGAATACACTCTAATATGGGCATTCGGAGCACCACTATACAGTTAACGTTTTAGAACTTCACACAACATAATGTAAATTATGTCACATATAGATCACCATTGTGATGTCAAAGGTAGCAATAAAACTTCAGCTACATCAAAGTCAATTTACCAAAATGACAAGTGTAGCGGAGGTGCACCTATGCCATTTGACCTTTACATTTACTCACACATATGCTTACACATATACATAGATTCATTCATGCCGACACTGTTAGAAATTGGGTCTCTAGTTGGCAGAGGTATACACCCTGTCCAAGAAGGGACCACAATCCTAGTCAGGGAAAGTCAATAACATTACAAATAGCAAAGTATTGGCTTTGCAGACTCAAAAATAAAACAAAGTTGATGACAAGTATTGTGATCAAAGCGGTGGTGCCAGGGCCTCCCCTGCAAAATTGAGGAGTCCGCTCCGGTGAATTTGAAAGTAGCAAGCAGCAAACGAAAGCAGGGCTGCTCTGGGCAGTTCATAGATGCGAGCGGCAACATTTGTCAAAAGTCGCTTGGGTTGCGTTTGAAGGTAGCGAACAGCGAAGGAAAGCAGAAGCAGCTCAAAGTTACTCTGGGTTTGGAGGACATGTCTTGGGCTACTAGGCAGAGATCAGCAGGGTGGCACAGAAAAGCAGGGCAGCAGTTCTTGAGAGCATTCAATCGTGGCACAATGGTCATTCTGGCATACAGCAGTCTTTACTCCAGCAATGTTTTCTTGAGACCAGGAGTGTACTGATTTTAGGGGGTCAGGGACCCAGTACTTATACTAGAAAGTGCCTTTGATGTGGGGGTGACAACAAAGAGTTCTTGTGAAGTGCACAGGTCTAACTTTTAGGTCTGCCTTGGCTCCAGACTATCAGTGGGAGGTAATCAGACCCTTTCTGTGAACTCTAGTAACTACCCTTTGAGGTGTAATTGTGAGCCCTTCCCAATCCCCTCACCAGAAAGACCCATCAGTATGCAGATGAATACAGAAGCAGCTGAGTAACCTGTGTTGTGAGAGCCTGAAAGGAATGCACAAGTGTAGCTGTCACCTAGCTCAAACTAGACATGTATTGGAGATAGTTTGTGAGCACACAGGGCAGTGAGTGCAGAATAATACCCACTTTCTAAAATTGGCATTCCTAAAATAGTAATAAATCCTACTTTACCAGTAAAGAGGATTCAATATTACCATTCCAATGGTGCTAAACATGATGTAGCTACTCATCTTAGATCAGGAATTGCAACTTAAATGTAATATAAGGAGTTACCAGTCCTGGCCTTTGAGAGGGACAGGGCTCACAGCAATAAAAAATGACTTTGTGAGTGTTTGATTATCAGGACATGAAAACTTAAATGTATACATCTTGCCTTTTAGTTACATGGCACTCTACCCTATCGGCTCCCTCGGGGCTACTTTAGGGGTGACTTACATGTAAGAAAAGGGGAGTTTCAAGGCTTGATAAGAGGCTTTACATAGACACACACTCACCAGCAACCATGCACACAACATACATTTAAAATAATTGTTTACTTAGCTCAGCTGCCAGATAGGATCGTATTCTAGCTAATTTTACACCAATTTCTATTACACCAATAGGGAATTATATGATAATATTCACTTTTTTGTAATAAAAATGACTGAAGAAAGGAAACTGGAGTCTCAACTGTTGCCCATAATGACAAGCTACCCCTGAGTTCTTAGTCCTGAGTTTACCACCTCCTAAGCCAGGGGTCACAAAGGAAGTGCCTGTGGTCACAAGGGGCTGGGCAGGGGTTGCAGCTGTGACTCCTTGCTATGCCTAAATGACAGACTTGCTCCTATCCCTCTTCTGCTTGTATACATCCTTTCTGCTGAGAAAGCCTAATTTGGTGGTGCCATAATGTCTCATAACGTGAAATATAGGAGTGGTTATTTTCCTATATAAACATGTGTAAGTGTCTTTTCATACAAGGTGGTACACTGAAACGCATTCAAGTAAACTGCATGTATGACCATAACTTTTCATGTAAACTACATGTATTATTCATTTTTGCAAGTATAGTATGTTACAGTATTTTATATTTATCATGAGAAACGTGCAGAAAAGTGTTAGACTTGCATCATTGGCAGAGTCTCCCCAAACTTTGCGCCTTTACTTCCCATGTTGCTCCTGTGTCCTGGGCTCAGTTTTTGCTGTTTTGTTTGCTCTGGACACTTTATCACTGCTGTCCAGTGCTAAAGTGTAAGTGTTCCCTGTATAAATTATATTTGTACATTGGCTTCTCCATGATTGGCACATTTGATTTACTAGAAAGTCTCTAGTAATGTGAATAGCAGTGCCCAGTGCCTGTAAATCAAATGTCCTAGTGGGCCTGCAGCACTGGTTGTGCCACCCACATTAGTAGCCCAGTAAACATGGCTCAGACCTGCCACTGCAGTGTCTGTGAGTGCAGTTTTAAAATGCCAATTCGACTTGGTAAGTATACACACTTGCCAGGCCTAACCCTTCCCTTTTTATACATGCAAGGCACCCCTAAGGTAAACCCTAGGTAGCCCCATGGGCAGGGTGCAGTGTATGTTAAAGGTGGGACATGTACTTATGTGTTTTACATGTCCTAACAGTGAAATACTGCCAAATTCGTCTTTCACTGTTTCAAGGCCTAGTTCTCTCATGGGTTAACATGGGGGCTGCCTTTAAATGTTATTAAAGCACAGATTTCCTTTGAGAGCAGGTAGACATGTAGAGTTTGGGGTCTCTGAACTCACAATTTAAAAATACATCTTTTAGTGAAGTTGGTTTTTAGATTGTGTTTTTGAAAATGCCACTTTTAGAAAGTAGCAATTTTCTTGCTTAAACCATTCTGTGACTCTGCTTGTTTGTGGATTCCCTATCTGGGTCAGTTTGACAGTTGGGCTGTTTGCACCTCTCCTCTAGCCAGTGACACAAAGGGAGCTGGCGTGTAGCCTGAAATCCTGATGGGCCATCTGGGCTGTGGGAAGGGGGGAGTGGTCACTTACACCTGAAAGGGCTGTGCCTGCCCTCGCACAATGCAGTCTCCAACTCCCTGGTATCTGTCTGGGGCCTGGCCTGGGCAAGGCAGGATCTTAAAAACATTGCATAAAGCCTCACCCTGGGGGAAAACAATGTAGCTGCACATGTGTTTTATCAGGGCAGACAACACTCTTGTCAGCACTATTGAGAACATTGGCTGAGACATTCCTGCTGCCAAGCCCACTGTCACTTGGAAAGAACCAGTTGCCAGGAAATGGAGTACAGATAGCACTTGCACAAGAGGGGGATCCCAGTGGTGTGACGTATAGCAGATATCAGGTCAGGCTCCAATTGGGCACGCAGTTCTGTGATTGTGGCCCTGTCCAGACTATAGGTGAGGATAATGTGCCTGTTCTCCAGTGTAAACAAGTCCACCAAGGGTCTGTACACATGGGTATGTCTCCATCTCCTATTCATCAGCAGTGGTAGGTATCAAAAGGGACACAAGAGTGAGGAGGCTGTCACAAACTGAACATTGGAACCACAACAGTAGTATGTATTCTGTAAACATGTAATGGGTCAGTGTGATTTGTTCAGTATGTGCCTACTTATTCTGTGATGCAGCATGATTCCATAGGCCTGCCCACCCCGAAATGGCATCCGTCTGTCCTGTGTGGAGGGACAGGTGGAAGTGAGCTAATTCCGCTGACGTTGTGCACTGTGGCGGGAGGCGGTTGGGAACCGCCGTGCAATTTCTCATTGGTTAAAATTGGGCCCCATGGGACACAGTGGTCAATGGTGATTTATGCTGGTGGTGACGGTATGCACCGCCACGGATGTGAACGCCATTTCCTATCTGATTCCTCACTTGCAACCTTTCCTTCCACAGGAGAGGACCTACACTGCATGTGCTGTTGTGACCTGTGTCTCGAACCTACCATGGCCTGTGTGACCGGGTAAAGGGCCCCAGCCTTCACTTCGGAGGAGTTGTAGAGACTGGTAGATGGGGTCCTACCCCAGTATGGACTGCTGTATGGGCCTCAAGACCAACAGGTGAGTACACTGTGGGCATGATGCATGTGTCATGAATGCATGGAGTTGTGTGTGTGAAGGCCCGTGTAAGGGGAGTGGGTGGATGTCCTCTTTGCGGGGTATACTTTTGTGCTGGGCTATGTGTGTGCCAATGGTGATGGAAACGGGTATGGTGGGCCATATGTGTAACTGGCTGGACTGTTTGTCTAACGGTGTTTTCCTGTGTGTATTGCCTCTGCAGGTCAGCGCCCATCAAAAGAAGGGTATATGGTGTGCCATCGCCAAGGACGTGCGGACCCTGGGGGTCTGTGGAAGGCGGAGCACCCACTTTCGCAAACAGTGGGAGGACCTGAGATGCTGGGCATGGAAGACGGTGGAGGCCCAGTTGGGGATGGCCTCCCAAGGAGGAAGGGGTGCCCGTTGGACCCTGGCCCCCCTGATGGCCTGCATACTGGTGGTGGCCTGTCCTGAGCTGGATGGGTGCTTGAGGGCATCACAGCAGCCACAAGGGGGTGAGTACAGTGGCTATCATTACAACTTATGGCTGGTGGGGTAGTATCCTGGTGGTAGATGTGGGTGCCCCTAGGCCAGGCCTGATACAGCAGTGTAGGTCCTCTGGTGGTTACGGTTCAGAAGGGATAATCTTTCCTACCTAGCTTGTAAGCATCCACTACTGGTCAGGGCTGGGTGGGTCCCAAGTGTGCTGCAGTTGGCGGTGTGTGCCCCTCCTCATGCCTTGGTGGCTAACAATATCAGTGGTGTTGCAATGCATAGTGCGTAAACCTTTTCCCTGTGTGTGAGGGTGCTGTGTATTCCAATGATGGTGTTGGTGCAGCCATTGACCCAGTGTATCCTTTGACTCTCTCTCTCTCCCCCTTTCTTGTTTTGTCATCCTGTCCTTATGTGCACTAGCATCATCTGGTCGAGGAGCAGAGGCACCGCCAACGGAGAGAGCTGGATCCCACAGGACCAAGGAGGCAGAGTCCACTGATGCTGAGGGCACCAGTGGGATGGAGGGCGAGGGGAGCAGCACGGCGGAGACTGGAGGGGACAATTCAGACTCAGATACCTCCTCCGATGGAAGCTCCCTGGTGGTGGCGGACACTTCTGTGACCACCCCAGCTACAGGTACAGCTGCCACCCCCGTACCGGGACCACCCTCCCAGCAGCCCGTGCCTGCTCATCCAGGAGGGTGGGAATCTCCTTCACACCCCCGGCACCTCAGGCCCTGCCCCAGTGAGCCTACATCCACTATTTCCACTGTCTCCCCCTCTTCTTCTACCTCCCACCCAGTTACGTACACACCTGCATGCACTACATGATCACCCACCACCTGCATCATCACAACCCCAACAGAACACACACCTCACTGGCAGGCACCTCCACATCATCCATGCACACGTCCCCTGTGTCCTCTCCCACTGTGTCTGTTCCCCCATCCTAAAGAACACAAACACAAGACTCAGACACTCAACAGCCATCCACCTCACAATAGCATACAGCCCATGCACCTGCACCCAAATCCAGCAGACAGACACCTCCAACAACCACTCCCTCATCCTCCACTCCCATTACTTCTACCTCTTCCCGCCCTAATGTCCCTAAAAAGCTTTTTCTTTCCACCATTGACCTCTTTACTACCCCTCTCCCGGCCTGCACGTATGGCCAGATTATCAAAAACCCAGCCAGGCACCTCAGCCCCACAGTCCACAGGCCCAGTTCCATCCGCACCTAGTCATAGTAGAAGGAATTTCAGGCCACAGATACTGAAGGGAAAAGAGCCTGCACCTGCCATCCCGAAAGGGGAAGAAGCCTGAACCAGCAGGCAAGAAGGGCAAGAGCATGCACCAGCAGGCAAGAAGGGGAAGGAGCCTGCACCTGCCATCCGAAAGAGGAAGGAGCCTGCACTAGCAGGCAAGAAGGGCAAGGAGCGTGCACCAGCAAGCAAGAAGGAGAAGGAGCCTGAACCTGCCACCCGAAAGGGGAAGGAGCCTGCACTAGCAGGCAAGAAGGGGAAGGAGCCTGTACCAGCAGCTGTCACGGAGCCCCCTCCACCAACCGTTGTTGTTCAGCCATCACAGGGTGCAGGGTCTGTGCGGGAACCTCCCATCACCAGCACCGCCACAGTGCAGCCATCCGAGGGTGCTGGGTCTGTGCAGGAGCCTCCCACCACTAGCACCACCACAGTGCAGCCATCCGAGGGTGCAAGGTCTTTGCAGGTGCCTCCCACCATCCGCAACACCACAGTGTAGCCATCTGAGGGTGCAGAGGCTGTGCAGGAGCCTCCCACCACCACCACCAGCAACAACACAGTGCAGCCGTCACCGCTGGTGGAAGAAATGTGATCCTGCCTCCATGGGCTGCTGTGTAGCCTGTCCACTCCAGAACCAGTGGGGAAGACACCCACTCCAGAGACCATGGCCTTGCACTCCCCAGGACCAAACACAGGGCATGTTGCCCCCTCCAGAACCAGTGGGGAAGACACCCACTCCAGAGACTGTGGCCTTGCACTCCCCAGGACCAAGCACCTGGCATGTTGCCCCCTCCAGAACCAGTGGGAAGACACCCACTCCAGAGACTGTGGCCTTGCACTCCCCAGGACCAAGCACAGGGCATGTTGCGCTGTCCAGAACCAGAGGGGAAGACACCCACTCCAGAGACGGTTCCTTGCACTCTCCAGGACCAAGTCCAGGGCATGGTGCCCCCTCCAGAACCAGTGGGGAAAACACCCACTCCAGAGACTGTGGCCTTGCACTCCCCTGGACCAAGCACAGGGCATGTTGCCCTCTCCAGAACCAGTGGGGAAGGCACCCACTCCAGAGACTATGGCCGTGCACTCCCCAGGACCAAGCACAGGGCATGTTGCCCCCTCCAGAACCAGTGGGGAAGACACCAACTCCAGAGACGGTTCCTTGCACTCTCCAGGACCAAGTCCAGGGCATGGTGCCCCCTCCAGAACCAGTGGGGAAAACACCCACTCCAGAGACTGTGGCCTTGCACTCCCCAGGACCAAGCAAAGGGCATGTTGCCTCCTCCAGAACCAGTGGGGAAGACACCCACTCGATAGACTGTGGCCTTGCACTCTCCAGGACCAAGCACAGGGCATGTTGCGCTGTCCAGAACCAGTGGGGAAGACACCCACTCCAGAGACGGTTCCTTGCACTCTCCAGGACCAAGTCCAGGGCATGGTGCCCCCTCCAGAACCAGTGGGGAAAACACCCACTCCAGAGACTGTGGCCTTGCACTCCCCAGGACCAAGCAAAGGGCATGTTGCCTCCTCCAGAACCAGTGGGGAAGACACCCACTCGATAGACTGTGGCCTTGCACTCCCCAGGACCAAGCATGTGGCATGTTGCCCCCTCCAGAACCAGTGATCTTGATTTTGCTTACGACTGAGGTGCCTCCCCTCCCCCTGAGTTGCTGCCTATTTGCCAACTGATGCGCCTGCAATGTTCTCTTCGTATTAATGCAGGTTACAAGTGGGGCCTTGGACTTTGCCCTGTGGCCATGTGGCCCACGCGAACTGAGGACTGGGCAGTTTACCTTTTTCTGTACATTTGTAAATATCTGTTGCATTGATATTTTTACTGTGTTGATCTTATTACAGTCACTTTGGTACATTCCTGTTGTCATTGCATTATTCAGCCATTTTAGGTGGATTAACTTGTTTTCTTGTGCAGCTGGTTGTGTGTATGCTGTGATCGTATGGGGTGTGTATGGTGCGTATGTGTGTCACTCACGTTTTCCTCCCCCCCTCCCTTGTGTGCTAGGCGGCTGTACTCACCGTCGTCGTCTTCACTGCCATTGGTGTTCGTGGTGGAGCAGAACGTAGAATATTATCGGAAATACTTGCAGTTCTGGTTCCATGGCGGCGTGGTTCTTCCCTGTATCTCCAATGGTGAGTCCTTTCACTTCTGTGCAGTGTTTCCGCCATGCTTTTGATGTCGTTGGTACTGCCCTGGAAAAGGTGACGGATTGTCTGGTCATAATATGGTGGGCAGAACTTTGACTTCCGCCTGGTTGTAGGCGGCAACCGCCGTGGTGACTGTTGTTTCCACCCTGGCAGTCAGTGTGGTACATTGGCTGTCTTTCGGAGATCTTTCTGCCATGGTCTTAATTTGGTAGTAGGTACTGCCGGCCTGTTGGCGGTATTACCGCCACTTTATCACAGACTGCCAGAGTCGTAATGAGGGTCAGTATTCATTGTGAGATGTTGCCAACGGCATTGTTACAGTAGGGAGTTATCTTGTGTAATGTGAGGCGATTGGTATAGTAGACCCTAATGCATAGAGTGAAGCTGTACTGATCTGGAAATTACCCTGGAGGTCAAGGTTTCATCCAAAGTGTTTGGAAACCTTCTTGTGAATTTGAAACGTTATATTCCTTAGTGGAGCAGACAAAGGCTGTTGTAGTATGTCTTGTATATGTGTGTGATATTGCAGAGCGAATGTGCGTGCTGATTATAAAGGAGGGGGAACTGCTGCAAGGAGCAAGGTCTACATCATAGGGGCTACCCTGGTATAGATAAGTTGGTGTGGTGCAGTGTTACTATTAGTTGAAGAGATCAGTAGGGACTGGTTGTTGCTTCGGAGCAAGGGATTGTGGATACAGCATTGTTTTTAACTGAATTGAAGCTTTGTGATAGTTGTTGAAAAATAAAATGCTTTAAAATTATGCTAGACTTTTTTAGAGGTGGCATTCATCTCACCAGTAGAGAGGGCAAAGTGGTGCCTCCTGAAAATACCCCAGGTCATTATATAATGATTAATGTAGGGCTTCATTCACGTGTTTGGCTTGGTAAATGGCACATGATCACAGAGAAGGAAGGTCCATTGAGATTCCCACAATATGGCACATTCAATTTTAGGAGTATTGAAAACTTGAGGAGAGTGCTGTATGAAAAGAAGCCACCTCCTAGGCCTGCACAATACGAAACAATTAATGCTTGGGACATGCTGTCCATGCAAGAGAAAAGTAGAAATACCAGGGTAGGGCATAGAAAGCTATACATACTTATGGAGATGCTAGATAGGAAGTTCAGTGGAAAAGGTGGAGAACAGATATGGTAGAAGGAGTTAGGTTGTACCTGACTTTGACACAGATGTGGTTGAGTGAGAAGGGGAAAGGAAAATAGTAAAAAAAACAGGAGAAGAAACAAAAAGAACCTGATGATATGAGTATAAATAGTAATGACAACTCTGGAGATAGTCTTTTGAATGTGTTACTGTCTGAACATCCACTCCTAAATAATGACATCAGTAGTGAGAATGGGAATAATAGTACTGGTGGCAATGGCACAATTACTTTTCCTACTGCACCACCCAAGGTGACTCCTAGTTCTGTTGGAACTGTTCCAGTGAATGTACCTAACGAATCTAGAAGGGAAGACGTGAGAGAGTGTGCCCCAGTTGATCCTACCACCAGTGCTGTGGATGATCTTACAGTCCCAGTAACAATTAGCCTGGTAGTTCCCATATATAAGTCAGAGGGTTCTGGCAAAAACACTTACAGTTTGGCTGTACCCAATAATGTTGGGGGACAGAGTGGAGTGCCAAATAATCCAGATGATAGGGAGCTTGTTCCTTTGATTCCAACACATACTGGCACTCCATGTGGAGCAAGTGCAGATATGACTTTGAATATGTCAGGATGCATGTCAATAGATACTTATCAGAAAGTACCCACCCACACTACTCCTGCATTTGAACCGTCTTATATTTGGGACATGGTGCCCTAGGAAATTATTCCATATTTAAGATTTCTATAGTGACTCGATCTATTAGTGTGAAGGTGATATATGACTGGGTAAAAAATGTTAATGGAGGTACTCAATCTAGAGAAATTACGAGTACAGAGGTGAGTTGGGAACAATTCCATCATCACTGAAGGAGAGCACGATGGAAGTGGCAAACCCGTCCAAAGAATTGGATGCAATGATTATCCGTAACCTTGGTCTGGAGCAGTTAGAGACTTATCAAGAAGATGAGCTCACATATATGTGTGGAGACATCACTAAGCAAGTGGGCCATGTTCATGACAAATTGGCAGAATTACTCAGAAATATTAAGCAGACCAAATTAAACTAAAGCTCTGCAGAGGAGCTATCAAGTGTGATTCAGTGAAAAAGATATTGCAAATTTGGGAACTCTAGGATTAAAAATCCAGATTAAAGAACTAATTCATAATGTTACTAAAAATTGAATGAATTAGATAAGTGGGAGACCAAATTGGTGAAAATGAAGGATATAAAGAAACATTCAGGTGAACTGCCTCAAAGTGGAGCATAGGGAGGTGTTATAACCTTTCCCTTGAGAGAAGAGCCTGGTGGAGGTTATGTTCATGCGCCATGGAGTAGAAGTGATCTTTCATCATTTACCAATGATTTCCCAAAATTAATGAGAAGAAAGTAGAGTGGTATCAAAAGATTAAAAGGTTTATGAAAATTTCACAAGTGTTGTGGATTGATTTGAGTATGTTGTTTGACATCGTTGTTGTAGGAATCCATTATCAAAGGGGCCTTCCCCAACTGTGATGAATAAGTATCAGCAGGTCATGACGTTTTTGAAAGGGAAGGTATCACATAAAGATGTTCATTTAGTTAAAACTGATGAAATGACTCAAGAACTGAAGGAGTCAATTCATACCAATTATGCGAGGTTGTGCCAGGCATTCAAAAAGATCAGTGGTATGGAGATGTTAGAAGCTTAGGATTTGGGACATTTTGTGTCGAGGTTTGTGACAGGATTGAGACCAGAAATCAGCATGATGATACACCAACATTTGATTTGCTGGCAGAACAAGTCAATTGACAACATTTTGCACTACACTGAGTACTGTCACAATGAAATTGAGATGAAACAGAAGAACATACAGGAAAAGTTGATACTTGCTCAGATGAAAGCAGCTCGAAGAACTAGTCAGATTCCCCCAGTTGTAAGTAATGTAGGGGTGATGCAAGGTGTATATCAACCACCACAATATCAAATGCAAGGAAGAGGTTGAGGAGTTCCCATAGAGCCTGGTACAGAAATGGATGTAAATAGTCTAAAGAGATCAACTCTCCATGACATCCGCAATAAGCTACAACATTGGAAGCTGGAATGTTGTTTAAATCCAGGTAATCAGATAAAAAATGCAGGAGTTGTGCCTCCTCAGAATAATAATCCTAGTCAGATGCAGGGGGAACAGACACAGAGGTCAAAATTTTAGTGTGTCACAAGCTCCAATGATGCACGTTCCACAACCACTGATGCCAGAGCAGAGTGCTGTTGGGTCACATCAGAACATAAATCTAGGTTTGAGAATGACTGTGAATTTGTCACAAAATAATAATCCATTCCAACAGTTTCCTCTGTTTAATCTGAAAGAGAGAAATGGGTCTGATCAGTCAGCCTGGCGGTGCCTGAGAGGGGAGTAGACAGCGTACTTGGCACAGCCTTAGATGTAGACCAAAGTGGACCATTTGTAGAAAGGGAGGTGAATTGCAAACTTGTGTCAATCTTGGTCAGCACTGGTGCTACCCTTTCTACTCTAAGAACATTAGAAGTCCAAACCCTATCCTAAACAGTCCAAGTTGTTGGTGTAGGAATAGACAAATGACAGCTCAAGAAACTGCCCCGTTACAGCAAAAATAGAATCTTTTGAGGATTAACAAAAATTTATAATATGTGATCGCAGTACAGTGAATCTCTTGGGAAGAGATTTGCTATAAAAAAAGAATTATGTTATCTCTTTTACTCCAGTGGAAATAGAGATTCAAACTCCGATGATGATACTTTCTTTGAAGTATCAAGAAATGTCTTACAGTTGTGCTTTATTTACTTTGCTAACCGGTGATTTGCCATCAGATTTGAAAGAGACTGTCAAATATGAAGTGTGGGATTCTTCAGGAAAAGACATTGGACTGATAAAAGGCTTGGAACCTGTCTGAATTACTGAGAACTTCACAGTACAATTTGCCCCCAGAAATGATTGCTGGAATAACTCCTGAGATCAAGTCCATGATACAGCAGGGAATTCTGAAGGAGATAATGGAGAGCCCTTGTAACTCTCCCATTATGGGTCTTCAGAAACCGAGTGTCAAATATAGAATTGTGGAGGACTGTAGGTGGCTGGCCCTCTATGTAGAGTGCAAAACTAGGCACAGTGTGCAGGGGGTCCAGACAACCACACCTTGGTTTACAGAGGTAAAAACTAGACCACCTAATGCTCTAAATTGTATGGTAGCTTGGTCGAGCAATTAGGCTAATCTTGGAGAAGTGCAAACCATTTGTTGTACTCACAGTATCAATCAACAAAGCCAAACTTTCAAAAGAATAACTCAAGACCAATTTACAAAAATACTTTAGATGTTTATAACATTTTTAAGACCAACGTCATCAAAATCGGCTAAGTACTTTCTAAGTTATACATTTTAGAAGTTTAAAAACATTGGGCCTCATTACAACCCTGGTGTTAATGCCCCCCCACCGCCGTGCTGGCGGGCGCCAATTGACCATTGGTGCCGGCGGTAACCATACCGCCGTATTCTGACCCCAACAACACACACCGCCAATAAACAGGCAGTTTTCAAAAACCACCAGGGCGAACAGCAGTTGTAAATCGGCGGTCTGCAAAACAACACTGCCATGCCAGAAATACTCTGCCCACCGCAATATGACCCCCAAGTCAGCCCAGCAGTGTGTCGACGGTGGAAAAACATCAGCAGCGTTGGGCAGCCTATGCACAACATAGAGAGCCCTGCAGGGGTGACGTCCGAACCATGTGGAAGGTTGGGTATATGTACTCAATGGGTGTGTGCGGGTATCCCTGTGTGTTTGGGGTGTCTGTGTGTGTAACTGTGTTGTCAGGGTGAGTGGTTGTGGTCCATGTCGCAAATTAATTTATGTGTGTTTGTCTGTGTAAACGTGTGTGGGGGCATGCTGTGAAGAGTGTGGGGACATGTATGTGTGATGGTGGTGTTGTATGTGTGCATGGGATGCGATTTAGGTGTTCTGCGTGACTCCCCCCTATTCAAATAAAGGGTACTGCCAGGCTTTTTGCAACGGTGTGACCGCCGCGGAAAGCATGGCAGTGCACTGAGTCGTTATGACTGCAGCGGTATATGGCTCCAAAAGTAGCTGAGAACGCCTACTGCCTCAACCGGCAGTGGCTAAACCTTGGCGGTACAGGCAGTGAACTGGATGTTTTACTCACAGTTCACCGCTGCGGTTATATTATGGCGGTCTGCACCGCCAGCCTGTCGGCGGTGTTACCACCGGTTTTGCACCCACCGCCGGGGTCATAATGAGGGCCATAGTCTTTTGTGTGTAATTACGCACCATAGGAATCAACAGAGAAAATACTTTGAAAATGCATACAAAATCAGGCAGTGCATTTACCAAAGTCTTCTTTTCAAGGTATGTTGAGGTAATTGGTGGGAACTATGGACCAGCTGGAGAAGTTTGGGCGGCTCCCGGTTTCGGCGTCAGCAACTGCAGAAAGTTGTTGGAGATGGTGGCAGACCACCACTTGGAAAATCACTGCCCAGGTGGACTTAAAGATAAGTCCGGTGGGTCCTCTTGGAGTGTCAAGGCCGCAAGGGGGGGGACACTTGGGCACAGCTGAATCTTTGGAACAGGGCAGCTGGGTGCAGAGTGAATCGGTGAGCAAGGAGCTGTACGCAAGTGTGCCCTTGGAAGCAGGAGGCAGGTCCCTTTCAAGGTCTCTTGCAGGTCAGTAGGGGCACTCTGGTGGGAGGTCCTGGTGGTTTTAAAAGTCCCTTGATTGGGGCTTCCTCCCGATTCTTTTCTAGTCTGGAATGGTGTACGAGGCTGGCCTGATTTGTAGTGGGTACTTGTGGTACTTACACCTTATACCAGGTCCAGTTATCCCTTATTAGTGAAATGTAGCCAGTGTCTAGAAGCCAGGCTTTCTAGGGGTAGCTATAGCTGAAGAGCCAGGGCTTATCTAGGAGACATGCAAAGCTCATACGATACCACTGTAGTCACACAGTACTCACACAGGAAAGAAAATACTCAGTGTTACAAAAAAAGGTACTTTATTTTGGTGACACAAATGCCAAAAAATACCAGAGACTGTACTCCCTTAGGAGGTAAGTAATACACAAATATGCAAAAACAGGTTTAAAACAGTTAGAAAACAGTGCAAATAGTGAAAATCACAACAGTTAGAAATGGGCCTGGGGGAACACAAACCATATACTAAGTTACTGGAATGCGAATGTCAGTTTCCCACCTAGGCAAGTGTAGTGTGTAGAGGGGCACTGTGAGTATAGGAAAACACCAATGGTAAGTAATAGAACCCTCCTCGCAGCCCCGGAAAGCAGGAGTAAATCACAGTAACTTTCCTAGAATGTACTAGAACATGGGAAAGAAGATTATGTAAGAACCAGAAGAGGCTGCAAGACACCAACAGTGGATTCCTAGACCTGAAGACCTGTAGAAGAAAGGGACCAAGTCGAAGAAGCACAGAAGAGTCCAGGTAGAACAGGAGCCCCTGCTAACCCGGATGAAGGTGCAAATGAGGAACCACCGGTGAGGAACAACATTCAGTACTGCACCCAAGAAAACAGATGCAGGTTCCTGGTTGGTGCAGATGATGTCCCATGCCAGATGGAAGATTGCAGTCTGGCTTGCATCGCTGGATTTCGCCAACAAGACTTACGCATGCAAAGCTCACAGTTAGTGGAAAATGGTGCTGCCAAGGACCAGGAGGGACCTGGTGGACTCTACCTAAGAGGGGAAGTCAGAGGGGGTTCTCAGCTACTCAGAGAGCCCACAGAAGAGCAGGCAGCATGCACAGGAGTCCCACACTACAAGGACAAAGATGGTGCAAAGAAGCCTGTGCAGCAGTACAACAAAGGATCCCACACCAGCAGAGAACCACTCAGGAAGCTGTGCGCCACAGGATAGAGTGCTGGGGGCTGGAGCTGCATGGTTCATGAAGAACTTTGTGGAAGGATGCCAACAAGCCTTGGCAACTGCAAAAAACACAGTGTACAGGGTACTGTCGTACGTGGGGAGGCAAGCTCTTACCTCAATCCAACGTTGGAGAGTAGGACATCAGGACCATCAGGACCACTTCAGTCTACCACCCCTGATGCAGGATCCACACAACTCACCAGGACAGGTGACCCACATCGCCAGTCGTCGATGCAGAGAGGGACCTGCTGAAGCAGGGGAGTGACTCATTCACTCCAAGGGAGACTCCTTCATTCTTCTGGTGCAGGCTCAAGACAGGCTCTGAGAATGCACAGCCGAGAAACAGTTGCAGTTCCTGGCAGGAGCTGAAGATACAATGTCCTGGAGGGTCCAAATGCAGTTTCTTTGGTGAGAAGGTGAAGTAAAGGATGCAGAGGATTCCTGCTGGAGATCCGAATCTGAAGAACCACCTAAAGGAGAGACCGTAAATTGCCCTGAATGGGGGTTGGTCAGCTAAACAGGTAAGCACCTATCAGAGGAGGGCTCTGACATCACCTGCTGGCACTGGCTACTGAGATGCTCCAAGAGTTCCCTGCCAAATTGGAGTCCAAGATGGCAAAACCCAAGGACCCTCTGGAGGAGCTCTGAGCAGCACTCCTGGGGTGGTGATGGATAGGGGAGTGGTCACTCCCCTTTCCCTTGTTCAGTTTCATGCCAGAGCAGGGACTGGGGGTCCCTGAACCGGAGTAGACTGGATTATGAAAGGAGGGCACCAACTGTGCCCTTCAAAGCATTTTCAGTGGATTAGGGAGGCTACGCTTCCCAAGACTGTAACACCTATTTTTGAAAGGAGAGAGTGTAACACCCCTCTCTCAAAGTAAATCCTTTGTTCTTCCTTCCTGGGCTTCAGCTTCTCAAACAACAGGTGGGCAGAAACCTGTCTGAGAGGTGGCAGCAGCTGGGGCTGCCTGGAAAACCTCAGCAGGCTGGAATGGCAAAACTGAGGGTCCTCTAAGGAGCCCCAGAGCCCCAGAGTGCATGAAGTCATACAACCAATGCTTGCAAAAGCCTTGGGGTATGATTCCAACATGTTTGATACCAAACATGCCTATGTTTGGAGTTACCATTATGTTGCTGGACATAGGTAGTGACCTTTAAGGATGGTGAGCCCTTTGAAGCTCTCTAGCAGGACAGTGCACATTCTTGAGGGAGGGGGTGTTCGCACCCCCACCCAGGAAAGACTTTGTTCTGAGTCCCAGGGAGCAGGATCTCTCACCCAAGGGGTTCAGAATTTTGTCTGGTAGTAGCAGGCTGGTTGTGACCGGGCAGCAACCAAGCCAGTGTAGTTAGCATTTGCAAGGGGCATCTCTAAGGTGACCCCTAAGTACATTTTGTTATAAATCCAATACTGGTACCAGTTTGGATTTATCACTCTGATTTGTTTCATACCGAACAACCTAGGGTTCAAATTAGTGATTATGTAGCTGTGAAACTCGTACTGACCAGTGTCCAGCACATGCATTGAAATGGCTGCCCTGTTCACTTACTATGTCCCAGGTTTGGCAAAGACAAAGTAGGGGCATATTGCTCATGCATCCATGCCCACATAACAATATAGTTCACCCTGCCAAAGGGCTGGAAGGCCTGCCAGAGGGGTGACTTACCTATAGTGCATGCAGTGTGTAGTGGACAGGGCACACAGGCTGTGTGTCATGTTGAGTTTGTCTTTTAGGTTTGCATCAGAACACTCAGCCTGTGATGGCAGTGCTTGGTGCTTCTGGATGCATGGCCCTAGAGGGTGGCACAATCTGTGCTGCTGCTCTCAGGGACCTACCCTTAGTACCTCATTCCCAGGGTACCTAAGTACCATTTACCAGGAACTTATAGTGGTAAGTAAAGGAGCTGTCAATTGTGCCAATGTATCACAACAGTTTTAGGGAAAGGGATCTGTCCCAGGGAACCGGGTTAGCAGGGGCCCTGAGCACTAAGAACTTTGAGACTACATCAAACACCAGACAAAAAGTGGGGGCTAACCATGACAAGAGAGGCTTTTTTCACTCTGACCTTAGGAAAATAAATAACATTATTGTTCCTTGTTGCCCTATACTACTGAATCCAGCTGTAATATTGTTTCAGATTCCATGTCCATTCACTGTAATTAATTTGTGTCAAGCCTTCTTTTTGATACCGTTGCATGAGGAAGTCAGTTCCTTTTAGCATTTTGGCACGGAAATAGAGCTTTGGCATAGTGCTGAGTCCCACAAGGGCATACTGAGTATCCATCTATTTTTAATCAGATACTGAAGAAATGTCAGGAATCTCTGGTCATGCCTTGTGATTCCGTATATCGATGACCTAATGGTGGAGTTGAATACTCAGGAAGCCTGTTGACAGGACGCCATTGCATTACTGAACCATCTAGCTGAGAATGGACAAAGTTTCCTCAGGAAAATTAGAATGTTGTCAAAAAGAAGTCCAATATCTTGGACACCACACTGAAAAAGAAGTGAGAAAAGTGTCAGAAGAGAGGATTTCAACCATACTAAAAATGATATTCACTCCTACACCTTCTGTTGAAAATAAGTTATTCCCTAGTGCTTCCCCACAAACTCTTTCGGCCATATTTATACTTTTTGACGCAAAACTGCACCGCCACAGTTTTGCGTCAAAACATTTACCGCCGGCTAAAGCCATTTTGTAGCGCCGTGCGGGCATCAAATTTATACTTTGACGCACAGTGGCACAATCAACAGGTGGGAGTCATTATTTTTGACGCACATCGCGGCGTCAAGTCGTAAAGGAAAACGACTTAAACGCGGCGGAAATGACTGTGGGTGGATTTATGACACCGCAACCCGGGTATGTGCCATTTTTTTACGCAATAGCGTCAAAAATACCCGCAAACACTGCCATTTCAGCAGAGGAGAGCCAAAATGGATCCCAAATGCCACTACAGACGCCAGGAAGATGACAGCAGACCAGGAACCAGCCAGGACGATCCATACAAGAACCAGGACATTTATAGAAAGAAAAGAAAGTGTTGCTTCAGTGCAGAGGAGCAGGAAATCCTGGTTAAAGAGGTGACGGAACACCAGCACCAAATGTTTATCACCTCTAAGTTGCCAATCAGTAGGAGAGAGGCCATATGGCAACAAATTGTTGACAAGATCAACAGTGTGGCTGAAGTACGCAGGACAGTCACCGAGTGTAAGAAACGCTGGCATGACTGCAAACGTAGGACAAAGGAAAAAATGGCCAGGAACAGGAAGGCAGCACTGCAGACTGGAGGTGGGACTCCAGCACACCAGGAGGCCCTGGACCACATGGGGGAGATGGTCGCAGCCATCATCCCTGAGGAGATCTCACAGGGATTCAAGGACAGGCCAGTGCAGACTACTGAAATACACCTGCACAGTCAGAGGGGGAAATAGGACACTAATACGATAATCAGGGCAATCCAATGTAACACACATTACCCAACATCAGCAGGACACATTAACAATTTCAACATCCATATCACATCATAACATTGCCATGCATAGGATATGCTACATGTCAATTACATTTAAGTCAATGTGAACGATCAGGGATTGGGGCAGGTCCTGAGAGTCAATTGTGCTGCCAGGACCACCAGAACACCCACAGCCAGTGAAAGGTCTCACCATGAGAATGGATATACACGGAGGGTCGAGTAGGACAAAAGGGTGGTTATTCTCTATTTGGTATAAAGCAACACCTAGAGGCGATTAGGCAGACAAGTCTGATAACTCAATATCATACATGTGACACACAGGTGGGCCATAGGCCTATAACAATGCCCATCTGAAGGACAGCAGATACCAATACCAAACAAGATCACAAAGTGAATTCATCAAAAGGCAGGCACGTCACGTCACAATTGTCACAACACAGACACACTAATTGTACCCTGTTTCATTGCAAAGGAAGATGGATCACCTGCCGATATGCCTGTCCCAGATTTCCATGATGACATGGATGACGAGCCTATAAACATTCCCCAGGAGACCATCCAAAAGGTCCTAGAAACCCTCCAGACCCCACCTTCAGTCACAAGGAGCAGCACAGAACAAGCAGCCATCACAGAAGAACCACCCACCACCCCAATTGCAAGACCTACCAGCTCCTATACAGCTGAGGACTCTGACGACACTGGCACCAGCTTTGAAAGAACTGTAGTTGGAGTACAGCGGGAGCTGGCCAAGGAGGTACGGGTGGGAATGCAAAATATGGCAGCCAGCCTTGAGGGGGTGCGCTCGTGCATGATGTCATCTGCAGATCAGGCAGCAGCTATGCAAGCCCTAACATCCATACTGCAAGGACTACAAGAAACTGTCAAGGAATTCACCACTGCAGTAAGGGAGTTGCCACAACACCTCGCACCCCAAACTTTCCACTGCATGCACAAATGCAATCATGACTCCCTCAGGGCTGACCTGGCTGCCTACCATTGTGATGTGGCTGCTATTCTCAAAAACCAGCAGACCCTCCTTGCTGCAGTACTGCCCTTAAGACCTTCACAGGGAGCAGCGACCGGGATGTCTGACTCCACGTCTTCTAACACTGAGGTGTGTGTTGCCCCTTCACAACCAACAACAACAAGGACAAACATCACACCAGGCAAGGCAAGGCAACACACACATCAGAAGAAGAAGACATGGAACAGATCATATTCACAAGGAAGAGTACCCGGAAGCACTAGTCCCTGCACCATGGCCTACTTTGACCAAGGTCCTACGTTTTGTCAAATGCCAGTCTCACTACAACTATACTCAATGACTGTTCTGCTAAACACTGTATAACTTGTCAGCATTGCCAGTGAATGTCTCTCTCCTACTAATTGGCAAATCCTGTCCCTCTGCACTGTCTGTAACATCACCCCAGCATGTCAGGAGCATTATCCACACCCCTTCTGTAGGATCACCATGTAAGATTGAACTAGAACGGACTCAGCAAACATGGACAATGTACATATTGCACTACAGCACCTATCAATAAATTGCACTTGCACACCAAATACGTCTCTGTGTAATTTGACACATCAACTGAGCAGTAGATAACACAAATGTGCCTGTGTGACAACCATGTAGCTTGTCAATACAACTGTCCTGACATCATGTAGTCAGATACATCTGTGCAGTGGCCAGGATTGCATCATAGCCTGCCCATCCCGAGGAGAATAACTGATGAAGTGAGAAACCACACACAATCATGCTGTGTTGGAAGAATAATGCTTCATAAGAGAAATCAAAGTCAACTAATAGTGGCTGATAAATGTTGTCACCATGCAATACTAACACAGTGAATTATGCAGTCTAATCTAAGCAAACACTACAAAACACAGGATCAATCAACCTTTCTGAGTAAACATCCAAATAGGTAATCATGCTGAATTTTAGCACAAATGATCAATGTCAGTTATGAAGACAAGAAGACAAGAGTGTTAACAAGACCTCATCTTCAAAGATGTCCCTGAACATCACACTGCAGTCTGACCTAAAATTTTTCCCACAATACCAAGTCTGGAAGCACACTTTGTGACGTAGAAAACATACTCATCGACACAAATCCTTTGTGATCCATGTTAACTCCAATTGGTGGTTCTAAAAAATGGTGGATACTTACCAAGGTAGCACAGGGGTAGCTGCCATTTTAAACCTCAGTTTTTTTTGGTTTGTAGCTTAGGACACAAATGTCATAGAACAACAATCACCTACACTGATGGCAAGGCCATGATCAAGTAGCAGTTAACACCTAATGCAAAGGGTTATCTATATATTTATTCATAACTAATCACACCAGAGGCAACTAAGAGAAAAGTCATACCTACACTAATCTAACCTAACTACTCATTACCCACAACTGTCCCTAACTAACCTAAGCTAAATTTACTCTACACATATAACGAATCGATCTAAACATCAACCCCCCACCCACCATTATGAGACAGGACACATGCAGGACAACACATACTAACCTACACACATACTATACTATCCTAAACAATCATATATATATTTTTTTTTTTCTTTTTTTTCTTTATTTTTTAAACACACAGGAACCCCAACATTGACCCCCACCCACCCATACACTTAATAATGAAAAGTAGAAAGAATCAGGACCCCCCACCCTCCTCCCTAAAACTAACTAAGCTAACAGCCTATACTAACCAAACACTAATCCCCCAAGCCCACTAATCATGATAACAAGGAAAGAGGAGGGAGGGGAGGGAATTATGTACATTGACCATATCAGTCCTAGAGGTTGGCCCCCCGGAGGGTCCGCCTGATAGACCTGACCCGCTTCTTGATGTAGGCCACATCCTGGCTCAGCTTGTCCACCTTCCTCAAATTTTTTTCCATTTTGCGTTCCAAAGCCTGGAATGCCGCAGGGTCAATTGGAGGTGCTGCTGCTGTTTGGGTCCTGCAGAGGTGCTCTGTGTGGGTGTTGAGCCTAGCCCACTGGACTGTCCTGCAGCTGTCATAATGCTGGGTCCTGGTTGTGCTGCAGAGGCAGGGACAACTGTCCCCGCTGTGGCTGGGGACACTTGGGGAGAACCGGTGGTTGTGGTGGTGGTGGCTGTAGTGGGCAACGTTGGGCCACCCTGTGGTGAAGCCCACCATGCTCCGGAGGCCCGATCTGACTGGTATTTATGGGCCATCCGTCGGAACCCCGACTGCACCTGCCGGATGTGTCGGTACCTCATGGCCCGCCTCTCAAATTCATGCCTCTGTGCGGCACTCATGTTTGCAGCTGTAAAGACAAAGGGCAACTATTTACCATAGGAACTGCATTGCGTGGAATAGCACAAGTGGTCAATCTGACAATACATTTACTGTACTTGTAACAGCTCATATCACCATATAGATCATTCAAAGTCTCAGAGGAAGTACATGGGAAGCCTGAATACAAAGGTCATCTCACACATAGCATATACAATAATCTACATGATGGGTAACAACTGCTAATAACTTGTCATCAAAGTACTTACAGTTGCAGCTAACAATCATGCTGCACCTCCTCCGCCTATTGCCTGGACTACATATGTCAGTGTATGTGATAACAATCACAAACCTCAAGATCTGCAATTTGTAATGGGATTTGCTAGTATAGAACTCATGTGCCATAACTGAGTGTGTACACTAGGTTCAAAAACATATTTCATGTAATCACAAGTATGTGTAACATACTGGTTGCTTCAGTCCTAGGTACCCTATTCACAAACCCATGTCTGTCTTTGAGAGGGGGGTGGGAAGAACAACAAACAATCCCAAAATGGATGCACACCCAGGAGTGTATACAAAGCTCAACATGTTTTTGCCTCCACACACACACCACCAGTAAGGGCTATCAACAAATTGGAGTCAGCTAAACCTTGTCCTATCCAAGGTCCATACATGTCAAAATGTACTGACCTAGGCCAACTTCACATACTTCCAGTGAGGCATATTTTTCTACAGACACAGAGGAGCAAGAACACCCATGATCATGAATAGCATGCACACCTAGGCCGTTGCACTCTAGTCCCACACACTTCTAGTACAACTTGTGGAAGTACATGCTCCCAGAAGATCCAACCTACAGTGTACTCAGTACATCGGTTACTAGGGAAGCAGCAGATTTCAGACAAACCATTTGCAGAAGCTATCTGGGAGAATGTCAGTCTGACATGCAGACTCAGTCCGAGACGAGTCCCAGTGCAACTCTTAAATTAACTAGTGTATTCCACATGACTCACCCCATTTCCCATAGCGGGCCCTACAGGAATGGCCTACAGACCCAAGATCAGACAAATGGATAAGCATAGGTCAACTCAAAATGAAGTGAAAACTGAAATCCCACTAATGGAACAAGACTAATGATTGGGCAGCGCATCAAACCTTGCAAAGTGTTCAACACACAGTAGTCCATCACACATCACCAGCAAACACAAAACATACCACACATGCAACACTCACTGTAGGTGTTGGGGTCCTCAAAACGAGCCACCTCTCCCACTGTGTACGGTGCAGGTCCACCTGTAAAGCATGGAAGGAAGAATATACTCAGAATCCGTGCACTGGCAAACAATTTCAAATACAAACACAATGTGATAATATGACATGAGTAATGAAACACTTTCACACATGCTCATACTGCATGGAATAATTCATGTGCAACATTTACATAGGATGGGTCTCCTGCTACAGTTACACACACTTCTACACACATGCAGTGGCCCGGACTGTCATGTGGTGGCAAACATGCACCTCCATTAGTATGCAGCAACAATATAGGTTATGTGCATCCAAGAGAGACATCCAAAAGCTGGTTACTTGAGGACTGCATGACCTGTCAAACAGCCTATGTGGTCATGACACATTTGTGACAGATAGGTACATGGTACAGAGGCCCAGGTACTTTGGCAATACCTCATGTTCTTACAGTTTCATAAATTGATGTGTCCAAACAATGGTGATTGGCACCAAACATAGATGTTTGTACCCTAATCCATACCTTTGGACTGCCGTCCCTATTCTGATTTTGGCACAAGTGACAATAATACCTGTCTAATATGTTAGCTGAGGGCACCTGAGTCCTTTACAAATATGGTTCATGCTCAGATCTGGCATGTATCAATAAAAATGTGAAGGAGCACATTTATCACGAACAGGCATGGCACTTCCGTGAACACTTTCCCTACACACTAACCAGACACACATGTGACATATGTGTGGGCCATATTGCTAACTTCAATTGACGTGAAGGCAGCACTCATTTTCAGCATCATGTAGGGTTTCAAATGTCAGTCTAGCTATAGCGTCAACATATGTAGGTATGATGTTACTACATCCATACTTCACTGGCAATTGTGACCTGTAGAGTCCTGATTGCGTCATTAATGTGTCGCTTGTCTGACACAAAGGTGGCACTACATTACATTCTGCTACAAGCAACCTGTATGTGTGGAAAACCTGAGCTGCCTGACTGCTAGCATTTGTCATCCTTCACATAGTGCATCAATTACCCTGTATGTTTCCCTAGCATTACACACAGTCAGCTACTTATCTGGCAGATTGGGTAACAATCATCACATGTCACTACAAAGCTTTAAATTGTGCACATTTACATGATCTGTACTCACCAACATGGCCACCAATCCTGATTCCCAGGTGGTCCAGCAGATCTTGCTCCCTGGAGATCAGGTCAGCCCAGCGGTGCTTCAATTGATGGTCATTCCGTTGGCTCCCATACAGACACACCAAGTGATGGCGCACCTTCCCCCACCGGACTTTTCGGGCCTCCGTGTGATACCCCTGTATCACCCTACCCCCAGCCTCCAGCATAAGTGGGAGGAAATGGCAAACAAGCCATATAAACCCCCCCAATTCCTCCTCACCCATCCTGGAAAGCCGTGGCCTACCAGACATTTAAGCACTGAAAATGGTGAAAAAGTAGTAGAAAAAAAGAAAAGGGGGAAATGGGGAAAGTTAGAGTGAGGAAATACAAAGAAAACTTAACAAATAGAAGAGCTCACCTATCCCCTATATCACAGTACCCACAACAGACTCCCACAGACAATATATACAACACTGGACTGGACAAATTTATACTCAGACAGTATTCTACAACAATATATTGATGACAAAACAACAAGTAAGATGGCACATTGGACACAAAAGCACTAATACACAGGACAACACTTTGCACGCAGCCACACAGTCTAGAATAATCAGAGACTGCAAAGTGAAAGTGAAAGTACACCCACTGTACAGAATCTGTAAACAGGATATCCTATTACATCACATCCTGCATAAAGTGGCCGCCGTTTTTTTACATTATGCGTCATATTTTCACGCATACAGGTTGTGCGTCATATTTTTTTACGCACAGGAGTGCAGATAAGGCAGAGTCAAAATATTTTTCATATTTGGTTATTACTATTTGTTTGCGGCATAATTTACAGTTCTAGAGGTGAAAATTAAGCCGCAGCCAAATATGATATCTATTTATGAAAAAAAAAATTACTCTGCATTATTTGCACTCCTGTGCGTCAAAAATTATGACGCACAAGCTGTATGCGTGAAAATATGACGCATTATGACAAATATGTATTTCCTTTGTCCAAATAAGTAATGGAATTTTGCATGACCAAATGGTGCTAAGTGATAAACTTTGGGGTTAGCTATAGCAAATGTCCCTTATAGGATGTATAGAAGGTATTCACAGTGCAATAGTAATGATTGGCCACAATGGATATTACTCATAATTGTGCACATATGTAGGTAATTGCTGATTGTAAATTTCTAAATATGAAAGAGATACCAGGATGTATTCCTTAGCAAAATTGTGAGCACATGTATCAAGCTATTCCAAATTGCATAAAGGCCAATTAGGTAATGCAATTGTCGCCTAAACCTTTTTTGGGGGTAACCATGTCCTAATTATGAGCTAATGTACCTAAAATGTGTTTCACTATTGACATGTAGGGCACACATGCGCCTTATGCATGTGTGTGCTTCACATGTGCATAAAAAAATTATATTTGTGGTGCAGCAGAGGGGGACTTAGGCCCCCAGCACCCTGGGGTTTGCTGTTCCTGACTTGCAACTTTATCCAAGGTTTTCCCTAATTCAGTAATGCTAAACCATTGGCAGCAGGCCCATGGAAGCAAATTGAGTATGATTCTCTGTTTGCTAATCTGTAATCCCATTTGCCCATTTGACGTTTGCCCTATTGATTCTTTGGAGAATTCTGACATACCATTTAGCATTGATTTAATAGCTAAATCTCAACTTTCCTTATGTCATGTTAGCAAATAGGTTGTTGATGTATGTGGCCCTTTATGCATTACCTGGTTTAGTGCCATGTTTCATTCTTCCTGCTAGGTTACAACTGGGACACCACTGTGATAGGCTGCTTGCAACCATTTTGTTGATTGGATGGTACATGTACATGTGTGTGGTCCAATGTTGATCCAGTATCAACTGTTAAGGTGTATGTTGTCACTGTAACGTCCACGTCTCATCATGAGTTTTTGGCAGCTAATCGTGTATCTAATGAGTATCGTTTGTAGCTAAATGTGACAAAAGTCATTGAGGACATGGTAACCTACACGTGGATGGTCCCATCCTGTCACTGAAGACGTGTAATGAGACTTTCAACTGGGCAACCGTGGTGTGCTGAGTGAGAGAATGTCTCAGGTGTCTGGATCCGGCATGTGTCATTGCAACATTTGTACTGAAGTTGGCCTCTGTGGATGGAAATGCATCAGGAAACATCATAGCCTCTGTGCAGAAGTAAATGGCTGGTATTCAGCACAGACGACTCATCTCTATTATTTGAACAATGTTACTCAGCGTGTGAACTGTCAGGGTCCTCATATGAGTTGACTTTTCATGGACATTATCTGAGGTTGCTGGTTCTGCTGGAGGCCACGTACACCATCAAACGCTATGGGCCAGGTACACTGTCACACTTTGTAGTTTAGGCATTCATGAGGCCCAGACAATGGAAGAGCCATGATTTAGCTATTCAAGGGCACTGTCAAAAATATGATACAAATAACAGTCAGATGATGCAATACAATGTATTTGAGTATACATTGATGAGGCAAATGACAAATTAGCCTCTGAGGTACGAGAGGTTTTGGACAGCAAGTGTGGTCCATAGGTGGACACTGGGTATCTTTAGGGTGACTCACAGACAGGTGCCAGTCAGGCTGACAGGATGCTGGGTCAATCAGGAGCCAGCTCTTTCACAAATTACATGATCAGTGGTCTTACTAGGACTGGTCAGAGGGAGGAGTAGACAGTTGACATGTCACACTGTGTATGTCCTGTGTTGTCTTGAAGGTGACACATGAACCCTGATAAAGTGTTACACAGCAACATTAGTAGCAATGCTTAATGGTGTGATTGCCCAAATGTCTACATCTATGCTGTAGGAGGGATCACCAGGGACGGGGCATGTAAATTTGGGTGGTGTGCATGGAGGGGATCACTGGTGTGGCCTCCATCAGTGTCTCACAAGTCCTGTCGGATGAGATTTGCTTTAAAATGGTCTACAGTGCCTTTCACACGAGAATCAATCTACAGGTGATACCAGGCCTTCAAAACTCCAATCCAGTGTATTATATGAGCTGAGTTCCATGCAGTGAGATGGTACTATGACAATGGTAGGCATAGGAAAGGGTGTGGCACACTGGATGACTCTTGTGAGTGTGTGTATGTAGATGAGGGAATCTCAGGGTACACATATCAGCATTCCAGGGACCTCTTCAGACAGGTGGGGTGTGACCAGCCGCATGAGTGTGTAAGGTTTTTAGAAAAGGGCTGACATGTAGATGGGATGTGATGTGCTGGATGCTTGTCATATGTGTGGCACTTGTGCTGTGTATGTTCTGCTTATGTGTAACTCTACTGTAGTTACAGATAGTCATTGCAAAGATTGTAAGTAGTTGGAATTACTGCTGCCAAGAGTCTGGTAATGCATTCCTGTTCCTGAAGCAAAAGCATGTCAACTGCCTGATGTATGAGGCCTGTTTTCCCCTAGTTGAGTGATGGTGTTTTAGTTGCTGCGATGAACCATGTATCCAACATGTATGTGTGTAATAGGTGTTGTCCTCAGCTATTGCCCTTCAAAGGTGAACTGTACAGGATGTCAGTCATTTACATTGTGTGTGTATGTGACCGTTGTATGATAGGCATTACACTTGTAATGTGTTTTTCTGTGTCCTGATTGTTATATCATTATTGCTCCATGAGACAACATTCTTCTTCTGATATTTAGAGCTAAAGGTGTGCAGAAATGAATAGGCCAGACCATGATGTGGTGTTTATTATCAGTGTTTATTTACAATAGTTCATTAAGTGGTGATGGTGATAATTATGAAAAGAAATTGTTCACAATGTGTTGGCACCTGCACACTCCAGCAGCCGTGTTTGGTTGTACCCCCTCCTGTTGCAGGGCAGCATCCTCCTTTTCCTCGTCTTCAGGCATGTATGGGTCTGGTTCGACCCATACATGGACATGTGAGGATTATCCTACAGACCATATCGGGGGAATATAGTAGGCTACCACCAGTGATGCCGAGGCAGCGGAACCTTGACTTGAGGATGCCGAAGGTCCTCTCGACAATGCTGCGTGTCCTCTTATGGGCGTCGTTGTATGCCCGCTCTGCAGCAGTACTCGGGTTGCCAAATGGTGTCATTAGCCATGGCTGGATGCCATACCCCTGATCAGCTGAAAGAGAAAAAGCATGGGATCATGTTGATGTAGCTTGCACTATTGAAAAGACCTTCAATAGCAGTAGTTGTCTTGTGTTGTCTGTGACTATTTAGTGTACTAATGTGACATCCTAGTACTTGTAGGCTATACCATCTGCATTGTGTTGTTTCCTTGGCTGAGCACGTGTTTGTCTGCTAACAGTTTGTCATCAGTATGTTTTGTGATTTTCAGTGCAGTGTGCCCTCCCTAGCATTGTGACCTGTGATACAGGTGTCCTTGTGTCTTCACTTGGGGTGAGTAGATAGTTCAATGTAGACTTTAATTTATAAGTGTTGTTAGCACGTTCATATGAAAGTACCCTGGACATCCCATACCTTTAGACTTAGGCAGTGTATTAATGTGAAGGTCATTGTGACACTTACAATTTGCAAGGTGACATTTCGGCTACCACGCTCATTAATGTCTTCACATTAGGCTGTACAGTAAATTCCGATGTGTGACAGGTTCTATGGTGACTTAAGAAACATGGCTAGTGATGTCAGGACCTCAGTGTGTTCCTGTTTAGATGTTGCTGTTGTGGTGTATGTGTTGTGTGTCCTAGAGGGTTGCTGTGCAGTGTGTATATAAGTAGTTTTTTGTACTTACCAACAAGTAGTCCATTGCCATACCGTCCATCCTGGAAGTGTTGGTTGATGGTGCAGTGACGGAAGATGAATGAGTCATGGACACTCCCAGGATATTTAGCCACGATGTTGGTGATCAATCCCTGGTGATCGACTACGGCCTGCACGTTGATTGAATGTGTGTGCTTCCTGTTGCGGTAAAGGTGTTCAGTTGCAGCTGGTGGCACAAGGCGTACATGTGTGCAGTCGATTGCACTAAGGACGTGTGGGAAGCCATTGATTGCGTAGAACCCCTGTTTAGTTTCCTGCTGCTTCTGCAGTGTGTTAGGGAAGCAGATGTGGCGGGGTGTCAGGCGAATGATGGCATCCAGTACTTTGGGCAGAAATGTGGAGAATGATGGTTGTGATATACCGCCAACCAGGGCACCAGTTGTTTGAAATGAGCCACTTGCCAGCATGTGAAGTACGGCAAGCAGCTTTGTTTCTGTTGGTATGGTGTGGTGTGTCACCAAAGTGGGGGCCAACTGCTGTTCAATGTTTCTCAGCAGCTGCTGAATGGCCTGCCAGTTCAACCGGTACCTCTGTATGATGTTGTGTTCCCTGAGGCCCTGAAGGCTTGTTCTTGGGCGGAATATCCTCTCCTGCCTTCTGCTCTGCCTTTGGGGTCCCTGCTGGCGTTGTTGTAGCTGCTGTTGTTGCACTGGGCTCTGCGTCTGCGTGCACGCTGGATAAGAATCACCTCCATATCTCCCTTTTGCTGCTCTGCTGCTCTGCTGCTCTGCTGTTTGTTCTGTGTGTTCTGATTAAATACAGGTGTGTTTGCCCCATTTTAACGCCTGCCCTGACCCAGGCGTTAAATTTTGACGCAAACCGGGCTGTGCGTCATTTTCTGGCTCCGCCTCCTGGCCGTGCGTCATTTTTGCCCGAAAGCATAAATACGACGCACGGCCGTTTGCGTAATTTTTTGGACGGGAACGCCTACCCTGCATATTATTAACACAGGGCGGGTTGCCGCATCCAAAAAATGACACACACAGCGGAATTTTGTCGTCTGCGGGCTCGGGCGTCAAAGTTTAAATACGGGGCAACGTTTGTGCTGATTGTGCGTCAAAATTTTTGACGCACAATCGGCACAAACGGAGTATAAATATGGCCCTTAGTCCTAAAGGTAATAATCCTTATATGTTTGGTGAGAAAGCATTACAGTTAGATGAGTCTAGAGGAGATTATTCAGCAAATGTATATTTTAAGCTGTTATATGTGTACGGTAATAAAATGAATGCCAGGTATTACTATGTTTGTACACAGTTTCCGGCCTCTGTGTCAAAAAGTATCACCAATCATCATATTCCTGTGCACTATGGGATTTTATGTAGTCTGTTTTTTAAGGAACAGGACATTATCAATATTTATATTCAAACTGTGATTTGACTCTTTCAGAGGTCCATTTTTGAGAACATGTGAACAAGCATCCAGCCCCTTTAGAGATAAAAATGATTGCCAGATTTTTTAAACCTATTACAACATTAGACCCTGTTCATGCACATAGATACAATTTAGCATGTATGCTGTCAGAAGTTGAGAAGAAATTTCTAAATTTGGTTAAGGTCCGAAGAAGGGAAATGGAAGCTGGTTCAAGGTTGGATGAGAGTTTTCAAAGTCAGAATAAATGGACTAAAGAAGAGATCAAACATCAGTTAGCTGGATATCTAGCTACATTAGCCTTAGATTGAAAATATAAGGGAAGGCTGTGCATTTGGATGGAGAGATCTGATACAGACAATGTGCTCATGTGAATATGAACATACCTTTGAAGTTCGAGGAAATTTCAAGCTGTATCTTGATGGAGAGGATGCTGTTATTCCTGGAGTTCATTTTGTTTGTGGAGAGCGTGCTCATTTTAAATTGTCAGAGGGGTAATATGGTACATTATTTGGGTGTAGTTTTTCCCAAGACTTATCATGTAGAACATTTAAATATTCCTATCTGCACTAGAAATTCGACACCCAGACTAAGTGCTAGCACTGGAGCGGTAGTGGGTGATATATTTGCTGCTTTGATTCCATCTGTAGGAGTGGTTTTGAATGATTTGAAGATCAGAATGCTGTCCACTATAGTAGATAACCTAGCTCCTAGTACAGCAGGAGCTTGATTAGTTGTAAATTCTGAAATGATAGTGATCTGATCTATGATTTTACAAAATATACTTTTTATAGACATGTTACTCGCAAAAAAGGCAGAATCTGTCAGATGCTGAAGGTTCAACAATGCTGTATTTTATTCCAGATAAAAGTAAGGATTTGCAGAAATATATCCTGAATATTTCAGGGTTGATGAAGGATTTGAAGGGGTTGGAAGCCACAGGTGCATGGGAAGCTATTGGAGATGGATTTTCTGCTACAGGCAGATTGTGTGGGAACCTGGGAAGTGGAACTGTAGGTTTTAATTTGCATGCAAAAAGAACAGATGATGGACGGAATGCTGAACAATGCAAACATTCACCCCCAGTCACAAAGATCTGGGTTTAATCCATCGTTTTTCTGCTCACCACGCCATCTCAGTTTGGACCCAGCCACATACAAATCAGTCTTGACCCTGTTCTCCAAGGGAAGAGTCCAGCCCGAACAGCCAAGCCAGGTCCTCCCTGGACCAGAACACGCATCCTAGGACCGGTTTCAGGGTATCACCCTTCATCAGCTAGGCTAGTTTGAATCTAGTGGTGCAGTGAGCACTGTACCCATGTCTGGGCATACACTTCCCACTTAGGGCAACAAATGCAAAAAGAACAGATGATGGAGGGAATGCTGAACAATGCAAACATTCACCCCCAGTCACAAAGATCTGGGTTTAATTCATTGTTTTTTCGCTCACCACGCCACCCCAGTTTGGACCCAGCCATGTGCAAATCAGTCATGACCCTATTCTCCATGGGAACAATACAGCCATGAACCGCCAAGCCAGGTCATCCCTGAACCAGAAACAAGCATCCTAGGACCAGTTTCAGGGTATTACCCTTCATCAGTCATGCCAGCTTGAGTCTATTAGCGCAGTGAGCATGGGACCCACGTCTGGGCATACCCTTCCCACTTAGGACAACAAATGCAAAAAGAACAGATGATGGACAGAATGTTGAACAATGCAAACATTCACCCCCAGTCACAAAGATATGGGTTTAATCAATTGTTTTTTTGCTCACCACGCCACCCTAGTTTGGACCCAGCCATATGCAAATCAGTCTTGACCCTGTTCCCCATGGGAACGGTCCAGCCCGAACTGCCAAGCCAGGTCTTCCTTGAACCACAAACAAGCATCCTGGAACGGTTTCAGGGTATCACCCTTCATCAGCTAGGCTAGCTTGAATCTAGGTGATGGATGGAATGCTGAACAATGGAAACAGATCTGGCTTCAGTCTGGAACAGTCCAGCCCAAACAGCCAAGCCAGGCCCTCCCTGGACCAGAAACAAGCATCCTAGGACCAGTTTCAGGGTATTACCCTTCATCAGTCATGCCAGCTTGAGTCTATTAGCGCAGTGAGCATGGGACCCACGTCTGGGCATACCCTTCCCACTTAGGACAACAAATGCAAAAAGAACAGATGATGGACAGAATGTTGAACAATGCAAACATTCACCCCCAGTCACAAAGATATGGGTTTAATCAATTGTTTTTTTGCTCACCACGCCACCCTAGTTTGGACCCAGCCATATGCAAATCAGGCTTGACCCTGTTCCCCATGGGAACGGTCCAGCCCGAACTGCCAAGCCAGGTCTTCCTTGAACCACAAACAAGCATCCTGGAACGGTTTCAGGGTATCACCCTTCATCAGCTAGGCTAGCTTGAATCTAGGTGATGGATGGAATGCTGAACAATGGAAACAGATCTGGCTTCAGTCTGGAACAGTCCAGCCCAAACAGCCAAGCCAGGCCCTCCCTGGACCAGAAACAAGCATCCTAGGACTGGTTTCAGGGTATCACCCTTCATCAGCCAGGCTACATTGAATCGAGTGGCGCAGTGAGCACGGGCCCCACGGCTGGGCATACCTTTCCCAGTTAGGGCACCAAATGCAAAAAGAACAGATGATGGACTGATTGCTGAATCTAATGGCGCAGTGAGCACGGGACCCACGTCTGGGCATACACTTCCCACTTAGGACAACAAATGGGAATTTGAAGCCATTGTTAGTTATTTCGATAGTGGCAATAGTTCTGTTGGATGGATACAAGATTTTCCAGAGAATAAGAATTCAGAGAGGCAGAAAGAGAAAGATAGCAGAGATTAAGCTGGAAGTCAGTCAGTGTAAATATTACAATGATATGAAACATTTACAGAAGTCCAGATGAAAGCTGTTAAAGACGACGAGGTTCTAGAGAGTCTCACTCAAGAATGAAGTGGGTTTATGATGACTTAATTTGTTATCAGAGGGAGGATTGAGAGATAATAACTTGGCTGTGCCACTATGTCTCATGACATGAAATAAAGGAGTGGTTGTTTTCCTATATAAGGAACCCCATTCCCCATACCTGTGGTTGTAGGCAAAGAGGTCTGTTGGTCTACTGTGAATTCTCCCACATGGAGGGAGAGACTGTATCAGGTCTAAGCAGAAACTGCAAAGGTGACATGCAGTAGAAGACAGCAACTTGTAGGGGACAGTGAGGTGTTTTATAATAAAATATCTGATTTTCTGAGAAAACTGCCCTGCCATGAAAACACATATATTTCTGTGTATAATAGTTGGAGACATGATGAATGCTTTGCGCCAGTAATAATGTGTAACTTATCACATACAACCTTGAATGAGGCACAGAATGAAAATGTCATGCAGAGAAAAGAATAACAGAAGTCTGAGTAAAAGGACAAGCTGATAAAATAATAAATAACATCTTCACTAAAATAAGGCTTCTGCTAAAATAATAGTAAAATAGAAATGCATACCTCGGAGTGAAAGGGTTCAAGCTGCAGGCCTAGGCTAAAATAACGTGCCTGTGTAATAGCTAAAGTAACCTCACGACACCACATTTATTAATTGTTTTTGCAAGTATGTTATAGTACAGTATTTTAGAAATTGTTATTTCCATAATCATTTTATATTCATCATGAGAAACATGTGGTAAACCATTTAAACTAAAATGTATTCATTCTTATTTTCTTCTTAGTCAGAGCGAAGACCCGAGTTCTTTTTGCATTTTTAACCTTCAACCTCTAAGCTTGTGCTATTGCTTATCTTTCTAAGCTGCAGGTGCAATGGTATGAGTCTTCAACTAATAAGGAGGATATTGTACAAAGAAGATAGGAGAGCCTGAGGAGACATGTTACAAAGGACAGAAGGAGTGTCCTGATTTGGCAGCTGTAACTCTTCTCTGAAATTCCTGAGGGCAAAGGTGCACCAATGAGATTTGAAAGGAAAACTCCAAATAAAACATTTGATTTGTAATTTTGTTTTTCTGTGGAAACCTTCTGGAATAATTAAGATTTAAGTGGGGTTTAGCTAGTTGTAGCTTCTGATTCCCCTTGATCAGAGCGGACCTCTCTGAAGAACAGAACTCACGTTTTTTCCTAAGTGAGTTCATGCTACTTACACCTCTCATGACAGACCTTTCTACAGAAGTTCTATTTTGCCGACCTTCTCTCTGAATTCCATTGATATTAGAATAGCTAGGAATATAGATTTAATAGTGAGGCAGGAAACCTTGGATTTGGATTTGATGCATCAGACGCTTTTCTCATTTTCTGCTTTATCGCTATTGAAATATTTGTTCTGCACATTTTGATTAAATTCAGTGCAGTGTGATGTTTTCATTCTCCTTTGGTGATTTTATATATCTTTATTATTTCGAGCTTCATTTATGTAACCCTGACTTTGTCTGTAATAAAGCACTTTGAATTTTATTTGGTCTCTGCGATTCAAAGTGTGGCCACTAGGTTGCAATGTAATTTGTAGTGTGAAATTTTAATGTGTGTCTCCTCACCCCTCCGTACTTGGAAAAAGATTTATCAGCCCCCAGATCTAGAAATAGTGTCCAGAGCTGGATCACTGCTTTTGTTACCACTTCTACAGTCAAGCAGTCTTTCCATATTTTGTCTTCTGGAGCTCTGTGCTCACCATATACTCTCTCTGATCTAGTCCCAATACTCTATATTACTCTGTTGCTTTTGACCTATACTCATGCCAACAAATCTATATACATTTACAAATCCATAACTTCTTTTTAGTGGTGCTGTAATTTCGAATCTGTAAAGTCAGAAAATGTCCAGCTAAATATCGATGTTAAGTTCTTTCTCTGCTGCATTTAAACAGATGCTCCAAATGCTCATGTCACCAAAGGTGGGTGTGGCATGCTAATACTCATGAAGGATGCAGTTGGTTCATCTTACAAAGAGCTGATTATGTGGTAATATGAACCGCACAAGACATCCCCAAACAATTATCCCAGAAGGAGTTCAGCTGAACTGGAATCTGGAATGACTGTCAAGCCACGCCAAAACAAAGGCTCCAATAAGAACATTCCAATTAAATAAACAAGAGTGAAGTTCTTGTTTCCCTCAAGTCTTGTGTTATTGAAAGTGCTCAGCCCAATAATAAACAGCCGGAAGATGCCTGAAGCTTTGCAGGACTACACTTTAATTTTTCTGCATGCTTGTTTTCAGCTGCCTCAATGTACTTTGAATTTAGATTTGTTATTATTGATGCAATAATATATACTCTGCATATGCTGTGTGTTAGACCTGACAGCCTTAGGGTGCTCACCCCTAACTTTTTGCCTGATTCCCTCCACTTTTTGGACACTGTTTTTGCTGGTTTTAGGACTCTGCACACTTTATTACTGCTAGCCATTGCTAAAGTGCATATGCTCTCTCCCTTAAATCATGGTGACATTGGTTCATACCCAATTGGCTTATTTAATTTATTTAAAGACCCCAGCTGGAGAGATAGATTTCGGCTTAACAGAAAAGCAAGCTGTATAACTTTTTTTGTGATAGTTATAACAAATATAACAGTGGCAACTTATTGGATTTATTCTGACTATCATTCTGACTCCAGGAATAGAAATTGTAGCCCATTTCTAGCGAAAGGTATACTTTAACAAAGTTTCCCAAAGTTAGTGAAATTAGACTTTAACAAAGTTTCCCAATGGGGAAAAACTAAAAAGGGCATCTAAAACGTCTTTTATCATGCCCCTGCTTATAGTTACAATGCACCCGACCCTTGGGGCACTTAGTAGAGACCTTAAAGGTGACTTCTATGTAAAGATAAGGTAGTTTGAGTCTTTGCATATAATTTACTTTTAAAAGCTGCTTGAAAAGCAGGGATGTTAACAAGCACCACAGCAGTGCACACCTAAGTGCATTAAATCCACTTGGTCTATAACCCTCCATGTCCCATTAAATAGTAGGGGCATATAGGTAGGTTGTCATATCAATTAAAATTGTGCCTACTTCACATATGATTTTAATCAGAGCACAGACCCTGGATCTGGTTAACAGAGTCCTGGGCACCCTCAGAATCAGAAAACCAATATATAGGGGGCAGAAAGTAGGGGCAGAAAGAGAGGGGACACTGCAAAAAGACCTGATTTCTCACACACCATAACTAACCTTCTGAAATCCCATGCATCGGCTCTCTGTTCCCACCATTCCTGACACATAGCCTCTTATGAGTGAAGTAGCAAACTAGTAACGTGTCTCTCACTCAGCTAAAGCCTCCATGCTACCTGACCCAGAAGGCTCACTCGCTTTCTGTAAAGAGAGACAGAGAGAAAGAGAGAGAGTACATAGTCACATCCTCCATATATCTTCCTCATATTCTTTATAGAGTAGATTAAAGTGAAACAAAATTGCCTCAGACCTCTACAAGATTGAGCATTAAAGATAAAAGTACTAAGATCTCTGCTGCTCTCGTAAATCATGTTGACATCTGAGAAAATAAGCCAAAAATGGCACAAAAAATAGTCAAAACCCGCAATGTCACTGTTCCCACCTCACAGTTCATGTTATCATTTGGCAACAAAGACCGGTCAAATGTAACCAACAGAAACATCTGCCGACGAGCCTGTCACAGCACAACTGCACTAAGGAATATGGGCTTAGATTTAAGAAAAGCGGTGCTGCATCATATGCAGCACTACTTTTCTTGCACCCCTTAGTTCCCTCTTAACACCACCATGTTTGCACTATATTAAATATACGGTGCACCGTGGCCCAGATCAGAGACAATAGCATCACCATTTTTTACGCTATTGTTGTACTTTGCATGATTAGCGCCAAAAATGTTGGCACTAATCCTGCAAAGTACACGGAGGCCCATTATAAACAATGATGGGCGTCCTTTTAATGCATGCTCTGAGCAGATGTTAAAAAGTGCATCTAAAAATGGCGCAGTGGAATCTCTTAGATTCCATGTCACCATTTTTGTGGTCCCACTAACGGGGGATTACCCCCCTTGCATACATTATGCCTGGTGCATGCATAATGTGGCACAAGGGGTTACAAAGTGGTGCAATGCATGCCTTGGGCCACTTTGTAAATATGGTGGGGTGAATTCAGTCTTGCTGAACCACATTAGCGTCATTACAAATGGCACTAATTTAGCGCAAGAAGGCGCTAGGCCCTCTTAAATTTGGGCCACAATATTTGACCCCATCCTCTCAAAAATTAGTAAATAGTTCCTGTGCGTGGGGAAAAACAAATTGTGGAAAGTGATTTGAGGATGTCTTCTCGTTGCTTCCACTATTCAGGATGTGTAAATTGACACTGGCCAAGACAGAACCTGAACTCATCACCTGATTTCATCTGTGAGTTCACAGAGCCTGCTCATTTCTTCGGTCACTGAGACAAAGAAACATATGTGCTATGGCAGGGAGACTCTAAGGAATGAGAAATCGTTTGAAAGAAAAATATTAGTACAGGAAGGCTATGAGACATGAAGACACTAGGAGAGTTTGGGACACAATGAGACAAAGACAGAGGCAGCTGATGATTAAGTGTGGTAGTGCATAATATGTAACCAAATTGTAGAGAGCGGCCAGGAGTTTAGGCAACGTCGTGAATAGTGCTGATAATTTCTGCAATTATGCAAGGTCACAAAACTGTGGGTGGGTGGAAATTTATGACTTTCCTTGTGAATTAGAACATGAGTTTCTAAACTGACAAAGTACTTTCAGGTGATATACCGGTGAATAAATAATGCCCAGGATTAAGGGGGTCAAAGACCGCTGGCGGCATTCCGACCTTCCAGCTGGGCCAGCGGCCGCTAACAATGTTAGTGCCCGCCGGCCCAGCGGGAAGGGGGCCTGCAACATTGAAGCCGGCTCCGAATGGAGCCGGCGGTGTTGCAGGTGTGCGACAGGTGCAGTTGCACCCGTCGCGCTTTTCACTGTCTGCTAGGCATGGGCAGTGCAGGGGCCCCCAGGGGCCCCAGGACACCCGTTCCCGCCAGCCTCTTCCTGGTGGTGTAAACCGCCAGAAACAGGCTGGCGGGAAGGGGGTCAGAATCCCCTGGGCAGCGCTGCTTGCAGCGCTGCCCTGGCGGATTCGCCCAGCTGGGGGAAATCCGGCGGGAAACCGCCGGACCCGGTTTTCTGACCGCGGCGTCAGAATGGGCAGGGAAGCACCGCCAGCCTGTTGGCGGTGCTTCCGTCATTCGCGGCGCCAGGGTCGGAATGACCCCCTAAGTCTTTGTCACCATAGGCATATGGACCATATGACGGGCTCGATGTCAGGGCCTCATGTCATTCTTATACATTTCAGCCAGCATGTTAAGAACTCCAAAGTTCTATTTCTAGTGTCTTTAAAGCTCCTTCACCAGCATGACCGAGCAATAAAATGTTAATATTGTCCATTTTTAATATCTCGTATCTGCTCCCATTGTTGTTGCATAATACTTAATCATCCTTTACACAAGGTGCAAATGTGTTTCGTGCTGTTATAAAGCCTTAACAAAAATAGAATTAATCAGCGGTACCATTTTCTCAAAAGCATCTAGGTTTTGTCAGCATAATAATGTGATTAATCCCACTTAAAGTATAGTTACATTTATGGTACAAATTATAATATGAAAAACAACTTCTGTTACCTCATTCATACATGAATGTAGGAAAATGCAAGTATTTACCAGCAGAAAGGATTAACAATACCAGCATTTCACAGAGCTTCAAATGATGTTAATTGATTTGGACCAGATGGACAGAGCCATATAGCAGTCTTCAACGTTCGGATTCACAGAATCAGTTTGCAACTCTTAAATGGCTTATTGATATGTACAAAGCCCTTTTAGCAATTCGGAAATAAATTACAGAATTGCCAAATGGGTTTATAACACTGCTCAATTTGAACTGATGGTTTCCGGTGCTCGACACCGCCACATAATTGTCAACACTGGCACTTATGACAGTCTGCCACATGGTGGCTCTGTTTGTAGAATTAACAGACGAGCACAACAACAGTTGTTTATTAGTTCACTGTAAATTAAAAATGATTAGTACCTGCTGCCAAAGCCATTCTCTTCTCTTTGATTGCCTGGAATTGTCAGAATCATCACAACTGTAGGAGCGTGATGGTTAGCAGTTGTGTTCTTACAGTAGTTGGCAGCGCTGAGAGTGGCAATGGACATTACAGGCAGAAGCAGCCTTCTGACAAGGGCCCTGGCACGTATTTTTGTACAAATTAGGTACTGGTTTAGAAATGCAGTACAAATTGATATTTATGCCTCCATGCCGAAAGAGTAATGGGAAATGCTAGGTCATATGACCCATTTGTTTTTGAACAACTACAAACCGGGCCCGGGGGCCGGAGGCTATGCCCATTCTCAAATTAATCCGGATCGTATCTCGTACTCGTCTCGTACCCTACGCGCATTGGCAGATGGTCCCTGCCCTCATAAAATAGCAGTTGATGTCCTTAAGGAATGGAGCTGTAAACAGTGTTGTTGGATGTTTTAATGTCCTGAAGAGGTTAGGGCCTCAGAAACGTGTTCGCCTCCAATAGGTAAAAAGCAAGCAAGGGGCGGGTCTCTCACTAGGGACACGATAAGCTGTGCTCTGGTGAATGCACCTCTTTGATTAGACATAAATTGGAAATTGCTGATCTAATCGAACAGCACAAACTTGATTATCTTAAATGATTCAAATCCAGATTTCATAGAAGCTACACCGGGGGATTATGTTTATTATAGACATGACAGAGTGGTAGGGAGGGGAGGAGGTTTAGCCGCTGTTTGCAGATCTCACCTCACTTTTCAATGGAATGGAATTTCTCTTTTAGTTGATAGGTGTGAAGGGATGTATTTTAAATTATGGTGTGACAGAGTCCAATTACTTGAAGGACTCCTAATATATCGACCCCCGGGCCCTTACCTGGATTTCATACAGCATTGGCCAAATCTAGTAGAACCCCTTACTATGGCATCCAAAGCCATTATATCAGTGGATTTTAACCAGCATTTCGATGACATTAAAAACCCTCATATTGAGGAGTTTTTAAGTTTTATGGCAGCTTTAGACTGGAAGTTGAAAGTCACTTGAGCTACGCATATAGCGGGCCATTTATTAGATGGGATCTTTTCTCGCTCTGGAGATCAGTTAGATTTGTCTAACTTCCTGCTAAGCTGGACTGATCAGTCTCTCCTTACTTTCAACTTTACTGAGCTTTATGCAGGTCAGCAATCTTGTACTAAAGGAAAATTGGTCAGACATTGGAATCGTATCCAGAAGCAGCAGCTAGAACCGGCTTTGAAGGCAGGCTGGGCAGCTACAAATAAACTATCCCTTTTGGCTATAGATAGTTTCAACCAGGGAATTAATATGGTCATGGAACAACTAGCTCCACTTAAGCCTTAGGCTGCAGGTGGGAGGAAAAGACTGAGCCATCCCTGGTTTACTAAGGATCTTAAGGTGCTTCAAAGAAAATACCGCCAACAAGAACGGCAATGGAAGCTTAATCCCAATCCAACTGCAAGAGATATTTTAAGAGACGTTTTGAAAATGTATAAAGAGGCAAGTATCAAGGCCAAATCTATATATTTTAATCAGAAAATTAAAGAGGCACCCAATACCCCCAGAGAATATTTCAAAGTAGTCAGGGCTCTGACTACTCCTATTCCCCAATTGGAGTTAGAAAATTCCCAAGAGTTCTGTAATAAGGTGGCAAATTTATTTTTAAATAAAGTTCTACAAATTCATGCTAATTTTAAGTTTTCTGGAGAAATAGATAGTTGTAGTGAAAGCTTAGACACAGATCACCCTTTGTTAACACATTTCGACGCTTATCTCCCGTAAAAATAAAAAAACTCATGTCAGAAATTGAATCTGGCTCTCCCAAAGATCCTTGCCCTCCCTATGTCTTACAACTTCTTCTGGATATGGTCTTGGAAGCCCTAGTCCCTATTTATCATGAGGTCCTTACCACAGGGATTTACCCTCCTGCTTGGAAGGATGCTACAGTGATTCAGTTAAAAAAGAAACCAGATGGTGCTAGACAAGACCTGAATAATTTACGCCCCATCCCTCTACTTCCTTTTCAGACTAAGATCTTTCAGAAACATATCAACAAGGAATTAGCTGATTTTCTAATTACCTCAGGAGAGTTAGACCCCTCCCAACATGGTTTCAGACAGGCACAGAGCACCAAAACAGTACTTATTACCACCTCTGACACAATCCGTAGATTGGTGGATGAGGGACATGGAGCCATACTAGTCTTGTTAGATCTATCTGCGGCTTTTGAGACCATTTCACCTCAGATGATGATATCCTGCCTCAATCAGGCAGAGATTAGGGACACAGCTCTAAGTACTCTCAAATCTTTTCTTAAAGATAGATAGATCAATTAGAGTGAACTGTGGGGACTTTACTTCCCCAGCTTATCATTTACCCTGTGGTGTCCCCCAGGGCTCTTCACTTAGCCCCACACTTTTCAATCTGTATGTGGTGCCCTTAGCTAAACTAATAAGGACTTTTGGCTTTTTGCCTACCTCCTATGCTGATGACACACAGTTGATTATCTCATTATCCAAGAATTGGGAGGACGTGCCAGATCATTTTAAAAATTGTATGCAAGAGGTCAATAGGTGGATGGGCTCAAATTGGCTCAAATTAAATAGTGGTAAGAGGGAAATCTTATGTTTTGGATTTACTAAGTGTCTGTGAAATTCTTGATGGTGGCCAACAGATTGCGGTATTTTACCTGCTCATATCGTTGCCACCAAAAATCTGGGTGTTATCTTTGACAATACTCTTTCTTTCAAGCTGCAGGTTAACCATGACATTAAAACGAGATTTTGGACTCTAAAAATGTTGAAAAAAATTCTCCCCTATTTGCAGAGGGAGTGGAGAATCACTGTTATTTTAGCATTGGTCATGTCTGAATTGGACTATTGCAATGCCTTAATGCTTGATTTAGATAAATCATCTCTTAAGAAGCTCCAGTTAATTCAGAATACAGCAGCTCGTTTTATACTTGACCTTCCACACTCGGCCTCTGCTAGTGACAGTCTGAAACAACTGCACTGGCTGCCGGTGGCGAGTCGAATTAGATTTAAAACCCTATATTTGACTTATAAGGCTACACAGGGAAGGGGACCTGATTATTTATCTTCCAGACTTTGTTGGTACAGACCTAAACATCAACTTAGATCCATGGAATCTTTTTTGATTCAGGTCCCTCGTACTTATAAAGCTAGATGGGATGACATGGCATTTTCGGTAGAAGCGGCCAAATGCTGGAATTCTCTCCCTTTGGGCATAAGGAAGAAACAAAACTTTATGGCTTTTAGGAGGCTTGTCAAAACTTGGTTGTTCCTTTGTTAATCTCAGTCTTCTCTTGCTCCTCTCTTGAGCACTTCGATGCTCCGGCTGGAACACGCTCTATAAATACCAAATACAAATAAAAAATACAAATTAAAATACTCACACCTGAAAGGGCTGTGCCTCCCCTCACACAATGCAGTCTCCAACCCCCTGGTGAGTGTTTGGGGCCTGGCTTGGGCAGGGCAGGATTTCACATTCAAGAAAGACTTTGCTTTGAAGTAGGCCTACTTCAAAGGAGAAATTGGGCATAAGAAGCGCACCCAAAACCACAGACCACAAACCACAGTCTTCTGGAAACCAAGAGGAACCTCTGACTGGAGAAGAGCTGAGGAGGATTTTAGATCCAAGTTGCTGCAAAGTCACTGCTTTACACCACAAAGCCCAGCTTTTGGGGGTAGGATATAAATTGGGTTAATAACAGTTGTTACAGGCCCATCCAATTAAGAGGCCACTCATAATGAGGGCTTTAGATCCTCATGTACTACTATTCCATTTGCAAAAAGCGGTTGCAAATTCAGCACCCACTTTTGAGAATGGAATAGTATTTACTATATACAAATAAGTTGAAAAACAAAGGGTTGCAGAATGACTTACCTAATTAAAATTCATTATACAGGACAGAATTTTCAACTCTCTATGATTGCCCAGAATCACATGGATGGTGGCCTGGAAGTGTCAGCAGACCACTATTTCTGTGCCTGTTTTTAAACAAAGACTTTCTTTCAAAATGCAGCCTGTTTTCCGTAAAGGAAAAGGCACTGCATTCAAAACAAGAAAGTTGTAGTTTTGTAATAGGTTTCACTGACAATTGGCAGTGGTCCCATGCACTATTTCTTACTTTCCCTGAAATATTGTTTCAATATTCACCACTTCATATACAAGGCCTTAGCTTGGTTGAATCACATACATCTGGGCCTATCCCACAGATACATTAGTAAACATGGGTTAACACCATCGGTCTATCTGAAAGAGTTCTTAAGGGGGATCCTGGGTTCATCCCACAAATATTTTTCAGCAAGATAAGGATGGTTGCACCTAGCTTCACCACATAGAGTGACAAGCTTCAAACGAATAAGAATAGTCACTCCTGAGTTCAGTCAATAGAAAATGTTCAGCAGGGTAAGAATAGTTGCTCATGGAGACAAGCTTCAGCTGAGAAAAGATAGTTACTCCTCGGTTAAGCACAGAGATAATTTTCTGCAGGGTAAAATAGCTTTATCCATGTTTCATCACATAGATAAGCTTCACCTGAGTATGTCACTCCTGGGTTCAGATCACAGACAATTTTGTTGGTATGGCAGACAGTCCTGTCTGTCCTGATATATAACATCTTGCCTGATTACCACAGCAGCCCAGAAGCATCAGAAGGCATGCTTAATCTATCATAAAAACACTCTCCATATACTTAAAACAAATCTTTCAGTGCTTAAAATGACAGACAACTAATGCAACAAAAGATTTGACATATATTTGGAATCTTTACAGATGTTAATGTAGCCCATACCTACAGATCTGAAAAACAGCCATCACAATAAAACTAAACAACAGTTCATGGTGAACCAGGATCTAGGGACAAGTGCATGCCGACTGCGATGGAACAGAGGTTGGATACACCAAGTGGGTCATCCTAATCAAAGATTTTAACTTCAAACTTAGGGCCAAATTACGTGTTTGGCAGTCCAAGGACTGTCAAACCCATGGTGACGGTCGGACATTGAGGAAGGCGTATAGCTGAAACAAGTTTGTCAAGTTTTATTGCTGTAGCTGGGTGTGAAAAAAATCATATTAAGGACAATAGCCCATGTGAGTGCACGTTCTTAGAGTGAAGTTATAGTTTAACGTGGGTCAGTCCCCAGGTAATGCCGCACCTGCCGGAATGAGGAGCGGCGGCTTGACAGAGTGAGTTTAAGAAATATATATATATATATTTTTTTTTTTCACTTAAAAAAACAAAGGTTACAGGGACGTTGTAATTAGGTTCACAATTTAAACATACAAAACCATAGAAATTCACCAGTTATAGTTAGAGTTACCTCAAATAATTATGACTCATGCCCCCGCAAATGCACAGTTTTTTCATAATGTTTTTTACTACAGATATTACATTGATATTATCAATGATGTTATCAACGATATCAGGAGTGGCATAATTTGTGGGGTATTTAGCAGTGCATGGCAAGGGCATGTGCCCTAAGTTTCCTTAGGGCACTGAGGCCAATCCCCTATAAGCACCAAACCTTGCACTATGCACGGCCATCGCCCATGCACAGCGGAGGCTGCCCACAACACCTGGCATGCAGCCAGACCCTGCAGCCAACCACCCAACCCTATGCTGTGCAGAGCCCAATGGCCCTGCCCGGCGGCAGTAGGCCATAGCCTCTCTGGGTGTGAGAATAGGTGTGAGAGGGTGTGTCTGGGGGTGAGAGTGGCTGTGAGAGTGTGTGTCTGGGTGTGAAAGTGCATACATCAGTGTTTTAGTGGGTGTATCAGAGTGTGCGCAGGTCTGTGAGTGGGTGCATGAGGGTGTCAGTGGGTTTGTGAAAGTCTGATGGGGATGAGAGTGGGTGCGTAACTGTCTGAGTGGGTCTGTGAGAGGATGCGTGAGGGTCTGAGTGGGGCTGTGAGTGGGTGAACAAGGGCCTGAGTGGGTCTGTAAGTGGGTGCATGAGTGTCTGAGTGGTCTGTGAGTGGATATGTGCCTTAAACATTTGAATAAAAAAAGAGAAACAACCAGAGATACACCTGGATTTGAAGGGAGCTGCTTTTGACAGCAGCTGCCTGGTTCCTGGAGCAATGCTTTCATCTCTGTTCCATGCATGCATACCTGTTTGACAGGTCCCACTAGCAGAAAGCAGACTTTGTATGCTGTGACTTTGCTGCAGGTGTCAATGCTGCAGCCCAGTCACAGCAAACATCTATGTCCCAGGGTGGGCACTCTGGAACATAGCAGGAGCTGGCCCTTAGGGGTAGAGGTGCCTCAGGGCCATCAGTGGCTCCATGAGCGGGGCTTCATGGCCCTCCTCCAACAAGAATAGCCCCAGGGAGGTGGTGGTCCCCGGGACCTGGGGTCCGAAACAGACCCCATCACTTTCTAGCTATAGCGCCAGGAAGGTGGGGATCCCCGGGACTGTGAGAAGGGGGGCTGGGCACCCCCCCCACAGAATATCATAAATGCCCCAGACTGGTGGTGATCCCTTGGGCAGTGGGGTGCTTGTTGGCCTCCCCCACGCCAGGAATGAATTTAGCCCCAGGAGGTGGTGATCTCCAGGGCGTGGGGGGATGCACAAGCGATAAATGTCTAGGGAGGGGGTGGTCCCCATGGCTGTGGGGGGGGCAAGCAGCCCTCCTGCATTTACTGTCATTAATGCCCCGGGAGTTGGACTTCCCTGAAGCAGGGGGAGGGCACTAGGAGGCCTCCCTGCTCTTACATAATGCCCCAGGACTTTGCCCACCTGAGGGCTTCAAAATGACAAAGGGCGACAGTCAGTGCTTCATTTAAAAAAACATAATTGTTGCCACAGATTTGTGACCCTGCCCCGATTCCGTGGCTAACATTAAAAAAAAAAGACAATTTGAGAGCTGGGGGGGGGGGGGGGGGGGGTTCCTTTGGGACCCCAGCACCAGAACTAAGGGGTCATGTTGTCCGTGCCCTGGGCCCTTTTGTATTTTTTATTCTTTCTTTGTGGGACTTGGCTGAAGTTAAGTCCCAACATGGCTGACAACACTTCAGCAGTTTCCTTGTTGAAGTGTTGTCAGCCAATCAGATCCCAGCAGGAGATCGGGAGGGGTGGCGAATCCTTTCTGTCCCTAGATATACAAATTGGAATTTTCTTTAATTTCTCTAAAACTACTAAATGGATTTACACCAAAATAAAAAAAGGTTGCTTACTGGACCAGGACCTACCTTTCTGCCAAATTTGGTGTAATTTTGTCCAGTTGTTTTGGCGTTAAACGCTTTTAAATTTCTCCTTTTGGAAAAATAAATGGGGAATAATTGTTTTGTGACCCCCCCCCCCCTTTTTTCTTGGCTCCCCCTAGACAGATCACCTTGAAACTTTCTAGACAGCAGCTGAATTGACTAGCATTTCTTTTTTAACGTTTCGTAAAGATTCGTCAAGTGACGACAAAGATATAGGCAAGTAAAAAAACACTTTTTATAGAGAAACTAGGTCCTAACTATAACTACCTAGTTACACTAGGTTTTATATATATATTAATATCCCGGGGCTGATCTTAACCCCAGGGACCACATCCCCCAGAGCCCAGCCTATACATTTAATTTTGTTTGGGTGGGGGGGCTGCGCTGTCCCCCTCCCAGGGCCGATATTGGTCCTGGGGACCCCATCCCCTGTCGTGCAGCCTATTTATTTATTAATATTGGGGGGAAGGGGGCCACATGGACCCATCCCCAGGGCCAATCTTGGACCGAGGGACCCATCCCCCAGGGCCCAGCATTGTGACCTAAATGTTGGGGACTATGGGGTGAGCCTGAAGGACCCCACAGTCCCAGCTGGCTCCCCACCTCAAGCAAGTGACAGAGAAAACCTCTGCTCACAGTGAGGGAAAGCTGTTTGACAGCTCCCCCTCGCTGTGAGCCGAGCGTTTACTGTGGCTTGGTGGCAGCTGTAAAGCTGCAGCCAAACTACCACAAACAGCTACGCCCAGGGAGGTGTCAATCCCCGGGGCTGTGGAGGGTGATGAGTCGCTCGGCATCATATTTCCTTAGTGCTCCAGGAAGGTGGTGGTCACCAGGGCTGGTGGGGGTTGGATTTATAAATAAATGCCCATGGCACCTGGTCCACCCGGAGGCTCTATAGAATACAGGAACGGATCTGCCACAAATTATGGTGAAAAAAAAAAATGAAAAAAATGCTTTTTAGCTCTTGGGGAGTGGGGGTCTCTGTGATCTCAGCATCAGAGCTAAGGGTCAGGGTGACTTTATGCTGGCCCCTTGTTATGTTTCTTTCCTTATTTAGTGGGACTTGGCTAAAACTGAGTCCCAAGATGGCTGTAAACACTTTTCCTGCACAAGGTCATCTTTTTTCATGAAGTTGTCATGGCCAGAGATATAAAAGTTTATTTTCCCTTTAATATCCCCATACCTACTGGATGGATTTACACCAATAAGCAAACTCATAATCTGCGTATCAAAAACGAGCTTTCTGCCAAATTTGGTGTAATTCTGTCCAGTGGTTCGGGCTGTAGCCTTTATCAAAGGTCCTATGAGAATTAGCATGGGAAACACAACTTTTTTGATCCCCCTTTCTTCTTTGCTCCTGCTTGACAGATCACCCTGAAACTTTCCATGCACAACAAGAATCACTGGGGCACTTTTAAAAAAAAAAATGTGAAGATTCGTCAAACGGTGCCAAAGATATAGGTAATTCAAAACAAACGTTTTCTACAGAAACATGGTCCTAACTATAACTGCCTAGTGGCAATCGCCACTAGGTAATAGATATATATAGATATAGATATATATATAGAGAGAGAGAAAGAGAGTTAACTTACCTTATTTATACTTACCTGGGTGGTAGAGACATGCAGAGTAAAGGCATACACTATCAATTTGTCTAATCCAACAGGAATACAGGGCTCCGAGGGAGTAAAGAACCCTATGCCCCTGCCTTGTGCTCTCCTACTTCTGACAGGACTGGTACAAACCAATAATTCTTGGGCTCTATGCTTATTCTGATCTTCCACGCTTTAGGGGATTTTGGCGATTTAGGGGCCTAAGCCTTTCATTAACAAATAATTGACAAAATAATACAATATACATTTACGAAACAAAACAAACTGAACGATATCACTGACATTCCTTCAAGCAGTAAAGAATCCCTGACGCTGTGTTTCTACTCATCAGTGGAAAGAGTGCCTGTCATCTCCAACGACCAAAGCCCTACGGTTCCGCATGGCATTGCTGTGCGGTGACTGGGCTCTCGTTGGAAACCTGTCCTGAGTGTTTCACAATTGTAGCATGTTGGAAACAGACATCATATAGCAGCAAGGGTTGTAATCATAAAGAAATGAAAGCCTGCAATGTGAATTACCTAGGTAATTATTTTATCCAAGTCTGCGTCTTTTAAAATACAAAATGTCTTTGTCTTTCAAATCCAAGTTGAATAAAAGCTTTTCCAGTAGAATTGTTAAAATGTAATGGAAATATTTGCCTAGACAGTGACAGGCAGGGTCAAGAAAAGTAGGTAGCAGAGAGTCATTATTTTGAACCATTTGTCAGTGTTATGACATCAGCAGCCCTGACTTGCAGTTCAGATTAAATGAACATGAACGTCAAATTGAGTAGACATTTGTCAAGACAGTTTTTTTTTTACCAGCCATAGAATTCCATCCCAATTATAAGTGCATGATTTAAAATAACCCTACAAAATTGTCTATATCCTAGGAAACGAGAAAATGTGTGCTGAACAAAAGGCATCTTTTCTGGTATCAGCAATAAAATAGAGCTAACAAGGCTTGTTGCTGCTCGACAAACTAGCAGCTTGATACAGTGTTTCTTCGGTAATATTATATAACAGGCAGTGCTAATTAAGGATTGCTTGATTCCATAAAAAGCAACAACTTGGCCAAAGACACAAGGATGAATAATGAAAGAGTTCAAATGTGCATTTACATTTAAGTTAATGCGCTGTCAGATTGCTACAGAAGGATCGGCTGAGTTATTAAAAACCATGTGTAATTCAAGATAATTCCGTTTTAACAGGAAACGAAATTAATAGTTCGCCTATAAACCTGTGCAGGCAATACGAATCCGAGGGAATCTATAACATCCGAAATACCTAATTTGTAGCCACTTTGTGCCCCTTTTCTACTCCTTTCCAGTTCTACCATATACACAAAACACACTTACTTTAAAGTCAACGATGTCATCCGACCACATTCTTTATTCACTCGTGCACTCACCTTTTAGTGGTGTCACACTTTGTGATTCATATTTAACTCCACTAAAAAGACCCTAATTATGTTTTTTGCAAGTGACCCACCATTAGGTAAGCCATCAACTGGCAGGCAACAGTTCTATGATACTATGGCCCATATTAATACTTTTTTAGCGCCGCTATTGCGTCGCTTTTTGACGCAAAAGTGGTGCAAACGTACAAAATACAATTGTATTTTGTAAATTTGTGCCACTTTTGTGTCAAAAAAATTACGCAAATGCGGTGCTAAAAATGAGCCGCAGGAGCCGCGGAGGCTCGGAAGTACAGCAAGTCACCTAGGAGTGAGGCCTGGACACGGCCTGGAAACCACCTGTGCCGCCTGGACTGTTGGAGGCAGGTGGAGCACCGGAGGAGCCCAGGAGAGCCCAGAAGAGCCAAGAAGGAGCCCGGAAAAAGCGGGGAACCTGTGGGAGCCGCAGAGGCTCGGAGGTTCAGAGGCTCAGCGGTGCAGGAGCGACGGTGACAGAAAAACCCTGAGTTGTTTCACCAAGACATTGCATGGGCACTTACCCTGACTGCTAGGGGCAGGTGGCCTGTGGATTGCGACCTGGCTGGGGGCCGCAATACGTCGGTAGCTAGCTGTTTTGTGGTGATTGAGAAGAGGGTCCTCTGGGCTTGGAGAACCCTCCCCATCATCTTGGTTTTGTTTCTCCTTACCTTGTCCTTGCGGCATTCTTCTGGTCACACAGTTTGAAGCAATGTAGGTGCGAGTCCGGCTTATTGTTCTACGCCATGTTTTCTGATAAAGCTCCCCAGGAGCATCAGTAAAGGAAAAGCTGAAAGCACGGAACAAAATGTCCCTGTTTAGACAAAGTCTGTATTGTTATAATCAACATTGGGAGTTCCCTGTTTGGCAACTAAAGTCTCTGGAAGTGCCTTGGTTTGAGATTCGGCCTACCTAAAGTACCTTTTGGCTTACCATATCTCTCCCTATCTTGGAAAGGATCAATAAGCAGACAAAGAGCCTGAGGGGCGCGAATACAGGAGCAGAAAGGTAAAAGAAAGTCAAAAGAATTGTCGGCCAGGTGTCCAAGGTAATCCCTTTACTGGACATGACGGCTAAACGTCTTCGAATGGGCAGAGCCTTTCTTAATCGGGCACGTAAAAAGACTAAATCAAATCCTCTAAGAAACAAGAGTATGTCCTACCTGAATACTAAAAATTGCTGTACAATCATGCCTTTCCTGCATAAGGAGATCCCTGATGATTTCTTTTCCAAGAAGGAAGTTTTGCAACTTCTGATGGTCTTGTTATTTCCAGAACTGCTTTGGCTCCATCTCCGCAGTCGCCCATTGCTGGAGGGACCTGGATAACATGGTTCCCTCTCCCACCTACTCAGGCCCCCACCGGATATAGGTGATTTCACCTTACCGGACATTGAAGTGAAAGAAGCATATGACGTAAAGAGCTTGTCCTCTTGCTACGCGTCCTCGTCCTTAGCCGGAAGAAAGGAATCTCCTTGTCTAAGACTTATGAGCAGTACACCTACGGAGTGCACCTTATCTCCAGCTTTCCCTTCCCTTTCCCCTGAGTTTTTGTTCTCTAGAAATTTACCCAGTGCTCCTTTGGACCAACATACAGTATTATCCGAGTGTTTTAAATGCTTAGAGAGAATACTATCTTCTATTTTAGCGCTGTTAGAAAAATCGATAAATAGCTTTGACCATTCTCAAGACACCGTACTGGCTATATTGAAAGCCCGGACTAGCCAAAAGAAGGAGGATCTAACTTTGATAGAGATAGCTCCGATGCTTGCAGAGGAAGCTCCCAACAAACTGGGGGGTAGTCGTCCTAGTATACTGTTGTGCTCCACAGATGTAATGTTGAACAATAACTTATCTAAATATCAAGGCCATTCTACCAAGGGAACCCAGGCTGGTAAACCATGAGTGCCCCTTATCCCCGTGAGATGTGAGGAAACTTTCAACTTTGAAAACATTGACTGTTCTCTGGAAAACTTATTTTCTCCTGCACTTCCTCAGTTGAGTTCCTCGGTGCCAGTAAATACGGAGTTAAAGCCACCTTTCCAGTGGTCCCGTTCCCTATTTTTTTGCCACAGACTAAGATCCTCCCCATCCGCTCAACTGTGGAGCACAAGAGGAATACATCTTTTAAGAAAGTAGACAATATAGGGAATTTGGGAAAGCCTTTAAAATGAAAAAAGAAGGGAAGAAAAGCTAAAAGGAGAATTTCCAAAAGAAGACCTAAGAAAGTAAAGTTTGATGTTCAGACTCCTACAGGAATTCCTTCTCCCATGGAAGACAGCAATCTTAATGGAAAACAGGTAGAATCTATTAGTCTCCTTTGAAAATTGTATCTGTGAAAGAATCACTTGAAAGGATCTTGAGAAATTTCGATGACTGTCGTTAAAATGTTTTTCTGAATTTATGGGAAATTGCATTCAGAGTCCAGTCAAATTGCACTAAGCCACCACAGAAGAAAGTAAGGCTCCCTCTTCTCCTTTTGAATAGGGTAATTAATAGACTGGTTAGGTTGCAGCACAGATGGGAATCTGCGGACAGGAGTAGAAGAATTTCCCTTCTCAAGAGGAGAAGAGCACGGGTGAAGGAGGGAATAAGGAAGGAGGAGGCAGATCAGCGTTGGATAGACCTGAGGGAAGCAGCCAAGGCAAAAAATGTTTGTAAATTTTGGTCACTCATCTCTGAAGGCTGTGGGACACGTAAAAACTTCCTCAGCCCCTCCAATAGCCGAGTCAGAATGGAGGGATTACATTGTCTCCCTATATGCGGAAAATGAGGAAGTTGAGCTAGTTGAACTGGAACTTAAGAGTGGCAGTTGGTTGGAGTTTGAAGCTTTTGGTGCCCCTTCAGTTTCTGAGATAGAGGGGTTTATAAGGTCGATGAGGGCCTTGGGAGCAATGGTCCCTGATGAGGTCCCAATGGCCGTAATCAAAAAAGAACCCTTGCTCTGGGCAAAGATTCTTAACCCAGTATTTGACTCCTGTTACTCTAATGGTATCATTCCAGGGTCTTGGAAGGAGAGTATTATAGCCCCCCTGTATAAAAAGGGTGATAAATCTTTACCTATAAATTATCGGCAAATAGCCCTACTGGACGCCATTGGTAAGATATTTGCTAAAAGCATACTAGTGCATTTAACAACCTGGGTTGAAGAAAATGCAATTCTCCCTATTGAACAAGCAGGCTTTGGGAAGAAGCACAATACACTAAATAATATCCTTTTAATGCAAACAATAAATGAAAAGTATGTCCTCGTCAGAGGTGGCGTAGTATATACAGCTTTTATTGATTTTTCAACAGCGTTTGACAGGGTAGACCGTAAGATATTATGGATGAAATTATCAAAATCTGGGGTTCCTACAAATTTGCTATGCTTAATTATTGCCCCGCACTCCTCAACATGGTGTAATTACTGCTAGGTGGAGAGCAGGGTTTGTCCCCAGAATTCACAACAAAGAATGGTTTAAAACAGGGTTGCCTGTTGGCTCCCCTGCTCTTTTCTTTGTACATTTACGACCTTCCCTCGGTATTAGGGAACACCCAATGTTTTCCACCTATGTTTGGAGGTATTTTAATCTTGAGCTCCTCTATGCGGATGACATTGTGGTGTTGGATCTCACCCGAAAGGTCTTAACAGGCGGCTGGCTGCCTTACATGATTTTTCGAAACAGTATCACTTAAAAATAAATGTGTTAAAATATCAAGTGGTATGCTTCTTGGGGAATAAATCCCGGAAAAAATTAAGTTTGCATGGTGTGTGGGTCAGCAGAGCTGGGAGCGGGTGAAATCCTATTGCTTTCTGGGAAAAATTCTATCC